>NC_081320.1:23332500-24582500 GCF_026419965.1 Kogia breviceps
AAGAGCAGCCCTCTTCTCCATTCAAGTTCTGAACCAACCGATAAAGCAAAAGAGTTAGCGGGTAGAGAACCAAAATACTCCCTTTATACTGATAAAGGCTGGAGTAGAGGGTGAAGCTTGCATCTGTTAGCAGATGGTCCCTGATACTGCACCTCAGAATACAGTACGCTTGTCCACCCAGTGAGACAGTGTTGGAGCACCACCTAGGCAACCTGCTCCTGCAAGACTTCCAGCATGGAATACCTTCTGCCTCCTGGCAACTGACTTGGAAGAGTAAGGACTGTACAACGTATGACCAGTTTGTTTCCAAAAATCAATATGATTATGTAATAGTCTGTTGCTTTTTGGCTGGGAGTGGGGTCCTTTATTTTTAAACAATAGGCTATCTTGTTAGTTCATAGTTTTTCTGTATTTTTTTGGTTAATAATATAATTGCATATTTACGCTTAAAGCCTTTTCACTAGTTATGTGATATAACTGAATGGGTATGTCGTAATATAAAACCCTTTTGTACGAGTGATGCCATCCACAATAAAAGTCATGATTTATACTTTAGATGGGTAATAACAGAATACATACTTTTTCTTTAAATGTCACTCTTAGCAGTTTAATGGGTAACTAAAGTATATGGTATTAGTATGCTGTGATCTATATGTCAACCCAGGAGGGAGATCTATACAAAGGATACATTTTTAAGACAATGCACATGGTAAACAAATATATTGTTATAATCTAATATAGCATATAGTAATTGCTAAGATATGTATTTATTGGTATGCAGAGGAGATAGTGTATTGTATAATCGTTTGACATAAAAGATAATTGGTGAACTGTCTGTACTAGGTCTTTTAAACAACCATAGTAAGATTTTCTTTTCTTTTTTTTCCTGACAAAGTCTTTTTAAAAATACAACAATAGTGATATTCCTTCATGCTGTGACTATTTACATATGAGACACACACATACACACCAAGACTAGTTCTGGCTTTTTGTTACCTGGGTTTCCTATAGATTCCTGTACATCCACTCCCGTAATCCAGTGTTGAGGATTCCTGAGTTCCTTCTGACCTTCTCTCTCCTCATCTTCCCTAGTGAGGAAAAGTGATCCTTGTATTTCCAGATTTTCAGGCATGAGGCAACAAATACTAAGGGCCGACGGAATAATTCTTCGTGCTGCGTGATGATTGTACTGCAGGCTTTGTAGATACCTACTGCAGGACAGGTCTGTAGCTGAAGAGAAATCACCATGGGAAGAGACTCTCTCTCACTGTCACCTAAGAATTAGAGAACAGAGCAAAGGCAGAAATGGGATATGATTAAAAACAAAAATGAAAAACTCTACAGGACGATGAGAAGGGTGACATCTAGATTCTGGAGATGTGGTTCTGTGAAACTGGTGGCTCTTAGATAGAAACATACCTGCCCCTAGCAGCCTTGCTTTAGAAAGTCATTCAGATTAAAATGTAGATAGAGAAAATAGGTCAGTATTTGATTTGATACTTTTTAGGGATGACTCTTCTGTGTGCTGGGCACTATAAGGAATAGAGATCTGAATTGAGCATGGTTGTTGACATTTAGAAACTTTACAGTTGAGTTGAGAAAGAAGAGCAGTAATAGCCTGAAGAATTAGATAGTCATACGAGCAATCAAAATATGAGATATCACAAGAAGAGGCGAATAATTCACTAGAAAAGTAACGGAACAATTAGGGCTTCAAACACTTAGACTAAGCAAGATATCACTCCAGGCTAGTCTGGGAATGCATCACAGACTAGTAAGTATTGATATATAGAAAGAGGAGGGATATCCTAAAAGCTAGGATGAGGTGAGCAAAAAAATCATAAAGCCAGAAAGATAAGAGGGTTGTTCAGTGAACATGGTGGGAACCAGAGAATTTCAGGATCTGAGAGATTGGTGTATAGTTCCAAAAATGTAGGTTGAGATCAGATTGTGAAGTCTTGGTTGTCAGACTGAGGAGCTCAATTAACGTTTTTCTAGTAGCCAGTAAAAATTTTTCAGTTCTGCTACCAGATAGGACATAGCAGATGGCAGAAAGCCATTACTTCCACTGAAACAGCTTAAAAACATACATACATTTAAAAAAATCTCTTTTTAATGGAAACAAAGAACTAAAATTACAGAGACAGGGGAGCCCTTCCTAGATGAGCTGAGATGGCCAACTGTGTACTTCTCTGGGAGCATTTGTCAGGTCTAGGCCAAGGCTGAAAATTAAGGTAGCATCAGCAGCGGGATCCTCGTAGGGGAAGGGAAACCAGCGGAGCACCTGACATGTAGGCCAGTGTGACCAACTGGAATCTGTAAATACCCCTGATGTGTGGCTGGTTTTCCTTGTGGGATGTCTGCTGAGTGATTAGGGGGCATGGTAGGCTAGAGGACTGAACCTTCTAATTATCAAATCATGTTTAAAAGGAAGCTAGCTAACAGAACATTGGTTTCCCAAGGGCAAAACCAATTTTCTATGGTAGAAAAAAAATGTTTATGAGAGCTGAAAACAATCATGTTTTAAATTTTTAAACGAGATTTAGAAAATTTGTTACAGGAAATCAGGATTTTTGTTTTTAAATTTTATTTATCTATTTATTTATTTATTTATTTATTTATTTATTGCCGCACTGGGTCTTCTTTTCTGTGCGCGGGTTTCCTTTAGTTGCGGCGAGCGGCGGCCACTCTTCATCGCGGTGCACGGGCCTCTCACTGTCGCGGCCTATGTTGTTGAGAAGCACAGGCTCCTGGCGCGCAGGCTCGGTAGTTGTGGCTCACGGGCCCAGTTGCTCCGCGGCATGTGGGATCTTCCCAGACCAGGGCTCGAACCCTTGTCCCCTGCATTGGCAGGCAGACTGTCAGCCACTGCATGACCAGGGAAGCCCCAGGAAATCAGGATTTTAAAACCCATTTTGTATTAATATTTTAACCAAGATTGTTCTTTAATATACATTCTGAGAGTTGCATAATGTATATTCCCATCCGAACTATTTTAATCCAAACATACTTTCTGGTAGCTTGCCTCAATCTACTATCATTTGTACGTGTGTTTATAATTATGGCAATTATAGGGTTATTCATATATGAGTTATTTATAAGTGCCTTAGGACTAATACAACACCACTGAAAATGATACATGCATTCTTTTCATTGAAAATGATACATGGATTCTTTTTTCAAGACAACAGTATTTTTTTTCCTTAGGTTTCAAGACATCTGCATAGTGTACCCTGAGTCAAGTTTTGGTTGGCAGTGTCAGGATGGCTGCACTGCTCCTCGCTGTGTTCAAGTTAGAAAGAGGCATTGTGGTGTGACAAGTAAAGGCTCTGTGGCTTGGGAATCAAAGCACCTGTGCTCAAGTTCCAATGACACCGGTTTCTACTTGTGCCATCCTAGGTAAGTGACTCTTGTCTTTGAGGCTCAGTGTGTTCATTTGTAAAAGAATTATCTGCTCTGCCTACCTCTCAGAAGTTTTGCTCTGAGCATCAGGTCATGTGATACAACATAATGCGTAAACTAAAAGTGCTAACCAAGTGTCAGGGATTGTTAATAAGTCACTCAGTCTCTTTCTGTACCTGTTTCTCTGTTTTCAAATTAGGAGAATTACCTACTCATCACTCACTTTCTGTCCTGTAGCAAAGATTGTAAAATAACCTAATCTGCTTCGAGCTTACGAGTAGTTGATTTCTGAGACGAGACTTGCCCTCTAAAGCTTCACAAGCACCCTAGAAGTTGTTACAGAGAATGGAGAGCTTGGATGGGGGGAATAATGTGGTTCGAATGACAGTACTTCCAAAAAGGGAAAAGCACTTGCGAGAGTAGTTTAAGGAATGACTGACAGCTCTGAAGAAAATTTTCACGGTTACCTCAGGTAATTATGCACCTAATTGCTGCTCCCAGAATCACGGTGCAGAAGAAGAATCAGGCTTGGTATGGGCACAATTATGTCCTCCTCCTCCTCCAGTGTGAAGAGAAATGCCAAGAAGGGAAGGAGGGAAGGAATGGTGCCATTAAGTGAAGTAGAAAGAACAGACTGCAATTATAAATGCTGAGACTTTCCTAATGAATTAAACTCTTAGTGGGTGTTTTTTCTTTGATCAATGATGCATTATGGGATAATATGATTTATTTTATCTTTTTAGTCTTTAGTAGCTTTAGAACTGTTTCAAAATATATACTTAACTGAGAACAAGTCCATCAACATTTGGTTAAAATATTTTTCATTCTGTGGAAGTAGTTTGTTTTTATTTACTTTCGTATTAATTAGGGAAAATTATGTTGACTTGATATATTAGTCATATTAATAGAGCATCATTAAATGAATTTTCATGAAATCATTTCTGCAACAGATCTTCTCTGGAAAAGATTAAAGAATAAAGTATTTTCCAGGTTAAGCTCTACATAATTCACACACACACACAGAGTCACACAACATTTTAACGGCACTGGAAACTAGTAATATTATTATTTAACCATCTGCCAGATTTAGAATGAATTTCCATAAGCCAAACTTGGATAATTCGGATGAAGGAAGGAGGGCATTTGGAAACAAAATTTCCACCCCCACCCCATCCCATCTCCATCCTGTCTCCCTGCATGTCCTTGTTGTGGAGAATGAGAGCACAGAATGAGACAGAAAGGCTTTGTAGTTTATAAACCCTGCAGGGACAACAACGTTAAGAGTGCACCCTGATGTAAACCGTGGACTTTGGGTGATTATGCTGTGTCAGTGTCAAGTCGCCCATTGTGACACATGTACCCTCTGGTGCAGGCTATTAATAGTGGTAGGCTGTGCATCTGTGGAGGCAGGAGGTACAGGGTTACTCTCTGTACTCTCCACTCAATTTTGTTCTCAACCTAAAACTGCTCTAAAAAACAAAGAATATTAAAAACAAAGACTGCATGGCAGGAAGAAAGGAGGGGGGGGGAGTGTTCACCAGTCAGAGGTTGGGAAGCCCGTACCCCAGCCCCTGAATACATCAGATTTACAGACTTCCTTTCATACAAAACTATCTAAGGCCCTGTCTGAGAATCACTGTGTGAGAGGAGTCTGGTAATAAGCGAAGAGGAGACCTCTGAACATCCATCAGAGAAGGGGAAGGTGAACCTTGTCATCACAAGTTAGCAAACTTCAAAAAGGCTGTTTAAAAAGAGTGCTGATAATGTACCTTTCAAAGGGTCACAGTGTCCAATAAGGCATGAAGAAACGTCCATTTTGTTAAGGCTTTAGCTTTTCTTCTCTCTCCACTCAATGATGTTTTACATGGATGGGTAGAGTTTCACCCCATGTCACAGACCTAGGACTTTGACCAATGTCGCCCCTCCCCATCCTCCCCTTCAACAGGGCACACAGTTTGATAGCTGCCAGGGCTATCTCTCCATCACCTCCAATGTCCCCATCAGTACTTCTTTATTTGTAGCCATTAAGGAACTATAATGACCAACGACACAGATTTGGAGCAACTGGAACACTCGTATGTCATTAGTGGGAACAGCCACTTTGGAAAACAGTTTGCTAGTTTCTTATAAACATGCACATACCATGTGAGCCAGCAAATCCACTCCTTGTTATTTATCAAAGAAGAATGAAAACTTAGTTTTACACAAAAGCCTGTATGTGAATATTTATAGAATTTTATTCATAATCACGCTGGAAACAACCCCGAGGTCTTTTAACTGGAAAAATGATACACCTCTATAGTATACCCATACCAAGCCAATTCAAGGAACAAACTGTTGATTCACCCAATATCATGCATGAATCTTAAATGTCTTTTGGTCAGTGAAAGAAGCCTCAAAGGCCACAAAATGTATGATCCCACTTGCATGAAACTCTGGAAAAGGTAAAAGTATATGGACAGAAAATAAATAAATGCCAGGGGGTGGGGAGTGGAGAAATTATTGACCACCAAGAATCAAGATAAGGGAATCTGGGAGGTGATGGAACCGTTATGTAAGAAACTGTGCTGGTCGACAAACAACTCTCTGAATTTGTCAAAACTCTTAGAACTGTAAACCACAGAGGCAATTTGACCGCATGTAAAATTATAAAAACCATCGCCAGGAGCTGGGGAGAACTCAAGGAGGAATGCAGACTGTGATAAATGAGGATGACTGTACTACGAATGAATCACATAACCACACTGCAGGGGGTGGGAAGGAAGGGGATGACCTAAGTCACTCTGGAAGTGGGTTCTCACTGGACACCATAAGGCAGTAGACAAAAAGAATACTATACAAATACTGTACTCTAGTTGGTAATTTCTTGTTTTTCTTTCACAGGGGTATGTGTTAGCAGCTCTGAAACTACGTGTATAATAAGGTCAAACCAAGAAAATATATTGCAGATAATGAAAGCCAGGCTTCTCCCTGTCAGAGAAAGAAGTTGACAAACAAGAAAAAGGTATGGACTATAATAATGACCCTATGTGCTGGAATGGCATTCAAGGTTTCAGTATGAACGCATAGATACAGGGAAAAAAAAATTGTGTGTGTGCGTGTGTGCGCGCGTGCCCGCATATTCAAGGATCAGTGTATACGCAGTCAACCTTTTAACCCTCCCAATGGCCAAAGCTAGAATGCTTTGAGCAACAAAATAATGATAGTGTTGGATTTCAACCCCTAAATATATACCTAGATACAGATATCTAGATATAGATATCTATAGATATCTATAACTATATCTAGATATATAGATATATATGCATTCCCTGGAGTCTATATGGATATACATAAAGTGCATAAATGGGGAAGAAGGGACAACTCTTCCCTTCCAAAGGATTCCAATTAGCAGAAGTAGAAGGAACGAAGAAAATAGAAGGTCACGATTAGAACAACTTTGTAATAATTGTTGTAGGCACAGTCCATGGTGGACGCTAACATTAAGGGATAGTATTTTAAGAAGAAGCAGAATATTCGTACAGTGTCAAAGTATTGTCTCTAAAATAAGTATTTATTAATTACAAAGAGAAAAATAGTAACTTAATAGACAGGAAACTTGGCAGAAACTACCTGAACCAAGGATCAAGTCACTAGTAATAGGACTTATTGACATATTGTTCCCCATGTTAGTATGCATTAAGAAGGGCAATAATGCATAACCTCACTCTAATCTTGAGAAAACACTAGATAACCCCAGATTGAGGGACATTCTACAAAACCTGTAGCCAGTGCCATGGTCAAAAGCGTCAAGGTCATGAAAGACAAGAAGAAATTGAGGAAGCATCACAGATTGGAGGAGGCTAGAGAGGCAAGGCAACAAAACAGAATGTTGGATCCTGGATTAGACCTCGGGCAGAATAAAGGACAATAGTGGAAAAATGGTAAAACCCCAAAATGTTGATATGTAAAAGCCAGAATATTTGGGATTTCATCACACTGTACATGAGAGAGGACCCAAGCCTTACATTAGTGTTTAGATTGTAAAATGTGGACTTTTTTCGGTGTCCTTGCGGAGTTACTAAAGATTACAAAGTATTTCAAACTGGCAAGTAAATAGAGGGGATTTCCTAGAAAAATTTATCTGAGTTGGAAATAAAGTTGTAACTTTTCCACTGTCCCGATAATGCTGTCCACTGCTTGTAACCTATGTAGGCCTTAGAGAAGGAAGGGAGGGAGGGAGGGAGGGAAGGAAGGGGAAAGAGGGAAAGAGTCAAGGAGAGAAGGAGGAAAGGACAGAAGGGAGGAAAGAAAGAAAAGGAAAGAAGGAAGTAGTACACTGTTGAGATCTCTGAGTTGTCCCATTACTTATCTTCTGTGTGGCTCAGCCTCATTAGGCTAACACAGTCTTACAAGTTACTGTAAAATGGTTGATTTTTGTCTTCATCAAGTGACCTTGGAAACTCCAAGGCCTGTAGCAAATGAAGGGGAATTTCAGTTCCAGCACCATGAATGTTTTCTAGAAAGACTCACTGCTCATCTTGAAGCACTATACACTTGACCCTTGCACAATGTGGGAGTTGGGGCGCCACCCTTCCCCACCATGGAAAATCCATGTATAATGTGTAGTTGGCCCTCCGTATATTCAGTTCCTCCATATCCGAGGTTCCACATCCACATATTCAACCAACCTTGGATAGTGCAATATTTACTAGTCATAGAAATCTGTGTGTAAGCGGACGCAAGCAGTTCAAACCCACAACTATATAAGAGAAGGAAGCTATTCAAAGCGGTTACTCACCAACCGCTGCTAAAAAGTCTCTGTGTGCAGACATCTCAAATCCATCCCTAACCTCCTCACAACAGCCAAAACTCAAGGTGGGTGAGCACCTCCTGCTCCTGCTCTCCCAGCTACCACCCACTTCCGTACCTGCTTCAGGCTGCCCGTTTGAAACTTCTGGCCACTCTTTCCTGCCCTTGACATTCGTTTAGGTGTGATTCACATGAAGTAAATGACTGGGATGAGGCAGTGAGAGTGAATCTCTATGTGATCCGCTCTGAATCCTGTAACCCACACCCCAAGGACAGCCCAGGGCACTGAGCCCAGCACGGTTGCTCCTGGACTCGGAGAGGCAGCCAAGGGGACCATACCCAAGGCCACCACAACCTGAATGCAGATAAGTCACCTGCCTTTGTAAGGATGCCACTGAATAATCAAAGTACATTTATTTCTGAATTCCTAGTCAGGATCATAAAAGAGAAACACTAACTCTTAGGTGATAGAAACAGTAGTAAAATACAGTACACAGGAAAGTCATTTGAATGATAATGAGACAAAAGGTACAACAGCAAATGAAAAATAGCAACTTTAAATACAAAGTGAAGCAGTTTAATAAGAGATTTTGTTAATAAGAAAAATACATTTCCCCTGTCTTTATTACATACTGTACAAAATAAAATATTGCACCTTTGAGTCATATAATAAATATATACAAAGAGTATTGTACAAATGATCTCTCTTTTAATTTAAAAAGCCTTCAACAATCAAGTGTGATTGCGATGAACAACTCACAGGCTGGTGTGTCCTCGTCACGTTCCTGCCCCCATTCCCAACCACCAAACCCTCCATGTACAGTAGTGTCCATCCCAGTGTCAGTGAGGCTGCAGTTAACGAACAAGAGACCTGGTGCTCAGGATATGGCAGAGAGACTCAGCAAGCTTGTCCACAGACAAATCCAAAGCCAGAACGCACTGCTCACTTATGAGTGACTGCGGACTAGGGCCAGCACACCTGCTTCGGGTAACTTTGCTGCTGACAGGCTATAGGCAACAAGCGCACAGGCAGCTGGGACCCCGAATAAAGAAGTATGACCACTTATTTGGGGTTGTGTGCCATCTATAGCCATAACTGGTAGAATGTTAAGCTAAGAGCCCGCTATCCAAATCAGCTTTACAACTTACAATTAAATACTAGTTCCCAGCGCCTTCAGCAGCAACATCTTCTCCAAACACAGTTAACAAACAAGAGACCTGGTGCTCAGGATATGGCAGAGAGACTCAGCAAGCTTGTCCACAGACAAATCCAAAGCCAGAACGCACTGCTCACTTATGAGTGACTGCGGACTAGGGCCAGCACACCTGCTTCGGGTAACTTTGCTGCTGACAGGCTATAGGCAACAAGCGCACAGGCAGCTGGGACCCCGAATAAAGAAGTATGACCACTTATTTGGGGTTGTATGCCATCTATAGCCATAACTGGTAGAATGTTAAGCTAAGAGCCCGCTATCCAAATCAGCTTTACAACTTACAATTAAATACTAGTTCCCAACGCCTTCAGCAGCAACATCTTCTCCAAACTTTACCTCCACCCTGACGCCATCACTAATGCCAGCATTGGCACGATCCAAACCCAAACCAATTCTGACCTAACCCTAAGCCATAAAGCCAACTCTAGCCTTAACAATAACTTAACCTCCATTTTTCTCACCTGACCCAAGGCTAAAACTAAAATGAACCCTAAACTTATTCACCAAATCCTAACTCTTAACTCCTCATCCTAACTGTACCTTCCAGCCTAACCCTAATTCGCTTTGGATTTACTGAAAAATCAATTCAAATTAAAACAATTATTTACTATAAACAGCTCTTTTCAGCTATCATGTTTCATTGTTAGATTACTTTCTCATAATTTTTCCAAAATAAAAATCCTTAGGAATTCTATCTTATGCATAAATTAGGTCTAACAAGCTTTTGGTTTTTCTGTTTGTGTGCAAGAGAATAGTGCTGAGAAAAGTCTCATTCACAGCTCTTAAAAGAACGCTTTCAATATACTTCAAAATCAGTAGAAGAGGTTAACTTTCCCTCTCCTTTAATTTCCAAGATGCCGCATTTGGTCACAGATCCATTTCCGTAGTTGTGAAAATGGCAGCAATGTTTCCTCCCTGTTTTCTTCCCTAAGTTCTCTGAGAGCAAGGGCAATATGCCATTCCCCCAGGATGCCTGGATCAGTCAGGGTCACAAGCCTGTCCAGAGCGATTGTCTCCTTTTCACAGACTAAACGTAAGGGTCCACAAAAATGCCATTAGAGCCAACATCTTAACGACTACTGGCCAGAGCTTCTAAAATGTAAATGCCTTATAAACCTGTTGCAACCCTACAACTGAGAGAAAGTCATCAGTTGCCGTGTTTCTCAAGCCTTCAGGATGTCGTACTCTGTAGTAGTCTATAAACGCAGACCTACTAGAGCATGGACTTGAGGATATGGGGATGAGGAAAGGTAAGCTGTGATGAAGTGAGAGAGTGGCATGGACATATATATACACTACCAAATGTAGGATGGATAGCTAGAGGGAAGCAGCCGCATGGCACAGGGAGATCAGCTCCGTGCTTTGTGACCACCTAGAGGGGTGGAATAGGGAGGGTGGGAGGGAGGGAGACGCAAGAGGGAAGAGACATGGGAACATATGTTTAAGTATAACTGATTCACTTTGTTGTAAAGCAGAAACTAACACACCATTGTAAAGCAGTTATACTCCAATAAAGATGTTAAAAAAAAAATCACAGGAAGAAGCAGCTCGTGACAATGCACAGGTGATATTGGTGATTTCCTGATTAGAAGGACATGACGAGGTCCCACATGCAATGGTGTGCCTGCTACAGTATTTTATGTTAGTCCTGGAACATATCATTTAAAAGAGTTGCAATTAAAAACGGGCCATGAGGAAATGACAGTCCCAAATTTTAACAGTGGTGATTTTGCATCGACTTCTGTCTGATTGTAGAATCTAGAGGGTTTTTTTGTAAAGAAATACATGTTTTTGTGCCAGCTACATGGGGAAGAGAGCTTTTACATTTTGTTTCATCTTCACAGTGGCATTAGGACCCCCCTGCAAAGTTTTATCCTTCTTTCTTTTTTTTCTTTTTTTTTAAAATTTTATCCTTCTTGACATGACTGACAGCACCTTTGTTTGTAGAGGTCTAACGAACACAAATTAAGATGCTTTACAAACGTACAGTAGTGAGTTGTGTCTGTGCAGCCTCCTGCAAAAAAATACATATATATATATCCATTTAACACATAGCACATTAGAGACCTAGTTTAAAAACACGCTTGATTTTATGAAAAGCGGGAAACTGAGATCACAGAGGGAAGCGAAGAAGCTAGGCTTGGGTTAGGGCCACTGCTTGGCACTGGAGTCAGAAGTGCCCTGGACTCACTTCTTAGCTGGGCCAAGTGGCTTCTCGATGCCCTCCGGGGACGTCACAGCCCTTCAGGCCACCTGTTCCTCCCAGTGCTGACAGCAGTACTAGCTTCTGGGGTGTCATGAACCCCAGGGAAAACTTATCAAAGCTATGGACCTCTCTCTAGACAACTATATATGATTACATTTCCACATAACTTCAGAGCATTTACACACCTGCCCTATCTCATCCAAGGAAGCCTCGTCTGAGGGGCTGAAACTCCAAAGCAGAAAGAGGCTGTGGAGAGGCTCCCGGTGCTTGTTAGAAGGCCACCGACCACCCTAATCAGGCAACTATTTTTTTTCTCTAAAGAACACCAAGTTGCACCCACATCAAAGCAGCTAATCTGATGTCCCAAGATACCACATCCGTTCAGAACGGCCCTGCGGACAAGACCCTGACAAGGTTGGCTCCATGCGGTCCGGTTTGCACAATGCTTCGGGGTGGTCACAGTACTTGAGAGGGGTACGTACTATCACAGGAAGGCCCCAGGCAGTGCCGCTAGGAAGAGAGTTTCTTCCCCGGTTTGCGGCGTCTCTCAGCCACCGTCTTGCAGCTCCTTGTGTGGACACAGTCCACCTTCCGAGACTGGAAGCCCTGACCACAGGCTGACGTACAGGATCTCCAAGGACCTGCGTGCCAACATGCGTCCCAAGCCCCCGACGAGCAGTTCCTCCAAAAGGTGGGTCTGAAATGAGAAAAACAAACAAAAAAGTGGACAACAGGAGAAAGTGGGGTGTCACTTCTTGCTGGGATCAAGCCTTTTACTGTGCTGTACTTTCCGTATAGCAAAGGCTTGACAATTTGGACCTTATTCAACAGGAAACTCATCTGCATTGCTCCTGGCTAACTAAGCAAAGTGGTGGAGGAATCACAACCTCAGTAGAGGCAAGCAAACCACGTGTTTCCACGAGCCTCCGGCACCACATCAAGACACGCACCTCAAAAGACACAGTCTCCTGATGAGCTGGAGCAGATCGATTTAGGCAAGGAAGAGAAGAATGACACATTTGTTAACAAACTGTAAGCTCCGTTAAATAAGCACTTGAAATAGATTCTGGTATGAGTATGAATTTGTTTGTGAGCAATCTTCTCCGCTAAGAGGAGTGCTCTAGTTTACATTTAGGACACACTCCTGGTAAGAGCTAACAAAGACCTTTTGGGAAGAGGGGTCTACCTCTAGCCTCCTTCTCCTTTAAGACAGAACAGAAAGTAATGCCCTCTGTTTTGTTGTTGTCAACAAGGGTCCACTGTATGTGTATATTTATTTGACAACCATGTCCCAGAGAATTTTCCAAATACTTTACATAGATTGACTCCTTTAATCCTCACAACTACCCTACACAGTAGCTATTTAATTTTTTTAATTGAAGTATCGTTGATTTACAATATTATATTAGCTTCAGGTGTACAACGTAGTGATTCAATATTTTTATACTTTATACTCCATTTAAAGTTATTCTAAAATACTGGCTATATTCCCTGTGCTGTGCATTACATCCTTGTACCTTACTTATTTTATACCTACTGGTTGACACCTCTCAGTCTCTTAGCCCTGTCTTGCCCCTCCTCCATGACTTTCCCCCCACTGGTAACCACTAGTTTGTCTCTGTATCTATGAGTCTCTTTCTGTTACGGTAATTTGTTTTATTTTTTAGATTCCACATATAAGTGACAGCATATGATATTTGTCTTTCTCTGTCTGACTTGCTTCCCTAAGCATATATACACTCCAGGTCTATCCATGTTGCTGCAAATGGCAAAATCTCATTTTTTATGGCTGAGTAATATTTCACTATATATGTACCACATCTCCTTTATCCATTCATCTGTTGATGGCTACTTAGGTTGTTTCCATTTCTTGGCTATTATAAATAATACTGCTCTGAACATTGGGGTCCCTATATCTTTTTGAATTTGTGTTTTCATTTTTTTCAGATTTATACCCAGGAGTGGAATTGCTATATCATCTGGTAGTTCTCTTGTTAGCTTGTTAAGGAGTCTCCATACTGTTTTCCATAGCGGCTGCACTAATTGACATTCCCACTCACAGTGTACAAGTGTTGGCTTTTCCCATCCTCAGCAACATTTATTACTTGTTGTCTTTTTGACAACAGATATTCTGACAGGTGTGAGGTGATACTTCATTCTGGTTTTGATCTGCATTTCCCTGATGATTAGTGATGTTCAGCATCTTTTCATGTGCCTGTTGAATGCCCTCTGAGTTTTGAAAAGATATTTACCCTGGATGGTGAGCCACCTTAGTGCACCCACTTTGGGGTATCTGCTCTTGTTCCCTAAGGCAGGGCTCCTGGAACTGATGTATTTGTACCACATGAGAATGTCTCCCCGTCCCCTAAGATGACTGGAAGAGGGCCCTAGCCTGAGCTAGTTCAATCACTGTCTTTCTCCCAGGAATCTGGAAGTTGCTGGAACAAGACATATAAACCTGAAGGCTGGAGTAGTGGTGGCCATACTCTGCCACATGGGCCAGAGAAGTACAGTAAAATAACATTCAGAAAGAACAAAGAGTGAAGCAGACACAATGGAGCTGCAGAGCTGAGAGGAGAAATAACTCCTCATTTCTTGGTTACAGTCCTTCCTGAGGTCTCACGGCATTATCCCTTTGGAGACATTTTTGTGTTCCTATAAAAGGCTCCCTATCAGTGCACATAATTCATAAGGAGTGTTGAAACATCACTGGAAATGTAATTAGATGGAGAAAATTCTGATCACCTGAACTTCTCTAAGAGACTATTACACATAGTTAGAAGCAATAGTTTGATTAGCCAGTTAGGGGGAGACTCTATTAAAGGGTTTACTTAATACTGTCCCATCAAGCTGTTGATAAGACTTGTAAGAGGAAAAGGGATGAGGGTGTCCTCTTAACTGCAGTGTTTTTGTTTTCTCCAGTGGGTATGAACCTCAGGGGGCGAGAAGTTGAGTTGCTTTGGACAAGAGGGCAGAGACTGAGTACTCTTCAGCCATCCCTATGCAGAGATCAGCTTTTCTACTGAGAACAGTTGAAGAAATAGTCCAAGAATACTCAAAGAAGACCTTTGATAAGATGCCAAATTTTTCTATGTGAGAATGGTGGTCCTATCTTAATAAGATATTTCCCACCCTCTTTGTATAACTAATTCCAAGTTGACTGTTGTTGTTTCCAACCCAAAGGACCTTAACTAATACAGCCTCTTTTTCTGCTTTGTTAGAAGACAGGGCCAGTGGGAAGTCAGAAGAAGACTATGTAGCTTCCTAAACATGAAAGATGAGAGAGGCACAAGGAGCTAGAGACCAAGGCAGATGTTGAAACCCAAGAGGCTGGTCATTGAGGATGCAGCGAAAGAGTGCAAGGTCGGTCCAGCAGAGAGTGTCCCCTCCTTCCGGGCAGGGATGGGGATGGGGAGGCCGGAGCTAGGGGGACACAGTCTGGGCACCAACACTGTGCACACAATTGGAACTCGTGTTTTTCTTTGTAAAACATGAAAGTAGACATGGCAGCAGAAATCATAAGGTAACCCTGTTTCTATTAGTCTTTCTCAATTTCTCATGCCTATTCAGTCCAGCTCTGTTCCTACCTCAAATAACCCTTTTCGTCATCAGCCAGATAGAACTACTGATTCTGTAGGGCAGTAGATTTCAAGTCTGGCTTACTATCAGAGGTATGTGGGCAGCTTTAACAAAATGTAGATTATGAAAGAATTAAAAACGAAAACATAAACCAACAAAAGAGATATAGATTGCCAGGTTCCACTCCCTCCGAAAGATTCTTATTCATTAAGGGCCACTTGAGGCCCAAGAATCTTTCAAGACACGTCCCAGGGAATTCTGACTCATGGCGGAGGTTAGGAATTATCTATTTGGGGAACAAACTCTCTAGGTCCTCCAGCACGTCCTCAGATCCCTGTGTTGTCTTCTTGCCATAATGTGGGCTAGTTTACCCTGATAATTCTCACTCCCTTTATAACTCTTTTCAGTGGAAGCCACACCTCCCAAACCCTTCCCAGGGCCAATAGTAGAGGCTAGCAGATGGCCTGCTCACCACTGATTCTCTACCAGTGGCCACTAATAATGTTACTCCTTGTAACACACCCTCTAATATTTACTGAGGCCCTACTATGGCAACTGGGGCTCTCCAGCCCACCCACTGCATTGTAAAGTGAGATCTAGTACCTCACCTACCTTCAGCAAGCCCACAGGAAGCATGCCCAGTCAGCAGAAGAGGTCTGTGGGGGAAAATGAGGCCAGAAAACTGCAAAAGAAACCCACAGAAGCTCTCTCAACTAACCTAGTCCTTCTTCCATAAACCACCAGATATTTGGGGAAAACTAACAGCATGAAAGAAAAGTACTAGGACACTAGTACTAAAAGCTGAACAGCCAACCCTGGAGGAAGCAGAAACTGTAGAGAAAAATGAAAGGCAACTTGACTCTTTTCCCCCTTCAGGGTCTAGGAATTTTTCTTCTATTACTTCTTTTATGTCTGCCCTTTCACTTCATTTCCATATCTCTTTCTCTAAAACCCCGCTTAATCAGATATCCTCCTGATAGATCCTTCCGTGCCTTTTATCCTCTCTATTTCTTGCTTCTTGTGTTGGTTGGAAAGTTCATGGTATATCCAAGGGACTGAAAGAAGGACAGTGGCTGGAACACAAAGAGTGAGACAGAGTGAGTTCTCGAATGAGGCTGTGCAGGGCAGTAGGACTTGACCTTGCAATATTTTATAGGACACATTGTGGATTTTAGTCAACCTTTTGTCTAAGAGCAAGTGAAGCCTCTAAAGTGATGTTAATAGAGCAGGGAGATGGGGTGTGGTGGTGGTATGATCAGATTTGCATTTTGGAAAAGATTACTCTGGCTGCAGTAGGGAGACTGGGTTGGAAAGGAGCATGGATGGATGGAGGGAGACCAGTTGGATGGCTTGGCCAAGGGTGATGGTGGTAAAGATGGAAAAAAGTGGATGGGTTGGAGAAAAAAATACAAAGAGCCAAAAGTAACGAGAAAAGTACAAATTACAATAAGATATATTTTTTCATCCATCAGATTGGCAAAATTTTTTAAATATTGAAAACCTATATAAAGTTGATGAAAAGGGGGACTCTCATATATTGTTGGTATAGACATTTTGATGGTAATTTAGTAGTATCCAAATGAGCATTACTGTCAATTCAAGTCCATATCTAAAATTTATCCCATAAGAATATTACCCTTTGTGCATAAAGATGTTCCGGGATGTTTACCGCAGCATTTGTTTGTAATAGGGAAACAACTGGAACAATCAAATGTCCATTAGCAATGGAGTGAGGTAATATCAAGTACAGCAATTCAAAAGAATAAAGTGACTCATGTACTCGGATGGGAAAAAGGTCTATAATGTATTGATAAGTAGAAAAAACAAGTTTCAGAAAAATACATCCAGTATGTTGTAAAGAAAGCTCAAACCACGTAGGAGTTTGTAATATAAATATATCTTTGAGCGTGCAAAGTACAACATCTGGGATGATACGTATCAATCTGTGTGTGGTCTCCATCTTCCGAACAAAATTGGAAATTGGGTTTTCTGTTGAGAATAAGGGCAGCTGTTCCAAACATTTTCCATTTGAGGAGAGTGGTTCTGGCTGGAATTGTTTTGGGAATAGGAAATGCAGCTGACCCTACATTGTCAAACCGTACTGAAGGCTCAAAGTAGAAACAGAGCCAATTGTCAAGATCATCTCATTTTCTCCAGCAATACTCAGGATGTGGAGGAGGAAGGAAGAGCCATAGAGTGAGCATCTTCTATGACCCAGGCTGCTTAAGTCCTTCACACTAAGCCAATTAATCAAAACCTCCCCCAAACAAGATAACCTACAGACTGGGAGAAAATACTTGCAGATGATGTGACCGACAAAGGCTTGATCTCCAAGATATACAAGCAGCTCATACAACTCAACAACAACAACAAAAAACAGACAACCCTATCCAAAAATGGGCAGAAGACCTAAATAGACATATGTCAGAAGAAGAAATACAGATAGCCAATAGGCACATGAAAAGATGCTCAACATCGCTAATTATTAGAGAAATGCAAATCAAAACTATAATGAGGTACCACCTCACACCAGTCAGGATGGCCATCATTAAAACGTCTACAAATAACAAATGCTGGAGAGGGTGCAGAGAAAAGGGAACACTCTTACATTGTTCATGGGAATGTGAGGTGGTGCAGCCATTGTGGAAGACAGTATGGCGGTTCCTCAGAAAACTAAAAATAGAATTACCATATGATCCAGCAATCCCACTCCCAGGCATATATCTGGAGAAAACTATAATTCAAAAAGATACATGCACCCCTATGTTCAGGGCATCACTATTCACAATAGCCAAGACATGTAACAACCTAAATGTCCACTAACAGATGAATGGATAAAGAAGATGTGGTACCTATATACAATGGAAAACTACACAGCCATAAGAAAGAATGAAATAATGCCATTTGCAGCAACATGGATGCAACTAGAGATTATCATACTAAGTGAAGTTAAGTCAGAAAGAGAAAGACAAATACCATACGATATCACTTATGTGTGAAATCTAAAATATGACACAGATGAACCTGTTTATGAAACAGAAACAGAATCATGGGCATAAGAGAATAGACTGGTGGTTGCCAAGGGGGAGGAGGCTGGGGGAGAGATGGAGTAGAAGGCTGGGGCGAGCCGATGTACGTTTTATATATAATGGGGAGACAGTAAGGTCCTACTGGATAGCACAGAGAACTATATTCAATACTCTATGGTAAGCCATAATGGAAAAGAATATTTTTAAAAAAGAATGTGTATATGTGTATAACTGAATCACTTCGTTGTACAGCAGAAAATAAGACAACATTGTAAATCAACTCTACTTCAATTAAAAAAAAAAACAAACAAACCTCCAAACCAGAATTTCACATGGACGCCCCACTGTGCAGATCAGGAGGTTAAGTAGTCCAAGGTTACACAAGAAAAGGGTGGTAGAACTCCAAATTTCCCCATTACTGTGCCCTCTTGGCTTTCTCCTCACTTTCTCTGGCTGGAGCATGCTCCTCTGGGGTGGTGGAGTCGCCAGACCGAAGGGGTCTGGGTGACCTCTGAGTGACCTCAGGGAACAAAGTTCTAATATCCCTAAACCATCTGTCAGCTCAGACTTCTATAAAAGAGGGAAGCATATTTTTTCTTGTGTAAGCCCCTTAACGAGATAAATGTTAATTTTATTCTCTGCTAAAGTAAATTTTATTCTCTGCTAATAACGTTGGATGTTATTCTGTGCCAACGTCCTAATCCAACAGTTTCTAAACAAAGGAATAAAATAGTTCATTGAAAACACTAGGTTACAGATTTAATCTGTAAACCTAAATGAAATATTATTAAGCTTCATCAGCTTTGTATATAGAGGGAAAGATACCTGTCTATTCTCAATGCTACTTTTTCCTTTCTCTTTGGGGTGTCTCTGTATGTTGAACATCCAAATAATTTGTAATGATAAATAGTACATGTTAATGAGTATTTTGGTATAATACATACTATTGAGGATGGCACCATGAGAAATCATAATTTAGTAGTAACTGTCCATTATGAGAGGTGGTACAGAGGACAGATGATGCCACTTTCAGGCGATCATAGTCACTACTGAGGTGGCAGAGGTTGTGTGCTGCCCTAGGACGGGGCCGGTACCTCCTGTCATCACAGCCGGACTCAGAACGGTTGAGGTGTTGACAAATTATATGATGCTGCTGCTGCATCCTCACAGCACGACCCAGGCAACGTCCAGGACACTGGAACAAAAGCACAATGCAGTATAAACAACGTTGTGAGCTCATGCATGCTGGGGTTCCAAAACCATGTGCTGTGGCGGCATTACTAAGGACTAGCTACAGGGGTTCAGCTGTCCCCAAGGGAAGTTAGGGAGGATGGAAGCCCAGATCTAAGGACCAGACAGCCCTCCTTCAGAGCCAGAAGTTTCCTTTCCTCCTCTTTTCCCCCAGAAACTTAGACCACGTCTGGGCAGAAGGGGAAAGGACAGGGCCCATCTGTAATTGACCAGGCTTAGGTTCATAAATGACTGTGCTTAAAACCATAAACCATGGGCAAGTTTGGGTTTTCCTGCTCAGAGCAAAAATGAAGGCTCTGTGTTGAGGTGAGTTCAATTACAGAAAAAAAATATTTTGACATGCAGTTCTTAAATTTTTCTGTACTCATAACACCTATTAATTTTTCTTGTAATTTGTTTTATGCTTGAAAAGGTCTTTCCCGTCCTGATAGTTCTAGTCCAGTTTAATTACTTTTCCACTGAGCACTTTAATCAAGTCAGAATTTATTCTGATGAGCGTGATGTATGTGAGTTTGGGCTCTCATTTTACTTTTTTTTCTTACATTAGTTGACCAATTTCCCTCATACAGTCTTTTTTTTTCTAACAACATTATTGTGATATAATTCACATACTGTACAATTCACTGTTTAATGTATACAATTGAATGGTTTTTAGAGTTGTGCAACCATCACCACAATCAATTTTAAGACATTATCACCATCCCTAAAAGAAACCCTGTCCCCTTTAGCATCTACTCCCAATTCCTCCCATGGCCTCTCCCCCTCAGGCCTAGACAACTAACTGTTGAGCTACTTTTTTCTCTAGAGATTTACCTATTGTAGACACTTCGTATGAGGAGAATCATACAATATGTGGTCTTTTGTATCTGCCTTCCCTCCCTGACCATAATGTCTTTAAGGTTCATCACCTTGTAATACATATTAGTACTTTATTCTTTTTAATGGCCAGATGATATTCCATTGTACAAATATACCACATTTATCTATCGGTCAGTTATTTCGAATTTTTGGAGTTTTATTATGGGTTTGATTTGAGTTATTCCCACTTTTTGGTTCTTATATATAAGGTTGCTATGAACATTCACATACAAGTTTTTGTGTGAACCTGTTTTCGTTTCTCTTCGGTACATACCTAGGAGTAGAATTACTGGGTCATATGGTAACCCATACATTGAACCTTTTGAAGAACTGTCAGACTGTTTTCCAAAGTGGCTAGACCATTTTACATTCCTGTTTGCAAAGTATTAAGGTTCCAATTTCTCCATGTCCTCATCAACACTTGCTACTATCTCTGTTTGTGATTAGCATTTCCCTAATGACTAATGATGCTAAATATCTTTTCCTGTTCTTATTGGCCATTTGTAAGTCTTTATTGAAGAAACGTCTATTCAGATCCTTTTCAATATTTTAATAACTTTATTTGTGTTTTTATTATTGAGTTTGAGTGTTCTTTACACATTTTTTTTGTGTGTGTGTGTGGTATGCGGGCCTCTCACTGTTGTGGCCTCTCCCGTTGCGGAGCACAGGCTCCGGACGCGCAGGCTCAGCGGCCATCGCTCACGGGATCAGCCGCTCCGCGGCATGTGGGATCTTCCCGGACCGGGGCACGAACCCATGTCCCCTGCATCGGCAGGCGGATTCTCAACCACTGCGCCACCAGGGAAGCCCTCTTTATACATTTTAGAAACAAGTTCCCTTTCATATATATGATTTTAAAATACTTTCGCCCACTCTGTGGGCTGTCCACTTTCTTGATCATGTCCTTCGTAGCAAAAAAAGTTTTTAATTTTGATGTGGTCCAATTTATTTTTGTTGTTGTTGTAGCTTGTGTTTTGGTGTCATATCTAAGAAAACATCTCCTAATCCAAAGCATGAAGATTTATGGCTACATTTTCTTCCAGGAGCTTTATTGTTTTAGCTCTTAAGTTTAGGTCTCTGATAAATTTTGACTGAATTTTTTGTATATGTTGTAGGCTAGGAATCCAAGTTCATTCTTTTTTATGTGGCTATTCAGTTGTCCTGCACCATTTGTTGAGGAGATTATTCCTTCCCCATTGAATGGTCTTGTCACCTTTGCAGAAAATCAGTTGACACAGATACATGGATTTATCTCCAGACTTTCAACTGTCTTTCCTCAATCTATGTGTCTATGCTATGCTAGTACCACACTCTCATGATTATTACAGTTTTGTAGTAAGTTTTGAAATTGAGAAGTCTGAGCCCTCCAACTTTGTTCTTTTTCTAGATTGTTCTGGCTATTCTGAGTCCTTTATATTTCCACATGAATTTTAGGATCAGCTTGTCAATTTCTGCAAAGAAGCTGGGATTTTGAAAGGGATTGTGTTGAATCTGTAGATCAGCTTGGGGAGTGCTGTCATCTGAATAATATTAAGTCTTTTGATCCATAAATATAGGATGTCTTTTCATTTATTTAGATCTTTAATGTCTGGAAAAAAAACTTTCTGTAGTTTTATACTATTTATTTTTTTTGAACTATTCTTCCCTCTATGATGAGCTGCCTTTGAACTTTAAACTCATTTTACATGGGTCTGTTTCTGTACTCTAATTATATTCCATGACTCACGTCTATTCCTGTACTAATGCTGCACTATTTTACTACAACTGCTTTGCGGCACGCTTTGACATCAGATAAGGAAAGTCTTTCTATACCTCTAGTAATTCGCTTTTCTAAAAATTACTTGTCCTCACTCATTCTCCCGTATGAATGTCAAAATTATCGTTAAGTTCCGAAAAAAGAATTCTACTGTAATCTGAATTGGAATTACATAACATGTTTCAGTTCACTTAAAGGAATGGACTGTTCAACTTTTCTGTTATGTGTTTCAACAGTGTGTTACAGTTTTCTTTATAGGTTCTGTGATGGTTAATTTTATGTGTCATTTCTCACCCATACCTGATCAGGTGAAATTTAATGAGGCTTTGGGCTTGGATTCGGTGTTGGAATGGGTTAAGACCTCTGGGGATATTGAGATGGGGTGAGTGTATTTTGCACATGAGAAGGATGTAAATTTGGGGGGCACCAAAGGGCATAATGTTATGGACCCGTTTCTATCCCCTCAAAATTTATATATTGAAGCTCTAACCACCAGTGTGACTGTATTTGGAGATAGGGTCTCTAAGGAGGTTAGAGGTTAAATGAGGCCATAAGGGTGGGGCCTTAATCTGACAGGCATAGTGTCCTTATAAGAAGAGGAAGAGACAACAGAAATCTGTGTGTGTGTGCACGGTGAAGAGGCCATGTGAGGATGTAGTTAGAAGGTGGCTGTCCACAAGCCAGAAAGAGAAGTCTGACCCAAACCAACCCTGACAGCACCTTGACTTTGGACTTCTGGCCTCTAGAACTGGGAGAATATAAATTTCTGCTGTTTAAGGCACCCAATCTGTGGTTTTCTCTTATGGTGCCCTGCAGACTAAGACAGGGTCTACTACACATTTCTTAAGCATTTTTTCCCAGGTATTTTTTATTATACTAGCATTCAAGGTGGTATTTGGAATACCGGCTCTGAGACTTCTGTGCACATATTACTAGTGTTCCTCTGCTCCTTTTCTTGAAACCTGCTCTTGTCCCTATTGCCTCAAATCCATCTATCTTGTGGCTTGTTATTGAGCTGCTGCATTCAGAGGGACCCGACCTTGGTTATTAACCTTTGTACTGGAGACAGAGACACTATGATTTCCAAATGCAATCCTTGAGGTCAGACACATACATTCATCTTAGAGACCAATCAGACTTTTCCCCCAAATTAAAAAAGACAGTATTAGAAACAAGTTGATGATTTGTATGTGTATGTGTTTTATTATATATTAGTCTCTTAAATCAAATAGAAAACAAAAAGTGGAGCTACAAACCAAAGTTATGATAGTACTAGCTTTTCTCATCTCCCGTCTATCTACTTTTACCAGAGGTCTTTATTTCTTCATAAGGCTTTGAGTTACTGTCCAGGGTCCTTGACTGCAACCTGAAGAACTCCCTGTGGCAGGAAGGTCTGGTGGTTAAGAACTCTCTCAACTCTTGATTAACAGAGAACGTCTTGATTTCTCCCTCATTTTCGAAGGAAAGTTTTGCTAGATATAAGATTCTTGGTTGACGGTTTCTTTCCTTCAACACTTCAAGTACATTGAGCCATGCCATCTGGCCTCCGAGGCTCCTGATGAGAAATCTGCTCATGACCTTCCCGGCAAATCTTCTCTCAGCTTCATAGACTTTCATAACGTACCTTATCGGGTCTTATGCAACAGAACATTTTGTATAGTATTGTGAAGTCAGTTAAGTTGTAACATATTTTGAGACCAGAATTTAAGGAAAAGGAATTGAATATTTCAAGTGTAGACATTATGAGGTCTTTAAAATTATTACACATTTTCAAACTAGAAATAAAAAGGCCACTGAAGTATCCTACAGATTTTAATTTATAACAAAGTGAATACCAATATCTAATAACACAAGTAAAGAAAAATTTCTTTGGGATCCTTTTTCCTAAGTGTAAAGAGGCCTTGAGCTCAAAAAGTGAGAAAACCACTGTGGCTTATCCCCAGCTGTGATGGGTCCATTTCTTGCTCTGACCTCACAGTGCACCACTGTGATGAACTTCACAGAAGCCCTATAGGAGCCCAGCTGGGCCCAGGTTTTTGGTCCTTAGAGCCCAGGAAGCTGCTTTTGGTGACCTGACGGCCTTGGACCCACAGTTAGCTTGTTTTTTCCTTGTTTCTGCCATTTTGTTGATTTTTTTTCTCTTTTCTCTACTCTTTTTTATTTTTCTCTCTTCTTTGCCTTTTTCTCATTTTTCTCTCTGTCATTTCTTAGAGTTTTAAATTTTTTCTTCTCAATTTTTTGGTGTTTCTTTTCCATTTCTTCTGCTTTCCTTTCTTCCTTTGTTCTTTCTCATTTTTATCTTAATTTTAGTTAGTATTGCTAGATTAGTACAGTTAGCATAGTCAGTATTGTTGGTATAGTTAGCGTACTTGGTATAGTTAATACTTTATTAGCATAGTGTAGTTAGTAGTAGTTAGCGCTGTTGGCACAGTTAGCATAGTTAGCGTTGTTAGTTAGGATAGTTAGCATTGCTAGTTAGTGCTGTCAGTCAGTGTAGTTAGGTCACGAGAGGATGCAGGGCCTCACAGCCAACTGTGCTGACAAGGAGGCTCATATTGATGATTATGAGATCCTCCACACCATTGGCGAAGGCAGCTTTGCTAAAGTGAAGCTGGCCTGGCACATTCTGACCGGGACACAGGTGGCTGTGAAGGTCATTAAAAAGAGGCGTCGGAGCTTCTCAACTTTCCAGCAGCTACTTTTCTGGGAAGTGCACAGTATGAAGGCTCTGAATCACCCCAATATTGTAAAACTGCTGGGGGTGATTGACACGGAGGAGACAATGTTCTTAATAATGGAGTACCTCAGTGGTGGGGACATGTACACCTACTTAAACATACATGGCCGTATGACAGAGGCACAAGCCTGAGGCCCATTCCAGCAGCTGGTCTCTGCTCTGCAACACTCCCACCAGAGGGGTATCGTGCACCGGGACCTGAAGCCACCGAACCTCCTCTTTGATGCCAACATGAATATAAAACTTACAGACTTTGGCCACAGCAACAAGTGTGATGACAGTGGGAAACTGGACACGCTCTGCGGCACACTCGCGTATGCTGCCCCGGAACTCTTGCTGGGGCAGAGCTACAGCGGCCCTGCGGTGGACGTGTGGAGCCTGGGAGTAGTGCTCTACAACCTGGTAACTGGGTCCAGGCCCTTTGTGGGAAAAGACTTGCGGGAGCTGCGGAAGCAAATCTTAAAAGGGCAATACCCCATCCCAACCTACCTGTCTTTGGAGATAAGGAGTCTATTACAAAAAATGATCTCCCTCAACCCCAGTGACACAGGCACCTTACCTGACCTCATGAGGCACCCATGGGTGAACACGGGCCAGAAGAAGCCACTCCAGCCACCCTGTGAAGAGGACCTGGAGGTGACAGTGAGGAGGATTCTGGACTCGATGTGGGATGAGATCCAGGATGGAGGAGAAGGCAGTGTGAGCTCCAAGAAACCAATGGTGGGGTCCTGCATCATAGCTGCAGGGCCCTTGTCTTCCGGGGACCTCAGTGGCAATGAACTCGAGCCTTTTCCAAGCCCTGAGTTGTCCACCCTGGAAACCAGGCGGCTCCACCAGGGAGAAAATATGCAACAGAAGGAAGACCAGCAGGCAGCGCAGAAGACCAGTGAGCCTGCCTGTCCCCCACCCAGCCTGGAGTCGAGGACTGCCACCCCCAGCCCAGCCCACCAGCGTGGCCCTGGGGCATCCCCATCCACCAGCAGCAGGACTGGAGCCCCAGAGGGAACCAGCTTCCCCCTGCGTGTGTCCAAAAGTGGAAGGTCCTCCCACACTGCGCAGTCCGAGTGTATGTCCTCATCCATTCCCTCTGGCCACAGCCAGAAAAAGCAAGGGGTGGCTGGGAGAATCTGGAACTTTTTAGCAAGGCATCTTGGTGGTTGTTGCAAGCTGCGCAGCAAGAGGCGTCGTAATAAAGTGAGCCCATCTGAACCCTATGGTGACCGAGGCAGGAAGGTCAGGCCGCCGCGCTCCCTGGGACCCGGTCCAGTGGAAGGTGAGTGTGTTCTCTGCACGGCCTTCAGAAGCATCGTATCCAAGACCCTGGGCAGCTCAGAGGATGGTCCGGAGCAGCCAGGGCGACAGAGAGAGAGGCCACGGTGGCTGCAGGTCCGCCCATCAACCCCCACCTGGGTGAAACTTCAGAGACTGGACTGTCATTCCTGGGGCACGTCTCCCCTCCCCTAGTCTTCTGTCTTCAGTCTTGGTGGGGGAGGGGTGGATAGTTCTTGTTCCAAGACCTCCTTGGTTCTTCCAATTCTAGTTAATAAACTTGATGCTCCAGAAAGATGTATCACACTCTGCTTTGCGTCTTCCCTGCACAGAATTGGGGCTGTGCATTTTCCAGTTAGACAAGTGTGTAACCATGTAGTGCTTGGAGTAATTTGTTACAATATTCCTTCTGTTTTATGTTTTGGTTTTTTTTGGCCGCGAGGCATGTGGGATCTTGGTCCCTGACAAGGGATCCAACCCGCACCCCCTGCACTGGAAGGCGAAGTCTTCACCACTGGACTGCCAGGGAAGTCTCTTTTTAAATTTCATTGTTTTGATGCAAGGGTTTGACCACGGGGACTGGATGATTATACTAGATGATCATACTTTCAAAACACTAGATTTGTCAGCGTTCCCTGGTTCCCTGGTTCAATAAGCCCTTGAACACACGGGTGACTGGAGCAGGGTCTTCTTCCCAGAGGCCTCTCTCTGGGGGCACATGCTCTCAGAGGTATCATGTGCACAATCCCGTTGGCTCTCGTGTGTTTACAGGTCACTTGCCGACTGCGGAATCCTTCACCACGAGACACAGAGCAGTCTGACCACGTGCCTGTGAACCACCTAAACAAAAAGTACAGGAGCTTAGTAAGGACAGGTAGGACAGATCCTACAGGAAGTGCCTTCGAAAGGAAAAATCGATCCTAACATGATGACTGTTTCAGGGCCCTCACATGTCTCTCTGGGAATGGGCAGCAGCACAGATAACTCCCAGCCATATGCTCAGAGTTGCTTTTACTCAGAGAAGCAACAGAATCACCACGTGGAGACAGCCAATAGAGGGGCAGGATAGAGCCGTCTTCAAGTATGTAAGGAGCCATGACTTGTGTGGCTTCATAGAGTAGAGGTAGGGCAAAATTAGGTGGACACTTCAAAAAGGTGGGTTTCAACTCACTGAAACCAAAGGGAAGAAAATATTGCTAAATCACCTATGTGTTCTTTGTGCTCTGAAACATTTGCATGTTTTCTAATGTAATTGTCATCTTGTTCCCATTCTTGCAATGAAGACACCGATGTCCACAGGGTTAAATAGCTATGGTCACATGACTAACATGCCAACAAAGCTGGACTGCTTCTAGATTTATCTCACCCTAAAATTTAAAATGATTAAAGGAGACTGAACTAGGAACTGGACACCTTGGAGATGTTGAGTGCTCTGTCACTCAAGATGTTCGAGCTGCCACCAGGATGCTGCAGAGTAGGGGTTCCTAACTGAGCCCCATGGTTCTCCAAGGGAACCATGGACTTGGGTGGGAAAAGGATTACATCTTCATTGTCACTAAGCTCTAATGGCAATTGAGTATTGCCTTCAGTTGTAAAAATGCAGGCCACAACATATAGTAGGAGTAGTAGCAATACCTGTGATTTTGTTACCAATAGAAATCATAGCTGTTTTCACATGACATGAAAATTGTGGCAGGCATCCAAAACAGCAATTACATTCATCACCATTTCAAGAGCAATGGTACTAGTAGATCCTATTATTTAGTGTGTTAATAGAGAAGCAAATTTACTACTACATCACATTTAAAACTCCTTTGGTAACTGTATTTCAATATAATTAATTGGCTTCCTTTGTAATCAAGTATATTTTATTTTATAGATTTAAAACCCTTGTTTGAGAAGGGAGCCATAGGCTTCTCTAGACTACGGAGGGCTCCGTGGCACTGAAATGTGAAGGACCCTTGATGTACAGGGATCTAGGGGTAAATGGTCTCTACTGTTTCTTCTAGGTATGAAAGTGTATGACTCTGTTTTTTTCTAGGAGTGGCTAAAGGCTTGAGAGTACTTAATAAATAAGGATAAATTTCCCAGTGTGAATTCTCACTTTGTGAGAATCAAGAATTGACATAAACCAGTTTTCTTGGATCAAATCCCTCCTAGTTATTCTAGCATCCGTTTGCTGCTTCCTGAGGGACAGATGACTCTCGCACAAGCTCTTCCTTTGAAGGATAGGAAGAGCTCATGCCAGAGTCAAGGTGCCTGTGGCACTGGAAGACAGGTCAAGGTGCCTACGGTACCCACGGCTCTTCTAAGCACGTGTTCCGAGGCATCTCTTTTGTTTCACGGTGTGACCATGCCTCCCACTTCTCCTCCAAGGTACAGATCGTGGATCCGGGGTGGGCATTTGCACAGAGCAGTGAGCTGTACAACATTATGTTGTACACCTCCGAATCCTCCTCAGTAAAATGAGGTTGATAATAGTGTCTGCCTCACAGGTTTGTGCTCAGTAAGTGCCACTACTGTTTGGTTTTTGTCTTGGTTTGTTGTTTTGTTTGTTTTTACTGTGAATTTTGGTACTGTGAGCTAAAATATTGCCTGCCATATCAGTAAACAAAGGATGTTGCAGCCATCAAGCCATCACATGGCTGCCCTGACGGTGCACCACCCCGAGGAGGCTCAGGATGAGACAGCACAGGACACTGGCCCCAGACAGTGGAGGTGCACATCAAAGGAATGATTTCAGTGAGCCCAGACTCTTGCATCTTCGCATACAGACAAAGGCGCCTAATTCCTTAACTTGAGATAGCTGGTTTTCTTTAATTAACAGTAATCTTCATGTTCCAACTACCTGGTCTTTTGTTGCAGAACCTCCTATATATGGTGGCTCCCCAGTCTGCTCCTTGCCACTTCAGAACAGTTTCTCAGCATTATCTGGAATGCTATGTCCCAAGCTTGAAGTCCTCAGAATGTCTGTCAAATAAAACATACCTCTCGACTTTTAGGTTGTGCAGTATTTTCCTTCCACAGCATCACTGGTCAATTTTCTGCTAGGCACTATGCTATTCAATCATTCATTCATTCAACAAATATTTTTAGAGTGTGCAATGGGGCGATCAGTGTGCTGAGTGCTGGGGATAACTTGTTAAGCACACCAGCTGTGGATTTGCTCTCCTGGAACTGATGGTCCAGTACATGGGCAAGACAGGCAGATTGTGGTAAGAGCTGTGCAGAAGAATGACACGGAAAGAGAAAAACATATAGCACAGGGGTCTGGTTTAGTTTGGGGCCTAGGTGGTTTCCCTGAAAGTAGATGAATAGGAATAACTAAGTGAAAAGAGAGGAAGCACTATGTGCAAAGGCCACGAGTCAGGAGACAGAATGGTATATCAAAGGGATGAAAAAGACTATTGTGGATGGAGATCCAATAACCAGGCTGGGAGACACAGCAATGAGGCAGAAAGGCAGCCTGAGACCCAAGCACGGAGGGACTTTTATTCTTTCACTCATGTATTCGGTCAGGCAGCAAATAGGTACTGGGCACTTACTTACCATGTGCAAGGCATTATTTTAGACATTGGGGGACAAAGTGAACAAGATAGACACAGTCCCTATGCCAGGAATTTTGACCTTTGTCCTAAGAACAATGAGAAGGCATGGAAGGGTTTGTTTTTTTTTTTTAACATCTTTATTGGAGTATATAACTGCTTTACAATGTTGTGTTACTTTCTGCTTTATAACGAAGTGAATCAGCTATATGTATACATATATCCCCGCTTTCTCCTCCGTCTTGCGTTTCCTTCCCGCCCTCCCTATCCCACCCCTCTAAGTAGTCACAAAACAGCGAGCTGATCTCCCTGTTCTATGCAGCTGCTTCACACTAGATATCTGTTTTACATTTGGTAGTGTATATGTTTCCATGCCACTCTCTCACTTCGTCCCGGCTTATGCTTCCCCCTCGTCGTGTCCTCAAGTCCATTTTCTACGTCTGCGTCTTTATTTGTGCCCTGCCCCCAGGTTCTTCAGATCCATTTTTTCTTTTTTTAGATTCCATAAATATGTGTTACCATACGGTATTTGTTTTTCTCTTTCTGACTTACTTCACTCTGTATGACAGACCCTAGGTCCATCCACTTCACTACAAATAACTCAGTTTCGTTTCTTTTTATGGCTGAGTAATATTCCATTGTATAGAGGTGCCGCATCTTTGTTTTTTTAACATCTTTATTGAAGTATGATTGCTTTATGATGGTGTGTTAGTTTCTGCTTTACAACAAAGTGAATCAGTTATACATATACACATGTTCCCATATCTCTTCCATCTTGCGTCTCCCTCACACCATCCCTATCCCACCCCTCTAGGTGGTCACAAAGCACCGAGCTGATCTCCCTGTACCATGTGGCTGTTTCCCACTAGCTATCTGTTTTACGTTTGGTAGTGTATATATGTCCTTGCCACTCTCTCACTTCGTCACAGCTTACCCTTCCCCCTCCCCATATCCTCAAGTCCATGCTCTAGTAGGTCTGTGTTTTATTCCCATCCTACCCTGCGGGAGTCCAGCTCCTACAGGTCCAGGAATACCCGAGGGATGGACAGCGTCGGCGAGGGGAGGTTAAATAAATCAATAACACTCTGTATGTGCAAGCATGGTCTCATATTTTATTTTCTCACAGTCAGATTTATATACCCTAAGTGATTACATCATCAGGTGCTTAGCTAAAACCTCAGAAGATATTTATAATAGATTGTACCTAATATTTCTATATGTACTTTTTAAATAATTCTAAAGGTTCTCAAAACATCATTGTTTTTTCTTAGAGTAGGTTCAATCAGTACTAATAACAAAGCCAAGCTAATAGGTAACAAGCCATTAAAAGAAACTATGAAGGAGGAAGTTTCCTGAACTTTCCTATGTGTCCCAGAGGTCCACATGGACAAGTCTTAACAATGTACCCCTAAATTATCTACAATATATTTCACAATTCAATCTATCACTGTGTTCTTCTGGGCAAGAAGCCTTGTCTGAATGGACGAGTCACCAATTCCAATGTTGGCAGTTGACTCTGTATGATTAATTTATCCTTATACCAGAACCAACAATACTCATAATCATTTATTACTCCCATGTAGGGCCATTGTTTTTTTATTATTGGTGTTTTCCATAGAAACAACCCTACATTTCCAGGTTGTTTTTTCTCCCACTAGCCAGGGGCTTTTGTTAAAAAGTCCCAATTCATAGGTTTTGGTTTGGGAGGGGCAAGAGAATGTTTTACACGGTTAAGCTTGGGACAGGGGGCAAATCCCCCATGTACTTTTTCAAGGCAGAAGCACAAAATGACAAAACAGCTCAGAAGAGATGTAGTCAGCTTCCTGGGTGCAGCACTGCCCTGCAGCGCTGTCTTAGATTGTTGTTCCATGACCCTGTCATGGCACAGAGGCTCCAGGTTGGCTTCCAACATCTCCCCCTTTTTTTATTGTTTAAAAGCTCGCTGTGTAATTCAATGGAGACTTGATGGATACTTTTACTTAAGATTTTGAAGATGACTGGAAGGAGAAAAACCAGAATTAATATTATAGCAGCTATTATGCCTATGTTTGTAAAGAGTGTAAACAAAGTTCTTTGTGATAGAAAGGATCTAAGACTATCAAAAAATGATTGCGCCGTTTCTGCGGGGGAATCATCTAATTGAGCATTGCCAATGTCATGTATTTCTTGATATAACTTTTCTAAATCTAAACTTAGATCTGAATGATTCCAGACACCTAATATGTGAGTTTGTATTTGTTCCCAAGAGTATAGGGACTTTTTAACTTTTAATGGGGTTGCACAAATCTATCTATATTTCTTATGGCATCTCAGGGCTAGTCTTACTTTAAGATTTATAAGTTCCTGTCCTATATGTAAAATTGCTTCCTCCAAGACATCTACTTTCGCTTCTGACTTTCCCTCTATTGATTCTTGCGTAGCAAGAGTTAGAGAGACATTTTTAGAAAGTTCATTTACATGGTGAGTGGTATGTACTTGTTGAGTCAAAGCAATAGTTGAAAGGGAAAAGGAGGTAATTACAGTAATCAAAGCGGATATGCCTAAAATTAGAGCAGCAACAAAATTTTTGGTGCGCAGTAACAATTGCGTTTCTTTTATGACTTGTAATCCATAATCATCATACCATACACCTAATAATTTAACTGGAAGCATTATGTACAGCAGGCACTTTAAAATCATCAAAACTTGTACTTTAAGATCAGGATGTACACAACAAGTTAATATACAATCATAACATACTGACCAAAATTCAGTCCCATTTTGAAATATATCAAGCTTTAGAGAATCATTGGAAATTAAGAAAACATATGGAGCAGCAATACAGGCTTGAACAGTATACATGTCAGTTTTTTACTGTCTCTGTAACATTATAGGGTAGGTAGCCACACTAGCCTTCCAAAAATAAGGTTGAGTGTGTACAGAATTATTATGGGTCATGGTTAGGATAGGAGGGATCCAAGCACTATTATGCCATCTATTAATGCGAGTAGGAGGAGGAATAAAGAATTCATTCCAGGTATATTGTACATTTGCATGTTGTAAGTACTTTCTGTAATCTACAGAAGGGTCTGGATTGCTCCAGTCATGAATATATTGAGAAATACAGGAGATAGAAATGTCTATCCTGGCTGGCCAGAACAGCAAGCATAGCAACAAAGAGATTCGTAGGTGTCACCGTGGTTCCTTGACCCGTGATTATCTTCTCTGCTTCTTGGGTAAGGTGTTTAATTTGTCCCGATGTCGGTGGTTCAGCGGAGAGAGTGGAGTTGGTACGGCGCTTACGCGGACGCGGCTGCAGGCGCTCCGTCAGGCTGAGGTTTTCATCTGCCGAGACAGCGGTCTCACAGCTGATGTCTTCAGAGGTGGTGACTTGCGCTTGACTGGAAAGTATAGGGGTGGGGGTGGAGGCCCTGACATCTCTGATGAGACGGTCTGGCACCCACAAAGGTGAATTTGCGTCCTGTGGAAACATACAAGCATAGCCTCTTCCACAAGTTAGTGAAATGTCAGGTCCTTTCCATTGTCCTGTGAGTAAACCTTTCCATTTTACCAAAGGTTTTGGCTTATTTATATCAGGATTCCAGTGTCTTAACATAGCAGTATTTCCTTGAGAATCCATATTTAAATTATTAAGAACAAATAGGGCATGTTGGAGAATGTGATGTGGAGAACTGTGTTTAAATTCTCCTTGTTGTAATTTTTGTATTTGTGTCTTTAGGGTTTGATGAGCCCTTTCCACTATGGCTTGTCCCTGGGGATTATAAGGGATGCCAGTGGAATGAGAGATATGAAATTTTTGACAGAACTCTTTGAAAGGTTTTGAAACATAAGCTGGAGCATTATCTGTCTTTAAGGCTTTGGGGATTCCCCAAAAGGCAAAACAGAAAAACAGATGTTGCAATACATCCTTAAAAGCTTCCCCAGTTCTAGCAGAGGCTAATATTACGTGAGAATACATATCTACAGAAGCATGAACATAAGAAAGTTTCCCAAAAGTTGAGATGTGAGTCACATCCATTTGCCACAACGTATTGGGCAACAACCCGCGAGGGTTAATTCCCATAGGCAAAACAGGTTCCTGGGTTTTGATTGGCCGAGGGACATATGAGTTTTCTTTTTCCCATCATATTTTGTATATATTGAGGATACATTTCTCCTTTTAATGCTGCCGCAATAGCAACACCCTGAATAAAGGCAGGTCCTACATCAGCACATTGCTTAATAAAATCTGTTAAATTTCCTGTATTTCTTATAGGTCTTAACAAAGCTTGACAGGTACTGTTCGCGTTTTCAAAACCCAATTGTTTAGATAGCATATCAGCTGCTTCCTCATTACTAATAACTCTTTTAACAGCCTGTAGCAGCCGTGAGACAAAATTCTCATATGCCTCCTCAGGTTTTTGCTTAATTTCACCCAGTGTGGTTGCTTTGCCAGACGTTAAAGGAAGAGCCTTCCAGGCATTTACAGCACATGCAGTTATTTGCAATAATATTTCTTTTTCTAAATACATTTGACTTTGTGGTGTATCATAATCTCCTGTTCCTATTAGCATATCTAACGTAATATGTGGTTTCCTTTTTTTATTTATGGCTGTTTGTTTTTTAGTCAGATCTTCATATTCAGTTCTCCAAAGGAGATATTGACCTCCAGAGAGGCAGGCTCGTGCCACTTGTGTCCAGTCATAAATAGTCATCTATCTGTTAGCTAGAGTATCCAATAATGTAAGAGTATATGGTGCCAAAGGCCCATAATCTGCACAGGCTACTTTTAATTCCTTTATAATTTTATGAGGGAGGGGTTCCCAATTAACCTCATCATCAATTTCTCCTTCAAACAAGACAGGGAAACAAGCAGCCAATTCAGGATCTTCAGTATGTGGTGCTTTACGTGAGGGAAATTTAGGTTTGTGATGATATGTGTCTTCTAATTTGTTTGGAGGAGGGGTGGGCCTCAAGGGCAACTCATGTCTGTATTGTGTCAAAGAGGGATAAATAGGTTTTGGAGGTGGTGGCAATTCTTTAGGATCAATAGGAGGAGGCAACCTGTCTACAACAGGAATTACTTAATTAACTTTTGGTAGCGTTGGGTCTTCTTTGCTGCGCGTGGGCTTTCGGTAGTTGGGGCGAGCAGGGGCTACTCTTCGTTGCGGTGCACGGGCATCTCACTGCAGGGGCTTCTCATGTTGCGGAGCACAGGCTCTATGCGCGCGGAATTCAGTAGTCGTGGCGCATGGGCTAGGTAGTGGCGGCTCGCGGGCTTAGTTGCTCCGCGGCATGTGGGATCTCCCCGGACCAGGGAGCAAACCCGTGTCCCCTGCGTTGGGAGGCAGACTGTTTTTTTGGTTTTGTTTTTAAACATCGCTGTTGGAGTATAGTTGCTTTACAATGGTGTGTTACTTGCCTCTGTGTAACAAAGTGAATCAGTTATATACATACGTATATCCCCATATCCCCTCCCTCTTGCGTCTCCCTCCCACCCTCCTGATCCCACCCCTCTAGGTGGTCTCAAGGCACAGAGCTGAACTCCCTGTGCTATGCAGCTGCTTCCCACTAGCTAGCTATTTTACATTGGGTATTGTATATATGTCAGTGCTACTCTCTTATTTCGTCCCAGCTTACCCTTCCCCCTCCCCGTGTCCTCAAGTCCATTCTCTACGTCTGCGTCTTAATTCCTGCCCTGCCCCTAGGTTCAGGAGAACTCTTTTTTTAAAAAAAAAAATACATTCCATATATATGTATTAGCATACGGTATTTGTTTTTCTCTTTCTGACTTACTTCACTCTGTATGACAGACTCTAGGTCTACCCGCCTCATTACAAATAGCTCAGTTTCATTTCTTTAATGTCTGAGTAATATTCTATTGTATATATGTGCCACATCTTCTTTATCTATTCGTCTGTCGGTGGACATTTAGGTTGCTTCCATGTCCTGGCTATTGTAAATAGTGCTGGCAGGAGGATTCTGAACCACTGCGCCACCAGGGAACTGCCCAGAGATTATTTCTTAAGGGAGGCCATACTCAGCCCCCCATCAGTCTCTTCCCTGCTGACACATACTCCCACAGGCTTACATAACTGCTCCTTCATAGCACCACACACAGATTTAATTTCACACATAATCTGTAAGTTCCCTTTCTATGACCCTCTGTTCTCCTGAACCTTTCCCTCCTGCCTCATCGTTTTATCTCTAGTGCCTACCAGTGCTTGGCATATATTAGGGGCTCAGTGAGTGTCTGTTGAATAAATTGGAGACAGAGGACAAGGGTTAGGAGGGAAGATCAAGGCTTTGTTTTCTACATGTTGAGAAATGGTACTCGTGAGCGCGCAGATAACTCCAGCCGCGCGAAGCGAGCTGCGCGTGCTGACAAGGGCCCAGCGTGAGGCGTGCCGGCTGGTTCAACTCCAGTCACCGCGCTGAGATCAGCAGCGGCCTAGGTCGCACCAGCACGGGCCGCGGGGGGCTCCGCTGCCCGCTGTGCCGCTCTTCGTGCCACCGCTGGAACTCCCGCGAGATGCGCACCACGGGCAAGGAAGGGGTTCGTTGGGACCGCGGACCGTCAGGTCCCGGCGAAGCGCCAGAAGCAACCGAGCCGCGAGCGACAACAGCCGCCGCCGCCGCCGTGCCAGAGCCCTGTTCCCCTTGCTGCGGGAGAGGCGCACGGCAGTGACGTCACAGGCGCGCCAAGGCCTCGCGGTCGGCGGTTCGCGGTTGGCGGTCGGCGGTTGGCGCGGCTCAGTAAGGCCCGCGGAAATGGCGAAGTGTGTGGAAGGAGCAGGATCTGTAGAGCTCAGCGGCGGCGGCGAGGTCGGTAGGTCCGGGCAGGGGATGGTGACTCCAGGCCCCGGCCAACCTTGGGGCAGGGTGCGCGATGGAGGCAGGACAGGGTTCCGACGATTCGCGGCGATGGGGCCCTGGCATTAGGAGCCAGGAGGGCGGAGGGCTTGTGGCGATCCGATGTCCGATACCTGCAGTGCTCTTTTGTCACCCTCACGGCTCCTGTCACGGCTTGGCCAGGTCGGGTCTCCCCCTGTAACTTATGAGTGTGCGGCGATGTTTTTTTCCCAGATGAGGTCCCTGTGTAAGGTCTTTGAATACAAGTATTTATTGAGAGTCTGAGTGAATGGTCAGGCCTGGGGGGCCGAGACCAGGAGTCCGGAGTCGTAGATCCAGGCTCACCCTTCCCTTAGAGCTCCCCAGAGAGCTGAGGGCCCCGAGGGCAAGCTGATGGCCTTCATTTCAGCCTATCTTCTCTTCGGTCAGGAGAACTCATCGCTTGGTACTTTTCCCCTTTCTTTTCAGCTGTGGTTCATTCTCCCCTCCCTTGTCACCCTTTCCAACTTCTCATCCTGAACCCACTGCTTTCTTGGCTAGTTCACCTCCACCGGCTTTGCGGTCAGCTACCTCAATGCCGTAAATAGCAGCGAGGAGGGTCCTGCTAGAGGTTTGTGGCTTGTCTCACAGAGCCATGGTCAGGCAGAACATTCTACTTGAATTCAGTTGTTCGGGTTGCCAAAAGCCTTACGCTACTGGCTACTGGTACTTCTGGAGCGGATGCCGAAAATGGGTGTCAGATCATTTCTATAATTTCCATTGCCTGGGGTAGGAGATAAGGGAAGGGCGGATTAACCACCCGGGAGGTTGTTAACATCTGGAGAAAGGCTTTTACTTTCTTGAGATAATAATAATAGAGATAAGTACTATTAAATTTCAAATAGCATTTTGATAGACCATAGGCTTCCTGGAGAGTTACCTCTAAGCCAGCAGAGGGGAGAGTTTTGAGTACTCGTGGGTGATCAGAGTCGTTGGATAGAGCAGTGGCTCTTGAGTGAGGGTGATTTTGCCCTCACCCTTCCCCCAGGACGTTTGACAGTGGATGGAGACATTTTTCTGTGTCACATCCGGAGGGGGGCGGGCGGGGGGGGGCGGGAGGTGCTGCAGGCATCTAGTGGGTAGAGGCCAGGATGCTACCACCTATCGTACAAGGCACAGGACAGCCCTCCCCACCACCCCCAAAAGAATTATCTGGCCTCAAATGTCAGTAGTGTGCTCTGGAGGAACCTTGGATAGAGGCTGAGGACTGAAGAGAGGGAGGCTAGGGTTGTCACAGGTACTCTCACTTTAGGTAGTCAGGCACATTTGCCAGGCTGTTGTGTGGCCCTGCCCTTTCCCCAGAGTCTGTAGCAGGCACCTTGGTGCCAATGCCTGTCACGTCCTTGGGATGAGAAAACCCTGGGGGCTCCTGAAAGTCCTAAACACAGGAAGGAGTGATTTAGGAGAGTGACGTGGGAGCAGAGAAGTTTAGGAAGAACAGAATTGTCCTCATGTGTTTGGGAAATGTGCCAGATGGAAAAGAGATGAGAGGTGTGCCGTGGGGTGTACCGTTCCAGAAGGCAGACTGGGACTGATGCGTGGCAGGGAGTCAGATTCTGAGTTTGCTATAGACTGCTGTAGCAACTAGCGGTGCCTAGATCTGTCTAGAGAGTGCTGGGTTTTCTGTCACTGCCAAGTTCCTGTACAGGCTGATGACCACTGACTGATTGGTGATATGATAGAGGGGGGCTGGTATAAAGGATGCTCTGGGATATTGTGGTTCTACACTACTTTTATGATTGTTTCCCATACCTCGGAGCTCCTGGTTCGTGAGCTGCCGAGCTCCTTGGATGTCTGCTCTGACATGTTTCCTCCCTTTACACCTGCCACTCATTTTTCAGGTACAAAACAAAGAATCGCTTCGCACAAAGCCAGAAGGGATACACTTGAAGGAATGATCGGAAAAGAATAATGCATAGGTATGTATTTGCATGGACTTTCTCCAAAGGTTTGAGGCAGGGTAGCTGGTTAGTGGCTGCTCTCTCGTACTCGAGCCCTTACAATGTGATCACCTCAGAATGTCATAGGGACTGGCGCCCGTCGGAGCCTGTCTGTCTCTGCCCAATGCCCCCCTAGTTTCTCCTGGTCATGGCTTTAGACACCGTGTAAGGCCCTTGTCTTTCCCTCCTGCTCACAGCAGACATTGAGTAACCTCTAGTTCTCACTGAGACGCATATTTCACAATATAGTACTTTAGAAATGAGACAGGTTTACTTATTGTGGAAACCAGTGTCGGCTCCTGGGAGTGTTGGTGTCACTTGGTAATGTTTCCCCCAGGGCTGCCGTGGCGGTTACTCCCTCAGGTTTGAAAAGAATTCTTCCTTGGATCTCAGGTGACAGTGGTACATTCCTTCCTTCTTTCCTTCCTTCCTTCCTTCCTTCCTTCCTTCAGGTACAATTCCTTCGTTCATTTATTCATTCAGGAAATATTTTCTGAGCACCAGGTATGTGCCAGGTAATTTTCGTATGGACAGGGAACGAAACAGACACAATTCCTGCCCCAGTGGACTGTATATTCTGATTCAGTTGGCTGGGGGTGAGGCCTTGCCTGCCATTGGCAGTTTTAAAAACCTCTCCAGACGATTGTAATGTACAGCTAGGTTTCACAATCACAGTTGTAAATGAAGCACTTTGGGAATTGCAAAGGCATTGCAGACGTAGGACGTGGCTATTGGTATTCCTTCACTATTCCTGCATCTTCCTGTCTGCGTCAGGAGTGTCGTGCAAGTGCTGGTCATTTTCTTTTTGGCCCTTTTGGCTGTTTGCCTAGACCCTTTCTCCCTCTGTCTTTCTAACCTAACACCCTGCCTCCTCCTCGTCTTTCAACCTCCAGTCCGTCATCTGTTTGGGATTTATCCTAAACTTGGTGGGAAGCCATTGCAGGTATAAAGAGAGAAAGTGGTGTTAGCAGAGACGCCTTTTTCAGACACCATACCGGCTGTTGTAAGAGAATGGATAGTAGGGGACAGGAGTAGATTTAGGGAGAGTCACTGGGAGACTGGCTTTGTGCACAGTGGTGGCCTTGGAGATGGAGTAAAGGAGGCAGGTTAGAGTCCTATTTGGAAGGTTAGTGATGGCTTGGAGGTGAAGAGAGGTGTAAGTGATGAATTGGATGTGGGGAATGTGGGTTAAGGATGTGTAATTGGGTAAAGGGAGGTGCCACTTAACTTAAACGGGAAGAATTTTCTGCCCACCTATTGGCCTGATAAATAAACACCTTCTCACCCTTTAGAACTGGAATCAGAGATTCCTTCTTGTCTTATTTATTATGCTTTCTTTTATTTCATTTTTTATTTGGGCTGCGATGCCAGCTTGCGGGATCTCAGTTCCCCAACCACGGATTGAACCCAGGCCCCCTGAACTGGAGGCACAGGGTCCTAACCGCGGGACCACTGGGGAATTCCCAGCAGACTTTTCTTCTTTCTTTTCTTAATATTGAAGTTTTAATTAACTACTTAATTAATTTCTGGTAGCGTTGGGTCTTCTTTGCCGCGCGGGGCCTTTCTGTAGTTGGGGCGAGCAGGGGCTACTCTTCGTTGCGGTGCACGGGCTTCTCACTGCAGGGGCTTCTCATGTTGCGGAGCACGGGCTGTATGCGCGCGGAATTCAGTAGTCGTGGCACATGGGCTCTCGGTAGTGGCAACTAAGCTCGCGGGCTTAGTTGCTCCGCGGCCTGTGGGATCTCCGGGGAGATCCCGTGCTCCACACGGGAGCAAACCCGTGTCCCCTGCACTGGCAGGCGGATCGTTTACGCGTTTTTGCTTTTAAACATCTCTGTTGGAGTATAATCGCTTTACGATGGTGTGTTAGTTTCCGCTGTGTAACGAAGTGAATCAGCCGTATGCCTACGTATATGCCCATATCCCCTCCCTCTTGCGTTTCCCTGACACCCTCCTGATCCCAACCCTCTAGGTGGTCGCAAGGCACGGAGCTGAACTCCCTGTGCTATGCAGCTGCTTCCCACTAGCTAGCTATTTTACATTGGGTATTGTATCTATGTCAGTGCTACTCTCTTATTTCGTCCCAGCTTACCCTTCCCCCTCCCCGTGTCCTGAAGTCCGTTCTCTACGTCTGCGTCTTTATTCCTGCCCCTGCCCCTAGGTTCATGAGAACCTTTTTTTTTTTTTTCCGATTCCGTACATATGTGTTAGCATACGGTATTTGTTTTTCTCTTTCTGACTTCCTTCACTCTGTATGACAGACCCTAGGCCTATCCACCTCATTACAAACAGCTCAGTTTCATTTCTTCTATGGCTGAGTAATGGTCCATTGTACGTACATACGTGCCGCATCTTCTTTACCTATTCGTCTGTCGGTGGACACTTCGGTTGCTTCCCTGTCCTGGCTATCGTAAATAGTGCTGGCAGGCGGATTCTGAACCACTGCGCCACCAGGGAACTGCCCAGAGATGATTTCTTAAGGGAGGCCCTACTACTCATCCCCCAACAGTCTCTTCCCTGCCGACATAGACTCCCACAGCCTTACGTAACTGCTCCTTCATAGCACCATACACGGTTTTAATTTCACACATAATCTGTAACTTCCCTTTCCGTGACCCTCTGTTCTCCTGAACCTTTCCCTCCTGCCTCATCATTTTTTCTCTGGTGCCCACCAGTGTTTGGCGTATCTTAGGGGCTCAGTAAGTGTCTGTTGAATACATAATTGGAGACGGAGGACAAGGCTTAGGAGGGAAGATCAAGGCTTTTGTTTTCTACGTGTTGAGAAATGGTCCTCGTGGGCGCGCAGATCCCTCCAGCCGCGCGAAGCGAGCGGCGCGTGCTGACAAGGGCCCGGCGTGAGGCGTGCCGGCTGGTCCAACTCCGGTCGCCGCGCTGACGACAGCAGAGGCCTAGGTCGCACCAGCCGGCCGGCACCGGGCGCGGGGGGCTCCGCTGCCCGCTGTGCCGCTCTCGGTGCCGCCGCTGGAGCGCCCGCGGGATGCGCACCACGGGCAAGGAAGGGGCTCGTTGGGACCGCGGACCGTCAGGTCCCGGCGAAGCGCCAGAAGCAACCGAGCCGCGAGCGACAACAGCCACCGCCGCCGCCGCCGTGCCAGAGCCCTGTTTCCCTTGCTGCGGGAGAGGCGCACGGCAGTGACGTCATCGGCGCGCCAAGGCCTCGCGGGCGGCGGGCGGCGGTCGGCGGTCGGTCGGCGGTCGGCGGTCGGCGGTTGGCGGTTGACGCGGCTCAGTAATGCCCGCGGAATTGGCGAAGTGTGTGGAAGGAGCAGGATCTGTAGAGCTCAGCAGCGGCGGCGAGGTCGGTAGGTCCGGGCAGGGGATGGTGACTCCAGGCCCTGGCCATCCTTTGGGCAGGGTGCGCTATGGAGGCAGGACCGGGGTCCGACGATTCGCGGCGATGGGGCCCTGGCATTAGGAGCCAGGAGGGTGGAGGGCTTGTGGCGATCCGATGTCCGATCCTTTTCTGATCCAAGTCCATGTTTCCCTTGGAGAACCACGAGGCTCCTGTTGGGAATCCCTACTCTGCCGCATCCTGGTGGCAGCTCGAACATCTTGAGTGACAGAGCACTGAATGTCTCCAAGGTGTCCAGTTCCTAGTTCAGTCTCCTTTAATCATTTTGAATTTTAGAGTGAGATAAATCTAGAAGCAATCCCAGCTTTTTTGGCATGTTTGTCATGTGACCATAGCTATTTAACGCTGTGGACATCGGTGTCTTTATTCCAAGAATGGGAACAAGGTGACAGTTACATTAGAAAACATGCAAATGTCTCAGAGCACAAAGAGCACATAGGTGATTTAGCAGTATTTTCTTCCCTTTGGTTTCAGTGAGTTGAAACCCACCTTTTTGAAGTGTCCACCTAATTTTGCCCTACCTCTACTCTATGAAGCCACACAAGTCATGGCTCCTTACATACTTGAAGACGGCTGTATTCCGCCCCTCTATTGGCTGTCTCCACTTGTTGATTCTGTTGCTTCTCTCAGTAAAAGAAACTCTGACCATATGGCTGGGAGTTATCTGTGCTGCTGCCCATTCCCAGAGAGACGTGTGAGGGCCCTGAAACAGTCATCATGTTAGGATCGATTTTTCCTTTCGAAGGCACTTCCTGTAGGATCTGTCCTACCTGTCCTTACTAAGCTCCTGTAGTTTTTTTTAGGTCGTTCAGGGGCACGTGGTCAAGAGTGCTCTGTGTCTCGCGGTGAAGGATTCCGTAGTCGGCAAGTGACCTGTAAACGCACGAGAGCCAACGGGATTGTGCACGTGATGCCTCCGAGAGCATGTGCCCCAGAGAGAGGCCTCTGGGAAGAAGACCCTGCTCCAGTCACCCGTGTGTTCAAGGGCTTATTGAACCAGGGAACCAGGCAATCCTGGCAAATCTAGTGTTTTTGTAGTATGATCATGTAGTATAATCACCCAGGCCCTGTGGTCAAACCCATGCATCAATACAACGAAATTGGGCTTCCCTGGTGGCACAGTGGTTGACAGTCCGCCTGCTGATGCAAGGGACATGGGTGCGTGCCCCGGTCCGGGAGGATCCCACATGCTGTGGACCGGCTGGGCCCATGAGCCATGGCTGCTGAGCCTGCGCGTCCAGAACCTGTGCTCTATAACGGGAGAGGCCACAACAGTGAGAGGCCCGCGTACCGCAAAACGAAACAAAACAAAACAAACAAAAAAAAAGAAATTAAAAAAGAGACTTCCCTGTCTATCTAGTGGTGAAGACTTCGCCTTCCAGTTCAGGGGGTGCAGGTTGGATCTCTGGTCAAGGACCAAGATCCCACGTGCCTCGCGGCCAAAAAAACCAAAACATAAAACAGAAGGAATATTGTAACAAATTCAATAAAGACTTTTAAAATGGTGCACATCAAAAGAATAAAATAAACGCATGCATCAGGGCCCTTCCACATGGGGCAAGAGGAGAGCCCAACTGCTGCGTGACAGTCATGAAACTCAGCTGCACAGGCACCTTACCACACCGTGCACACGCTGGTAAACGGGACCTTCTTATCCTCTTAGGGGCCTCTCTGTTGTCATTAACACAGGCTGCAGGGACCAAAAGTTCCCCTCGGCCGTTCTGAAAATGCTCGGTAATGTTAGTGCAGGAAGGTATTTCACACTTTCTGCATTTCTGCCCTGCAGTGCAGCAGTTGTGCTGTTGGGAGTCATTGTGCTAATTCTCTTAGGTCATTTTTCCGTTTAGTTGTTCTGATTAACTCCAAGCACTACATGGTTACTCACTTGTCTAACTGGAAAATGCACAGCCCCAATTCTGTGCAGGGAAGACGCAAAGCAGAGTGTGATACATCTTTCTGGAGCATCAAGTTTATTAACTAGAATTGGAAGAACCAAGGAGTTCTTGGAAGAAGAACTATCCCCCCCTCCCCCACCAAGACTGAAGACAGAAGACTGGGGGAGGGGAGACGTGCCCCAGGAATGACAGTCCAGTCTCTGCAGTTTCACCCAGGTAGGGGTTGATGGGCGGACCTGCAGCCACCGTGGCCTCTCTCTCAGTCGCCCTGGCTGCTCCGGACCATCCTCTGAGCTGGCCAGGGTCTTGGATACGATGCTTCTGAAGGCCGTGCAGAGAACACACTCACCTTCCACTGGACCGGGTCCCAGGGAGTGCGGCGGCCTGACCTTCCTGCCTCGTTCACCCATGGGGTTCAGATGGGCTCACTTTATTACGACGCCTCTTGCTGCGCAGCTTGTAACAACAACAACGATGTCATATTATAAAGTTCCAGATTCTCCCAGCCACCCCTTGCTTTTTCTGGCTGTGGCCAGAGGGAGTGGATGAGGACATACTCTCAGGCTGCGCAGCCTGGGAGGACCTTCCAGTGTTGGACACACGCAGGGGGCAGCTGGTTCCCTCTGGGGCTCCAGTCCTGCTGCTGATGGAGGGGGATGCCCCAGGGCCACACTGGTGGGCTGGGCTGGGGGTGGCAGTCCTCGACTCCAGGCTGGGTGGGGGACAGGCAGGCTCACTGGTCTTCTGCCCTGCCTGCCTGCTGTTGCATATTTTCTCCCTGGTGGAGCCGCCTGGTTTCCAGGGTGGACAACTCAGGGCTTGGAAAAGGCTCGAGTTCATTGCCACTGAGGTCCCCGGAAGAGAAGGGCCCTGCAGCTGTGATGGAGGACCCCACCATTGGTTTCTTGCAGCTCATACTGCCTTCCCCTCCGTCCTGGATCTCGTCCCACATCGAGTCCAGCATACTCGTCACTGTCACCTCCAGGTCCTCTTTTTTTTTTTTTTTCGTGGTACGCGGGCCTCTCACTGCTGTTGCCTCTCCCATTGCGGGGCACAGGCTCCGGACGCGCAGGCTCAGTGGCCATGGCTCACAGGCCCAGCCGCTCCGCAGCATGTGGGATCTTCCCAGAACGGGGCACGAACCCATGTCCCCTGCATCGGCAGGCGGATTCTCAACCACTGTGCCACCAGGAAAGCCCTCCAGGTCCTCTTCACAGGGTGGCCTGAGGTGGCTTCTTCCGGCCCATATTCACCCATGGGTGCCTCATGAGGTCAGGTAAGGTGCCTCTGTCACTGGGGTTGAGGGCAGTCATTTTTTGTAAGAGACTCCTTATCTCTAAAGACAAGTAATTTGGAATGGGGTATTGCCCTTTTAAGATTTGCATCCGCAGCTCCCGCAAGTCTTTTCCCACAAAGGGCCGGGACCTGGTTACCATGATGTAGAGAACTACTCCCAGGCTCCACACGTCCACCACAGGGCCGCTGTAGCTCTGCCCCAGCAAGAGTTCCGGGGCAGCATACGGGAGTGTGCCGCAGAGCGTGTCCAGTTTCCCGCTGTCATCACACTTGTTGCTGAAGCCAAAGTCTGTAAGCCTTATATTCATGTTGGCATCAAATAGGAGGTTCGGTGGCTTCAGGTCCCGGTGCACGATGCCCCTCTGGTGGTAGTGTTGCAGAGCAGAGACCAGCTGCTGGAACGGGCCTCAGGCTTGTGCCTCTGTCATACGGCCATGTATGTTTAAGTAGGTGTACATGTCCCCACCACTGAGGTACTCCATTATTAAGAACATTGTCTCCTCCGTGTCAATCACCCCCAGCAGTTTTACAATATTGGGGTGATTCAGAGCCTTCATACTGTGCACTTCCCAGAAAAGTAGCTGCTGGAAAGTTGAGAAGCTCCGACGCCTCTTTTTAATGACCTTCACAGCCACCTGTGTCCCGGTCAGAATGTGCCGGGCCAGCTTCACTTTAGCAAAGCTGCCTTCGCCAATGGTGTGGAGGATCTCATAATCATCAATATGAGCCTCCTTGTCAGCACAGTTGGCTGTGAGGCCCTGCATCCTCTCGTGACCTAACTACACTGACTGACAGCACTAACTAGCAATGCTAACTATCCTAACTAACAACGCTAACTATGCTAACTGTGCCAACAGCGCTAACTACTACTAACTACACTAACTATGCTAATAAAGTATTAACTATACCAAGTACGCTAACTATACCAACAATACTGACTATGCTAACTGTACTAATCTAGCAATACTAACTAAAATTAAGATAAAAATGAGAAAAAGAACAAAGGAAGAAAGGAAAGCAGAAGAAATGGAAAAGAAACACCAAAAAATTGAGAAGAAAAAATTTAAAACTCTAAGAAATGACAGAGAGATTTAAAACTCTAAGAAATGACAGAGAGAAAAATGAGAAAAAGGCAAAGAAGAGAGAAAAATAAAAAAGAGTAGAGAAAAGAGAAAAAAAATCAACAAAATGGCAGAAACAAGGAAAAAACAAGCTAACTGTGGGTCCAAGGCCGTCAGGTCACCAAAAGCAGCTTCCTGGGCTCTAAGGACCAAAAACCTGGGCCCAGCTGGGCTCCTATAGGGCTTCTGTGAAGTTCATCACAGTGGTGCACTGTGAGGTCAGAGCAAGAAATGGACCCATCACAGCTGGGGATAAGCCACAGTGGTTTTCTCACTTTTTGAGCTCAAGGCCTCTTTACACTTAGGAAAAAGGATCCCAAAGAAATTTTTCTTTACTTGTGTTATTAGATATTGGTATTCACTTTGTTATAAATTAAAATCTGTAGGATACTTCAGTGGCCTTTTTATTTCTAGTTTGAAAATGTGTAATAATTTTAAAGACCTCATAATGTCTACACTTGAAATATTCAATTCCTTTTCCTTAAATTCTGGTCTCAAAATATGTTACAACTTAACTGACTTCACAATACTATACAAAATGTTCTGTTGCATAAGACCCGATAAGGTACGTTATGAAAGTCTATGAAGCTGAGAGAAGATTTGCCGGGAAGGTCATGAGCAGATTTCTCATCAGGAGCCTCGGAGGCCAGATGGCATGGCTCAATGTACTTGAAGTGTTGAAGGAAAGAAACCGTCAACCAAGAATCCTATATCTAGCAAAACTTTCCAAAAGTTGTAAAGAAAGCATATCTATTTCTAAAGATATTTCCCAATTTCTTTTGCTTGTTTTCTGACCTTTGTAGTGCATTTTGCCATGAGGAAAATTTTAATTCTTATATAATTAAATGTATCCTTTTTTCTTTGTATCTTAGAAAGGTGTTCCTCATGAATAATTTATGTCAAGTCTCCCAGGTTTCTGATACTTTTACAGTTTCATTATGTTTTTACTTTTAACTAGTTGCTATATCTAGAATTTGTTAATGATAACCATATTTTCCCACTTTTGTTGAATAGTTTTGCTACTGATCCAAAATGTCAATTTTAGTTTAATCTCAAATCCCTTATGCTCTTGCATCTAATTTTAAGATGCTTCCTATTCCACTGGTTGTTTTGTCTATCTGAAACAAAATGCTACCTTAATAATAATGTAATTATAATATAATAAATGTAATTAGTAAACATAATATAATGTATAATAAGTAGCATAATATAAAATAACAAAATATAATTTACCATATAACAAGGTCAAAAGAGAACAAAACTATACAATCACTTGAAATATCCCCCAAAGATATTTTATAAAATTCAATATTCATTTCTAATTTAAAAGAAATAGTAAAACAGGGATTGATGAATGCTTCCACAGTAAGAAGAAATTATACGTCTAAAAGAAAGAGGTAAATGATAAACTTTAGTAACACTGGCAGTAAGTGCAGGAGAAGATGAAGATGCCTGATATAATGTTAAAGAAAAACTATTATGTAACATTGTCTTTGCAGGACTGATGAGTTCAGTGAAAAGAGAATCTCATAGAAAAGAGTATCTCGTTCTTCTTAATGTCTGTACACTTGTCCATTGCATGAACATAACGGCTTATTTAACCAATATGTTACTGATCTGCATCTGGATTTCTAGGTTTTCATGGAATTTTATTATGCACAATTGTTACCAACTCTAGGACCTGCTCTTATGTTTATATCTTTTGAAAGAAACAATATCTCCACAGATGATTTATCTGGGCTGGCTGCTAGCAGACTAAGGCTACTTCTCAGCTCTTCCCTTTACATTCCTAGTCAATATGAAAACGGAAGGCAAGAAGGTCTTCTGTTTAGAGACTGTAAAGATAGGTCTTGGTGATAAAGTCTTGGTGGTAAAGGCTAAAAGTATCAACCCAGAATAAGTGTTTTTTCAGCTGTAACTATGTGTGATTCCCTTGGCTTGATTCTGTAGAGGATGTAAGAGAAGACTGTAGGATGTGCCCTCAAAGTGCTTCCAGTAAGATGAGCTAAGTCAAGTATGGTGGCATATCTAATTCAAGACAAAATATAACGGCTCCTTTTCTCTCATAGCAGAACTTCGTGGAGTGAATGTAGAAGTCACTGTAAGCTCTTAATTAAAGGAACAGAATAAATCTTGTATCGGAACGTGATTATTCTGGTCTCTTTGTGGAGATGAATTGGAAATTGTCTAGAGGAAGGAAAATTAGCTTAACGAAAGTTAAACTCATAAGTAATTGAGCATTAATTAAATATCTGTGGCCTATGTTTCTCCTTGATCATAATTTCTCCCAACTTATACACCTCTTTGGTACCCGATTAATCATTGTCATAGATGCAATTAACAATGATTATTACTGTGTATTAGGTTTTGCCTGGGCCCTGAAGAAACCATCCTAAATTACGAGCTATGATTGTCACTTGATTTTCTCACAAAGAACAATCAGAACTCCTGGTCTTAAGTGGCTTGGAAAGTGAAAGTAAGAAGTCTCTTAGATATTATTAGAGGACCCCACAGAGCCCTTTGGTGAAAGTTTGGAAAACATTGGGCTTCTTAAAATTAATTCTTGTAGTGTGTTACGAAAGACGATTGAACCAAAAGGATAACGGTGTTTCTGGTTCTGTTGTTAGCGTTCTCCATGGAAACATCGCGGAAGCTTCTGGACTCAATTTCCTTCCCCATGTGTGAATGTCAGTGAAAATATCCTACCCCATTCTATCCCCATATAACTTCAGAAACTAAGCAAAATGAAGACTAAGCCTCAAAAGTCATTTCAAATAATGAAATGAAAATATAATGTAGAATGGAACTGGGAAAATACCTGGTTTAAATTTTGGAAAGTACTAACTATACAATTCCGGATAAGTTGCTTCATCTTTTTTTTTTTTATTTTAGATGTTGGGGGTAGGAGTTTATTTATTTATTTATTTTTGCTGTGTTGGGTCTTCGTTTCTGTGCGAGAGCTTTCTCTAGTTGTAGCAAGTGGGGACCACTCTTCATCGTGGTGTACAGGCCTCTCACTATCGCGGCCTTTCTTGTTGCGGAGCACAGGCTCCAAACGCGCAGGCTCAGTAGTTGTGGCTCAGGGGCCTGGTTGCTCCGCGGCCTGTGGGATCTTCCCAGACCAGGACACCAACCCATGTCCCCTGCATTAGCAGGCAGATTCTCAACTACTGCGCCACTAGGGAAGCCCTGCTTCATCTTGTTTAGTCTAATTTAATGTGGCTCTCACGGGATGTTATGATGATTAATTTAATATCTTTGTATAACGTACAGTGTTATGTAATTTCTTCTTGTTCTTCTTGAGTAAATTCATATCTTTAAGCAACTCACTTTAAAAAATAGTTACTTACTTGCTTAAAGTACTCTTACCTTCTATCATCAGCTGAATTGTGTCCTGCTCAAGATAATATGTGGAAGTCTTAACCCCCGATACCTCCTAATATGACTGTATTTGGAGATAATGCCCTTAAGTAGGTAATTGAGGTAAAATTGAGGTCAAATGGGTGGGCTCTAGTCCAATATGACTGGTGTCCTTATAAAAAGAAAATATTAGGACACAGACATGCACAGAGAGAAGAAAGTGATTATTAGTAACTACGATTATGTCCTGAATGCATGGAACACGTCACCATTTGCCAACCACCGTCTCAAGTCAGCAGAAACTACAGAAATTAAGAGCTCTCCGCAGAAATTCACACACCCGTGCACCTGGTAAGGGACCACAGGCAGACGTTCACTCAGCCTTTCATGTGTCCCTCACGGAGTGCACGTTCTCTCCTGGGAGGGGCGAACACAGACACTTATCGGGAGTTTTACTACTTTTAAAATGCGTTGGTACAACCATGTCTCACTTTTGTTTGGATCAGTCGGCAAACGCTGTTTGGAAACCCGAACTTCACACCTCCTACCTTTCGGGCAGCCCTAGTCTCGAAGCTCCCGCCTCTGCTCCTCAGGTCACGTCCCCATGGGAGGCGGGGCTGCGTGCGGACGCACGGCGAGCGCGCAGAGGAGCTCGAGCCCCGCCCCCACCGGGCCCCCTGCCGGTTTGCACTGTATCCCCGCCCGCGGAGGGCGATGAGGCTGGTGCCAACAGCCGGCGATGCGGGGGCGCGGGGGCGCGGTATGGAGGGGCTGGCCTAGCTCGGGCCCGTGGCCCTATGCCTTATGGCTGCGACGCGGATCCTGCGCACGCTACGGGGCCGCAGCCGCCGGGCGGTGGGCGCTAGAGGTGCCGGCAGGCGAGCCGGGGCACCCAGGCGGGTGTGGGCATTGTGTCCACAGCCAGCGTCCCCGAGGCCGCGCTCGGGCCATGATCACTCGGTGAAGCTGCACCGGGACCGTGCTGCCGACCTCTTCTCGCGCTATGAGGACCTGCGTGCTGCAGGACTCGGAGCCTCTGCCTGCCATGCGCGCTTCCCTGCGGGAGGGCCTGCTGGATTTAACACCGACCGCCTCCGCGGGGTGGACTGGGCGCCGCTCCTGAGCACCCTCTGCCCCTGATCTGTATCCAGAGCTTCTTCCAGCCACGGCTTGGCAAGTCAGGTTTGTACTTCCTTTTCCAGGGTTCTCGTGTGGGCGCTGCGAAGCAGGGTTTTAGATGGTGCAAGGTGGAGTGTGGGCACTCGAACCGGTGCCCAGTGCCCGGGTGTGCGTGCACTAGACGGGGCGTGCGGCCTAGGACGGCCAGCTCGGTGACCCCGGCCGAGTGCCTTAAGGCTTCTAGGTCTCAGTGTTCTCATCTGTAGCATGGGCTTAACAGGACCCATTCTCTGTGGAGGTTACAAGGACTCACTCTGGTAATGCTTGTAGACTCTGCAATGTAGAACACTTAGCACAGTTTGGAGCATCGTTAATTGTTGCACAGATGTTACCTGGTCTGTTGAATGACTTTGCCTGCTACACACCAAAGCGATTAGGAAATGGATATATCCCCGCTTCATTTCCTTTCCATTAAAACAGGGCTCAGGAAAACAACAATCTGTTTTCAATAGTTGTATCATGTAGTGGAAAGAGCAGCGGTGTGAAGGAAGCTTAGGGTTTGAATTCCAGGGCTTATACTCTCTGTGGCCTGGGCAGGTTTCTTTTGCACTATAATCCCCACACTTGTAAAATGACATTAAAAACCACTCTTTCTGTGGGTTCTTAGAATTAATTAATTAATTAATTAAGCAGGTTATGTGTGTAAAGTATCCTGGCACTTGAAAGAGCTGTCAGAACCAAGGGCTGCTGGAGACGATGCTTCTTCTGCCCTAGGTAACCTCCCCTTCTACTGGGCAGCAGGTAAACACAAGCACAGTAGTCAGTGCTCTGGAAGAAGTGAGTTCTGGTGGTACAGAGCACAGAATCTTTTTGTTTTTTAATTTAATTTTTATTTTATATTGGAGGATAGTTGGTTTACAATATTGTGTTAGTTTTAGGTGTACAGCAAAGTGATTCAGTTATACATATATCTATTCTTTTTCAGAGTCTTTTCCCGTGCAGGTTATTACAGGATATGGAGTACAGTTCCCTGTGCTATGCAGTAGGTACTTGTTGATTACCTATTTTATATAAAGCCGTGTGTATATGTTAATCCCAAACTCCTAATTTATCCCTCCCCCCACCTTTCCTCATTGCAGAGCACAGAATCTTAAAAGGGAAAGTTCAGGGTAGGCTTCTTGCCCTCATTTCTAAGTATAATAGAATCTCCTGGGGTGGCAGCAGGGAGCAGTGTGTCAAAGGTTGAGAAATATAAGAAAATATGGCAAAATTAATGTGCAGGACTGGAACTCAGGGTTTGGGAAAGAAATGAGAGTTGATACTGGAAACCTAGTGGGGACAAACAGAAAGGGCCCTTGTTTGTCCTGTCAGAAGTTTGGATGTTTATCCTGAAGGCTGTGGGAAACCCTAAAGAACAATGAGATGGACTTCTGGTTTAGAGGCTCACTCGGACCTCCATGTGGAAGGCAGTTGATTGGGTGCAGCGTGAATTGTAATCTAAAGATCCCACTTAAGTTATAAAAGGTTGGACTGGATTTTGGAGATCCGAGACAGAATGGGTGGGGCCTGGTGACCAGTTAGAAAAGGGAGGGCAGCAAACGTGGGTGACAGTTTACAGCTGCATCCTTTTGTGAGATACAGAGGACAGTAGGAAGGGATTGGGGGTGGTGAGAGGATCTTCATCTTCAGTGCTTTAGAAGGGCCTGGTAGACGGGTCTGGGCCCAAGGTTCAGATTTGGGCTTTTTGGGAGGACAGGTGTTTGAAGGCCTAGGAGATACTTAGGTTACCCACAAGATGATACCAAGAATCATAGGTCTGAGACTTTTTTTTTTCTTTTTTTTTTTTTTGCGGTGCGCGGGTCTCTTACTGTTGTGGCCTCTCCGGTTGCGGAGCACAAGCTCTGGACACGCAGGTTCAGCGGCCACCTGCAGTATTTAACGTGCCCAGCAGGTGTCAAGCTTGAGTGTCTTTTCACACATGCTCCCTGTGCAGTTAATGTGCCTCACATTCCAACTCTGCCTAGCCTCATCTTTCTAGATTGTACTTCAGGGTTATGAAGCCGTCACTTAGATATAACTTTTTGCCTCCATAGGAACCTCTGTGCATAAAGGTTATGGTCCTTTATCTCATGTGATTGAAATTTTGATTTTATATATCTCCCTCCTTAATGAAGGCTTTAAAGGCAGGAGTCATTTGTACTCCTTGGCACAGAGCAGACGCTTCTTTTTATTTAGATGCTTTTTAAAAAAATTTTTTTTTAATTTTTTAATTTAAAAAAAAAATTTTAACATCTTTATTTGAGTATAACTGTTTTACAATAGTGTGTTAGTTTCTCCTTTACAACAAAATGAATCAGTTATACATATACATATGTTCCCATATCTCTTCCCTCTTGTGTCACCCTCCCTCCCACCCTCCCTATCCCACCCCTCTAGGTGGTCACAAAGCACAGAGGTGAACTCCCTGTGCTATGCGGCAGCTTCCCACTAGCTATCTAATTTACATTTGGTAGTGTGTATATGTCCCTGCCACTCTCTCACATCGTCACCGCTTACGCTTCCCCCTCCCCATATCCTCAAGTCCATGCTCTAGTAGGTCTGTGTTTTATTCCCGTCCTACCACTAATCTCTTCATGACATTGTTTTCCCTTAGATTCCATATATATGTGTTAGCATACGGTATTTGTTTTTCTCTTCACTCTGTATGACAGACTCCAGGTCTATCCACCTCATTACAAATAACTCAGTTTCATTTCTTTTTACGGCTGAGTAATATTCCATTGTATATATGTGCCACATCTTCTTTATCCATTCATCTGTTGATGGACATTTAGGTTGCTTCCATGTCCTGGCTATCCTAAATAGAGCTGCAATAAACATTTTGGTACATGACTTTTTTTGAATTATGGTTTTCTCAGGGTATATGCCCAGTAGTGGGATTGCTGGGTCATATGGTAGTTCTATTTGTAGTTTTTTAAGGAACCTCCATACTGTTCTCCATAGTGGCTGTATCAACTTACATTCCCACCAGCAGTGCAAGAGTGTTCCCTTTTCTCCACACCCTCTCCAGCATTTATTGTTTCTAGAGTTTTTGATGATGGCCAATCTGACCGGTGTGAGATGATATCTCATTGTAGTTTTGATTTGCATTTCTCTAATGATTAATGATGTTGAGCATTCTTTCATGTGTTTGTTGGCAGTCTGTATATCTTCTTTGGAAAAGTGTCTATCTAGTTCTTCTGCCCATTTTTTGATTGGGTTGTTTTTTTTTTTTGTTATTGAGCTGCCTGAGTTGCTTATAAATTTTGGATATTAATCCTTTGTCAGTTGCTTCATTTGCAAATATTTTCTCCCATTCTGAGGGCTGTCTTTTGGTCTTGTTTATGGTATCCTTTGCTGTGCAAAAGCTTTTAAGTTTCATTAGATCCCATTTGTTTATTTTTGTTTTTATTTCCATTTCTCTAGGAGGTGGGTCAAAAAGGATCTTGCTGTGATTTATGTCATAGAGTGTTCTGCCTATGTTTTCCTCTAAGAGTTTGATAGTGTCTGGCCTTACATTTAGGTCTTTAACCCATTTTGAGTTTATTTTTGTGTGTGGTGTTAGGGAGTGTTGTAATTTCATACTTTTACAGGTAGCTGTCCAGTTTTCCCAGCACCACTTATTGAAGAGGCTGTCTTTTCTCCACTGTATATCCTTCTCTCCTTTATCAAAGATAAGGTGACCATATGTGTGTGGGTTTATCTCTGGGCTTTCTATCCTATTCCATTGATCTGTATTTCTGTTTTTGTGCCAGTACCATACTGTCTTGATTACTGTGGCCTTGTAGTATAGTCTGAAGTCAGGGAGCCTGATTCCTCCAGCTCCATTTTTCGTTCTCAAGATTGCTTTGGCTGTTCGGGGTCTTTTGTGTTTCCATACAAATTGTGAAATTCTTTGTTCTAGTTCTGTAAAAAATGCCAGTGGTAATTTGATAGGGATTGCATTGAATCTGTAGATTGCTTTGGGTAATAGAGTCATTTTCACAATGTTGATTCTTCCAATCCAAGAACATGGTATATTTCTATACCTATTTGTATCATCTTTAATTTCTTTCATCAGTGTCTTATAGTTTTCTGCATACAAGTCTTTTGTCTCCTTAGGTAGGTTTATTCCTAGATATTTTATTCTTTTTGTTGCAATGGTAAATGGGAGTGTTTTCTTAAATTCATTCTCAGATTTTTCATCATTAGTGCATAAGAATGCCAGAGATTTCTGTGCATTAATTTTGTATCCTGCTACTTTACCAAATTCATTGATTAGTTCTAGTAGTTTTCTGGTAGCATCCTTAGTATTCTCTATGTATAGTATCATGTCATCTGCAAACAGTGACAGCTTTACTTCTTCTTTTCCTATTTGGATTCCTTTTATTTCTTTATTTTCTCTGATTGCTGTGGCTAGAACTTCCAAAACTAGGTTGAATAAGAGTGGTGAGAGTGGGCAACCTTGTCTTGTTCCTGATCTTAGTGGAAATGGTTTCAGTTTTTCACCATTGAGAACAATGCTGGCTGTGGGTTTGTCATATATGGCCTTTATTATGTTGAGGAAAGTTCCCTCTATGTCTACTTTCTGCAGGGTTTTTATCATAAATCGGTGTTGAATTTTGTCAAAAGCTTTCTCTGCATCTATTGAGATGATCATATGGTTTTTCTCCTTCAGTTTGTTGATATGGGGTATCACGTTGATTGATTTGCATATATTGAAGAATTCTTGCATTCCTGGAATAAACCCCACTTGGTCATGGTGTATGATCCTTTTAACGTGCTGTTGGATTCTGTTTGCTAGTATTTTGTTGAGGATTTTTGCATCTATGTTCATCAGTGATATTGGCCTGTAGTTTTCTTTCTTTGTGACGTCTTTGTCTGGTTTTGGTATCAGGGTGATGGTGGCCTCATAGAATGAGTTTGGGAGTGTCCCTCCCTCTGCTATCTTTTGGAAGAGTTTGAGAAGGATAGGTGTTAGCTTTTCTCTAAATGTTCGATAGAATTCACCTGTGAAGCCATCTGGTCCTGGGCTTTTGTTTGTTGGAAGATTTTAAATCACAGTTTCAATTTCAGTGCTTGTGATTGGTCTGTTCATATTTTCTATTTCTTCCTGGTTCAGTCTCGGCAGCTCATTCATTTCTAAGAATTTGTCCATTTCTTCCAGGTTGTCCATTTTATTGGCATAGAGTTGCTTGTAGTAATCTCTCATGATCCTTTGTATTTCTGCAGTGTCAGTTGTTACATCTCCTTTTTCATTTCTAATTCTATTGATTTGAGTCTTCTCCCTTTTTTTCTTGATGAGTCTGGCTAATGGTTTATCAATTTTATTTATCTTCTCAAAGAACCAGCTTTTACTTTTATTGATCTTTGCTATTGTTTCCTTCATTTCTTTTTCATTTATTTCTGATCTGATTTTTATGATTTCTTTCCTTCTGCTAAATTTGGGGGGTTTTTTGTTCTTCCTCCTCTAATTGCTTTAGGTGCAAAGTTAGGTTGTGTATTCGAGATGTTTCCTGTTTCTTAAGGTATGATTGTATTGCTATAAACTTCCCTGTTAGAACTGCTTTTGCTATATCCCATAGGTTTTGGGTCGTTGTGTCTCCATTGTCATTTGTTTCTAATTACTTTTTGATTTCCTCTTTGATTTCTTCAGTGATCACTTCATTATTAAGTAGTGTATTGTTTAGCCTCCATGTGTTTGTATTTTTTACAGATCTTTTCCTGCAATTGATATCTAGTCTCATAGCGTTGTGGTCAGAAAAGATACTTGACACGATTTCAATTTTCTTAAATTTGCCAAGGCTAGATTTGTGACCCAAGATATGATCTATCCTGGAGAATGTTCCATGAGCACTTGAGAAAAATGTGTATTCTGTAGTTTTGGGGTGGAATGTCCTATAAATATCAAGTAAATCTATCTTTTGCAATGTATCATTTAAAGCTTGTGTTTCCTTATTTATTTTCATTTTGGATGATCTGTCCATTGGTGACAGTGGGGTGTTAAAGTCCCCTACTATGATTGTGTTACTGTCGATTTCCCCTTTTATGGCTGTTAGTATTTGCCTTATGTATTGAGGTGCTCCTATGTTGGGTGCATAAATATTTACAATTGTTATATCTTCTTCATGGATCGATCCCTTGATCATTATGTAGTGTCCTTCTTTGTCTCTTGTAATAGTTTTTATTTTAAAGTCTATTTTGTCTGATATGAGAATTGCTACTCCAGCTTTCTTCTGATTTCCATTTGCATGGAATATCTTTTTCCATCCCCTCACTTTCAGTCTGTAAGTGTCCCTAGGTCTGAAGTGGGTCTCTTGTAGACAGCATATATATGGGTCCTGTTTTTGTATCCATTCAGCCAGTCTGTGTCTTTTGGTGGGAGCATTTAATCCATTTACATTCAAGGAAATTATTGATATGTATGTTCCTATTACCATTTACTTAATTGTTTTGGGTTGTTCTTGTAGGTCTTTTTCTTCTCTTGTGTTTCTTGCTTAGAGAAGTTCCTTTAGCATTTGTTGTAAAGCTGGTTTGGTGGTGCTGAACTCTCTCAGCTTTTGCTTGTCTGTAAAGGTTTTAATTTCTCCATCAAATCTGAATGAGATCCTTGCTGGGTAGAGTAATCTTGGTTGTAGGTTTTTTTCCTTCATCACTTTAAATATGTCCTGCCACTCCCTTCTGGCTTGTAGAGTTTCTGCTGAAAGATCAGCTCTTAACCTTATGGGGATTCCCTTGTGTGTTATTTGTTGTTTTTCCCTTGCTGCTTTTAATATGTTTTCTTTGTATTTAATTTTTGACAGTTTGATTATTATGTGTCTTGGCCTGTTTATCCTTGGGTTTATCCTGTATGGGACTCTCTGTGCTTCCTGGACTTGACTGACTATTTCCTTTCCTATATTAGGGAAGTTTTCAACTATAATCTCTTCAAATATTTTCTCAGTCCCTTTCTTTTTCTCTTCTTCTTCTGGGACCCCTATAATTCGAATGTTGGTGCATTTAATGTTGTCCCAGAGGTCTCTGAGACTGTCCTCAGTTCTTTTCATTCATTTTTCTTTCTTCTGCTCTGCAGTAGTTATTTCCACTATTTTATCTTCCAGGTCACTTATCCGTCCTTCTGCCTCCGTTATTCTGCTATTGATCCCATCTAGAGTATTTTTCATTTCATTTATTGTGTTGCTCATCGTTGCTTGCTTCCTCTTTATTTCTTCTAGGTCCTTGTTAACTGTTTCTTGCAATTTGTCTATTCTATTTCCAAGATTTTGAATCATCTTTACTATCATTATTCTGAATTCTTTTTCAGGTAGACCGGCTATTACCTCTTCATTTGTTAGGTCTGGTGTGTTTTTATCTTGCTCCTTCATCTGCTGTGTGTTTTTCTGTCTTCTCATTTTGCCTATCTTACTGTGTTTGGTATCTCCTTTTTGCAGGCTGCAGGTTCGTAGTTCCCTTTGTTTTTGGTGGCTGTCCCCAGTGGCTGAGGTTGGTTCAGTGGGTTGAGCAGGTTTCGTGGTTGGGGGGACTAGTGCCTCTGTTCTGGTGGATGAGGCTGGATCTTGTCTTTCTGGTGGGCAGGTCCACGTCTGGTGGTGTGTATCAGGATGTTGGTAGCCTTATTATGATTTTAGGCAGCCTCTCTGCTAATGGATGGGGCTGTAGACCTGTCTTGCTCTTTGTTGGGCATAGGGTGTCCAGCACTGTTCGTTGCTGGTCCTTGAGTGAAGCTGGGTCTTGGTGTTGAGATGGAGGTCTCTGGGAGATTTTCGCCGTTTGATATTACGTGGAGCTGGGAGGTCTGTTGTGGACCAGTGTCCTGAGGTTGGTTCTCCCACCTCAGAGACACAGCCTTGACACCTGGCTGGAGTGCCAAGAGCCTTTAATCCACACGGCTCAAAATAAAAGGGAGAAAAAAATAGAAAGGAAAGAAAGGAAGGAAGGAAGGAGGAAGGGAGGGAAAGAAGAAAGGAAGGGAGGGAAGAAGAAAGGAAGGGAGGAAGGAAGAAAGGAAGGAAGGAAGAAAGGAAGGAAGGGAGGAAGGAGGGAAGTGGGAAAGAAAGGAGGGAAGAAAGGAAGAAAGAAAGGGAGAAGACAAAATAAAGTAGGATAAAATATTGTTATTAAAATAAAAAATAATTATTAAGAAGAAAAATTTCTATTAAAAAAAAAACCGGGTCGGTCTAACCCTAGGACAAATGGTGAAAACAAAGCTATACAGACAAAATCTCACACAGCCGCACCCACATACACACTCACAAAAAGAAAAAAGGGGAAAATAATAGTATATCTTTCTCCCAAAGTCCACCTTCTCAACTTGGGATATTTCGCTGTCTATTCAGGTTTTCCACAGCTGCAGGGCACTTCAAGTTGACTGTGGAGCTTTAATCCGCTGCTTCTGAGACTGCTGGGAGAGACCTCCCCCTCTCTTTGTTCGCACAGCTCCTGGGGTTCATCTTTGGCCTTGGCCTCGCCTCTGCGAGTAGGTCTTCCGAGGACGTCTGCCCTTCGCTCAGACAGGACGGGGTTAAAGGAGCAGCTGGTTCGGCGGCTCTGGCTCACTCAGGCCAGGGGGAGGGAGGGGCACAGATTCGGGGCGAGCCTGCGACGTCAGAGGCCGGCGTGACGCTGCACCGGCCCGAGGCGCACCGTGCGTTTTCCCGGGGAAGCTGTCCCTGGATCCCGGGACCCCGGCGGTGGCGGGCTGCACAGGCTCCCGGGAGGGGCAGTGTGGAGAGTGACCTGTGCTCGCACACAGGCCTCTTGGTGGCGGCAGTAGCAACCCTAGCGTCCCACACCCGTCTCTGTTGACCGTGCCGACAGCCACGGCTCGCGCCCCTTTCTGGGGCTCCTTTACGCGGTGCCCTTAATCCCCTCTCCTCGCGCCCCAGGAAGCGAAGAGGCAAGAAAAGTCTCTTGTCTCTTCGGTAGCTCCGCGCCCGTTTCTGGAGCTCCTTTAAGCGGCGCGCTTAAACCCGTCTCCTCGAGCACCAGGAGGCAAAGAGGGAAGAAAAGGTCTCTTGCCTCTTCGGCAGCTCCAGACTTCTCCCGAACTCCCTCCCGGCCAGCCGTGGTGCACTAACCCCTTCAGGCTGTTTTCACTCTGCCAACTCCAGACCTTTCCCTGGGATCCGCCCGAGGCTCAGTTCCCAGCCCCGCCCGCCGCGCGGCGGGTGAGCAGATAAGCCTCTCGGGCTGGTGAGTGCTGGTCGGCACCGATCCTCTGCGGAATCTCTCCGCTTTGCCCTCCGCACCCTATTACTGCGCTCTCCTCTGCGGCTCCGAAGCTTCCCCCTCCGCCACCCGCAGTCTCCGCCCGCGAAGGGGCTCCTAGTGTGTGGGAAACTTTCCTCCTTCACGGCTCCCTCCCACTGGTGCAGGTCCCGTTCCTATTCTTTTGTCTCTGTTTATTCTTTTTTCTTTTGCCCTACCCAGGTACGTGGGGAGTTTCTTGCCTGTGGGGAGGTCTGAGGTCTTCTGCCAGCATTCGGTGGGTGTTCTATAGGAGAATTTCCACGTGTAGATGTATTTCTGATGTATCTGTGAGGAGGAAGGTGATCCCCGCGTCTAACTCTTCCGCCATCTTTTCGCTCCCCCCTATTTAGATGCTTTTTAATGATGATAAAATATATGGTTTAAAGCACTCGTTTGACAATAATTTTGGTTTAGGTTGTGACAGAAATAAAGTTTACAGAAGTCGTGTTCCTGCAATAAGAAATAAAGATATGACCTTCTAGTTGTGTAAAGCTCTTAAACGCTGTGTAAGTGCGCTAAGGAACCTGGAGCTAAATGGGCTAGTTATGAGAGAGAGAGACTTAACTATGTTAAGTCTGCTCTCCTTGGGTGAGGATGCCTTCCTTCCAGAATTCCTTATCCAACCAGAGGGTTTAGAATCCTTCATTTGCAGAATGTCTCCTGCAATCTTCTGCTTCCTACAATAGGGTTTCAGGACAGCTTGGGAGTTTGTGGGTATAATTTATCTTCTTCTTTTTAAATTGCAGCCTCCCTTTTAATATACTTTGGAACTGCTTGGGATGTGTCTATGAACTGAGTACTATTGCATCTGTTAGAGTCCTTACAATACTTTATCCTCTTATTTTCTATAACAATTTTCCCTGGTTTCTTTGGGCTTAAGGTATATTAAAAGGGAGACTGCAGTTCTGGGACTTCCCTGGTTATGCAGTGGTTAAGAATCTGCCTACCAAGGCAGGGAACATGGGTTCGAGCCCTGGTCCGGGAAGATCCCACATGCCGCGAATCAGCTAAGCCCATGTGCCACAACTACTGAGGCTGCAGGCCACAACTACTGAAGCCCACACGCCGAGAGCCGGTGCTCCACAACAAGCACAACAAGAGAATCCACCACAATGAGAAGCCCATGCACCGCAACAAGGAGTAGCCCCCACTTGCCACAACTAGTGAAAGCCCGCACGTAGCAAAGAAGACCCAATGAGACATAATTAATTAATTAATTAATTATTTTTAAAAGGTACTATATCCTTCTGTACAACTTCTCTGGGAAGAACAGAGAGATGATGTGGGAGAGTGAGAAAGACCAATATTTAGTGCACATCTCTCATGCATGTGCTCTGCTGGCTTAGATAGATTTATCCCCACTTTACAAAGGAGGAAATAAGTTCAGAGAGGTTTAGTAATTTTCCCAAAGCCAAACAGCTCTTCAGTGGCAGAACCGAGTTCTGAACTGAGTCTGTTACCTTCAAAGCCTAAGTCCTCATCACAACAAAACTCAACTAATATCTACATTTATCGAATTACATTGCAACGTGGGGAGTTCTTGGCACAATCCTGAATAACAGTGGCAAAGAAAGAAATGGCATTGTTCCTACAGTCAACCGAAATTTTTGGAGCAGCTGCTAGGTGCCTGACCCCTTTTTGGGGATCAACAGTGATCAAGATGGGAAGAGTCCTGCTTTCATGGACCATGTAGTGGGGAGGAGAGACGGGTGCAACTTCGGTGAGGGATTTCACCTTGCTGGGCCTCTGTTTTCCCATCTGGAAAATGGGATGGGTGTTCCTCATTTTCTGGGATTGTCCAGCCCTCACATTCTCTGATTCCATAAGAAGCATTTCTTTTCCTGTTTCTGTAAAATTCATTCAGGCCATGAGCTGTGATGACTGTTGTTAGCTGCTCCCCAAATCACTCTATTCCCACCCTTTTCCTGTGATCAGGTCTTTCCCGAAACATGACTCACAATCATTCAAGTCACAGAACCTAAGGGGCACCCTGCAGAAAAATTCCAACCCTGGCTTCTCAGCAGCTCTGCGGCTTACCTGCCAGGTAAACTTAATTCACCTGGCACAAGGTGGCCATCCATCCCTGGTTTCACATCAACATGATCGCAGGCAAAAACCTCCTTGTTTTTCCATTTTGTCTTTAAGTTACTTGTTGAAACAACTGCACAAATATGCCTAGGATATAAAATCAGGCATCTTCTTCCCCCAGTGCCTACTAATAAATGATTTTCTGCCACTTGAATGATAAAGATAGAACATTTCAACACTCTGCCGCCCTTACTATTTGTCATTTTTGTTGCTATTTCTATTGAATACATCTTTCAATATTTTAACAACGGAACATTTATTTAGGTTGTTCCAGACCCAGCCTTTAGTGGTAAAGGTTTTGTTGTTATATTTCCATTGGGTTTCCTTTAAAAATTATCATCCTATTTAACTGGATTAAGTCAATTCTATAGGCATTTATCTTAGGATATTGATGAAATTAATACCTAGAGGGCAGGCGTACAAGTTGATTGGACTTGAGAACCTCTATTAGCACAACTAAGTATAAATATTATCTATATGTAAACCAAAGTACATTCCGAGTGAGATTCTCCGACTCTTTTTCACTGTCTGCCCCTCAAGCCTGTGAGAAACGGAATATTTCTTGCCATCTCAGTAAACAAAGGATGTCACAGTCATCAGCACTTGCAGCCCTCCAATGTGAGCCAGCGGGCCCTGAGGAACTCAGGATATGCAAATACAGAATGCTGGCCCCAGAGAGCTGAGGTGCATATCAAAGGCAGGATTTCAGTGAGCCCAGACTCTGGCATCTTCCCATACAAAGAAAAGCGCTACATTCCTCACCTTGGGAGAGCTGGTTTTCCTTAGTTAACAATCACCTTTGGATGTTCCCATTACCTGCGCCAGACAGCCGCCCTGCCCCCTCCTTCCTGTACTTTAGCTCAGGGAGGAAGGAGCGCAGAGGCGCTTGGCTGAATAAGGGGCCTGCGAACCTCGGGAGGAGTTTTCGGCTGCAGCCGGATCCTGCACCTCCCTTGCCCCGTTTCTCCACAGGACGCTCAGGCCGAGCCCCTCCCCACGCCCCCGAGGCCCCGCGAGCCAGGCCGAGGGCATGGTCGAGAGGAGGGACCGAAGTTCCTGGGGACCAGACGCTGGGGGCTGCTCGTTCTGCACAGCAGCGGCGGGTGGCAGCGAACCCCTGCTCCTCAGAAACTGGTCTTGCGCGGCAGCCCGGGCACCGGACCAGGCGGAGGGTCAGCGCCCACTTACCCGGCCCGCTGTCCCCACGACTGTCGCGGCTTCCTCCGCCGGGGCCCCTCCAAAGTCGGCAGCCTCAGTGAGGCCGCATTCCCCTCGGGCTCCGGGGCAGATCCGTGACGGCGGAGGGAAGAGACCCCGAGCCGGGAGCTCCAGCTCTGCGGAAACGCGGGCTCCGTTCTGGGCGCAGAGTGTGGGACCGCTCTGCCTCGAGGCCTTCCGGGAGGGAGGGGGGCGCCCGGGGCAGGAGCCGCCAGGAGCGCAGGGCCCCGTCGGGGGTCCTGGAGGGGCGGCCCGGCCTGGGGCCCCGCCCACGGTGGCCGCAGCGCAGGCCTTTTTCCTGGAATCCTACACAAAAATGGTAGAAAGATACACAGTCTATAGTAAATATTCACAAATGATTGTTGCTGCTGTGCTGACTATCCTATTAAAGGTGTAAAATCCATAAAACACTTTAAGTTCAAAGTTAAATATGAATTTTTACCTCTCTAACTATGTCTCTGCTATTCACAATTGTCCTTAATGAATCAGAGACTGTGACATCACTAGTTTAAAATGAGCTTGTTAAAAAAATAAAACTCAGGCTCACCGAACCTACTGAATCACAATCTGCACTTTTACAGTCTCTCCAGTGTACTTGTATACCCATGAAGAGTTGAAAGGTACATTTCTACCTCGACATGTCTTCTCTGTCTGAGAAATACACACATTTTATCCACTTTGATATAAATAAAACACTCAAAAATGCATATGCCTGTTTTGAAACCATCATTTTATCATTTCTTTTCCAGATAAGTATAGTCTCTATTCTGGTTTGTGAATCACATGCCATACTCTTTTCTTGTAGTTAGAAATAAGGTACAGAAAGTTACTTTTTTTAAAAAAAGTATATATTAGTGAATAATTGAAGACACTCTTCTAAATCAAAACCAGTTCTCTTAACTTGTTGTTTTCTTCTTGGGTCTCATTATGAACTCTTCCCGTGGCCACAGGGGATGTGTACTTTTAATTTCAGGGACCGCTGACATTCCAGGATGTGGCCATCGATTTCTCTCAAGAGGAGTGAGAAAGCCTGGACCAAGATCAGTGGGAATTGTACAGGGATGTGATGTGAGAGAAGTATAGGAACCTGCTCTCCTTGGGTGAGGATACCTTCCTTCCAGAATTCCTTATCCAGTCAGAGGTTTTAGAGTCCTTCAGTTGTAGAATGTCTCCTGGAATCTTCTGTTTCCTACAATAGGGTTTCAGATTGCAACATTTCAGGACAGATTGGGAATTTTGGGGTATAATTTATCTTATTCTTTTTAAATTGTCACCTCCCGTTTAATATACTTTGGAACTGGTTGGGAGGTGTCTATATGAACTGTGTACTTTTGCTTCTGTTAGAGTTCTTACACTATTTTATTGTCTTATTTTCTGTAACAATTTTCCATGGATTCTTTGGGCTTTCGGTATATTAAAAGGGAGACTGCGATTCTGGGACTTCCCTGGTCTTGCAGTTGTTAAGAATTCGTCTGCCAGTGCAGGGAACGCGGGTTCGATCGCCAGTCCAGGAAGATCCCACGTGCCACGGAGCAACTAAGCCAGTGGGCCGCAACTACTGAGCCTGAGTGCCACAACTACTGATCCCAGTGCGTCTTGAGCCTGTGCGGCATTTATTTTTTGGAGAATAAACCCACCTCTGAGTGATTAAAATTTAGACCAACTAGTCAAAATGCTTTATCACCTGTTCTTCTAAAACACTGATCAAAGGAACAAGTTGTACTAGGGATAACAGTGGAATTGTATTCTGGAGTTCTTATCGGCAATATGGTTTATGACCTTGATGCTTTATCACGACGTTTCAGTTGTATAACTGCTATTAATTTTCTGTTTGTTCAACGCTTAAATTCTCACGCGATCTGAGTTCACACTGGAGTCATCCTTGTTGGTTTCTGTCTATTGCAGATTTCTTCCAGTATGAAAGGACAAGAGCAATACAGCTTACTTTACAAAATGTCTTCAAACTAAATGATGATATAATCTACATTCAATTAATTTATACATACCTTACTGTAGAACAGGGTTTGTTATGGTGGCAGAGCCCGGTAATTTTGCAAAACGGAAACCTTTATCTGCACTGGTTCAAGTCCTCTTCCTAAGAATATGTTTATAATCAACATTCTTTCACAAATTACCCAATTTAATTCACCATAGCATTACTCATATTAACTAAATGGAAAATCCTAGGCTATATACAAATCCAGAAAGGGCCAAAAATCATCAGCCCCCATGGATTATTACAACCCATTGCTGAGGTATTCACATTACTTTTAAAAGAACCACTATGTCCATCAACATCATCTATTTATATATTATTGCCCCAATGCTAGCCTTAACCCTGGCTCTCACAACATGAATTACTCTTCCCATATCTTATCCACTAATTAATATGAATGTAGGCATATTATTTATATTAGTCATATCACACCTAGTCATTTATTCCATCCTCAGATCTGGATGAGCTTCACATTCAAAATACTCACTCACTGGAGCTCTAGGGGCAGTAGCACAGACAATCTCATACAAAGTAATGTAGCAGTTATCCTATTCTCAGTCTTTCTGATAAATGGATCATTTACACTTTCAACAGTAATTATTACACAAGAACACCTATGACTAATTTTCTCCGGACCCCTACCCCCCAAAATTTTGATTTTCTCTGCAGTAGCAGAAATCCAATGAAGCCCCACTTGATCTAACAGAAGTAGAATCAAAACGTGTATATGTCTTCAATGTAGAAAATGTAGCAGGCCCATTCACACCGTCCTTCCTAGAGAATATGTCAATTTCCATTTTTTTTTTTTTTTTTTTTTTCTGTACGAAGGCCTCTCACTGTTGTGGCCTCTCCCGTCGCGGAGCACAGGCTCCGGACGCACAGGCTCAGCGGCCATGGCTCACGGGCCCAGCTGCTCCGCGGCATGTGGGATCTTCCCGGACCGGGGCACGAACCCGCGTCCCCTGCATCGGCAGGCGGACTCCCAACCACTGCGCCACCAGGGAAGCCCTCAATTTCCTTATAATAAACATTTCCACAACAATCCATTTTTAGGAGCATTTGACAATCCCTAGGTGCCAGAACTGTAGATTCTTTCATCTTGTGAATATAGTTTTTTTCAAAAATAATTTTTATAGTTTTGCTACCTTTAAACAAAATGTACTCCATTGCTGTGGAATATTCCTTCATAGGGGCGTGCATGGTTCATTTCTGCATCCACTTGTGGTGGCCTTCAGGTTCTTTCAGGTTTGGCTCCTGTGGCTGCAGAGTCCGTGTACGTGTGTCCTGGTGCAGGGCTGGTGGGTTTGTGTTCAGCTGGGAGGAGCACTGCGGGTCTGTGTGCACGGACTTCGCTATCTGAGGCCCGATTGTCTCAGAAGTGGTTGCGTTCCCCCGCTGCGTACCAGGCTTTCCATTGCTACACATCCTGCTGATATTTGATACTATGTCTTTCATGTTTGCCATTCTGGTAGGTGTATGCACAGTATTTTTCTTATGGTTTTAACCCCTCAGGTGTTAGTGAAGTTGTGCATCTTGTGGTATTCATAGACTATTTCCTGTTGTTTTTTAAAAAGTTTTAAAACTTGTGGTCCAATACACATAACATAAACTTTACTATCATAACCATTTTTAAGTGCACATTTCAGGGTCAAGAAGTATTTCGTACTGTTGTGCAAACCTGACCGCCATCGTCCTCCAGAACTTCTTCACCTTGCAAAATTGAAACAGTCCCCATTAAAAACTCACTCCCCATCGTCCCTCCCTCAGCCCCTAGAACTCAACATCCTACTTTCTGTCTGTATGTTTCTGACTGCCCTAGGGGTCTTGTATGAGTGGATCAAACACTGTTTCTTTTTTTGTGTGTCTATCTTACATCACTGAGCATAATGCCCGCAAGGTTCATCCCTGCTGCAGCCTATGTCAGAATTGCCTTCCTTTTTAGGCTGAATAACATTCCCTTGTATTGATGGACCCTGCTTTTCTTCTCCATTCATCCATTAGTGGACACATGTAATATCTACATTCATTTCTCCTGTCATAATATTTGTGGAATAACGTCAGAAAGTCCTATGAATCAAAAGTCATTCGTGGTGGCGCCATCCCTGGTGGCGCAGTGGTTGGGAGTCCGCCTGCCGATGCAGAGGACATGGGTTCGTTCCCCGGTCTGGGAAGATCCCACGAAGTGGCTGGACTCGTGAGCCATGGCCGCTGAGCCTGTGCGTCTGGAGCCTGTGCTCCGCAACGGGAGAGGCCACGGCAGTGAGGCCCGCGAAAAGTCATTTGTCATTAACATTTTTCTTAAACTTTTTATTGTGAAAAACATCAAAGCTAAGAAAAGGCAAAAATACATGTCAGCTTCACTTCTGTTCAGTATTTAATGCTTTACAGATTCACTTTATTCCGTGTGTGTGTGCTATGCGTGTGCATGTGCCTGTTTGCATACATATGCTGTGCATGTGCATAGGTATGTGCACTTGCACACATTAGTGTGTGCATGGGCATATGCGTGCATGTGTGTTCATATGCTAGTGTGTGAATATATTTGTGCTGTGCACGTGCATATGTTTGTGTGTGTGCTGTGCTTGCCTGGGTGCACACCTTTGTGTTTGCTGGAACCACTTGCAAGTTGGTTGCAGACTGAACTGTGCTCCCGATATGTCCGCACGTACCTGCTCTAACAATCCTGCGTAGCCACGTAAAGGTCACAGATCTCAGGGATTTAAATGGATGGAGCAGGATGGCCTGACACAGAGTTAGTCTTCCAATGACTGTCACTGTCTCAGTAACATCCTTCACGCCTTCTTTAAGCCCCATTCAGGGTCCAGTTTAGACCGCCCTTACATTCACTCACCTGCCCCAGGTCCCCTAAAGCTACAATGTCACAGTTGGAGAGCCCAGCCAAGGCTGGGGGTGCCCCTCCAGTTAGCCTGGCCTCCAGGCCCTGCAGTTGGCTCCTGTGTTCCCATCTCTCAGCCAGGCCCCAACTTGGATGGGGCCACCACCTCTTTCCTCACAGGGTCCCATCGCCCAGTCAAGGGGGTTCATTCTCCCCAAACACAGTATCAGGAGTGGGGCAGTGAAGTGACAGTGACAGTCCCCACTGGGTCTCCTTCATGTGAGACCCTGAACTGTTGGAAGAGCAGGCGCCCTGCCCTCGGGGGTGGGGGGCTGGGGGGTGACCTGCGGCCCACGATGGGCAGGCGGGTCCCCGGGTGGGGCGAGCCAGTGTGCAAGGAGTTCCACGGTGGGTTCTCCTCTCCAATGGCTTCTGTGTCCCTACCTCTCCCCGTGCCTCCCCTCGAAGACAGCTCGTTGTCCCTGCTGGCTGTCAGCCCCAGGGCATGAGGTCACCTGACCGGGAGCCATGGGAGCCGTCAGCCACCGCCCCCTCTAAACACACACACAGACGCACATGCTGCAGGGAAGCAGGACCTGAGTGCAGGGCTCTCAGCGGCCCTGAGCGCCCTGCCTGGAATCAGCTAGCGGAATGGACAGACCGGATCTCCCGGCCCGGAACATGCAGGACTGTCCTGCCTGGGCTTCCAGTGTGGCCGCCTCCTTCTGGAAGCCTGGGAGGCTGGAATCAGGCCACGTCTTGTCTGTCCTTGCAGCAGACTGTGCTGCACTATAAGAAGAAGTTCGTGGCTCACCCGTGGATCCTGACCATCAGGTGGCCAGAGAAAATGGTAACATTTCTGTTTTGCCTGTTGAAATGTTTAATGACAAAGATTTTGTTCAGTTTCCTGATGTGGGTGTCCAAAGATGAGAGACCCACGTGTGTGATCTGTACCTCCTATGAGATCAGCCCTACACTAGTGTAAACATGATCAAGTTCTGTCTACGCAGTAGATTTAGACCTCTGCATGTCCTGTCTACTGATTATGTTTAGAGCTGACCATGTATTGTCTATAAGAAGATTTCGACCCAACCATGTCTGTGCTAGGACTATGGGGACCTGGGTAGAGACCCGGCCTGGCCTCAGTACTGGGAAGCTCCGTGCCTGCATCTGAAGGTCAGTGCTTAGATGTCTGGGGTCTGGAGCTGAGGTGGGCTTGTCTACGTAACAGCCTCTCTTCTGAGTGTGGTGACCTGGTCCTCCCAAGGGTCAGTGCTATGGTCGGGGCCTTAGTCTTAATCCTTGCAAGGCTCCCCTTCCCTGGGGTTCGTGGAGAATCCTCAGGAGGGCTACCTGGCAATAATTCCAATTCACCAGCAGGTGCATGGTGCGTAGGGAGGCAGGTTTAGCTGGTGAATTGATTGCAGGGCACCTCAGGGCGGGCAAAAGGCCGATGGGTAACAGCTGAGGCTGCTGCTGAGCTCTCTTTCCAGTCTACTGTCCCTACTCAGCAGCGTCCAGAGCTGCCCCTCGGCTTTCAGCCCTGCTGTCCTGTGAGTTTTCTCAACATGTGAGACGAGAAAGGACTGAACCTGCCAGCACCAAGGTCGCGTGTTCAACACTAACGTGAAAGCTTTAAAAACAGTTAAAATCACACAGAACCAAAGTGAAAAGAGGAGGACTTCTCTGGGACAAGTGTGGGGAGAGGAGACCCACCTGACACTTTTTCCCATCCCAGGAGGTCCCAGGAACCCAGCTTGTTTCCACATTAGGGGAGCCACGAGCAGAGCCATGGTGTCCTGACCAAGGGGACGTGTGACCCCAGGTGCAGGGTCTGGGGAGGTGAGGTCACCCTGGGACTATGGACATGTGACCCAGGTGGAGGTGTCTGGGGAGGAGGGGTCACCTGTTGAGAGAGAACGTGTGACTTTAGGTGCAGGGTCCGGGGAGGTGTGTCACCCTGGTGAGTGTGGATGTGTGACCCCAGGTATAGGGTGCGGGGACTGTGTGGGTCTCACCACATCTTCATGGGTCAGGATCACATGTACAGGGAGACCGCATATGTGCTCTTTGCCTGCGGTGTGTCCTGTCCCCTTTGAGATTTCCAACCTCTGCATTAATGGTGTTGCCCCGATTAACCTGTGGTTCCTTTTCTTCTCTTAATCTGGTCACAATCATATGAGGTCAGGCATGTTTGAGTGGGTTGCTGCTGTGTTCTGGTGAGTGACAACACTTGGTGGTATCCTATTAATATCATAGCATATCATATGTCTAATCTATGGGGGTCACCACTGCCTGGGTCCCCCTGGACAGAGGTCAGTTGAGCACAGACTAGCCCCCCCTAAGAATGGTCTCCCACATGATCTGTGAGGGTACCGTGATGGCCCCTAAGGTAGGGGACTGTGTCTGGGCCTCCGACATTTGTGATGAAGGGGAGTCGAAATGGAATCTCAATTAACAAGACATTATTTTAAGAATTTAAGTGAAATAAAACACACATCACGTACCCTTTACCGTCATCACCAATTTAAGTGCACGTTTCTGAGGCATCAGATCTATTAACTTGCTCGTGGAGCCATCATCACCATCCCTAGAACTTTTCATCTTGCAAAACCAAAATTCCACAACCATGAAAGTCTCCCTCCCCGTTCCCTCTCACTGCCCTAGCACCGATATCCACTTCAGTCCCTGATTTGTCGACTCCAGGGCACCCACTGGAGTGGAATCCTGCAGTGTTTGCTGACGGGTCATTTTGGAAGAGCTGACTTTCAGTCTGAAGCTCTGCCTGTTTGCATCCGAAGAATCTGCATTTAAGGAGAGGGTGTATGAGGAAGGGGGTGTATGAGGGACAAAGGTGTCCGGGGTGCAGATGAGCCAGGACCTGACCAGCTGCCTTTTGGGTCCTCTGGTCCCATCTCTTGGTCTGTGCCTCATCTGCATCATCACTGTCCCCACTGGCACCGCTGGGCTGTTGTTGTCTGAGTGAGATTCCCCTGGTGCCCTTGCTCTCCTCCCCTCCTCCTGCTGGTTGGGGAGGGAACTGCTTGCTGTGTGGTCTCTACTCCTGAGGCACGAAGGACCCTGTAGCATGGACCTCCAGAGTGTGGGGTGTGGTCCCAAGAGCATGGGGCCCACATAGGACACAACATCGGGGCGTGACAAGTGCTAGGGCTGCCTCATCACTGACAGGGAATGTTGCCAAGATCCTGCTTGGGAGGGTGTGGTGGGTGGCGTGGCACCCTAGAGGCCCCATTCCTATCCTGGAGCTTGGAGAGTGCATCCCCATGGGCTCCAGATTCACCTCATATCTCAGCCATATCACTCTGTCGTCTTGAACTCAGAAAAACGGGCTCTCTTGTCCACAACATAGGCCTGGTCCTGTTGGTATTATTAGGATTCTTTAATTTGGGTGTCCTGGGATAGCAGCTCTTTTTAGGCCCGAGAAGGAACAGCTCAGGAGTGTACAATTTCAGATGAAACTAATATTCAATGACCATCTCTAACTACGCGGTTGTTGACTTCTATCAGTCCTTATTCTCCTGGTTTTAGCTCTGATGTGGGGATTACAGAGGAGTCAACATTTAAATCTTCATAATCTGTGTATCTGTAGCTTCAGTATCATTACTGACCCATATTTTTTTATGGTTTGAAAGAGTTTTTGATTTCATGTATCATGTAAAGGATTTACAATGATGATAGGGCAATTAAGATTACAATAATGGCTAGTAAATTGTTCACATTTTCTCTACCTGTGCATCTATTGTATGTATATGAGTTAGTTTAGATGTCAATATTAGTGAAATAATATAGAGGACTAGAGAACTTATTTTAAAAATCACTATTAATGTGTGATGATGAAAATGTAAAAGTTCTTCCATAATTGGTGATGTTGTATCTTGAGAACCTAGATGAAATTTATATGCCATAGTGATATACAGGATTTTAGCCTATGATTTAACTTTGACAAATCTACATTACTTTTTACCTTTATCTCATTTATTGAGAAAGGCATAATTGTTATGGTGTTGGCTTGAAACTGGTTGAAAAGGACTTGAGTCCTTCCTTATTTTACACTTACATAGATAGGATCTTGAAACATAGGATATGGTGGAGAGCATTTGTGTAACCATTCTAGGTTAGGAGTAGGAGTTTCCACTGCTAAGACTTCTTGTTTAGATGCAAATGCTTTTCAAAATATGAAGAGTATTAGCATTACTGCTGCTACTGAGATGAATGAGCCTAAAGACAAAATATTTCATGTTGTGTGTGCCTCAGGGCACACAGACTAACGTAGTGACTTCCCTGAGAGGCCAAGAAAGTGCTGCAGGAAGTCATATTTACTACTACAAATATACTTGTGAAGTGAATTTTTGCTCATGCTGAGTTAACTGTAAAACCTGAGAATAGTGGGAATCAGTGTAGGAGCCTCCCATAATAGTGAAGACTGCTCCCATGGACATTAGGTCATGGAAGTGTGCTACTACATAGCATGTATCCTGGAGCACAATGTCTGGGGTTGAGTTGGCTAAGATGATTCCTGTCACGTCCCGGGGCCACGTCCCTGTGAGAGACGTGCGGGATCTGGGGCGGGGCGCCAAGCGCCAAAGGGTTTGCTGGGTCCCTCCCGCCCTGGGCTGGGAGGTCGCCAACCCCTCCACCACCCCGCGGTACCCGAGGCCTCCATCCCCCTGGCTGGGCGGGCGGCGGGGCCCTGCGGGGGCGGGCTGGCCGCGGGGCTGGCGGTAAAGCGCAAGCGCCAGCGAAGCTGGGCCTCAAGAGGCAGCCCGCAGGCCCGATCCCTGTCTACGGCCATACAACCCTGAACGCGCCCGATCTCGTCTGACCTCGGAAGCTAGGCAGGGTCGGGCCTGGTTGGTACTTAGATGGGAGACTGCCTGGGAATACCGGGTGCTGTACGCTTTTGGCCTCCCGCCCCGCCTTCTCCTTTAGTCGCCCGGGGTCGAGGCCGCCTCCGCCCCGGCCGGGCACCGCTGCAGGCCCTACCTCCTCAGGCCCCTCCAACAACAGTGCGCGCCGGAGGGGGAGCTCCCCGCCGGCCTGGCCGGGGCCAGGCGGCCAGAAGGCGGCCCTGGAAGGCAGCGGCACACCAGACGCTCCGGGGGTGGCTGGCCCAGACCCAGACTCCACCGCAGGGCCGGGGCCAAGATACACGCCCATGAGTGGAAGTGCCCTATGCTCTGTAGCTGTTTTTTAGATGTTTTAGGAAACACCATACACTTCTCCAGAGTGGCCCTTTGCAACTTACATCCCTTCCACCAGCATGACAAGGCTCCCTTTTCTCCATGGCTTGTCCTGCATTTCTGGGTTTTACACTTTTTCACGATGGCCTTTTGACCGATGCGAAGTGTGACTTCTTTGTAGCGCTGACGTGCATTGCCCGCTTGTTTGGTTGGCCAAAAAGGGCGTATGCGTTTTTTCCTGAACATATTCAGGAAAAAACGCATACGCCCTTTTTGGCCAACTGCATCATTGTCGAAGTTCTGCCGCTTCTTAGGTGCTTTAAAGGCGACTCCAATCTACCTCTTGAAAACTCTTTCCCCATGGAATGGGTAGCACGCAGTATTACTTAAAGGGTCTGCATTTGCTCACCAACCTCACCAATCATCTCAGCCACAAGAGTGTCCATCCTTATGTTTCTTCCAGCTGTCGTCTAGATGTGGTCAATGTAGGTTGCATCACACCCTCTGAAGGAAATTTGTAAGAATTCTATTTCACTATCTCTTGTTTTGTAATTTATATTTATAATGGGGTTTAGCTATTTTTCAACGCTGTGTTTATGCCCCTTTACACCCACTCGATTCACTTGCAGAGAGATATCAATAAATACTTTTTAAGATTCTTACTACGCAGATATATTCTTCTGCAGTGAATAGGGTGTGTTGAGTCCAGTTCACTGAGCAATGGCAGGTCTTGTCTATTACATATATGGTTTATGGAACGGTATCGGTGCTAATTTCAAACTCTTGTTTTATGCATCACCCCACCTCACCTTTCCCCTTAAGCAGCCATAAGTGTGTTTTCCGTATGTGTTACTCTGTTTTGTTTTGTAATACAGTTCATGTGTAGCGATTTTTACATTCCCTCTATAAGTGATATCTTATATCACTTATCTCTGTGACTTATTTCTCTTAGAATTATCATACCTAAATCACTCATTATGCTGCTAATAGCCTTATGACATTGATTTCATGGCTGAGTGACATTCCATTGTACATATGTACCGCAACTTGTTTATCCATTTTTCTCTTTCGTGGGATATTTAAGGTGTACCCGAGTTGAGGTTCTTGTAAACAGAGCAGCCCTCGACTTTGCGGTGCCTGTGTCCTGTCGATTTTTGGTTTTCCCAAGATATACGCCCTTGAGTGGAAGTGCCCTATGCTCTATAGCTGTGTTTTTTAGGTGTTTTAGGGAACACCATACACTTCTCCAGTGTGGCCGTTTCCGTTTGCAATGTGAAGTATTTCCTGCTTGGTTCCTCTTACCTTGTGATGTGGGCCCTTTGGTGTGAGTTGGTTCTTGCTGGGTTCCTCATCCCCTTTGTGATGTGGGCCCTTTAGTGTTAGGTGGTTTCTGCTGGGTTTCTCATCCCCTTTTTGACGTGGACCCTTTAGTGTTAGGTGGTTTCTGCTGGGTTTCTCATCCCCTTTTTGACGTGGACCCTTTGCTCTGAAGTGGTTCCTACTGGGTTCCTCATACCCTCTGTAATGTGGGCCGTTTGGTGTGAGTTGTTTCCTGCTGGGTTCCTCATCCCCGTTGTGATGTGGGCCCTTTGGTGTTACGTAGTTCCTGCTGGGTTCCTCCTCCCCTTTCTGATGAGTATGATGAAGTGTGAGGTGGTTCCTGCTGGGTTCCTCATCCCCTTTGTGACGTGGGACCTTTGGTATGAAGTGGTTCCTGCTTGGTTCCTCTTACCTTGTGTCGTGGGCATTTGTTGTGACCTGGTTCCTCCAGGGTTCCTCATCACTTTCTGATGTGGGCCCTTTGGTATTAGGTGGTTCCTGCTGCATTTCTCATCCACTTTATTATGAGGATGATGAAGTGTGAATTGGTTCCTGCTGGGTTCCTCATCCCCTTTGTGATGTGGGCCCTTTGGTGTGATGTGCTTCCTGTTTGGGTCCTCATCCCTTGTGATGTAGCCCATTTGGTGTGAGGTGGTTCCTGCTCGTTTCCTTATCCTCTTTGAGATGTGGGCCCTTTGGTGTGAGGTTGTACCCCCTGGTTTCCTCATCCCATTTGTGATATGGGAGCTTTGGTGTGAGGTGGTTCCTCCTGGGTTCCTCATCTCCATTGTGATGTGGGCTTTGGTGTGAGGTGGTTACTGCTGCATTTCTCATCCACTTTGTGATGTGGGGCCTTTGCTGTGAAGTGGTTCCTTCTTGGTTCCTCATCCCATCTGATGTGTGCTTTTGGTGTGACGTGGTTCCTGCTGGGTTCCTCATCTCTTTTGTGAAGTGGGCTTCTGCTGTGAGGTGGTTCCTTCTGTAAAATAAATAAAATACTAAAAATACTGAATATCAATTCTGAGCCTTATACTAAGAATTTGCATTTAAAATAACAGGTCCAGGGCTTCCCTGGTGGCGCAGTGGCTGAGAGTCCGCCTGCCAATGCAGGGGACACGGGTTCGTGCTCCGGTCCGGGAAGATCCCACATGCTGCAGAGCCGCTGGGCCCGTGAGCCATGGCCGCTGAGCCTGCGCGTACGGAGCCTGTGCTCCGCAACGGGAGAGGCCACAACAGTGAGAGGCCCGCGTACCACCAAAAAATAAATAAATAAATAAATAAATTAAATTAAATAACAGGTCCTATTAGGAATAAGTGTACAAATGGCATTCTACGAGGGAATATATCCAACAGGTGTTTTAAATTCCTTTAGTGGCAATGAAAATGTTTCAAGGCATTTCTTGCAATACTTAGTGAGCTGATTCGTTTTTTGTGGGTAAACACTGTACTTTGTTTACAAAACTTAACCTGAAAGTATTTTCTAAGTGTCCTGCTATTACTCTACTCAAAGTTAGCCTTGTTACCTCCTTTAACAAACGAGAATGGTAAGACACTGTCTCAGTTAGTATAGTATGGATAAATCACTTGCAGTTTGGGAAAACTTGTACCTTAACGAGTGTCTTCAATTTTAGGAAGACAGGAATTCACAATTGCCATTCTCTATGCATATTATTGCCACCTAACCTAATTGCAGCAAAAGACAGCTATAGTTAGGTAGATCCTTTCATAAAGTGATGCAGTCACTCAGGAATCCTTTATAACCTAAACCGACTGGACAGTCAGTAACCAATGAATTATCCTGATGCTGATTCATCTGAGAGGTCCTTTATTCAAATGACTTTTGCTGCTATCCTTCTCTTTTCCTTTTGGGATTAAGAACTATGCATAAAGTCTTACTTACTCTAAGGTTCACCTTGTACCTCTCCTGTCATACAACTCATCACTTTCCCCATCATACGCCACTAAATGCCAAAAAGAAATCTGAGTACTCTGCGGTCATGGCACAGGTCTTTCTAAAGAGATGAACACCTGTTCAAAAATCACTAATCCGAGAATAAATATATGGGGAAATGAACTGGGGACATGACTGGAATCAACTGAAACTGAGAGGTCAGCAGGGCAGATATGTGTGTCTGTATGTGCCTTAAAGAATAATGTTCTCTATGAGAAAAAATGCTTTATTACCCCAAACATTAATCCGATTAATATCTGGAAATATATTTCAAGACCACTTGTATATATGTGTACGTACATAATGTTAGCAATGTATATTATTGGTGTTGTGTTCTCCCTTCCTTTCAATGGGAATATGTTGCCTTTAAAGTTTAACCTTTCTCACTTATTTTGTACCTGGATGAAGGTTCACACAGGAAGATAAATTCAAGGATTTTTTTCTCCAATACCACTGATATGAATTCCTATTACTTAATTTCTTTTTGATAGATTTTCAGATGACAGTCCAAGATAGCTCTGCCAATGGAAATAACAGGGCTACCAAATATGGAAAAGACTTTGGAACACTTACAGTGTGTTTTCATGGTCTGCATCAGAATTCTACAGAAGGCTTTTAGCTGAATTGGCAGTGAAAGGAGAATGAAAAGTTAGTGTATCAGTTACTTTTCAGTGTGGTATTTTTTCTTTTCGACTATTCTACTACGTATTAGAAATTACGTAAAAAATCAGGAGAAGAGAAATAGTTAATATATATTGTTAATATATATGGTTAATATCATCTGTCATGTTACAGACATTCAGCACTTACCTAGACTCACAGGTAACAGGAGAGAACATGAGAGCTGGCTTGTGAGAGCTAACCTTGTTCCATTTCCCTCACTGTATTGATGAAAAGCTTTGAGGCTCAAAGAAGGAAATGACCCTTCCAGAAGCATACCATGAATCAGTGATGAAAGGGAGACTCCTTGGCTTCTGTAGAGCCATGCCTCTGTGCACAAGGTATTAAAGAAGCATTAATTAAACGCCCCTTTACCTAACAATGTGGAGCTTAATCATAGGGTTTGGGCTTCTTGTCTCTTTTCTTTTGCTTTTTCTCTTTTACATCCTTGGGGGCCTTAGTTTTTTAGTTGCTGTCTTGAACTGGATTTACAAGACATTTATTTTCACTAGCCCTTATGTTTTTGGATTGTAGCCTGAATTTTTAAGAAGTCAGGGAAGGGGCTTCCCTGGTGGCGCAGTGGTTGAGAGTCCGCCTGCCGATGCAGGGGACACGGGTTCGTGCCCTGGTCCGTGAAGATCCCACATGCCGCGGAGCGGCTGGGCCCATGAGCCTGCGCGTCAGGAGCCTGTGCTCCACAATGGGAGAAGGTCACAATAGTGAGAGATCCGCGTACTGCAAAAAAAAGAAAGAAGAAAAAAGAAAAAAAAAAGAAGTTGGGGAAGGATACTGAACTGCCAAAAGTTAACAGATTATTGACAAGGATATAAAAATAATTATAATGCCAATTTCCCTGGGTATTCCCTGTGTACTTTAGGGGTAAAAACAGTATTTGTAAAGTGATTTCAAAATGTGCAAATATTACCTGTGGGACATAACCTACTGGTTAAGAGCACTAACTCTGAAATTAATTTGCCAGGATCTTTTTCCCCCAGCTCCAAAATTTATTAGTGGTGGGACTTCAGGAGTGTTACTTCTTTGTGTTTCACTTCCTCTTTGAAAAACAAGGGCTTAACAAAATCACCCATATTCCAGAGCTGTGGCGTGGAGTTAATACATGTAGAGTGGTTAGGAATGCATGCCACTCTTAAGTCTTTTAAAATCAATCTTACTATTGTTGTTACTACTATTATTATTTTGTTAGCTGTCCTTGAAAATGCTTGCTAGCAGCACTCACTTGCTTTTCTTTTTGTTGTATATTCTCTACATCCCACTTAAGCGTGCTACCAAACCCTAGGAGGCTCTTTTCAGATATTTTACACCCCTTTACTTGTTTGTCGCAGCAAAAGCAAAAGGAGTGTGGCTCCCCTTGATCGAACAAACCAGAACTTTGTTTTTCTCCCATTCATACACATTGGTGAACAGATGTGAAAAAATGACTCCATGGGGCTTTCAGTCTGGAGTCAAACATCCAGGCTCTGTGTAACTCGACACTAGTATGCACACATGTTGGTCCCTTAGGACCCAAAAGAATCTCAACTAAGCCCATCATTATTTCAGGAATATGAAGAACGCTTTTTGTGAAATAGTTGAACATAACAGAAATACAAGAAAAGGCAGAGGTGTTTCGTATCACAACTTTTTGAGACATGTTCAGAGCTCTAAGATGTAGCTGACAATTCCCCCATCAGCTAATGCTTTCAAAGTGACCAAAAACTTCACCATAAATACATTTTTTCAGCAATGGCAATAACGCGGTGACTATACTGCTCAATTCCTCACAGTGTCAGCATTAAATACATTAAAAGGTTAAGTTAAAATATCTGTCTCATTGCTTCTGACATAACTCCGAGATCTCTTTTATTTATGTACTGCATCAATTATAATGTGGAACATTAAGACAAATTATTTCTAAACACTAACAAGGAATGTAGCAACAAGTGGCAGACAATCAAGGGGAATTTTGCCATAGCATGGTGCTTATTTTGTTACAAGCAGCAATGTAAACCCAAAAGATGTAATTTAGAGGAAACTCTGCCCTGTCTATTCTCTAGGAACTAGAACAAGGAGACTGAGAGAAGATGATTCTGGGTAAATCAAACCGGTTTCTCCTAATTACAGCTGAATAATAGGGAGCAAACTCCCATGGAAAGTTGTGATCTGCTTGAAGAAAGCTAGGAGGTTGCCTTGGTTAGGGTCTTCCATATACAGTTATTCAAGCTCACACTTGATCATCTGTCAGGGATGCTACAGTAGGGAGAGTTTTGCCATAGCTGTGAGACTCAGCAAGATCACTTCCAACTAAAAAACCTACAATTTTAATTTAATCACCAACAGCAGCCATCATTAAGAGCGACCTCAAATAACTCCAAATCTGTTCATCTACTCACATATTCTTTACACAGTCAACAGACCTCGAGTGATTACTACATGCCAGACACAGTCCTAAGACCCAGAATAAGGGATAAGAAAGGTAACAACCTCTGTCACCGTGGGGCTTGAGTTCTTTGGAAAGAAGTTCCTCTAAATACAGAGACACCAAAGATAATATTTGATTTTATTATTATTCTGTGAAAGAAGTAAGGTAATCTGATAAACTGGGACTAAGTTAGGCTAGTAGGACAATCAAGGAAAAAATATCTTTAAGAGATGAGTGCCAAAGAATAGAAAGGAATCATTTATGGAAAATTTTTCTGGAAACAATATTCCTAAAACATGGGAACAGCAAACACAAAGGCTCTGAGGCAAGATGAAGTTCAACTACAATCAAGGAACAAAAAGAAGCTAAAAGGTTAGGTCAGGAGATAACCACACAAATTTACACCAGCTGGTCCCTAACTTCTAGTCTACGTGGATATATTCTTGAGGTGAGTTAGACATATATATCATCCAAAAAACAAAAAAAAAGTTGACTCCAAAATTACCCTGGAAATTCTGAGTGAGACTCTTTACAAAGGCACAACCGTATTAAAGATCACAGCCATCATTCTCCAAGCTCCACTCTGGCCATCACTTGCAGGCATTTAACAGGGGTGTTTCATATCCTCTCTAAAATATTGGGCAGGAAGAACAAACATCCTAGCATGTCTGCACCGTGCATGTAAGTGTCTCACAATTGAAAAGTAGCTGGAGCTCACCCTGCTGATGGCTTTGCCGGGTTTCTTTTTTTTTTTTTTTACCTTTTATTAAGAGTCCCATCTCTTAAGAACTGGGATATATTTTTTGAGGGAAATAAGACTATAGGAAAATTCAACTGACAGAGATCATACTGTACTTGACTTTTCTGTTCTTTCCTACATTTATTTGTTGAGACAAATGTCTCTTCTTAACCTTTTTTAAATGGCTCTGTTAAATATAACGCACACACAGTACACTGCACATACTTAAAGAACACAATTTAAGTTCTGAAATATGCATATACCCATGGACCTGCCAACACAATCAAGAAAAGGAACATATCCATCACTTGCAAGTGTTCTTATGCTTCATTCATAAAGCCCCTTTTTTTCCTCACATTCCACCCCTCCACCTCCCCAAGTGACCACTGGTATGCTTTCTATCGTTAGAGATGTGTTTGCATTTTTCTAGAAATTTATATAAATGGATTCACACAGTGAGGACTCTTATCTAGCTTCTTTCACACAATGTAATTATTTTGAGAGTAATTCATATTTTTTTTGGTATAAATACTTTATCTCTTTGCTTTGCTGAGGAGTGTTTCACTGTATGAGTATACCACAGTCTGTTTATTCATTAGCCTGTTGATGGGTGCTCGAGGTTGTTACAATTCTGTCTATTAAAAATAAAGATGCTATGATGATCCATGTACAAGTCTTTGTATGAACAGATGCTTTAATTTTTCTTGCATAAATATCTAGGTGCAGAAAGACTGGATCATACGGTAGGTGTATGTTCAACTTATAAAGAAACAACCAAACCGTTGACTGAAGTGACTGTACCATTTTCCTTCCCACTAGCAGTGTAAAAGACTTCCAGTTCCTACGCTGCCTCACCAATACTTGGTGTGGTTGGACTTTTCTAATTTGAGCCATTCAATAGTTGTGTAGTGGTATCTCCTGGGGCTTTCATTTTCATTTAGCTAATAAGTGATTACGTTGAGCAACTTCATGTGCTTATTTGCATCCGTACACCTCCTTGGTGGAATCTCTTAAATATTTTTACCCATATTGTTAATTTTTAAAAATTTTTCTAATTACTGAGTTTTGAGAGTTATATACGTGTTAGAGACACAAGTCTTTTCAGGTATATAATTTGTAAATATTTTCTTCCAACCTGTGGCTTTTCTTTTATTAATAATGGCTTCTAAAGATGAAACCCAATTTGTCACTTTTTTTCTTTTATGGATCTTGTTTTTGGTGTCATCTCTAGGAAATCTTTGCTTAACCCAAGGTCAAAAAGATTCTGTCCAAGTTTATTGGTTTTATTTTTTTGTTTGTTTTGGCGCTAGCGGGCCTCTCACTGTTGTGGCCTCTCCCATTGCGGAGCACAGGCTCCGGACACGCAGGCTCAGCGGCCATGGCTCACGGGCACAGCCGCTCCGCGGCATGTGGGATCCTCCCAGACCGGGCCACGATCCCGTGTCCCCTGCATCGGCAGGCGGACTCTCAACCACTGTGCCACCAGGGAAGCCCTGTCCAAGTTTTAGAGATTTATGTTTCGATCTACATTTAGTTAATTCTTTATATGGTGTGAAGTAGGAATCAAAGGTCATACTTTTGCACATGGCTATCGAGGCACAATATCCGTGTGCTATATGCTTCCAGCACCATTTGTCAAGAAGACTATCCTCTCTCCTCAAAATTGGCTTTGCAGCTCTGTTGAAAAACCAGTTGTCCTAATATGTGTAGATATATTCCTGGGATCTACATTCTATTTGATTGACTTATTATATCTGACTCGTGGTCATAATATATTCTTTCATTGATGTCTTTTCACTTGCTCATGTAAGTAGTCTCCCAGTAATATAGCCTTACCATTTTACTGGACATACCTAGGTATAACTGAAATGCATTTGATAAATCGATGGAACTTGCACTCAAACTAGGGTTACTTTCCAAAAACACTTAAAATGTTGAGGTGTAAAAACGATGTACTCTACAGCCTCCCTGCCTCAACCAAGTGTATGTTATGCCCATCCCCACAAGCTATTTTGCATGTGTATGGGGCTGTAGAGTCTGGGGAGTATGAGAGTGGTATGTGCTGCCTATCCCAAAAGATCATCATAGGACGCAAAGGAAACATTAAGGAAATAGATAGGAATAGTCAAATGCCAAATGTTCAAATATTTCTCATGCGTTTTTAATATTTACATTGAGATAAATAAGCAAATTATTATAAAATAAAATACAAAACTTTAGAGAATATTTCAAAGTGCTCTTTTTTCGCCAGATGCAACAGGATACTACGAATAAATAGAGGAATTTTCTGGAACCAGCTTGTCTTTCCTTTTTTTATCACCATCGAGTGATGGGGTTGTATTTTATTCAGTCTATTGTACATGTGGGTGTGAATAAGATAGAACCTCTCTCAAAAAGAGAAATGAGCAAAGAATATATGTTGTCAACTTGTCTAAAATATTTTTTCATGTTCTGACTCATTTTTCTTCGCATTGGCATTTCAAGGGATTTTGTTTTTTAATTTGACTATTAAGAAACCTTGATAACTTCAGTGAAATCCCATGAAGATAATATAAACAACTGTAATGGAAAATGAAAAGATGATAATAGCAACCAGCACTGTGATATTTCTAGTCAGTGTTCTTTACTATTTAGAATAGTAACAAATCCCATATTAATTTGACTTTTTGAACTTTGGCCTTTACTTTGGTGGAAGAAGTTCCTTTCACTTTGCTTATTATCCGTTTGTAATTAAAAACAATTAATGACCATACTTTGATATGATCATCTTAGAGTTGTATAGAGGGAGGATAGTTATGCAACTACTTATATATCTATGGGTTCAAGGAAGTTTAAAGGCTTGATATTTGAATCCTGTGGAATGTAGCCTCCTTTCCCAGAGGGAAATGAACATATACATGTACTTAATGTAGTTTAAAATAAAGCAACACCTGTTTGTAGAGGCACCTTCTATTCCAGGCATGTTTAGGTATAGGGAAGGGGAACAAGAGCTATAAAACATAATTCTTGTCTATAAGGAATTGACAGTTTAGGGGGGTTGAGGGCACTCAATGACTCAACGAGGATGATCCTGATGCAGGTGGCTACAAGGTCACCCTTGGATAAACTCGGCTTTAGGAAAGACCAGCCTACTCTTATTCTGTTAAACTCTTTAATGCGGTGTCCAATAAACCTGAATATCAAGCTTAAATGCCACTTTAGAAATGTTTCCAGGGGGGCTAACAGCCAACAAGTTAATATGATTCCTACACACTTGACACAACTCACCAGAGGTCTTGAATTCGGTGAGCATATTGACCTCCTTTAAGAAAGATCACCAGTTAAACTTCGAATGCTAAGTTCTAAGAGAATGAAGTAAGTAATAAGTGATATTCAGGTTCAGAGGTGGAAGAGAAAAGAGGTCTCACCTTGAGTAGAACATTTTGTTGGATTCTCCAAAGTGGCAAACAATAAGGAGAACACTAACTAACTAAGACTCTGAATAAGTTGAGAGATAAGATGAAAGCCTAAGATGGAGGTCAAAATGTCCCCTAGATTTAAGGATACACTTAGGCTGAAAGGGAAACTATTGAAAAAGATGTAGAAAATGCTAAATATTTCACAAAAAAATTATTAGAACAAAAAATCTGTTAGAATAAACCAACTTAGCAAAGTTTGTTTGCAGAATATGAAATCAACATACACACATCACTTGCATTTCTGTACATTAGCCATGAACAATCCGAAAAAGAAATTAGGAGAACAATTCCTTTACAATACCATCAAAAAGAATAAAATACTTAGGAGTAAGCTTAACCAAAGACATGAAAGACTTGTACACTGAAAACTACAGCATTATTGACAGAAATTAAGGAAGACATAAATAAATGGAAAGACATCCATGTGCATGAACTATTGTTAAAATGTCCATGTTACACAAAGCTATCTACAGATTGAACGCAATGCCTATCAAAATGTCCTATTTTTGTAGAAACAGAAGAAACGGCTCCAAAATTTATATGTAACCACGAAGGACCCTCAATAACCAAAGCAAACTTGAAGACTTCACACTTTCTTTTGAAATGAAGTTTTCTTGTTATTGTGGGTTAAAAATACAAAGTCCTAAGTGTCCATAAATTATTCTCCTAAATTTATATTTTGGTTCATTCTCAGTGACAGGGCTCTCAGGGCTTGAGTGGCATTGACGGCTCCTTCAATATCTGTAGCATGGACTCCTGTCACTGACATGCTGTGGGTATCTCACAGCCTTGGCTGTTTTAGCAGTTTACCAAGTCCGGGATGAACCATGCTCAGAAGGGACCACGCTTGCTTGGTTTCATGCTGTGCTATTGCTGTCTTGAAATTCTTAATGATTTTATCTTTGAACTTAGGTTTTGTAAGTAAAATTTATGGGACAATAAAATATACCCATGAGCAGAGGAGACATGTGCAATATGTGACACTACCACAATTCCTGCTGCCGTATTCACATCTAGTTTTCACCCTGCTTATGGTGTGCTTTCCATGACATGCTTATCTGGTACCCACTTGGAGTCTTATTGAGTTCCACCAGAATTCTGTGCTACTGGTCACATCCAAGACTAAGTGAAGGTGTTAACAGCTCCGAGAGGCCATGCTTTCCATTTGAATCTGAACTTACTTCTAACACAGAAAGAAAGCAGTTGTTTTTTAAGAAACAAGAATGTCCAAGGAATCTGATCATATCCTTGCTTCCTCGTTTTACTTCCCAATATTAGCCAAACACTTCTGCTGAAAAAGATGACATATATGAAAAAGAGAAGCGAGAACAACCTACAGAACCCATTTAGGGCTCACCCTAATCTAGTATGATGTCATCATATCTCGATTCTATCTGAAAACAGAATTTACTTGGGCACATTCACAGGTTCCAGGTGAACATGAATGTGGGGAGGACACTATGCACCCCAGTGCAAATACTTTCAACAACACTTTTGCTTTGCAGTTTCAACAAGAGGCACTATATTTTCATTTTGCACTGGAGCCCACACATTATGTCACTTTTGACTGTTAGAGCCCATGTTGGAAAATGGGGCTTCACGACATAGCCAAGTGAGTCTGCCGACTGAATTCTAGAATTATCCAAACTTACCCACTTGGTTGCAGCAAGTTGGTTGCAGGCAAACCCATGTGAGAGGGGCATGTCCACAGTGGAGCAGAGAAATTTTATCTCTCTATCACCAGACTCACTCCCAAGGTGAAGGAAAGAAGAGCTTAGCAAAGCATGGCCAGTTATTCTCCCCAACTTTGCCCGTCAACTAGGTCACCTCACCTAGCCAGTGCCAGTGAATACAAGAGCAGGGAGGTTAAAAGTCATACTAATCAAATTCCCTTCACATGGTGGCACCATTAGGAACAGGAAGGGAAATTGTCACTAATGGTGCGCTGTTTTTTTCAGGCTCCGACGAGCGCCAGTCCCTATGACATTCTGAGGTGATCACATTGTAAGGGCTCGAGCACGAGAAAGCAGCCACTAACCAGCTACCCCTGTCACAAACCTTTGGAGAAAGTCAATGCAAATACATACCTATGCATTATTCCTTCCTGATCATTCCTTCAAGGGTATCCCTTCTGGCTTTGTGCGAAGCGATTCTCTGTTTTGTACCTGAAAAATGAGTGGCAGGTGTAAAGGGAGGAAACATGTCAGAGCAGACATCCAAGGAGCTCGGCAGCTCACGAACCAGGAGCTCCGAGGTATGGGAAACAATCGTAAAAGTAGTGTAGAACCACAATATCCCAGAGCATCTTTTATACCAGCCCCCCGCTATCACAGCACCAATCAGTCAGTGGTCATCAGCCTGTACAGGAACTTGGCGGTGACAGAAAACCCAGCACTCTCTAGACAGATCTAGGCACCGCTAGTTGCTACAGCAGTCTATAGCAAACTCAGAATCTGACTCCCTGCCACGCATCAGTCCCAGTCTGCCTTCTGGAACGGTACACCCCACGGCACACCTCTCATCTCTTTTCCATCTGGCACATTTCCCAAACACATGAGGACAATTCTGTTCTTCCTAGACTTCTCTGCTCCCACGTCACTCTCCTGAATCACTCCTTCCTGTGTTTAGGACTTTCAGGAGCCCCCAGGGTTTTCTCATCCCAAGGACGTGACAGGCATTGGCACCAAGGTGCCTGCTACAGACTCTGGGGAAGGGGCAGGGCCACACAACAGCCTGGCAAATGTGCCTGACTACCTGAAGTGAGAGTACCTGTGACAACCCTAGCCTCCCTCTCTTCAGTCCTCAGTCTCTATCCAAGGTTCCTCCAGAGCACACTACTGACATTTGGGGCCAGATAATTCTTTTGGGGGTGGTGGGGAGGGCTGTCCTGTGCCTTGTACGATAGGTGGTAGCATCCTGGCCTCTACCCACTAGATGCCTGCAGCACCCACCCCCCTTTCCGGACATGACACAGAAAAATGTCTCCATCCACTGTCAAACGTCCTGGGGGAAGGGTGAGGGCAAAATCACCCTCACTCAAGAGCCACTGCTCTATCCAATGACTGATCACCCACGAGTACTCAAAACTCTCCCCTCTGCTGGCTTAGAGGTAACTCTCCAGGAAGCCTATGGTCTATCAAAATGCTATTTGAAATTTAATAGTACTTATCTCTATTATTATTATCTCAAGAAAGTAAAAGCCTTTCTCCAGATGTTAACAACCTCCCGGGTGGTTAATCCGCCCTTCCCTTATCTCCTACCCCAGGCAATGGAAATTAAAGAAATGATCTGACACCCATTTTCGGCATCCGCTCCAGAAGTACCAGTAGCCAGTAGCGTAAGGCTTTTGGCAACCCGAACAACTGAATTCAAGTAGAATATTCTGCCTGACCATGGCTCTGTGAGACAAGCCACAAACCTCTAGCAGGACCCTCCTCAATGCTATTTACGGCATTGAGGTAGCTGACCGCAAAGCCGGTGGAGGTGAACTAGCCAAGAAAGCAGTGGGTTCAGGATGAGAAGTTGGAAAGGGTGACAAGGGAGGGGAGAATGAGCCTCAGCTGAAAAGAAAGGGGAAAAGTACCAAGCGATGAGTTCTCCTGACCGAAGAGAAGATAGGCTGAAGGCCATCAGCTTGCCCTCGGGGCCCTCAGCTCTCTGGGGAGCTCTAAGGGAAGGGTGAGCCTGGATCTACGACTCCGGACTCCTGGTCTCGGCCCCCCAGGCCTGACCATTCACTCAGACTCTCAATAAATACTTGTATTCAAAGACCTTACACGGGGACCACATCTGGGAAAAAAACATCGCCGCACCCTCATAAGTTACAGGGGGAGACCCGACCTAGCCAAGCCGTGACAGGAGCCGTGAGGGTGACAAAAGAGCATTGCAGGGATCGGACATCGGATCGCCACAAGCCCTCCGCCCTCCTGGCTCCTAATGCCAGGGCCCCATCGCCGCGAATCGTCGGACCCCGGTCCTGCCTCCATCGCGCACCCTGCCCCAAAGTTGGCCAGGGCCAACTTTCCGTGACCCTCTGTTCTCCTGAACCTTTCCCTCCTGCCTCATCATTTTTTCTCTGGTGCCCACCAGTGTTTGGCGTATCTTAGGGGCTCAGTAAGTGTCTGTTGAATACATAATTGGAGACGGAGGACAAGGCTTAGCAGGGAAGATCAAGGCTTTTGTTTTCTACATGTTGAGAAATGGTCCTCGTGGGCGCGCCATCCCCTGCCCGGACCTACCGACCTCGCCGCCGCTGCTGAGCTCTACAGATCCTGCTCCTTCCACACACTTCGCCAATTCCGCGGGCCTTACTGAGCCGCGCCAACCGCCAACCGCCGACCGCCGCCCGCTGCCCGCTGCCCGCGAGGCCTTCGCGCGCCCGTGACGTCACTGCCGTGCGCCTCTCCCACAGCAAGGGGAACAGGGCTCTGGCACGGAGGCGGCGGCGGCGGCGGCTGTTGTCGCTCGCGGTTCGGTTGCTTCTGGCGCTTCGCCGGGACCTGACGGTCCGCGGTCCCAACAAGCCCCTTCCTTGCCCGTGGTGCGCATCCCGCGGGCGCTCCAGCGGCGGCACCGAGAGCGGCACAGCGGGCAGCGGAGCCCCCCGCGCCCGGTGCCGGCCGGCTGGTGCGACCTAGGCCGCTGCTGTCGTCAGCGCGGCGACCGGAGTTGGACCAGCCGGCACGCCTCACGCCGGGCCCTTGTCAGCACGCGCCGCTCGCTTCGCGCGGCTGGAGGGGTCTGCGCGCCCACGAGGACCATTTCTCAACATGTAGAAAACAAAAGCCTTGATCTTCCCTGCTAAGCCTTGTCCTCCGTCTCCAATTATGTATTCAACAGACACTTACTGAGCCCCTAAGATACGCCAAACACTGGTGGGCACCAGAGAAAAAATGATGAGGCAGGAGGGAAAGGTTCAGGAGAACAGAGGGTCACGGAAAGGGAAGTTACAGATTATGTGTGAAATTAAAACCGTGTATGGTGCTATGAAGGAGCAGTTACGTAAGGCTGTGGGAGTCTATGTCGGCAGGGAAGAGACTGTTGGGGGATGAGTAGTAGGGCCTCCCTTAAGAAATCATCTCTGGGCAGTTCCCTGGTGGCGCAGTGGTTCAGAATCCGCCTGCCAGCACTATTTACGATAGCCAGGACAGGGAAGCAACCGAAGTGTCCACCGACAGACGAGTAGGTAAAGAAGATGCGGCACGTATGTACGTACAATGGACCATTACTCAGCCATAGAAGAAATGAAACTGAGCTGTTTGTAATGAGGTGGATAGGCCTAGGGTCTGTCATACAGAGTGAAGGAAGTCAGAAAGAGAAAAACAAATACCGTATGCTAACACATATGTATGGAATCGGGGGGAAAAAAAAAAGGTTCTCATGAACCTAGGGGCAGGGGCAGGAATAAAGACGCAGACGTAGAGAACGGACTTGAGGACACGGGGAGGGGGAAGGGTAAGCTGGGACGAAATAAGAGAGTAGCACTGACATAGATACAATACCCAATGTAAAATAGCTAGCTAGTGGGAAGCAGCTGCATAGAACAGGGAGTTCAGCTTCGTGCCTTGCGACCACCTAGAGGGGTGGGATCAGGAGGGTGGCAGGGAGACGCAAGAGGGAGGGGATATGGGCATATACGTAGGCATACGGCTGATTCACTTTGTTACACAGCGGAAACTAACACACCATCGGAAAGCGATTATACTCCAACAGAGATGTTTAAAAGCAAAAACGCGAAAACGATCCGCCTGCCAGTGCAGGGGACACGGGTTTGCTCCCTGGTCCGGGGAGATCCCACAGGCTGCGGAGCAACTAAGCCCGCGAGCCGCTACTATCGAGAGCCCACGCGCCACGACTACTGAAGCCCGTGCGCATACAGCCCCTGCTCCGCAACATGAGAAGCCCCTGCAGTGAGAAGCCCGTGCACCGCAACGAAGAGTAGCCCCTGCTCGCCCCAACTACAGAAAGGCCCCGCGCGGCAAAGAAGACCCAACGCTACCAGAAATTAATTAAGTAGTTAATTAAAACTTATATTAAGAAAAGAAAGAAGAAAAGTCTGCTGGGGATTCTCCGGTGGTCCCGCGGTTAGGACCCTGTGCCTCCAGTTCAGGGGGCCTGGGTTCAATCCGTGGTTGGGGAACTGAGATCCCGCAAGCTGGCACTGCAGCCCAAATAAAAAATGAAATAAAAGAAAGCATAATAAATAAGACAAGAAGGAATCTCTGATTCCAGTTCTAAAGGGTGAGAAGGTGTTTATTTTTCAGGCCAATAGGTGGGCAGAGAATTCTTCCCGTTTAAGTTAAGTGGCACCTCCATTTACCCAATTACACATCCTTAACTCACATTCCCCACATCCAATCCATCACTTACTCCTCTTCATCTCCAAGCCATCATTAACCTTCCAAATAGGACTCTAACCTGCCTCCTTTACTCCATCTCCAAGGCCACCACTGTGCACACAGCCAGTCTCCCAGTGACTCTCCCTAAATCTACTCCTGTCCCCTACTATCCATTCTCTTACAATAGCCGGTATGGTGTCTGAAAAAGGCGTCTCTGTAACACCACTCTCTCTCTTTATACCCTGCAATGGCTTCCCACCAAGTTTAGGATAAATCCCAAACAGATGACTGACTGGAGGTTGAAGGACAAGGAGGAGGCAGGGTGTTAGGTTAGAAAGAGGGAGAAAGGGTCTAGGCAAACAGCCAAAAGGGCCGAAAAGAAAATGACCAGCACTTGCACGACACTCCTGACGCAGGTAGGAAGATGCAGGGATAGTGAAGGAATACCGATAGCCACTTTCTACTTTCTATGTCTGCAATGCCTTTGCAATTCCCAAAGTGCTTCATTTACAACTGTGATTGTCAAACCTAGCTGTACATTACAATCTTCTGGAGAGGTTTATAAAACTGCCAATGGCAGGCACGGCCTTAAAAAGTAGCATTGAGAATAGACAGGTACCTTTCCCTCTATATACAAAGCTGATGAAGCCTAATAATATTTCATTTAGGTTTACAGATTAAATCCGTAACCTACTGTTTTCAATGAACTACTTTATTCCTTTGCTTAGAAACTGATTAGGATGTTGGCACAGAATAACGTCCAACGTTATTAGCAGAAAATAAAATTTACTTTAGCAGAGAATAAAATTAACTTTTATCTCGTTAAGGGGCTTACTCAAGAAAAAAAATGCTTCCCTCTTTTATAGAAGTCTGAGATGACAGACGATTTAGGGATAGAAGAACTCTGTTTGTGATTTTCCATGGCGGGGAAGGATGGCGCCCGAACTCCCACATTGTGCAAGGATCAAGTGTATAGTGCTTCAAGATGAGCAGTGAGTCTTTCTAGAAAACATTCATGGTGCTGGAACTGAAATTCCCCTTCATTTGCTACAGGCCTTGGAGTTTCCAAGGTCACTTGATGAAGACAAAAATCAACCATTTTACAGTAACTTGTAAGACTGTGTTAGCCTAATGAGGCTGAGCCACACAGAAGATAAGAAATGGGACAACTCAGAGATCTCAACAGTGTACTACTTCCTTCTTTCCTTTTCTTTCTTTCCTTCCTTCTGTCCTTTCCTCCTTCTCTCCTTGACTCTTTCCCTCTTTCCCCTGCGTTTCCTCCCTCCCTCCCTGCCTCCCTCCCTCCTTCCCTTCCTTCTCTAAGGCCTACATAGGTTACAAGCAGTGGACAGCATTATCGGGACAGTGGAAAAGTTACAACTTTATTTCCAACTCAGATAAATTTTTCTAGGAAATCCCCTCTATTTGCTTTCCAGTTTGAAATACTTTGTAATGTTGAGTAACTCCACAAGGACACCGAAAAAAGTCCACATTTTACAATCTAAACACTAATGTAAGGCTTGGGTCCTCTGTCATATACAGTGTGATGAAATCCCAAATATTCTGGCTTTTACATATCAACATTTGGGGATTTTACCATTTTTCCACTATTGTCCTTTATTCTGCCCGAGGTCTAATCCAGGATCCCACGTTGTGTTTTGTTGCCTTGCGTCTCTAGCCTCCTCCAATCTGTGATGCTTCCTCAATTTCTTCTTGTCTTTCATGACCTTGACGCTTTTGACCATGAAACTGGCTACAGGTTTTGTAGAATGTCCCTCAGTCTGGGGTTATCTAGTGTTTTCTCAAGATTAGAGTGAGGTTATGCATTATTGCCCTTCTTAATGCATACTAACAGGGGGAACAATATGTCAATAAGTCCTATTACTAGTGACTTGATCCTTGGTTCAGGTAGTTTCTGCCAAGTCTATTAAGTTACTATTATTCTCTTTGTAATTAATAAATACTTATTTTAGAGACAATACTTTGACACTGTACAAATATTCTGCTTCTTCTTAAAGTACTATCCCTTAATGTTAGCGTCCACCGTGGATTGTGCCTACAACAATTATTACGAAGTTGTTCTAATCGTGACCTTCTATTTTCTTCGTTCCTTCTACTTCTGCTAATTGGAATCCTTTGGAAGGGAAGAGTTGTCCCTTCTTCCCCATTTATGCACTTTATGTATATCCATATAGACTCCAGGGAATGCATATATATCTATATATCTAGATATAGATATCTATAGATATCTATATCTAGATATCTGTATCTAGGTATATATTTAGGGGTTGAAATCCAACACCATCATTATTTTGTTGCTCAAAGCATTCTAGCTTTGGCCATTGGGAGGGTTAAAAGGTTGACTGCGTATACACTGATCCTTGAATATGCGGGCACGCGCGCACACACACAATTTTTTTTTTCCCTGTATCTATGCGTTCATACTGAAACCTTGAATGCCATTCCAGCACATAGGGTCATTATTATAGTCCATACCTTTTTCTTGTTTGTCAACTTCTTTCTCTGACAGGGAGAAGCCTGGCTTTCATTATCTGCAATATATTTTCTTGGTTTGACCTTATTATACACGTAGTTTCAGAGCTGCTAACACATACCCCTGTGAAAGCAAAACAAGAAATTACCAACTAGAGTACAGTATTTGTATAGTATTCTTTTTGTCTACTGCCTTATGGTGTCCAGTGAGAACCCACTTCCAGAGTGACTTAGGTCATCCCCTTTCTTCCCACCCCCTGCAGTGTGGTTATGTGATTCATTCGTAGTACAGTCATCCTCATTTATCACAGTCTGCATTCCTCCTTGAGTTCTCCCCACCTCCTGGTGATGGTTTTTATAATTTTACATGCGGTCAAATTGCCTCTGTGGTTTACAGTTCTAAGAGTTTTGACAAATTCAGAGAGTTGTCTGTCGACCAGCACAGTTTCTTACATAACGGTTCCATCACCTCCCAGATTCCCTTATCTTGATTCTTGGTGGTCAATAATTTCTCCACTCCCCACCCCCTGGCATTTATTTATTTTCTGTCCATATAATTTTACCTTTTCCAGAGTTTCATGCAAGTGGGATCATACATTATGTGGCCTTTGAGGCTTCTTTCACTGACCAAAAGACATTTAAGATTCATGCATGATATTGGGTGAATCAACAGTTTGTTCCTTGAATTGGCTTGGTACGGGTATACTATAGAGGTGTATTATTTTTCCAGTTAAAAGACCTCGGGGTTGTTTCCAGCGTGGGGTGATTATGAATAAAATTCTATAAATATTCACATACAGGCTTTTGTGTAAAACTAAGTTTTCATTCTTCTTTGATAAATAACAAGGAGTGGATTTGCTGGCTCACATGGTATGTGCATGTTTATAAGAAACTAGCAAACTGTTTTCCAAAGTGGCTGTTCCCACTAACGACATACAAGTGTTCCAGTTGCTCCAAATCTGTGTCGTTGGTCATTATAGTTCCTTAATGGCTACAAATAAAGAAGTACTGATGGGGACATTGGAGGTGATGGAGAGATAGCCCTGGCAGCTATCAAACTGTGTGCCCTGTTGAAGGGGAGGATGGGGAGGGGCGACATTGGTCAAAGTCCTAGGTCTGTGACATGGGGTGAAACTCTACCCATCCATGTAAAACATCATTGAGTGGAGAGAGAAGAAAAGCTAAAGCCTTAACAAAATGGACGTTTCTTCATGCCTTATTGGACACTGTGACCCTTTGAAAGGTACATTATCAGCACTCTTTTTAAACAGCCTTTTTGAAGTTTGCTAACTTGTGATGACAAGGTTCACCTTCCCCTTCTCTGATGGATGTTCAGAGGTCTCCTCTTCGCTTATTACCAGACTCCTCTCACACAGTGATTCTCAGACAGGGCCTTAGATAGTTTTGTATGAAATGAAGTCTAAATCTGATGTATTCAGGGGCTGGGGTACGGGCTTCCCAACCTCTGACTGGTGAACACTCCCCCCTCCTTTCTTCCTGCCATGCAGTCTTTGTTTTTAATATTCTTTGTTTTTTAGAGCAGTTTTAGGTTGAGAACAAAATTGAGTGGAGAGTACAGAGAGTAACCCTGTACCTCCTGCCCCCACAGATGCACAGCCTGCCACTATTAATAGCCTGCACCAGAGGGTGCATGTGTCACAATGGGCGACTTGACATTGACACAGCATAATCATTCACCCAAAGTCCACGGTTTACATTAGGGTGCACTCTTAACGTTGTTGTCCCTGCAGGGTTTATAAACTACAAAGCCTTTCTGTCTCATTCTGTGCTCTCATTCTCCACAACAAGGACATGCAGGGAGACAGGATGGAGATGGGATGGGGTGGGGGTGGAAATTTTGTCTCCAAATGCCCTCCTTCCTTCATCCGATTTATCCAAGTTTGGCTTAGTGGAAATTCATTCTAAATCTGGCAGATGGTTAAATAATAATATTACTAGTTTCCAGTGCCATTAAAATGTTGTGTGACTCTGTGTGTGTGTGTGTGTGTGTGTGTGTGTGTGTGTGTGTGTGTGAATTATGTAGAGCTTAACCTGGAAAATACTTTATTCTTTAATCTTTTCCAGAGAAGATCTGTTGCAGAAATGATTTCATGAAAATTCATTTAATGATGCTCTATTAATATGATAATATATCAAGTCAACATAATTTTCCCTAATTAATACGAAAGTAAATAAAAACAAACTACTTCCACATAATGAAAAATATTTTAACCAAATGTTGATGGACTTGTCCTCAGTTAAGTATATATTTTGAAACAGTTCTAAAGCTACTAAAGACTAAAAAGATAAAATAAATCATATTATCCCATAATGCATCATTGATCAAAGAAAAAACACCCACTAAGAGTTTAATTCATTAGGAAAGTCTCAGCATTTATAATTGCAGTCTGTTCTTTCTACTTCACTTAATGGCACCATTCCTTCCCTCCTTCCCTTCTTGGCATTTCTCTTCACACTGGAGGAGGAGGAGGACATAATTGTGCCCATACCAAGCCTGATTCTTCTTCTGCACCGTGATTCTGGGAGCAGCAATTAGGTGCATAATTACCTGAGGTAACCGTGAAAATTTTCTTCAGAGCTGTCAGTCATTCCTTAAAGTACTCTCGCAAGTGCTTTTCCCTTTTTGGAAGTACTGTCATTCGAACCACATTATTCCCCCCATCCAAGCTCTCCATTCTCTGTAACAACTTCTAGGGTGCTTGTGAAGCTTTAGAGGGCAAGTCTCATCTCAGAAATCATACTACTCGTAAGCTCGAAGCAGATTAGGTTATTTTACAATCTTTGCTACAGGACAGAAAGTGAGTGATGAGTAGGTAATTCTCCTAATTTGAAAACAGAGAAACAGGTACAGAAAGAGACTGAGTGACTTATTAACAATCCCTGACACTTGGTTAGCACTTTTAGTTTACGCATTATGTTGTATCACATGACCTGATGCTCAGAGCAAAACTTCTGAGAGGTAGGCAGAGCAGATAATTCTTTTACAAATGAACACACTGAGCCTCAAAGACAAGAGTCACTTACCTAGGATGGCACAAGTAGAAACCGGTGTCATTGGAACTTGAGCACAGGAGCTTTGATTCCCAAGCCACAGAGCCTTTACTTGTCATACCACAATGCCTCTTTCTAACTTAAACACAGCGAGGAGCAGTGCAGCCATCTTGACACTGCCAACCAAAACTTGACTCAGGGTACACTATGCAGATGTCTTGAAATCTAAGGAAAAAAAATACTGTTGTCATGAAAAAAGAATCCATGTATCATTTTCAATGAAAAGAATGCATGTATCATTCTCAGTGGTGTTGTATTAGTCCTAAGGCACTTATAAATAACTCATATATGAATAACCCTATAATTGCCATAATTATAAACACACGTACAAATGATAGTAGATTGAGGCAAGCTACCAGAAAGTATGTTTGGATTAAAATAGTTCGGACGGGAATGTACATTATGCAACTCTCAGAATGCATATTAAAGGACAATCTTGGTTAAAATATTAATACAAAATGGGTTTTAAAATCCTGATTTCCTGGGGCTTCCCTGGTCGTGCAGTGGCTGACAGTCTGGCTGCCAATGCAGGGGACAAGGGTTCGAGCCCTGGTCTGGGAAGATCCCACATGCCTCGGAGCAGCTGGGCCCGTGAGCCACAACTACCGAGCCTGCGCGTCTGGAGCCTGTGCTTCTCAACAACATAGGCCGCGACAGTGAGAGGCCCACGCACCACGATGAAGAGTGTCCCCCGCTAGCCACAACTAGAGGAAGCCCGCGCACAGAAAAGAAGACCCAGTGCGGCCATAAATAAATAAATAAATAAATAAAATTTAAAAACAAAAATCCTGATTTCCTGTAACAAATTTTCTAAATCTCGTTTAAAAATTTAAAACATGATTGTTTTCAGCTCTCATAAACATTTTTTTTCTACCATAGAAAATTGGTTTTGCCCTTGGGAAACCAATGTTCTGTTAGCTAGCTTCCTTTTAAACATGATTTGATAATTAGAAGGTTCAGTCCTCTAGCCTACCATGCCCCCTAATCACTCAGCAGACATCCCACAAGGAAAACCAGCCACACATCAGGGGTATTTACAGATTCCAGTTGGTCACACTGGCCTACATGTCAGGTGCTCCGCTGGTTTCCCTTCCCCTACGAGGGTCCCGCTGCTGATGCTACCTTAATTTTCAGCCTTGGCCTAGACCTGACAAATGCTCCCAGAGAAGTACACAGTTGGCCATCCCAGCTCATCTAGGAAGGGCTCCCCTGTCTCTGTAATTTTAGTTCTTTGCTTCCATTAAAAAGAGATTTTTTTAAATGTATGTATGTTTTTAAGCTGTTTCAGTGGAAGTAATGGCTTTCTGCCATCTGCTATGTCCTATCTGGTAGCAGAACTGAAAAATTTTTACTGGCTACTAGAAAAACGTTAATTGAGCTCCTCAGTCTGACAACCAAGACTTCACAATCTGATCTCAACCTACATTTTTGGAACTATACACCAATCTCTCAGATCCTGAAATTCTCTGGTTCCCACCATGTTCACTGAACAACCCTCTTATCTTTCTGGCTTTATGATTTTTTTGCTCACCTCATCCTAGCTTTTAGGATATCCCTCCTCTTTCTATATATCAATACTTACTAGTCTGTGATGCATTCCCAGACTAGCCTGGAGTGATATCTTGCTTAGTCTAAGTGTTTGAAGCCCTAATTGTTCCGTTACTTTTCTAGTGAATTATTCGCCTCTTCTTGTGATATCTCATATTTTGATTGCTCGTATGACTATCTAATTCTTCAGGCTATTACTGCTCTTCTTTCTCAACTCAACTGTAAAGTTTCTAAATGTCAACAACCATGCTCAATTCAGATCTCTATTCCTTATAGTGCCCAGCACACAGAAGAGTCATCCCTAAAAAGTATCAAATCAAATACTGACCTATTTTCACTATCTACATTTTAATCTGAATGACTTTCTAAAGCAAGGCTGCTAGGGGCAGGTATGTATCTGTCTAAGAGCCACCAGTTTCACAGAACCACATCTCCAGAATCTAGATGTCACCCTTCTCACTGTCTTGTAGAGTTTTTCATTTTTGTTTTTAATCATATCCCATTTTTGCCTTTGCTCTGTCCTCTAATTCTTAGGTGACAGTGAGAGAGTCTCTTCCCATGATGATTTCTCTTCAGCTACAGACCTGTCCTGCAGTAGGTATCTACAAAGCCTGCAGTACAATCATCACGCAGCACGATGAATTATTCCCTCGGCCCTTAGTATTTGTTGTCTCATGCCTGAAACCTGGAAATACAAGGATCACTTTTCCTCACTAGGGAAGATGAGGAGAGAGAAGGCCAGAAGGAACCCAGGAATCCTCAACACTGGATTATGGGAGTGGAAGTACAGGAATCTATCTATAGGAAACCCAGGTAATGAGAAGCCAGAACTAGTGTTGGTGTGTATGTGTGTGTCTCATATGTAAATAGTCACTGCATTAAGGAATATCACTATTGTTATATTTTTAAATAGACTTTGTAGGGAAAAAAAGAAAAGAAAATCTTACTATGCTTGTTTAAAAGACCTAGTACAGACAGTTCACCAATTATCTTTTTTTTTTTTTTTTTTTTTTGCGGTACGCAGGCCTCTCACCATTGTGGCCTCTCCTGTTGCAGAGCACAGGCTCCAGACGTGCAGGCTCAGCAGCCATAGCTCACGGGTCCAGCAGCTCCGCGCCATGCGGGACCCTCCCGGACCCGGGCACGAACCCGTGTCTCCTGCATCGGCAGGCGGACCCCCAACCACTGTGCCACCAGGGAAGCCCACCAATTATCTTTTATGTCAAATTATTACACAATACACTATCTCCTCTGCATACCAATAAATACATCTCTTAGCAATTACTATATGCTATATTAGACTATAACAATATATTTGTTCACCATGTGCATTGTCTTAAAAATGTGTCCTTTGTATAGATCTCACTCCTGGGCTGACATATAGATCACAGCATACTGATACCATATACTTTAGTTACCCATTAAACTGATAAGAGTGACATTTAAAGAAAAAGTATGTATTGTTATTACCCGTTTAAAGTATAAATCATGACTTTTATTGTGGATGGCATCACTCGTACAAAAGTGTTTTATATTAGAACATACCCATTCAGTTATATCACATAACTAGTGAAAAGGCTTCAAGCCTAAATATGCAATTACATTATTAACCAAAAAATACAGAAAAACTATGAACTAACAAGATAGCCTATTGTTTAAAAATAAAGGACCCCACTCCCTGCCAAAAATCAACAGACTATTATATAATCAGATTGATTTTTGGAAAGAAACTGGTCATACGTTGTACAGTCCTTACTCTTCCAAGTCCATTGCCAGGAGGCAGAAGGTATTCCATGCGGGAAGTCTTGGAGGAGCAGGTTGCCTAGGTGGTGCTCCAACACTGTCTCACTGGGTGGACAAGCCTACTGTGTTCTGAGGTGCAGTATCAGGGACCATCTGCTAACAGATGCAAGCTTCACCCTCTACTCCAGCCTTTATCAGTATAAAGGGAGTATTTTGGTTCTCTACCTGCTAACTCTGTTGCTTTATCGGTTGGTTCAGAACTTGAATGGAGAAGAGGGATGCTCTTTATTTGACGTTCTCAAAGGCTCCAGTATGCTCAGTAAAGTTTCAACTCATTCTGGGATGGAAGGAAAGGAACAGTGCCGACTAAATGTGGCATAATGTGACAAATATGACATAATGCTTGTTCAGTGGTATCCTTTGTTTTCATGGTTTGAGATAGAGAAAACTAATTAAGTGGTTGAATTTGGACAGGAATCCAGGTCTCTTAACTGTCCATCAAGCAAATAGTCTGTTTTTTTCTCACTATACAATACTATTTAGACAACAGAGAAAAAAGTTTTCTCCTAAGCCACGGAGACTTAAGTTTGGCAATGCACCAAAATCATGATCTGATGTTAGATCTCAAAGCTTTTTTTTTTTTTTTTTTTTTTAGTATGCGGGCCTCTCACTGCTGTGGCCTCTCCCGTTGCGGAGCACAGGCTCTGGACGCGCAGGCCCAGCGGCCATGGCTCACGGGCCCAGCTGCTCCGCAGCATGTGGGATCTTCCCGGACTGGGGCACGAACCCGTGTCCCCTGAATCGGCAGGCGGACTCCAAACCACTGCGCCACCAGGGAAGCCCGCCTCTTTAGTTTTTGAAATGGCAAGTTACCTTTATAGGTTGGGACAGTAGCCAACTTCCCTTTTTTAACTTGTCTCTCCAAAGGCCGAGCTATTGCCACACGCTGCACTTTACAAGAATTAAGAGGCCGTTTATAGGCAGTACCAAGATCAATCTCCCCCTGCTTTGGTTTATATTGTTCTGGTGCATGGCAAGCCTCTTTGACTATTTCATAAGGATGAGAATCTGACCTGAAATATATAAATTTGAAACATAGCTTCACAGGTTCTTTTATTTCTAAGTATTTCAATGCAGTATTAAAATTTTCCAGACTTTTTTTTACTTGAAAAGTCTAAGAAGATATTAAAATGGTGATGGTTGATAAGCTACTTGAAAGAGATTATTGAATTCCTCTATGTCCTATCCAGTGACTAGATATAAGAAAAATAAATGTCAAAAATCCTAGTTTTCAAAACATCTTTACAATGGATCCTCAGTTAACTGGATCTTACATAAACACAGTCTTCAAATCATTGAATTTTTTCCTAACCTGGAAGGAAATCTCAGGTTAAAGATTTAATGAATCTGAAAACAATTTTAACTCTATCGCCTGGGTCCACTTTGTCAAAATCCTTATTCATCCTATTAAAGACTCTAATAAACGATTTGGGCATGCTCTGTTCTTGTTGAAGTCATGCTGTCTTTCTGCTCATCATTAAGTAATCAATTAAGGAAAGAACTTACGTCTAAACTCTGGCCTTTAGACATAAATCATATTCATAGTATTGATGTGGGTCTTATCCATCTTCAGATCCCCAGAAGCCCTTGCCAGGGATAGGAGTCATATGGTACCCTAGCCACCCTGGACATTATATAACATTATGTGGCAGAGGTAGTACTGCAGACACTGAGGTTGTCTGGTGGGGTGGTGAGACCACAGACTCAGACTGATCAGACTACCTGGGTCCAAACCCTGGCTCTGTCATTCACCAGACTTATGATGTGGGATAACTTCCCCTGTCGATGGTCCAGTTTCCTTAGATATCAAATAGGACAATAATACCATCTACCTCATCGGGTTGTTGGAAGGACTGACACATGCACGCATGTACAGCATACACATGAGTGTTTAGTACACAGTAAGGGTAATATGTTAGCTCTACAAATCACTACAAGTCTTCAAAATTGCTTTTTTCCTTTGGGACACTATGGACTGTTTCACTCACTGTATCATTTATTTAAACCATCTTGTATTAATATTTTCTGTTTATGTCCCTAAGCTCCAAAAACCAAAACTCACTGAATCCCTTCTCTAGTCACGATATAACCTCTCAGACTTGTTAACTCCGTTTCCTCACCCCCATCAACCCACTTCAACCTGGTTGCCAGCACTGTCACTTCTCTAACACAGCTTGAAGGTGCACCGTGACTTCTATGTGATTAAATCCATCAGGCGTTTTTAGTCCTCATCTTACTTAACCTCTCAAGTTGTAATTGACGTTATTGCCCACTCCCTCCATTTCTGAGAAATTCTCGCTCCCTGCCTTCCTCATTATTTCTTCTTGGTCTCCTACGCAGCTTCGCCCTCCTATAGTCAGTCATGAAGTTGGGCAGTTCCTCGACACTGGGGCTACCCACTCTCCCCTTCTCACCCAATGTTCCCTCCTGAGGACAACGCCTCTACTTCCACAGCTGCAATTACTAACTATGTGGAAACACCTCTCACTCGTACATCTCCACTCAGACCTCCTCTCTTAGCTCCGTACCAGTCTTTACAGTGGCCTGTTGGATATTCAGTGGCACTTCAAAACTTAGTATACCCCTAATCAAACTATTTCCCCCCAACAAATCTGGGCCTATTGGCTTGTTCCCTATTTTAGTGACTGGCATCACCGTCTCTTCAGCTGCACTCAGAAACCTACGACTAACCCTTCACGCCTCACTTCCCTCCTATATTTCGTTCATCATCAGCTCCTGTCAATTCTGCCTCTTAAATATCTCTTAAATCCGCTTTTCTCTCTCTCATCACCATTCCAAGCTTTCATAATAGCTCATTCAAATCCATTCAATACCTTCCTAAACTCATTTACTAGTTCTCTCTCCAATCTTTTCTTACATTGCACCCAAAGAAATCCTTTCTCACATAAATTTGATCAGGTCATTCTTGCCCACATCTCCCTAGCCTCTTCCTCACCTCTCTTTCGTACCCCCCTCAACAAACAAACACACAAACAAAAAAGAAAAGAAAGCTCCAGTGGCTTCTTATTGCTCTAAGGACATAGAAAAAACTGAACATGGCCTCTTTCACTAGCTTCAAATCACACCGTGCTTCCTCTTGCTTTCTCTGCTCCTGTTGGCCTTCTCTGACAATTTCCTTCTTATCATGCTCCTTCCTGCTACATGCTGCTCTCTCCTTGGAAGGCACTTTCTTACAGTCTTAATCCAGTTAATTGCTTTACAGCCTTCAGATTTTAGCTCATTTTTCTCATTTCCCTGATAAAGTCAAGCCTCTTATTCTGGATCCGAAGTTACCTTGCGCCTATCCTTCACAGATTTGATCACTGTTGCAATTTCATACTTACTTTGAGTGATTTTTTTTTTTTTTTTTTCAGTACGCGGGCCTCTCACTGTTGTGGCCCCTCCCGTTGCGGAGCACAGGCTCCGGACGCGCAGGCTCAGCGGCCACGGCTCACGGGCCCAGCCGCTCCGCGGCACGTGGGATCTTCCCGGACCGGGGCACGAACCCGCGTCCCCTGCATCGGCAGGCGGACTCTCAACCACTGCGCCACCAGGGAAGCCCTTGAGTGATGTTTTTGACTGACACCTTCACGAGACTGCAACGTCTGTGAGCACAGAGATCATGACTGTTTTGCTCACCACTGTATCCCAGGTGCCTAGCATAGCACCTGACACTTAACGAATGCTTATGAAATATTATTTAGTGGATAAATCCCATACCTCTGCTTCTCAAGACACCTGAGTTGTTCTTTGCTCTTCCCAAATACCAGCTAGAGAGGAATAGGCTAGAATGCAATCAGGAAGTGGAGAGGACAGAGAAAGCTTAGAAGTCTTAGTTTCTCTAGTAAGATTAGTTAGGAGTTAGAAAGTTGATCTCCAAACCCAGAGCTACTTTCTATGGAGAAGTAGTAAAGGGTAAGTACACTCTTAGTCATCTGATCTATCCTAAAACACTTGACATGTCTGGAATCATACTTTCAGGGCAGACTTCCGGCCAACTCTGGCGATCATCTACTGTGCGACAGCTGTAATGCTATAAAGGATCAAAAGTCCTGTACAAGTCCAGACATCTGCTCTTTACACAGTCTCTTCCTATATTATAGAAAAGTATAGAACAGAATGACACATGATTCTTTGTTGGTACAGATGAATCAGCTGCTTTCTGCTGCCTAGTCAACGTGGTCACCATGAAGGAGTCAAGCAAGAGTTCCAAACCCCTTGAATATGGCTCTTGGAAATACTGCTAGTTCCCTAGTCAAACTACAAAGAAAAGATCTAATGTTTTAGTAAGTGGAAAGATGATGATTTAAGACATGGAAGTTTTACTTTTGTTGGCATATTTGAACCTTTTGGGAGTTGGGACATTTCTTATTTTATTTTATTTTATTGTTTTACTATTACAGGCTACTTGAACAAGGCAACTGAGAAAGCCCAGAATGGAAAAGCAACTGCCTTTGACAGAAAGATGTGGCAGGTTAAACTTTCTTGATTTTAACACTTCGAGTTGCTTAAATGCAAAATCTTTATTCAATAAATATGAACATTGTGAAATTTATTTCAAATTTCCATTATGAATCATTAAGGCATCAAGAAAGAAAGGAATAAAGGTAAAGAGAAAAGAGCAACCATTCCCATTTGCTCTATCTCAACCAACTGCTCAATTCCTTCATCTCATTTACTATAATGTGTCGTTATCTTGTTTACCTGATTTTTGTTGTGGGACTATCATTCCCACAAGACTATAAACATAGTGGGAAAGCCCTTCTTTCTGTTCCCTGTCATACCCAGTGAACAGTCCAATACCTGCCCATTGCATTGTGTCTGTAGCAACAGAATCACCAGCAGTGCTGGTTAAAAATGCATATTCCTGGGATCCACTTCATTATCTACTGACTATTTTAGGTGGAGCTCTGGAATCTGCAATTTTAACCTTTCTAGATGATTCCAAATCACACCAAAGTATGAGGACTATGGAAAATCTTCACATCTCTGGAAGAGCCGCAAACCTACAAAAGTAACGGGAATCACCAAAGCACTGCAAGAGTTGCCTGAAATGTTAAAGGTATAAGTACTGGAGTAAAAGTTTGAAGCTCTCCACCTTTGCTAGGTAAGTAAAATAAACTCTATCTGAAATGAAAAGAAAATGGATAGCACTAAAAATTAAAGTTGTTACAGAGCATTTCAAAAACCCTAAATTATAGAAAGCTGATGTATGAGTTCCTGGAAAGCAAAAACCTCTCTTTCTTGATATTTTTATACTTACTGCCTAAGATTGTACCTTGAATATAGTGTACACATTAAGAAAATAGAGAAAAGAACCCACTGAACTGACAAAGATCAAAAGAGCTGAGTCCAAATGAAAAGTTTAGGCTTAAAAGGACTTTTTTGTCTCTCACACACTGAATAAATAGTGAGTGCCTACTATGGGCAATGATGCCCATTCCATGTGGGCAATGATGTCGCCTATGCAAACATAAATAACTTATCATAGTTTAACTCACATGAGCAATTGTATACACACATTGCAGAGAAAACGATGTTCTGAGATACATGGTTGTTTTGACTGACATAGTGAAAGAAATAGACATTTGAAAAGATTTAGTTACATACAAAGATTCAAAAGATTCAAACAGCAAGGTGAAAAAGTAGCAGATGCAGGTCAAAATTTCCCTGAAGGGGTCTCTTGACAATCTTGATCCTCCTAAAGAGAGGCAATGTATTGAAATATTAATGAGTTTGTTCTCCCAGTTTTTTTCCCCTCCTTTATTTCAAGCAGGTAGTCAGGACCCTGATATTTCCTTCTTGCAGGACTTTTGGAAGGGCCAAGGATATAAGCTGCCTGAAGTCAACACGTTCTCCTGTCTTTTAAAAAACAATTCATGAAGAGATGAAATCAGATGTCCTTCTGGAAATAAGGTCCTAAGAGGAAACAGATGGTCCTGGACTGCAAAAGAGGGAAGAGGGGACGATTCCCCAGAGAGAGGAAGGAGGTAGAAGATGAGGGGGAGGGAGTTCTTAAAAGAGCGGGGGTCTTTGCCCCATTCTATCAGTGTTCCAGGAGGTGGCCGGATATCAAGAGTTGGCTAGGTGGAAGCCTACAACAGTGACTCCCAGCTTTGCCAAGATTCTTGTACCTCATACGTAAACTTGAAAGCAGCGGTGGCACCACTCTTGAAGGAATTCTGCGAACTTCAGCAAGAGACATTTCAGGGGGAAGCATTACCAATGTCTAAAGCCCAGAGAAGACTCCTCTTGCATTGGCAATGCCTCTGCTCCCTGGATCATTTTACTGCTTGGAGAAAAGGGAGCCTCCAACATAATGAAGACTGAAATTTCCTGACAGCTGGATGGGAAAGGAACTTAGGTTGGATAGAAATTAATTTAAAGATTAGAAAAAAAAATTAAACAATTTTCTTGCATATCAGGGTTTTCAGATATGAATCAAATCCTCAAAGGTCGACTTACCTTTAAATCTACATCCAATTAGTAATTAAAAACAACATTTTCCATGAAACTACGGGGAAACTGCTTTCCATCACCATGTGAAGTGTTTTTCCTTTGGAGGGGATTACAGTACGACAGGATTGACATATTCATAATATTTATTTAGCAAATAGTCGTCTAATCCCTGGGTCAGCAAGGAAGCTGAGGAAGGAGATGACTGCTTACAGGTTAGGCAGAACTCACTGACCAATTCTGGGTTTCAGGAGACTACCTACTACATTTTCAGTCTGTCAGATCCCAAAGGAAAGCAGTTTGGATGGGACTGGGAAAGGGAATATGGTCAGGCCGGGATGGAAAGCTAGGAACAGAAGAAAGCGTAACACGGGTCGAAAACCCATAGACTTGCACACTGTTCTACTCTCCTTCCGTTTCCTTTTATTTATTTATTTTTTAAATTTTGTGGGCATAGGGGCTTCCCTGGTGGCGCAGTGGTTGAGAATCTGCTGGCCAATGCAAGGGACACGGGTTCGGGCCCTGGTCTCGGAAGATCCCACATGTCCTGGAGCAACTAGGCCCGTGAGCCACAACTACTGAGCCTGAGCGTCTAGAGCCCATGCTCCGCAACAAAAGAGGCCACGATAGTGAGAGGCCCATGCACCGCGATGAACAGTGGCCCCCTCTTGCCGCAACTAGAGAAAGCCCTCGCACAGAAACGAAGACCCAACACAGCCAAAAGTAAATAAATTTTAAAAAGAAATTTTGTGGGTATACACTGTCTCCGTCGGTTCAGGTCTCCACACTTGGCAGCCTGACATCCAGCCGCTGCTACACAGGCGTATATCATCCGCCTGGCGCCATAGCATTCCAGTTTGCGCCCCTGGATAGGAGCCGACAAAGCAGAACTGTTTAACCCACGGTTGCTGGAGGGTGAGCAGCGAGCATCTGAGGAACAGGGATAAGTGGGACGTCGCTGGGCCCTGCGTCCTCCAACCTGGCGGGGCGGCCACTCTGAGGGTTCCGTTCCCCGAGACCGCAGCTCGCTTCCAAGCCCCGGCGGTCGCCACACCGGCTGTTTCTTACCCGCAGGTACAAATCTGACAGAGACTCCAGGTCCTCATGCTCCCCGCTCTTTGGATCAGCTCCACAGCTCCTCTGCACCCGCAGGTTCTGCAACTCCACCGCGCTGACCTCAGTCCAGGTAACCGACGGGGCGGGACATGGCTAACGGACTCAATGCCTACTTCCGGCGGCGCCAGAGACGCGAACGGGTCAAAGGTCGTGCGTTCTCAGCCCCGCCCCTGACGCGCGGGCGTTTGGTGGACGCGGAGGTCTGGGCGGCTGCGAAGAGCGTGGTGTGGCCGGGCGCTGGGGTCCGAGCCAGACTGGCTGGTCGGCGGCAGCCGGTAAGTGCGGGCCCGCAGGCGTCCGGGCGTCCTCTTCCGCCTACTCCAGGCAGTGTCGGTCTCGGGTCGCCGCGGCGGCAGGGCGGGGACGGGGCTAGGGGCGAGCCCGGCCTGGGAGCGGCTGCCGTCCGAGCGTAGTGTCCGGACCGGTCCGTTTCTCGGTGCGGACCCGGGATTCTCAAAGAAGAAGGGAGTGAGGATAAAGGGAATGTAGAGTTGAGGGTTTGTTTTTTCTTTGTTTCCCCGGTGTGGAAAGGAATGGAAGGTGTTCAGTGCACCTGCACGTGACCCCAAAATTTAGTCGGGAAGCTGGGTGTTTCACCTCCAGTGAAAGCAAGTGGGAGTGATAGGAGAGGCTTGGAAAAAGATTGAGCAGGGGAAGAGAGAGATGTCGGCACCTTCTCTCCCTCCTGCGTAAGACCCTTCCAGTATGTAATCACTGACCTGGAGAAATAATGCCCGAGTACACAGTACGGGGCAGAGTTCCAGGTGTCGCTGTGCACCCAACCCCCACGAGCTTTGTGATTCATCGCAAAAGGCCGATCCGGAAGGATGAGTAAACTCCGCAAGTGCAGTCGTGGTACAGTATTTGTTGAAGCGCTCAAATTGGACTTGGGCCTGAGTGGGTCTGTCCCTTCAGGAAGCATCCGTTGGGTTCTTACTTTAAGGGACTCGAGAAGTCTTGTCAGCTCCCAGCAGTAGAAACTTTGATCTTTTAACGCCCCGATCTTCAGCCATTTGTAATACGTGTTTAATTATTAGTCACAGGAAATAAGTGACCATGGTGCTCAATAGTTTGGATAAGATGATTCAACTCCAGAAAAACACGGTTAACATCAGGAATATCTGTGTTTTGGCTCATGTTGACCATGGTAAGAATCCTTTCTAAATGGCTTATTTTCAGTAATGAAGGGGGTGCGTCTCCGCATTTGTCAGTGGAGTGATGCTCTGGGGAGATGAGAGTGATGCTTACTAAGCTGCAACTCTTATTTCCTTTAAAAGTGTGCTGTGGGGGGCTTCCCTGGTGGCGCAGTGCTTGAGAGTCCGCCTGCCGATGCAGGGGACACGGGTTTGTGCCCCGGTCCAGGAAGATCCCACATGCCGCGGAGCGACTGGGCCCGTGAGCCATGGCCGCTGAGCCTGCGCGTCCGGAGCCTGTGCTCCGCAGCAGGAGAGGCGACAACAGTGAGAGGCCCGCGTACCGCAAAAAAAAATAAAATAAAATAAAAATTAAAAAATTTTAAAAAATAAAATTGTGCTGTGGGAGGAACACAGCTAAGTAGTGATTGTTATTCTTTTATGTAGTATATTTTGTTGTCTTTTAAACGAAAAATTGAGTTTTTAAGTATTTGTCAAGTATTTTAAAATGGCTTTGTAATATAACGTCTGTAGCCTTGACATAATATCCTCAGAACCTGAGTTACGTGATTCTATTTAACTCGTCCAATTTTTTTTTTTTTTTTTTTTTTTTTTTTTTTTTTTTTTTTGTGGCACGCAGGCCTCTCACTGTTCTGGCCTCTCCCGTTGCGGAGCACAGGCTCCGGACGCACACGCTCACGGGCCATGGCTCACAGGCCCAGCCGCTCCGCGTCATGTGGGATCTTCCCGCACCGGCTCTCGCACCCGTGGCCCCTGCATCGGCAGGCAGATTCTCAACCACTGCGCCACCATGGAAGCCCGTCCGATGTTTATTGAACATCTGCTAATTTCGAGGTATTTTGCTAGCTATGTCAGAAGGTAGAGATTTATGCACAGGGCACCAGCCCACTATATAGAGAGGTGATTTGGGGGTTGAGGCAGCACAACATGAGACAGGGAAAAAGTAGACTCTAAGGGTTGAGAGAGCTGGAGGGTCGGGAAGCTAGTAATGAGTTAAGAAAAGGGCTTTATAACAGTGTTAGAGATGACCCCTGAAGGGTGATTCAAGATGGCAGATGGGGACACACATTTCAAATGGGAATAATGTCAGCAAGGGGAGAATGAAATGTATGTGACCAAAGCACGGGATATGAGAGGTGGGCAGGGATGCATGGTGCTTAGCTTCTCACAGACATTGCTTTCATACCACAGCATTGCCTCCTGCTAAGCCCGCGCTTGGTTTCAGACTCCTTCTTAGTTCACGTAGCCACAGCAAAGTGATAGGATTGGGAGTGTGAAATAAAACCTCTATACCCTCCTGAAGGTGAGGGAGTAGGAGAGAAAAGTGAAGAGATAGGCTGGGCTGTATCTTAAAGAGCCCTTCGTGCCAGCTAGGCACTAGGATATGGGTTAAGTGCTCCAGCTCTGGAGTTAGACAACCTGAGTTCAGAACTCAAAACATTTCAAGTTACTTTGCCTTTTTGAGCTTCAGTATACAGCCTCTGTGTAGCGGAATAAAAACCAAACCTACCTTATCGCATTGTGAGGATTAAATGATGATAATGAGAAGCCCTTGGCAGGTGCTTGCTTTATCATGAAGATGATCATTGGCATTTATTATTAGGTAATAGGGTGCCATTGGGAGAACAGAATAAAGCAGGGATGTTGTAATCAAATAGTACATTAGTAAGAATGGTCCGGTGGAAGTGTTTTGGATGGGTTGAAAGGCAGAAAAGATGTTAGGTGGCTATTGCCATTGGTATAATACTGGAAGTGAAGTCCTTACGGGAACTAAAAGGAGAAGTAATGGATCACTTTGTAAGTGAAGGCAACTGAGAATGAGTTTTGTATATCAATCTGGTGACTAACCCTACCCTATGAGTTTCTATAATTATACTGCTCACAGTTTGAGGACATGAAGTTTGACAAAAATATTTTTTTTGCTTTGTGAATTAAATCATGCGGCAAGTCAGTGGCATGTGTGTGTACAGCAAACTCCTTTAAAGTTTACTATTTAAAAATATGTTAAGATAATACTATCCTAGAAAACCTGTGATTCATTTATTCATTCAACAGATAATTCGCTGAATGTTTCTTACATGCCAAGACTTGTTCTGGTCCCAGGGATACAGTTGTGAATAAAGCAAAGTCCCTGCTTTCTTGACACTTGCATTAGGGGGGATATATGCTCGCCATACTTAGAATGTTCCACTACATTGGAAGCAGGAAAATGACGCTCTAGGGTTATACGCTGATACATAATATTTACATGGCAAGCACTTAATACAGTATTAAAGGTCCAAATGGGTACTTGAGTATCGTAAGAATTTCTTTTTATTATTAGAGTAGGTTCCTGGGTTTATGTTTGAACATAGATACTAGGTAGCATTGGTCACTGCAGTGTAGCTGATGCCCTCCATTGGCTTGCAAACAGTAGGAGATATGGGTAAATTTCATGAATTTCTTTGCCAAATGGGTATTTTCTTCCGACAGTTTAACTGGCAAAAGCCAGCTGAGGCCATACGTGGGGAAATACGGCAAAAGATAATGTTCCATTGTCTTGTGGTGATGTTTTACCCAGTATATCATTCAGAGGAAAAAATGATTGCTGTGCTACCCTTTTGTCATGCTGAGCTATCAAGAGTTTAAGTTTATAGGCCTGGACACAGTTACGGATATCTGATGACTGATGCAATCATTACAATAAACTTGATCAAATTCTTTGTCGGACAGATTGGAGTAACTGTAAAAGTCGCTTGTCAGATTTTTTTTTTTTTTTTTTTTTGGTGGTACCCGGGCCTCTCAGTGTTGTGGCCTCTCCCGTTGCGGAGCACAGGCTCCGGACGCACAGGCTCACGGTTCATGGCTCATGGGCCCAGCCGCTCTGCGGCATGTGGGATCTTCCCGGACTGGGGCACGAAGCCATGTCCCCTGCATCGGCAGGCGAATTCTCAACCACTGCGCCACAGGGGAAGCCCTGTGAGATGTTTTATATTTTGACTGGTACAGTGGTTTGTCTTATCACTTAAGAGTCTGTGCATTTTGCTCTGTGTTAATTATGCCTCAATTTTAAAAAAATTTTTTCTGTCCTTAAAAAAAAATGTTGCTTGACGGATTTTAAAGTGAGGTTGATCCGCAGGGTTGGCAGTACAGATTACAGCACTGTGGAGTGCTGGAATCTGTGTCCTTCCAGATGATGTTTTGTTCAAAGTTCTAATTAACATGCCCGTTGTATCTCGCTTCACTTAGTATAGGTAAATAGGAAATATTTACTAAACCAGTTGTATGGTTAGATGTTAAATTTGTTGATACAATCTACCTACCTCACCCTTTAAAGAAAAGAAATCGATTTAAATTAATATTGTTACTTTAACAGGAAAAACTACTCTGGCTGACTGTCTTATATCTAGCAATGGCATCATCTCCAGTCGCCTGGCAGGCAAGTTATGTTCTATTTGATATATACCTGCATTTCAGTAAATATTAGCAAATCTACAATGTGATGAGTCCTTCGTTGTGTTCTTAAAGATTGAAAAAGTATGAAGTATAGTTCATGCATCTAAGAAGCTGCCAATTCATTTAGCAAGATAAAACAGATTGTTGAGAAAAAGTTATTTCTAGATTTCTTTATGTTACTTTATATTATTATTTTATAAGTGCAAGAATGAGTTTTTGCAACCAATCATTTGATAACCTGGCATGATTGTGGCAAATTTCACAGGTGGAAGAGATGCTTCACAGTGGATAATAATGTGGATAAAATGCATAAAGGCTAATTTGTGGATTGTGCTTCATTTGAGTGGAACGTTTGCCTATACTGAGAGAGAAAAAGGTGCAGGTAGAAAAAATGTATCAGATTACAGAGACCTTGAAGGCTAACCTAAGTACCAAAGAAGGCTTCTGAAGCCTGAGGGTCATGATGAAGATCATGTTTTACGAAATGAAATGATAGAGACCTTTGTTTTTAACTGTGAACTGAAAGAAATTGGAATAATTTATTTGCAGTAGAAAGGTAGAGATGTTCCTCCCTTCAGTGAGTTTACAGTATAGTCATCTGGATTTATCAGGTGACTGGTAACATAGAGAAGAGGAGATAGAGAAGCAAAATTGAATTTAAAAAGTAGACCTAAGGGGCTTCCCTGGTGGCGCAGTGGTTGAGAGTCCGCCTGCCAATGCAGGAGACACGGGTTCGTGCCGGTCCGGGAAGATCCCACATGCCGCGGAGCAACTAAGCCCGTGAGCCATGGCCGCTGAACCTGTGCGTCCGGAGCCTGTGCTCCGCGACGGGAGAGGCCACAACAGTGAGAGGCCCGCATACCGAAAAAAAAAAAAAAGTAGACCTAAGATACTGACGGAAGACTGGGGCATTTGAGGCACGTTGGGTGAGGAACTGGCCCAAGAAACTGTCTATAGAAGGCTACAAAAACTGGGTTGAATGAAATAATAAGGTGCTTTTATTTTTCCCAGTTGAGAAGTGAGAAAAAGTACAATAACTCTAAAGTGAGTAGATGAAAGGAAATAATAAACCATAAATTAATGAAGTAGAAAAGATCAATGAAGCCACAATTTGTTCTTCAAAATGATTAATACAGCTAACAACTATGATACAGTGATGGTGGACACGTCATAATACATTTAAAGAGTGAATCATAATGTAAGCTATGGACTTTAATTAATAATAGTGTATTGATATTGGTTCATTCATTGTAACATGTACCACACTACACACTAATATAAGATGTAAGTAATAGGGGGAACTGTGTGTGGGAGGGGATGCTTGGGAACCTCTTTACTTTCCAGTCAATTTTTCTTGTGTGTGTGTGTGTGTGTGTTACGTGGGCCTCTCAGTGTTGTGGCCTTTCCCGTTGCGGAGCACAGGCTCCGGATGCACAGGCTCAGCAGCCATGGCTCACGGGCCCAGCCGCTCCGTGGCATGTGGGATCTTCCCGGACTGGGGCACGAACACGTGTCCCCTGAGTCGGCAGGCGGATTCTCAACCACTGCGCCACTAGGGAAGCCCTTTCTTTCTTTTATTAAAAAAATTGATGTGTAATTGATATACATTTTATTAGTTTCAGGTGTACAATATAATGATTTGATATTTATACATACTGTGAAATGATTACCACAAGTCTAGTTATCATTCATCACTATACATAGTTACAAATTATTTGTGATAAGAACTTTAAAAGTTTACTCTCAGCAGTTTTCATATATGCAATACAATATAATGATAAACTATAGTTGCCATGCTGTATATTATATTCCCATAACTTATTTATTTTATACCTGGGAGTTTATACCTTTTGACTCCCTTCACCCATTTTACCTCCATCTCCCCACTCCTCTGGCAACCAGCAATCTGTCTCTAGGAATTGGCTCGCCCTGGGAGGGGCAGTCAGTAAGGGCCCAGATGCTAGCCTATTCAGAACACAGAAAATAAGATAGTTAATACAATGCTCCCAAATATTTCAGGGTCTGGAGGTGCACTAGGCTTTCCTTGCTTATTATTACTGTTTCTAAACCATTTCTCCTTCATTCCTCAAAACCTCCAGATGCCTTGAAACACAGGTGATCAGAAGTTTCCATCCATTACTCCTCTTGGTGTTATCATTTGTCAAACTCTTGGTTACTTGCCCTCAGTATTTGTGAGTTTCAAGATGCGACTATCTTTATTTCCACTGCTACTATTTCTCTCATAATTCTTGTTGTCTTTAAAGTCTAAACAGATTTACCTTTTACCCTGGTTTTTCTGTCCATATCCTCCTTTGCTCCAATAATCTTTTCTCTCACTCTGCCCTAGCCACCCACTCCCATTATCACACCCTAGATGTGGTTATCATCTTGTAACCTGGCCCAGTGACTTTCTACCAACGTGACTTGAACAAGTTAATGTTTTGTTCTGCAGTTTCTTCTGTAAAATGGGTATATCTGTGATTCTTAACTCAGAAAACTGTTGTACAGTTTGAATGAGTTCATGACTATAAACCTCCTAGTATTTTGCCAGGCACAGTGTTAATAAGCAATAACAGTTACTATTATTATTATTGTTACACTTGTAATATCCCCACTTTAAATATCTCATATGTGAACATCACTTACCACTCATTCTATAACAAAACTTCACTCACATTGAGTCCTTCAGTTCATTCACTCTACCATTTCCCACTGTTTTATCACTCTGCACATGTCCTTCTTCCGCTCCTTACCAAGCTTAGCTTCCATGATCAGCTCAAAAACCACTTCCTCACAGACCTCATTTTTACTGCTCATCCTCTTTCCCACAGTCACACTTGCATGGAATTTCCTAATATCTACTTATTCCTGCTCCAGAGCAACTGAAACAGTCTGAGAAAAGTCACCCACTCAGGTTAACTGGATCCACTACAAATGTAAGACCACAAACATGAAACAGGCACTCAGCAAAGTCCTACAATCCTTCCATGCTGCCCTAGCCACTTCTCTTTTCTCTCTCTTCTCAAATCTCCAGCACCTTGACTCCACTTACTATCAGATGTTGACAACATCTCATGCTTCCTCCAGATATTCTTTATTGTTACATCACCCAGGGTCTTCACCCACACCTGCCTAGCCTCCTGTCTCAGTGGAATAAGCACCCCTTCTCCTTCATAAGGCTAACCTCTCCACTCTGTGCCACAGCATGCTTTGTTACCATCCTAAGACCTATGTTATAAACCTCTAGCTGTATCCTCCTAGATTGCTTAAGAATCACTTTCCCCAGATGTGCACACAATTGTATTTTTCTCATCATTCGACTAAAAATTCACATGTTAGCTCCTCAGAGAAGACTTTCCTGTTACGCTAAAGAGCTCCCTTCACTGCTTTCCATCACGTTGCTTTATGTTCTTCATTGCACTTAGCACCAGAAATTATCTTAGCCATTTTTTACATTCTTTTTGTCTCTCTCCTTCCTCCATAAGGATAAGGGATGTATCTCACTCCACTGTAACCTTAGCACCTTAAACAGCCTCTGGAACACTGCAGGCACATGGTGAATATTCTCTGAATAACTGAATTAAGAGCCTGTGTTATTTCTACTACACCAGACTATCTTCTCACTGCACACAATCTTAATGGGGAAAATGTTGGATGAGCATTTTCTGGAGACACATAGACTGCTCTTTCCTATGGTAGAGCCTCTCTGAGGAAACAAGGAAGCAAGAAATGGTCTCGGGTGCTGTGATGCAAGATAAGAGAATGAATTCAACAAAACTGAGATGAACTGGAGAAAGAGGGCAGAGCCCAGAGGATTTTACTCGTAGATGGGCAGAGTTTGCATACCAATATAGTGTAGAAACAGTGTGTAACCAAAGACAGTTTTAACAACATGAAAAATGTGCTCAGGTGTATGATTCCTAAGGAGAGTATCACAATGCTGTAAAGCCAGTTGTTTTTGATACAAGCAACTGAAATGTGGAGTGCATGGTTAAATATGTGTCTCAACAGAGTGACCATTGAGATTTTCATTAACAGTGCCTATTGCAAAAGTTAAAATAGGACAATTGAATAGAATGATTCCTTTGGGTTTGGACTTGGCAGAGAAAGGCATTGCCAGAAAATCAGTTCACCCAACATTTGAGTTGCTTAAATGTCAAAATATGTTATTTGGAAGATGACATTTTCAGTTCATACAAGGAAACATTTTGGGGGGTAATTTTTATAGAATACAGAATATGTAGTTAATTAGCTTTATTCCCAAGTCAGAAAAATAAGGCACATATGTGTCTTCTGCTCTGATGGCTAAACTCTCTACTTTTATAATATAAATCAGTTTTACAATTCTAAATATCCTGACTTTTAAAGATAATTATAACAAATATTGTAGCTGTCAAAGAGGTAAAAAAAATTTAATCTACCAAGTTTTTGAAACATGGAGCATCTCATTCTTTTTAGAAGTTTTAAAACATTGTCATTTGTTTTGGGTTGGTTCTAGGGAGAAGCGTATTTCTTGTTCTTATTTTTATTCTCAGAATTTTAATGAAAGTAACTTAATTTAGCAATAAATCCCTATCAAGTGGATGTGAAAGAAATAAATAGATATAAATATGATAAAGAAAATATATTTAAATGTTTAGCATAAAGTATAGTTGGTAGGTGCATGAGCGTTTATTATACAATTATTTGAGTATCTCTTTATATTTTTTGTAATAAAATATCAAAAAGAAAATTTCAATGAAGCTAATCAGCATGACATACTTGATTATCAGCAGCAGTTTTCAGTTCTCTGATAATTATGCCTTGGTTCAGAGGTCATGAAATTGTTTAAACAAAAGTTATGGACAACTAAACCTCGAGAGAATATGTTTTCTAGTCAATGGAAACAGAATTTAATTATATTGCCTCTTGGTTGATATGGTTCTATAATTAGCCAGATTTTTAAGAGGAATAGTCTGCCCTAGGGCTTATGGGAATGGAGAAACTATCCTTTATTTGGAATTGATTAAATGTCAGATTCTGTGTTAATGGCTTTGTGTACATTCCCTTCTTTCACACACACAGTGATAGAATTTGGCGAGCGGCTCACTATTTTGTAAGTGAGGAATCTGTGGCTCAGAAATTTTAAGCTATTGCAAAAAAAAAAAAAAAGACCTATGCATAAAGTCTTACTTACTCTAAGGTTCACCTTGTACCTCTCCTGTCATACAACTCATCACTTTCCCCATCATATGCCACCAAAGGCCAAAAAGAAATCTGAGTACTCTGCGGTCATGGCACAGGTCTTTCTAAAGAGATGAAAACCTGTTCAAAAATCACTAATCCGAGAATAAATATATGGGGAAATGAACTGGGGACATGACTGGAATCAACTGAAACTGTGAGAGGCCAGCAGGGCAGATATGTGTGTCTGTATGTGCCTTAAAGAATAATGTTCTCTATGAGAAAAAATGCTTTATTGCCCCAAACTTTAATCCAATTAATATCTGGGAATATATTTCAAGACCACTTGTATATATGTGTACGTACATAATGTTAGCACTGTATATTATTTGTGTTATGTTCTCTCTTCTATTCATGGGAATATGTTGCCTTTAAAGTTTAGCCTTTCTTGTTAATTTTGTACATGGATGAAGGTTCATGCATTAAGATAAGTTCAAGGATTTCTTTCTCCAATACCATTGATATGAATTCCTATTACTTAATTTCTTTTTGATAGACTTTCAGATGACAGTCCAAGATAGTTCTGCCAATGGAAATCACAGGACTACCAAATATGGAAATGACTTTGGAACACTTACAGTGTGTTTTCATGGTCTGCATCAGAATTCTACAGAAGACTTTTGGCTGAATTGGCAGTGAAATGAGAATGGAAAGTTAGTGTATCAGTTACTTTTCAGTGTGGTATTTTTTCTTTTCTACTATGTATTAGAAATTATGTAAAAATCAGGAGAAGACAAATGGTTAAGAAAACATATAATCTGTCATGTTAAAAACATTTGGCACTTACCTAGACTCACAGGTAACCTGAGAGCTGGCTTGTGAGAGCTAACCTTGTTCCATTTCCCTCACTGAATTGATGAAAAGCTTTGAGGCTCAAAGAAGGAAGTGACGCTGCCAGAAGCATACCATGAATCAGTGATGAAAGGGAGACTCCTTGGCTTCTGTAGAGCCATGCCTCTGTGCACAAGGTATTAAAGAAGCATTAATTAAACGCCCCTTTACCTAACAACGTGGAGCTTAATCATAGGGTTTGGGCTTCTTGTCTCTTTTCTTTTGCTTTCTCTTTTACATCCAGGGCGACTTAGTTTTTAGTTGCTCTCTTGAACTGGATTTACAAGACATTTATTTTCACTAGCCCTTATTTTTTTGGATTGTAGGCTGAATTTTTTAGACGTTGGGGAAGGATACTGAACTTCCAAAAGTTAACAGATTATTGGCAAAGAAATAAAAATAATTATAATGCCAATTTCCCTGGCTATTCCCTGTGTACTTTAGGGGTAAAGTATTTATAAAGTGATTTCAAAATGTGCAAATATTACCTGTGGGACATAACCTACTGGTTAAGAGCACTAACTCTGAAATTAATTTGCCAGGATCTTTTTTCCCCAGTTCCACCACCTATTAGTGGTGGGACTTCAGGAGTGGTACTTCTTTGTGTTTCACTTCCTCTTTGAAAAACAAGGGCTTAATAATCTCACCCATTTTACAGAGTTGTGGCGTGGAGTTAATACATATAGAGTGGTTAGGAATGCATGCCACTCTTAAGCCTTTTAAAATCAAATCTTACTATTGTTGTTACTAATATTTTGTTAGCTGTCCTTGAAAAAGTTTGCCAGCAGTACTCACTTGCTTTTCTTTTTGTTGTATATTCTCTACATCACACTTAAGCGTTCTACCAAACCCTAAGAGGCTCTTTTCAGATATTTTACACCTCTTTACTTGTTTGTCGCAGCAAAAGCAAAAGGAGTGTGGCTCCCCTTGATCGAACAAACCAGAACTTTGGTTTTCTCCCATTCATACACATTGGTGAACAGATGTGAAAAAACGACTCCATGGGGCTTTCAGTCCGGAGCCAAACATCCAGGCTCTGGTAGTTTCAATCCACAAGCATTTATTTACAATTCTGAAAACTTCCACATAATTACAAATGGGACAATAGTAGTAAATTACTATTTGGATAAAGAAAAGATACAAGTCAGCACAACATAGTTTACAAACTTTCAATTAGGCACATTCAATTTGGTGCTAAATCAAAAAATATTCTCTTGCAATTTATGAAAAATATCCAATAGGCATGTAATGGCCAAAAAGTACAAATGATACAAATATCTATAGACATGACAATGTACAAATTGTGACATAAATCTATGAGAAACCAGAAAATCTGTGTTGGTCTTATAGTTCCAGCTTGCTAGAAGATACAGGCTTTGGGTGGGAACACAAAAAATCCAGACCTGGCTGTAACAGGGTTTCCAGAAAGTATGGGAACTAGCAAAGAGTAGGCCTCTGGATGGGAGTGGGTCCAACATGAGATAAAACAATGCCTTAATGGGTATGTAGCATGCTGGGATGGAAAATATAGAAGCAATGGCTATTTGCAGAATCAGACAGCTAAGTATTTGACACTAACAAAATCTACCAGTATCTGATAGAGCCTCAGGAACCATGCAAGGGTTTGAGGGATTCCAGTATTTAGTTAAATCAAAATGTGACAATGGGAAGAATTAAGGACAGCCTCAGGGGTAGATGAACCGGGTATGTTACACCAAGACATGTCTCAGTTAACCTGATGGGTTCAAAATGCAGGAAGTGGGTATATGGGACAAGACAATACCATAACTATAAGAATAAAGGTTTAGGTCAGGGTAGAACTTGATGTTCCTTAGTGTTGAAATAGAGCTCTTTAGTTTCTTCCTCCTACATGTAAGATTCTTTTAGAGGTTAAGATGATGCTAAAGTTAAACGGCTGGAACTAGGGAGAGAAATTGGTTACATAGGCTCGGAACCAAGAAAAGCCTAATCGAATTGAATATTGGAACTGAATATTTTAACATGCAAACATTTTACTGATACCAAAATGTGTCTTACCACACTTCCCCCAATCTCACACCACCTACCCTAACGTGCAATAGCTATGGGTCCCTTGATTTCCATGGAAATATAGAGAAAAGAGACACTGATCTGGCTTGCAGCTATTTAGTAAGTTGTTAGCCTCACATCACATACTAATATCGTGTAAATAGGCCATCTGAAGTAGGAAGCTTAGAGGAAAAACCCTGAAAAAAACTTAAAAAGCTTAAGCCACATCTCTATACTACAACACCTTTCACAATTTCTTCTCAGATAAGCATCATCGCCATCAGGGAAAAATCTCATATCTCATAATAGGAAAAACAGGCCTAAAAATTAAATGTGTGTCTTTGGAGGTCCCATCTATAGGATATCTTCCTGGTGCTAGAAAAGTCCCCAGAAAGATCAGTCTTTGCACCCCTCAAAGCTTACCCCCAAGGAAAATGACTAGATCCATAGACTTCCACCCTCATACCAGCTTACCTCACATATAAATCATTAGCAACTCAGCCCTTACTCACATTATCACAGTCACAACAGTGGTTAGGGAGAAAAGCACTAACCAGGGCAACTAAAACAGAGGGAATCCAGGCCAAGTTGGGCTGATGGCACATATCAGCTCCTTACTCTTGGGTGCATAATGCGCCTCACCACAATGTCTTTTTCACAGACCCTCTGTAAAGTTTCTCCACAAAATCCAACAGGTCAGGTTAGTTCATGATGCTTCAAGATAAACAATCGTCAAGAGGAAAACATGCAATATGTCTTACAATGTTGCAGTCCTTAAAAATATGACAAGGAAATAACCCTGTAGACAAAACCAGAGAATTTTTAAAAATCTGTATCCTACAAACATACCAGGGAATGCTATAAATAAGGTAATATGACATAAAACAAAATGAAAAATATATGCAAGACTGTTCTCTTTAGTGTACAGAATTCATGGCAGTTGCTGCACTATCGAGCTACTTATATCTATAACTTTCTGTTCTGTTAATACAAAATGAGGCGAAAGTGTGTCAACTTGTTTCCCACAGAAAACAAAAAATCTACATGAATCTCTTTTCTCCTGTGCCCTTTCACCTTACGTGCTCCCAATTCTCCACGAATGTCTTCTTCTTTTTCTAAGTATTCTCCTCTTCATTTTGCTTGGCCTTGCACCCAAGCATGCAAGACAGAGAATCCTAGAGGTCCGAGATTCAAGAGTGGCTGTTTGCAAGGAGGAGGAGATTACAGTAACTGCCACACTGTATATACTTCTGTGTAAAGAAAAAGGGACAGTATTCAGAATGTCTCTCACACATAAAAGAGCTGGATGGCAGGATACCTGTGTGGCCCAAGGAACTAGAAGTAGTAAATTATGGGCAAAAGCATAGTTACCAAAGGCTGGAAGAGGAAAGGTTTGCAACCAGCTCTGTCTCCTAGCTCTCTGGTATTTGCTTCCAACGGGCAGAGTCTATTTTGTGAAGCATCAAGCACTGAAAAGAAGACTCCTGCCGCTGAAAGTTGACAAGAATTAACATCCATGAGGGTAAGAATGCAAGAGCTAGGCTTGTCCTAGAAACAATGCGCATAATGATAAAAAAGAAAGCAGAAGAGAAATTTAAGTCACAAGTCCCACCTGGCCCAGCCTAGCCCAGCCCAAGGAAGGCAGGAGTCAAGGAGATGAAACTAAAAGATAAGAGCCTTGGACCACAACATTCTCCACAAGGTACACTCAACAAACTTCACCCTGCTCTTTAACCAAGTGACAAAAAGAGCTTCTTAATCCCTATTTTTGCTCCTTAAAAACTGCTATAAGTTCACTAATTAGACAGATATGATTTCAGAACAACTGTAATAGTTCAAACTAGATGGCTCTTTCCTTCCTAAGGATATTAATTAAATAAGATATATATATAGCTCTAAGTATATGACACATAAAATATAATGCTCTGTAGAATATAAGTAACTGTTAGTTAATTATATTAATGGACATCTGTAAGAAATGTTACAATGATTTTCCTAATGTTAAGAGCCTGGGGGAGGTAAATTTGTCTTCTAGGATTTCCTCCCCGGAGCTCAGAAATTTAGGTGTTGTTATAGCTCTCCTACACTCTCTTCACCCAATCCCGCCTTCCTGTTCGGGATCGGACCTCCCTATTAGCTATCTCATACCTTTAAGCTGCCTGCTTTGTGACATCACTCTCCTACCAAACCTTCTACCACTTGGTAGAGTCTTGGGGTTTCCATGAAGTTGTTTGTAAATAAATTTGGATCATCACAAGTGACCAGTGACCAGTAAACAGTGACCTCTGTACTGGACACATGCGCCGTTCAGCTGCAGCCACTCAGACATCCTCTAGTGTTGTCTCCTCATCCCTTGTATCTGCAGTTGATGTTTACTCTTCTTCTCTGACCATGTCAGGTAAGAAAAGAAACTTTTAAAAGTTTTTCATTAGATTTATTTTGCCCCTAAATTTAGTAGTAGATTCAAAATAGCATGGAATAATGAGGGAGAGTATTGAACTAGAAGTCTGGAGACCTAAGTTCAGTTTTGACTTTGGCATTTACTATCTGTGTGACTTTGGACAAATCATTGACTGTCTCACAAAGCGTGTTTTTTTCCTTATCTGTTACGTTAGAGAATAAGCAGTCAGGGAACAAAGTCAAGGCAGAAGAGAAGCCAACAATTCCCAAGGCAAAGCGAAAGAAACACCAAACTGAGCTTATCCAAGAGAGCTTTAAAAAGCCTCGAACCTCCCTAGGCATGCGCATGCTGGTGTCTGTGATGCTTTTTCATGCACTGGGGAAGAAGAATGATAAGAAAACTGGGCTCTCTTCCTGTCAGATCTTGGGAAATTCAATCAACCCTAAAGACCCCCAGCCACCCCCAGCAATCCAGACATGGCGGCATACCCCACATGAGGGTAAGAGTCCTGAGAAAACTCAAGGCCAAGCCCAGAAACCAGACAGCAGTGCTGAAAAAGTGTCTATCTCCATCCCAGTATGAGCTGCCTCCTCCTGGGAAGGTTAACTTGATACCTCTGCCTTTTTCTGCCTGGGACAAGCCTCAAGCTCGACGTGTTCCTTGGAGGCCACAGTCTCTGGCCTCACACCGGTCTGCTGGGGCTGACCGTGCCCAGCCTGCTTCTACTAACTCGGTTCAACCTGCTGCAGTCAGTTCACCCCAGCCAGCTCCTGCCTCTTTGCCAGGCAGGTCCTGCCAAACCAGCTCAGCCAACTGTGACCAACCCAACCCAACCGGGTTGGACCGACCATACTCAGCCTAGTGTCCGTCAGTCTGCTGCTCCGAGGCCTGCACCGTACAAACTTCATCTTGCGCTTCTCTCCAGCGGGAGCCTGTTCCCCCTGCTGTGACTAAGCGCCAGTCCCCACCCAAGCTCCAAACCCCATTTCTACTCCAAGCCTTCAGCAAGCGACGAATTCCATGGAGGGAACCCAATGTTCCTGAGCCAGTATGTCAAAGCCCATCGAACAAGAGCAGAGGCCAGGGCGGGAGGCCATGAAGAGGCGGGCTCAACAAGAACGTGAGAATGCTGCCAAATACACCTCTCTGGGGAAACTGCAGTTTTTCATTGAGAGGGAAAAAGAAATGGAAATTGCTGACTACTACGGATATGTAAAGTAAGAGCTGCTAGGATTGTTGGTGCCAACTTGGGTACCAGCTGTTTTTCCATATATAGATAAGATAGGTATAAATTTCTCTATTTATTTTGATACATTTTAAAACAATAAAACTGAATAAATGTATTAGAATTAATAGATGAGTAATAAACCTTTTGAAATTTGAGATGCTGCTGTGGCGTGGCGTTTTTTGTTTTGTTTTTTGTTTTTTGGTTTTTTTTGATGGGGTTGGAATCAAAGTCTGCATGAGAAAGGAAGGACTGAAAGTTGGATGGCAGAAAGAAGGAAAGGGGAGGAAAGGGGTAAAAACTGAGGAAAGAGGAAGGGACTTGGCCCAGGGCTAGGAAGGCCAAAAGAGATTTATGGATTTATGAAAGGAAGCAGAAGTGAGGATGAAATGGCAGAAGTAAAAAGCAGGGTCAGAGGTCAGGGTTGAAAGAACAACATTTGAGTAGAGTTGAAGATGACAGAAGATGAGTCTAGGATTACTAGGAGAAATAGAAAAAGTCTCTTGGGGAGGTTGGCATTAAGTCTCACAACCACCAGATAGGTATTTAAGAGAACAAGAGGTTCAGGACACATCTCTGAAAGGTTTGAGTTGCCTTATGCAGGTGTGATTATAGTGGGGGAATAGGGAAATCTGCCAGAGAAGTGGCTAGGGCTCAGAGTTATCCTAGGGGCAGCTGATGACAGGGGCAGAGCCAAGGGAACTGCTGCATCAGGAGGCCCACCAGTAAGGCCTGGTATGTAAATCACCATGTACTCAACACCTAAGCACCAGGGCAGCCAATGCACTATTCAGTTCAGGAGGCCCACCAATAGGGCCTGGTATGTAAATCACCATGTACTCAACACCTAAGCACCAGGGCAGCCAATGCACTATTCAGTTAATCCTGGCAACAACAGGCAAGGTCAGTATTCCTGTGCCACTTCATTTAGAGAGGTGCAGCAAAGGGCTGAGGTCACATCGCATGTGGAGGTACAAGGCCTCAATTGGAGGCCCAAATGCCTCCAAAGTCCTCAGTATTTGCAAGTGCCCGCAGGAGGCCAACCTGGCTTTCAGAGCACAGCATCCTGACGTTACTGGTGGACGAGATCAAACTTCTGAACGGGCCTAAATATTAACTTGAGGGGCTTCCTCCATTGACCAGGGCGCATGCCGCCTTCTGTAAACATCACTATCAATTGAAACGCATGAGAAAAATCCGATGGAAGTGCCCACTCTCACGGGTGAGAGCGGTGGGGCACGCACACTGGGCAGCCGCTCCAACAGCCACAGGACGCAGGCGCCCAGCGGTTCAGGGGCTCCCTGGGAGGCCTCGTGGGGCAGCTCGAGGGAGGGAGGATGGGAGAGAGCGGCAGGGGTGGGCGTCAAAAGGAATGCAGTGGGGAGAAGGGAGAGATGGAGACAGTGGAGAGTGACTATGGGAAAACTGGCAATTTTCAGTTTCAAAATTGTTTTTTAGAGATGTCATTCACATGCCATAAAGTTCACCTTCTGAAACTGCAAATTCAGTGTCATTTCGTACATTCACAAGCCTATGCAACCATCACCGTCATCTAACCCATTACGTTCTCATCATCCCAAAAAGAAGCCCCCGTAACCATCAGCAGGCCCTCTTCATCCCCTCCTCCTTCAGTCCCTGCAACGATTAATTTCCTTTCTGTAGCTATGGTTTTGCCTTTTCTGGACATTTCATGAAATAATACAAATGTGACCACTGTGTCTGGCTTCTTTCACTTAGCATAATGTTTTGAAGTTCGTCCATGTCGGAGCATGTGTCAGTACTTCATTCCTTTTTATGACTGTATAATATTTCACATATACACCCCATTTTAAAAATCCATTTATCCACTGATGGGCATCTGGGTTTTTTTCACTAATAATCTCCATTTATTGAGAGTTTATTCTGTGCCAGGCAGCACCAGGCTAAGTTACTGACCTTATTTCACAGATAAAGAGGCTTGGAGAGTGTGATGAGTTTGCCTAAGATTAAGAGCTAGCAACCTGGGGAACTGGGGTTTGAACTCAGGCAAACTTCAGAGGTAATAGATTCACGTGACAGAACATTAGAAAAGGTACAGAAGGGAATTCAATGAAAAGTCACCCTTTTCCCCACGTTCCCCAGCCACACATTTCCCTCCTCAGAGACATCTGCTTTTGCCGTGCTGTGGATGCTTCCAGAGAAATATTTATTCCCCAACATGTATGTATCACAATTTATTGACTAATCTGTCCCACTGATTTGAAATGTCACTTTTATGGTATAATAGATTCTTATACCTATTTATATTAATCTTTTCAGAGCTGTCCTGACTCTTTTTTGCCTTTTATGTTTGCCATTTCTCTAAAATTCTTTTTATCTTCTTTTTGATTTAAAAATTTTTTTCCTTTTCTTGTTTCTCTTAAGGCATTATCCATTATGTTCATTCACTCGTATTATTTAATTTAATTTTATTTATTTATTTATTTATTTATTTATTTTTGGCGGTGTCGGGTATTAGGTGCAGTAGGCAGGCTGTTCGTTGCAGTGCGTGGGCTCTTTCTTGCGGCTAGTGGGCTCTCTAGTTGTGGCGCATGGGCTCCAGAGCACATGGGCTCAGTAGTTGCGGCATGCGGGCTTAGTTGCTCTGCAGCATGTAGGATCTCAGTTCCCCAACCAGGGATCGAACCTGCATTCCCTGCATTGGAAGGTGGATTTTTAACCGCTGGATAACCAGGGAAGTACCCACTCTTGTATTATTTTAAATTTAGTCTTCATTTTTGAAATTTTTTTCTTTTATTTTGAATTCTGTCCTGAGTTCTATCATCTTACCTAATTCTAATTTATCCTGCACTTTCATCTCTTTTTTATTATGGTAAAATATACATAAAATGAAATTTATTATTTCAACCATTTTCAAGTACACAATTCAGTGACACTAAATACATTCACAATGCTGTGCAACCATCACCACTATCCAAATTCAAAATAATGATGCCAAAAGATTGAGCAGGACCTCAGAAAGATGGAGGCAGGCGCATAGTCTCTGAATCTCTCCAAACCCTTACATGGAAGAAGATCAACTAAAACCAAACACCCATAGGTGGCATTTATCACCATTTACCATTTCCAGAACTTTTTCACCATCCCAAACAGAGACTCTATCGCCACTAAACAATAACTTCCCATTCCCTCCTCGATCCATGTTCTTTCATCTTTCGCGTTGTTTTTCCTAACGTCTTTTAGCCCACTGTGAAATAACAGGTTACAGTTTTGATCTGTTTTGTGGACCTGTCTTTTCCAACTTGATTTTATTGTCTGAAGAGATGCTATTCTGCTCTTTATTCTCTTTTTTCTTTCACTATGTCTGTACGGGATTTGATCCCAATCCTTTTCTGTTATTGATTTTTGGACGAAAAAAGTTTTAAAGCACTTTGAAAAGGAGGTGCGAGGCCATGTGGAAACACGTTCTTCATGGCTGTTCCATCAATGCTTCACTTATACTGTTTTGGAATGACTGTTTTCCAGGAGGCACAAACCAGTGGGCTTTATGATTGGACAGAGTGCACAGAAAGGACCCCACGAAAGCTGATCACCTTAGCAAAAATGATTTAGTTATGATTTCACCCAAGATTGGTCACCAATCAGCCTGGGAAACTCAATGAACCAGAAACAAGGTATAATGCCATCTTTCCTTCTCTCTGCCTCAGCTCTCAAGGATGGGTCACCTACATGTTAGCAGTAATTACTATTTGGTTTCTGTTCATAATTACTATCAGAAGACACAGCACTTATGGGCCCAGTTACACAGCCCAGCTACGCACCATTCTTCTTCATTTTGGCTTCCTGTCCACCAGCAGGAACCTGATTTAGTTTTGTTCTCCCTTCACCACAGCCCAGTAATTTTTGTGAATGACCCTCAGTCTCATCAGAATCTGTAGTTCTCACTCTGCCCCAACATCCCACCCCATCATTTGCTCCCTGAAGTGTACTCTAGAAATTTAGGTAAACTGGATATTTTACCACTGTTCACTATCTCTTATGAAACCAGAAGAAAAGCAGCTTTCTTATGGAATGATGGAGAACTTGTAAAGATAAAACACCAGTTTGCAGGAGAAAGGGAAGAAGAGAATGATGGAAATAGTTTCTGGAAAACTATTTTTACATTATGTTTTGTTTGTTCCTGGTAAATAAATTGAAATCTTCTAAACATTAAAATACAATCTAAACCACTAAATTCAATAATACAGGAATATAACTTAAAGAAAAATTTCTTTGGCTGCGCAGCATGTGGGATCTTACCTCCCCAACGAGGGATTGAACCGACGCCTGCTGCTCTGGAAGCACGGAGTCTGAACCATTGGACCCCCAGGGGAGTCCCAGGAATAAAACTTTTAAAGGAGAAGTTATAAACCCCTTGGTTATATGAACTGGAGATTTTTAGTAAGAAGTCATGTACTTTAAATGACTTGGAGCTTTAAAGAAAGGAAGGAAGGAAGGAAGGAAGAAAAAGGGACTTCCTTGGTGGTGCAGTGGATATAATATCAAAAATAAATAAGTTAATTAAATAAAGTTAAAAAAGAAAAATGCTGAAATCCACTGACTAATTATTCAGCCTGTTATATCTCACTGTTTCCAGATACAACCCTTTATAAACTTTTGGTAAAATGCTATCTTATGTCAGAACAAATGAATTACAAACTTTTCTCTTTTTCCAAAATTTGATAAATTCCCCTATACTTCTACCTTCAAATTTTATAAAAAGGGGAAAGTAGTGACAACCCTTATACTTAATTCAATTGCATCATCGGGCCACATGTCTTCTACATCAATCAAATATCTACAAAACAACAAAATTCGAGTCATCTGTAAATAAAAAGAAAAGAAAATCAAGTTGTTGCAAGAAAGGTCCAGTTTCACTTTCAAAACATAGACATAAAAATCCTAAGGAAATATCAGCATATCTAATCATTAATTATTAAAGAATGATGTATACTGTGACTACAAAAAGGCTTTATTCAAGGATGCAAGGATAACGCAACTTTAGAAAATCTATTAATATAATTATTTACATTAATACAACAATTTAATTAATAAATGAAAGAGAATAAAATACAGGACCAAACTGGCAGATGTTAAAAAGCTATCTGATAACATACCACAGTCAGTTTTGGTCAAAATGCTTTGTACACTCAAAACAGGAGACTTAATATGACAGAGTATTCATCAAGAACCAACAAATAACAAAAGACAAATTAGGATAAATATTAACATCATATGTAAAAAACCCTATCTAACCAACCATAGGAGCCAGAAGCTTAGGAATCACCATCACTGACAGCTATTTCTCCCTCACCCTCATCCTCAACCCACGACCAGGGCTAATAATGATACTGCCTACATACCTCTAGAATCTGTCCACATCTTTCCACCAAAATGAGCACCATACCCTGGTCCAAGCCACCATTATGCCCAATTTCTACAAAAGTCTCCTAACTTGTTTCCTCGCTTCCACTCTTTCTCGCTGCAGTGTATTCTCCACTTGGTAGCAAAACGATAGGTTAAAAATGCAATTAGGTATGTTCCACACACTCACGTTCAACAAAAAAAGTTCAATGGTTTTCTATTCCTCTTAAAGTCTGAAACCTTAAACATAAGCCTGCACGATTGAGCTCCTACCCACACTTGCAGCTCCATTATAATGACATGCTCCCCCAACAGCCCAACCTTCATGGCCGGTTCCTCCAACACAACATATGCTTTCCTCTTAAAGGGTCTTTTGCTATTCCTTATGCTCAGAAATCTCCCCAACGTCCCTATCTGGTTAATACCTACTCATCTTTCAGATTATCAGCTGAAACATCCCTAAATAAACCTTCTCTAATCTCCATGATGAGATCAAATCCTCCCTAAAATATGCGCTCATTGTACCATGTCCCTCTCCTAGGCACTTGTCAGAGTTGTAATTCTACATGCAGAGTATGATTCTTGAATATCTATTCCCTCTCTGGACTGTTAGAATTCACAAAGGGCAGGTCAAGTGTCTTCACTCACAAAATTTCAGAAGTCTTCTTGCTAGCACCCAGCACAGTGCTTAAACATAATAACAGATGCTCAATAAGTATTTCCTGCATGAACAAACATAAATTGGTACAGTGTAGCAACGTCCACAAAAAGCATAAGGGCATAAACTCTTTGATGCAGAAGTCCCATTCTGAGTGAAGTTAACTGAGACAAAGCCTATGTATACAAAGATGTTCACACAGGAATGTTCATTACTTTGATGTTTTATAATATCAAAAATTTCTGACTTTTATATGTTCATCAGTAAGCAAAAGAACAATGAAGCCTTAAAAAAAAATAAACAAATGGGACCTAATGAAACTTAAAAGCTTTTGCACAGCAAAGGAAACTATAAACAAGACAAAAAGACAACCCTCAGAATGGGAGAAGATATTTGCAAACAAATCAACAGACAAAGGATTAATCTCCAAAATATATAAATAGGCGATACAGCTCACTATTAGAAAAACAAACACCCCAATCAAAAAATGGGCAGAAGACCTAAATAGACATTTCTCCAAAGAAGACATACAGATGGCCAAGAGGCAATGAAAAGCTGCTCAACATCACTAATTATTAAAGAAATGCAAATCAAAACTACAATGAGGTATCACCTCACACCAGTTAGAATGGGCATCATCAGAAAATTACAAACAAATGCTGGAGAGGGTGTGAGGAAAGGGAACTCTCTTGCACTGCTGGTGGGAATGTAAACTGATACAGCCACTATGGAGAACAGTATGGAGGTTCCTTAAAAACTAAAAACAATTACCATATGACCCAGCAATCCCACTACTGGGTATATACCCAGAGAAAACCATGATTCAAAAAGACATATGCACCCCAATGTTCATTGCAGCACTATTCACAATAGCTAGGTCATGGAAGCAACCTAAATGCCCACTGACAGATGAATGGACAAAGAAGATGTGGTACGTATGTACAATGGAATACTACTCAGCGATAATAAGGAACGAAATTGGGTCATTTGTAGAGACGTAGATGGACCTAGAGACTATCATACAGAGTGAAGTAAGTCAGAAAGGGAAAAACAAATACTGTATATTAATGCATATATGTGGAATCTAGAAAAATGGTACAGATGAACCAGTTTGCAAGGCAGAAATAGAGACACAGATGTAGAGAACAAACGTATGGACACCAAGGGGGGAAAGCGGGGCAGGGCGGGGGTCGGTGGTAGTGAGATGAATTGGGAGATTGGGATTGACATATGTACACTAATATGTATAAAATAGATAACTAATAAGAACCTGCTGTATAAAAAATAAATAAATTTTTTAAATTCAAAAATAAATAAATAAAAATAATAAATTAATTAATTTTTAAAAAAAGAATGAGGTGGAAGACTGTCAAAACAGCACACAGATCACACACTCAAGCCCCGGAAGATGGGGAACTGCCTTAAGTCCCCCACTTCGGATGACATCTTCCTGCCTCAGAAGTCTCAGTCTGACTGGGCTAGCTTTGGCAAGGGGACAGAGCTGGATCAGGAGCCACTGCTGCCATATCTGGATCAAGTTCCAGTTCTGGTCTATCATCCAACACCTAGCCAGACTCGCCTAGCAACGCAGCTGAGAGGAACAAATTAGGATAGCTCAAAGAATAGGCCTCATACAGCATCAGCCTGAAGGAGTTTATGACCCTGGAAGAAATGGATCAGAAAAAAGGATCCAGGGGACTTCCCTGGTGGTGCAGTGGCTAAAGACTCCGCACTCCCAATGCAGGGGGCCTGGGTTCATTCCCTGGTCAGGGAACTAGATCCCACATGCATGCCGCAACTATGAGTTTGCATGTCACAACTAAGGAGCCCAACGGTTGCAACTAAGACCCAGCGCAACCAAAAAAAATAAATGAATAAATAAAATAAAATATTTTTAAAAAGATCCAGGAGTGTATGATGGACTTTGTTTATGCGAACCCAGTTTGATTTCTGCTGTGTATGCAGATCACCTGGGCTGTACAGATGACTGGCTGATGAGATCCTTCATGTGCCCCTCCTGCATGGAGACAGTTGATGCAGCACTGCTTTTGTCCTATGAGACTAACTGAGCCAGTGTCTCTCACCTGACTTCAAATGAACCATCATTTCTGGTGGTTTTGATCTTTTGTCGTTGAGCCCAAAGAGCTAGGAATTAGGAATTAAGATCATGCATGAAAGTTTCCTAAAAATTCCTGAACGGCTGCAGATGTTGGGGAAAAGTACGTGATATTTTAGAAATTTAGGGGGAAAAGTAGGATGCTATTATTATGTAAAGACTTCACCCAGTGTTTAAAAATATAATTGTATTTAGATCTTGTTATTGCTCCAGTACATAGGAATTGTGTAAAGTGTTACAGCAGCTATATATGTTTCAATTGTGTGTCGAAGATTAGGATAAAGATAGCAGTTGTTTTTCCTAAGTGAGATAACTTTCTTCTTCCCCCTACCCAAATTCTTTTCTGAAGTTGCTGGTATTTGGGTCAAGCGTTTATTAAAAGCTACATTTTATAACACTGGCACAAAAAAAAAAGTAGTTTTAAGCTTGTTTGCATAGTTCTTTTTTAAAAAATAAACATAGAGCATTTATTTTTTACTTTATAGGAACTCCACAAGTTAAGGTCCCATTGTTCTTTTGCTGTGATTGTTGTTACTACTGATGTTGCTGTTTTCTGTCTTTGCTGGTTCTGTCTAATCTACCATTTGTCATTATTGGCATATGATCATCTCAAGGTCACAAGATGGCTGCTGTAAAACCAAGTATCATATTTTCACAAAACAAGGAGGAAGCAGAAAAAGAGTCCAAATGGTCATTTTCCTAATGCATATTTATCTTTCTTCAGAGAAAAATATCATTCTCATAAGCACAATAACAGCCCTCCCCTAATTACTCATTGGCTACAACAGATTGATATGACCATTCATAAGACAATTCATGGCAAAGAGGGATATGATAATGATTGCCTCAGCCTAACAAGGATTTATCCACTAAAGCTGAACGCTTCACTCCTCAAAAAAATCATAAAATTCTATGAGCAAGGAAGAACTACTAAGGGACTGTTAAGTAAACCATTCAGAATTGTTTGTCCAAGACCATATGATTCTTTTTTTCACGTGGAAATGGAATTCATTGCCTTCGGTCTTTTAAAATAGTGTACTATTACTGTTGGGGCTGGCTCTGTGCTTGAAAACCAGTTTATTTATAACCTCTTACAAGTGCTATATCTGTTTGCAGTTACAAAATGCAGAATTCAAAGTGATCTCCTAGCTTGTAAGCAAACTGAGATTCACTGTCCCTCTTCTATAAAAAAAAGAGTTAATGTGTCCAGAAACGAACTCTAGTAAATTGGGGTTTAACATTGCCCTTTCTTATGTGTTTCATCTAATTATTTTGGTTGTTAATATGTTGATAATTAAAAGTCAAGGTAAATTTTCAACATTAAGAATTCTGATTTATTGAGCTTCAATTCTGCCACCATGCTTATGTAAAAATGAAAGTGGCACCATGGATAAACTGAGAAAAGTTTCTCAGTTGTAACAATTTTGATTTATTCCTTCCTGTGACCTCCTTCCCTGTTGTCTTAAACCATAGCAAAAGGATACTGCATGTCTTCTTATAGTAGTGCTGAGGTTATTGAAATCATATAAAACACATCTCAGTCTCTGTTTCTTGGAAGGAAAGTCCTGCTAGTTGACAGACAATTCTAAGCAGGGACAATTAAGATAAATGTGTTTCATGTTTTGCACACAAATGCAGAATTTGTATAATCATGACTTCACAGTTGCCATCTCAAAAGAGAAGGAATTTCTCCTTTATATTTTTCTTGCAATTAATGTAAGAACACTCTGAATCTCTAAGTTTCTGCAGTGTTACAAGTAGAGATGGTCTACTAAAGATGTAGTTGTAATGTTTTACCCATTTAGCATGTGTTTATTTTTCCTTATGTACTCGAAGGTGACATATTTGTTCAGCTCAGTGATACTACAGCTGAAAAAATCATTCATTAGTGAAAGGAGAAGCAATCGCAACCTAACAACTCACAAGTGTTTCTTATTATTTTATATTGAGTTGAATATTTGACTCTTAACACTTTTCTACATACAAAACAGAAGTCTCTTGAAGGGTTCTTCGTAAGTGCATTATAGAAGAATTTAGTATGTCATAAGCACTTAAAGATTTGACATTCAACTGTCGTAGTATCCATGTTCGTTAATTTTCTTATGAGCCCCATGATGAGTTTGAGAAAAACTGAAAGAATTAGAGTATCAGGTTCTATTAAATTGTTACATGTATCTTGCTTAAGTTTTTGTTCATTAATTTATATACAACTGAATAAAGCAAATTTGAGGAAAATAAATAAATAAATAAGAATGAGGTCTCCAAATATTTTCATAGGCAGATGTCCGCCATATATTAAATTATAAACCAGAATGTCTAAACACTATACCATTAAATCACATATACAGTCAGTTCTGTATATCCAATGGTTCCATATCCTGCAAAAATGGAAGGCCGACTATACTACACCATTTTACATATGTGACTTCAGCATCCGAGGATTTTGGTATCCATGGGGAGTCCTAAAACCAATCCCCTGCAGATACCAAGGGACCATTGTATATGCTTATATCTGCATTTTTTACATCTGAAAAAATATGTGCTGAATTATTACTGGTGGTAACCTCTAAGTAGGGGGCAAAATTGCCTTCCACTTCATACATTTCTCTGACTGCATTTTTTGCATTCAGCTTACATTAGCTTACATTACCATTGTAAACAGAACAATTTAAACATGGTCTGCCTCTTGGGGTTGGCAACTCACCTGCAGATGAGGTAGCCAGTCCTGTTTAAACCATGGGTACAGTGGACACCAATAAGTCTGTCTATAAAACAGAGAATATGGAATTAAGTAAGCCAAGTAAATACACTAAAAACAAGTTATACAATATTCTGAAGAGTAGCGTTTATTAGTTACCACGACACTACAACTATCCTGAAAAGGAAAAACTCTGGGGCTTCCCTGGTGGCGCAGTGGTTGAGAGTCCGCCTGCCGATGCAGGGGACGTGGGTTCGTGCCCCGGTCCGGGAAGATCCCACATGCCGCGGAGCGGCTGGGCCCGTGAGCCATGGCCGCTGAGCCTGTGCTCCGCAACCGGAGAGGTCACAACAGTGAGAGGCCTGCGTACCGCAAAAAAAATTTAAAAATAAAAATAAAAAAGCTACAAATATATATTATTTAAAAAAAAAGAAAATACTCTGAAGTAAAGAGTGTTTTTGCAGGAATGTACTATGAAGAATTAACTACTATAAACTCAAAATTCATTGTCTCTGGGAAATTTTGCATAGCCTCCAATCAGATGCAATAGTGTGGACTGGAGAATGCCCATCAGGAACTGATGTGACTATAGAAAAAGGGAGTGGAAAAATAAAAACACGCTATCAGAAGAATAGAATTTGGTTTTGAGTGAAACAAATGGAACGCCTTCACTTTTCATGCTCAATATTAAAAAGAAAAAACGGTTTCTAAAGGGCTCTTGGGGTCCCAAAGCATCTCCATTCCTTCTCTCATTCACTGCTCCTCACACGCCACGGGTCTATGTCCTGTGGAGACCTCGGGTAAGTAGCACCGTTCTTATTTCACAATGGAAAAGTAAGGCTTGAGACATAAGCCCAAGCTGCACAGCAGGCAAACAGAAAAAAGACTAGAATGGAGTCTCAGATTTTTCCAACTATGCCACAATATTTCGTGGTCCAGCACTTAAAAAAAATTATATGAGATAGTAAATAAAAAACAACATGTAGCTGATCTCTGCAAAAGGTATGTCTGTGACTAGGTGGTGTCTGGCATTCGTCATCTCCTGCCTGGATTACTACCGCCCTACAATTCTAACAATCTCTTCTATTTCAACTGAGCCTCCACATGGAAGATGTTATCTTTCTAAAATATAAACTTGGCTGGATTGCTCTGTTGCTTAAATATCTTCACGTAGCACAGAATAAAGCCCTAGTTTTCGGCATAGCATTGAGAACTCTTTATAAACAAGCATCAGTCTGTCTCTTCAACTGAATTATAAGTTCAAACTATGACTTACAAGGACCTACATCATCCACCTCCCTCCTTTCCCCTGCCAGCCTCCCTGATCCCATTCTCTACTGCCCTGTCCTCACTCACTTTCCCCTGTCCAGCCACACTGGCCTCCTTACTCTTCCTCGAACATGCCAAGCTCAGTCGTGCCTCAGGGACTTTGCACCTACTATTCCTTCTGCTTCAGAACACACCCTCCCAACCCATCTCCTCTCCCAAATATCCAGTGGCTTGTTTCTCACTTCAAGGCTCTGCTCAATCGACAACTTAATAGAGGGGACTTCCCTGATCACCTACCACATTCCCTCACCTCTTCATCTTGTTCTGCTATTCTCCAAAGCATTTACCACACTTGACACTCCATATATTTACTACTTATTTATTTATCTCTCTCCCCCACTAGAATGTAAAGTAGTAAGGGCAAGAACTTTGTTCTGTTCCTACTTCCTAAAAGAGTGCCTTCAACTTAGAAGGTGTTATACAAATATTTGCTGAAAATGAATGTATGAATTCTTTGCCCTTTCACACTACCCTCTCGTCACACCAGAGGCTGCCCCTCCAGAGCACAAGTTCAAGCTCTGTGCCTTTTGTATCTGTTCCCAATACCTGGGCTGTCCTTTCCTCATTCTGGCCAAATCCTCTTCCTCCAAGCCCAGCTCAAATGCTGTCTCCTCAGTCAGGCCTTCCTCAATTTCTCCTCTATATTCCTGCTGCACCTGATTCGTTTATTGTAATTAACCCACTTACAGTCACTGCATGTTGACCTTCCCAGATGACTGTAAGTTGCTACTGAACAAAGACTTCTAGTCACCTCTGTATCCCCGTGCCCTAAAAACAAACCTATAAGGCTCTCGGTGTTTACTAAAACAATTTATTTTCTGAGTCTCTACCAATTCTAGGGAGTGGATAGTACAGTCTCCTCCTCATTATCAGTGTGCCTGGCATCTGTGGGAGGGCCTTAGAGCAGAGGAAGCCACCAATGGGTCAAAACTAAGGTCCTGAGACTGCAATGGCAGAGAGCATGGTGAAGTAAGCCCACTGCATGCAGAAGACCCACAGAGGAGTCAGCATATGCAATGGTATAACATGTGAACAATCAACGTTTATAAACATGTTCTCATGCAATTGTAAGGATCTTCTAGCCCACGCAGGACAGAACACACACAAAGGAGCCTGGAGGAAGTGAGTAGGCCGGCAGCTGCACCCTAACATCTTAAGAGGTAACATTTCTGTGACTACAGTTTACACAAATCAGATAATCTGCCTCCTTTGTAGACACCCTGGTTATCACAGGCAAGGCCAAGCCTCTCAAGTTTTAAAGCTAAAGTACAGGGAAGATATGTGAATAGGGCTTAAGGTATTTGGGAGCTAGTACCTGCATTAAGCAACCACGTTACAGAATGAAAATTTAGCTTGAAATTCCAGTCTCTCCCTCTCTCTCTCACCTCCTATCCCCTATCTTCCCACCTCCATCTCTATTCCTTCTCCACTACTCCCTGTTTTATGCATATATGTGCATCCTTTTTATATACATGGAATATTTACTGTCTGTTAGATTTATTTAATAAAGTGCACACACCTCAGGATAAATTTAGAAAGAGGACAAAATGAACACCTTCTCATGTGGGTCACTGGTGTTTCAAAGACAAAAGATTCCTCAGTCTTCAAATACGGCAAATACCATGTTCCTTCTAATAGTCAGATGCTAGAAACAGGCAACTGGATCCTTAAAATTCAGACGCTATTAAGACCTATCAACAGAGTAGATCTTAAAGCGGAAACAAGAAAACACCAGCCTTTTAAGTTTCCTGTCTGAAGATAAGAATACGAGGTGCTAGTGTTCTTCCTCACTTGCACCCAAAGTGTGAAAGTAGCAAAAATATCTTAAACACATATGATACGGAAGCCACTCTTCTGGTCCACTCTGTTTTGTTTTGCTTCTAGGGATCTGTCTCACTCCGAACCTTTGCTTTTTGTTTTCTCTTTTATATACGCTGAGAACCTGAGAGTCTTAACATTTTCTTCTACCTCTCAACCAATAAGTAGGACAAAAGAACACTTTTATTTCTTTATGTATTAAAAAAGAGATAAGTAAGCTAGTTCAGTTCATATTTCATACAAAAATCACTTTCCAAACTAAACTAAATCCTTTGTGACCATAAACAGGAAAAACACCATACTCTATTAGCACCATCTGACATTTCCACCTTAATGTTACCAAACACAACAGGCCTAATGTCAGAACTATTAAAAATGTTAAAAATCCCCAGCCCCACTCAAAATGCATACCAAGTTCAGGTAACAGAAAAGAAAAAAACAAAAACAAAACCAACTCACCATTATCTTTATTTTCTTTCAAGAACCCATTAACAGCACATTGGAATTTAAAAATAGTGTCATCATTTGGCACCTGATGCCCAATTGTACAAATTTTTAAATAAGGAATAGTTTCTGGTAAATCCTATAAGGCAAAACCATGAAAATATGTATTATTTCATTTGTAGGGAAAGAATAAAAAAATTAATTAGAGAAGGCAGGATATAAACTAAGAGAGTACATTAAACTTAGTATGTCAGTCATTCTGATAAGATCCATTTTTTCCAAAGCTGCTTTAACCAGTAAGTATCACCTGATTTTCATTAAAACTGCAGAATGGACAGTTACTAGGCATGCAAAAGGAAAAGCAAATCTATGTGAATGAATGCACATGTAACTCAAAATGATATAAACAGTTCTACCTACATTTATGTTCTATCTTACATTTCAAGGGCCATAAAGTGGCTGTGATTTAAGTAGAATAGTAGAATAGAGTCAGAAGAACCTGGATTCGAATTAGGAAATAGAGCAAATTTCAGGCATTGTTGAGAACTGGTATTCTCGTGGTGGGAGAAAGTAGACTATCAATAGAAGAGAGAAAAGTATAAGTGAAAATTCTGTAGTTCTGAATTTAAATGGAAAGTAGCAGTATGAACTTATGACATATTTTATATTCAAAACAAACATACATAGCTCCCAGCTCTGACCATTGAAAAAGTCTAGAAACAACTGATGTCATATCAGAAGGACTCAGGAATCTCTGAGAAGCTCCACTGGCCAAAGATAGGGCCTCAGTTAGAATAATAACTGTAACGGAGTCCACGGTGATATGAATAAATAAATTCTAAAAAAATTGGTCACCACTGGAGGATATTTGTGAATCAACTCATTATTTTGAAAACTGTTAAATAAAAGAAGAGAATCATGCCTGGGCAACCAAGTAGCTGATGAGGGGAATGGTCTCCTGATAGAAATATACCAAGCTAATAAATGAAAAAAAAACAACAGAATTCACCAGTTTTTGATGACTCAACTGAATTAATGGATGGAGGTATGAATCATCAGTGACTGCTAATATCACAGAAAGAGACAATTATATGTCTCCATGGAACAGCACATCATCACCTATGAAACCATCTTGCCAAAACAAAACATGCAAGCTTCATTCTGATCAACTACCAATTTACAGGAAATAGAAGGATGGAAGGTTATGTTAAAAACACATGAAATGTAATCATCAAAATCTAGATGGGACAAATTACCTGGTTTCTTTAAAACTAAAATTCAAGGAGGAGAAAAAAAAGTGAGAGAGACATGGAGGGAGAACCTATAGATTAAATAAGACTTCAGAGACCTAACAATCAACGGCAAAGTGTGGCCCTTATTTGGATCTAATTTAAAATTCTTAAAAACAATTTTTTATGACATTCAGGAGACAATGCAAATTTGAGCACTCACTGGGTATTTAATATTAAAAATGATATTAAGAAATAAAAGTCTTATATTTCAAATATACATACCAAAAATGTATAGGTGTAATTACATGTTGTCTCATAGCTGCTTAATCTGAGAGGGAAATTAAGAAAACACTCCCATTTACCATTGCAACAAAAAGAATAAAATATCTAGGAATAAACCTACCTAAGGAGACAAAAGACTTGTATGCAGAAAACTGTAAGACACTGATGAAAGAAATTAAAGAAGATACAAATAGGTGGAGAAATATACCATGTTCTTGGATTGGAAGAATCAACATTGTGAAAATGATGATACTACCCAAAGCAATCTACAAATTCAATGCAATCCCTATCAAATTACCACTGGCATTTTTTACAGAACTAGAACAAAGAATTTCACAATTTGTATGGAAACACAAAAGACCCCGAATAGCCAAAGCAATCTTGAGAACGAAAAATGGAGCTGGAGGAATCAGGCTCCCTGACTTCAGACTATACTACAAGGCCACAGTAATCAAGACAGTATGGTACTGGCACAAAAACAGAAATATAGATCAATGGAACAGGATAGAAAGCCCAGAGATAAACCCACACACATATGGTCACCTTATCTTTGATAAAGGAGGGAAGGAAACACAGTGGAGAAAAGAGCCTCTTCAATAAGTGGTGCTGGGAAAACTGGACAGCTACCTGTAGAAGTATGAAATTAGAACACTCCCTAACACCATACACAAAAATAAACTCAAAATGGGTTAAAGACCTAAATGTAAGGCCAGACACTATCAAACTCTTAGAGGAAAACATAGGCAGAACACTCTATGACATAAATCACAGCAAGATCCTTTTTGACCCATCTCCTAGAGAAATGGAAATAAAAACAAAAATAAACAAATGGGATCTAATGAAACTTAAAAGCTTTTGCACAGCAAAGGATACCATAAACAAGACCAAAAGACAGCCCTCAGAATGGGAGAAAATATTTGCAAATGAAGCAACTGACAAAGGATTAATATCCAAAATTTATAAGCAACTCAGGCAGCTCAATAACAAAAAAACAAACAACCCAATCCAAAAATGGGCAGAAGAACTAGATAGACATTTCTCCAAAGAAGATATACAGATTGCCAACAAACACATGAAAGAATGCTCAACATCATTAATCATTAGAGAAATGCAAATCAAAACTACAATGAGATATCATCTCACACCGGTCAGATTGGCCATCATCAAAAACTCTAGAAACAATAAATGCTGGAGAGGGTGTGGAGAAAAGGGAACACTCTTGCACTGCTGGTGGGAATGTAAGTTGATACAGCCACTATGGAGAACAGTATGGAGGTTCCTTAAAAAACTACAAATAGAACTACCATATGACCCAGCAATCCCACTACTGGGCATATACCCTGAGAAAACCATAATTCAAAAAGAGTCATGTACCAAAATGTTCACTGCAGCTCTATTTACAATAGCCAGGAGATGGAAGCAACCTCAGTGTCCATCAACAGATGAATGGGTAAGGAAGATGTGGCACATATATACAATGGAATATTACTCAGCCGTAAAAAGAAATGAAACTGAGTTATTTGTAATGAGGTGGATAGACCTGGAATCTGTCATACAGAGTGAAGTAAGTCAGAAGGAGAAAAACAAATACCGTATGCTAACACATATATATGGAATCTAAAAAAAAAAATGTCATGAATAGATTAGTGGTAGGATGGGAATAAACACAGACCTACTAGAGCATGGACTTGAGGATATGGGGAAGGGGAAGGGGAAGCTGTGACGATGTGAGAGAGTGGCAGGGACATATACACACTACCAAATGTAAATTAGATAGCTAGTGGGAAGCTGCCACATAGCACAGGGAGTTCACCTCTGTGCTTTGTGACCACCTAGAGGGGTGGGATAGGGAGGGTGGGAGGGAGGGTGACACAAGAGGGAAGAGTTATGGGAACATATGTATATGTATAACTGATTCACTTTGTTGTAAAGGAGAAACTAACACACTATTGTAAAACAGTTATACTCAAATAAAGATGTTAAAAAAAAAAAAAAAAAAAACACTGTGCGAGAATGGCAGGGCCACCGGGACGCCATGCATCTGCTCCCCAAGAGAGGTATACTCTTCCTGTTCATTTTCCTATTACTTGGTAGAGAGGGCACGGTCTGCTTCATACAAGGCAGCACTGCTCAGTGCCAGGTTAGTTACAGGTCAGAAAGTGACCTTTTGCTTGTTATGATTCAAATCTCCTTAGGTAGCAGATCCTGCCCAATTTAGCTCTTAGCACTTTCACAATCCAAATAAGCCCAGTTACTCTTGCCCTGTCACTACACTTTAAAAGTGAGAGTGTGCAGTTAGAATGGTGTTTGGGTTTGTTTTTGTTTGGGGGGCACCACGTGGCTTGTGGAATCTTAGTTCCCTGACCAGGGATTGAACCCATGCCCTCAGCAGTGAAAGCACGGAGTCCAAACCACTGTACCGCCAGGGAATTCCCAAGAATGGTGTTTTTAAAAACCAGCTCTGTCACCATGAGCAAGTTAGTTCCAAAAGTATAATGTTTTGAGGGGCTTGGTGCTGATTCCAGGCTTGCCTTCCTCATAGGGTGGCAATAATAATAATAAATACTTACATAGCCCTTATGTTTTGCCCAGACCTCTTTCTTGTTTAATGCTTACAGAACCTCTCTGAGGTGATACTATGAATATCCCTGTTTCACAGATGAGAAAACCGGGCCAAAGAGAGATTAAGTACCTTGCCCAAGATTTACACACCTGTTAAACTGGGATTTGAACCCTGGTGGGCTGGCGCTAGAGTCTGTTCTCTTAACAATTATGCTAGATGTAAGATCTCACTAAAATAATATGTGAAATCTGTGAAAACTATGAAGCACTACCTAATGCTTTCATCACAGCCTTACCTGTAAACTGGTCGGTGTTTCAATGCACACTGTCTAGTCTGTGCCACAGTGTTGTGTCTTCAGAAGCCTCAGGCTGCTATCATAGTCATCATAGTCTAACCCTGGCCTTGGTCTTGGCCATTACTCACCACCCAGCACTGCCAGCTCACGGTAGGGGCTCAAAGTCCTAGCAGCTCCCTCTCACGGTTCTTGAGCAACACACCCTTCCTTATTAAGGTACAGTCCCCTGTTACTGATCCCCTAAGTGTGGGGGACCCCTCAATGGGTTCTCTGCCTAGAGTCACAAATGTCAATTGAATGAGACCAGGTTCGACATAGCAGAGCATAGACTTTATTCATTGATCAAGGAATGGAGAAAGGAGAGCTCATGTTCCAAAGATACTTTCTCCTTGAAGGGAGCAGAGTAAGGGATTTTAAGGGTTAGGAGGCAGATTGGTCATTAGGGCTTGAGGAAAGGGCTGGAGGTTTTCAGGGGCAGCCGGGGGCAGCGAGGGCATGCACAGTCTTCCGTGGTCCTTTGCACATGGCACAGAATGTGCCTAGCAGAGTACAAATGCCCCCTTTGAGCAGAGATCATAGCATGGTAATGAAGCAAAGGTAACTTTTGGACACTTCTAGGTTTCATCTGTGCACGCTTATTCTTATGGTCAAGTCAGAACCTGTTTGGGGGAGTTTACCACTATATATCTCTCAAAGCATGTATCTCTCAAAGTACAGCTGTAAAACATCTCTGCCAAATGCCAGGTACTTTTGAAACGAACACAAAGATAAATCAGGGCAAGGTCCTTCAGCTCTCAGGGTCTGTTATGGAAACAGAGAAATAAATCAAGTCACAGGTCCTTCAGTTTTTAGGGGCTGGTATGGGTGACACCACTGCTACTCAGCCATAAAAAAGAATGAAACTTTGCCACTTGCAACAGCATGGATTAACCTGGAGGGTATTATGCTTAGTGAAATAAGTCAGACAGAGAAAGACAAATACTGTATTACATGACTTATATGTGGAATCTAAACAATACAACAAACCAGTAAATATAACAAAAAGAAATAGACTCACAGATATTGAGAACAAACTAGTGGTTACCAGTGGGGAGAGGGAAGCGGGGAGGGCCAAGATAGGGGTAGGGGATTCAGAGATAAAATAAATAAGCTACAAGGACATATTGTACAGCACAGGGAGTATAGCTAATATTATAACCTTTAAAAATTGTGAATCACTATGTTGTACACCTGAAACTTATGTAATATTGTAAATCAACTATACCTCAATTAAAAAAAAAAAGACACAATACGTTAAAAAAACCTCTTCTTCTTTTGCTTAGGCTTCCTGGCTGCCCAAAGGAAAGGCCTGTTGGAAAGAAGGAAATGATTCAGCGATCTAAGTGGTAAGGCCAAAAGAATAAGTAACTATAAAAGTATAAATCAGGCCACCAAATGGTCAGGAGCTATAGCTTGGCCCCAGAATAAGGGCATTATGCTCTAGTTAAAACATTATGAGAGATTAAAAAAAATACATTATGAGAAAATTAGTTACAGAAATAGTTTCTCACTTATGGCACTAAAAAAGAAATGAAAAATAGCAGATCATGGTATGGATGCCTCATATATAAAAAATACAAAGAATCGCCACTAATTTGTTTACCTTAATCAGGCTTGTGTTTGTTAGAAACAAATATAAATAAAAAATATTTTTAAATAAAATTAAATATCTGTGGCCTTATATCTAGGCAATCCTTTTTTTTTTTTTTTTTTTGCGGTACGCGGGCCTCTCACTGCCACGGCCCCTCCCTTTGCGGAGCACAGGCTCCGGACGCGCAGGCGCAGCGGCCATGGCTCACGGGCCCAGCCTCCTCGCGGCACGTGGGAACCTCCTGGACCGGGGCACGAACCCGTGTCCCCTGCATCGGCAGGCAGACTCGCAACCACCGCGCCACCAGGGAAGCCCTAGACAATCCTTTTACTAGGAATTGTATCCAGTACAATGAGAGATAGGGGAATAGTCTCCAAGACACAGTAAATTCGGCTTAAAAAAAAATCAAGTTTCAGAAGCATGTGTACACTGCCACCATTTGTAGTCTTTAATAAAAAAGTATGTACTTACATAGATGCATATACTTGTATATGCATAGACTATCTCTGGAAGGATACCCCCAAAATTGGTAATAGTTGTTGCCTTTGGGACAAGGAACTGAGTGACTGGGGTACAGAGGTTGGAGAAAGACTAATTTTTTACCTTTTAAAATTTTGTGCCTTTGCATTCATTAGCAATTAATTAATTAGAGATATGCATATATTGCTCATGAGACTGCCATAGAATAACTAAGTTAAGGGTTTGTTACCTCTTAGGGGGTCATTGGAGACTTCCTTTAATAAGAACAGTTTTATAGTTGGCATACTGCTTTAAAACAGTTTATCTGGGCTTCCCTGGTGGCACAGTGGTTGAGAGTCAGCCTGCCGATGCAGAGGACACGGGTTCGTGCCTCGGCCCGGGAAGATCCCACATGCCACGGAGCGGTTGGGCCTGTGAGCCGTGGCCTCTGAGCCTGCACGTCCGGATCCTGTGCTCCGCAGCGGGAGAGGCCACAACAGTGAGAGGCCCGCGTACCGCAAAAAAACCACAAAAAAATAATTTATCTTAGGTAATTAAAGCATTCCTCTTGAAATCTTTTTAGTATCCATTTAGTAAACCATTTCCTTATAGGTATTTCAAAGGGATGCTTTAATCAAGTGGTTTTCAAAGTGTGGTCCATGGGCCTCTGGAAGTTGCTGAGACCCTTTCAGGGGATTTGCCAGGTCAAAACGAATTTCAAAATAATACTAGGATATTACGTGTCTTTTTAACTGTATTCACATTTGTACAGATGATGCAAAAGTAATGAAGGGAGGACTAAAACTGCTGATGCCTTAGCACTATTTGAGACAGTGGACCAAACTGTGCTAGTCTAGTTGGCATTTTATTCTTCACAGCCACATGGCAGCAGTGTAATGGAAGTACACATAAAGCACTTCTGCTGCATACCAAGATACGATGATTGGTTCAAGGAAAAGCCTTGGTTTGTGTAGTGAGCTGAACTAGCTGCCTTTTTCATGGAACATAGCTTTTACTTGATAGAATGACTGATAAACTAACTATTCCAAATTGGGTATATGACAGATATTTTCTTGAAAATGAGGAAGTGAATCTGTCACTTCTCCAGGAGAACAGCTGACAGTATTTATTGCCAAAGAGAAAATCTGAGCTTTCAAGCAAAGAATAGAATTCTAGAAAACTTGTGTCTACCACTATGAGATTGAATATCTCCCAGTACTCAGACTTTTCTGATGAGATCAGCAGTGACATAAATAATTGTAATATTTTTCATATTATATAAGTAAATATGTCAGCATTTAAACTACCACTTGTCAAGATTTGGTATAGTATCAAGAAAATCAGGGAATTCCCTGGTGGTCCAGTGGTTAAGACTTGGCGCTTTCACTGCCGAGGGCGCAGTTTCAGTCCCTGGTCAGGAAACTAAGATCCTGCATCCTGAAAGCTGAGCGGCCAAAAAAAAAAAAAAGAAAATCAGCAATTATCTGAAAAGAATATTAAAATACTCTTTTCTTTTCCAATTACATATGTGTGTAAACTGGATTTTTTTTAATGTACACTTTAACCAGAACAACATATAACAACAACAAACTTGATACAGAAGCAAATATAAGAATTCAGCTGTCTTCTATTAAACCAGACATTAAAGAGATTTGCAAAATATGTATAACATGCCACTCTTCTTATTTTTGTTTTGGAAAGTATATTTATTTTATATGTTAACATGTAACAGGCTTATTTTTTTAAATAAATTAAGAAACAAGTTTTTTTATTGAAGTATAGTTGACTTACAATATTATATTAGTTTCAGGCATAAAACATAGTGATTCAATATTTTTATAGGTTATACTCCATTTAAAATTATTACAAAATAATGGCTATATTTCTCCGTGCTATACAATATATCCTTGTTGCTTACTTATTTTTTATATAGTTTGTATCTCCTAATCCTATACCCCTATTTTGCCCCTCCCTCCTTCCTTCTCCCCACTAGTAACCAGTGGTCTGTTCTCTGTATCTGTGAGTCTGTTTCTATTTTGTTATATACATTCATTTGTTTTATTTTCTGGACTCCACACATCATTGATGTAATACAGTATTTGTCTTTCACTGTCTGACTTGTTTCACTAAGCATAATACCTTCCAGGTCCATCCATGTTGTTGCAAATGGCAGAATTTCATTCTTTTTATGGCTGAATAGTATTCCATTGTATATACATACCACACCTTCTTTATCCATTCATTCGTTGATGGACACTTAGGTTGTGAAATAAGTATTTTTAAAAATTCTTTTAAAATGTTTTAATTTCTAATATAGTAAGTATCAATAGATAAAATCCACATTCACCAAAATTGCCCTCAATTTTTAGGAGTATAAAGGTGTCGAAAGTCCAAAAACTTTGAGAATTATTGCTTCATTCTGGATGTCACAAAATTTAATTAATGGAAATTACATAGTGTTCATTGTGTGGCAGCTAATAACACTCTCACCTCAGCAAGAGGAGTCTTTGCTCTATGGGACTATGAAGCTTGCCTGCAAGAAGGAAGGCCATCTTCAGAAAGGTATCTGTGCTTTAAAATATAAGTATAGTTGTAGGAGTGGATTAAGTACCCATCTTCTAGGAAGAGACAGGTTTTAAATCGATACATTTTTATTAGAGTACTTCTGTTCCATTTTATTTCTGATATGGCCCTCTTTCAAAGAAGCCATCTACTTCCATCTGAGGATCATAGAGTTGAATGGGATCTTAAAGATCATCTAGTCTACCTTTGACATTTAGGAAACTGTAACCCAGAGAGAGGTTGCCAGCAAGTCAGGGCCAGAGCTGGGGTTAGAGTCTGGCAGCAGGCTCTCCACCCAGTACTCCTTCAACTATAGCATGTGGAGGACTTGGAGCTCTGGATCTCTGTGTTACTCAACATCTTTTCCCATCACCTACCTCTACCAAAGATGTTTAAACGTTTCTGATAAGAGAAAAGATTTGGAGAAGAGAGAACCTGACTCTCTTAACTTGAAGCATTTCTTCCAATGTGTCCTTTAAGAGAAGTGTTTTCACTAACTTATTAATGCATATATTTGGGTATGCGCCAGGCACTGGACTAGGTACTACAAATGAAAGATAGTTGACTCCAGACCATGAGCAGACAGACAGTTCCAATAGTATGTAGTAATTGCTTTCAAGGATCCATTTACAAAATGCAATTTCTGGCTACTTTGATTAGCTCGACTCCCAGCTTTCTAGCCCTAGAATACAACCTTTACTGGCCCAAGCAGATTTTCTCTTCACATCACATGTTCTCCTTGGGATAACTCGTCTTTTTCCAATGGCCTTTGTTATCCCTTCTCTAACCGTGACTTTTCCCCTAGCTTTACTGTGATATAATTGACATTTAATATTGTATAAGTTTAAGCTATGTAATTTGATGATTTGACATACAGTATTGCAAAATGTTTACCACAATAAAGTTAGGTAACACATCCTTCACTCACATAATTACCATTTTATTTATCTTGTTGTTGTTATAGTGAGAACATTAAAGCTCTACTGTCATAGCAACTTTCAGATATATAGTGCAGTGTTCTTAACTACAGTCACTGGGCTGCATATTTGCTCCCCAGAACTTATTCATCATAAAACTGGAAGTTTATTCTCTTTGACCAGCATCTCTCCATTCCCCCATCCCTCAGCTCCTGGCAACCACCGTTCTGTTCTCTGTTTCTATGAGTTTGATGTTTTTAGATTCCACATATAAGTGAGATCATACAGTTTTGTCTTTCTCTGTCTGACTTATTTCATTTAGCACATTGCCTTCACGGTCCATACATGTTGTTGCAAATGGCAGGATTTTTTTCTTTTTTTTATGGCCATTCCATTGTATGTATATATATATATATATCACATTTTCCATGATATGTATTCCATTATATGTGTGTTCCATTATATGTAGAGATATATATCACATTTTCTTTATCCATTCATGGACGCGTACGTTGTTTCCATGTCTTCACTATTGTAAATAGTGCTGCAATGAACATGGGGGTGCAGATATCTTTCTGAGATCATGATTTCATCTCCTTCAGATATGTACCCACAAGTGGGATTGCTGGATCATACGGCAGTTCTCTTTTTAATGTTTTGAGGAACCTCCACACTGTTTTCCATAGTGGCTGCACCAGTTTACATTCCCACCAACAGAGCACATTCTCCACCTCCTCACCAGCATTTGTTATCTCTTATTTTTTTGATAATAGCCATTCTAACAGATGTGATGTGCTATCTCATTGTGGTTTTCATCAACAGTGACTTTAAAAAATATATGTTTGTTCTTCTTTGGTCTCTTTCCTGACCTCCACTTTCATGTTTTCAGTTAGTGATTATCCTCATTAACTGTGTCCAAAGTGGATCTACCCATTTTCCTCTCCCACACTTACTTGGGCCACACACTCACCCACTAGAAAAGCTAGGGAGCTATTGCCTCCAGCTCCGTGACCCCGCAGTGCACGCACAGCCGGCTAGTGCGTCCTGGAGACTCGCCGTCCTGATTGCTCTGGAACCCATTCTCCTCACTGCCCTCATGCGGGCTTGGCCTCCTCTCTCGGAGGACTGCTCTTCTCCCACTTCTGTTCTTTATCTTCTCTAATCTCTTTTCCACGGAGCCTCTACATCATTGTCAATGATTTTCTTTTCAGATTATAGAAAAATTTGGAAAATATAGAAAAAATTAGAAAGAAGAAAACAAATGTCACTCATAATTCTTCCATCTAATCATAACTAACACTAGTCCTGTTTCTATGGGGATTTTGCAGAGACCTGTGTTAACACACTTCTTTCTCTCCAAATTGTTTATCCTACTATATATACACGTTTGTAGCCTGCTTTATTTTGCTCAACACTGTATTGTGAACGATTTCCCATAGCATAAAAACTATTTGAAACATTTTGTAATAATTTTATTATAGCCCATATAATTTGTTTAACTGTTCTTTTGTTGGAGATTTACATTATTTCCAGTTAGAGTGTACTTATCAAATGCATGTTTGATCATGTTCCTCCCTACTTAAAATCAGTGGCATCCAGTCCCTGATAGGACAGAGCCCAAGGTTTTCACATGGCTACAAGACCTTCACCCCATCTGCTTCCCTCCTGTTCTCCTACACTCTCTCTGTGAAGCCTTGACTCCATTCTTACCAACACTCCCTTCTCCCCACCTCCCCTTCCTGCTCCTAACTATTCTTCAAGACCTACCTCAAGCTTAGTCTCCTCTCTGGTCTTCCTTGACCTCCTTCAATCAGAATAAGTTCTGTTTCTTTTCCTATAGCTCTATGTAGCATTTTGTAGATATGACGATTATTGTATTTTCTTTTGCATTATTTTTCATGCTTAAAAATATGGTAGTAATACAAAGTCATTATCTTATATTGAAACCATACATTTTTCCATATAGAGTGAAAAGAAGTTCATCTCCACCCCTTACTCCACTTCTTTCCTGTAAGTAACCACTATTAGCAGGATTTTATCATGGTTTTATCTGTATCCCTTTTCAGATCATGAGCACTCCAGGCCAGGGTTCTTTGTGTCCAAGTGTCTAACAGGAAGCTGGGCACACAACAGGCCCACAGCCTGTCTGAGGGACTGAGAGCCTGGAGAGCAGTAGAGCTTAGGGAGGTGTGGGGAGGAGTGATCGTGTGCCTCTGTGGTCAGGTGACCTCACTGCTTTCTGTCTTTCCATCGGTGCCATTTCTAAGGATTTATGAACAGCTTCCAGAAGTACAGAAAAAGAGAGAAGAGGAAAAGAGGAGATCGGAATATAAGTCATACCGGCTGCGAGCCCAGCTATATAAAAAGGTCAGTCATTCCTAGAGCAGGATTGATGAGATTTATCAGGGGAGAGAGAAATCGAGAAAAACACATCTGACCTGTTTGAATTAACCACATTTGGAGAGTGAATTTAAGCTCATAACGCATTGTACCACTACTAAAATTTAGAAGATAAAAGCACCTGTAACTAGACTTCAAATCTGAAAATCTAGAAAGGCAAATCTAAAAAAGGCATCTTCCAGGGACTTCCATGGTGGTCCAGTGGTTAAGACTCAATGCTTCCACTGCAGGGGGCACAGGTTTGATCCCTGGCCAGAGAACTAAGATCTCACATGACGCACGGCATGGTCGAGAAAAAAATTGTTTTAATGTTTTAAAATTGTTTAATAAATAAACAAATAAGGCACCTTCCAGGCATACATTTGGAATGAAACCAAATTTCATACTTGGGTGTCAGTTTAGATGCCATGCTGGAAATGCCCACATCTTTCAGAACTGATGAGTTTTCATCCAGAGTCCCAAATGATAGTTTTATGCCCCTTATGGGTGAATCATATACTACTAGAACTTTTTAAATAAATTGGAAAATGTCCAAGTGTGGCATACAAGTTGGCAGTTTGGGTACTCAGAGCCTTGAAGCCACTACCATTTCCTGCCCACAGCCCCAGTAGAATCAGTGCTACTGCAAGTCCCAGAACCTCACAGGCCAGGGGACTTGCTACCAATTAATTCCTTGAGAAAGCAGATGGGCTATTATGTCTGAAGGTCCAGATCCTTCAGTGTTCTCATTTCTTTCCCAACCCCCTCACTTCACCCCCAGAGGACTCTGAAAGCCAGAAACCAAGAGACGAGTCCATACCAGACCGATGTGGGATTGGAGAGCTGCTTCTGGAGCGCATACCACAGCTCAGGCTGGGCTCCCTCAAGTGGGGACGCCCCGGGCACTACTTGGCCTGTCTGGTGTGTCAGCATCGCAAGGCCAGGCCTCTTACTGTGCTTGTGAACTGATGGATGGATTACTCTATTAGGATTATATTAATATTATATTTTTGTGTAGTCTATAATAGACTGCAGATCATCTTCCCTAAACACTTCAGGAAGTATTTTTTGTGTAATTGCCATAGTTTCTGTAGCTGGGAAAGATAAACAAGACTTGGGGAGAACAACACTGGTCTCTGCAGCAGCAGCATGTCTGCGGTGAGGAGTGGCTGTCTGCCCCCTAGTGGCAAGAGTATCTAACTTCTTTCCTGCCTTTCTCTTCCTCCACAGAAAGTGACCAATCAACTCTTGGGGAGAAAGGTTCCTTGGAACTGACATAAGAGTATTTTCCTCAGAGCCTTGGAATTATCTCTTATCGGCCTGAAGGAGCACAATCCTTACTTTCATGAGTCTGGTTTAATAAAACCTACCTTGCTGCCCATGTGTAATTTAGAAGTAGTAACCTTCTAAAGAGTCTTGGGTAGAATGATGACTGAGATTATTAATGGTTTAGGAGCAATACTTTCTCCACAGTGGCCTTGCCCACAGGGATGTTTGTTACAATGGTATTATCTTAATTCTAGGCAAGAGTAAGTCCCTTTTAGTATGTGTTTTTATAGAAAATAACTTCTGATTGACTCATAGTAAAGCAAGCAGCAGAGTGTTATTTATTTCCCATCTGTAGAGGTGCAGGGAGCTATGCAGTGTCTCCCTGAGGTGTGTGGGGAACTTCAGTCTAAAAGCACCAGTCAAGGAAAAGAAATGCAGCATAACACGGTGAGAGCCCTTTTGTTGACTTGGTGTCAGACAGTGTCTGGTTAGGGTAGCCACCAGGTGGGCCCAGAGACTTAGCAGACACAGGTGCCTTGGGTCCAGAGCTACCTCCTAGCCTCATTCCAGCTTCCTTCGGGGCCATTAGCCTTTAGTAGACACAACTCAAGAGGCAACAGAAGCTTGATTTAAATCATGACCTGGTCCTGGCCAGTGGAATGTGGGTTGTGTCACTTCTAGGTCTAGTCCATGTCAAATCCCACAGTCTGTCCCTGGCTGCCTTCTTCCCCTTCAGCAGAGACCTTGCGGGCCATAGCGGACTGATGGCATCATTGGCCCTGATCCTTCTCACGTGGATTCTTCTCACACTCCTTCTCCATGCCCTTTCCACATGACTTCGCATTTCCTCTCACTGAAGAGGCAGGGCACGACACCTGGAGATCTGAGGGGCGGCCCAGCTGAACTCAGCCTAAGCTGCCGACTCACAGACTCGTGAGCTAAAAAAATGTTTATCATTATTTTGTGGTGGTTTTTTTTTTTTCCTGCGGTACGCGGGCCTCTCACTGTCGTGGCCTCTCCCGTTGCGGAGCACAGGCTCCGGACGCGCAGGCTCAGCAGCCATGGCTCGCGGGCCCGCGGCATGTGGGATCTTCCCGGACCGGGACACGAACCCGTGTCCCCTGCATCGACAGGCGGACTCTCAACTCCTGCGCCACCAGGGAAGCCCTGTGGTGGTTTTTTATGAAACATTCTCATGGCACTAGATAAATGAAACAGTAGCAACCCCAAAAAACTGAATGGAGCAGAGCCACCCCAACACCAAGGCCATTGGGTTCCAATGTGAACAAGCAGTAAGCTTTTACTGTGCCGTCGCAGTGAGACTGCAGGGTTTGCTTATTACTGCAGCAGAGCCGATCCCTCCTAACTAATCCACAACGACACAGATCATAGGCCCCCTCCTTGCTCCAGTGCCTGAGAGACCTGAGCAGAGGGGAGACGGTAGACAAATTGCAGGGACAGCAACTAGCCTATAGCTTGTGGAGAAGAAAAACTAGCCCATCTTCCAGAAGCCGAGGCGCTGGTAAAGGGCCAGGGCAGAGTACTGCAGTGTGCTGGTGCCGAGGACCACTGCTCTGTAGCCCTGGTCCCACGCAGACTCGGATAGTCCTGACCAGGGCTTTTACTTATCCCCTGACCGCGGTGCTCCAGGGCCACATGTAGGTGAAGCAGCTGCAACTGCTCATTCCACAGGGTGGGCTTCTTAACGGGCAGCACTCCCACCATACCCACCACCTGCCCCCTCAGACTCAACCACCCAGAAGCAGGAGCCAATCTCACTGAAGTAGGATTTGGTGATGTCAGACATGTCTGTGTGCCAAGACATGACCTCAAACTGGATCCAGGGATATTTGGCAAGAAACCTCAGGGCAGCAAGGAGGGCGAGGCTGACCACGAAGGCCAGGACCCAGGAGCCAGAGACCAGGAATAGGGCAAGGGGCCCCTGCAAGCAAGAGCACAAGTGTTCTTGGCAGCTTTCGGATGTGGTGGAAGGTGGTGGGAAGGTGCTCGGTCATCACCTTGGAGAACAAGCCCACGACCCATTTGCAATAATTTTCCTGGTATTTGTGGATTTGATAAGGAGCCATGGAAGACTTCTGTATCTGGATCTCAAAGTTCAAGAGAGAGGTAGGAGTCCCTGTATCACTTCCTGGCAGCCCTGGGGGCGAGAGAAGAAGCCATGTGAGTGGCTTATCCTCCCACCCCACCCCCCAGAACCGGGGATGACCCTGCTCAAGGATGTGTCTTTCTGCTTCTACCCAAGAAGAAATGGGCCACAACCACTGGGAGAAGGAGTAGAGTCAGCAGAAAGGTCTGCATTTGATCCTGTCTCCATGCATGACCTTGGACACGTTACATAATCTTCTCTAAGAACCTGTCTTCTGAAGTTGTTTAGAGGATTTACTAAAATAACATATACAAATCTCTGGTTATAAAGTACCCTCCTCTCTCCCTCTTTCCCCTTTCCCTGGCTCTCTCAGCTTCTCCATACATTGGGGTGGCACCATGCAGCAGCCAAGCATGTGTCCCTCTCCCAGGGACCATACACTGCAGTAGTCCTGTGTTTCCAAGTACAAGTTTCAACAAAGGCTTCTTCCCACTTGTTTGCAAATTTTCAGGCTGTTGAGGTGGCATAAGAGCCAAACACCAAAAATAGACCAGCCTTGAGAGCCAGAGGAGGGTCCAGAGCTCCAGGCCACACCTAAGAACACTGTCCTTCCACCCATGGCCTCTCACCTGCTACCACAAGAGCCATGAGTGTCCAGGGCAGCCGCTGCCCTCAGCCTCCACCTGGCATCCAGGAGAGACTGCAAGGGCACTCTCCACTTCCAGGGGCCAGGTCCTGTACAGCACCTCATTGGCCAGCTCCTGGATATTTGTTCATCATAAATCCCAGGCTCAAGTAGCTGGGCTATGATGGAGCAAGGAGTCCATTCTGCACTCTCTGATCACTGGGGAATTAGCCTGGAGGGGGCAGGTACGCAGGGTCTGGTACAGCTCAGGAGTCCTTGCCCTTGTGGACGGCCTACACCCCACAACACAGCAGTTCACCCAGCACCTTGGTGCTCTCTGATGTCCACCCTCAGCCCCTCCACACAGCTGCTATGACCCTGGGGAATCTGCCCCTCACCCTGTGCTCTGTCATCACAGACCAGAGTCCAAGTCCCCTGGCTCAGCACACAAGGTGCTTCATAGCTGGATGAGGGCAGCAGGAACCTGGCCATGCAGGGCCTATCATCCAGGTTAAGAAGTTTGGATTCGATTCCAAGAACACCAGGAGGCCATTGCTATGCTTTTAGCTGGGGAGTAACATAACCAGAGGTAGGGGTGGGGTGTGTGGTGTGTGTCTATTACTCTGGCTACATGTGGAAAATGGATTGGAAGAGCCAGGAATGGAAGCATATATCCCCCTGCCCCCAGAGGCTAGCACAGCAGTCCAGGCGAAAGAAGGGCCTCCAGATACAGATATGCAGGCTGCTCACTGTAAAAGAGCACCTCGCCCAAGAAGGCTAGTGGGAACTAAAATCCATGAGCCCTGGCACAGAGCTGAGTCTGACCAAAGGAAAAGACACCTTTTCCTTATTTGCTCAAAGGTGTCGCTGCTCACTGAACTGTGTTTCCAATAGGTTGTGTCTTTGTGAAGGGGGTGCCTTGATCTATGTTCACAAAGGAGCCATTTAGGCTAGCAGGGGTCCTACAAGAGAAAGCAGTGACTTGGACCAGAGTTGGGCCATGGGTGTGACCTGGCCCACTTGGAGGTGCACTTTGGGGGCAGAAATGGCAAGAGTTGATGATCTGAGGATGAAGAAGTGGTCAGAGATGACAGTCAGATTTCTGGCAAGAGCATCTAGGAAGACGCTGGAGAGAGACCAGACTTGGAGAGAAAGATCATGACCACCCCAAAGGTGCCATCCTGGCAGCTGGAATCCAGGGCTGCTGATGGAGACTGCTGAGGCTCCAGATCTTTGGCACGCAAAAAGGCCACAAGGGTTTAACTAACATGAAGGCAGGGTGGTGAGCCATGGGTATGTTACATTGTTTTCAGTACATTTTAATATTTTTTTAAATGTTAAGCAAAACTTGAACTAAGAATCAAAAGAGAATAGAAGGCTCCAAAGTACAGCTGAGTATCCCTAATGAGTCTATCTAATAATAACCAGTCAGAAACCTAATAGTCAAGCTGAGGGGTCACAGGTCCTTGATCTGTCCCTGCCCTCTCTTTCCTGTATTCTCACCGGCTTCTGTGGCCTCAACACCCAATGACCTTGGTTTACATTCAGGCTTTTTAACCTTCCTCATAGCCATAAATAATGAGGAGGATTTATTGACATGAAAAATAATTGTCAAAATATAGCACCAAGCTATAAAGGTTATAAAACAGTATGTTTTCATTCATTTTTGGAAAAATATAACAAAAATAATTTATACACAAAAGCATGCAGAGAGAAAAGTCTGAATGGTTACACCAAACATTGGCAGCATTTGTCTCTGGATAGAGGAATTATGGGTAATTCTCTGTGTAAGAAATAAAGTCTGGAAGTCTCAGCACATTCCATACTCTTGGCCCTGCATGCAGATGATGAAACTGAGGCTTGGAAAGCTACCTGTCTCTGCCTCAGCCAACTTCTTCTTTATTTTTTTAAAATTTATTTTATTGAACTATAGTTGATTTACAATGTGTTAATTTCTGCTGTGCAGCAAAGTGATTCAGTTATACATATATGTACATTCTTTTCCAGATTTTTTTGTTATGATTTATCACAGAATATTGTATATAGTTCCCTGTGCTCTACATTAGGACCTTATTGTTTATCCATCCTATATATAATAGTTTGCATCTGCCCATCCCAAACTCCCAATCCATCCCTCCCCCACGCCCCCTCCCCCTTAGCAACCACAAGTCTGTTCTCTATGTGAGTCTGTTTCTGTTTTGTAGATGAGTTCATTTGTGTCATATTTTAGATTCCACATATAAGTGATATCATATGGTGTTTGTCTTTCTCTTTCTGACTTCACTTAGCATGATAATCTCTAGGTCCATCCATGTTGCTGCAAATGTGCCTCAGCCAACTCTTTTTTTAAAAAAAGTATTTATTTATTTTTGGCTGCATCGGGTCTTAGTTGCGGCACGTGGGATCTTTTGTTACAGCGCACCGGCTTCTTTCCAGCTGTGGTGCACAGGCTCAGTAGTTGTGGCGCAGACTTAGTTGCCCCACGGCATGTGGGATCTTAGTTCCCTGACTAGGGATCGAACCCGTGTTCCCTGTACTGGAAGGTGGATTCTTAACCACTGGAACACCAGGGAAGTTCCCTCAGCCAACTCTTAAGAGTCTAAAGAGACCCAGCTAAGATTGTGAACTCCTAAAGGTAAGGCAGGTGTGTTATTTTATTCTATTCTATTATTTATTTATTTATAAAATAAATGTATTTATTTATTCATTTATTTAATTTTTGGCTGCATTGGCTCTTCGCTGCTGCACGCGGGTTTTCTCTAGTTGCTGAGAAAGGGGGCTACTCTTCGTTGCGGTGCGTGGGCCTCTCATTGTGGTGGCCTCTCTTTTTGTAGAGCACAGGCTCCAGGCATGTGGGCTTCAGTAGTTGTGGCACACTGGCTTCAGTAGTTGTGGCTCGCGGGCTCTAGAGCACAGGCTCAGTAGTTGTGGCGTACGGGCCCAGTTGCTCCACGGCATGTGGGATCCTCCCAGACCAGGGCTCGAACCCGTGTCCGCTGCATTGGCAGGCGGACTCTTAACCACTGCCCCACCAGGGAAGCCCTATTATTTTATTTTTAATTAACCATTTAAATGTGTACAATTCAGTGGCATTTAGTACATTCACAATGTTGTGTAACTACCACCTCTATCTAGTTCCAAAGCATTTTCTTTACCCCAAAAGGAGACCTATTAGTCAGTAGGCAGTCACTCCCTATTTCCACCGCTCCCGAGCCCCTGGCAACGACTAACCTGCTTTCTGTCTCTATGGATTTACCTATTCCTGATGTTTCATTTAAATGGAAACACGTAATGTGTGAACTTTTACGTTCAGCCTCTTTCACTTTTGTTCTCAAAGTTCACCCATGTCCTAGCATGTATCAGTACTTCATTGCTTTTCATGGCTGAATAATGTTGCATGGTATGGATAGACCACATTTGCTCATCCAGTCATCCATTGATGGACACTTGAGTTGCTTCCACCTTTCAGCTATTGTGAATAGTGCTGCTATGAACATTCTGTACAAGGGGTTGTTTCAACAACTGTTTTCAATTCCTTTGGTATATACCTAGGAGTGGAATTGCCGGGTCATATGGTAACTCTATTTTAACATTTTGAGGAACTGCCAAACTGTTGTCCAGAGTTTTACTTTCGCACCAGCAGTGAGTCTTATTTGGTTTTACTATCTGCCTCAGCACTATGCAGGTACACACAGGGAAGGAGAGACAGCTGTTCTTCACTGAGATATTAGATGCCTGGCACTGTGAGAAAGCACTTTTCCTATGCTATACTATTTGATATTGGCAGCAACCTAAGAGCTAAGGTTGGTATTGTTTCCATTTTACAAATGGGAAACCGAAGCCCACAAGCCTGAGATATCCTATCCACAACCGCACAGAACATGACAGGGTGGCACCCAAGCCTTGGCAGCTCTGACTTGAAGGCCTGAACATTGTGCTTTTTCAGTACCACATGCTGACCCCAACAGTCAGCTGTCTGACAAGTGAATTATTAAGTAGTGTAAAGCACTGTATTCCAGGAGAACCAGCTCTGTCTGCTGGGATGCAAGATTCACCTCCAAGCCTCATTATGCCCCTATCACCAACGGTCAGACCATACTTGACCAAATTCCAATACGTAACTAAGGCTCTGTTCTTCCTTCAAGATCCAGTTTAGTGATACCTGCTCCATCAAGACTTCTGACCCCTCCCAACCAGATGGATCTTGTATCTGCTCCCTCTTTGAAGCCTTTGCACTTCTCATTAAGCACTTATATCACTGTTAATTTGTTACTTGCTTAACAAGTAACTGTTAACTTATTACAGTTAATTAAAGTTACAAGTAACTGGATAAATTATTTTATTTTTCTATTGCCTATAGGAGCCTGATTATAATAGGTAATTATATTTTTAGAATCACTCTTATTCCCAGAGTTGTGGGACTTCAGAGCAGCATGTCAATGAAATCCCATGCTTGCGTTTATGAAGAACACTTGCCTAATAGACCAACTCAGTCCAGAAATGGGCCAATGAAATGGAAGGTAGACAGTCAACACTCATAGTGTTTTAGAAGCCTCAGAAAGAGAAGGAAAATGTCCTGGAAGGAACATCATCTCTCCTGATCTCTCATCGGGGCTCCCAATAACCTAGCCTCAGGTCAATGCCCTGGTCTCCCACTGAGAACTCATAACTTAGACGAATGAGAGGAAATAACAGCAAATTATTTCAAGGGGAAAGAAAGTGGACTAATAGGTCCTTGGCAAGGATGTTCAGAAATCCTAGAACAATGATTCAGCTCTACAGAAATGTTTCTAATCTAACCTAACCTTTTAACAAATTTAGCAAAAGGGAGATGGTATCAGCACTCAAATTAGGATAACTCAAGCTGATTTTACAGATATAGATCACCAAAGGGCCTAATTATGAAGGTGTGGATGGGTAGAGGGGAACCAGGTGTGTTATTGCTCAGAGGCCTGAAGCGAGGCGGAGGGAGAGGTGACAGGAGCCTGACCCAGGAGTTGAGTAGCCCAGACCGCCCTGAGAGGTTCAGGGCCAAAGCCAGCCTAGGGGTCCTTGCAGGGAGGGGCCAGGAGAATAAATACCCTGGCCTCGTTCTCCTGCTAGCCTCCCCCCTTCACACACACTGGCCAAATCCAAGTAGAAGCCAAGGGGAAGGCAGGACCTCTTGCTGGGTACATGGTAAGTCAGCCTCCAGGGCAGAGAGAAGAGTGGACAAAGATGAAGGGTGACCTGGAGGGAACAATGGGAGACTACTGGCACAGAGGATTATGAAAACAAGAACAGGCAAATTTGATGAATACAAACTTTGCTCATTGCACCCAGTCAGCCTAGAGATCTGTGCTTTACTCAATATTGTAACATGGAGTACAGATGGCAGGTCAGTCAGCAAAACAAAGCCAGGAGCAGAGAAGCAGTTGCAACCCCAGCACAGGTCCCAGAGCAGAGGTATTGACTACTGTAGTTTGCAGACAAGTGAAAAGGTCATCAAGGGGAAAAGCAGAATAATGGCAGCAGGAGGCTTGAAATAGCCTGTGAGCCATGAGGCTCCTTCTAAAAAGGTGCAGGGCTTAGGAGCAGTTCTTGTAGTTCTTCTGAGTGTGTGGTGGGGAGGGGAATAGGGGATTAAAGACCATTTCACTGTAGTTACAGCCTTAGTTGTTCCCAAGACTGGGGAGATGGGGAGCAACAATGATTGCCTGGGTAACAGAGCCCCCTTCCCTCACCTTATCCTAGAGACAGCTGGCTTTTTACTTTAATATGTAACCCTTGACTAAGGAGCCAGATAAGTGTATCCTACCAAATTGCATCCCTTCTCTGCCAGCACCAAAGTCCCTATAATTACAGGTTGCTTTTGCTGGGGAGCCTTTAGGCTCTAAAGCAACCTGGTTAATTTAGGAACAAAGAACATTGTTCCTAAATTGGATCAATTTTTTTAGAGAAAAAGCTTGTGGAGCTTACGTTAACTTCTTTCCCAGGAAATGGCATTACTTTTTCTTTTTTCTTCTTCACCCAAAGGCTCACAAAGAGTTGAAAACATTATAAATACAGAAATAAACCCTTTCAAAACTCTTCATAACAAACTAATAAACAGTTCAACTTCACCAGTAGTCTGACAACTCAAAATGGTGAAAATGTTGAAAAGCTAAAAGGCATTGTTGGCGAGTCTGCTGAGACTGGCACACTTGTACCAATTACAAGTGCAAAACGGCACCCTTCTGGTATTAAAAAATTCATATCCTCTTCCCTAATAATGCCACTTCAGGGAAGCTATCCTAAAGAAAGAGACGTGTACAGAGATTTATTTGCAAAAGCAAAGAGAAAAATTGAAAGCAATGTTATTGTATAAAAATAGAATTACATATGTGATGTTTCACATTGATAAAAACATGTTTGAGAGTGATGGCATGGGAAAAAGCAGTGTGATGGAGTCATTAAGAGCACAGAATCAGGGGTCACTCAGATAGATCTGAGTTTTAATTCTGACCACAAGCACTTTGAGCTATAGGGCAGCTTTGACTCTCAGCTTCAGGGGAAAAGATACCTTCATAATGAAGAAGTCTGGCAGGGGGTGGGGACCACCTTAATGAAGTGACCAAACTATATCCCCAATGATGAGGCCAACTGACATGATGTGCCTCCCAACAATATACAACTGGAAGGACACAAAATCTATCTACTATCATTCCCCCAAATTTTTAAACTGACTCGAATCATGAACAAACTCATTCTGAAATTCTGAAACACATCTAGGGTACTCGTCAAAGAATGTCAACATCACTTAAAAAGAAAGAAAGAAAGAAAGAAAGGTTGTCCTATGGGACTTCCCTGGCAGTCCAGTGGTTAAGACTTTGCCTTCCAATGCAAGGGGTGCAGATCTGATCCCTGGTCGGGGAGCTAAGATCCCACATGCCTTGTGGCCAAAAAACCAAAACATAAAACACAAGCAATATTGTAACAACTTCAATAAAGACCTTAAAAATGGTCCACATCGGGACTTCCCTGGTGGCACAGTGGTTAAGACTCTGCGCTCCCAATGCAGGGGGCCCAGGTTCGATCTCTGGTCAGGGAACTAGATCCCACAGGCATGCTGCAACTAAGGAGCCTGCATGCCACAACTAAGGAGCCCACCAGCTGCAACTAAAGAGCCCACATGAGCCACAACTAAGGAGCCACCTGCTGCAACTAAGACCCAGAACAACCAAATTAAATAAGTAAATATTTTTAAAAATAAAAATACTTATGAATAAATATTTATAAAAAATGGTCCACATCAAAAAAATCTTTTAAAAAATTGTTTTAGATTAAAGGAGACTAAGAGACATGACAACTAAATACAATGTAGGGTGAAGTGCCATGAGGTCTGCAATTTACTTTCAAATATTTCAGAAAAGCAAGCAAATGTAGCAAAATGTTAACAAAGTGAAATCACATGAAAGTCACATGGATGTTCATTGTATTATTTTCAGTTGTTCTGTAGGTTTGAAACTTCTTGAAATAGAGTTCAGAGACTAAATTTGCTTCCTTGAAGGTGGTAAAATCTCTTGGGGTTGTAGAGAGGACTATATGAGGCAGTGCATATAAAGATCTTAGCGCAGCACATGAAAGAAACGCTAACGATGTGCTTTGGTACCTTATTATTTATGACCACAATGGAAATATATGTTTGTCCCATAAGGATTTCTACCTCTCCATTTTCTATCATGGTCCAGGATCGCACTCCCCCACCCCTTTTGATGTTGGCATGGCCATGTGACTGGACAGTGAAACATGAGATAAGTGATATCTGTCACTTCCACATGGGAGCTTTAAGAGCCACCATGTAACTCACAGCATGACTTCCAGCTGTGCAGTGTCCCACAGAGCGCATGCTGACATAAAGCCTTCGGCTGACTGGATTCCTGAGTCACTGCAATGAGTCTTCCTACTGATTCACAGTGGCTATGTGGAGTGAGCAAGACACAAACTTTTGTCATATGAAACCAATGAGCTTTAGGGACCCTAAATTACAGCCTAATCTAACCTAGGAGTCCAGAAACTACTGCCCTCTTGTCAAATCTTACCCATCACTTATTTTTGTAAATAAAGTTTTACTGGGATACAGCTGTGTATCATTTATATACTGTCTGTGGATGCTTCAGAACTACAACAGCAAGAGCTGAGTAGGTGCAACAGACACCATACGGCCTGTAGAACCGAAAATACGTACTACCTTGTCCTTAACAGAAAAGTTTGCTGACCCCTAACCTACTCTATCTTGACTGACACAATCATATTTTAAGACAAAATAGAAAAAAAACCCAAAGCATTTATAAAACATGACTTTTAGCTGTAAAACCTTGGGCAAGTTATTTATTACTTCTACAAACTTTTAGTTGCCTTTGTGTAAAATGGGAGTATTAGCAGTATCTACCTCATATGATGCTGTGATAAGTAAATGAGTTCTTGCATGTAAAAACTTGGAACCAGGAGGCTTGGAACAGCAATGCTGGAGTAGCCAGAAGTAAGTGCAGGAATATGAGCTGAGGCATATAAAGTCATGAAGACAAGAACTCAGTACATTATAGACACCCAATAAATGTTAGCAATTATTCCACTTACATAAAAACTAAATATATTTGAACAGAAAGAGAAGACTAGAAGACAATAAATAACAGTAACCATGGTTATCTTTTAAAATATTAAGAGATAGGATCAGGAATGGTTTTTTATTTTTCCTTTGTTACCATTCTGTGCTTTAAGATTTTCTACAACAAACATAATAGATTTTATAATCTGGAAAAAATAATGAATGTTTTTTATAATTGCTGAACATTTTTAATATTTCTGTCATTTCACTAAACATCTTTTGTTGACATTCTACAAATGATACCATCCAATAATGTCCCAATACTTTCTTCTTGTGAAGATAGTTTATATATCTGTAAAAATAAAAGACAGATTATGACATGCTGACATATTCATGTACTGCTAATTTTCATTACATAAGCATGTATATGTGAATTTATTTATTACTCAATTATTGGGATAATGGTGTAAAATCACAATGAGATTAAAGTATGGAAAGTAGGTGACAATTCATCACTTACGTCAAAAGTTTCAATTGCAGTTATGGTGATAACTCTCTAAACATAGAAATACATTTGTACCAATTTTAAAAGCATACATCTAGACATTAACTTCATACTACATTTTACATTTCAAATGTACTGTGTAAGATATAGATATTTTAAATTATCTATTCTTTTAAAAAGAATGCATCGGGCTTCCCTGGTGAAGCAGTGGTTAAGAATCCGCCTGCCAATGCAGAAGACACAGGTTCGAGCCCTGGCCCGGGAAGATCCCACATGCTGCTGAGCAAATAAGCCCATGTGCCACAACTACTGAAGCCTGTGCTCTAGAGCCCATAAGCCACAACTACTGAGCCTGTGTGCCACAACTACGGAAGCCCACGTGCCTAGAGCCCGTGCTTGGCAACAAGAGAAGCCACCACAATGAGAAGCCTGCACATTGCAACAAAGAGTAGCCCCCGCTCGCCGCAACTAGAGAAAGCCTGTGCACAGCAATGAAGACCCAACATAGCCACAAATAAATAAATTTATATATATTTAAAAAAGAAAGCATCAACTAAGTTTTAAATTATGTTACATAAACCTGAATTTCCAATTCTTTGCATCTATAATTATTATTCAAGTAACTTTTAATTACATTAACCTTTCTTAAAAGTTAAAAAAATATATAGAAGCATTGGTGTTCAATAAGCAATCAGTATTATTCTATCTATCATGTTCTTTCTAAAAATACAGGCTTACAAACCTTTTTGACTTCCATAATATTTGTTATTTCAGGGAGATTTTCAAGAGAAACTTGATGACCTTCTACTTGAGATATTAAGTATTCTTGATTTATTTGTTTTTCTCCCTCTTCAATATAAGCAATCAGAACTGAAGTGTCATTTGCCGAGATACCAAATTTTTTCAAGGCCTCTGAAATCTAAGGGGGAAAAAAAAGACAATAAAATCAGTAGTTTCAACACCTGAAATCTCTCCCCATTTGTGCTCTTTCCTGGTCAGATTCTTGTTTTTCATATCCTAATGGTTTTCTCTGTCTACAGTTTTTCAACAATCCTTTCCTAATATCTACCAGCTCTGACTCTTGAGTACTCCCTGCTCAAAGCTGCACCTCATTCCCATAGATTCAAGCCTGGACTTGGCATGGGGCACAAACACCCACTCCCCCTGGACCTAAGTGACCCTCTAGCCACACACTCCTGCCCTCTAGCCAATCGGGACTCTTTGGGGCTCCCGTCATTTCATACTTTTTTGCCTGGGCTCACACTTTGCCCTCTGCCTGGAGTGCCCTCATCTTTCAAGGTCCAGTTCAAATGTCACTCCCCTTGCACTTTCCTCCTTACAGAATGAACTGCTTCTTTGTTCCCACAGATATGCATTATTATTCCCATTATATCAATTATCTTAGGGCATTTGGACTTTGTCTTGTTCATCTGCCTTCCTCAGAAACATATTTGTTTCTTCTGCCCCTACAGGTGGAACAGGGACAAGCTCAACAGATGTTTATGAATTGTACAGTCTCTTGAGTTATTTCAGTGATCTCAAAGAAACAATAGTTACCCAGTAATTTCCCCCCAGGTACTGGGGAATTCTATTACCACACATTTTATAAACTTTTCAAACATTTGTATTTTAAACTATGCCATGGGTTTCTTAACTTTTCTCTTGATGTCAGCACTTGATTGTGTTGTTAATAGTAGTAGTAATACTAAAACTTTGTCAGCAAAATTACATTTTTTTTTCAAATGTGCCCCAGGTAGAATGTTTTTAACTCAATAACTTTGATTACTATCAGTATCTCAAACCACAAACTCTTCCTATGCGATGGGTGTGTGAGCATGTGTTAAAGGGCTGTTCTAGGTCCCAGGCAGGCTTCTGGTGTATCGAAAAGACACGGGTTATATCCTCAAAGAGTTTATGGGGAGAATGAGAGATTCACATGATAACACACAAATATCCATACCTAATTTTTATCATTAGATTTAAATATCAGTTAGAGTGATCTTCCTGACTCTGTATGGTCAGGAAGGACAAATAAAACTATCCTCACTTAATTTAGCTAAACTTTAGTTTACTCACATGTGAAGTTACTCCAAAGCTTATTTGTCTAGTAAGAGGCAATGCTACACCTCAACTCTCTGTCCAACATTCTTTCTTCACTATTATTTTCGTTTGTTACTAACAACAGGCTCCAACCCAACACTGAGTACAAAGGCTACCATGACAAGGTCAAAAGATATAAAGTAAGTAAATTCCATATTAATTACATTGTTATTTGGGGAAAGATTGAAAATAATTTCAGTAGATAGAGTTCTTGTCTTCATTTTTCCCAGTTTGTAGAGGTGAACTGCTTTGTTTGCTGCCACAAGTATCTGAAATGGATCGACAATCTACCAAAGAGAACAAAAAGAATTACACACAGAGAATCTGGAGTACTCTGAAGACGTATGCCCTATATCATGGTAACTCCAGTGTCAGGCTGTTTTACTTCATCACAATTCCCATGGACTACATTTTCAAAATTTTCAAAATCTCAAGGGCCTACAATGTTTAGAAAATCACAGAATTTTACAGCTGTAAGCAACTTAGGTAAATAGTAAAAAGTTTAAAACAACACTTATTGAGGCCTATTATTATGGGAAAGGCCATATTTTCAACATTTTACCTTCATTTTCTATACTTCTCAAAACTACCCTATGGGGCTTCCCTGGTGGCGCAGTGGTTGAGAGTCTGCCTGCTGATGCAGGGGACACGGGTTCGTGCCCCGGTCTGGGAAGATCCCCACATGCCGCGGAGTGGCTGGGCCCGTGAGCCATGGCCGCTGAGCCTGCGCTCCGCAGCGGGAGAGGCCACAACAGTGAGAGGCCCATGTACCACAAAACAAACAAACAAACAAACAAACAAACAAAAAAACACTACCCTATGATATCTGTATCATTATTCACATGCAACAGATGAGGAAACCAAGGCAAAGAATGAGTTGGCATTCTAGTTCTGTCACTTACCACTGAGGGAACCTGGGCAAATTCCTTAGTGTTTTATCTGTAGAAGCAGATAATCACCATACTTACTTCACAGGGTTGTTGTGAAGATTAAATGAGTTAGCGGTATACGTAAAGAACTTAGAACAATGCCAGGAACCAAATAAGCACTATATAAAGGTTGGCTACCACTTGCTCAAAGTCATAATAAATGGCATATCTGGGATTTAAGTCCTGCTGATTCTACCACTATGCAATGTCTCCTTTACAGAGATTTTCTAGTTCAGAAGAGAAGATGGAGATCCAGGCATCTGCCATCACATCAGAGCTAGACCACCTTTCACATTTCCAAGGGCAGGCCCTGGCACTTCAGCTTCTATTCACTGTTTAATTCAATGCTGACCAAATCTGATTCCACCCTACAGCTTGGACAAGAACTTTTTACCTGAAGATAACAATTTTAGGCTAACCTATAACGTCATGAAAAATCATCATATTCTTAAACTCCCCATATAGTTCACTCATTCCCATGAGTACTTACCACTGTAGGATTTATTAATGAGCCATCAATGGCACCTTCCATGGCCTTTTTTCTCAAGTCTCCAGCATTTTTTACATCTTTAAATAACAGAAGGGTCACCCTGTATTCGGGAAACAGGTCCAGGTGATGTGTTAACTGCATTTCATCGATAAGCAGGATTCTATTGCACAAGACCAAAAGACCAAAAGTTAACAACTGTAAGTCACTAACAAACAAATATCCTTACTAACAATAAATATATTAAAGTAATTTGAATAAGATGTAGAACTGTTAAACTAGAAAAATCCACCCCAAAACATTTGGCATTCTCATGAGACACTGTATTTCTAACCCTGCTGAGCTGTTTCTAGCTTCCTTTACCATTCCTGGGAAAGGATCAAGGTTGACACCTGGCCCCCTGGCTGTGCAGATAAGGCAGGCTCTGATGCATGGAAGAAGGGCAGCTTCCCAACAGACAACTAGGAGCAGAAAACCAAAAAATTTTTTAGACCACAGGTTACTTATAGCATTAAGGAAAACTCACTCTAACTTGGTCTTTTTAGCTTTCTGATCTCACCATTTATTTATATTTTAGCAGAACCTAGACACAAATATAAAGAAAATAATCTTATAGAAGAAAGTATGACACAACTCAAAGATATTCATTTCACACATGGGAATCTAGCTAAGAGGGTACAATTCTTAAATAATAATACTGACCCTTTATAGACGTAAATTTAACAAGAAAAGAACATAAAAGACAAATAACTGCAAAGACATAATCTATCTTTGAAATGGAAAAACTAAGCACTGCAAAAATCTGATCTTTAAAACAATTTCAATTAAAGTGAGGCAATTTTATAGGTTCATTTTATCCTTTTACCTAGGAGGTTCCATTGCTAGCATTTTTCTTAAGAAATAAATTGGCAATCTGAAGATTTATGTAATAAGATGTCCTTCTCATGATCCTAAGAGTAAAAAGTTGAAAACCTACCTAACTAGTAACAGGGGATTGGTTTTTACTAAACAACCACTAAAAACTAGTCTTGGGGCTTCCCTGGTGGCACACCTGCAGATGCAGGGGATGCGGGTTCGTGCCCCGGTCCGGGAAGATCCCACATGCCGCGGAGCAGCTGGGCCCGTGAGCCATAGCCGCTCAGCCTGCGCGTCCGGAGCCTGCTCTCCGCAACGGGAGAGGCCACAACAGTGAGAGGCCCAAGTAGTGCAAAAAAAACCCAACAAAACAAAACTAGTCTTGAAGAGTAGTTAAGGATGTGTAAATATAGCAATAAATAACATTAAGTACTTCACATCTGACTGGAAAACAAAACACAAAATGTGACATAAATTGTGGGTTTTTTAAAAGGTACACAAAAAGAAAAAATACTGAAAGAAAAATACAACAAAAAGTTATCCTTGACTTGCTGGAATTACATCTGATCTTTTCTGTTACAATCAGGAAAGAATAAAATTTGTGAATAATGTCCTAGCACAGAGCAGTTCAACCTTTAGTATCATCATAACGTCCAATGGAAAAAAAATAGATACAGACAGAATGTGTACCCAATTGTACAAAAAGATGCACTCAGAAAGCAAAAACATAAAGGAAGCACACCAAAATACGGACATCTTGGATAGCAGAATTGCAGGTAATTTCTATTGTTTTCTATAAAAAATATTTTTGTGTGTATGTTCTGAATTTTCTGCAGTGTGCACACAAAATAATGAGTACATATAACCAGGGAGGAAAAAATTTTTATGGTTTTTGTTTTTGCACTAGGGGAAAAAGTCCCCCTAGCAAACGTCAAAATGTTTTGTTTTGTTTTATATAATTCACTCAGGTCAGTAACTTCGAATCATCGTTGGATACTAACCTCTCACTCAAATCCCATATCTAATCCAAAAGTCTTGTCAATTTTCAAATATCATCTTTAAAGCTCCAATTCGCTCCTATACCCACTGCCACCACCGTAGGCCACCATCTCTCATCTACATCTGTGACCTCCTAGAAGTGGTCTCCTCACAATTCCTGCCCTCCTATCATCCAACCTCCACCAACGGGCGTTCCAAACTCTATGATCTGGGCCCTTCCTCCCTCTTCGGCTTCCTAGCGAACTCTCCTCTGATCGCGCTCATTCCGCCACCGCCGCACTTGACTTCTCAGCTTCAACTCACCAAGCTCCCGCCCTCGCGCGCCCTCTAGGACAGGCAGTTCCCCCGATGCAATCCTCCCTCCCTTCAACTCGCCGGTAAGAGTCCATTTACCAGCGCGCCCAGAACCTAGGACTAGCTCCCTATTCTACGAGCTCCTCTGTCACAACTTTGGTGAGTCGCGGCCTTATCTGGATGATGTATCGTCAGCTGACACATCAGGGAGAGACTAAGCAGATCACTGCCGGGCTGCATCCTAGGGCCGGGCCTCGGGAGGCGCTCAGTAAACGAGGACGCCGAGAATCACATCCGTTGTCTAGAAAATGGATGCCGAGACTGCGTCTTCCGTTCCCGCCCGGCCAGCTCTTGCTCGACGAGGACTCACCGTCCCGTCCCTGTTCGTCTCGTAAGATCTTCCGCACGGAAACAAAGCCCTGAACTTCCGGAAGATCGCCCTCAGCTGCGCCCCTTCTCCGCCCTTCCGGCACACCCTTCTTCCTCGGCTTGAATCGCATCAGCGGACGCGAAGGAGAGCCGGGTCTCAGTCCGCCACTTCCGGCGAGGGAGGAGGCGAGACTCTTCCGGCGGGGCCGGAAGCTGAGGGATGGGTGTGGGTCTCAGCCCGGTCCTTAAGCACCTTGGCCTTGGACAAGACGTCTCAGTTTCTTTCCGTGCAAGGAAAAGTATTGGCTCCAATGAGCTCTACGTACGTCTCCGCTGCTCGAGATTCAACAGTTCTTTTTCGAGGCAGGCGGGATTCAGTTTGCTACTTGTTCTGGGTACGGTCACTGGGGAAGGATCTCCTGGAGCAGAAAGCAGTCGGCGACCTACCTGAGGTACTTCAGAGAGAGGTGACAGTACGTTAATGGAATCAACCTCTTCATCCAGCAGGCTCACAAATTTGACTTGTCATCCTTACGTGTATCAGCCTCCAAAAGAGGAGGTAATCCGCTGAACAGGCTGTAGAGAATTATTTTCCATGTTTTTTATGCTTGGGGCTCATGTTGGTCAATACTTTTCTTTAAACAGAAAGACAGGTAAATAACAAATAGGGTGGATATGTGCTATGGAGAAAAAAACCAGAGGAAGTGGGGTAATGTCAGGCCGTGGGTATTACTATTTTAAATAGGATGGTTAAGAAAGATCTCACCAAAAAGGGCCATTTGAACAGTGACTGGAGAAGGTCTGGAAGCAAGTTCTGTGTGTATTTGAAGAGCAGCATTCCAGGCAACAAAGGGTGTTCAAAGGCTGAGACACATATGGCCTTAGCCTATTTAAGAAAGAGCAAAGAACCTTGTGGCTTGAGCACAGTGGGAATATATATTTAAAAAAATGGTTCTGACAGAAGACTGGTATCCAGATAATGTAAAGAACTCCAACTCAAAAATTATGAGACAACCTAATTAAGAATAGGAGACAGTTTTGAACACACTTCACAAAAGATATATGAAAGGCCAATAAAAACTTGAAAAAAATGCTCAGCATCATTAGTCATCAGGGAAATACAAATTAAAAACAATGAGATAGGGCTTCCCTGGTGGCGCAGTGGTTGAGAGTCCGCCTGCCGATGCAGGAGACACGGGTTCGTGCCCTGGTCCGGGAGGATCCCACATGCCGCGGAGCGACTGGGCCTGTGAGCCATGGCCGCTGAGCCTGTGCGTCCGGAGCCTGTGCTCCGCAACGGGAGAGGCCACAACAGTGAGAGGCCCGCATACCGCAAAAAAAAAAAAAAAAAAAAAAAAAAAAAAAAAAAAAAAAAAATGAGATACTACTACATACCCGTAAGATGACTAAAATTTAAAAGACCTTAAAATTTTAAAATACCAAGTGTTGTCAGACATGCAGACCTGGAACCCTCACATGTTGCTAGTCTGAGTATAAAATAGTATAACCACTTTGGAAAACAGTTAGGCAGTTTCTTAAAAAATTAAATGTATTCTTACCATACCCAGCAGTTTCACTCCTTGGTATTTACGCAGAAGTGAAAATGTGTCCACACAAAGGCTTGAATGTGAATGTTCATAGTAACTTGACTCATAATATCCCCAAACTGGAAACAACCCAATGCCCAACAACACATCAATGGATAAACAAATTGTGGTAAATTCATGTCATGAAATACTATTCAGTAATAAAAGGAATGAACATACTTGCAACAATACTTGCAACATGGATGAATCTAAAAGCATGCTCAGCAAAAAAGCAAGAAACTAAAATTATGTTACTGTATGATTCCATTTCTATAACTATAGGAATTGCAAATTTATTCTAGAGTGACTGAAAGCAAATTAGTGGTTGCCAGGAATGGGCAAGTGGGAGACACTGACTGAATAGAACCCCCAAGGGAACCTTTGCAGTGAAGCCAATGTTCTATATATTGATGTGTTAGTTAAAAGGGAGTATGAATTTGTCAAAATTCATCAAATTATGTACTTTTAAAGAGTACATTCTATAAAATTATGCCTCAGTAAAGTCAATTAAAAAATAGACATAGAAAAAAAAAAGTTGTCCCAGTTCAGTGACTTGTCTGTGACCACCAAAAGCTGGAAACAACCCAAATGTTCATCAAGTGAATGGACAAACTGTATATCCATACAATGGAATACAACTTGGCAGTAAAAAGGAAATCAACTATTGCTACATAAAATAACATGGATAAATCTCAAAATAGTCATGCTGAAAGAAAAAAGCCAGACATAAAAATAGTGTATACTGTATGACTCCATTTATATAAAACTAATTTATAGTGAGAAAGCAAATCACCGGTGGCTTGGGTAGGGGGCCTGGGGTGGAAAAGGAGAATTACAAAGGGGCACTAGGAAACTTCGGGCTAATATCAATAGATGTGTTCTATCTTAATTGTGGTAATGGTCTCGTGGATGTATACATGTCAAATTTATCAACCTGTTCACTTTTACAGTTGTACAGTGTATCATATGTCAATTATATCTCTAAGGCTGTTTTAAAAATCATGAGACAACACTACATCTGTATTAGAACAGATCAAAGAAATGAAAAAACTGATAATTTAAGTGCTGGTAAGAATGTGAGCAACTGGAACCATTCCTGTGTCATGTGAAAATAACCCCGCAAATGAAATCTGTACTTCTTGATAAACTGTTACTTGACGTCTCTGTATTCCTAAAAGGTATAAATATTTGTAGTATCTCAATGTCAAGTCAGTGGAAGGGCTCTGGTACTTCTTGGTCTCATATGCATGGTTGAAAAATTAAACGCTATTACTGCCAGATTTATTAATAATAAATTTATGAATTTTATTATTTTAAAATTTTATTTATTATTGGTTGCATTGGGTCTTCATTGCTGCACACAGGGTTTCTCTAGTTGTGGCGAGCAGGTGCTACTTTTTGTTGCAGTGTGCACGCTTCTCCTTTCAGTGGCTTCTCGTTGTGGAGCATGAGCTTTAGGTGTACAGGCTTCAGTAGTTGTGGCTCACAGGCTCTAGAGTGCAGGCTCAGTAGTTGTGGCACACGGGCTTAGTTGCTCCGTGGCACGTGGGATCTTCCTGAACCAGGGCTTGAACCCATGTCCCCTGCATTGGCAGGCGGATTCTTAACCAATGCGCCACCAGGGAAGTCCCTAAATTTATGAATTTTAAATGTGTTACATTTGTCTTGCTGAGGTCCTCTAGAAAGCAGAGCCTGAGGCAAGGATTAAAATGCTGGGTTTTTTAAAACATCTTTATTGGAGTATAATTGCTTTACAATGGTGTGTTAGCTTCTGCTTTATATCAAAGTAAATCAGTTATCTCTTCCCTCTATCCCTCTCTATCCCACCCCTCTAGGTGGTCACAAAGCACCGAGCTGATCTGCCGGTGCTATGCGGCTGCTTCCCACTAGCTATCTATTTTACGTTTGGTAGTGTATATATGTCCATGCCACTCTCTCACTTCGTCACAGCTTACCCTTCCCCCTCCCCATATCCTCAAGTCCATTCTCTAGTAGGTCTGTGTCTTTATTCCCATCTTACCCCTAGATTCTTCATGACCCTTTTTTCCCCTTAGATTCCATGTATATGTGTTAGCATACGGTATTTTTCTCTTTCTGACTTCACTCTGTATGACAGACTCTAGGTCCATCCACCATACTACAAATAACTCAATTTCGTTTCTTTTTATGGCTGAGTAATATTCCATTGTATATATGTGCCACATCTTCTTTATCCATTCATCTGTCGATGTACACTTAGGTTGCTTCCATCTCCTGGCTATTGTAAATAGAGCTGCAGTGAACATTTTGGTACATGACTCTTTTTGAATTATGGTTTTCTCAGGGTATATGCCCAGTAGTGGGATTGCTGGGTTGTATGGTAGTTCTATTTGTAGCTTTTTAAGGAAGCTCCATACTGTTCTCCATAGTGGCTGTATCAATTTACATTCCCACCAGCAGTGCAAGAGTGTTCCTTTCCTCCACACCCTCTCCAGCATTTATTGTTGCTAGATTTTTTGATGATGGCCATTCTAACCGGTGTGAGATGATATCTCATTGTAGTTTTGATTTGCATTTCCCTAATGATTAATGATGTTGAACATTCTTTCATGTGTTTGTTGGCAATCTGTATATCTTCCTTGGAGAAATGTCTATTTAGGTCTTCTGCCCATTTTTGGATTGGGTTGTTTTTCTGTTATTGAGCTGCATGAGCTGCTTGTAAATTTTGGAGATGAATCCTTTGTCAGTTGTTTCATTTGCAAATATTTTCTCCCATTCTGAGGGTTGTCTTTTGATCTTGTTTATGGTTTCTTTTGCTGTGTAAAAGCTTTGAAGTTTCATTAGGTCCCATTTGGGTTTTTTTGGTTTTTATTTCCATTTCTCTACAAGGTGGGTCAAAAAGGATCTTGCTGTGATTTATGTCGTAGAGTGTTCTGCCTATGTTTTCCTCTAAGAGTTTGATAGTGTCTAGCCTTACATTTAGGTCTTTAACCCATTTTGAGCTTATCTTTGTGTATGGTGTTATGGAGTGTTCTAATCTCATACTTTTACATGGACCTGTCCAGTTTTCCCAGCACCACTTATTGAAGAGGCTATCTTTTCTCCACTGTATATTCTTGCCTCCTTTATCAAAGATAAGGTGACCATATGTGTGTGGGTTTATCTCTGGGCTTTCTATCCTGTTCCATTGATCTGTATTACTGTTTTTGTGCCAGTACCATACTGTCTTGATTACTGTAGCTTTGTAGTATAGTCTGAAGTCAGGGAGACTGATTCCTCCAGCTCCATTTTTTGTTCTCAAGATTGCTTTGGCTATTCGGGGTCTTTTGTGTTTCCATACAAATTGTGAAATTTTTTTGTTCTAGTTCTGTGAAAAATGCCAGTGATAGTCTGATAGGGATTGCACTGAATCTGTAGATTGCTTTGGGTCATAGAGTCATTTTCACAATGTTGATTCTTCCAATCCAAGAACATGGTATATTTCTCCATCTATTTGTATCATCTTTAATTTCCTTCATGAGTGTCTTATAATTTTCTGCATCCAGGTCTTTTGTCTCCTTATGTAGGTTTATTCCTAGATATTTTATTCTTTTTATTTCAGTGGTAAATGGGAGTGTTTTCTAAATTTCATTTTCAGATTTTTCATCATTAGTGTATAGGAATGCCAGAGATTTGTATGCATTAAAAATGCTGGTATTTTATTTGCAGTATGTAAGAACAGAGTTGTGAGGATGAGGAACAGGCTTCAAAATGCAAGAAAAAGACACACAGGTTGTTTGGTATATGTGTTCACTCAGCAGGCTGGACTTTCTTTGGGAGGCTTGAAAGGAAAAACCATTCCTGAGAGTAATCCACAGAAGGGAGAAAGAAGTGGGAATTTGCCTGCCAGGCTTCCTCATGTCTTACGCATTTCATTAATCAAGGCTCCTTCCATGGGAGCCAACTCCTCTATACTTCTGTTCATCATCTCATCCTTGTCTGGCAGCTCAGAAAGCCAGAGTTGTGGCCTGATATATAGCATTTCCTCCAACTCTAACATGGAGGGATGGCTGAGAATGGAAAGGGCTTGGTATGGAGGCCCAGAGTTTAACTTGGGCTCTAGTCAGCTCAGAGAGTGCTAATTAGGTTTGCTGGCAAAGGCAAAACAGAGGAGTGTGGTCCAGGTGGCAAATGGCAGCTTCAGGGAGGAGGAGGAGGTTGAGGGAATCTGAGACATTCTTAGAACCTGTGTTTCACGTAACAGGAAATATAAATAAATGCTAAATAGTGATACAAGGTATCTTGTAGAAAAAGGAGTAATTCAGTAGGGGAGTAGGGTTGGGAGAGAAGGCTTTACTGAGGAGAGGGGGCTTCAAGAATGATTTGTTCACAGAGGCTATAGGAGAGCCATTATAGCCAAGGGAACAACCTGAAAGACAAAGATACTGTGGCATAAACACATATAATGTTGTGGCCAAGAAACAGCTGGCACACTGAAGAATGGAGTGGAATACAGCAGAGGCTTTGAAAAGCCAGCTGGGAGTCAGATCACACAGGGCCCTGACAAGGAGTTAGAAATGGATTCTGAAGGCCGTAAGCCACTAAAGATTTCCAAGAGGGGAATAACATTAATGAGCTTGTTTTAGGACATAATTCTGGGGCAGATGTTAGAATTACATTAGAAAGGTGGTTCAGACAGGATCTATATAGGGCCTACCTCCATAGCAGGTGTGTTTGTAGTTGATTTTGTGGGTCCAAATCATGACTTAGGGCACTGAATGGCATACACTCCTGGGACATGATGCCTACAAATCAAGCTTACCAGACTGAGGTTAAACCCAAAACCAATTTAATTGGCAAAGTCTCATTACACTGGCTAGATTGAACTCATGCCTATATCTCTACTCTTTACTCAAACCCTACCAAGAAGATAAGACTCCTAAAGATTAAGAACTCACAAGAGAATGGGAGGGATGATGAATGGTAGAGAGAGAGAGAGAGAGGGCAATAAAACTTTCAAAGATATTAACTCTCAGAATGGAGAAAAATAAAACCTAATTGTGTGCAGCAAGGGGAAGCTAAACAAAATTGTCAAGGTGACTGACCACCTTATTACAAGTCTACCATACACTTCCATCAGCCCTGAGTGCCTCAATCTTAAGTACTAAATGACAGGCAAAGATCACCAGATATTTCAAGATCACATCTAACAGGAGAGAAAGGCATCAACAAACAGGAAAAAACAAAAAACAAAAACAGCTGACACAGGGAACAGAAGAAACCTAAAACTTGATAACTTTAGAGAGAGAAAAGATAATGCATTCATTTAAAAAAAATAAAAGAATGAAGTGCCTGAGGAAAAAAAATTCAGAAAAGAGCTAGCTCTTGGGGATTAAAAATATATAGCAGGGGGCTTCTCTGGTGGCGCTGTGATTAAGAATCCACCTGCCAATGCAGGAGACACAGGTTCCAGCTCTGGTCCGGGAAGATCCCACATGCCACAGAACAACTAAGCCCGTGCACCACAACTACTGAGCCTGCACTCTAGAGCCCACGAGCCACAACTAACTATTGAGCCTGTGAGCCACAACTACTGAGCCCACGCACCGCAACTACTGAAGCCCACATGCCCTAGAACCTGTGCTCAGCAACGAGAAGCCACCACAATGAGAAGCCTGTGATCCCCACAATTAGAGAAAGCCCGCGTGCAGCAACAAAGACCCAATGCAGCCAAAAATTAATTAATTTTTTAAAAAACATATAGCAGAAAAAATATGTATATAATATGTAGAAAACCTAAACAATCAACAGAAGGGTGGAAATAAAGCTGAGAAAATTCTTGTATTTAAAAAGAAGAAAGGAAAGATTAAAAATGGAAAATAAGAGAAAAAATATAATTAACGTAGAGGTACATTTCAGAAAATCCCATAGTCAACTAATAGAAGTTTCCCAAAAAGAAAATAGAGAAGATAAAGTAAAAAGAAAATTTCCCAGAACTGATGCACATAGCCTGCCAGAACGGAAGACCTCACTCAGTATCTAGCATTATGAATTTTAAAAATACCCACACTAAGTCATATGATGAACTTTCAGGACACCTGAAACAAAGATCCTAAAGCTTGCGGAAAGAAAAATTACAGGTCACAAATAAAAATTCTGGAATCAGAATAGCACAAGGCTTCAAACAGCAACAATGAACTCTGGAAAACAATGAATAAATGCATTTTAAAGTGCTTACCTACAATTGTACAGTCTATCAAACTATCAATGCAGTGGAAGAATAAACCCATTTCAGACATGCAAAAGCCTCAAAAAATTTATATCCCATTAATCCTTGGGAAACCATGGAAGGATATGCTCCACCAAATGGAAGTAAACCATGAACGCAGCAGCTGTGGATCCAGGAAACAGAAGAGGGGCATAAGAAAGGACCAGGGTGAAGGCAAAGAGAAATCTCAGGGCAAGAGCTATGCCCCAGGTGTAGAGAACAACCAACGTGACTGTCATGTGTTGAGCTGTGCTCCCGCAAAAGTCGTATGTTGAAGTTGTCCTAACCACCTGGACTTCAGAATGTGACTGTACTTGCAGATGGCGTCTTTAAAGAGGTAAGTTTAGATGAGGTCGTTAGGGTGGGCACTAATCCAATATGACTGTTATCCTTATAAGAAAAGGAAATCTGGACGTGGACACAGAGGGAAGACCATGTGAAGACCAAGGGAGAAGATGGCCATTTACAAGTCAAGGAGAGAGGCCTCAGAAGAAACCAGCCCTGCCAACACCTTGATCTTGGACTTCTGGCCTCCAGTACTGTGAGAAAATAAAACATCTGTTGTTTAAGCCACCCAGTCTGTGGTACTTTTTTTTTTTTTTTTTTTTTTGCGGTATGCGGGCCTCTCACTGTTGTGGCCTCTCCCGTTGTGGAGCACAGGCTCCGGACGCACAGGCCCAGCGGCCATGGCTCACGGGCTTAGTTGCTCCACGGCATGTGGGATCTTCCCGGACCAGGGCACGAACCCGTGTCTCCTGCATCAGCAGGCGGACTCTCAACCACTGCGCCACCAGGGAAGCCCTGTGGTACTTTTTTATGGCAGCCCTGGCAAACTAAAAACAGTGCCCAACTTAGAACAGGTCAAGAACAAGTTCAATCAATCCAGGAAAGATTTCAAACAAAAAAGAATCTGATGTGTTTACCCTATCCACACTGAGAAATGTTACAGTGGTGTTAAGAGATCTGGAGGATGAATTAGTGATAGGTTCATAGGAAAAGACGCAAACAAAAATGAAGGGGACAGAATGGTGTAAGAATGGAGACATACTCGTACACGATGGTTCAGAGGTGAGTGATACTTACCTAGCAAATAACATAAACTTAGAATACTGATTTAACCAAAAGTTGGGAAATAACTATCCTGAATAGATGAGGGGAACAGAAGTGTGCATGTGGACAGATGATGTGAAAGAGCTAAATTCTCATCTTCCACAGTAGGAAGTCAATAGTATCAGAAACTGAAAAATCAAGACGTGGTAATATAAGCCTAGTATTTAAATATGGAGGCAAATATTAGAAAATAATGCTAAAATACTTAAAGTGGTTGCATTTGGGTAGAAAATAATGCAAAACTACTTAAAGTGATTGCCCTTGGGGAGTGACCATCGGGGGACAGGGCAGGGGTACTGATGGGAAGACTACTCTTTTTCATAGAAATCTCGGTAGAACTATTTGAATTTTAAACTATTGGGTTGGCCAAAAAGTTCGTTTGGGTTTTCCGTAACATCCTGCAGAAAAACCCAAACGAACTTTTTGGCCAACCCAATACTTAACGTGTGTTTTTTTAACAAAAATAAAAAATTTAAAAGCTTAAACAGACCACTAAAGACCTTTAAAAAAGGTTGCTTGTCCCTTTAGCCAGAGGACTTTCAGTGGTGTGATGTGAGCAGAAGCCAGAAACACAGTGTGCTGAAGAATAAATAAGACACGAGATAGAAAAAGGAGACTGGTTTTCAACAAGCTGTGTTGATAAATGAAATAGCATGGGGACAGAGAGGACAACATGATCAAAGAAGGTTTTCAAAGGTGGCAGTGCTTAAGATGACACTTCTGCTGGCAAGGTCCTCCTCAGAAACTGCTTGCCAAGGAACTCCTTAAAACTATTAGATTAGCTGGACTCCCATGCCTGTCCCTGGTGGCTCTTTTTTTGCCTCACCAGTTGTCTTGCTGCTCCAGTATCTTTCCAAGGGAGAGTTCACGTGTACGCGAAGGAACAATTCCACAGAGCAGCCTTCTGGCAAGAAGAACTCTTGTATCTCTGTTAAATGTGGTGGGCAGAAAAACACTTTCTGAGCCACCACCTAGATAAAAGGTAGCAACCTGAATGAGCTCATCAGACACAGACCAGGGAGTAGCTGAGTTAGAGCACTTCCTCAGGGTCAGGTTCCACAGGATGTTCATTTATAACACGGAACAGAGAAAACAACTATCATATGCAGTATCAGACTTCAAAATACAACGCTTCAAAATCAGAGACTCAAACAATGAAGCCAATTTGCCCAAGTATTCATCAAATATTTACCAAGGCTTATGATGTCATGACAGACCTTTTCTTGAGCAAACAAAGGTTTCTGGCTTCCTCTGCAACTAAAAATAATTAACACCTCCCACACGATCCAGCTGTGTGTTCCAGAGGTAAACTAGCAGAAGGGGCAAGTTAGAAAAAGTCAAGGTCAAGGCACCATTCCGCTGTGAGGGGCAAGTGGAGAAAGACTACAGCAGGTTACGTTCAACAAAGAAGCAACAACACAAGTTGTTGTTGCCATGCAACTCTCCCCAGATAATCCAGGCTTTAAATGCCACACCCTATTCTGTTCATCAAGCAACCTTTATAGTCTATAAAAGTTTCCAAGTTTTCTGAGTAGCTCCACCCAGTTGATAACAATTACCCTGTCAGGTAAGTTACCCAGCATTCAGCATTTACATTTATCAATTGGTCTCTCCTGCTCAACTGACAATCAATCCCTAAAAGTTTATCCCGTGTTAGATGGCGTATCTGGCAATTCAGTGTAAGGAAATTGGTCAAATCCAACAACAGACTGCCAAAAGAAAGAAAGAATGTCTAATCTCAAAAATACTACAACTAATTACAAATAGTGATTAGGTTCTAAAGAGATTATCTCCTAGGTAGATTTTAATAGAAATCTTGAACAGTTTGGGTTGGGGGGAGAAGATACCCTGATGACTGGGTAATAACAGAACATGACAAAAACACTAAAAATTTTCTACACACACACACACACACACACACACACACACACACACACTCTAACATTACAAGTCTAGTCAGAAGGAAATACACCAGAAAAGGAAGATAGAATTTTTAAAAGTAATTTACAAGGGATGTTCTTTATTACATTTTATCAGTTCTAAAATATCATCCTCTTTTAAAAGAATTTAAGACTGGAATGACAGACTATTTCCTTCACTGTTGTACATACTGCAAATTTATCAGCAGAGCTAAGTATCAATATAATTTTTCCTTAAGCTCGAACACATAAGGGAGCACTAAAATAGATTATAAACCTCATTTGACCTGATCTTATAAAAAGTCACTCTGGCTGTCTTCAGTCCTGTTCTGTCTCCAGATAGATTTCCACGGTAGGCTTGTGTCACTTGGTCCATCTATAAGGGGTCGGATAGGGTAGTCTGTAGTAACTGCCAGGATACCACCTTCTGTTCTGTGCTGCTTGACTGGCATTTTGCTTTACATTCCAAGAGTACCTCTTGTGTAAACGGTCCTCTCCGTGGGGACCAGGAGGAGGAATATGGCCTCTATGGTAAATGTTCTGATTCTGTGAAAATTTTCTTAAACGAAACAAAAGTAATACACCATTATTAGTTTTAATAAATATATATAACAAGCTTTATAAAATTATACATAAATACTCTGGTTCTACTGTTTTCTACCTGTGTGATTTTAGCAGATAAAATTCCTTAACCTTTGGATTTCATAGTTCTTTATAAAATAGAGCTAATAATACCTTCCATCTTCATGGATTGTTCTGAAGATAAATTAAGATGATATACTTCAATTACCCACCACAATGCCTTGGCACACTGTAGGTTCCCAGAAGCCTTCCCACCTTTCCCTATAGAGATAAATGCCCATACTATTCGAATCAGATACGTTCTCTCCAAGTGTGGCAGGGTTGACATTAAACAGAATAAGCTATGTATTTTTGAAACCAGGAACCTACTTTCACTTTATAAGTAAATACATATATAAATTAATTATAAAATGTAGAAATTCTAACCATGGCACATGCAGCAAATCTGGAAAATTAAAATTTAATTGTTTCAAAAGCAATATCAGTAAATCTAATATAATCATACAAAAGAAAATTTGGAAATCTGAGAAAAGTAAATACCCCCAAAAACCCCTCAATCCCACTTAATCTAAGTAAACTGGTTAATATTTACTTTGGGTCTTTTTCCCCCTAGCATCTTTTTCTGACTGCTGAATTATAACCTATTATTTTCACTTATCATAAGTAAGCTATCATTTTCAATGGCTTTATAAAATATCATAGTATGGATATAATAATTTACTTAGCTATTCTTCATCATTAGAAATGCAAGCTGCTACCAACTTTTCCACTACTGTAAATAATGCTGGGATTAACATCCCAGAACATATACAACTGTATCCTAAGCACCTAGTCCAGAGTCTGATACATAGTAGGGAGTTTGAGAAATGTGCTGAATGATTAAAAGCATGTAAATTTCTCCATATTTTTAAGTATTTCTGTAACCTCATGGTGGAATTACCAGGTATGAACATTTTTATGGCTATTACAGTTATGTTTCAAAAGGGCTATACCATTTTTCAGTGCCCCTGGCAACATAAGCAACACCTTTTTGAAATGTTTACATCTGCTAAAAATGCCAAAACATCTTTTTGAAAACTGAAAGCTTACAATGTGCTAAAGTACTTTATTAACTCATGTAATAATCAACAACAATCCCAAGGTATATGTTATTAAAATTTTATTTATAATATTATTAACATTTCCATCTAACTGATAAGAAAATAGGAATTTAGAGATCTTACTCAAGATCACATACAGGGTGAACAGCAGAGCCAGGATGCAAACCCAGGTCCAGCCTTACAATCAAACACTGGACTACCTTGTCAAAAACCTGCTAAATTAATAGCAAAAACTGTTGTTGTTTAATTGTACTGAGGTTTTTCCTGTTTCCCAAGTAAAAGTATGTTTGTGATTTATGTGTTCAACCCCTTTGCAAGTTTCTCTACTGGAATTTTACCATTTTCCCTATAATTTGTATTTACTCTTTAAATAAAGCAACCTTCTTTATTCTGAAAACTATACCACTATTAATGCAGCCTAAGAATGTAGGATCCTTTCTGACACTCACATCAAATTATTGGCTTAAACTAAGTTTAAGAATCAATGAAAATGTCTAAGTCCTCTTCCCAACTGCCTCCGAAAAATCACCTATTCCCCCTCCTATACTTGATTTTCCAGCCCTAAATGCAAACTATGGAACGAACAATACCTCCTGGTTGACACTGATCAGCAAGAAAACACCAATTTCTTCACATCATAATGTGTGTGCACTAATTTATAATATTAATTTCTATTTCAATTCTAGAAAAAGGGAAAGCAGAGATACCTTTCTGATTGCTGCAAATCTTGGGTCTGGGCATGGAAATGCCGAGATGTTGGGTAACCTGGGGTCTGATGGAGGTTATACTTCGGTCCTCGGTAAACAGACTTATTGGCTGTGTGAACTGGTTCCATCATATGCACTGAGTCTTCAAAACCACTTGTTCTGGATACACTGGAATCCCGATTCCTCAAACAGAATGTTTCCACAAAATATTACTGGTCTGCAAATTCAGCAGCCAATTTAGTGACTATATATTGGACCGGGAAAATAACAATTCCATCCTCCCCACATTCCTATTTGTTTAGGTTTCCTCGAGCAAGTAAACAGCTATAAGAAGAAGGGATATGTGCAACTTAAATGATATAAAAATAGATCTTCCTAACCACAAATATCACATATAAAATGCAACTTACTTTCTGATGGGACCATTCCGAAGGTCTTCGATGTAGTTTTGTCTTTCTAAGCAATGTCCACGGCTCCTATTGAATACTGAGGAGCGGATGAACGGTTAGAAATAACTGTACAAAAAGCAAATCTTTCCCAGAGAAAGCAGATCAAAGCTGAAATCCAGGGACTTCCCTGGTGGCGCGTGGTTAAAAATCCACTTGCCAATGCAGGGGACAAGGGTTCGAGCCCTCGTCTGGGAAGATCCCACATGCCACGGAGCAACTAAGCCCATGCGCCACAACTACTGAAGCCTCTGTGCCTAGAGCCCGTGCTGCGCAACAAGAAGCCACTGCAATGAGAGGCCCGCGTACTGCACCAAAAGTAGCCCCTGCTCGCCGCAACTAGAGAAAGCTCACACAGCAATGAAGACCCAACGCAGCCCAAAATAAATAAATTAATTAAATAAATTTTAGAAAGAAAAAAAAAATGCTGAAAAGCACTGACTGATTTACTCAGGCTGTTATATCTCGCTATTTCCAGATACATCCCTTTATAAACTTTTGGTAAAAGGTTATCTTATGTCAGAACAAATGAATTACAAACTTTTCTCTTTTCCTTTTTTTTTTTTTTTTTTTTTTGTGGTACGCGGGCCTCTCACTACTGTGGCCTCTCCCACTGCAGAGCACAGGGTCCAGACGCGCAGGCTCAGCAGCCATGGCTCACGGGCCCAGATGCTCCACGGCATGTGGGATCCTCCCGGACCGGGGCACGAACCCATGTCCCCTGCATCGGCAGGCGGACTCCCAACCACTGCGCCACCAGGGAAGCCCCAAACTTTTCTCTTTTTCCAAAATTTGAGAAATTCCCCTACACTTCTACCTTCAAATTTTATAAAAAGGGAAAACTAGTGACAACCCTTATACTTACATTCAATTGCATCATCTGGCCACATGCCTTCTATATCAATCAAGTATCTACAAAACAACAAAATTCAAGTCATTTGTAAATTAAAAAAGAAAATCAAGTTTTTGCAAAAAAGGTCCAGTTTCGCTTTACAAATATAGATATAAAAATCCTAAGAAAGTATCAGCACTTCTAATCAATAATTATTAAAGAATGATATACACCATGACTACAAAAAGGCTTTATTCCAAGGATGCAAGGATAACGCAACTTTAGAAAATCTATTAATTATTTACATTAATACAATAATTTAATTAATAAAGAGACAGAGAATAAAATACAGGACCAAACTGGCAGATGTTAAAAAGTTATCTGGTAATATACACAGTCAGTTTTGGTCAAAATGCTTTGTACACTCAAAACAGGAGACTTAATATGACAGAGTATTCAAGAACCAACAAATAAGAAAAGACAAATTAGGATAAATATTAACATCATATCTAAAAAACCCTATCTAACCAACCATAGGAGCCAGAAACTTAGGAATCACCATCACTGACAGCTATTTCTCCCTCACCCTCATCCTCAACCCACCACCAGTGCTAACAATGATACTGCCTACATACCTCTAGAATCTGTCCACATCTTTCCACCAAAATGAGCACCATACCCAGGTCCAAGCCACCATTATACGCAATTTCTACAAAACTCTCCTAACTTGTTTCCTCGCTTCCACTCTTTCTCGCTGCAGTGTATTCTCCACTCGGTAGCAAAACGATAGGTTGAAAATGCAATTGGGTATGTTCCACACACTCACCTTCAACAAAAAAAGTTCAATGGTTTTCTATTCCTCTTAAAGTCTGAAACCTTAAACATAAGCCTGCACGATTGAGCTCCTACCCACACTTGCAGCTCCATTATAATGACATGCTCCCCCAACAGCCCAACCTTCATGGCCAGTTCCTCCAACACAGCATATGCTTTCCTCTTATAGGGTCTTGTGCTATTCCTTATGCTCAGAAATCTCCCCCCAACGTCCCTATCTGGTTAATACCTACTCATCCTTCAGATATCAGCTGAAACATCCCTAAATAAACCTTGTCTAATCTCCATGATGAGATCACAGCCTCCCTAAAATATGCTCTCATGGTACCATGTCCCTCTCCTTGGCACGTGTCAGAGTTGTAATTCTACAAGCAGAGTATGATTCTTGAATATCTATTCCCTCTCTGGACTGTTAAAATTCACAAAGGACAGGTCAAGTCTCTTTTCAAAAGTCTTTTTGCTAGCACCCAGCACAGCGCTTAAACATAACAGATGCTCAATAAGTATTTCCTGCATGAACAACCATAAATTGGTACAGTGTAGCAACATCCACAAAAAGCATAAGGGTATAAACTCTTTGATGCAGAAGTAAGCAAAGGAACAATGCAGCCTTAAAAAAAAAATAAACAAATGGTACCTAGTGAAACTTAAAAACTTTTGCACAGCAAAGGAAACTATAAACAAGACAAAAAGACAACCCTCAGAATGGGAGAAAATATTTGCAAATGAATCAACAGGCAAAGGATTAATCTCCAAAATATAAAAATAGGTCATGCAGCTCACTATTAAAAAAACAAACAACCCAATCAAAAAATGGGCAGAAGACCTAAGTAGACATTTCTCCAAAGAAGACAGATGGCCAAGAAGCACATGAAAGCTGCTCAACATCACTAATTATTAAAGAAATGCAAATCAAAACTACAATGAGGTATCACCTCACACCAGTTAGAATTGGCATCATCAGAAAACCTACAAACAACAAATGCGGGAGAGGCTGTGAGGAAAGGGAACCCTCTTGCACTGCTGGTGGGAATGTAAACTGATACAGCCACTATGGAGAACAGTATGGAGGTTCCTTAAAAACTAAAAATAGAATTACCATATGACCCAGCAATCCCACTACTGGGTATATACCCAGAGAAAACCATAATTCAAAAAGACACATGCACCCCGAAGTTCACTGCAGCACTATTCACAATAGCTAGGTCATGGAAGCAACCGAAATGCCCACTGACAGATGAATGGACAAAGAAGATGTGGTACGTATATACAATGGAATACTACTCAGCGATAATAAGGAACGAAATTGGGTCATTTGTAGAGACGTAGATGGACCTAGAGACTATCATACAGAGTGAAGTAAGTCAGAAAGGGAAAAACAAATACTGTATATTAATGCATATATGTGGAATCTAGAAAAATGGTACAGATGAACTGGTTTGCAAGGCAGAAATAGAGACACAGGTGTAGACAACAAACATATGGACACCAAGTGGGGAAAGCAGGGCAGGGCGGGGGTCGGTGGTGGTGAGATGAATTGGGAGATTGGGATTGACATATATACACTAATATGTATAAAATAGATAACTAATAAGAACCTGCTATATAAAATATAAATAAATTTTTAAAATTCAAAAATAAATAAAAGTAATAATTAATTAATTAAATTTTTTAAAAAATGAATGAGGTTGGAAGACTGTCAAAACAGCACACAGATCACACACTCAAGCCCCGGAAGATGGGGAACTGCCTTAAGTCCCCCACTTCGGATGGCATCTCCCTGCCTCAGAAGTCTCAGTCTGACTGGGCTAGCTTTGGCAAGGGGACAGAGCTGGATCAGGAGCCACTGCTGCCATATCTGGATCAAGTTCCAGTTCTGGTCTATCATCCAACACCTAGCCAGACTCGCCTAGCAACGCAGCTGAGAGGAACAAATTAGGATAGCTCAAAGAATAGGCCTCATACAGCATCAGCCTGAAGGAGTTTATGACCCTGGAAGAAATGGATCAGAAAAAAGGATCCAGGGGACTTCCCTGGTGGTGCAGTGGCTAAAGACTCCGCACTCCCAATGCAGGGGGCCTGGGTTCATTCCCTGGTCAGGGAACTAGATCCCACATGCATGCCGCAACTAAGAGTTTGCATGTCACAACTAAGGAGCCCACCGGTTGCAACTAAGACCCAGCGCAACCAAAAAAAATAAATGAATAAATAAAATAGTTTTAAAAAGATCCAGGAGTGTATGATGGACTTTGTTTATGCGAACCCAGTTTGATTTCTGCTGTGTATGCAGATCACCTGGGCTGTACAGATGACTGGCTGATGAGATCCTTCATGTGCCCCTCCTGCATGGAGACAGTTGATGCAGCACTGCTTTTGTCCTGCGAGACTAACTGAGCCAGTGTCTCTCACCTGACTTCAAGTGAACCATCATTTCTGGTGGTTTTGATCTTTTGTCGTTGAGCCCAAAGAGCCAGGAATTAGGAATTAAGACCATGCATGAAAGTTTCCTAAAAATTCCTGAACGGCTGCAGATGTTGGGGAAAAGTACGTGATATTTTAGAAATTTAGGGGGAAAAGTAGGATGCTATTATTATGTAAAGCCTTCACCCAGTGTTTAAAAATATAATTGTATTTAGATCTTGTTATTGCTCCAGTACATAGGAATTGTGTAAAGTGTTACAGCAGCTATATATGTTTCAATTGTGTGTCGAAGATTAGGATAAAGATAGCAGTTGTTTTTCCTAAGTGAGATAACTTTCTTCTTCCCCCTACCTAAATTCTTTTCTGCAGTTGCTGGTATTTGGGTCAAGCGTTTATTAAAAGCTACATTTTATAACACTGGCACAAAAAAAAGTAGTTTTAAGCTTGTTTGCATAGTTCTTTTTTTAAAAATAAACATAGAGCATTTATTTTTTACTTTATAGGAACTCCACAACTTAAGGTCCCATTGTTCTTTTGCTGTGATTGTTGTTACTACTGATGTTGCTGTTTTCTGTCTTTGCTGGTTCTGTCTAATCTACCATTTGTCATTATTGGCATATGATCATCTCAAGGTCACAAGATGGCTGCTGTAAAACCAAGTATCATATTTTCACAAAATGAGGAGGAAGCAGAAAAAGAGTCCAAATGGTCATTTTCCTAATGCATATTTATCTTTCTTCAGAGAAAAATATCATTCTCATAAGCACAATAACAGCCCTCCCCTAATTACTCATTGGCTACAACAGATTGATATGACCATTCGTAAGACAATTCATGGCAAAGAGGGATATGAAAATGATTATCTCAGCCTAACAAGGATTTATCCACTAAAGCTGAATGCCTCACTCCTCAAAAAAATCATAAAGTTCTATGAGCAAGAAGAACTAATAAGTGACTATTAAGTAAACCACCAGAATTGTTTGTCCAAAACCATATGATTCTTTTTTTCAAGTGGAAATGGAATTCATTGCCTTAGGTCTTTTTAAATAGTGTACTATTACTGTTGGGGCTGGCTCTGTGCTTGAAAACCAGTTTATTTATAACCTGTTACAGGTGGTATATTTCTTTGCAGTTAAGAAATGCAGAATTCAAAGTGATCTCCTAGATAGTAAGCAAACTGAGATTCATTGTCCCTCTTCTATTAAAAAAATGAGTTAATGTGTCTAGAAGCTAACTCTAGTAAAGTGGGGTTTAACATTATCCTTTCTTATGGGTTTCATCTAATTATTTTGGTTGTTAATATGGTGATAATTAAAAGTCAAGATAAATTTTAAACATTAAGAATTCTGATTTATTGAGCTTCAATTCTGCCACCATGCTTATGTAAAAATGAAAGTCGCACCATGGATAAACTGAGAAAAGTTTCTCAGTTGTAACCATTTTGATTTATTTTTTCCTGTGACCTCCTTCCCTGTTGTCTTCAACCACAGCAAAGAGATACTGCATGTCTTCTTATTGTAGTGCTGAGGTTATTGAAATTATATAAAACACATCTCAGTCTCTGTCTCTTAGAAGGAAAGTCCTGCTAGTTGACTGACAATTCTAAGCAGGGAGAATTAAGATAAATGTGTTTCATGTTTTGCACACAAATGCAGAATTTGTATAATCATGACTTCACAGTTGCCATCTCAAAAGAGAAGGAATTTCTCCTTTATATTTTTCTTGCAATTAATGTAAGAACACTCTGAATCTCTAAGATTCTGAAGTGTTAGAAGTAGAGATGGTCTAGTAAAGATGTAGTTGTAATGTTTTACCCATTTAGCATGTGTTTATTTTTCCTTATGTACTCGAAGGTGACATATTTGTTCAGCTCAGTGACACTACAGCTGAAAAAATCATTCATTAGTGAAAGGAGAAGCAATCTCAACCTAACAAATCACAAGTGTTTCTTATTATTTTATATTGAGTTGAATATTTGACTCTTAACACTGTCTACATACAAAACAGAAGTCTCTTGAAGGGTTCTTCGTAAGTGCATTATAGAAGAATTTAGTATGTCATAAGCTCTTAAAGATTTGACATTCAACTGTCGTAGTATCCATGTTCGTTAATTTTCTTATGAGCCCCATGATGAGTTTGAGAAAAACTGAAAGAATTAGAGTATCAGGTTCTATTAAATTGTTACATGTATCTTGCTTAAGTTTTTGTTCATTAACTTATATACACCTGAATAAAGCAAATTTGAGGAAAATAAATAAATAAATAAGAATGAGGTCTCCAAATATTTTCATAGGAAGATGTCCGCCATATATTAAATTATAAACCAGAATGTCTAAACACTATACCATTAAATCACATATACAGTCAGTTCTGTATATCCAATGGTTCCATATCCTGCAAAAATGGAAGGCCAACTATACTACACCATTTTACATATGTGACTTGAGCATCCGAGGATTTTGGTATCCATGGGGAGTCCTAAAACCAATCAATCCCCTGCAGATACCAAGGGACCATTGTATATGCTTATATCTGCATTTTTTACGTCTGAAAAAATATGTGCTGAATTATTACTGGTGGTAACCTCTAAGTAGGGGGCAAAATTGCCTTCCACTTCATACATTTCTCTGACTGCATTTTTTGCATTCAGCTTACATTAGCTTACATTACCATTGTAAACAGAACAATTTAAACATGGTCTGCCTTTTGGGGTTGGCAACTCACCTGCAGATGAGGTAGCCAGTCCTGTTTAAACCATGGGTACAGTGGACACCAATAAGTCTGTCTATAACAGAGAATATGGAATTAAGTAAGCGAAGTAGATACACTAAAAACAAGTTATACAATATTCTGAAGAGTAGCGTTTATTAGTTACCACGACACTACAACTATCCTGAAAAGGAAAAACTCTGAAGAAAAGAGTGTTTTTGCAGGAATGTACTATGAAGAATTAACTACTATAAACTCAAAATTCATTGTCTCTGGGAAATTTTGCATAGCCTCCAATCAGATGCAATAGTGTGGCATGGAGAATGCCCATCAGGAACTGATGTGACTATAGAAAAAGGGAGTGGGAAAAAAAAAACAGGCTATCAGAAGAACAGAATTTGTTTTTGAGTGAAACAAATGGAATGCCTTCACTTTTCATGCTCAATATTAAAAAGAACAAACGGTTTCTGAAGGGCTCTTGGGGTCCCAAAGCACTTCCATTCCTTCTCTCATTCACTGCTCCTCACACGCCACGGGTCTATGTCCTGTGGAGACCTCGGGTAAGTAGCACCGTTCTTATTTCACAATGAAAAAGTAAGGCTTGAGACATAAACCCAAGCTGCACAGCAGGCAAACAGAAAAAAGACTAGAATGGAGTCTCAGATTTTTCCAACTATGCCACAGTATTTCATGGTCCAGCACTTAAAAAAAATTATATGAGATAGTAAATAAAAAACAACATGTAGCTGATCTCTGCAAAAGGTATGTCTGTGACTAGGTGGTGTCTGGCATTCGTCATCTCCTGCCTGGATTACTACCGCCCTACAATTCTAACAATCTCTTCTATTTCAACTGAGCCTCCACATGGAAGATGTTATCTTTCTAAAATATAAACTTGGCTGGATTGCCTTGTTGCTTAAAAATCTTCACTTAGCACAGAATAAAGCCCAAGTTTTCGGCATAGCACTGAGAACTCTTTACAAACAAGCATCAGTCTGTCTCTTCAACTGAATTATAAGTTCAAACTATGACTTACAAGAACCTACATCATCCACCTCCCTCCTTTCTCCTGCCAGCTTCCCTGATCCCATTCTCTACTGCCCTGTCCTCACTCACTTTCCCCTGTCCAGCCACACAGGCCTCCTTACTCTTCCTCAAACATGCCAAGCTCAGTCGTGCCTCAGGGACTTTGCACCTACTATTCCTTCTGCTTCAGAACACACCCTCCCAACCCATCTCCTCTCCCAGATATCCAGCGGCTTGTTTCTCACTTCAAGGCTCTGCTCAATCGACAACTTAATAGAGGGGACTTCCCTGATCACCTACCACATTCCCTCACCTCTTCATCTTGTTCTGCTATTCTCCAAAGCATTTACCACACTTGACACTCCATATATTTACTACTTATTTATTTATCTCTCTCCCCCACTAGAATGTAAAGTAGTAAGGGCAAGAACTTTGTTCTGTTCCTACTTCCTAAAAGAGTGCCTTCAACTTAGAAGGTGTTATACAAATATTTGCTGAAAATGAATGTATGAATTCTTTGCCCTTTCACACTACCCTCTAGTCACACCAGAGGCTGCCCCTCCAGAGCACAAGTTCAAGCTCTGTGCCTTTTGTATCTGTTCCCAATACCTGGGCTGTCCTTTCCTCATTCTGGCCAAATCCTCTTCCTCCAAGCCCAGCTCAAATGCTGTCTCCTCAGTCAGGCCTTCCTTAATTTCTCCTCTATATTCCTGCTGCACCTGATTCATTTATTGTAATTAACCCACTTACAGTCACTACATGTTGACCTTCCCAGATGACTGTAAGTTGCTACTGAACAAAGACTTCTAGTCACCTCTGTATCCCTGTGCCCTAAAAACAAACCTATAAGGCTCTCGGTGTTTACTAAAACAATTTATTTTCTGAGTCTCTACCAATTCTAGGGAGTGGATAGTACAGTCTCCTCCTCATTATCAGTGTGCCTGGCATCTGTGGGAGGGCCTTAGAGCAGAGGAAGCCACCAATGGGTCAAAACTAAGGTCCTGAGACTACAATGGCAGAGAGCATGGTGAAGTAAGCCCACTGCATGCAGAAGACCCACAGAGGAGTCAGCATATGCAATGGTATAACATGTGAACAATCAACGTTTATAAACACGTTCTCATGCAATTGTAAGGATCTTCTAGCCCACGCAGGACAGAACACACACAAAGGAGCCTGGAGGAAGTGAGTAGGCCGGCAGCTGCACCCTAACATCTTAAGAGGTAACATTTCTGTGACTACAGTTTACGCAAATCAGATAATCTGCCTCCTTTGTAGACACCCTGGTTATCACAGGCAAGGCCAAGCCTCTCAAGTTTTAAAGCTAAAGTACAGGGAAGATATGTGAATAGGGCTTAAGGTATTTGGGAGCTAGTACCTGCATTAAGCAACCACGTTACAGAATGAAAATTTATCTTGAAATTCCAGTCTCTCCCTCTCTCTCTCACCTCCTATCCCCTATCTTCCCACCTCCATCTCTAATCCTTCTCCACTACTCCCTGTTTTATGTATATATGTGCATCCTTTTTATATACATGGAATATTTACTGTCTGTTAGATTTATTTAATAAAGTGCACACACCTCAGGCTAAATTTAGAAAGAGGACAAAATGAACACCTTCTCATGTGGGTCACTGGTGTTTCAAAGACAAAAGATTCCTCAGTCTTAAAACACGGCAAATACCATGTTCCTTCTAATAGTCAGATGCTAGAAACAGGCAACTGGATCCTTAAAATTCAGACGCTATTAAGACCTATCAACAGAGTAGATCTTAAAGCGGAAACAAGAAAACACCAGCCTTTTAAGTTTCCCGTCTGAAGATAAGAATACGAGGTGCTAGTGTTCTTCCTCACTTGTACCCAAAGTGTAAAAGCAGCAAAAATATCTTAAACACATATGATGCGGAAGCCACTCTTCTGGTCCACTCTGTTTTGTTTTGCTTCTAGGGATCTGTCTCACTCCGAACCTTTGCTTTTTGTTTTCTCTTTTATATACGCTGAGAACCTGAGAGTCTTAACCTTTTCTTCTACCTCTCAACCAATAAGTAGGACAAAAGAACACTTTTATTTCTTTATGTATTTTCCATTCAAATTTTTTAAAAAGAGATAAGTAAGCTAGTTCAGTTCATATTTCATACAAAAATCACTTTCCAAACTAAACTAAATTCTTTGTGACCATAAACAGGAAAAACACCATACTCTATTAGTACCATCTGACATTTCCACCTTAATGTTACCAAACACAACAGGCCTAATGTCAGAACTATTAAAAATGTTAAAAATCCCCAACCCCACTCAAAATGCATACCAAGTTCAGGTAACGGAAAAGAAAAAAACAAAAACAAAACCAACTCACCATTATCTTTATTTTCTTTCAAGAACCCATTAACAGCACATTGGAATTTAAAAATAGTGTCATCATCTGGCACCTGATGCCCAATTGTACAAATTTTTAAATAAGGAATAGTTTCTGGTAAGTCCTATAAGGCAAAACCATGAAAATATGTATTATTTCATTTGTAGGGAAAGAATAAAAAATTAATTAGAGAAGGCAGAATATAAACTAAGAGAGTACATTAAACTTAGTATGTCAATCATTATGATAAGATCCATTTTTTCCAAAGCTGCTTTAACCAGTAAGTATCACCTGATTTTCATTAAAACTGCAGAATGGACAGTTACTAGGCATGCAAAAGGAAAAGCAAATCTATGTGAATGAATGCACATGTAACTCAAAATGATATAAACAGTTCTACCTACATTTATGTTCTATCTTACATTTCAAGGGACATAAAGTGGCTGTGATTTAAGTAGAATAGTAGAATAGAGTCAGAAGAACCTGGGTTCGAATTAGGAAATAGAGCAAATTTCAGGCATTGTTGGGAACTGGTATTCTCGTGGTGGGAGAAAGTAGACTATCAATAGAAGAGAGAAAAGTATAAGTGAAAATTCTGTAGTTCTGAATTTAAATGGAAGGTAGCAGTATGAACCTATGACATATTTTATATTCAAAACAAACATACATATCTCCCAGCTCTGACCACTGAAAAAGTCTAGAAACAACTGATGTCATATCAGAAGGACTCAGGAGTCTCTGAGAAGCTCCAACTGGCCAAAGATAGGGCCTCAGTTAGAATAATAACTGTAACGGAGTCCACGGTGAAATGAATAAATAAATTCTAAAAAACTGGTCACCACTGGAGGATATTTGTGAATCAACTCATTATTTTGAAAACTGTTAAATAAAAGAAGAGAATCATGCCTCTACAACTGGGCAACCAAGTAGCTGATGAGGGGAATGGTCTCCTGATAGAAATATACCAAGCTAATAAGTGAAAAAAAAAACAACAGAATTCACCAGTTTTTGATGACTCAACTGAATTAATGGATGTAGGTGTGAATTATCAGTGACTGCTAATATCACAGAAAGAGACAATTATATGTCTCCATGGAACAGCACATCATCACCTATGAAACCGTCTTGCCAAAACAAAACATGCAAGCTTCATTCTGATCAATGACCAATTTACAGGAAATAAAAGGATTGAAGAATATGTTAACAACACATGGAATGTAATCATCAAAATCTAGATGGGACAAATCACCTGGTTTTTTAAAAACTAAAATTCAAGAAGGAAATAAAAAGTGAGAGAGACATGGAGGGAGAACCTATAGATTAAATAAGACTTCAGAGACCTAACAATCAACGGCAAAGTGTGGACCTTATTTGGATCTAATTCAAAATTCTAAAAAACAATTTTTTATGACATTTAGAAGACAACTGCAAATTTGAGCACTCACTGGGTATTTAATATTAAAAAATGATATAAGGAATAAAAATCCTATATTTTACATATACATACCAAAAATGTATAGGTGTAATTACATGTTGTCTAGGTACTGTTTCAAGATAATATGGAATAGGGTGAAACACGTGAGGGTATAGATAAAACATGACAGCCATCAGTTGGTAAATATTAAAGCTGGATGAGTTCATGGGTATACAAGGAACACTCACAGTATTTTGTATACTTTAGTATATGTTTAAAATTTGTGATACTTGTTTAAAAACATGACGACACCGTAGAAAAGTTTGGCAGTTTCTCAAAGGTTAAATGTACACCTACCACATGACCCAACAACTCTGCTACTACCTACACTGCACATCTAAAAGAACTGAAAGCAGGGATTTGAACAAATATTTGTACAACAATGATCATAGCAGCATGATTCACAATAGCTACAAGGTGGAAACAACCGAAGTGTCAATCAACCGATGAATAACAAACTACGTTATATACACAGTGGGATTTATTAAGCCCAAAAAGGAATGGCATTTTGTTCCATGCTATAACATGGATGAACCTCGAAAACACTATGTTTAGTGAAATAAGCCAGACATAGAAGGACAAATATTGTAGATTCCACTTACACGAGGTACCTAGAATAGGCAAATTCATAGAGACAGAAAATAGAATAGAGGTTACTAAGGGTTGGTGGGAGAGAAAATGGGGTTGTTACTGTTTGATGGTTATAGAGTTTTTGTTGAGGATGATGAAAAAGTTTTGATTTTAGACAGTGGTGATGGTTACACAACACAGTGACTGTAATTAATGCCACTGAACTACATATTTATAAATGGTTAAAATAAATATGATTTATGTATACTTTACCACAATAAAAAAGAAAGAGGAATAACTGAATTGACATTTCAATTCTTCCTCTTCTGAGTGTCAGTTTCATCGTTTGTAAAATTAGTAATTGTAGTTGTCTATCCTCTGAGCTTAGTGCAGAGTAAGCACTCAGTAGCAGATATCAGTACTACTTCCACTTCAACAGCAAAGGATTGTTGTGAAGATTAACTAAGTCCATCGATATGAAAAAACTTTCTAAATGGCAAACTGCTGTACAAATATTAACAAACATTAGGTGTTACTGTCTCCCAAGGCCATGGAACAGGTCAGAAGAAGGATAATTCTTTTGCACTGGTATGTCTTACATGGGCCAAGAGAATATATCGGTTTCTGTACTATATCAGAAGGTATTAGGAAAAGAAAGCATAAAACTTAGAGAACAATTGTCTTTTACCGTGATGCTTAAACTTGCTCAGGCAACTGCTTAAAATAAGTGCTGAAGATATAATGGACATGCCTTTCTTTCCTTTTAGCCTACGACTATTCTTACTAAAAGTTTACTTCATTTTCAAAATGTAGAACATGGAAGCTTACAGAATTTCTTAAGCTTATCTAGAGCCTAATGCCAAATACTATAGTTCAATTCATATCTTTAATCTCATTTTGAAACAGCAATTAGAAATGTGTATTTAAGGAAACCACTAGCTTCCCTTTTTGAACCCATGAAAGAAGGCCAGGATTCACCTTAGCATAAGATGATAAGTACTGAATTACTATGAATTATTACAGTATCAGAAGAAGGTCATTTTCAATTACGGGTTCCATTTACCTCTGGCTTATAATAGCGGCGAGTATATGTTAAGTCAATAATCAGCCCAAGTTCTTCATTCTGTTCTTGGATTTTGTTAAAAAGATCCAAGGGGGAAAAACATTCTTCTGGAGCAAGATTCTTTTCAAAACTCTGTCACAAAGAATAAAATAAGAAAAACATGTGTTTAAAATCCTTTATTACATTATCCATTTATTCAAACCCTGTGATGCTAACATATGAGATTCAAAGTAAAGTTTCCTCCTCTGGAATTTACAAGCGATATTACAATCCTTTCTTCCACAGAGATTAGACAGAAGAAAATAAGCTCACTTCTGTATATTTATTTCTATGTTGGTTTATTTCAGGCTGGTCTCCTAACCAGACTGTAAATTCCCAGAAGGCAGGGACCACATCAATTTTGGCTACCACTGTACTGCCACCTCCAAGCAGAGTGCCTGTAAATAGACACATAAATAAATACTTCTTGAATATCTACCTATAGGAAGGATGGCTTTCACTGCTAAATATTCTTTTATGTATTTGGCTTATTTATGTACTCTGTTCCATTGATCTGTTTGGCTATTCAAGTGCCAGCAACACAGTTTTTTTTAAATTAGTAGACTAGTTTTAGAGCAGTTTGAGATTCACAGCAAAACTGAGCAAAAAGTACACAGTCCCCACTTATACCCTCTCTCCTTCATCCCATACAACCTTCCCCATTATCAACATTCCATACCAGTGTGCTTCATTTGTGAGAATTCATGAACCAACACTGACACATCATTATCTCTCAAAGTCCATAGTTTATTGCATTCACGGTACAAGTAACTGACTATTTCTTTATTTCTAGTATAGTCATCCCCAAACATTTACATGCTGAGATACATATTATTTTCTTATAAATTACTTTTTTCTTTATTTATAGTTAGGATATTACATTGTTGTTGTCTTTTTAATTAAGTACAAAAGTTGGTTGTATTTATCTATGAATTCCATGTCTGCATAGTAAAGGAGGTATTAAAAAGTATTTGCTATAAAAAGGGAAAATGGAGTACGACGGGGTTGAGAGCCAGGGCTCTATATGGTGAATTCAGATTTCTGGAAGAATACGGTATTAACTTTTGCTTACCTTTTTTAAAGGAACTTTGAAAGCAATGAAACGAGTCCCAGGCATCCGCTGTCCAACTGGGAGATAGTCTTTCCACCTATTAATATATTTTTTGTTAGGCAAATTTTATCTTAGGCTGTCTCCCTGCATAGGATGAATGCGCCTTGAAAATGGAAATCATATCCGTCTATAGCAGGTCCCTCTTTCTGCTTTGCATTTTGCTGCTGCACTTATTCAACCCCACCTAGTAATAACCTATACTTCCCTTGTTCCTGTTTTCCCATCTTCAAAACAGATAACAGGCAACAAAAGAATGCAAAGGTCTCAACAAATAAGGGATATCTAAATCCAGAGATGGCCAGAACTTCTGTATCCCTGATAAATCCTAGTCTGGTGTTGACTACTGAGTTATCATTAATACATGCATGTTGACTGAAATAGTTTAAACTCAATTCTTCCACTTCACAGTTTATTTTTAGTCCTCAAACAAAACTTGATAATAAAATTCCTTAATGCTAGGAATCACAGTGAAAAATAATATCCGAACTGAGTTCTGTAAGATGAGTTAGAACTAAGGTTAATTCAGTGTATCTGAAGCATAGAAAGTGAAGGCAAAAGTGGCACGAGATGGAGCTAGAGAAGCAGAGAGGATTCTAGACCGCGCAGTCTTAAAGGCCAACAGTTTGTTTTCTATTCTCAAAACAACGTTTCTGAACGATGTTTATGAGCAAAGTTCCAACTTGCTTTTAAGGTTTCTTGTGTGAAGAATGGATTGGAAGGAAACAGGATATATGGACACTAGTTGGGACCTAATTGCAACAGACAGGCAAGTTCAGTATTAGGATGTTGAGGAAGGGTTGACAGATTCAAAAGAAATTCAGGAGATAAACTGAAGCGGGCTTAATGGGGTATGAGATGGAGGAAAGGAAGGTCTTAGGGAATTAAAGGGTTTACTGCACACATGAGCAAAGTCTCAAAATTAATCATTTGAACGTACAGAGGTAGATCTCTCAAATGACACCGCTTAGGAAGCAACAGTACGCCCTTTATAATTCCTAGACACAACACAAATCAACTGTTTCGATGGAAAATTCGGCGGTATCGGTGCGTTTTTTCACTCAAACTTACTTCCAGTTCCTCTTACTCACATTTTCTGTGCCAAAACAACACAGCTTGAGGAATTGAAGGGGATTCCATTTTAGTAATTAAGGAGTGTCCCCAACACTGACAGTCCCATCTTCAAAGGCAGTCCCTGTGCATTTTACCCGAGGGGCAATGGCCAGAGCCTCCCTTTAAAAACGATGGGGGGAAATCAGAACATCACACACTGTCCCTTTTAGCTACTGTGAACTGAGCCGCGAGACGACCAATACCCCCAAGCAAACCGCGGACGGGGCAGCGCGCGGGGGCAACAGTGACAGGAGACAGCACAAGAGACGAAGCCCAGGCTGAGGGGCTCTGAGTTCTACCGGCAAGGCCCAGTGGCCAAGGCGTATTACCTTTCCGGGATGTGGTTTCCGCCCTTCCTCTTGGCCGACGAACGTCCGGAAAAGCCGCGACCCTGACCCCAGCGCCCGCGGGCATGATGCCACTGGCTCATGTGACCCCCCAATATGCCGCCCACCCAACGCCAAGCGTGCCAAAGTCGCCAACGCAGCGCCCCCGGTGCCAGCACAAGGCCCCAGACCACAAGCGCCTAAGCACACACCCACGGAGCTCGCGGACCTCCGACTACTGCGCATGCGCCGCTGCCCGTCGAAATGACGTCATCACGCCGGTCGACTAAGACGCTTGATTAGTAAAGAGAACTCTGATGGTTGCAATTCTCTCCTTAGCCGGAGGCTGGTAGCAGACGTCCATTAGTTCGTGTGTGTACCCTTCAGAATTCCAATCATAGGGGACATGGAAGGTTGTCCCACACCCCCAGTCTCTTGTGTAGTTCTTTCAGATATTTAAGTGCTTACATTCACATTTGTTGTATCCTGTATGTGTTTGTACTCAATGGATATCCTGTATTTTGTTGTTTTGTTTGTTTGTTTGTTTTGGGTTTTTTTGTGGTTTTTTTTGTGGTATGCAGGCCTCTCACCGTTGTGGTCACTCCCGTTGCGGATCACAGGCTCCGGACGCGCTGGCTCAGCGGCCATGGCTCACAGGCCTAGCCGCTCCACGGCATGTGGGATCCTCCCGGACCGGGACACGAACCCGTGTCCCCTGCATCGGCAGGCGGATTCTCAACCACTGCGCCACCAGGGAAGCCCTATCCTGTATTTTATATAAGAGCAGCATACTATTCATAGTCTGGGTTCAAAATGCAGGAAGTGGGTATACAGGACAAGACAACACCCTAACTATAAGAATAAAGATTTAGGGCTTCCCTGGTGGCACGGTGGTTGGGACCCCTCCTGCCGATGCAGGGGACACGGGTTCGTGTCCCGGTCCGGGAGGATCCCACATGCCGTGGAGCGGCTAGGCCTGTGAGCCATGGCCGCTGAGCCAGCGCGTCCGGAGCCTGTGATCCGCAACGGGAGTGACCACAACGGTGAGAGTCCCGTGTACCAAGAAAAAAATAAAGAAAAAAGGTGTAGGTCAGGGTAGGGTCTGATGTTTCTAAGTGTTGAAAAAGAGCTCTTTAGTTTCTTCCTCCTACATGTAAGATTCTTTTAGAGGTTAAGATGATGCTGAACCTGCAAGCTAAAGTTAAATGGCTGGAACTAGGGAGAGAAAATAAGTTACATAGGCTCGGAACCAGGAAAAGCCTAACTAAGGGTTTGCCTAAATAGAATTGAATGTTGGAACTGAATATTTTAATATGCAAACATTTTACTGATACCAAAATTTGTCTTACCACACTTCCCCCAATTTCACACCACCAACCCTAACCTGCAGTAACTATGGGTCCCTTGATTTCCATGGAAATATAGAGAAAAGAGACACTGATCTGGCTTGCAGCTATTTAGTAAGTTGTTAGCCTCACGTCACATACTAGTATCATGTAAGTAGGCCATCTGAAGTACGAAGCTTAGGGGAAAAACCTTGAAGAAAACTTCAAAGCTTAAGCCACATCTCTATACTACAACGCCTTTCACAATTTCTTCTCAGATAAGTATCATCCCCATCAGTGAAAAAACTTATATCTCATAATAGGAAAAACAGGCCTAAAAATAAAAAGTGTGTCTTTGGAGGTCCCATCTATGGGATATCTTCCTGGTACTAGAAAAGTCCCCAGAAAGATCAATCTTTGCACCCCTGAAAACTTACCAGCACGGAAAATGACTAGATCCATAGATTTCCTCCCTCAAACCAGCTTACCTCACATATAAATCATTAGCAACTCAGCCCTTACTCACATTATCACAGTCACAACAGTGGTTAGGGAGAAAAGCACTAACCAGGGCAACTAAAACAGAGGGAATCCAGGCCAAGTTGGGCTGATGGCACATATCAGCTCCTTACGCTTGGGTGCATAATGCGCCTCACCACAATGTCTTTTTCACAGACCCTCTGTAAAGTTTCTCCACAAAATCCAACTGGTCAGGTTAGTTCATGATGCTTCAAGATAAACAATCGTCAAGAGGAAAACATGCAATATGTCTTACAATGTTGCAGTCCTTAAAAATATGACAAGGAAATAACCCTGTAGACAAAATCAGAGCATTTTTAAAAATCTGTATCCTACAAACATACCAGGGAATGCTATAAATAAGGTACTATGACATAAAACAAAATGAAAAATATGTTCTCTTTAATGTACAAAATTCATGGCAGTTGCTGAACTTTCGAGCTACTTAAATATATCTATATCTATAACTGTCTGTTCCGTTAATACAAAATGAGGCCAAAGTGTGTCAACTTGTTTCCCACAGAAACCAAAAAGTCTACATGAATTTCTTTTCTCCTGTGCCTTTTCACCTTACCTGCTCCCAATTCTCCACGAACGTCCTCTTCTTTCTCTAATTATTCTCCTCTTCATTTTGCTTGGCCTTGCACCAAGCATGCAAGACAGAGAATCCTAGAGGTCCAAGATTCTAGACTGACTGTTTGCAAGGGGGAGGAGATTATAGTAACTGCCACACTGTATATACTTCTGTGTAAAGAAAAAGGGACAGTACTCAGACTGTCTCTCACACATAAAAGAGCTGGATGGCAGGATAACTGTGTGGCCCAAGGAAATAGAGGTAGCAAATTATGGGCAAAAGCATAGCAACCAAAGGCTGGAAGAGGAAAGGTTTGCAACCAGCTCTGTCTCCTAGCTCTCTGGTATTTGCTTCCAGCGGACAGAGTCTATTTTGTGAAGCATCAAGCACTGAAAAGAAGACGCCTACTGCTGGAAGTTGACAGGAAGTAACATCCATGAGGGTAAGAATGCAAGATCAAGGCTTGTCCTAGAAACAATGCCCATAATGAAAAAAAAAAAAAAAAAGAAAGAAAGAAAGCAGAAGAGAAATGTAAGTCACAAGTCCAACCTGGTCCAGCCTAGCCCAGCCCAAGGAAGGTAGGAGTCAAGGAGAAGAAACTAAAAGATAAGAGCCTTGGACCACAACATTCTCCACAAGGTACACTCAACAAACTTCACCCTGCTCTTTAACCAAGTGACAAAAAGAGCTTCTTAATCCCTACTTTTGCTCCTTAAAAGCTGCTATAAGTTCACTAATTAGACAGATATGATTTCAGAACAACTGTAATAGTTCAAACTAGATGGCTCTTTCCTTCCTAAGGATATTAATTAAATAAGATATATATATAGCTCTAAGTATATGACACATAAAATATAATGCTCTGTAGAATATAAGTAACTGTTAGTTAATTATATTAATGAACATCTGTAAGAAATGTTGCAATGATTTCCCTAATGTTAAGAGCCTGGGGGAGGTAAATTTGTCTTCTAGGATTTCCTCCCCGGAGCTCAGAAATTTAGGTGTTGTTATAGCTCTCCTACACTCTCTTCACCCAATCCCGCCTTCCTGTTGGGGATCGGACCTCCCTATTAGCTATCTCATACCTTTAAGCTGCCTGCTTTGTGACATCACTCTCCTACCAAACCTTCTACCACTTGGTAGAGTCTTGGGGTTTCCGTGAAGTTGTTTGTAAATAAATTTGGATCATCACAAGTGATGAGTGGCCAGTAAACAGTGAACTTTGTACTGGACACATGCGCCGTTCAGCTGCAGCCACTCAGACATCCTCTAGTGTTGTCTCTTCATCCCTTGTATCTGCAGTTGATGTTCCCTCTTCTTCTCTGACCATGTCAGGTAAGAAAAGAAACTTTTAAAAGTTTTTCGTTAGATTTATTTTGCCCCTAAATTTAGTAGTAGATTCAAAATAACATGGAATAATGAGGGAAAGTATTGAACTAGAAGTCTGGAGACCTAAGTTCAGTTTTGACTTTGGCATTTACTATCTGTGTGACTTTGGACAAACCATTGACTGTCTCACAAAGCCTGATTTTTTTCCTTATCTGTTACATTAGGATACTACATTGGTTGATCACTGTGATCCCTTTCTTTTCTAATATTGAGGCTTAAAGGGTACCCATGTAGAAAATGAAATCAGAGACTTCTCAAGAGTGTTTTAACAGAAACATAGAAAAGCCAGGTGACATAGAAAACTAGCAATATATACCAAGATGTTTCATCTCTAATGGTCTCCCTCCATTAATATTTCGACTAGTTGAAAAGAGAAAATAGGAAGAGTGGATGGAGAGTACTGGGCTATAGGGAGGCACAGAGTCAAACGTAAGGAAGTTTAGGATTGTCTTTATCAGCACAGACCAACAGGAACCAAGAGATAGGAAAAAATATAAGAATGAAGAGGGAAAGCATAGAGGAGCTCTCAAGAAAAACGTAGTTTGGAATAGAATGTTGATGGGCACCAAAGATTTTAAATTAAAGCAGAAACAGCATTGAGTGAAATCTGCTCAGAGCAGAGCAAAACAAAGTTGATTTTAGCCAATCCTTATATTAACAGACTAAGAAGAAAAGTAAGGACAGAACAGAATATCACCAGGAAAGGCAGCTTATCAGAAAAGTCATACTCAGTTTTTTTTTTCTCTCTATATTTATTTTCTGACACTTTGTTTTTTGTTTTTTTTTTTTAAACATCTTTATTGGAGTATAATTGTTTTACAATAGCATACTCAGTTTTTTTTTCTTTCATTGCCTCTCTGAATACAGTTGGCACTTAACAGTTTTGAATATAAACATTTTAGAAATGTTTTAGAAATGATGCTTCCTATAAAAAAGAAACCAAAGTTGTTATCTAGGGGGCTGCTTTTCAATGTTTTATTCTTTCTAATTTTTAAACTATGTAGACATTTTACCAATTAAAAAATTTAAATGATATCTTCTAAATTGAATCAGAAGGACTATTTCCTTTGTGTGATATGTAGGTTCTAAGGCAAGGTTGCTTTTCATCTTTACAGTTATTTCCTTCCAAACAGAGAGCACATTGATCAACAGCCATCGTTCGTTTTTAGATCTTAGCTACCTAAGAAGAAAAAGAAAAAGTCAAGCCCCACATCTCTAATTCCACATTTAGGGAATTCCCTGGTTGTCCAGTGGTTAGGACTCGGTGCTTTCACTGCCAGGGCTATGGGGTGCGGTAAAAAAAATAATAATAATAAAAAAATTTTAAAAATCCACATTTATCTAAAACGTTATTGTGGAGTCCTTTGGATTTTCTTACATTTGAAAATCTTTTTTAATCAGATTCTAGTGATGACGGTTTTTTTAGGGTTTGGAATATCATCTTGGATGTTGAAGATGATTATAATCTAAGTTCTAGGATATATACAAAAACCTTCTTGATACTTGTTAAGCTTCCTTTCTGCTTATTATATAGTTCTATGCTTTGAAATATATATTTCTACCAGGCTTAATAACTGTTACTTGCTGGGTAAAAATATGAATGAGCACAATAATGAAATTCTTTTACACTTATTATTTTGCTGTCTGCTTTGTACCAGTTTTCATTGAAATACTTGTCTATGTATATTGTGGCTACCTATATATTCACATTTATTGCATTTTGTTGCTTGTTATGCATTTTTACTGATATATCTTCTCTGTCAGTATGTATTGACTAGGAATTCATTCAAAATCACCTTCTATCGTGTTTTTTGGTTAATAGTATTCACTAAAATAGAGTGGGCAAAATTCACTTTCCTAATATTGCATGTATGGTACAGAGTGTCATTTGTTAGTAAATTCATTATGCTTTGATACTTGCCACATACCGCAGTTTTCATTAATATCTATGTATTCCTTTTTCGTTATGTAATATGTTTTTCATGATTTTTCTTTGTCTTTCTAGACTTATTGTATCTTCCTCCATATAAATCATATGCAATATATCAGTCTATTCATGTATTAATTATTACTGCTATTATTATTGGTGGTGGTGTTATAACCACTTTAGAGATGAGTAATCTGAAGTAATTAGATAACTTTTTTCTTTCCAAAAGCACTTAAGAAATTCACTTTTGGGTAATCATTTTGAGGTAGGATGAGAAACCAGGCTTGAGGAGGGTAAAAATGACTCTTTAAATTGACCAGTTGGGCTGAGCTATATGTGAACTCTAGGTAATAGCGTGGGAACTGCACAGGCAAAGTGAGACACTGAAAATTACAATGGTAATAGCTGTATTCTTTTCTACCGGTCAAAAAATGCCTATATTATAAGTTCTATTTCTCCTGCTTTCTGGCAGTATCATGCTCAGAGTAGCGTCCTGGCAAGGAAGTCAGGATACTTAAGTTCCGAAACCTGGTAAGGATACTAACATAATTAGAGAACTTGAACAAGTCAACCCGACCTCTCTGAGCCTCAGTTTCCTTACTCATGAAATGAGACTGTGAAAATAAAAGTTCTCTAAGGACCTCTTAGTTCTAAAATGCTTCCAGTCTAGGAAATAGCATAGAAGTCCATACTAGTGCAGGCTGAAGGGAAAGATAGGGCAGGGAGAAGGTTGCTTCCAGCCTGGAGAACAATGTCTGAACCACACCACTTGGGTCTTCTGCCTATCTGTGCCCAAGATGGGAGCACAGGCAGTTAATACAGGAGAGTATAAAACTGCTCAGTCCTTACGACCATCGTAGCTGTCTGATTTTTGGTTTAATCAGTAAGTATTGATATTAGAGGTGTCCTGATAGCAAGAACCTTAAGATAATGCTTTTCCTCAAACATAGTGAGAATTTATCAATCTCCCTGATTTTTTCATTACCCTCTTGTTCTTACAGAAAATTTCCAAAATCCATCTGTACGTGGAACTCTAAATTCTCTGCAGCATTCTCTTCCTGTGGTGAGCAATGCAACTTCCCTAACAGGAAGTGTCTGCAACTTCTCCAGAGTCTCTGCTCCTGCCGTCAGTTCGGCATCAGCTACTGGTACCTCTTTCCAGACACTCATGGGTAGTGCCTACCTTTACCAACATTCTAGCACAACTATGTTATCTCGAGTTACTGACCAGAGCCAGATCTCCACTTCAGCTGCTCCCTATCCAGGTGTTTTTGAGTGGGACATCACAGGAAGCACTGAAAAGAATTCTTCTTCACTCGGAGACTTTACTCTGGCAGTCACTGACCAGCACACAGCTGCTTCCTCCATGTTTATGGCAGCCCAGTATGATAAGACTGCAGACACCAATAACATGGTCCCTCTATATCCATCACTTTCGGCCAGCCTTGCTCAGGGAACACCATCTCAGATTCCTAATCAGGGACATAGCCTGTCATTTCCCTACCAGGAAGGAAGCCAGGTATATTAGTATAACCAAGGCACATTGGGGTCTTTACTGTATGGAGAACTTGGCTCCTGCCTGCAATCCTATGGCTCTGTGTCATACACAGGAAGTAGGGCCTCTGTGCAACCAGAAATGGTAATGGTACTAAAGGAAATTCGGCCCACAAATATCCTACCACCAGCATCCACCTCTGGAATCTATTACCCTGTGTCTGCTCAACCCATCATAGAAACAAGTTTTCAAGGTGAGTACAAACAGAAAGAAAGTTGAACAATGAGGTTAGCATTCAAAAATGGGGTCCAATCTACAGCTGGGAAGTGGTGTATAGACAGGTAGAATTTAGATCCTGAGCCTTTAATAACCACTACATTCTCTCAGTGCTCTCTGTTTTTAGACTCTATATAAGAACAAATAGGGCTTCCCTGGTGACGCAGTGGTTAAGAATCCTCCTGCCAATGCGGGGGACACGGTTTCGAGCCCTGGTCTGGGAAGATCCCACATGCTGTGAAGCAACTAAGCCCATGTGCCACAACTACTGAGCCTGCATTCTAGAGCCCATGAACCACAACTACTGAAGCCCACGCACCTAGAGCCCATGCTCCGCAACAAGAGAAGCCACAGTAATGAGAAGCCCACACACCGCAACCAAGAGTAGCCCCCGCTAGCTGCAACTAGAGAAAGCCTGTGCACAGCAATGAAGACCCAGCGCAGCCAAAAAATAAATAAATACATAAAATAAATAAGTTCAAAAAATAAATAAATAAAAATGAATTTAAAGAGAAAAAAGAACACCTAATGCCCGTGGGCAGGTGGGAGGAACACTGTAAAGGTCATCTATACTACATGTACAAGAACCCCGAGAGTATACCAATAGGTACCACATTTTTCACTGCTGTAGCCAATCATTCCCCCTGTACTACCACACTGTACCACCCCCTTCCCTGGTCTACTGCTAGAGTCTCTTTGGAAGGTGTTTCAAAACTCTTGTTATGATAGTGCCAGTTTAACTGTCTTCACTTCCTTAATTTATACCAGGATTTAAGACCTTGTGGTCTGAGATCCTGTCCAGAACAAGCAGGCTAAGACTCCGTCTTTGTTTATATATTTCATCAGGAAGGGATCTACTCCCTCTCCTAGTTCATGGTGTGAAGTGTTCTTAGCCTCTCAGGAAAGTGGGGAGAATTGAAAGGACCCTATATGAGAATGCTAGGCTTTGTAAAACATTTCATTTCTAAAAACTAAGGCTCATTTTTTATTTGACTTATAACAATCCTATGAAATGCAAAGAAAGCCAAGAATCAGTGACATGAAATGATGACCAGTAAGAATCACAACAGTCACCGCTTATCTCATAGCATAGGGCACTGTCCATGATCCTTAAGAAGAGTTAGTAGAAATGCCTTGCCCATCTTGCCCCTAAACACCAACACAGCAATCATGTACCTTTCAAGGTACATGATTGCTGTATTGGTGTTTACGGGGAGCATCTCACTTACCAGGGACTGACTTCCACCTTGATTACTTTGTAGGGATGGAGACTTCCCTGGTGATGAAAAATTATCTGGGTTTGCAACCTCCAAGCCAGACATTTTGTGTGACACAAACTCAAGAACTCCCTAAGTCCTTCAGTAGCAGAAATATTCAGATACTTGAGAGTAACCCACCACCTGAACTTAGGGACATTTCAGTGACAGATCCAGTCCAGAGTGCCAGCAGTCTCCTGGCCCTTCCTCTAGCTCTAAGCCAGGGACAAATAGAGAGTAAGAACTTGGAGGATATTAAAACCAAGCTTTCAAAGCCTCTGGATGCCTACCAAATCCCAAAAGAAAACCAAGATCCTCCACTACTCCCTTTAGAAATCCCTGATATTCACCAGCTCCTGGCCTGCACTGATCCTCTCAGCCCAGAGGAGCAGCCTTGTTCTGAAAATGCTGATCTGGGAAAGAACAGCCTGAGTCTTGAGGACCTAGGGACACATGAAAATGGGATGGAATCTAGCAGTGGTTTTGCAGACATTACTACACTGGCAGAGGATATTCACCTTCCCCAGCTCTTTAATTCTTTGAAAGATCTTGATCAATCCAAAGGTCCCAATGTGATCAAAGCCAAAGACACCAGAGCCATTAAGGTGAATCAGGTGCAGGAAAAGCCAAGTGTCATAAAGGTTCCCTCTGATCAACCCAGGAAGAACAAACATAAAGCCTCTGAGCCTATCAGTGGTGCTCCCAAGGGCAACATCCAGCGCAAGAATCCAGAGTGCCCGTTAGGGGGAGAAGTGGTTCTATGCAATGCTGCAGTCAGTGACAGGGCTCCTGTGAACTCGCCCAAGCATTCTAAAGGCAAACCTCAGAAAGCTGCATCCAGAAAGATCAGCAAAACTAAGAGCCATGGGCAGGAAAAGACCACAAGGACCAGAGGAAGAAAGAAGAATGAAGAGAATAAGCAATCAGGGAACAAAGTCAAGGCACAAGAGAAGCCAACAATTCCCAAGATGAAGCGAAAGAATCACCAAACTGAGCTTATCCAAGAGAGCTTTAAAAAGCCTCGAACCTCCCTAGGCATGTGCATGCTGGAGTCTGTGAAGGATTTTCATGCACTGGGGAAGAAGAATGATAAGAAAACTGGGCTCTCTTCCTGTCGGGTCTTGGGAAATTCAAGCAACCCTAAAGACCCCCAGCCACCACCAGTGATCCAGCCATGGCAGCATACCCCACATGAGGGTAAGAGTCCTGAGAAAACTCAAGACAAAGCCCAGAAACCAGACAGCAGTGCTGAAAAAGAGTGTCCATCTCCATCCCAGTATGAGCTGCCTCCTCCTGGGAAGGTCAACTTGTTACCTCTGCCTTTTTCTGCCTGAGACAAGTTCAAACTCGACTTGCTCCTCAGAAGCCACAGTCTCTGGCCTCACATCGGCCTGCTGGGGCTGACCGTGCCCAGCCTGCTTCTACTAACTCGGCTCAACCTGCTGCAGTCAGTTCATCCCAGCCAGCTCCTGCCTCTTTGCCAGGCAGGTCCCACCAAACCAGCTCAGCCAACTGTGACCAACCCAACCCAACCGGGTTGGACCGACCATACCCAGCCTAGTGTCCCTCAGTCTGCTGCTCCTAGGCCTGCACCGTACAAAACTTCATCTTGCACTTCTCTCCAGCGGGAGCCTGTTCCCCCTGCTGTGACTAAGCGCCAGTCCCCACCCAAGCTCCAAGCCCCATTTCTACTCCAAGCCTTCAGAAAGCAACGAATTCCATGGAGGGAACCCAATGTTCCTGAGCCAGTATGTCAAAGCCCATCGAACAAGAGCAGAGGCCAGGGCGGGAGGCCATGAAGAGGCGGGCTCAACAAGAACGTGAGAATGCTGCCAAATACACCTCTCTGGGGAAACTGCAGTTTTTCATTGAGAGGGAAAAAGAAATGGAAATTGCTGACTACTACGGATATGTAAAGTAAGAGCTGCTAGGACTGTCAGTGCCATCTTGGGTACCAGCTGTTCTTCCATATATAGATAGATACGTATAAATTTCTCTATTTACTTTGATATATTTTAAAACAATAAAACTGAATAAATAAATGTATTAGAATTAATAGATGAGTAATAAACCTTTTGAATTTTGAGATGCTGCTGTGGCGTGGCGTTTTTTGTTTTGTTTTTGGTTTTTTTTTTTTTTTTTGATGGGGTTGGAATCAAAGTCTGCATGAGAAAGGAAGGACTGAAAGTTTGATGGGAGAAGGAAGGAAAGGGGAGGAAAGGGGTAAAAACTGAGGAAAGAGGAAGGAACTTGGCCCAGGGCTAGGAAGGCCAAAAGAGATTTATGGATTTATGAAAGGAAGCAGGAGTGAGGGTGAAATGGCAGAAGTAAAAAGCAGGGTCAGAGGTCAGGGTTGAAAGAACAAAATATGAGTAGAGTTGAAGATGACAGAAGATGAGTCTAGGATTACTAGGAGAAATAGAAAAAGTCTCTTGGGGAGGTTGGCATTAAGTCTCACCACCACCAGATAGGTATTTAAGAAAACAAGAGGTTCAGGACACATCTCTGAAAGGTTTGAGTTGCCTTTTGCAGGTGTGATTATAGTGGGGGAATAGGGAAATCTGCCAGAGAAGTGGCTAGGGCTCAGAGTTATCCTAGGGGCAGCTGACGACAGGGGCAGAGCCAAGGGAACTGCTGCACCAGGAGGCCCACCAATAGGGCCTGGTATGTAAATCACCATGTACTCAACACCTAAGCACCAGGGCAGCCAATGCACTATTCAGTTAATCCTGGCAACGACAGGCAAGGCCAGTATTCCTGTGCCACTTCACTTAGAGAGGTGCAGCAAAGGGCTGAGGTCACATCGCATGTGGAGGTACAAGGCCTCAATTGGAGGCCCAAATGCCTCCAAAGTCCTCAGTATTTGCAAGTGCCCGCAGGCGGCCAACCTGGCTTTCAGAGCGCAGCATCCTGATGTTACTGGTGGACGAGATCAAACTTCTGAACGGGCCTAAATATTAACTTGAGGGGCTTCCTCCATTGACCAGGGCGCATGCCGCCTTCTGTAAACATCACCATCAATTGAAACGCACGAGAAAAATCCGATGGAAGTGCCCACTCTCCGGGTGAGAGCGGAGGGGCACGCACACTGGCCAGCCGCTCCAACAGCCACAGGACGCAGGCGTCCAGCGGTTCAGGGGCTCCCTGGGAGGCCTCGTGGGGCAGCTCGAGGGAGGGAGGATGGGAGAGAGCGGCAGGGGTGGGCGTCAAAAGGAATGCAGTGGGGAGAAGGGAGAGATGGAGACAGTGGAGAGTGACTATGGGAAAACTGGCAATTTTCAGTTTCAAAATTGTTTTTTAGAGATGTCATTCACATGCCATAAAGTTCACCTTCTGAAACTGCAAATTCAGTGTCATTTCGTACATTCACAAGCCTATGCAACCATCACCGTCATCTAACCCATTACGTTCTCATCATCCCAAAAAGAAGCCCCCGTAACCATCAGCAGGCCCTCTTCATCCCCTCCTCCTTCAGTCCCTGCAACCATTAATTTCCTTTCTGTAGCTATGGTTTTGCCTTTTCTGGACATTTCATGAAATAATACAAGTGTGACCACTGTGTCTGGCTTCTTTCACTTAGCATAATGTTTTGAAGTTCGTCGGAGCATGTGTCAGTACTTCATTCCTTTTTATGACTATATAATATTTCACATATACACCCCATCATTCATCCACTGATGGGCATTTGGGTTTTTTTTTCACTAATAATCTCCATTTATTGAGAGTTTATTCTGTGCCAGGCAGCACCAGGCTAAGTTATGACCTTATTTCACAGATAAAGAGGCTTGGAGAGTGTGAAGACTTTGCCCAAGAGTAAGAGCTAGCAGGGCTTCCCTGGTGGCGCAGTGGTTGAGAGTCCGCCTGCTGATGCAGGGGACACGGGTTCTTGTCCCGGTCTGGGAAGATCCCACATGCCGCGGAGCGGCTGGGCCCGTGAGCCATGGCCGCTGGGCCTGCACGTCTGGAGCCTGTGCTCCGCAACGGGAGAGACCACAACAGTGATAGGCCCGTATACCACCAAAAAAAAAAAAAAAAAAAAAAAAAAAAAAAAAAAAAAACAAAGAGTAAGAGCTAGCGATTGGGGGAACTGGTGTTTGAACTCAGGCGAACTTCAGAGGTAATAGAGTCACGTGACAGAACATTAGAAAAGGTACACAAGGGAATTCAATGAAAAGTCACCCTCTTCCCCACGTTCCCCAGCCTCTCATTTCCCTCCTCAGAGACATCTGCTTTTGCCGTGCTGTGGATCCTTCCAGAGAATTATTTATTCCCCAACAGGTATGTATCACAATTTATTGACTAATCTGTCTCACTGATCTGAAATGTCACTTTTATGGTATAATAGATTCTTATACGTATTTATATTACTCTTTTCAGAGCTGTCCTGACTTTTTTGACTGTCTTTTATGTTTGCCATTTCTCTAAAATTCTTTTTATCTTCTTTTTGATTAAAAAAAATTTTTCCTTTTCTTGTTTGTTTCTCTTAAGGCATTATCCATTATGTTCATTCATTCGTATTATTTTATTTAATTTATTTATTTTTGGCGGTGTCGGGTATTAGTTGCAGCACGTGGGCTCTTCATTGCAGTGCGTGGGCTCTTCCTTGCAGCTCGAGGGCTCTCTAGTTGTGGCACGTGGGCTCCAGAGCACGTAGGCTCGGGGGCTTAGTTGCCCTGCAGCATGTGGGATCTCAGTTCCCCAACCAGGGATCGAACCTGCATCCCCTGCACTGGAAGGTGGATTCTTAACCACTGGATAACCAGGAAGTCCCCACTCTTGTATTATTTTAAACTTAGTCTTCATTTTTGAAATTTTTTTCTTTTATTTTGAATTATGTCCTGAGTTCTATCATCTTACCTAACTCTGGTTTATGCTGTTCTTTCATCTATTTTTTTATTATGGTAAAATATATATAAAACAATATTTATTATTTCAACCATTTTCAAGTACACAATTCAGCGACATTAAATACATTCACAATGCTGTGCAACCATCACCACTATCCAAATTCAAAATAATCATGTCAAAAGATTGAGCAGGACCTCAGAAAGATGGAGGCAGCAGCATAGTTTCTGAATCTCTCCAAACCCTTACATGGAAGAAGATCAACTAAAACCAAACACCCATAGGTGGCATTTATCACCATTTACCATTTCCAGAACTTTTTCACCATCCCAAATAGAGACTCTATCGCCACTAAACAATAACTTCCCATTCCCTCCTCGATCCATGTTCTTTCATCTTTCGCGTTGTTTTTCCTAACGTCTTTTAGCCCACTGTGAAATAACAGGTTACAGTTTTGATCTGTTTTGTGGACCTGTCTTTTCCAACTTGATTTTATTGTCTGAAGAGATGCTATTCTGCTCTTTATTCTCTTTTTTCTTTCACTATGTCTGTACGGGATTTGATCCCAATCCTTTTCTGTTATTGATTTTTGGACGAAAAAAGTTTTAAAGCACTTTGAAAAGGAGGTGCGAGGCCATGTGGAAACACGTTCTTCATGGCTGTTTCATCAATGCTTCACTTATACTGTTTTGGAATGACTGTTTTCCAGGAGGCACAAACCAGTGGGCTTTATGATTGGACAGAGTGCACAGAAAGGACCCCACGAAAGCTGATCACCTTAGCAAAAATGATTTAGTTATGATTTCACCCAAGATTGGTCACAAATCAGCCTGGGAAACTCAATGAACCAGGGACAAGGTATAATGCCATCTTTCCTTCTCTCTGCCTCAGCTCTCAAGGATGGGTCACCTACATATTAGTAGTAATTACTATTTGGTTTCTGTTCATAATTACTATCAGAAGACACAGCACTTATGGGCCTAATTACACAGCCTAGTTATGCACCATTCTTCTTCATTTTGGCTTCCTGTCCACCAGCAGGAACCTGATTTATTTTTGTTCTCCCTTCACCACAGCCCAGTAATTTTTGTGAATGACCCTCAGTCTCACCAGAATCTGTAGCTCTCACTCTGTCCCAACATCCCACCCCATCATTTGCTCCCTGAAGTGTACTCTAGAAATTTAGATAAACTGGATATTTTACCACTGTTCACCATCTCTTATGAAACCAGAAGAAGACAGCTTTCTTATGGAATGACAGAGAACTTGTAAAGATAAAACACTAGTTTGCAGGAGAAAGGGAAAAAGAGAATGAATGAAATAGTTTCTGGAAAACTATTTTTACATTATGTTTTGTTTGTTCCTGGTAAATAAATTGAAATCTTCTAAACATTAAAACAAAATCTAAACCACTAAATTCAGTAATACAGGAATATAACTTTTAAAAAAAATTTCTTTGGCTGAGCAGCATGTGGGATCTTACCTCCCCAACTAGGGATTGAACCCACGCCTGCTGCATTGTAAGCACTGAATCTTAACCACTGGACCACCAGGGAAGCCCCAGGAATAAAACTTTTAAAGGAGAAGTTATAAACCCCTTGGTTATATGAACTGGAGATTTTTAGTAAGAAGATAAGTATTTTAAATGACTTGGAGCTTTAAAGAAAGGAAGGAAGGAAGGAAGGAAGGATAGAAGGAAGGAAGGAAGAAAAAAGAAAAAGGGAGTTCCTTAGTGGTGCAGTGGACTGGACTCCATGCTGCCAATGCAGGGGGCCCCGGGTTCGATCCCTGGTCAGGGAACTAGATCTCATATGCATGCCGCAACTAAGAGTTCACATGCCACAACTAAGGAGCTGCAACTAAGGAGCCTGCCTGCTGCAACTAAGACCCAGCACAACCAAATAAATTAATTAATTTAAATATATATTTTTTTAAAAAAAAGAAAAAGGAGGTGTGATTGAGAATCGCTTTTCTAACTTCTCAGAATTTCTTTTTGTCTGTTTTTTAAGGTAGTATTCAAAAACATAGTGGCTTACTTTCAGAGGTTTCCTGGCTCTGCTGCCCTCCCTGACTTTTACGAAGACATTTCCCTTTGTGCCTGTTTTTCCTCCCAGAAATTTCTCTTCTGTGTGGGTCACATCCTGGAGCAGCTCTCGCTGCTCAGTTTGAAGATGTAGAAGGGCTAGACTGTTCCAGCCCTTCAGACTATTCTGGGCCCCTTGTCCTTACTCAAGTTAGAGTTTGGTAAAATCTCTCCCAGTCAACTGCTGTTCTCAAATTGGCCCACAGTGCTTTCCAATGAATACCTGCTGGCATTCTGAAGGACTCCCATCTTCATGTCCATCAGATGCTTGCTCCTGTCTGCCACTTCCTTTGGTGCAGATGCTGGGACCAGGCAGGTCTGTGTTGGTGGTGGTCTGACACACCCTCTTGTTTGGGGGGTTCTAGTTTCTCAATAAGTGCTACCCATGGGCCCTTGGTTTTGGTTGATCTAGTTCCATGAGAGGGTCTGGTGAGATTCAAAAACTGTGCAACTGCCTCCATCTTTCTGAAATTCTGCTCCATCACTTGCCATAATTACTTGAAATGTGGGGGCCCTGTAATTTTCAGTTTCCCGAAGCAGAGCCCCATTTGCACTACCCTCGTTAGGACTCTGGGTCAGATGAGGCTTTCTGAGTCTCCTCTGTCTGATGTCTCATGTGTGTATTTGCTCAGTCCATGTTTTGAGTAGGAAGTCAAAACACAACGACCTAAAGGGCTCATAGGTTGGGGGACGTTTGGCCACCATGAGAGGTGGAGAAGCCTGTGGGCATGGGGAGAGTCTGAAGGCAGGTCCTGGTCAGGAATGTGTATCTTTTCCTTCCCTCTTTTCCTTCTCTTTTATTGACTTTTCTAAACATGTACAAAATGGAATCTCCAATCTGCCCTCCTCCCCAGCAAAAAACCTGGTCCATGCCCAGTTTTCTTCATCTCAGTTCATGGTAATATCATTTTTCCGGCTGCTCAGGCCAGAGACCTTCGAAATCACTTGACTCCTCTTCTTCCCTCCCAACCACGCATCAGCAAACTCTGTCTGCCTTACCTTTGACTTGTATCTAGAACTTGTGCACTTCTAACCACTTTCCTCCATTTCCACATTAGTCCAAGCCCCCATCATTTCCTTCCCAGATTACTAGGAGAGCCTCCTAACTCAGAAGCTTCCCAAACTTTCTAGATTCACAGAGCCTTTGGTGTCTCACCTCTAGGCTAAAAACAATACTTAACAGTCCCATGTATTGAGTAGTTGGGTGCCAATAATTAAAAAGCATTTATGTTTGTAGTAGGCTGGATAATGACCACACAAAGAGATCAGATCCTAATTCCTCAAATATAGGTAGTTCTATAAATATTACTACCTTATTTAGAGGAAGGATCTTTGCATATGTGATCAAATTAAGGATCTTGAGATGGGGACGTTATCCTGGATTATCAGAGTGAGCCCTAAATGTAATCATATGTGTCTTACAAAATGGAGGCAGAAAGAGATTTGATAGAGACAGAAGAGGGAAAGGCAAAGTGACCACGGAAGCAAAGACTGGAGTGTTGCAGCCACCAGTCAAGCAATGCCAGCAACCACCAGAGGCTGGCAGAAGCAAGGAACGAAAGCTTCCTCAAGAGACTCTGAAGGGAGTGTAACTCCTACTGACACCTTAATTTTGTCCCAGTAGTATTGATTTCAGACTTCTGGCCTCCAGAACTGTGAAAAAATAAATTTCTGCTTTTTAAAGCCACCAGTTGTGGTGATTTGTTAGAGCAGCCACAGGAAAAATGCTCCATTGCACAATAATACAATGCTCCAACAACTAGGTAGACATTTGAAAAATAATACATGTGAATTAAAAGGAAAATATTTTTATTTCACTCTGAAATAACCACAATTACTTGCTAATGGAATGTGGGGGACTGTTGGGCACTGTACAACATCTCAAACCTTAGAATTAAATTGGATGCTGCCAGACCCTTTTCCTGCTCCACACTGATCTTCAATTAGTACTTGCCTTTTGTTACAACTACTGCCAAAATCCCAGGTTCACAATCATATGACAGCATTGAAAGGAATATAGCATGACCTAATGTTGAAACTGTGAACTACCTACCAGCTAGAAGCACACATGGTATTTAACAGATGTCAAATATTGCTGTGAATCCTTCAAAACATTTAAATATGCTGCTACAGGCTGGTGAATTTATGTGGTGTCCTGGGGGGTGCCCCAGTGTACCTTGTGAACCACAGTCCTGACTGGCTTTCCTATTTCCAACTTTGCCTGCCTAAAATTTGTCAACACAGCCATTGTAATGATCCTTTCGTCAGATCCTGTCCTTCTTCTGCTTGAACCCTCCCACGGCTTCTCATTTTTCTCACTGTCAAAGCCAATGTCCCTGCAATGGCCTATGTGGCCCTACCTACATCGGGGGTCAACAAATAAACAGGCAGACAGTAAAAATGTTAGTCTCTGTGGGCCAGATTGTTTTTGTCTCAACTATTCAGCTCTGCAGTGGTAGCATAAAAGCAGCCATAGAAAATATGTAAATGAATGGGCATGGCTGTGTTCCAATAAAACTTCATTTGCAAAGACAAGCAGTTTGCTGAGCCCTGCTGTACATGATCTATTGCTATGTTCCCTGTCACTCATTCCACTCCCATCATGCTCAGCCCTTGCTGGTCCTTAAATACACCAGAAAGCTCCTGGCTCAGGGCCTTTGTACTTGCTGTTCCCTGCCTGCTGTTACCTCCAAATCTTTACTCAAATCTTTCCAATGAGGGTTTTTCTGACTACACTATCTGAAATTACAACTGCCCCCCTGCACTCCTCCTTTCCTTCAATCTGATTCCCTTTACAGAGCCCACTTCTCCCATGGTATTTAGAATCTTCTAATATACTATGTAATTTACTTATTTATCACATAATTGCTTGTAATCCATCATTCCCTCACCCATCACTAAAATATAAGATCCTCGAGGGCAGGGTTGTGGTTTATTTTGTCTGTTTTGTTGGCTAATATAGGCCCAATGCCTTGAACAGTGTTTGGCACAAAGTAGGTACTCAATAAATAGTTGTTAGGGGTAGGACGGAAATAAAACACAGACCCACTAGAGCATGGCCTTGAGGATATGGGGAGGAGGAAGGGTAAGCAGTGACGAAGTGAGAGAGTGGCATGGACATATATACACTACCAAAAGTAGGGTGCATAGTTAGTGGGAAGCAGCCGCGTGGCACAGGGAGATCAGCTCGGTGGTTTGTGACCACCTAGAGGGGTGGGATAGGGAGGGTGGGAGGGAGACGCAAGAGGGAAGAGATATGGGAACATATGTATATGTATAACTGATTCACTTTGTTGTAAAGCAATTATACTCCAATAAAGATGCTAATAAATAAATAAATAAATAAATAGTTGTTGATTGAATAAATGAATGAATGAATGAATGTTTTTCAAGGAGTATAAATACAGCGGTATGCAATTCTTTATCTTGCAATCAAAGTTATAGCGGTTGGTCATACGGCAATAGTTTTGCAAATAAATATGTAAACCAAATATAAAATGATAAAATCCCCCAACCCAAACTGTACAACTCAAATAGTCCTAAAGTTTCTTTTCTCACTTAACTCTTGTTGAAATTTTCAACCTTGAGAATGGCACTCTTACCTAAAACAAAAGGCTCTCAGCTATTAGGAATAAATCATATAACTCACAGCTAACTAGCAGGTAACAAAGAAAGAAAATATGTCTAAAATAAAATTGACTGCTTATGTACAAATTTAAGCATTAATTGTAATAATATACACACATTTAAAACCTTTACAAGCATACATTAAAAACTCATTTTCCTGGGACTTCCCTGGTGGTCCAGTGGTTAAGAATCTGCCTTCCAATGCAGGGGACACAGTTTCGATACCTGGTCGGGGAACTAAGATCCCACATGCTGCAGGGCAACTAAACCCTCAACTACTGAGCCCACATGCTCTGGAGCCGATGTATCACAACTAGAGAAGCCTGCGCACCACAACGAAGAACCAGTGCAGCCAATAAATAAATAAATAAATATGGTGCTTGTATGATATATCTTTAAAAAACAAAACCAAACCTCATTTTCCCAACTAGATATTTTTCTTGGTGACAGGAGACACTATTCTTCAAAACAAACTACAGGTGGAGCCCCAAACCTCAGATTTATCTCAATGTTACTAGTTTTACTGTAGCCTTCTCAACAACTTCATCATAAGGTAATTCCAACTCCAACTGAAAAGGAACATAATTTCTATGCATTCATAATATACACATGTGTCATACATATATTTTTGTCCCCATTGCTTTGCACAGTGACCCTTAGAGATTAAACACTCATTTTCAATACAATTTTATTGGCATTGTGACATTAAAAAGTTAGTCTTATGTCCTTTGCTAGGCAAAGAACAGTTGTCTACTACCTCAGGCCAACAATTTTGTGTAGAAAGTAACATAAACACACTGAAATTTTCAGAAGGAGCTTTCTTTTCCCTGATTTAGAAACCCTGGTAAGTTTAGCCAGGTTTTCAGATCAGCAATCCCTCTTTGAATGTTGGATTTATGTGGGTGTGATAGAGGGGCTATCTGACAGGAAAATCCTACTCAAAATCAAAATAGTAGTTCTTTCATAAGATTCAAAATTTTAAGTTAATAAGACAATGAGGCAGAAGATCTTTTTTATTATAGCAACTATTTTTAGAGTTTAAAGAAATTGTGGGTATTCTTCTGGACAGCAGTAGGACAAAACAATTCAATTACTGGGTAATACAATCAGACTCCAAAGCAAATGGGTTTCTATTTCAGTTTTAAAGCATTTAGTACTTGTTAAGCACACCCATTTATGAAATAGTATGTGTAGATAAATAGAAAAGTACTTGACAATTTTGCAGTGGTCAAAAGCAAGCAAATTCATTGATATTATATAGTGATCAAGAAAAATGCATATTGATATATTTCTAGACAATCTTAAATATTAAACTTTGTTCTTTAGTCTACTAATATTTTTAAAAATTTATAAAGCTGAATACTATACATTGAAGCAGGGACAAATTCAAATGTAATATTTAACAAAATTCAGACTAGAAATTGAAACAGCTTTAAATATTAAAACATTTAACGAGGGCTTCCCTGGTGGCGCAGTGGTTGAGAATCCGCCTGCAGATGCAGGGGACACGGGTTCATGCCCCGGTCCGGGAAGATCCCACATGCCGTGCAGCGGCTGGGCCCGTGAGCCACGGCCACTGAGCCTGCGCGTCTGGAACCTGTGCTCCGCAACTGGAGAGGCCACAACAGTGAGAGGCCCGCATACCACAAAAAAAAAAAAAAAAAAACGAATATTATGATGACCAAGAACTAATAATATTGCTAAACTAAAACAAATGTGCACCTGCTTCTTATGTGATGGTAACCCCATCAACAGAATCAGTTTATCCATGAAAACATAGAGAAAAATTTCTAGTAACAAGATGATGAAGTCTCTTAATGAAGCTATGAAAGCCTTTCAGTTTGAAAAGAAAATAGTTGTAGAAGATATGCTTTTCAAATTTACGGGTAAAATTTTGTTGTAACATATGCTAAAAATAATTAATGATTTAACCAGTATTCAAAAAAGAACGTGAGGGGCTAAAGTGGTTTGCTAAAGTTTACAAAATGAAATTTACTTTTAGATCCTACTAGTGGAAACCACTAGAATGCTTGCTCCCCAAATACTCTTCCTCTGAAAACCTTGCCACTAACAAGGATGGACCCTAACAGCCAATGAGTCTAATGTGACCTACCTCTCTGGCCACAAAGATTTAAAACAGAACTGGACATTGAGTTTCTGAATGTGGCAATGAACAAAATTAAGGTGAAATCAAGAGCTGAGACTTGAGTAATTTCTAAGAAATAAGGGAATGGAAATTCAGAGATGTCTATGTATGTCTATGTATGTCTTCCACATAGAGAAGACCCGAGGATATGTATTTAGCAATAAAAATAAAAGTAAAAACACAGCTCATCTCCTGGTTTTCCAATGACTTAGTAGTATATATAGGGCATTGATAGACTGGTGGGATAGTGTTCAACACCCAATCAATTCTGAGAAAGCTCATACAGTTTTCTCCAGAGAACTGGGACAAGGTAGCTTTTTAGGACTGACATAATCATTTAACATACCTCACAAATGTGAAGAACATGAAGGCATGGGGCAAGCATGAAAGTTGCCAGTCTAATTCCAATAAATGTATGATTTATGTAATAGATTTTATCTGATTCCATACTTTCTAAGCTTTTATAAGGGATGTTGTATTACAACTTGTGTAGCCTTTCACATGGTGGAATGCATCGGTGGTTAGTGCAGACATTTTAGGTTAGCGCAGACATTTACTGTGTCTGCGCTAACCTAAAAATGAAAGTTAGCTCAGTCTTTGGGTCCTTTAACTATTTGTTTCCCTTTTCTTCCCCGTTGGTTTTGTTTTACCAAAGTGGCCACCGCCCCGCTCTCTCCTCATTGGTGGGTTTTTCCGCAGGTGGCAGCTCTAGCCCCGCCCACCAGTCACCGCCCCTTGCCCTAAGTTCTTGAGAATTAACCGATAGACCAGAAGGAGGGGGCGGAGTGGGCGCCGGATGTGACGTTTCCGGAAGCGCCGAGTGTCGTCCGCGGGGACAGGTGGGGAAGGGTCCCAGGAGTATGGTGGGGCCGGGCAGCTGAGCGTGGTCGGACTCTGGCGGGGAGCGGCCACCGTGAGTGTGGAGCCTGCAGCCTTCTCCTCCCCGCGCCCCTTGCCCGGCCTGCCGCGCGCGAGGGCCCTGACGGCTCCGGTCCCCAGCCGGGCCCAGCGCGTCCCCTCCTACCGCACGCAAAAGACCCGAAAACCTTAGCTGATTTTGCCGGGTCTTGACAACTTGGGCTTGAGTGCCTTCGAGAAGGGGGCCTCACGCAGTTGTCAGGAGGTCCGTCTCCACTGTATACGCCCCCTTCGCTCATTCCTGCTACTTCCATTCGCCTCCTCCTCATCTTTCCCCCTTGGTTCTTTACGCCACCTTCCCACCTTCTTTACGGATACTGCATCTCCTCCCTGGAGTGTTGCTCAGCCTTGTAGCTCTGGGCACCACTTCCTGGCCTCGGGAGGGGGTTCCATTCTCTACCAAAAGATCCTCTACCAAGAGGGACTGAAGAGCAACAAGCTTGCTCTGCTTCAAATAGCTTTGATGGGCTTTGCCCCGAGTTTACTAATTAGACAACTTGGGGAGGTTTTAGATTTGCTAGTAGCTTTCTGAGCCCCTAAAAAAGCTTCCACAGGAGATGGAATGTCTCCACATCCCTGGTAGTCCCCACAACTTTTGTACTATTAGGGTGTTTGAGAAGAAGGTTGGTGGAGGAAGTGTGACCTAGAGATAGAATTGGCCCGAAAAAGACCATCTCTGAGGGAGGGGTTGGAATGGAAAACAAAAGCAGTGGATAGACAAATGAAACTGAAATGTCAGGATTTCTGGGCAGATAAGAATCCTGACTGAAGCAAAAGATCTCTGTTGGGAATGAGTAAGGTTTAAGATTGAAAGGACAAAATGAGGCCAGTTGACACAGGGCCTTGAATTCCAAAATCTACAGTAGCTTGTATATTCTACAAGCATATTCTACAAGTATATTCTACAAGCATGCTGGTTAGGATGTGCTGTAATTCAGTATGTGTCAAGAAAGATTATAGAATGACTGCAATCTGAGACCCAAGGAGGGAAAACTTCCAGGGTTTTTTGTTGGTTTGTTTTTTGCATTTCAAGTTACCTTTGTGTCCTTTTGTTATTCAAAGAGTACTTAGTCTTTGAAGATAGATTTAATAAATTGTTTTCTAGATCTAAATTCCTTGCCCTGAAATGGTGAATGATGTTGTAGATTGACTGGAATAGTGGTTTCATGAGCAGAGTTAGGATTATGAGCATTAATTCCACACCATTTCCTCTAACTAACCATGCGCTCAAGTCAGTTACCCTCAGGTTAAATGATCAGCTTGAAATCACTTATCATCATGAAAGTTCATTGAGTATACTCTGCCAGGTACTGGGGTGGATGGAGCTGGGAGGAGAGAGAATGGAAAACATTTAAGATACTGTCCTTCTTTTTATGATGCCAAGGGCAGGGCTACCTAATGACATGGAATGATTAGCATGAAGAGAGAATTGAACCCCTGTGGCTCATTATACTTATACTGTTTGTACCACCTAATTATGGTGCAGGGATTATGGATTTTTGAGTCTGCCAATCCTTTTGTCCTTGTGATATGGGCTTCCTTGAGTGTCTCAGGCTTCTTGTGGGAAAGAGACCTTTTTTGATATGAGCTACAGCATGTGGTATTTTTCTCTTAATTTCTTTGCAAGGTGGAGGTTTGTGGGAAAAACACAGGGTATTAGGCTGTTCTCGGCTGATGGGGGCCTTGGTGTTGATGCCATCTTTTTTTTTTTTTTTTTTCTGTTTCAGAACTTCTTGGTCCTGATGTCTGACCGTGGAGATGTGAGCCTCCCACCCGAAGACCGGGTGAGGGCTCTCTCCCAGATGGGTAGCGCAGTGGAGATAAACGAAGACATTCCACCCCGTCGGTACTTCCGCTCTGGAGTGGAGATTATCCGAATGGCATCTATTTACTGTGAAGAAGGCAACATTGAACATGCGTTCATCCTCTATAACAAGTATATCACGTAAGACGCCTCCAGTTTCCTTTTTCTTTTCCGGTGACTGATGCCTCACTCATTCTGTCCTTGTGCTCGTTTATTTCAGCTCAGAATTGCTAAAACTAGAGAACTTTACAGCATAATTATCATTAATCATTTTTGCTAGAAGCTCCTACATATTGGCTGTCCTTGACATTCAAAGACATGAGTACTGAAAGTGTTGTTTTCATGACTCAGTAATTTCATGAGTAAGAGACCTAGCTCTTTGGCTTGTGCCCACATGGCCCAGCTGTTAGGCAAGAAAGTTGGTGTTTAAACTATACATGTTTTGTATTGATGAATGTTTTTCGCTGTCCTCTCTCTATGAAGACAGCCAATCAGAGAATTATTGTTGAGGTTTAACAGAGCCAAAATTCCTCACCTCTGCTTATTTTGTAGCAAATTGAATGACTCAAGAAAAAGGTTTTTTCTTAACCTTTATCATAAGCATAAAAATCATCAAATAAGTATTGATCACCTACAGTTTGTATAGCTCATCATAAGACCTTTCCCTTGAGTTGCTTAGCCTCTTGCAGCATAAATTGAAGATTTCAGTTCAGTTAACAGGAACAATTGCTAAAGCCCCAGTGATATTGGAAAAGATGTCTAATTTAGGAAGGGAATAATTTTAAAGGGTCTCACTTATAATTTCTAGTTTTGTTCTTTCATGATACCAGGATCTTAAAATAATAATAATTACAGTGTATTTGTATGGCTCTTAAATAGTTTGTAGAGTATTTCACCTGCATTGTTTCACTTGATCTTCACAGTTCTGCGTACATTGAGTAAGGCACATCGTCCTCCCATTCTGCATATGAGGAAACACCCTCTGGGTTTAGTGGTAGGCTTTGTTCCACAGTTTGGAGTGACAAAACCTGAATTTTCTTAACTCTTAATTCAGGATTCATTCTACAACATAGGTCCTGTTCTTTTTGTTTTCTTTTTGGTAATGTTTCATGAATTGAAGGTAGTCTTTTGAGATCATAGTCTTGAGCCACACTAATTTTTGGTTATTTTTTGTTGTTTTTGAATAGGTAACATGTACGTGTAGTACAGAATTCAGAAGACACAAAAGGGTATATATTTAAGAACTAAATCTCCCTACCACTCCTCTTTTCCCCGAAACCTTTAGCTCCCCTCCCCAGAAACAAGCACTCTTATTAGTTTCTTATATGTTCTTCCAGAGATGATGTATGCCCATCAATTATATGATATTAAGTTTTTGATCACATGCCACTCTAAAGCAGAGTCTGTCAACTTTGGTGTTAATGACATTTGGGGTTGAATAATTCTTTGTTGTGGGGAGTGTTCTGTGCATTGTAGCATGTTTAGCAGCATCTTTGGTCTCTCTGCTCGCTAGATGCCAGTAGAACCCTTTACCCCCAAGTTATGACAACCCAAAATGTCTCCAGACATCAACTAATGTTTTTTAAGAGGCAAAACTGACCCAGTTGAGAACCAGTACTCTAAAGAAGAGTAGGTGTAAGAGTGGATTGCCTAGAATTCATACTGTAATTTTAGAATGGAGAAAAGGGACTGCTACTGTTTCGGTTTTAAGTTTAGAAATAGTGTCTGTTTCCTCAGAGATCTTGCATCCATCCATACCATAATGTCCTGTTATGTGGCCTCAATGTTGATAACGTTTTGTGGAATTATAATTATATTTCTGCCTCTCTTTGCTTGTATGGTTTTTCATTCCTAGGCACAATGGGCACACAATTTATTTTCCTGAGAAGTTTCTTTGGCTATTGTCCCTCTCTTCATATACTGTGCTGCTGGTAGAATTAGTATTCTTGTATATTTCCAGTAATCTTGTAGATAGTTCTCTCAGAATGAGGGGCACAATTCTTTTGGGAAATCATAGTTGAGAAAGTTCATTAGAATCATGGAGTCACTCTACCAGGTATTTTCTGAAGGTCCCTCTGTGTCTTGTTATCCCACATAGAAAGTGCTTTGAGGGTGAGGACCATATTCATTCAAGAAATATATATTACATATACCTACTGTCTACTTGATACTGCAGTAGGTCCTGAATACATAGTAAGTAAAATGGTCCCTGCCCTTATTCTACTTATGGGAGAAGACAGTATACAGGTAATCAAATAAATATACAGTTCACAAAATAGGGAAAATGCTGTGGAAGCAACAGAGAGTGCTGGGACAGGGAATAACCAAGGTTATCTAATTAAATAGAGTAATGTCTATCTGAGAAGGTAAGATTTAAACTGAGACTTGAAGGATGCCATAGAGTTGGTCATTCCAAAAGCGTAAAGCAGAGCATTTAAAACAGATACAGCTGTGTATTCAGAAGCTCTCAGGTAGGAAAGACCTTAGTGTGTTCTGAGGATTGAAAGATCATTGTGTTTGGAGTGTAGCAAGTGAAGAGGGAGAATGACCACAGATGAAGTTGGAGAGGCAGGCGGAGCCAAATCATGCAGGATCTTATAGGCCACAGTGAGGAGTTTACATTTTATCTTGAGAGCAGTGAAAGCCATTGAAAAGTTTTAAGTGAGGTTGTGACCTAATCTTACTTACATTTTAAAAATACAAATTTTGGCTGCTATGTGGTAACTGGTGGAGGGAGTGTCAAGAGAGAGGCTGGTAGGTTGAAGGAACATGGTGGACTGGAAAGGAGCAGATGGATTTGGTATTCTGGAGGTAGAGTCCATGGAACGTACTGATAATTTGGGAAAGAAGATGGTATCAAGATTGACCTCAGTTTCTGCCTTGAGTAACTTAGGATTTGCTGGTCCCTTTATTGAGATGGGGAGAGTGGTGTTGAAAAGGGGTTGGGTAATGGGAAGATTCAAGAGTTCAGGCCTGGGTTTTTGACGTGTTAAGGTGTAAAGTTTAAGTTATCTGTGAGATATCCAAGTAGAGATGTCCAGTAGGAGGTTGGATGTAGCGGTCTGAACTCAGAGGAGAGGTCTCAGTTGGAGATACAAGCCCAGGAGTACTCAACATATAGTTGGTTCTGAAGCCATGAAAACTGCTGAGACCTTGTAGTGCAGTGGTTCTTAATCTGGGATCCAGGAACCCACAGGGATTCATTGATAAAATTCAGGATCCATGAACTTGGTTGGGAAAAACTTTTCTTGTTTTTACAAATCTCTAACTGAAATTTAGCACTTTCTTTAATTTTGAATATAGGCGTCAAACCACAGTATTATTAATATTTGTAGTTTTGTCATCAGTAGAAATCAAGATATTTTCATATTAAATTATGATTGTTGCTGATATCTCAAAATAACATTTATACTTATCACTACTTCAGAATTACAGTACAGAGTTATTAAACCCACAACTACATCCTGTTTTTTAATGTATTAACAATGCATGAATAAGTAAGCACATATCACAATTTTTTAATATTTTGAAAACTGCATTACAGTAGAATTGGGCTTTTTGTAATATTTCATAATTTATATTATATCTTTAAAAAATTATTCTGAGAAGGGTCCATAGGCTTCATTAGATGCCAGAACAATCCATGGCGTATTAAAGTATCAAGAAACCTTTCCTTGAAGGAAGGTTCGAGAAGTAGGAAGAAATCTAGGAAATCCATCACTTTGTCATGGGAGCCAAAAGAGGTTAGTATTTGCAGGACAGTGGCCAGCTGTGTCAGATGGGCAAGGATTTTGGTTTGATGTCATGACTTGATCAGTTATCTTGATAAGCAATTTCACTGGAAGGATTAAAGATTGGAGTGGGTTGACAGGTGAAGGGACAGTAAGAGAGTAGAGACTGTGAGTATAGTCCAGAGATTGGAGAACTTTTTCTGTAAAAGGGCCAGATAGTAAGTTTTTTTTAATCATCTTTATTGGAGTATAATTGCTTTACAATGTTGTGTTAGTTTCTGCTGTATAACAAGGGGAATCAGCTATACATATACATGTATCCCCATATCCCCTCCCTCTTCCGTCTCCCTCCCACTCTCCTTATCCCACCCCTCTAGGTGGTCACAAAGCACCGAGCTGATCTCCAACTGCTTCCCACTAGATGTCTGTTTTACATTTGGTAGTGTATATATGTCCATGCCACTCTCTCGCTTCGTGCCAGCTTACCCTCTGCCTCCCCGTGTCCTCAAGTCCATTCTTTACGTCTACGTAGAGACTAACCCTTGGGACCGGAAAGTAGTGGTCTATTTAGTGGACATATCGCTGCCAGACACAGATGTCTGGATTCATGATTTTATGTCAGAGTATCTGGTAGAGCTATCAAAAGTGAATTAATCACTGCTTCTGAGACCTTGACAACTGATTCAGATTTTTTTTAGCAATAACGAAATGTAGTAGGCTTTAAAAAAAAAATCTTACCTCTGCTACATGGCTCTGACTGCTCTGGGGGATTGAAAAGAATATGCGTATGTTTGATGAAAGATATTTAACAAGTTTTGTTTTAACAGAGTTGACTTTTCGAAGAAAATTGCACTTGAATTATTACTATAATATTAGAATAAAAATGTTTATCAATTTAAAAAAATGTTCAAACTTTTTTATTCGTGTCCTGCCCCTAGTTCTTCAGAACCATTTTTTTTTTAGATTCCATATATATGTGTTAGCATACGGTATTTGTTTTTCTCTTTCTGACTTACTTCACTCTGTATGACAGACTCTAGGTCCATCCACCTCACTACAAATAACTCAATTTCGTTTCTTTTTATGGCTGAGTAATATTCCATTGTATATATGTGCCACATCTTCTTTATCCATTCATCTGTCGATGTACACTTAGGTTGCTTCCTTGTCCTGGCTATTGTAAATAGAGCTGCAGTGAACATTTTGGTACGTGACTCTTTTTGAATTATGGTTCTCTCAGGGTATATGACCAGTAGTGGGATTGCTGGGTCATATGGTAATTCTATTTTCAGTGTTTTCTTTGTTTGTTTTTGTTTTTTTGCAGTACACGGGCCTGTCACTGTTGTGGCTTCTCCCGTTGTGGAGCACAGGCTCCAGACGCTCAGGCTCAGCGGCCATGGCTCACAGGCCCAGCCACTCCGCGGTATGTGGGATCTTCCTGGACCAGGGCACGAACCTGTGTCCCCTGCATTGGCAGGCAGACTCTCAACCACTGCGCCACCAGGGAAGCCCTATTTTTAGTTTTTTAAGGAACCTCCATACTGTTCTCCGTAGTGGCTGTATCAATTTACATTCCCACCAACACTGCAAGAGGGTTCCCTTTTCTCCACACCCTCTCCAGAATTTATTGTTTGTAGGTTTTTTGATGATGGCCATTCTGCCTGGTGTGAGGTGATACCTCACTGTAGTTTTGATTTGCATTTCTCTAATGATTAGTGATGTTGAGCATCCTTGCATGTGTTTGCTGGCAATCTGTATATCTTCTTTGGAGAAATGTCTGTTTAGGTCTTCTGCCCATTTTTGGATTGGGTTGTTTGGTTTTTTTTGATATTGAGCTGCATGAGCTGCTTGTATATTTTTGAGATTAATCCTTCGTCAGTTGTTTCATTTGCAAATATTTTCTTCCATTCTGAGGGTTATCTTTTTGTCTTGTTTATGGTTTCCTTTGCTGTGCAAAAGCTATTAAGCTTCATTAGGTCCCATTTGTTTATTTTTGTTTTTATTTCCATTTCTCTAGGGGGTGGGTCAAAAAGGATCTTGCTGTGATTTATGTCATAGAGTGTTCTGCCTGTGTTTTCCTCTGAGAGTTTGATAGTGTCTGGCCTTACATTTATGCCTTTAATCCATTTTGAGGTGTTTTTTTGTTTGTTTGTTTGTTTGCGGTACGCGGGCCTCTCACTGTTGTGGCCTCTCCCAGTGTGAAGCACAGACTCCGGACGCACAGACTCAGTGGCCATGGCTCACGGGCCCAGCCGCTCCATGGCATGTGGGATCTTCCCAGACCGGGGCATGAACCCGTGTCCCCTGCATCAGCAGGCAGATTATCAACCACTGTGCCACCAGGGAAGCCCTTGAGTTTATTTTTGTGTATGGTGTTAGGGACTGTTCTAATTTCATTCTTTTACATGTAGCTGTCCAGTTTTCCCAGCACCACTTATTGAAGAGGCTGTCTTTTCTCCATTGTATATTCTTGCCTCCTTTATCAAAGATAAGGTGACCATATGTGCGTGAGTTTATCTCTGGGCATTCTATCCTGTTCCATTGATCTATATTTCTGTTTTTGTGGAAGTACCATACTGTCTTGATTACTGTAGCTTTGTAGTATAGTGCGAAGTCAGGGAGCCTGATTCCTCCAGCTCCATTTTTTGTTCTCAAGATTGCTTTGGCTATTCGGGGTCTTTTGTGTTTCCATACAAATTGTGAAATTTTTGTTCTAGTTCTGTGAAAAATGCCATTGGTAGTTTGATAGGGATTGCACTGAATCTGTAGATTGCTTTGGGTAGTAGAGTCATTTTCACAATGTTGATTCTTCCAATCCAAGAACATGGTATATCTCTCCATTTGTTTGTATCATCTTTAATTTCTTTCATCAGTGTCTTTTAGTTTTCTGCATACAGGTCTTTTGTCTCCTTAGGTAGGTTTATTCCTAGGTATTTTATTCGTTTTGTTACAGTGGTAAATGGGAGTATTTCCTTAATTTCTCTTTCAGATGTTTCATCACTAGTGTATAGGAATGCAAGAGATTTCTGTACGTTAATTTTGTATCCTGCTACTTTACCAAATTCATTGATTAGCTCTGGTAGTTTTCTGGTAGCATCTTTAGGATTCTCTATGTATAGTATCATGTCATCTGCCAACAGTGACAGTTTTACTTCTTCTTTTCCTATTTGGATTCCTTTTATTTCTTTTTCTTCTCTGATTGCTGTTGCTAAAACTTCCAAAAGTATGTTGAATAAGAGTGGTGAGCGTGTGCAACCTTGTCTTGTTCCTGATCTTAGTGGAAATGGTTTCAGTTTTGTCACACTTGAGAACAATGTTGGCTGTGGGTTTGTCACATATGGCCTTTATTATTTGAGGTAAGTTCCCTCTATGCCTACTTTCTGGAGAGTTTTTATCATAAATGGGTGTTGAATTTTGTCAGAAGTTTTTTCTGCATCTATTGAGATGATCATATGGTTTTTCTCCTTCAGTTTGTTACTATGGTGTATCACATTGATTGATTGGCGTATATTGAAGAATCCTTGCATTCCTGGGATAAACCCCACTTGATCATGGTGTATGAACCTTTTACTGTGCTGTTGGATTCTGTTTGCTAGTATTCTGTTGAGGATTTTTGCATTTATGTTCATCAGTGATATTGGCCTGTAGTTTTCTTTCTTTGTGACATCTTTGTCTGGTTTTGGTATCTGGGTGATGGTGGCCTCGTAGAATGAATTTGGGAGTGTTCCTCCCTGTGCTGTATTTTGGAAGAGTTTGAGAAGGATAGGTGTTAGCTCTTCTCTAAATGTTTGATAGAATTCACCTGTGAAGCCATCTGGTCCTGGGCTTTTGTTTGTTGGAAGATTTTTAATCACGTTTTCAATTTCAGTGCTTGTGATTGGTCTGTTTATATTTTCTCTTTCTTCCTGGTTCAGTCTTGGAAGGTTGTGCATTTCTTAGAATTTGTCCATTTCTTCCAGGTTGTCCATTTTATTGGCATAGAGTTGCTTGTAGTAATCTCTCATGATCCTTTGTATTTCTTCAGTGTCAGTTGGTACTTCTCCTTTTTCATTTCTAATTCTATTGATTTGAGTCTTTTACCTTTTTTTCTTGATGAGTCTGGCTAATGGTTTATCAATTTTGTTTATCTTGTCAAAAAACCGGCTTTTAGTTTTATTGATCTTTGCTATCATTTCCTTCATTTCTTTTTCATTTATTTCTGATCTGATCTTTATGATTTCTTTCCTTCTGCTAACTTTGGGGTGTTTTTGTTTTACTTTCTCTACTTGCTTTAGGTGTAAGGTTAGGTTGTTTATTTGAGGTTTTTCTTGTTTCTTGCAGTAGCATTGTATTGCTATAAACTTCCCTCTTAGAACTGCTTTTGCTGCATACCACAGGTTTTGGGTCATTGTGTTTTCATTGTCATTTGCTTCTAGGTATTTTGTTGATTTCCTCTTTGATTTCTTCAGTGATCTCTTGATTTTTAGTAGTGTATTGTTTAGCCTCCATATGTTTGTACTTTTTACAGTTTTTTCCTGTAATTGATATCTAGTCTCATAGCACTGTGGTCAGAAAAGATACTTGATACAATTTTGATTTTCTTAAATTTACCAAGGCTTGATTTGTGACCCAGTATATGATGTATCCTGGGGAATGTTCCATTAGCACTTGAGAAGAAAGTGTATTCTATTGTTTTTGGATGGAATGTCCTATAAATATCAATTAAGTCCATCTTGTTTGATATATCATTTAAAGCTTGTGTTTCCTTATTTATTTTCATTTTGGATGATCTGTCCATTGGTGAAAGTGGGGTGTTAAAGTCCCCTACTATTATTGTATTACTGTCGATTTTCCTGTTTTATGGCTGTTAGCCTTTGCCTTACGTACTGAGGTGCTGCTATGTTGGGTTCATAAATACTTAACAATTGTTATATCTTCTTGGATTGATCCCTTGATCATTATGTAGTTGCCTTCTTTGTCTCTTGTAATAGTCTTTATTTTAAAGTCTATTTTGTCTGATATGAGAAGTGCTACTCCAGCTTTCTTTTGATTGCCATTTGCGTGGAATATCTTTTTCCTCACTTTCAGTCTGTATATGTCCCTAGGTCTGAAGTGGGTCTCTTGTAGACAGCATATATACGGGTCTTGTTTTTGTTTCCATTCAGCTAGTCTATGTCTTTTGGTTGGAGATTTTTTTTTTCTTTACTCATTCAACAAATATTTATTGACTATATGTGACAGGTCACTTGGGATATCACAATGAACAAAACAAAGTCTTAACTCTCATGGAGCTTTTATTCTAGTGTTGGAGACAGATAATAAAAATATATTTTTCAAGTGGTGATAAGTGCTATGAAGCAAAGAAGGAAGCAGAGTGACTGAGAGGTTCTGTTCAATATAGGGCAGCCAGAGAATGTGACAATTGCTTTGTTAATATTAACAGTATTAATCAATATTGTGCAATAAAATAATCAACTATTAAGCACTTTTTTTGGTGCCTACAAGTATAAAAATAGCAATATTTGAGTACTTCTAGTGCCAGGCATTATTTAACTTACCCTTACAACAAATCTGAGGTAGGTATTATTATTATTTCTAATTTACAGTAGGCAAAAGTGAGCCTTAGAGAGGCTGTTTCAGTTATCTATTGCTGTGTAACAAAGCAACTCAAAGTTACCGACCCAAAACAACAACTTATTTGGTCAGGGCTTGATGGGGCCAGCACATTGGCTCACATGGATGGCTTGACTGGAGCTGAAGGATGCACTTCCAAGGTGGCCTCATAAATATGGTTGGTAAGTTGGTTCTGTAAACTGGAAGCTTAGCTGGGACCACTGGCAAGGGGCTTCACTTATCTTCCACATGGCCTCTCCAAATAGCAAGTTTGGGCCTCTCACAGCATGGTGGTCTCAGTGTACTTAGACTTCTTAAATGGCCACCCTAGGGCACAAATGTGGGAGCTACCAGGCCTTCTTATTACCTGGACTCAGAAGTCTCAGAATGTTTTTCTTGCCATATTCCATTAGTTAAAGGTCACAGAGCCAGCCTAGATTCAAGAGGAGGGACTACTCAGGGTCATGAATGCCAGGAGGCATTGTTCACTGGGGGCTACCAATGTAATTGAATACTACAGTTTGCCCTTTGGTCTCTAATGATTTATGTTCCTCCTACATGTACAATTATACTCACATATCCCAATACTCCCAAAAGTCTTGTTCCACTTTTACATTGGCTCAAAATCTAGGATCTACCTGGAATCTTAGCTCATGGTACTAAGCACCTCCCTGTATGCTTAGGCCAGAATCGCTCATTCTCCTTAATTCCTCTCACTTTCTCCTTCCATTTCAACCAAGCAACCTGTATCATTGACTTTACTTCCTAAATGTCTCCCTAATCCCTAATCCTAACCCTAATCAGTTCACTTCCTTCCTTTTCCACCTCCTCAATTCTAAGCTACCATAATTGCTACCTGCACTACGGTGAAACCTCCAGTTGTCTCCGTCATTCTCTCTTGCTCTTCCTTAATTCAGTGATTCTCAATGAGGGTTGATTTTGCCCCTTGGGGACATTTGGCAATGTCTGGAGACTTTGGTTGTCACAACTCCATGTATGAATACATCTAGCGTGGAGATGCCAAGGATGCTGCTAAGCATCCTATAATGTATAGGACAGCCCCCCACAACAAAGAATTACCCATTGCAAAGTGTCAGTAGTGCTGAGGTTGAGAAACCCTGCAATCTTTTCTTCACCAGGTAGCCAGAGGTCTTTTTCAAATGCAATCATGTCAACACTTAGCTGAAAAATCTTTGCAGCTCTTTCTACTGATTTTAGGTTAAGAATGTGAACCCCTTTTTTTCTGGTGCATAGGGTCCTCTGTAGGGTAGCCCCTACCAGGCTCTTTAGCCTCAGCTTGTGTACTCACCTCTTTGCTTTCTGTGCTCTAGCCACTTGGGCCTTCCTTCAGTCCTATACATATTGCATCTCACTATGGGAACTTACCCACGCTCTTGTCAGAATGCTCTCCCTCCTAACACCCCCCATCCTGACCCTAATTCTAACTGTAACAGAAGAACGAGTGCAGGTGTTGGGGGGAGCTGGCATCTGGGAGAGATCCAGAGGCTCCATATTGATGATTCTGGAGTGCTGAGTGAAGCCACTAAATATACCTCTCTGCTCTCCACTCATTATACAGAATCTTTTTTAAAAGGCATGATGGGACCCAGTGGGGAGGGTTGCAGCTGAATGGAGCAGTGAGGTGGGAGCCTGGCATTGCTGCCCTGAGAGGTGCACTGAGCAGTGCAGGCCCTGGTGGTTCCCAGGCTTTTGGTGCTCCCTACATGGGAATACAGTGATCCTGTCAGAAGCAGAGACTCCCAGGATCTTTGTTAACATTACCTGGTCTTTGGTTGGAGAATTTAGTCCATTTACATTTAAGGTATTTATCGATATGTATGTTCCTATTACCGTTTTATTAATTGTTTTGGGTTTGTTATTGTAGGTCTTTTCCTTCTCTTGTGTTTCCTGCCTAGAGAAGTTCCTTTAGCATTTGTTGTAAAGCTGGTTTGGTGGTGCTGAATTCTCTTAACTTTTGCTTGTCTGTAAAGGTTTTAATTTCTCCTTTGAATCTGAATGAGATCCTTGCTGGGTAGAGTAATCTTGGTTGTAGGTTTTTCCCTTTCATCACTTTAAATATGTCCTGCCGCTCCCTTCTGGCTTGCAGAGTTTCTGCTGAAAGATCACCTGTTAACCTTATGGGGATTCCCTTGTGTGTTATATGTTGCTTTTCCCTTGCTGATTTTAATATTTTTTGTTTGTATTTAATTTTTGATAGTTTGATTAATATGTGTCTTGGCATGTTTCTCCTTGGATTTATCCTGAATGGGACTCTCTGTGCTTCCTGGACTTCGTTGACTATTTCCTTTCCCATATTAGGAAAGTTTTCAAGTATAATCTCTTCAAATATTTTCTCAGTCCCTTTCTTTTTCTCTTCTTCTTCCGGGACACCTATAATTTGAATGTTGGTGTGTTTAACATTGTCCCAGAGGTCTCTCAGACTGTCCTCAATTCTTTTCATTCTTTTTTTTTCTCTATTCTGCTCTGCAGTAGTTATTTCCACTATTTTATCTTCCAGGTCATCTATCCGTTCTTCTGCCTCAGTTATTCTGCTATTGATTCCTTCTAGAGAATTTTAAATTTCTTTTATTGTGTTGTTCATCATTGTTTGTTTGCTCTTTAGTTCTTCTAGGTCCTTGTTAAACATTTCTTGTATTTTCTCCATTCTATTTCCAAGATTTTGGATCATCTTTACTATCATTACTCTGAATTATTTTTCAGGGAGACTGCCTATTTCCTCTTCATTTGTTTGGTCTGGTGGGTTTTTGCCTTGCTCCTTCATCTGCTGTGTGTTTCTCTGTCTTCTCATTTTGCCTAACTTACTGTGTTTGGGGTCTCCTTTTCACAGGCTGCAGGTTTGTAGTTCCCACTGTTTTTGGTGTCTGCCCCCAGTGGGTAAGGTTGGTTCAGTGGGTTGTGTAGGCTTCCTGGTGAAGGGGACTGGTGCCTGTTTTCTGGTGGATAGGGCTGGATCTTGTCTTTCTGGTGGGCAGGACTGCATCCGGTGGTGTGTTTTGGGGTGTCTGTGGCCTTATTATGATTTTAGGCAGCCTCTCTGCTAATGGGTGGGGTTTTGTTCCTGTCTTGCTAGTTGTTTGGCATGGGGTGTCCAGAACTGGAGCTTGCTGGTCATTGAGTGGAGCTGGGTCTTAGCGATGAAATGGAGATCTCTGGGAGAGCTCTCGCGGATTGATATTACATGGGGCGGGGAGGTCTCTGGTAGTCCAATGTCCTGAACTCAACCCTCCCACCTCAGAGGCTCAGGTCTGATACCTGGCTGGAGCACCAAGACCCTGTCAGCCACACGGCTCAGAAGAAAAGGGAGGAAAAAAAGTAAAAAGAATTTTAAAAATAAAATAAAGTTATTAAAATAAAAAAATTTTTTAAAATTATTAAAATTAAAAAATAATAAGTAATAAAAAAGAGAGCAACAAAACCAATAAACAAATCCACCAATGATAACAAGCCCTAAAAACTGTACTAAGATAAACATAAAAATCAGAAACTAGTCTGTCGCATACAGCAAACCCCAAAGTCTACAGTTGCTCCCAAAGTCCACGGCCTCAGTTTTAGGATGATTTGTTGTCTATTCAGGTACTCCACAGGTGCAGGGTACATCAAGTTGATTGTGGAGATTTAATCCACTGCTCCTGAGGCTACATGGAGAAATTTCCCTTTCTCTCCTTTGTTCGCACAGCTCCCGGGATTCAGCTTTGGATTTGGCCCTGCCTCTGCGTGTAGGTCACCCTCTGGCGTCTGTTCTTCACCCAGATAGGAGGGGGTTAAAGGAGCGGCTGATTAGGGGGCTCTGGCTCACTCAGGCTAGGGGGAGGGAGGGGTACAGAATGCAGGGCGAGCCTGTGGCGGCAGAGGCTGGTGTGACGTTGCACCAGCCTGAGGCGTGCCGGGCATTCTCCTGGGGAAGTTGTCCCTGGATCGCGTGGGACCCTGGCAGTGGCGGGCTGCACAGGCTCCCAGGAGGGGACGTGTGGATAGTGACCTGTGCTTGCACACAGGCTTCTTGGTGGCTGCAGTAGCAGCCTTAGCGTCTCATGCCCGTCTCTGGGGTCTGCGCTGATAGCGGCGGCTCGCACCCATCTCTGGAGCTCATTTAGGCGATGCTCTGAATCCCCTCTTCTCGCGCACCCCGAAACAATGGTCTCTTGCCTCTTAGTTCCAGACTTTTCCCGGACTCCCTCCCAGCTAGCCGTGGCGCACTAACCCCTTCAGGCTGTGTTCACCCTGCCAACCCCAGTCCTCTCCCTGGGATCCGACCTCCAAAACCCGAGCCTCAGCTCCCCGCCCCCGCCCGCCCTGGCGGGTGAGCAGACAGGCCTCTCGGGCTGGGGAGTGCTGGTCCGTACGGATCCTCTGTGCGGGAATCTCTCCGCTTTGCCCTCCGCACCCCTGTTGCTGCGCTCTCCTCCGTGGCTCCGAAGCTTCCCCCCTCCGCCACCCACAGTCTCCACCTGCAAAGGGCCTTGCTAGTGTGTGGACACCTTTCCTCTTTCACAGCTCCCTCCCACTGGTGCAGTTCCCATCCCTATTCTTTTGTCTCTGTTTATTCTTTTTTCTTTTGCCCTACCCAGGTACGTGGGGAGTTTCTTGCCTTTTGGGAATTCTGAGGTCTTCTGCCAGCATTCAGTAGGTGTTCTGTAGGAGTTGTTCCACATGTAGATGTATTTTTGATGTATTTGTGGTGAGGAAGATGATCTCCGTCTTACTCCTCTGCCATCTTGAAGGTCCTCCCTGTCAGTAGTTTTTCAGTCAGCGATTCTTTTTTTTTTTTCATTTCCTTCATGCTTAATCTAGTTTCATTTGCTCACAGGGTGCCCCGTGCAGAGGTCTTGCCCCCAGCACTTCAGACCAGAGCTCCTAGGGCAAAGTGGCTGCACCCAAAACCAGTAAATATTTTTGGCTTTGCAGGCAATTTGATCTCTGTTGCAACCTCTGCTTTCTGGTGTGAAAGCAAGCCATAGATAATACACGAATGAATGGGTGAGGCTGTGTTCCAATGAAACTTTATTTATAAAAACAGATGGCGAGCTAGATTTGACCCGCTAGCTGTAGTTTGCCAAGCCCTGGCATAGACAGCTCTTTGGAGAAGTTGGACAGGAAGTAAAGTGGAAAACTGAGGAAGTAATTGAAGGGGACAAGGAGTACATGAACGTATGTGTGCGTGTGCGTGTGCGTGTGTGTGTGTGTGTGTGTGTGTGTGTGTTTGTGTGTGTGTGTTTTAAGATGGGAGATTCTAGAGCATGCTTTTTGCTGATGGAAAGGATACTGTGGAGCAGGAGAGGTTAACGGTACAGAAAAGAGAGTTTCAGTGTGGAAATAAACTCTTATATAGGCAAGAGGGAGTAGGATTAACGGTACACGGATGCTTAAGAAGTTGATTTTTTTTCTGTGATTTGGTGTTGTGTGATATGAATATCAGTGTTAACAACAAGACCAATACGGGGAGTCTGTTCCTGTATGTGGTGTTCTGCTTATAGGACCATTTAACATGATGAATTAGGCCTAGAGGAGAGTTGAGTGAGAGGAGGGTAGAATGTGTTACTTAACTTGTTAGATTTGGGGTTTAATTTGGGACTTTGTTGGATTGGCTAGACCTGGATCAATAAATGTAGCTACCTTCATTTTTCCTGCAGATATCTTCAAGACCCTAACTCTGATTCTGTGAACTGACAAGCCCTAGGAGTTACAAAAAAACTTCTAGCTCAGTATTCTTGGTCAGTTTTTCTACCGCAGTTTACTTGGTATATTCCTGTCAGTTAACATCAGCTCACTTTGGCAGTTATTACACTGAGGAGAGAGGAGGGAAGAGGGTAGGCCTCTACCTCACCACTCTTCTGCCTCCCCCCCACTATTGAGTCATTGTTCTAGACCTTTTTGCATACTTTAACTCAGGATTTTAAAGGCATGTTTGTTCTTTTCCCTTGAGCAGTTCAGGCGTCTTAATGATCTCAAGCACATTTCCCCCCTCAGAGGTTTCCCCTACTGTAGGAATGCTTTGCCTTTTGCAGACCCCAGTATAGAAGAAGGATCTTCAACATATTAAATCAGTACATATTTTCTTGGTGAGCACAGACAGTAGTAATCCAGGCGGTGGATTCTTTCACAGCTTTTTATGGTCATCGACTAGGCTGCATAGAAGAGAGTTACAGAGGACTTAGGCAATTCCTGTCTGCTGTGTGAGCCCCCTACAACACAGACCTGCTTTCTGAAAATGGCCTGTCACCTGTGTTGAAAATGTTTACCACCAGGATTGGGGCTTATGGACTGAAGAGGGTTTTCATTTGTGCTAATGCGACTTTGCTGACTAACTTTTAAGATTGGAAGAAATTAGAGCCCTTAATACATCCATGTTATAGAATTTCTGCTTGACTTTTAAAATTATTTTTACACAAAAGTAATATTTGTCCATGATTAAAACAAATTTCTTTCAAACCATACAGCAAGGGAAATATTAAAGTGAAAAGAAAATTCCCATCTGCCAGAGGTGATCACTGTTATGTTTCTTGTGTGTTTATTTATGTGTTTGTTAAGAAAATATGCCCATGCAAACACATGGGCTCATGTCTTTATCCTTTTTTCTTAAAGCCTGAATGAGATCATACAATATATTATTTTCTACAATTTGCTTTCTTAACAGTCATATCTTTCCGCATCAGGACACATTGATCCAGCATCTCATTCTGCCTTAGGGCTGTTTCTTCTGCCTGGAACAGTCTGATCCCAGATATCGTCATGGCTTACTCTTCCAGTCCTTACTTAACTGCCACCTTCTCAGTGATGCCTTCCTTAGCTGCCCTATCTAAAAACTCAATCCCTTCCTTGTCACTTCTATTCCCCTTCCCTATTAGTGACTTTTTCCTAGCACTGATTATCTATAATACTTTTTATTTTGTCTATTGTCTGTTCCCCCACTGTAATGTACACTCTGTGGTGGGGAGGAGTTTGTGACTGTGACATTCACTGCCAAACCGCCAGCCTTTATAATAATTCCTGACCCCATAGTAGATGCTCAGTAAATATTTGTTGAAGCAAAGATTGAATGGTTATGTTGTTTTACCACATTTGGGTACACCATAATTTATTAAATAATCCCCTACTGATGGTAATTTAGGTTTTCAGGTTTCCCTACTTCTATGAACAATGCTGTATTGAACAGTCTTATACATATATTTTTGTATTATTATAGGATAAATTCATAGAGGTGGAGTTGTGAGTTTAAAGGATATACACATTTTAAATTTTGAATACTTGTCTCCCACTCCCCTTCCTCTCCTAAGGAAAAAGGTATTATCAAGTTACAGTCCTGCTAAGAGCGTGTAAGGATACCCATTTCTCTACGCCCTTGCCTACACTGATTGTAATCAACTTTTAAGCCTTTGCCAATCTGATAGATGAAAATGATATCTTAATTTGAATTTCTTTCATATATAAGTAAAGTTGAGTACCATTTTATATAATTATTTACCTTTTTATTTACTTTTCTGTGTATCTCTTTTTTTCTATTTTCCATTAGGTTGTTTTGCTTGTGTTTCACCAATGCATCTTTGTTTGCTTTGGTACATTTCCTGCCTGTAGACTGCAACCAGATATAACCCAGAGAACAGTATACATCTGGGCCACAGCTATTCTCTGCCTAGAAAATTTCTAACCCTGGTGTTAACATCTTCATCTCTTCTTCTTGCTCACGTTTTTATCTATTAGTAAAAACAATCATATAAACATATAGCAGATGTTGGCTATGTGCTAGGCACCGTGCTCAGCATTTTATTTATTTTTAAAAATCTATTTTAATGTCATAGCAGCCCTATCAGGTAGTACTAGTTTGTCTCTGTATATATAATTTATATATAGAGAGAAACTGAGGGATGGTGCTGGCGATCACACAGCTAGTAAGTGCTTAAAGCCAGGATTTGAACCTAAGCAGGGTGGCTCCAGAGCCTGCCCTCCTAACCATCAAGCTCTGTTGCCTCCAGTGTGGACAGTGGGTTATGCTGCCTATTCTGTTTTCAGGAGATGCTTCTGCCCATATGTCCCCATTCAGAAAATTGACTAGCAGTTACTGAAACAAGAGAAAGGTGTTCATGTTCAGGTCTGGGAGTTTTATCTTATAAGCTAGTTTTCATTACATGGTTCAAAATCGAAATAATAAAACAAAAGGTATATAGTGAAAATTTTCACTCCCACTCTTGTCTCATCTACTCTATTTCCCCTGTCCTCTATTTTTGCTAGTTTCTGTATATACTTCCTGTGTCACTTTATATACTTATAAACAAAATAAATGAATATATATACATGCACACAGGCATACCTTGTTTTATTGCACTTTGCAGATACTGCGTCTTTTACAAATTGAAGGTTTGTGGCAACCCTGCATTGTCAGATGATTCTTAGCATTTTTTAGCAGTAAAATATTTTAAAGTGTATATGTTTTTAGACCTAATGCTATAGCACACTTAATAGAGTACACTGTAGTGTAAACATAACTTCTTTATGCACTGAGAAATGAAAAAACTTATGTGATTCGCTTTATTGCAACATTTGCTTTATTACGGTAGTCTGGAACCGAACCCACAATATCTCTGAGGTGTGCCTATATATAATTTTCCCCTTTCTTACATATAAGGTAGCATGTTATATATACTTTTTTGCACTTTGTTTTTTCACTCAGCTCATCCAAAGGTTTTAAGACAATTTATTCATCAGATATTTTTTCAGTGTCTCTTTATACAAGGCACTGTGCTGGCTTTAGAGGAATATACAAAGAAGCATGAAACACAGAAATCTCTGGCCTCAGGGACTTTACAGTTCTTCAGACTGAGAGCATAAATGAAAATGAAGTAGGGTGTTTATATGACATGTTACTTTCTTGACTGATTGAGGCTTCAATACAAAGCACACTTAGCCTGCTGAAGGTAGTGAACGTGTACCTTGGTCTTTCGAGTTACTGAATAATAGGTCTCTTGAGCACAAGATCTATGCCTTATTTATCCTAATATCCTCTTCAGGACTTCATGGTTGAAAAATGAATCTGTGCTTGTTTTAAGTATAGACTTCAAGGAAACTTTTAATTCATTTTTCATGAACCCAAAGGACAATTTTTAGAATTGTTTTGATTTCGGAATTCATCCCTGCCTGAGGGGTCTTGTGAAATTGGATTGAAATGAAATTTTCATGTGCCTAATTAGAACAGAAGGAGGATGGCTCATCTATAGTGGGTGTGTTTTGGTGGGGATCTTCTTCTTTTCCCTTTACTAAGTCTTCCTCCTTTGTTTCCTCCTACCCATGGGCAGAAACTGAAAAAGAGTCAGTTAATCCCAACTACATAACAGTGTTTTGTGGCTGTGGGCAAGCTACCCTCAATTTATTTGTTTTGGGTCTCAGCTTGTGTTTATTACAACCTAATTCTATTGAAAGACATCTTTGTTCAGAACCCCTCCAACAGTTCTGGACATTCCAGGAACCATGAGGAGGCAGTATGATATAGTGGTTGAAAGAGTAGATTCTGGAACCGGCCTGCTGACATTGAATTCTGAACCCTCCATTTTGGCTATGACAAGTTACTGAACTTCTATTTATTTTCACCGTCCCCAAGTAGACATCATAAATGTTAAAGATCTATGAATTGATTCAGTTTATTTTTCCCACTGAGCTTTACAGCCAAGGACAAGAACTGAAAGAGGAAATCTAGCACTTATGTTTCTCTAAGCACTTTTCATCAGAGATCATAATGCACGTTACACATGTAACGTGCATATATTACACACATATAACACATGAACTGTCTAAGCATCTCAGTGCTTAATCTGGTGCAAGGAATATTCTTCTTTGACGGAACATGAATCCCAAAGAAGAAAAGCCAGCATTAAAGGTCACACAGAGTTAGAAGTAGTAATAGAATGTGGGTTTTCTCTTAGCCTCCTGTCCTTGGCTGCCAAACTGTTCTCCGAAGAATGATTTGTGAGAAGCCTTTTCCTTTGGAAGCCTGTTACTGTCACAACAAGAAAAGAATCTCTTTGGAGGTGTATTTTGGGGCACAGGATAGGCTTTTTCCTCCCCATCGTTTTTGTTGTAGGAGTCTGGTGCTGCTGCACATCTGATGTGGGAGAAGAGGGAGGTACTGTGTTGCTCTTTACAGGGCTAGAGACGAGTGGGGAACATGACCTGTCAGGGTGTGCGTGTTACCCCTTACCCCTGCATGCCTGGAAACCCATCAAGTAGTCTCTGCAGGGTAAGGGGGTTGCATTGCTTCAGAGTCTTTTGGACATTTGGACATCTTCTTTGCATCACAGTCAATCTGATCTGTTCCCTTAGGCTCTTTATTGAGAAACTACCAAAGCATCGAGATTACAAATCGGCTGTCATTCCTGAAAAGAAAGACACAGTAAAGGTGGGTCTTCACTTTAACTGTTGCCCATCTAAAAGCTTCAAAGAAGCACAGACTAACTCCAAAATATAAGTAGCAGTATCTGCATCTGAGCATCATATCCTGCAAATAGGAGATAAGGCCATTTCACTAGATCAGTTACGAAATATCAGGTATGGTATGGTAGGGGGTATTTTAAATTAAATTATTTAAATTTAAATTATTATTTAAATGTTTTTAGAAACATTGTTGCCATTGCCAACTTGACTTCAGTCTTTTTACTTCTCTACTTAATTAGCTGGCAATTGTTCTAATGCCCAGTTTTTGATTTTGTGTCTTAGAAATTAAAGGAGATTGCATTTCCCAAAGCAGAAGAGCTGAAAGCAGAACTGTTAAAACGATATACCAAAGAATATATAGACTATAATGAAGAAAAAGTGAGTATGTAATAGCAAAAAAAAAAAAAAAAAAGGAAATTATTTTGGTTTCTTAGGTTGTGACCTAGGATTCTAATAGATATTTCAGCAGATCTTGTGATTTTAATGTGATATTTTACTTTATTGGCAAAGACCAGAAACTCCAAAAAGGTGTTTAGGCTGAGGATTCTAATACAGATTTAGCCTGCTTATCTAAGAGGATGACTTGAGGGACAGAATATCTATTGCTTGTCTGCCATGTCTAGAGCTAGAACCTAAGAACAATGAAAATCGCACTAAAGTATAGGGTTTTTAGATCAGAGAATTTGGGGTATTTGATACACATTTGATTATATCCAACATAGGATATACCTGTTTATAATAATTGGGGGTTTTTTTCAAGCTATTTTCAAATGATTCTTGTTAGGAAGAGTCAGTTAAAACACATGAGAAGCTCTGAGACAGTATCATTGGTCTGTGTCAGATGAGAACACACACTGCAAGCACTTCCATATTTTTTTGTACACTCTACTGAATTCTGTTCTGGACTCTGATGTTGAAAATCAGCAGAGAGGTGAACAGCTATGTATTTCTAAGGTACCCAGTGAATGAAAACCTTCATGAAGGAGATTGTTACTTGACGTTTCTTAGTAGTTTAAAATGTCACTCTATATTGGACCAATCACCAGAAAAATTTCAGAGGCTTCATTCAGGGTTAAAATTCAATAGAGACCCCCAACATGGCAGTTGTAAGTTTGGATTTGGTTCTGTTTCACAGCCTTACTTGGGATACAGAATGTATACATGGCACACCAGAGGCTAAAATTGTATGATACAGATTATGAGGTGCAGGCAGTAAGTTGCCTTGAGATTTTGGTAAAGAAGAAAATGCATTAGTTAAAGTCATTGGGAAAGGGTACTGAGAGGATTAGGACTTTAACTGTTTTTGAAGAATAGGTGTATGGTAGTTAGATAGACAGGAGCAGCAGCTGTTCCACAGGTGTAGAGGTACTAAGGGAAGCATGAATTCTGTGTTGGGAACTCACGCTAGAGCAGAAGTACGTTTGGGGCGATCTCCCTGCTGAAAAGCCTTGTCCTCCTAAGATGTGAAGTCACTTGAGTGTAAAGTGTTAGCCTAACTCCTATTCATTCTTTGTAGAAGAAGGAAGAGGAAGAATTTGCCCGAAACGTAGCCATCCAGCAAGAGCTGGAAAAGGAAAGACAGAGGGTGGCACAGCAGAAGCAGCAACAGTTGGAGCAGGAACAGTTCCATGCCTTTGAGGAGATGATCCGGAACCAGGAACTAGAAAAAGAACGACTGAAAATTGTACAGGAGTTTGGGAAAGTGGACCCTGGCCTGGACGGCCCACTGGTACCTGACTTAGAGAAGCCCTCCCTAGATGTATTCCCCACGACACCTGTTATATACACACAGCCTTCGGACTGTAATACAACTGTAAGGCCTGCCAAGCCACCTGTAGTGGATAGATCCTTGAAACCTGGAGCATTGAGCAACTCAGAAGGTAGTGAATTCATTTGCTTGCGTCCTCTTCTATCTCAGCTGCAGCCAAACAGGGTGTCATTCCAAGAGATTCAGCTACGACTACCTCCATGATCCCACTCATTAGGCTCTGGTCACAGAAATCCATTTGATTAGTAGTACCATACTGTGTTCTATCACAGCTATATTATAAAGTGGACTTTGCTTAAGACATATAGTTTACCTGAGCCAGGTCGATTTTCTGAAGAGCTAATAATATCCTTGAAAGTCAGACCCTCAGCTTTTAAGGGTTATACAGAGATTTGAAATGTTCAGTGAACTAGAGACCACTATTGACCTTTTGTAAAGGAAATTTGAGATTTATAGTACCACTTCACAATTCAACCACTGACCTTTAAATAATAAAAAAGAGCTACTGAATTGTGCTTGCCCTGCAAATGTTCCTAATTGGTAAGGAGTTTAGTCAAGGTAAATATTGTATGTAGTCAGTGATAATTCAGTCTAGCCATAAAACTATTGAGTCTTTCCTCCTCTCACCAATGTATGGCTATCTGAGAAAATAACAATAGCAGCAAAATGATGAGTATGCCTTGATTATTAGAATAGATCTTTTTGTTAGCAATTGTCTTTCAAGTAGTCATATAAGGAATTCAGCTTCGCAGAAGATCCACTTAAAAGGACAAGGTAAGAGTGGGCAAGGGGTGCTGGACTCTTGAAGCCTGGCCTTCAGGGTTTCTCCCCACGTACTCGGCAGGATTGTCTCTCACTATTATTCCTGAATAGCTCAGAAACTTCTTTTAAGCAGTAGTTTACCCTTGTGTTAACTTGAATGATTAAAGCCTCTTTTCTTTTCTTGAAATAACATACTCCCAATGGCTGTGGCAAGAGGTTGGAGAAGAGGCTTTACAGCCCTTTTTCTTCTGCCATAAGGATGAGATCCCCATGCACAGCCTACAGCTGCGGGACCCCAGTGATTTAGCATTGCTCTCCCAGGGCTGCCAACTCTGAGGTCTGCTTTGGGAGGCTGTACCCCATGATCTCAGATGTTTCTTCTTTCTCCATTACAGCTCCTACAATCGATGGATTGCGCCACGTGGTGGTGCCTGGGAAGCTCTGCCCACAGTTTCTCCAGTTGGCCAGTGCCAACACTGCCCGGGGAGTAGAGACATGTGGAATCCTCTGTGGAAAACTGGTAAAAGACAAATGCTTTCCTGAGCTGAGACTGTTTCTTCCCCCTTGGCCTCCTGTGACTCTCAGAGAAGATATCTAGGGTCAGTTACTCTTTGTGCCAATCCTTCTGCCAAAGAGCCATGGGCAGCATAATGCAATGTCACCTTCATTTTAGTGACCCTGTATTTGATTGATTTTCATAGTCCCTTGAACTGAACTGATTATTTTAATGCCAGTGGTAAGAAATACCTAATTCTAAACTTTGTAGGAAGATCCTGTATATCAGCTTTTGAACACCGACTTTATGGCAGGACCTGGGAATATGAAATATGTAAGGCACAGAGCATGTGTCTGTAAAAAGTACCCAAGCACTTTGGAGAGATGGGAGATATACACCAAAAGATAGATAGTATGCTGACTAGTATGTACAATAAAAGCACCAGGAGTTATGAGGAAAGAAGGATCATTAAATGGACGTGCTTAAAGAACCCATTACTAACTGCTGAATAAATAAACACATAAGGTGGAATGGACTTAAACTGAGCTTTAAAGAATGGGAAGGGCTTAGAGAAATAGTAAAAGGAAACTACTCTAGACATGAACAAAGGAAGAGAAATGGTACTATACCCAGAGCTTCTTAAGAATCATGAGTAGACCTGTTTGGCTGCAGCAGGGAATTCCCACAGGGCTGTGGGCATCTGTGGCTTTGCAGAGGGCCCCAAGCAATGTACTTGGGCAGTCAGGGTTGTGAACATGACTGACATAAGGGACTCACCTTATGAAGAAGACTCATGCTGGGGGGAAGGGCCTTCGCTTGTATAGATGTTTAACTTTCCACTGCTGTGACAGAGTGGGGTTGCCTAAGTGCCAGGGAATTGTGATGAGCTGTTTTCTCATTTGACAGATGAGGAATGAATTTACCATTACCCATGTCCTCATCCCCAAGCAAAGTGCTGGGTCTGATTATTGCAACACCGAGAACGAAGAAGAGCTTTTCCTCATACAGGATCAGCAGGGTCTCATCACACTGGGCTGGATTCACGTAAGCAATTCCGAGCTCTCCAGGGGTTCGTCTCCTCTTCTCACATGATGTTTTAAACACACTGCTTATTTTTTTCTTGGAGCAGAGTGAATTGTATCCAGACTATTTAGATGGTTGTATTTCCCTCTGTTGGACACAGACTTGACTTCCCTAGCATACTTAACTGCTTGCACCACAGGATTGATTTCTGGGCATTACTTAGGGCTTTTTAACTTAAAATTTTTTAATGGAAATGAACTTGTTTCCCTGAAGTCCCAGTTCCCCTGTGAGCATGAACAGTGATAGGATGCTAGCCTAGAGTGTATGTGGACCTTGACGGTAGAGGCTATGCCTTACTTCGTACAAATGATGTTCCTGAAAGGTATATAAATCAAAATATTTTAAATGAGCCAAGGAAGTTAATTCAGATGCCTCCATTTGGTCTTTCTTAAAGCAGCCTATACTTTTACGTAAAACAGAAGGGCCACCAATATAGGAGATTTTCAAGTGTCTGCATGTCTTAACAGTCTTCTGGTAATAGTCAGGTAAAATATAATTCCACCCCTAAAGATTACTTCTTAATTTTTCTTTCTGTTCCTTTTCAACCCATCATTCTCATAGACCAGGCTGTTTTCTATGTTGTGTGACAGGGTTACATACAAACAAGCAGCTCATTTCTGGATTTGGGAAGTTTGCACACACTTGTATGTTAGAATTTGGGAAATACTGACCTGTGAGGCAGTCAATGTGCCTCTGTCCTTTCATAAATATTTGCCTTTTATTGTGTATCCCCCGTTATAGTACATGGGGAGTAGACAACTTGTACCTTATCCGCCAGGGGATACAAATTTGAGTAAGATATGATTTTAGTCTCATAAAGGAGACTGACATATAGACAAGTCATAACTCTTCATGTGAGGCAGAATGTACCAGGTGCCTCAAGAGGTGCAAACAGCCCTGTGGAATTCTGAGGAGGGAAGGATCACACCTGGGGTGATTTTCTAGAATTTTGACAAGGTGAGCCAAGGGAGAGTTACATACAGAGGGGACAACATTGGAATAGGCAGACTGTGATCCTGGAGCATTGAGTGGTCCAGTTTTCTGGGGCTTATGATTCATATCAGGAAACAGTGGTAGGTAAGCTTTCACATGATACATTAGGAGCAGTGTTCTGGAGGGTTTTGGGTGGACAGGCAGGATAGTTCTGCTTTTTAGTGAGGAGGTTGAGGCAGGGAGATCATTTAAGAGGTTAATGTGATGATGAAATCTAATAATGATGAGAGCTACAGTGACGGCAGTGCATTTGGGAAGGAAGAGATAAATATAGGATTTCAGAGGATGTGGGGAATGAGTAAGAGAGGATGATGAGTAAAAGTGATGACTTAGAGATTTCAGGCCTGACTCATGGGGGTGGCAATGATTAATCATCTCATAAGCAGAAACAGAGGCTCCAGCAGGAGAACTTACTTGGAAGTGGGGCAGATGGTGTCTTCAGTTCTGAGTATTTGACGTTATATTGGTGGAGGTAATTATCAGGCATTTGGAACTTGGGAACAAGGTCTAGGTGGGAAAGAGAACCGGGAGACCTCTGCATAGAGCTGACCTTGGAAGCCTTGGAACTGGAGGAGGGTGGAGAGCAAGAAGAGATTCACTGGCAGCTTGAAGGACAGGCCACTTAGGGGAGCATAGGGAGTAGTCAGTCATGAAGCAAGGAGATGTCAGAGGAAGGTGAGGGGAATGTTAAGGCACAGACGCCAAAGGAGGAGGAACGTCTTAAGAAGAAGCTTCAGGATGTTAACTATGTCACATGTTGCAGAGAGATGAAGACTTGTATGAGCCCTTTGGATTTGATGAGGTCATTGATGACCTCAATTTAGTGGGTTTCAGGCAGATTTAAAAGGTTTAAGAAGTAATGGGTATTGGTTGTGGTGATAGTGAAATATATACTGATATTTTGAAGAGCTTAGCACTGACTAAAGGAAAGGAAAGAGATGGAATGGTGGCTTAAGGAAGAGCCAGGTTGAGAGAGTTTGCTTGATTTATGGTTTAGTGTGAAAATGTGTTCTGCTTTTATTTTGTTTTTTTTTAAAAACCTTTATATTTGAAATGTGTATAAGAAAGTACATAAAATAAATGTGCGCTTTAATTATCATTAAACAAACATCTGTGCACACACATTACCTAAGTCAAGAAATAGAGCGTCGCCAGAAGCACACTCCCACCTCCATGTCCTGCCCAGTCACCCTTCCTCTCTTGTATAGATAGTCCTTCATTTGACATTTCTGGAAATTCTTTGCTTTTCTTTATAGCTTTACCACCTAAGTGTGTATCCCTAAACTCAATAGTTTAGTTTTGCCTGGTTTTGAACTTTATGTAAATAGAATTATATAATATGTATTCTTTTGTACTTGGCTTCTTTTGCTCAATTTTTGAGGTTCATCTGCATTCTTGTGTATAGTTGTCTGAACTTTTTTTAAAAAATTATTTATTTATTTATTTATTTTGGCTGCGTTGGGTCTTCATTGCTGAGCGCAGGCTTTCTCTAGTTGCCGTGAGCGGGGGCTACTCTTCGTTGCGATGCATGGTCTTATTGCAGTGGCTTCTCTTGTTGCGGAGCATGAGCTCTAGGTGCACAGGCTCAGTAGTTGTGGCGCATGGGCTTAGTTGCTCCGCGGCATGTGGGATCTTCCTGGACCAGGGCTCAAACCTGTGTCGCCTGCATTGGCAGGCGGATTCTTAACCACTGCGCCACCAGGGAAGTCCCTGAACATGTTTTTAAGCCCAGTGAGCTGGTGTAGTATAGTGGAGCCTGTGCAGGAGATGTCAGAGGTCAGGAGAGACAAGGTAATGTGAAGATAGGAAAGTATTAAATCAAAAGTACAAAAAGGGAGTCATCTTCATATGGGGGAGAAAACCCTCACTCCTCTGAGACAGAATTGAAGGAAGAAAGAAAGATACAGGGAGATTTTTGAGGTTATAATTGGAGGGGTTGAGGGAACTCATTTTAGGTGATCTTGCTATCAACAAGGTTGAAGTCTAGATCCACCGCCCAGCAGGAGGAGACAGGTAAGTTTAAAAACTGGAGAAGATGGGAGAAAGTTTGGAGTAATTTCTGTTTAGACTTCAGGTAGCTCTTAGCCACAAATGAGTAAAAGGATTTTTAATATCAGTGAGGGCCTAGCTAGGAAGAAATTTAGAGCCTAAATTGATAGTATTCCAGCTTTTTTCCCCCATGATATTTCTGTAGCATTCCTTCCTAACTTGGGATTGAAAGCAAACAAAAGCAGACCATAACGTTTGCTCAGATCTTAAAATTGGCAAGAGGAAAAGGCAAAAGGTCAGTTCTTCCTTCTGTACCTTGCCAGCTATAAATCAGCTTCCCTGGTCAAAAACTTTGTATGGTCATGTTTGTCACCAGCTATTGTGTAACCCCCAACTCAGTATTCAGGGCACTCCTTCACGTTGTCTTAGTTGGCATTGCTCTCCCGTGGCTGCTCTACTCATCCAGGCACCCAGGCTGCCCTGAGCATTCACTCTCCTCACTTATTTCTGCTCCTTTGGTGTATTGTTTTCTCTTCATAAAAATGCCTGCCTCTGTCTCCAGCATGGTGGGCACAGTGAGCATAACTGTTTTTTCAAGAAACTTGACTGTAAAGGGAAGGAGAATAGGTGCAGTAGTTAGCGGGGAGCAGCGGCTCAAACAGGATTTTTTGGTTTAGTTTAACAGTTATTTATTGATCCCCTGCTATGTGTCTGTATATCATCTTTCTAGCTAACCCAGCTTTAGATTGGAGGCCTTCATCAGCTTGTGTAGGTCTTATTTGTCCTCAGTTAAAATTTCAGGCTGTAACCATGGGATGTAGGGTGTTGGCACAGGCCGTTTGTCCCTAACAGTCTATAGGATCATATTCTTATTAGGTAGAAACTGTTTCTCCCTTGTGGTCATGAAAGTTCTTTCCTTCCCCATGCAGACCTGTGTGTAGATTTACTGTCAGCACTCAGCTAACATGTTCCTGTATTGCAGACCTCTTCCACAGTGAGCTGGTCACAGCATTCTATGCAGTTGTGCTTCTCAGATGAGGCTGCACGTAAGAATCATTTAATGAGCTTTAAAGAAAAAAATTTCCTTCTCAGGATGGATATTTCCAGGGTGGGATGCAGGAGCCTGTGCTTTTGACAAGTTCCTCAGAAGCTTCATTTTTTGAAAACGCTGGTCAAGGGCACATATTTATTTTCTATGTTTTTCTGTCAGTAAAGATTGGTGGTCTTTTTGAGTCATATTGGGTCTTTCTTTTTCCATCCTTGTTATCTCACACCCCCTCTGAGATGAACATAAGTCATAATATGGTCCATTTGTGTACAAAGAGTGTGCTCAATGAAACATTAAATAACTGGGGGATTCCAGTGGTTAGGACTCAGTGCTTTCACTGCTGTGGCCCAGGTTCAATACCTGGTTGGGGAATTAAGATCCCACAAGCCACAAGGCGCAGCTGAAAAAAAAAACAAACAAACCAATTAAGTAACTGAAAACAAATGAGATAAACTGAATGTAATTTAGATGGTGCTTTAACTGATTACCCTCAAAATTCAATATCTTGGTCTTTTTCTCATATAAGACAGGGTCCTTATTGTGTGATTTAACTACCCTTCTGAAATCCCAGTAACCCTCTGCCTCTCATATCCTTGAAAGATATGCTTTAACCACAGGACAGCTTTTGCCACTTTTGCCTATAGAGCCCCAGACTCATGCTTGACCTTTTAACCCCTCCGTCAGGAAGAAGAATCATTCATCTAACTGTGCTTTGTTAAGTCCTTGACTTCTACTAGGTTGTTGTATTGGGCAGCATGTACTGTCTGTTCCAGTATGGGAGACGCCATTGTGTCGAGAGAGCTTGTGAGGAGCCAGATAAGTCTTGATGGTCAATTAGAAATTGAGTCTCTTCACATACTCATGTTACACTATACTCGTTTACAGTGCTGGGAAGGAGGTTCATTACTTATTATTAACTTCAGGCATATTCCTCATGGCTGCTAATGGCTTTGTGTGTAAGGAGATCGTGGCAAGTTGTTGAGAATTACTTGGCTCTACCTTCCTTCATGGGCCAGGCTTGACTGTGTATTCTCGCTGAAGGGGTCCCTGCCTTTTTTTCTCTTCTCAGACTCATCCCACGCAGACCGCCTTCCTCTCCAGTGTTGATCTACACACTCACTGCTCCTACCAGATGATGTTGCCAGAGTCGATAGCCATTGTTTGTTCCCCCAAGTTCCAGGAGTAAGTACATAGGGTGCGGTTCAGGGTGTTGCAAGGAGATAGTGGGGGGAAAAGCCTCAGAGGAAACGTTCTCCATTCTTAAGACCTTGTTCTCTATAAAATATATAGATTGCGGTATTGATTGGCTTTTTAAAAAGTCTTCCTTTTAAGCCCTATATCCTGATAAACCTACTCTACTTGTTTACAAAAGTATCCCAGCAACAACCTAGGTGCTTTTATAAGAAAAGGACATAAAAAATTTGAAGTGTTTGACTTGAAGCAGTAGGAATTTCAAGAAATTGATATCAGATTAGAAAATTTCAAAATCCAACAGATTATCTCTGAAAGTTAACTTCTTTTTCATTCTAAATCCTGTTATTTACTATGAATTCTCCCAGTAAAACTAGCGTGGTGGCGGTGATGAGTCATTCTCTAACTCTGATTCATTCACCAGAGAAGAGACCTATGAGCCAGCATACTTTTGAAGCTGTCTCAAAGTGAGCTTTTCACTGCTCTGTGTGTGTGTGTGTGTGTGTGTGTGTGTGTGTGTGTGTGTGTGTGTGTGTGTGTGATTGAGGGGACACCTTTGCTTGATTCTAGACCTGCTTTTTCTTATTTCAGAACTGGATTCTTTAGACTAACTGACCATGGACTAGAGGAGATTTCTTCCTGTCGCCAGAAAGGATTTCATCCACACAGCAAGGATCCACCTCTCTTCTGTGTATGTATCTATGTAGAAGAAATCGGAGCTGTGCTTTAACCAGGGAGGACAGTCAGAGCTGATGAGGCACATTGTCCTTTGTGACACATATAGAAGATCAGCCTTGTCACTTATTTTTCCAAATCTTCCTAATAAAAACATACACGGGAAGCGGTGTGGGATAGGAAGGAGTTTGAGTCTCAGCTCTGCTGCGTAAGGACTGTGTGTCTTTGATCAAGTTCCTTAACCTTCCTGGACCTCAGCTTTCTCATCTGTAAATGGAGATGATAATAATAATAATACATACTTGAATAGGGTTATTGACAGGATTAAATGAAGTGATGCACAGAAAGTACCAAGTGCAGTAGCTTGCTTATTAAATGTTAGGTATTTTCCTTCATCATCATCAGTTGCTAAGCCTGCACTTCAATAAGAGATTTGAATTCAAAAGAAAAAGCCACATAAGTAAAGTATATTTAATTTTGGAATTTTGCTTTTAATTTGATTTTAGATAACAGGGATTTTTATGACCTTCTTAGAAAGTTTTTTTTCCCAAGTGGTATTCTGTGAGTAAAAAGTTTCAGTTGCTGATAAGTATGTTTCAGTTTTTCCCCTCAAGTCTAATGTGATAGTATTGCTTCACATCATGCTGGCCCTGGAGTATTATTATTTCTTTTGGGTTCCCTGAAAAGTGACCAATATGGAAAAGGGACTCAGACCCTTGTCACATAAAAGAAACTGGGGATGTTTAGGAGAGAACCCCAGGGAGCATCTGAGAACTGATTGTGTTAGAAGAATTGTTGTATAAAAAGGTATTAGGTGTGACTCCCAGAACTAAAACTTAAGACCCTGTGGGCTGACAGTTTTCAGCTGAGTATGAGAAAGAACTTTCTAACAGACTTGTTCACAAATAGGTTAGCCTGCCTTGGAATGTAATAAATGTCTCGGTACCAGGATGTTGAAACAGAGGCTACACAATCCCCCAGAAGTGCCTAGGCTTCCAGTTAGGATGAACTGAAATCCTAACAATCCCCCTTATGCATGCCAAGAGGGAGTATTCCCCATGTGAGAGTAGGTGTACTTTATTATCTGGTTGACATAATAACCAAAAAAACTGCAATGAATTCAGCAGTTATTTTAAATAAATGTATACTTTATGAATGACTCTAGAATATACATACATTTGAAAAGTAAATGAAGATATATGGGCCCACATTGATTCAGGCTACAGCCTGTTGATTCTGGGTTGGTGGAAATAATAATTCCCAGACCCCTTACCATAAAAGCCGTTTAAGCAGCAGTCTGGCTGCCAGCCTGGGAACCACTAGCCAGAATGAGCATTGTAAATAGGAGTTTTGTTTGTTTGTTTGTTTGGGTTTTTTTAAACATATATATTTATATATCATGACAATATACAAAAGATATAAGAAGTTAGGCAGTGAATTGCTTATTGTAAATAGTTTTTAAACTTGCTTTTCAAAGATAAGAAAACATACAGGAAGTTAAGTAAACTATATCTTCCATGACTTCAACAAGTAAGGAGTTTTAAAGATGACTTTTCAGAATTTTCCAGGACTTTCCCTTTCTTTCTTTTTCCCTATTGCAGAGCTGCAGCCACGTGACTGTTGTGGACAGAGCAGTGACCATCACAGACCTTCGATGAGAGTTTGACTCAGAAACTTCCCAAGAACTATAAAACCATATCAGTGTACTGTAGCCCCTTAATTTAAACTTTCCAGAAAGTTCTGGAAGCATTTTAAAACAGAATAGAACGTATCACCTGGGGGAGAACTGATTTTCTGTTTCTGGTTTGAAAAGAAATAATTGAATATGTTTTTTAGGCACATCTGGAAAGTAGCATGATCATGCTAAAGCAACTTTTCAGTCTGCCTGTAACTAAAAAATTAAGTTGAAAAAATGTTGTAATGAACACCTGTATACCCTTTGTTCTAGATTAACCAATTGTTAACATTTTTTCCCTCTCAGAGATCCTTCTAATTTCTCTGCCAACTTGTTTATTGTTTACCTTTGGACTAATTAAGGGCATCTATGCAGAAATTTGGAAGCCATTTAGAAAATCTTTGGGTTTTTCTGTGGTTTATGGCAATATTAATCAAACTTATCATAAGGCTGAGGGAGAGCTTGCTGCGTTTGACCAGATGGTGAGGCCCAAGAACCCTGAAGAATGATTTTTGTCAGGAGTTATTGTTATTTAACAAATATTTCGGGATATTTTTTCTTCTACAATAAAATAACAACTATATATATTTTTTGTGCTCTAGAATGATCTGTTGGATCAAGCATTGTCTAGAGAGGTTAACTAAATGGTCTGGTTATTTGGGGAAAGGTGAGGGGAAAATGGAATTTGAGATGTACCAACGTCAAAGGTATGTTCCAGTTCACTTTTTTTTTTTTTTTTTTTTGCGGTACACGGGCCTCTCACTGTTGTGGCCTCTCCCTTTGCGGAGCACAGGCTCCAGACGCGCAGGCTCAGAGGCCGTGGCTCACGGGCCCAGCCGCTCTGTGGCATGTATGATCCTCCCGGACCGTGGCACAAACCCGTGTCCCCTGTATGGGCAGGCGGACTCTCAACCACTGCATCACCAGGGAAGCTCCCGGTTCACTTTTAATTGTTCAGTCTTTTCTCTCTGCCTTTTGCCATCCTCCAGTCATCTCTGTTCTTTTGGTGCTGTCTCAAGTCGGTCATCCCATTCACTTCCTCCTTATGCCCTAAAAGCTTTCAGCTGAGGATAATAGAGCCTTTGTTTGGCATACCCAGGTTACACTCCAGATAAATGATTATATTCCCATGCCGCCCCACCCTACTAGTTTTATTGTGTTGGCTCTTCCTTTCTGACTTAGGCAACATCTAGGAAGATGCAGTTGATTCTGTATTTTTTCTATGAGCTGGGCCTAGTGTTATAAGGTGGCTCAGAAATTAATGGCATTGTTTGTGTCCTCTCTGGTCAGGGCAGGAAAGTAAATGCCTTGGATAGGAGAATGATTTCTTTTTGTATCAAAATTCTGTGGTAAAGAAAATTTGCAAATGTATGAAGTTTTGCTTCATTTTTAAATTTTGTGTCCCGAATATATTGTCTTTATTGCTTAGGTTAGCAGCTCTTGAACTTTTCCCCTGAAAGCCAAGGGTCTATATTCTTGTTCTTCTCATAAGTTCTTAACTCCAAAGATACTAGAAGTTCTTTCATCTGCAGTTTCAGAGTAGGTGGGAAAGTGGAGGTAGGTGGGTCCGGGCAAGGGAAAGAGAACCTCTCTGGTCACTGCCCTCCTTTCCTGCCGTAGCCCCAGAGGCAGCCTGGACTGCTCCCCCTTGCCCTTAACAGTTCTACAATTGCCTGGCCCTGCCCTTTCCAGTAAATTCACCCCTTCTTTCCATTCTCAAGGCTACTGCTTAGTTTAGGATCTTATTACCCCTTACTTGAACTATTGCAATAGACTTTTTACCAGGTCTCTTTGTTTTTAGTGTTTCTTGACTCCAGTCTTTTCTGCCCAGTACAGTCAGGAGAAGTTTCCCACATTACAGCCATCCTCATGTTTCCTCACTTGCTCAAAAACCTACAATAGCTTTCCACTGCTTAAAATCTAAATTTAGCCCTTATTCCAAACTTTCTACATATGGCCACATGAAGCTCTTACCCCTGACTACACACACATTCAAACACCTGGGGAGCTTTTTAAAAAATATTGATACTCACACCCCACCACCCCCCAACCAGTGAAATCCAAATCTCTGGAGAGGGACCCCAGACATTGTTTGTTTCTGTTTTTGTCTTTTAAGCTGCTAGGATTCTCAAGTGCAGCCAGGGTTGGAAACCACTGTACTAGTCATTTATACCGGGGAGTTTTGAACTGATTCATCAATCTCTGCACATCATAGACATTCAGCAAATGTTTGTTGAACCAAAGTGAACTGTATCATAGATTGCAACCACATTGATCATTTACTGTTTACCAGATTGCCACATTTTCTTGCCTCCACACCTGTGCACAAGAAATCTCAGTAAATGGATGGGTGCGGGGAATCAGTCTGCAGTTGTCCTCTTCAGACCTGCTACAGTCTAGCCACGAAAGCGGTACTTTGCACAGGCAAGTTTTAGTGTCTCACTTCACCCTACATCTGTGGAAGAGACATGCTATCAGGCCAGCTCACAAGGAAGCAGGGAGACTGGGTAGGGCAGTGAGAGAAAAGGAGGCAGAATTGTAGGGAAAGGAGGAAAGGAGTATTGTGAATAAAAGGGAGTCAGACCACAAAACCTGAGGAAAGAAACTTGTATTGAAAGGGTAACAACTACTCGCTGAAGAAACTGACTTCTGGGCTCCAGAAAGCCTTTCCACTCTCCCAAGCCACACAAGTGCCATACTTACTGGTCTGGACTGAGTGGGGAGAGAGAAGCAGTATCTGATTGCATCCCAGCTGGCCTCAGAGGCACAGACCCTCCAAAGTGCCAAGGGCCAGGTGCAGAGACGCTGGTGAAGAGTCTGCTCGGGGTCAGGCAGGCCTGGGTTTTTTCAGCTGATTACTTCCAGGTACTCCTAATTAAATACCACCAAAAAGGAAGAAAAAAACCACTCAAGCCTTATAATGCTCTCTTGGGTACCAGACACCTTGAAAGGCATGGTGGGGAGCATTCACTAGTGGGGGGAAGCACTCCCTAGTGTCATGGTGGATACTTGTTTGAGAAGCAAGGGTTTCCACTTCCATTTGGCACCCCAGAGTTTAAAATCATAATGCCTATCCCCTTTGACTCTGGTCACCTCTGGGTTTCAGTTACCCCATTGGAAGGAGGTTTTCATGTGGGGGTTGACAGGACTGGAGACTTCTAGGAGCAAAGCCTTACTGACATGAGGGCCCAGTGGATCCTGTGACTTTGGTCTGCTTCAAGTGGACTTTGAGAACAGTTTTCGGATCAGACCAGATGTTCCCTAGAAAACAGTCCAGCTTGCATTGTGCCTCCCAACCCCTCCCCACTATATATCAGTATATTAACCCCACCTGGGTTTGGAGACCAGTTTGTCCAAGGATCTTTCAAGCCTGTGAGCCCAGAGTGGAACTTCAGAGGCAAGGCTCAATCATTTCTTTTTGTGAGGAGCTTTGCTTGAGGCACTGAGAAGGCCTGTTTGGAACACTGGAACATTATCCTCTTGAGAGGAAGTGCCAGACTGAAAATTAAAGATTTTGGTTCTAGGCCCAACTGTTCATTCACCGGGAAGTCACTTAACTTCTCAAACTTCTTTAAAATTCTGTAAAGTGGGATCAGTCTAATATACCTACCTCGAATGAGGATAGAATGAACTCCATATGCAACTATGAGAGTTGTAAAGATGCTATTCAATATAAAGATTTAAGCTACTTGTTATTTGTATCTCTGGATGTGTTAGAGTTGAGGTGCCATTACTTCCACCTGCGAGACCTCTACCTCCTCCAACTTCTAGCTAGAGGACTCCTCAGATAGATTCACATTCTTTATCACTAACTGAGCCTCAGCTTCAAATATCTTTTCTGGTCTGCCCTGATGTTCTGAACTGGAAAATTGAGAACCTCAAGAATCAGAAGAAACATTCCAAATTTCTACTCATTTCCTCTAAGACCCAGAGCAGAGCCAGGACCTAAAGAGATTGCACTGTATCTTTTAACCCTTGGTTCCATCCCACTCTTGTTTGAACCTCCCACTTTTGTTGTTCCAACTATTTCTTGAGGTGAAAGAAGAGGAAGAGAACTTAGATCCTCTTCACAGATGTCTTTATTCCTTAGTCCAGGGTTGAATTTTTTGTTAACCTTTGCCTACTTGGGGTTAGAAGTGGGCCTTACTCTTACAGGATAAGCCCAGCATCATTCATTGTGCCTGTTGGATCCAGAATCCAGCCCTGTCACACTGAATAGCCATGGGCTCTTGTGTCCTTTGGTGATTAAACCTACTTCCCTGAGGGCTTTGTTCAAGTTCTCCCGTCAGTGTCTTCTTGAACAGATAAATTCACTCTGAGGGCTTCCTTCTTTGAGCTCCAGTGGCACTTGTAGCCTGTTTCCCACAATTTGGTATATGTTTTTTTGCTGTTTTGCAGTGTTTTCTTATTGTTTTATGTGAGTCAGGTCACTGAACTGTCATGTAACCTCATGTCATGTAAGGATAGGACCATGTTTGCTTTCTAGCCCTGTGTTGAGTGCCTTTCAGTCAGCACAGTACTTCCTTACTTTCTTTTGCTGAGCCCTCCCTTGAAATAATGTCCTTGGTGTTGAGCCGTGTGCTAGAAAGCCAGGTGGACTTGTGCCCTAACCTCCGCCTGTGGGAAGCCATCTCACTGCCTTGACTCAGACGTTGTATCCTGAGCCTGTGCCGCCACCCCAGTGTCACCTTGTGCCAAAGGTCTGAATACAAGCAAGAGCTCTCAGAAGAGGGAGCCAGCATTTGAGCTCTTCTTCCAGCTGCCAGGACAGATGATTGTGGGCGGGGGAAGATGTGCCTGCACTAAAGTCTGAAAGGCGGAGGCCAGGGACATAGGAGGAAACCAAGAGACAGTGGTGACAAAGTCACTGCTATCTCGTCACAGAAACCAAGGAAAGCAACAGTTTAAAAAAGGCGGAGGTGAGTGGTACCAGATGGCTCAGGAGAGGTTTTCTGGGCTAAGGACCAAGATGAGTCCATGGGATCTAGCAGTTAGCAGAGGTCTTCCCTGACGACCCCATCTAAAACACCTCCACCCCGGGACTTCCCTGGTAGTCCAGTGGTTAAGAATCATCTTCCAATGCAGGGGGTGCAGGTTCGATCCCTGGTCGGGGAACTAATATCCCACATGCCGCGGGGCCACTAAGCCCGTGCACCGTAACTACTCAACCCACGCGCTCTGGAGCCCACGGACCGCAACTAGAGAGAAGCCCACGCGCCACAACAAAAGATCCCACATGCCACAACTAAGACCAGATGCAGCCAAATTTAAAAAAAAACAAAAAAACCGTCTCCACCCCATCACTCTACCACATCTTTACTGTCTGCATACTGTCATTAGCTAAAATCATCCTGTTTATTTCTAGCATATATTATATATATATATATATAGAGAGAGAGAGAGAGAGAGAGAGAGAGAGAGAAAGAGAGAGAGAGAGTATACTCTGTGAAAACAGCAACTTTTGTCCTGTTCACTCTTGTATTCTCAGCTCCCAGAACAGTGCCTGACAATCAATAAGATAGGAATAAATGCACAGACTTATCCAAAGTCATCCAGCTAATAAGTGGGAAAGCTTTGGTTTTTTAAGGAACAGAACAATAAATATGCACACAGTTTGAATAATTTTAAAGATTTAAAATTTAATTTAAAAATTAACTAATTTATTTTAATTAAATAAATTAAAGTTAATTTGTTTAACCTTTTATGATTATAGAAGATTACCTCTTAGAAGGTAAAAGAAGAAAAGCATATGAGAAAAAAAAAAACTACATATGTAGCCATTTGTCTTTATTTAGAGATGAGTGATAATGCAGTATCACAAATGGAAACTTCTGAACTTTCTACAAATTATACAGAGAAGGAAATTTAGAACCTTAAATGCTTTAATATTTAATAAGAAAGAATCAAAAGGTATGAAATAAGCATTTGACTCAAATTAGGAAAAAGAATAACAAATATGCTAAGAAAGCCAGGAGGAAGGAAAGGAGTATTATAGCAGATATTGCTGAATTTATAAATAGGAATCTTGGTAGATAAGTTCACAATATTATTCTTTGAAAAAATAAAGTAGACAAAGAGGAAAAAGAAAAATATATACAAAATTAGAAGTGAACAAAGGGATACAACGAATGCACATTTTAAGAAAGTCCTGTGTATAACTAGGCTAATGAATTTGCATCTCAATGAAATTGTTAAGAAACAGATCTCCAGAACTTTTTCATCTTGCAAAGCTGGAACTCTGTACCCATTAAACCACAACTTTCCTTTTTCCCCTCCCCCCAACCCCTGGCAACCACCCTTCTGTTTTCTGTCTCAATGAATTTGCCTTCTTTAGATACCTTATATAAGTGGAATTATACAGTCTTTTTGTGACTGGCTTATTTTACTTAGCATAATGTCCTCAAGGCTCATCCATGTTGTAGCATGTGTCAAAATTTCCTTCCTTTTTAAAGCTGAATAATATTCCATTGTATGTATATACCACATTTTGTTTATCCACTCATCTGTCAGTTGACGCTTGGGTTGCCTCTACTTCTTAGCTAATGTGAACAGTGCTTCTGTGAACATGGGTATATAAATATCTCTTGCTGTTTTTAACTGCTGCAGAGCAGAGGAAAATAAAAAAATGAGCATATTTCATTTTTGTGAACACAGCCTAATAAATCATATACACATATTTCACATCACCCTCAACAATACAGATGCAAATTTCCTAAATAAAAGCATTAATAAATTCATCAACATAGTGAAGGAATAATGTATCATAACTGCCAGCATTTGTTGTGCATCCCCATTTAGAACTTGTACATGACCCCCCAGCTAGTAAGTGGTGGGCTAGGATGGCAGCCCAGGTCTGCCCAACCCTAGAGCCCATGATGCATTTGATGAGTTTGTTGAGAAGGTAACGTTGGCCCCACAAAAGAAATCCACTAATATGATACCTCACAGAAGAAGGTCAAAAGAAAATAAAGACCCAAGACTCTTTCATAGATAATAATAAAGTATTTGACAATGAGAATTAACATTAATTATTTTTCAAACTCCCCTAATAAATTAGGAAAGAAAGAAGCTTTGTTAACATGATAAAATATATCTCCTGAAACAACACCCAGCATCATTCTTAATAAATAATGTTAGGGACAAGACAGACCCTTTCTAACTACTGTTATCTAACAGTGTTCTGAAAGGATAATCTAGCCAATGTACTGAAGCAGAATAAAGAGCATACTACTGGAAAAGAGACACAGTTTTTGGCTGCAAACTAAGTATCTACCTAAAAACCTAAGGATAATCAATCATTAAAAATGGTTAGGCCTAGGGCTTCCCTGGTGGCGCAGTGGTTGAGAGTCCGCCTGCCGATGCAGGAGACACGGGTTCGTGCCCTGGTCCGGGAAGATCCCACGTGCCGCGGAGCAACTAAGCCCGTGAGCCATGGCCGCTGGGCCTGTGCGTCCGGAGCCTGTGCTCCGCAACGGGAGATGCCACAACAGTGAGAGGCCCGCGTACCGCAAAAAAAAAAAAAAAAAAAAAAATGGTTAGGCCTAATAAGAGCAGCAAAGTTGTCCACTGAAAGATATATATATATACATATATATATATATATATATATATATATAAAACATTTGTAACTTTCTAGTACAGGCAATAGCCAGTTGTGATTGGGAAAAGAAAATTCTCATTCACCCTAGCAACCAAAACTATGAAATACCTTGGAACAAAATTAACAGGAAATGTTCAGGACTTACATAAAGAAAACTAAGCTGTACAGAGGGACATGAAGAAAATAAATGGGAAGACAGATATTCTGTATTCCATGAAGGGAAGATTTAATGCTTTAAATATGTTAATTCTTTAATTAAACCATAAATTTAAATGCAAGTCTACAAAAATTTTATTTTTTAACTTGAAAAGATTATTCTAAAATTAATCTGGAACTGGGACTTCCCTGGTGGCACAGTGGTTAAGAATCCACCTTCCAATGCAGGGGACATGGGATTGATCCCTGGTCAGGGAACTAGATCCCATGTGCATACCGCAACTAAGAGTTTGCATGCCACAACTAGGGAGCCAACAAGCCACAACTAAGGAGTCTGTGAGCCGCAACTAAGGAGCCCAGCTGCTGCAACTAAGATCTAGGGCAACCAAAATAAATAAATGATTTTTTAAATTAAAAAAAAATCTGGAATAAGTGAAATAACCATTTTTCAAAATTGAAAGATGAAGAGTGTTGGGGGAAATTTTATTACCAGGTAATTCTTATTATAAACTTATAAGTTAAAATAATAACATACTGGTGGAAGAATAGGTTAAGAATTAGCAAACTTTGGGCTTCCCTGGTGGCGCAGTGGTTGAGAGTCCGCCTGCCGATGCAGGGGACACGGGTTCGTGCCCCGGCCCGGGAAGATCCCACATGCCGCGGAGTGGCTGGGTCCGTGAGCCATGGCCGCTGAGCCTGCGTGTCTGGGGCCTGTGCTCCGCAAAGGTAGAAGCCACAACAGTGACAGGCCCGCGTACCGCAAAAAAAAAAAAAAAAAAAAAAAAAAAAAAAAAAAAAAAAAAGAATTAGCAAACTTTATTGTTCAAGGAGGTAAGACAATGCTGTAGATGGCATGGACCGTATCTTGATGGAATTTGGTGTTGGTATGATGCCAGTGGCTTTTTTCAAGGCAAAGTGAGGTGAAGAGAGGAAACAGAGGGGTAGAGAAGCTAACTACAGGGAATGAATGAGAAATATCTAAGAATAGTTTTACTTTCTTTAGTCTAGGTGATGTTTTCACTTCTTTCACCCAGTAATAACCCATTACTATTTGTCCCAACACAAGTAACATCCTATATTCTCACTCAGGTCTAGGAAAAAGAACAGAAATAACCCATGGGCCACTGTGGGAGTTCTTTTTTAGAGTTGCCGAAGGCCACAGAACTGCAAATAACTGGTGTCAGACTTCTTAACCCACACTCAACCACGGTGCAATACTGCCTTCCTAAAATATGTATAGATATATGCATTCATTAAAACTATGGGAAAGAAATACACCAAAATATTAATAGTAGTTTTCTGTAGGTGATAGAATTATGGCATGATTGCTCTCTTTTTTTCCCTCTATACTTTTTTGAGTTTTCCAAATATTCTACAGAGAACATGAATCGTTTTTATATTGGACAGAAAGGACAATGCCTACTATTTTCAGAAACCAAAGCTCCACTGCCCCTTCAATGTGGGAATCAAGCCAAGACCTTATTCTTGGACGGCATCAGTGAAAGGGCCTTAGGAATGCTCTTGGGCACAGCAGCAGAGGCATGTCATATATGGAAACCTTCCATGAGGGTGACCTCACCACTGGAACCCATTCAAAATAAACCTTGCTGCAAGGGCTAGCAGCGGAGATCTTTGGACAAAACCTGGAAGATGGAAAGCTAAGAAAGAATTGACCTAAAGAAGACAACCGCCGGGCTTTGTCCTGAAGAACTCCTGTGCATCCATCTGGGCTTACTGGCAGATCTCCTCTGTGCTCAGTTCCTAAGGAAGGATTACTTTACCCCACCTTGCCCTCCTCCAAAAACGAACGCCCACAGTGGCCCAAGGGTTATTTCTGGTTTATTTCCCCGGGCCTGAGTGAGAATATAGGATGTTACTTGTGCTGGACAAATAGTAATGGGTTATTGATGGGTGAAAGAAATGGAAACCACACTTAAACTAAAGGAAGTAAGACTATTCTTAGATATTCCTCAGTCATTCCCTGTAGTTAGCTTCCCTGCCCCTCGGTCTCCTTTCTTCATCTCCCTTTGCCTTTAAAAAAAAGCCAATATGGGCTTCCCTGGTGGCGCAGTGGTTGAGAATCCGCCTGCGGATGCAGGGGACACGAGTTCGTGCCCCGGTCCGGGAAGATCCCACATGCCGTGGAGCGGCTGGGCCCGTGAGCCATGGCCGCTGAGCCTGCGTGTCCGGAGCCTGTGCTCCACAAAAAGGGAGAGGCCACAGCAGTGAGAGGCCCGCGTACCACCAAAAAAAAAAAAAAAAAAAAGCCAATAGCATCATACCAAAGCACAATTCCATTAAGATATGGTTCATGCCATCTATAGCATTGACCCCTTTGCCACCTTGAACAGCTCTTAACACCCCTGCCTGCCATGCTTAAACATCTGTGTCTGGAACTTCTTTCACCCAGCTTAGTCTTCTATACCTTTCCATTGGCTTAGGAGGTTTAAATTATTTTTAATTGAACCATAGTAGACTCAGGATAAGTTCACACAAATATTTTACTTCCCAGTCTCAGTGCTGCTCTGCAAGCACAAGGCCTCTGATACAGGAGCTTCAACGTGGCCTAGGAAGAGACCATATAATGAGAACAGAATCCTGTGTTGGTTTGAATTCTTTTCATTGTGCTTACAGAAAACTCAATTCAAACTGGTGTTCAGGCACAGCTGAATCCAGTGCCCGTTGTCATCAAGGCTCATTTTATGTTCTCCTCTTAGCTCTTACATACTCAATATTTGTTCACTTAATTACATTTTTCCAATATGGTAGTTTTGATAGCTATAGGTTTGTATCCTATTGTCTTGGTAAATCCAGAAGGAGAAAGAGAATTTCTATGTCCAACAGTTCCAACAAGTCCTGGCATTGAGTCGTTGGGTCATGACTTCGGTCATGACTTCATCCTTGGACCAATCACTGTGGCCAAGGGGATGGAATGCTCTGATTGGCCAGGCCTGTGTTGTATATTTATACCCCATCTGAACTGTATGCACTAGGAGTGGGGGAACATTCATTCTCCAAAGAAAAATCTTGATGGCATTAAGGGAAGAATGGATGTTGGGCAGGCAAAAGCAACAGATGCCTACAATAAGTGCCTAGAAGAAAAAGCTAGGGTACCATCACCACTGTGGGCACAATGACCCAAAGTGAGCAAGCTAATAATACGCAAATGAAAACACCAAGTGCTACTGGCTTTAGATAACAGCAGCTGGACTATGGGGTAGTAACCCGTTCACTTCCCAAAAGGTGGGCACACATCCAGACCATGGGTCATTTATTTAATTTGCATTTATTGAACACCTACTGTGTGCAGAGCACTCTTTAAAATACACAGGAAGTAAATGTTATCCTCTCTGTCTTCAGGGAGAAAATAATGGAATAAGATAAAGAAACTATACTCCCATGAATTGGCACAAGACCAATTTCTTCGTATTGATGAGTGTACACAGAATGAACACCAACTCCGTGCGTGAGTGCTGAGGGAACCCAAGTTAAGGAGAAATGAATGTTTTCATCTTAGTTTATTTATACTCTACTTAGGTAATTTAATTTATACTCTGTAATGTTTTTGTATTCCATTTTTAATTCTCTCAAAAATATTAACTGTATACCTACTAAGTGCCAAGCCCCATGCTAGACTCTGGGTACCTAGTAGAAACGTTTTCCAGGATATGTATAATACTACAAAGAGAAAATAAATTGAATGTAGAGGCAAAGGAATATAGAATACAAGGATACAACAAAGCAGATTCACTAACAGAGCAAAAAAGCCATGATCACTTACATTCCCACCATGGATAGGCCACATGATATGTGATGTCACAAATAATGTAAACATTTGTATAATAAAGCCAAACAGCACATAGAGGGTTATGTTTTTCCATATAAAAGATGGCATCTCACTAAAGCACAATATGTAGTAAAAGTAATTCTACTGGAATGCAGGGAGTGGGGGCAGGCAGTATAGTTCAGCTCAGATACCTAGCTGTCTGCAAATCTGGTTTAACCTAGGGATGTATTTTGTCATATCTGAGAGCTCAGGTGGACTGCATGGATTTTAAACAACTCCAAGTTTCTCTTTGGTGACATTTTAATAAATATTTAGTGACAGTGAACTTGGAATTGTAATCTTTGGCAAGTACCGGGAGTTTAGCTGCCATTCTTTTTTTTTTTTTTTTTTTTTTTTTTATTTTTTGTGTGATATGCGGGCCTGTTACTGTTGTGGCCCCTCCCGTTGCGAAGCACAGGCTCCAGACGCGCAGGCCCAGCGGCCATGGCTCACGGGCCCACCCGCTCCGCGGCATGTGGGATCCTCCCGGACCAGGGCACGAACCCGTGTCCCCTGCATCGGCAGGCGGACTCTCAACCACTGCGCCACCAGGGAAGCCCTAGCTGCCATTCTTTATTGGTGGCTAAGTAAGATCCGAGGCTGTTGACTTTCAAACGTTTCTTTTGTTTTGTTTTGTTTTTGCGGTACGCGGGCCTCTCACTGCTGTGGCCTTTCCTATTGCAGAGCACAGGCTCCGGACGCGCAGGCTCAGCGGCCATGGCTCACCGGCCCAGCCGCGGGTGGGATCTTCCCAGACCGGGGCACGAACTCGTGTCCCCTGCATCGGCAGGCGAACTCTCAACCACTGCGGCCACCAGGGAAGCCCCAAACGTTTTTTTTTTAACACAGCTCACCAAGGTGGAGTAAGAGAGCCTGCGGCCCACTTAGTACATTGATTCCCGCTTTACAGCGGAAAAGGGACTTGCAGTAACCACAAGGGATTTTGCACAGTAAATTTGGGGAATCAAAGTTTGAACAATATGGTTGTTAATACAATGGTTGTTAATACTATGGTTGTTAATAAATACTCATTTATGAACTTGGGAATAACATGGGACTACCTACCTAGGTAATAGTTTTGATCTGTAGCCCTTTTCTGTCCATAGTTTACTAATAAAGACTGTTGTGTATACAGACCATTCCTTTTCCAAAAAAAATATAAAGCCATATCATCAGAATAAAAAAGGGTATCTCCGTTTCTTTTTTTTGTAGCAAGGGGCTATGCAACTAATTCATCCAAAGATACTATCAGTTTTTGTTTTTGTTTTTGTTTTTAATGAGTAGGAATGTACTGGTGTCAGAACTCAGCCTGGATCAGCCCTCAGGAAATTCCCCCCATCCTGGCCCATGAACTTCCTAGGTGTTATTCAGCTTTTCGTCCCACACGAACTCGCTTTCCAGGGTAACCACTCAAAAAACTCTTCTGGAGTCTGCCCTTGTTGCCAGATTCCATTCTCACCACAAGATGTTATTGAAGTAAAATATATGTTTTCGTTTTACTGAGATATAATTGACATATGGCACAATATAAGTTTAAGGTGTATAACATAATAATTTGACTTATGTATGTGAAAAGATGACCACAGTAGGTTTAGTGAACATCCGTCATCTCATATAGGCAGGTGAAGTAACTCACTTGGGAGAGTGTTAGACTGAAGAAATAGAAAAGAATTCTTTTCCTTGTCATGAGAATTCTTAGGAGTTACCTTGGAGAGCTGTTACTCTTAACAGCTTTCATTTATAACATAGAACAGTGTTAATTATCTTTATTATGTTGTACATTACTTCTGCAGTCCTTATTTATCTTATAACTGGAAGTCTGTACCTTTTGATCGCTTTCATTCGATTTCCCCCCCCACCCTCTTGTAACCTCAAATCTAATCTCTTTTTCTATGAGTTTGTTCATTTGTTTACTTTTGAAGAATAAGTGACCTACAACACTGTGTTAGTTCCTGGTATACAACATAGTGATTCGATATTTCTATACATTTCAAAATGATCACCATGATAAGTCTAGTTGTCACCTGGCACCATACAAAGATATTAAATAATTATTGACTATATTTCCCACATTGTACATTTCATACCTTGACTCATTTCTTTTGTAACTGAAAGTTTGTACCTCTACTTTCCCTCACCTATTTTTCTCCTCCCCTTCAAAGTAAAATATTTTTAAGACAGTGAAAAAATGTATCCTAAACCTTAACTTTTGTGAAGTCCTGAGTGGTCTCTTACTATTTTGGTTTTTCACAACTTTTTCATTTGACTTGTTAAAGGTTATTTTGGCCACCCAAGAACATTTTGAAAATTAAGGCTGATTCTAAATTACTTGCATTATGTTGTTATGGGAGAACCTCACTTTCAGAACACTACTAGTTCTCAGCTAATACCAAATTGCAAATATATATTTTCCCTCAGCACTAGGGGAGGACGTAACGCTGCGGTTAGGCAGCCTCCAAAGCTACACTGACCTGGGGTGGATTCCTGCCTCCCTCACTTGCTGACTATGTCACTTCAATAAGTGCCTTACCTCCCCAACTTCAAAGTCCTCAACTCTCTAAAATGTGGAAAATACCACGTTTAGATAAGGGAATGCATACAGTTTGTAGCACATAGACACAACTCAATAAGTAGCAGCTATCAATAATAGTAATAATAATAATAATAAGGCCCAAGGCTAGTAGTCTGCTCCAAATCACCTTTTGCGGGCTCTCATCTTTCAGAGGAACATCCTTGCCTTTCTAGAGAGATGGACAGAGGATCCTAACAGCCCAGGCTCAGCTGAGTCCCTATACGCTAAGGCCTTTCCCAGGGAAACTAGAGCCCTTAATCACAAAATGAAGGGGTTGGGGGGCATGTCTTTCATTTAAAAGCCACCCTTCTGTGTGGGCAGGGCTGAAGTGTCAGCTAAAGCTTTACTTTTAAATAACCATCCAGCAGGGCTTCCCTGCTGGTGCAGTGGTTAAGAATCTGCCTGCCAGTGCAGGAGACACGGGTTTGAGCACTGGTCTGGGGAAGATCCCACATAACCGCGGAGCAACTAAGCCCGTGCACAACTACTGAAACCTGCATGCCTAGAGCCCGAGCTCTGCAACAAGAGAAGCCACCGCAATGAGAAGCCCGCACACCACAACGAAGAAGAGTAGCCCCTGCTCACTGCAACTAGAGAAAGCCTGCACACAGCAACGAAGACCAAACACAGCCAAAAATAATACATTAAAAATATAAATAAATTTTTTTTTTTTAAAAAAGAACCATCCAGCAGGGAGGCTACCAACCCTACTTTTAAAGCCCTCCAGTCCCCCTTTCCCCATCCCTCCCCTCTAGCTTCTCCTGTCTCCCAGGCTGAGAATAGCCCCCTGGAGCACCACACCACAAAGGCTTGCCAGGAAGGAAGCAGGCAGGAATGGGGGAGGGAACTGCCTGATAATAAGTAAAGGAAGGAACAGGGATCCTGGGACACCTTCCAGGTCAGCCCAAGGCTCAGGACTCCTAGAAAGTGGAGAGGGGTGTGATGTCCATTTCTAGCTCCTCCAGAGTTGGGGTCACCCTGAGGGAAGGCAGGAAAAGGGCATGTGTCTTTTTACTTAGCTGGCTGATAGGTTTCAGAGTTCTTCCTTTGGCTGTCACTTCTCCATTTAACACTGACTGTCCAAGTGCTGGCTATCTCATAGCGATCACACGTCGGGGTTTTGGTATATTCTGTGCAAACAGTGCCCCCCACCTAAACTGCACACTTCCTTGATATGGGAAATCTGGACTAGTTCAAACGCTTTTACCCTCCCTTAGCCCCACTCTAGGGACACACCCTCCAGGGTCGCACCCACAGACTTTCTCTTGGCTTAGATATTGGCAAGAAGGCTGAAGCCCAGCCACCTTCCCGGTACCCATTGGACCTGTGAGGACACCCCAAATGAGGGGTATCCAGTCTGCTCCACAGACTTCCCCACTGTCTGCCCTGTCTCATTGCCTTTCTCCAAACCCCCTCAGGTGGGCTCAGGGCAGATCAGTACAGCCTCTGCACTGGCAGACACCCAAAAGGAGAATGAGAACTATTGCACCTGGATCTTCCAAAGGTCCTCTTGGAATCCTCACTCACTCGGCAGGGGTTATTAGGGTTATTAGGGGTTATTAGCAGCCCTCCCCTCCCCACAGAGAAAGGAGAAAATTCCCTCTCACCATAACACTGCTCTCCTTCCAAGGCTGAGGGCTCCAACTGGGAAGACTCAGTTTCCTTCTCCCTCTAGCTTTCTCACATAGGTGTCTGGGGACTCCGAGTGGGGGGCAGGGATGCTACTCCCAGAAAGTAGGGGGTTGAGCTGCCTCTCAGTAAGCCTTGGCGGAGGCATTAGGCTCCGTTTTTTGGCCATCTCCTATAGCTTGTTGTTTGCAATTGGGGCCATAGCGACGATTCAGGGGAACAAAAATGTTCACTCAACATTCTGTACACAGATAAGAGTTAATCCTTTTGTTCAGATCCTCTAAATCCTTCCTGATTTGTTTTGCCTCCTTGTCCTATCAGTTATTGAGAATTTTCTCAGTGTTAAAAATCTATCAACGTGGGTTTCCCTGGTGGCGCAGTGGTTGAGAGTCCGCCTGCCCATGCAGGGGACATGGGTTTGTGCCCCGGTCTGGGAAGATCCCACATGCCGCGGAGTGGCTGGGCCCGTGAGCCATGGCCGCTGAGCCTGCGCGTCCAGAGCCTGTGCTCCGCAAAGGGAGAGTCCACAACAGTGAGAGGCCCGCGTACTGCAAAAAAAAAAAAAAAAAAAAAATCTATCAACATGATTGCAAATTTGTGTCTTTCTTTTTTGTTTGGTCAGTTTTTGCCCTTCCTGTGTGTGTGTGTGTGTGTGTGTGTGTGTGTGTGTGTGTTAGGTGCATATAAATGTGGAATTGCTAATCCTCCGGTGGACTGACTCTTTTTTATTATAAAACATTTCTTTATCTTTAGGACTGTTCCTTGCCTTAAAACCTTTGATGTTAGTACAACTTTCTTTTGATTAGTGCTTCTTTCAGTATTACTGAATCCTTGCATTTAAGACGTATCTCTTATAAGCAGTGTTGATTATTGTTGATTTAATATCATCAAATATGCAGTCAAAATTTTTTAATCTTTATTTTATTTATTTATTTTTGACTGCGTTGGGTCTTTGTTGCTGCTTGTGGGCTTTCTCTGGTGGCAGCAAAAGGGGGCTACTCTTCATTGCAGTGTGCAGCCTTCTCATGGCAGTGGTTTCTCGTTGCGGAGCTCAGGCTCTAGGCACCCGGGCTTAAGTAGTTGTGGCTTGCAGGCTTAGTTGCTCCGCGGCATGTGGGATCTTCCCCAACCAGGGCTTGAACCTGTGTCCCCTGCATTGGCAGGCAGAGTCTTAACCACTGTTCCACCAGGGAAGCCCCCACCCAATTGCTTTTAAATTGTTCTCTTTATCTTAATATTCCACACCTCGCCCCCCACCAACCCTGCATACCATGGTTCCACTATGATGTGTCTAGGAATGATTTTCTTTGTATTTATCCTACTTGGGATACATAGTACTTCTTGAATCTGTAGCTTAATGTATGTCACCTGTGTTGTTGGAAATTTCTTGTCCATTATTTTTCAAATATTCTTTTTGTCTCATTCTTTCTCTCTTCTCCCTCTAGGACTGCAATTACACATGTTAAACCTTTTCACCATATTCCAAATTTCTCTTTTTTGTATTTTTCCTATTTTTCCAAAATATAGATCATCTGTGATCTGTTTCTATTGTTTGCTTTTTCTGTTTCAGTCCTACTTCCTGATATTCCTGATAATTTTTCAATTGAATGCTAGATACTGTGGACAAATATTTGTACAGGCTCTTAATAGTATTATCTTCCTCTAGAGAGAATTTACTCTAAATTTTCACAGGTAGTTAGAAATCACCTTATTCCAATCTAGAATTGAACTTATTTTAAGCTGGATTCAGTCTCTGTAAGGCCTGGTCTATTTCTGGCTAGCCCTTATTCTCTAGAGCATAGTTTTTTATGGGACCAGTATTAGTTAGGGTTGTCCAAAGAAATAGAACCAAAGAGAGAGAAAGTGTGTGCATACAGCCAGCAGGCTGCAGATCCAGGGAAGAATTGCAGTTTGAGTCCAAAGGTGGTCTGCTGGCAGAATTACTCCTTTCAGGAAGATCAGTCTTCTTCTATTAAGGTCATCTACTGATTGGATGAGACCCACCCACACTGTGGAGGATAATCTGCATTACCCAAAGTCTACTGATTTAAATGTTAATTTCATCTAAAAAATACCTTCACGGAAATACCTCAATTAATATTTGACCAATTATCTGGTTACTGTGGCCTAGCCTAGTTAATACATAAAGTTAACCATCACAGGTCCCAGTGGAAAGCCTGGAGTGTTTGACAGTGCCCCTCCTCCACAGTGGGCTCTGAACTCCAGTGTTTTTCTCTCTAGACTCATAAGTCTGCCAAAAGTACTGATAAGCTTCCCATTCTGTCAGTTACTGCTTCTTGCTCAACTTCTTGGTCTCTGCCCTATGCTGCTTAAACACTGAAAGATGTCTCAAGAGGAAAATGGCATAGAATATCAAGTTCACCAGAATGAGTTTTGTCTCTCCAGAAACCTGGCCTCTTATGTCCTATTTTGGTAGTTTGCTGGTGCCTTCAAATAGGCGTTTTCAGGTTTTATCCTAGGGAGAGGATCATTGAGATGCTGAGAAGACATTTTACTAAATCCAACTCCCAATTAATAACTCTTAATAAATGTTTGGTGGAACAATACTTCCATAATATGTAAAATAATGCATATTATATTGAATTATATTTAATGGGGAAATGCTAGATCATGATCCTCAATGACATGTTGGGAACATGCTTCAGTATTATCTGTGTAATTAACAGAACATAGTTGCCTGGGTGCCACCTCAGATTTAATGAATTAGAACTTGTGAGGATTGTAGGGATGGTTAAGAACACTGAACTAGAGGCACTTTCATTAAAGACAAAGATGCCAGTTGTAAGAGCAAAACATTAAAGATTGTTCTGAAAGTTCTAAATAGTGTAATAAAAACAAGAAACTAAATAAAATGTAGAAATATTGGTTTAAATAAATATGATTTTCAGATGATATGCTATCTACTCAAAAAAAAAAAACGCCGTCAAACTAATGAGATAGTTTAGCAAGATGACTAAATATGTGTGCATAATAATATATTATATATGTATATAATAAAATGCATGTGGGCTTCCCTGGTGCGCAGTGGTTGAGAGTCCGCCTGCCAATGCAGGGGACACGGGTTCATGCCCCGGTCCGGGAAGATCCCACATGCCGCGGAGCAGCTGGGCCCGTGAGCCATGGCCACTGAGCCTGCACGTCCGGATCCTGTGCTCCGCAAAGGGAGAGGCCACAACAGTGAGAGGCCCGCGTACGACAAAAAAAAAAAAAGCATGTTTCCGATATGTCAGTATTCAGTTAGAAAATATAACAAAAATGTTAATATAGGAGCATCAAAAAACGTAAAAACCTAGTTTGAGAAACAGAATTGTGCAAGGTCTATATGAGGAAAACCTTGAGATGTTATTAAGGGACATAAAGAAAGTTTTGCATAAATGGAAAGACATACAATTATGTAAAGGTATAGATGTTTTCTAAATTAATATGTAGGGAATTCCCTGGCGGTCCATTGGTTAGGGCTTCAGGCTTCATACTTCCACAGCAGGGAGCATGGGTTCAATTCAATCCCTTGTGGGGGAATTAAGATCCCACATGCTGTGCAGCCAAAAATACATAAATACGGTAATTAATTAATTAATATGTAAATTCAATATAACCAATTAGGATCTCAACTCTTTCAGGGGATGTGGTGAGAGAATTTCACAAAATGATTTTAAAGTTTTTCTGGAGAATGAATGAGCAATAATAACAGAAATATTTGAACGAGAATAACAGTGCAATATTTACTTCAGCAGATATTAAAACCTAGAGCTATATTTTAAATGCTGAGATACTGGTGTAGAAATGGGCAAATAAAGGAAGACAGTAGAATATAGAAAGAGAGAATATTTTAAATCATGGAGATGGTATTGACTAGTTTATAAATGATGTTGCCTAGTTAACAAATAATGCTGGTAATAGCCTTAAAGGAAGAGAGAAGACAGGGGAGTTTGACCCCTATCTCTTGTTTACATTAGAATAGATTTCAGCTGGATTAAAGATTTCAATATAATAATGAAATAATGAAAGTGACAGAATAAAATGTAGGTGAATATTTATCTAATTATGAGTAGAGGAATTTATTTTAAAACATGGCCCCAAGATACATACCATGAAGGATAAACAGATATTATTACATCAAAAGTTAAAGCTTTATCAGAGTAGTCTTTACCTTGGGAGGATTATCAACTGGGAGAGGTTACATGGAAACCTGATGTGGGTAATGATTATAAGGGTATAAAGACTCATTGAGCACTTAAAATTTGTGTACTTTTCTAAATGTATGTTATCCTTCAATTTAAAAAAACTTTAAGTAAAACTTCCTTTTTTAAAAAGATACCATGAAAATAATTTTAAAAGAAATGACAAACTAGGAATAACCATTTGCAACATTCATGGCATACAAAATGTTAATTAATATCTTAAGTATATAAAGAGTTATTATAAATCAATAAGAAACGATTAGGCACACTAATAAAAATGCAGAAAAACTCCAACAGGAAATTTACGAAAGAAGAAATACAAATTGACAATAAACAAGAAAATATGTATAACTCACTAATAACCAAATAAATGCAAATTTAAACCCAGTACAGCACTATTTTTCACCTATTAGATTGTGAAGGTTAAAAGGTTTGATGCTCCACACTGAAGAGGCAGCAGCCATCCATACTAAAAACAGCCCTCTCACCAAAAATATTAAACCCACGCAGGCTACACAGGGATGCTCCCACATAAAAATAGCCCTCCAAGACCACAGGAGATAATTGTTTCTCCTAAACTCATAGAATAAGAGAAATATAAGCAAAATGAAGAAGCAGAGGAACCACTCCCAATTAAAAAATCAAGAGAATTCCCCTGAAAGAATAAAAAATGAAACAGACCTCTTCAGTCTAATAGACATGAGTTCAAAGAGGAGATAATTGGGCTTCCCTGGTGGCACAGTGGTTGAGAGTCCGCCTGCTGATGCACGGGACACGGCTTTGTGCCCAGGTCCGGGAAGATCCCACATGCCACGGAGTGGCTGGGCCCATGAGCCATGGCCGCTGAGCCTGCACATCCGGAGCCTGCGCTCCTCAACGGGAGAGGCCATAACAGTAAGAGGCACACGTACCGAAAAAAAAAAAAAAAAAGACATAATAAAAATACTGAAGGAATTAAGAAAAGCTATTGACAGAAATGCAGATTGCTGTAAAAAAAGGAACTAGAAACTGTAAAGAGGACCCAAAAAAAGTAGAAAACTCATTTGCCAAGACAAAACCTGAGCTAAAGGCAATAAATAGCAGATTGAATAATGCAGAAGAATGAATAAGTGATCTGGAAGATAGAATTATGGAAATCAACCAATCAGAACACAAACAAAGACAAAAGAAAAAAATGAAAACAGTCTAAGAGACCTATGGGATAATATAAAGTGTGACAATCTATGCATAATAGGGATCTCAAAAGGAGAACAAAGAGGAAAGGGATCAAAAATGTATTTGAAGAAATTATGTCTGAAAAGTTCCCAAACCTAAACAAGGAAACAGATATTCAGGTGCAGGAAGCACAGAGGGTCCCAAACAATATGAACCTAAACAGACCTACACCAAGATATATTGTAATTAAAATGGCCAAAGTTAAAGAGAGGATTCTAAAGGCTGCAAGAGAAAAACGAAGAGTTAATTACAGGGGAACCCCCATAAGGCTATCAGCTGATTTCTCTACAGAAATGGGCAGACTAGAAGGGAGTAGCAAGATATATTCAAAGTCCTGAAAGGGAAAAAATCTACAACCTAGGATACTCTACCCAGCAAGATTATCATCTAGAATAGAAGGAGAGATAAAGAATTTCTAAGACAAGCAAAAACTAAAAGAATACAGCAATACTAAACCTATCATAAAAGAAATAATGAAAAGTCTTCTAGAGGGGTGGGGTAGGGAGGATGGGAGGGAGGCTCAAGAGGGAGGGGATATGGGGACATGTGTATGCACATGGCTGATTCACTTTGTTGTGCAACAGAAACTAACACAGTATTGTGAAGCAATTATACTCCAGTAAAGACCTATTAAAAAAAATAGAGGGCTTCCCTGGTGGCGCAGTGGTTGGGAGCCCGCATGCCAATGCAGGGAACACGGGTTCGTGCCCCGGTCCGGGAGGATCCCACATGCCGCAGAGCGGCTGGGCCCGTGAGCCATGGCCGCTGAGCCTGTGCGTCCGGAGCCTGTGCTCCGCAACGGGAGAGGCCACAACAGTGTGAGGCCCGCGTACCGCAAAAAAAAAAAAAAAAAAGAAAAGAAAAGAAGCAAGAATCTATAGGTTAGAGAAAATCACAATTGGAAAGTAAATCACTTAAATAAGCCAGTATACAGATTAAAAAAATAAAATAAAATAAATTTTTGTGAAAGTGATAACCAAAATGAAACACAAAAGGATAAACATGAAACTGTAAAAAAGGACATCAAAATCATAAAATATAAGTAAGAAAATGTAGATGATTTTTTTTTTTAGAATGTGTTTGAGCCTATATGACTATCAGTCTAAAGCAAGTAGATATAGTAGTGGGTTAACATACTTGAAAAACAGGGTAACCACAAATCACAAACACACAATAGATTCACAAAAACCAAAAAGAAGAGAACACAAGCATAATACAAAAGAAAATCATCAAACCAAAACCAAATCAAACCAAACCAAACGGAAAAACAAAAAGATAATGAAAGAAACAAAGAAGAAATAAAAAATCAACTGGAAAACAAGGTTTAAAATGACAATAAATATGTATCTGTCAATAATTACCTTAAATGTCAATGAACTAAATACTCCAATCAAAAGACACAGAATGGCAGATTGGATTAAAAAACGAGAGCCTACAATATGCTGCCTACAAGAAACCCACTTTAGGGCAAAGGACACACGTAGATTGAAAGTGAGGGGTTGGAAAAAGATATTTCATGCAAGTGGAAATGACAAGGAAGTAGAGGTCACAATACTCATATCAGACAAAACAGACTTTAAAACAAAGACCATAAAAAGATTTTTTTAAAAGAGAGCTCCAAACCAAGATCTAACAGGACTCAAGAATTCTAATGAATTCAGGTATAATTCTAGAGTGGTGAAGGAGGTTTCAGGCATGGTTTGATTAAACTATCCCTTAAACACATCCAACTCCCCTTGCTGTGAAACAATGATTACCTGGCAACTTCTGATAGCCTGGATCAAGGGTTGGTTGGCAAACTGTTTCTTAAAGGGCCAGATAGTAAATATTCTAGGCTTGCAGGCCTCTTGGTCTCTCTCACAGCCAATCAACTCTGCTGTTGTAGCACAAAACAGCCAGAGACAGTACATAAACATGGGAATGGCAGAATTCCAAGATGTTATCTGCAAAAACAGGTGGCCAGCCTGAGGGCTGTAGTTGGCCAACCTCTGGTCTAGATGGGGAACAATATTACTTTCATTTTAAAGAGAATTTGGGTTTATCGACAATATCAGCAGTAGTTTATACTTATTGCCAAGTAATACATGGAACAGAACATCAATCACCCAACTGATAATGTGATCAGCAAACCAGTCAATTGTGTGGGTAGACAGAATTCTGGATTTTGATCCTCACAACACCTACAAGAGGCCCAAGGTGGGCAGCCAGTATACCTCCCTATCTATGAGATCCTATGGCTGCAACTGAGTAGATGTAAGAATGAGCTCTAATAACCCAGAAGTCACCATATTGGCACCACTAAAAAAATGGCAGAGGGCTTCCCTGGTGGCGCAGTGGTTGAGAATCCGCCTGCCGATGCAGGGGACACGGGTTCGTGCCCTGGTCCGGGAAGATCCCACATGCTGCGGAGCAACTAAGCCCGTGAGCCATGGCCGCTAGGCCTGCGCGTCCGGAGCCTGTGCTCCGCAACGGGAGAGGCCACAACAGTGAGAGGCCCGCATACCGGAAAAAAAAAAAAAAAATGGCAGAGTTTGCAATAAAAATTGAGGGAATGTCAGTCAGTACAAAATCATCCCAACAATCAGTAAAATCCTCTAATGGGTGGTGACAAAAATTCAATAACATGTTTGGAGAAGAAAGGTATCAAGTATAAGAAGTGGCAAACCGGGCTTCCCTGGTGGCGCAGTGGTTGAGAATCCGCCTGCCGATGCAGGGGACACGGGTTCGTGCCCCGGTCCGCGAAGATCCCACATGCCGCGGAGTGGCTGGGCCCGTGAGCCATGGCCGCTGAGCCTGCGCGTCCGGAGCCTGCGCTCCGCAAAGGGAGAGGCCACAACAGTGAGAGGCCCGCATACAGAAAAACAACAACAACAACAAAAAAAAACATCTTTATTGGAGTATAATTGCTTTACAATGGTGTGTTAGTTTCTGCTTCATAACAAAGTGAATCAGCTATACATATACATATATCACCATATCTCCTCCTTCTTGTGTCTCCCTCCCACCCTCCCTATCCCACCCCTCTAGGTGGTCACAAAGCACCAAGCTGCTTTCCCTGTGCTATGCGGCTGCTTCCCAGCAGCTATCTATTTTACATTTAGAAGTATATATAAGTCCATGCCACTCTCTCACTTCGTCTCAGCTTACCCTTCCCCCTCCTCGTGTCCTCAAGTCCATTCTCTACGTCTGCGTCTTTATTCCTGTCTTGCCTCTAGGTTCTTCAGAACCTTTTTATTTATTTATTTACTTTAGATTCCATATATATGTGTTAGCATACTGTATTTGTTTTTCTCTTTCTGACTTATTTCACTCTGTATGACAGACTCTAGGTCCATACACCTCACTGCAAATAACTCAGTTTCATTTCTTTTTATGGCTGAGTAATATTCCATTGTATATATGTGCCTCATCTTCTTTATCCATTCATCTGTCAATGGGCACTTAGGTTGCTCCCATGTCCTGGCTGTTGTAAATAGAGCTGCAATGAACATTGTGGTACATGACTCTTTTTGAATTATGGTTTTCTCAGGGTGTAGGACATAGTTCTTGATGAAATCAATGGTAGAGCCTGATAAAATGACCTGATTAGGTGAGAGCCCTGATATGGTAAGAGTGCAGCTTCCACTTACTTGCTACAGAACACTTACTACATGCCAGAAGCTTTACACACATGATTTCATTTATTCCTCCCAATAGTCAAATGAAGAAATATTATTAATGGATGAGAAAATTAAAGCTTAGAGATGTTAAGTTGCCTAAAGTTAATAGTAGGGGGCAGAGCTGTAATTCAAACCCAGACCAGGACTCTACAACTAATTGTGTTTTCAAATGGATCATCTGTAGCACTCTATTCTGCAAAATGTTCTACTCTATTCTGCAAATCAGTTGGGAAATTCTGGGTGTTTACTGTACTCTAGGACTTCTCTGAGCCTTTACTATAAATTTAAAGACCAGGGAAAATAACAGCTGTATTGACTGGCCTTTCTAGACCATCTCTTTATTTGTCCTTCCTCTTTCTAACTGTACAAAGTGAATAATTAACAGAAAATAATACTTCCAGGATGTGGACTAGATATGGGAGGAGTATGTAATTAGGGTGCTCAAAAATGCTTGGATTTGAGACTCAGTATTTTATTTATTTATTTATTTTTGCGGTACGCAGGCCTCTCACTGCTGTGGCCCTTCCCGTTGCGGAGCACAGGCTCCGGACGCGCAGGCCCAGCGGCCATGGCTCACGGGCCCAGCCGCTCCGCGGCACGCGGGATCTTCCTGGACCGGGGCACGAACCCGCGTCCCCCGCATCGGCAGGTGGACTCTCAACCACTGCGCCACCAGGGAAGCCCTAGACTCAGTATTTTAAAATGAATGTTTATATGTAAAAACAAAAGTAAAAATAGGGTTTTTAAAAAATTAATCTTAAAGGAGTACATTGGCTGGACTTCGCTGGTGGTGCAGTGGTTAAGATTCTGCCTGCAGGGGACACGGGTTCGAGCCCCGGTCCGGGAAGATCCCACATGCCATGGAGCAACTAAGCCCATGTGCCACAACTACTGAGCCTGCGCTCTAGAGCCCGCGAGCCACAACTACTAAGCCTATGTGCCACAACTACTGAGCCCGCATGCCACAACTACTGAAGCCTGCATGCCTAGAGCCCGTGCTCTGCAACAAGAGAAGCCACCGCAATGAGAAGCCCGCACACCGGGGGTTACAAAGAGTAGCCCCCGCTCGCCACAACTAGAGAAAGCCCATGCTCAGTGACGAAGAGCCAACACAGCCAAAAATAAATAAATAAATAAATTAATTAATTAATTAATTTTAAAAAGAAATACATTCGATAATAATTACAGTAAAGAGTATGCTCTAAGAATGAGAGTAAAAGCTATTTGGCTCCTCTTGGTGGTTTGGCTCATAGAAGCTCTTTGTTGTAAACAAGCAGAAGATGATGCAATCTCTGACATAATTTAAACTGGGTAAAGCATTTAAAAAAAAAAAAAAGTTTGATGCTCTCCAGTTAGGTTCCAGGAAAACGACCACTCTCATACCTTAGTGGGAGAATAAATTGCAATGACATTCTGGAGGTCTGGCTTAGCAAAATGATTGCTAATTAAAATGTGTATTCTAGGGACTTCCCTGGTGGTCCAGTGGTTAAGACTCCACTCCCAATGCAGGGGGCCTGGGTTCAATCCCTGGTCAGGGAACTAAATCCCGCATGCCACAACTAAAAGGGCCTGCATGCTGCAACTAAGACCCGGCGCAACCAAATATATATATATATATATATATATATATATATATATATATATATATATATATATATATATATATATATATATATTTAAATGTGTATTCTACTTAACCAAGAAATTTCTCCTTTTGGAATGATCTAAGGAGATAATCCCATAGGTACACACACATAAGTAAAAGCATATTCATCACAGTATTGTTTATAATAGTGACAAAGTGGAAACTACTTATTATAGTCAATAAATAAAGGACTAGTTTGATAAATACATTGAAATATATGCAGCCAATAAAATAGATAATGATGAAAAGCTATGTTTATGGACACAGAAAAAAAGAAATTCCAAGACATTTTGTTAAGTGATTAAAAGTGGGATTTATTTATTTCTTCATTTAACAGATGTTTCTTGAGAGCCCACATGTGTCAGGCCCTTCTGTAGTCATGGAGGGATACAGCAATGAGCAAAAAAGAAAAGAAATTGTTGCCTTTATAGAGCTGATATTCTAGTGGCAAATGAAAGATAATAAAAGGTGAAATAAATTATGTAGCATATAAAGCAGTGTGTACAGTACTATAAATGTGTATTTGTATTGAAAAATATCTGTTCATAATGGTTGTCTGGATGGTGGGGATTTTTATCTTCCATTTCATACGTTTTCTTTTTTTTTCTTGAAATGTTTTGAACTCCTTTTAAATCAGAAGATATCAATGGGGCTTCCCTGGTGGCGCAGCAGTTGAGAATCCGCCTGCCGATGCAGGGGAAGTGGGTTCAGGCCCCGGTCCGGGAGAATCCCATAGGCTGCAGAGCGGCTGGACCCCTGAGCCATGGCTGCTGAGTCTGCACGTCCGGAGCCTGTGCTCCGCAACGGGAGAGGCCACAACGGTGAGAGGCCCGCGTACCACACACACACAAAAAAAACTCAATGAATTTCTATTTTGACAAAACATAAAATGACAAAATTTTATTTTAAAGAGTGTCTGGATAAATGATATTTGCTGTTTCCTTTCCTCAGAGAAATTGAAACATCAACAACTGTGAAATGGGAGAAACTTTTTGATATTAAAAATAAGTGCTCAGGGCTTCCCCGGTGGCGCAGTGGTTGAGAGTCTGCCTGCCGATGCAGGGGACGTGGGTTCGTGTCCCGGTCCGAGAAGATCCCACATGTCATGGAGCGGCTGGGCCCGTGAGCCATGGCCGCTGATCCTGTGCGTCCGGAGCCTGAGCTTCGCAACGGGAGAAGCCACAACAATGAGAGGCCCACGTACCGCAAAAAAAAAAAAAAAAAAAAAGGTGCTCAAATGTAAATCGAAACCACAATGATGTGGAGCAACAAGGACTCTCATTCACTCACTGCTGGTGAGAACGCAAAATGGTACAGCCACTTTGGAAGGCAGTTTGAAGTTTCTTATGAAACTAAACATACTCTCACCATATGATCTAGCAATCACACTCCTGGGATCTACTCAAATGAATTGAAAATGTTCTGTCCACACAAAAACCTGCTCGAGGATGTTTAGAGCAGCTTTATTCATAATTAACAAAACTTGGAAGCATCAAGATGTCCTACAGTAGGTGAATGGATAAATAAACGGTGGTACATCCAGACAGAGGAATATTATTCACTACTAAAAAGAAAGCAAGGGCTTCCCTGGTGGCGCAGTTGCTAAGAATCCACCTGCCAGTGCAGGGGACACGGGTTCGAGCCCTGATCCGGGAAGATCCCACGTGCCGTGGAGCAACTAAGCCCGTGTGCCACAACTACTAAGCCTGAACTCTAGAGCCCGCAAGCCACAACCACTGAGCCCATGTGCCACAACTGCTGAAGCTTGCGTGCCTAGAGCCTGTGCTTCACAACAAGAGAAGCCACTGCAATGAGAAGCCTGCACACCACAGCAAAGAGTAGACCCTGCTCGACGCAGCTAGAGAAAAGCCCGTGCGCAGCAGCGGAGACCCAACCCGGCCAAAAATTAAATAATTAATTTTAAAAAAGAAGAAATCAGCTATCAAACCATAAAAAGACATGAAGGAACCTTAAATGCATGTGACTAAGTGAAAGAAGCCAGTCTTAAAAGGTTACATACTATACAATGTAAACTATATGACATTCTGGAAAAGGCAAAACTATGGGGGCAATAAAAAGATCAGTGATTGCCAGGGGTTGGAGGGTGGGGAGGGATGAATAAGTGGAGCACAGAGGATTTTTAGGACAGTGATTCTGTCCTGTATGATGCTATAATGATGGATACACGACATTATATATTTGACTATACTTAGAGAACGTACAACACCAAAAGTGAACTCTAATGTAAACTGTGGACTTTGGGAGTTAATGATATGTCATTGTATCAATAGGTTCATCAGTTTTAACACATGTGCCACTCTAGTTGGGAGGGTGCTAGCGGGGAAGGCTATGCATGAGTAGGTGTAGGGGGGATATACAGAACTCTCTGCACATTCTGCTCAATTTTTCTGTAAACCTAAACTACTCTAAAAAATAAAGTCCGTTTAGTTTAAAAAACACACACACAATGATATGCCACTTCACATCCATTAGGATGGCCACTATCAAAAAGTGGTGGTGAAGGAAGTGGAGAAGTTGGAACACTTGTGAGCAGTTGATGGGAATATAAAATGGTGTAGCCGCTGTGGAAAACAGTGTGGCAGTTCTGGAAAAAGTTAAAAATAGAATTACCATGTGGTCCAGCGATTTCACTTCTGAGTATATACCCGAAAGAATTGAAAACAGGGTCTTGAAGAGGTGTTCGTACACGCATGTTTATGGCAGCATTATTCACAGTAGCCAAGAAGTGGAAAAAACCAAACTGTCTTTCAACGGATGACTGGATAAACAAAATGTGGTACATACATACAATGGAATATTACTCAGCCTTAAAAAGAAAGGACATTCTGACACATCCTACACCATGGATGAACCTTGAGGACATTATGCTAAGTGAAATAAGCCAGTCACAGAAAGACATATACTGTATGATTCCACTTGTATGAGGTACCCAAGATTGTCAAATCCAGACAGAAAGCAGAATGGTGGCTGTAAAGAGGAATAGGGAGTTGTAGTTTAATGGGTACAGAGTTTCAGTTTTGCAAGATGAAATCATTCTGAAGATTGTTTGCACAACAAAGTGAATATACTTATTAATACTGAAATGAACACTTAAAGTTGTTAAGATGGTAAATTTTATGTTATGTGTATTTTACCACAATTAAAAATAAAATAGAAAATAAAAGAACTAAGGATGTTATGAAACACAGACACCAAGAAGGGAAAACATTTGATTAAACTCCAATAAGGCAAATGCTACCAGACAAAACCAAAAGGCAAATAAATGTTAAAGTGGCGGGAAAATAATTGCAACCCTTGTGATAAACAAAAGGTTAATGGTATCACTAATGAAATATACCAAGAACTCTTAAAACTCAAGATAAAGGCAAACCATCCAATAGAAAAATAGACAAAGACATGAGCCAGCCATTCTCAGAGAAGGACCCCACCCAAAAAAGTTTAATAAATGCCAAACATGTTCATTCTCATGAGTTACCAAATAATTTAAAATTTTAATTTTAAGACAAGAAGATGCTAAGTTTCTCCTTTTGGATTAGGAAATGTTTAAAAGATGGCTAATTGCCACATGGTTCTTTTGGGCACAAAGAGAGCCAGAGAAGCAAAGATGCTCAGTTGACCAACTGTCCACAGAAACAAACATCTTAAGATGCAAACACCTGTTTCCACATTTTCCTTTAAAAAAAAACCAAACCATTGAATGCATTTCTTTCATAATCGGGAGGAAAAAACTAAACCAATTCTTATGTGGTGAGTCACATGAAAATTAGCATGTTTCCAAAGGTAATAAACAAATGTAATGGACCAAAAAAAAACCATTGACACTCAGGCTCTGAAAGACTGTGAAGAAGGAAGTGGTCTCATACACTATGGGCAAGAACGTAAACCTTTTTGGAGCGTAAACCTTTTTGGAGGACAATTTGGCCATTTCCATCAGTATTTCAAATGTTCATGCTTGATCAGATAATTCCACTTTAGGAAAGTAACCATGTAGATATACTCACACACGCAGAAAGGCACAATATATAAAGTTTTATTAACTGCAGCAATGTTTGCATAAGTGAAAAATTGGAAATGACTCAAGAGCCCATCAATAGAATATTGGTTAAAAATTTTATGGTATATCCCTACTATGGAAAACTATGTTAGGGTTTAAAAAATTATATGAACTGATTTAGACAGCGATCCAAGAGTATTATTAAGAGAACATGGGAAGTTTCAGAACAGTTGTAAAAACATGTGTTATAACATAATCCTGTTTTTATAAAATAATACAAAAATTACTTCAAAAAGTCTGGGAAAAATCTGAAAGAATACACTTCATACTGAAAGCATACCCGAGCCATCTCTGACTCCGGTCTGTATGAAATTGTTGGAAACGATACACAATTTTGTATTCTTTGAATTTTTTGCATTATTTTTGAAACCAGAAAAAAACACAAAGAAATAACTGTTTAAGGGTGGGATTCCTCATACTATAAAAATCTGAGTAACTCTGGCACCTGGTTTAGCCTCCGGCCTCCTCCACCTCTTTCTCTCTATCAAAGTCAAGGCAGACTCCACCTCCCTAAGCATTTCCTAAGGGCTTCAGTTTATTCAGATTAGCCTTCCTCTGTGATCTCTGGACTGTTTGGACCCTGAACCACAACCAGTTCCCTTTGATTATAGGCTCTTTATTGTTTATAAGCTGATTGTGCCAACCAAGGTGTGAACATTCACCGTGGCCACAGTGCAGAATGATTAGAAGAGAATGGAGTCTCCCAAGGAGGGAGACTAGCTGGTAGCCCACGACCTGGGCACTGGCTCTTAGCTGCCCCGCCCAGTCAGGACTGACAGCACTGTGTCCCTGCTGGACATTTCCCACCTCATCTGCTGCCCTGCACGCCCCCCACCATCCACAGCGAGGGCTTTTTTAGGGACCAGAAAGACTCAGGGAAGCTTCCCAGGGGGCCTGGAATTTAGACTTGGTACTAAGCACTGAGGCCAGTGGTCAAAAGATTAGTAAGTATACCTCATGATGGCTACAGTGTCCCTTCTCTACAGGGACAAGCACAAGCCTCCATGCAAAGCCTTCCCTACTTCTTTCCTCTGGGTTTTCTAAGCAGTGGCCGCTCCTTAGCCATACCTTTGCCTGCCTCAGTCCTTAGTTAATGGGCAAGACAGACCTACACCGAGCCATTGTGTCATGACACCCAAGCCCACTGAGAACTCCATGCAGTGTCTCCAAAGTGGGTGCAATTGTGCCTGGTCTGGTGCAAGCCCAGGACAGCTAAAAGCTGAAGGGAAATGCCATCCATACCTGGGAAAGCAATCCCGTGTGCCCTCCTCACCTGTTTCCCCGCACACAAGCTCCTAACCCCTGGGCCGAGTCACCTGGGGGCCCAGGACAGCGTAAGCAGGTATTCAATGCAGGATTCTTCTGGTGAAGGGTAGGTATTCTGGACACCTGGGTGGGAGGGGAGAGGTTGGTAAAACACAGGTGACTGAGGCCTACCCCCAGGGTTTCTGATTCAATCCATCTGGGTGAAACGTGAGGATCTGCATTTCTAACACGTTCCAGATCATGCAGTCACTGCCTTCCAGTTGGCCTGGGGACCATACTTTGGGAACTGCTGGGTTTGAAGATAGGGTGGAGTCAGGAAGACCAGTCAGGAAGCTGTGCTGGACAGAACCAGAGCCAGAAGCGTGAGCAGGGCCAGCAGGGATGGCAGGGAGGATGCAGAGCATTTCTGAGGGGGTGGGGCACCAGAAAGGTGTCCAGGTAGGTGTGGGCATGAGGGAGAGCGAGGGGTCTAGACAACTCAGGTTTCTAGCCTGAAGGGCCGAGGGGAAGGACTCTGAAGTAGGGAACCCAGGAGGCACAGCAGCGTTGAGGGTAGGGGATGAGGATTCTGTTTTGGAGGGTGATCTGTGTGGGGATGTCCAATAGGCAATCCATAATTTTAGTCTGGATCAGGCATGAGGCATTGGGACTCTGGGAATGTGGAGGTGAGAGTAATTGCCATAGAGCTGGTAGCGGCTAGCTTGGGAAATGAAGCTACTACTCAGGAAGAGGACATGAGAAGAAGAGCAGGGGCCTCAGGACTGTGGACAAGCCTACAAGCTTGCGCGTCTTCTTAGGTGTGCCTCCACACTGACGCAGCTACCTTGGGCCGTATTCCCAGTGTTCAGGAACTGGCGAAGGGAATCTAGGAAGGAAAGGAGAAAGGAAGGAGACAGTGAGGTTCCAGAGGAGGCTTATGCTGTCCTGGGCCCCCAGGTGACTCAGCCCAGGTGTTAGCAGCTTGGTGGGGGTGGGGGGGCAGCAGGTGAGGAGGGCACACGGGATTGCTTTCCCAGGTATGGATGGCTTTTCCCTTCGGCTTTTAGCTGTCCTGGGCTTGCACCAGACCAGGCACAATTGTATCCATTTGGGGGACACTGCCCAGGGGTGGCGGACATCAGGGCCTGAGTAGGGAGGTGCTGAGGGAGGAGGCCCACTGCCATTCTTGGTATGGTTCTCTCTCCAGGAACAGAGCTCCATCTGGCCTCACTCTGGGCAGCTTATAAGGCCTGGTGTGAGTTTTGTTTATGCAAGTGCAGCATAAAAGGAACAAATCTGCCAGCACCGAGGTTGCTGCTTCTCGAGTCCTTTTGCATACATTTTTCAAATGATAATTCACTCTACCCAACCCCCTTACCCCCCCACTCCCCCCAAGGCCGATTTATTGAAAAAACCACCTTATATGGTAATACTGCTAACACACCGTCAGCTGGCCTTTTTAGGGACTCTGCTTAAAGAAGATCCGCCTCTGGGGTTTTATATTGCTCTGGTATTTATGCCAAAGACACACCAGCCCTCAGTCACTGGGAGAAGGATCTCTCATACACTCGGTGAGTACTGTACAGCTTCTGCCATCTCTGTCTTTCTGGGGCTGCCTGGACCCCTGGGTGCAGGAGGAGCCTCCAGATTGGCCTGGCTTCTGTGACGCTGGCCCAGGTCACACGTCAAGACCCTCGGTGTGCAACTCTGCCTACAAGCACACTGCTGCCTGCCAGGAAAAGGTATTTCTGGCCATGGGGCATCCTGGGGCAGGAACAGCCTGGAACGGGACTCCCTGCCCTCCTAACTGGGTGGTGGGTGGGATGTGTCCCCTGTGGTCTCTGCTCTCACTGCTCATCAGAGCCAGCCCAGATCTACACCCATGAGGTGTGCTTTGTCGTGGCTCAGAATGTCTGGGAGGCTGTTATAGGGGAACAGACGCTTTTCAGAGAAATGACTTCTTCTCGGGGCATTTAAATACAAACCAATTATGGCACCTGTGTCTGCGTCTGCTGGGGATGGGTGAGTATTTTCTTCAGACCCCCATGGGTCTCTCTGATTCATACTTGGCTAAGAGTTTTCTCACCCTTGAAGCCTCCAGGGTCATTGGAGGATGCAAAAAGTGGAGTGGAGTGGGGTAAGTGTCCTGGGGCATCATGAGGTTTTAGGGCTGGAAGGAAGTGGAACCATCTAATTCGTTCTCTGATGAGGACACTGAGACCTTAGAGAAGTTAAGCAACTTGTACAAAAGACCCACACCTGGCTGTGAAACCACCCACCAATGCCATCATCTTCCCCCAACGACACACACACAGACACAAATAATTAAGAGGAAAATAGACCAAGGGGCTGTGTCCGCTTTTGCGAACAGAGTCTGCTAACATCTCTTTACAGCTGAGGCTGGCTGGGGTAGTGATGCAGGCCTTGGAGGCAGACTCCCCAGCCACCAAAGTTACTAAGTGACCTCAATTTCCTCACCTGAAAAATGGGAGTAATGGTAAGAATACCTATCTGGCAGTGCTGTTGTGAGGATTCAATGAGGTAATATATGTATAAAGTGCTCAGGTCAACACTGTCAGGGCCTGGCCCTGAGTGCTCAAACTTTAAAAATCACCTGGACAACTTGTTAAAACACAGATTGCTTTGTCGCCCCCCCTACCCCAGATTTTGACTCAGTAGACTGGAGTGGGGCCTGATAATTTCCATGCCTAATAAACTTCCAGGTGATGCTGAGGCTGCTGGTCTGGGACCACACTTTGCATAGGGAGGCTCTAGCACTTGCTTTTATTATTTGAATGGGTTTAGACCTTGAGGTTAGCCCTTGGGCTGCAGCAAGACAGAGATTCCTGTGACAGAGATGCATGGGCACTAGAGGAACTCTAATGAGCAGAGATTCTACATGTTATGCCTGGGAAACCAAGATGGGCAGAATGACATCAGGACCTTGAAGATAGATTTCTTTCTTCCTTCCCTTTGTTCATTCTGGCAAAATTTATTGAGCACTTGTTATGTACCAGGCACTGTCTCTGCTCCTTAGGGACAGTGTAGGGGCTTCTGCAATCACTGGGAGAGATAGATGAGAACCATGGAGAAGATAAACATATGAAAGGGGTAAAGCACAGGAGGAGCCCCTCACCCAGCTCAGAAGTTATCAGGGAAGGCTTCCTGGAGGAAGGGGTACCAGAGCTGGGTCCTGAAGTAGGGGTAGTCCCAGGACAGAGGGAGCATGGGCTTTGGGACTGTTTAAGGAGCTAAACTCCTCTGAATGTAGATTTCAAGGCAGGAAGCAGGGAAAGCTAAGGTCAGAGGGGCAAGCAGGGCAGGATTACTAGGGATTGGGCAATGGGGCACCACAGAAGGATGATAGCAAGAGGTCTGCCCTCTGAAGGGACTGCTCAGACAGCTGTGAGGGGAGTGGACTGAACAGGGCAAGAGTGCTACAACAGTGTGCAGTGGTCCCAAGTTGGTGGCTGGAGCTGCATGGAGGCAGAAATAAGAGGGCCTGGGGATTGGTTGGAAGGGAGGAGGAAGCAGTCAGGGTGTTGGGCTTGGGTTCCATCCTGGGTGGGTGGTGCAAATCTCTGAGGGGCCATTCCAGTCAAAGGATGGTGATGAGGACAGCAGTCTCAGAGGTGGAGTTGAGGTGCCAGGGCATGGGGTGTAGATGCCCCATGGGTTCTGGAGCTCAGGAGAGGGGTTGGGACTAGAGCTGAGCAGGGGCAGAGAGTGAGTGGCCGAGGTAAAAGCCAGAAGAGCAGGTCCAAATGGCAGATTCCTGAGGATCAGAAATATTGCTAACCAGAAGCCATTTTAAATTTAATTAGTGTATATTAACCAAGTCGAGATACCCCGAAGTTAACAAGAGATGCTGCTAGAATTTTCCACCATCGGAGTGTTTCTTGTGAAGTCATTGTATGGATATATGTGTTTGCAGATTATAATAAGCAGCTGCTTACTTGTCATTTGAAGCCCTCACTCCAAGATGTTTCCCCAACTAGTATTTGAAATCTCACTATCTGAGAGGCCCTCCTTTTAGGACTCAAACTTTCCCCTAAAATGAAAACGTCTTTGGGAAGTGGCATAAATTCAACCTTCCCTTCAATAAGCATTGATTGGTGAAGTGGATCAATTCATCTCTTTCCAGTATGGCAGGCTTCATCCGGGGAGCAAGCTCTAATGGAGAAGAGTAAGAGAGATAATAAGAATTATTATTTTTGCAGCCCTTTACAAAAGGGGCTGGCAAACTTTTTCTGTAGAGGGCAAGATAGTAAATATTTTAGACTTTGTGAGTCTAAAGGTCTCTGTCACAACTACTCAACTCTGCCATTGTACCGGAGCAGCCATGGACGGTATGTAGTGAATGGGTGTGGCTGCGTTCCAATAGAACTTTATTTATTATTTGATTTTCATATAATTTTCTTGGGTCATAGAATCTTATTCTTTGGCTCTTTTGCAACGATTAAAAAATGTCAAAACCATTCTTAGTTCGCGGGCCTTACAAAAACAGGCGTTAGTTTGCTGACCCTGATTTAAATTGATTTCCAATTTATAAAGCACTTCATTTCCATTATTTCATTTGATCCATTATCCTGGGAGATAGATGTCACCATTTCCATTTTACAGTTGAGGAAACTGGAGGCCAAAGAGGGAGCCGTGGGACTCGGCCATGGGAAGGGGTGCCCAGAGGGAGGAGAGCAAAGGAGGAAGGGCAGGAGAGAACTCTGAAGCCAAACCCTTCTCCTTCAGAGTGAGGGTATGGGGCTCTCATCTTGTCCTCATGTTTTCTTGGGGGTGGCCAGGGGGATATGCGTGGGTGAGCAAATTCTTTGTGCTCATTATGTCTTTGGATTTTGGCCACTTTTCAGAGAGGAGCGGGGAGCCGTGTTTCTAACTCTGTGAAATCCTCAATGAAGCCCAGATGTAGTACGTGCTGAAAGAGCCAGAACAGTGCACTCGGCTTTCTGTGAGTGCAAAGTGGTTGTGACCCAGGAAACCACAGTGACGTTGGCTCTGGTTCAGTTGACACGCTCGAGTCTAGCCACAAATTACCAGCAAGTGGCTGAGTGAAGTTTAGAATTTCCCCTGCCAGAGACATTCCAGGAGAGCCTGGCTCCAGGGTCCAAGCCTTCTCCCCAGGCATCACAGCACGGGCCACGCCAAGCTCCACTCCAGGCCAGCTGTCTCAGCTGCTGGGAAACAAAGTCCAACGTTCCTTCTTACTATGGGTGGGGAACTTCAAGGGGAGACAAAAGGGTTCACTGAAAAGCCAGACAGCCTTGAACTGTAAGTCACAAGAGAGAGGGGACCCCAGAGGGAGACAGTCACAGAGGTGCAGCTTTGCCTCTTGGCCACCTTCTAGCTTTAGAGGTTGTTTTCTCCTCAAGGTGGACCACCTGCTAGAACAAGGAAACACAACTCTTTGTGACCAGCTTGTGAAGAAGACTGTCCCTATGTGGTTCTAAATCAGGCCCACATGACTGAGCAGCCCTGAAACTGGCCTGTGGGGACTCGAGCTCAGCTTGCAGGGGCAGGGGCAGAGCAGACTGTCAGGGGAAGGCCAGGAAAGTGGTGGGATTGTCATCCAACATATACTGAGCACCTACTATGTGCTAAACACCGATGCAGGGGCCGTAAACATAAATCTAGACCTAGGCATGGCATAGGAGGAGCTCAGAGGCTCAGAGAGAGAAAAGAACACAGGCCCTTTTGTTTTAGGGCTTTTGCTGCCAGCAGTGCTAGAGAGACAGAGAAGCAGAAGCAAAAACACCAAACATGGAGAAGTTGTGAGGGTTTCACTGAGGTGGTGGGGAAGGTGCAAGCCCAGGCTTCAAAGTCTGTCCTGGGCTGAGGCCAGCCCTGCCTCTCCCAGTGAGGAGCCCGAGAGCTAAGTCCTTTCACCTCTCTGAGACTTGGTTTCCTTACCTGTAAAATGGAACTAAAAATATCTTCCCTCAGGGCTTTTGAGAGGATTAAATAGATAATGTATGTGAAAGGCTCCCAATTTTTAAAAATTAAAAATACATTTTTACCAAAAATGGAACCAAAGAACATATTGTGTTTCACCTAACAAAGCAGCTTGTACTTTTTCCAGGACATTAAATATTCTGCTCTCTCTGTTGTAGGGAGGTTTCTGGCACCTAGTTTAGAACGATTTTATTTATTATTCAATAACTTATTTTTGCATTAAGGTTGGCCAAATCTTTGCACTCACCCGTGAGTGTTTCCCAAGGATAAATTCCTAGAAGTGTTTTTGTGGAGTTAAAAGATATGTACACTTTTAAGGCTTTTGATAAGTATTTTTGAATCCCCCTTTAGAAAAGTAGTACAATTTACCATGTCAGCCGTGAACGGGGGCCCACCTTCCCACAGCTCTGCTGGCAAGGGTGGCCCTAAGAACCGGACACAGCGCTCTGGCCGAAGGTGGGGTTAGCTTTTATCATGGCTCCAGCACACTGCCGACTGTCGACAAGACCCCAGGTCCTGCTCACAGAGGCTGAACAAGGGCTTTCACAGTTTGGTTATTTAGACTCACATCCGCAACCTCATATTTATCCTATTAAACTTAATCTTAGTGGATTCAGTTCATTTTCTCTGCTTTTTGAGATCTTTCGGATTTCGATTCTTCCAGCCAACATGTGTGTTTTATCTGGACATTTGATCAGCATGTACTCTATATTTTCATCCAACTCATCTATAAACATGTCACATGAGAAAGGATCAAGAGTGGAGCTCTGAGGCATATCATTGCCTCCAGGTTGACAGTGACCTATCAGTTAACACCTTTCAGTGACAATAACTCAGGCAGCTGTAAATATGTCTAATTGATTTATTGTTCAGCCCACATGGCTTTATCAATAGGGATATCACAGGAGAATTTGTCAGATGCCAAGATCAAGTTAAGCTCAATGTCTGCCGCCTTCTCCTGCATTTCCAGCCAGGGGGTCCTGTGGAAAAAGGGAGGCTGTTAGTCTGCCAACATTTGTTCTTGGTAAACCCTAATCAATTACAAGAAATCACTGCTTCTTTTTTAAAAAATTTTATTTATTTTTATTTTATTTAGTTTTGGCTGCATTGGGTCTTCGTTGCGGTGTGCGGCCTTCTCATTGTGATGGCTTCTCTTGTTGCGGAGCATGGGCTCTAGTCGCACGGGCTTCAGTAGTTGTGGCAAGTGGGCTCAGTAGTTGTGGCTCGCGGGCTCTAGAGCGCAGGCTCAGTAGTTGTGGTGCACAGGCTTAGTTGCTCTGAGACATGTGGGATCTTCCCGGACCAGGGATCGACCCTGTGTCCCCTGCATTGGCAGGCGGATTCTTCTTTTTTTATTTTTTTTGTTATCATATTCCAACTTTATTGTCATCAATAAAATACCGCTTAATAATTTTTTTTTCTTTTCTAGACAAATACTCCCATTTAGCCTACTATCTTCAACACAGGACACCTCTAGCACAACAAAAGAATCTATCCTATTTGAACAGATTTCCTGGGATTCATTTTCCTTAGTAAAATTCACTGTTTTTATGTTATGGCTATTCTAACTTCAATATCCCACTACCACCACCTCCCCCCCACCACCCCCAAAGCCTTTGAAAACAACAGAAGGGGGAAAAAATGTTTTAAAATTCTAAAATTTTATATTCTATTTCCCTCTGAATTGCTTGGAAGAAGCTTACTTTTTTTTGAATTTTTGAATTTTATTTTATTTATTTTTTTATACAGCAGGTTCTTATCAGTCATCAATTTTATACACATCAGTGTATACATGTCAATCCCAATCGCCCAATTCATCACAGCACCACCACCCACTCCCCCGCCACTTTCCCCTCTTGGTGTCTGCATGTTTGTTCTCTACATCTGTGTCTCTATTTCTGGGCAGGCAGATTCTTAACCACTGCGCCACCAGGGAAGCCCACTGTTTCTTTAATAGTGCTTTCTTTAATAACACCTTCTGGAAACCTGCCTAATTTGCATATCAAGATTATCTGAGGTTTTAGATATCTGCCTTCTTTCCCTTTTTGAATATTGGAACAACATTTGCCATCTCCATCTCCTGACAGCTCTCCATTTCTCCACTGGTCTAACATGGCAGAAGGTCAGGGATCTTCCCTGCAATCCAGAAACTGTTCCGACCAGAGACAACATTGTTTTGAACAACTAGGTACTTTCCTTCAATCTCCACCTGTCTCAGACCGGTGTCCTCTCACCAGTGTTTGTTCCACCTTTGTTATTCTGAAAATCCTTCTCCTTGACATCCATTGATTCATTCACTCATTCATCTGGATAAAAAAATGTTTAAGAGCCCACCCTGTGCCAGACATTGTGCTAGGCTTACTGAAGAATCTCTGGAGAACAGGACAGGCCCAGCTCTTGCCTTTACAGAGCTACAGATGAGCCCAGATGTGCAGAGTTGATCATTGCTGGGACAAGTTCAAGGTGCTGTGGGGCAAAGAAGAAGGGCCACTAACTGAGACCTGTGGGCCAGAGAGACTGAAAATGCAGTGTTGATGCAGAGGCCTGGCAGGTGATGGGAGTCAGTAGCAAATAGGTTGGGGGGAGGGTGTTCCAGACCCTGTGTCTAAAGGGCCAGAAGGGAGACAAGATGACACATTCGGAGAATGGAAAGGAACTCCACATAGCCAGAGTACAAAGGCCAAGGGGGGCCGGGGGGAGATGAGCCTGGAGACACAGGCAGGGGCCAGACCCTGTTGGGCCTTGTAGGCCAAGTGCGAGAACTGGAACTCGATCACTGTGACCATGGGTGTTCATGAGGATCAGCAAGGCCAAGCAGAGCTGGATTCAAGAAGTCACAGTGGGCCTCTCCCCTAGTGTGCACCCTGCTTTGAACATAACAGGCAAGGGCTTCCTTTTAGCCTGCAAACTGTGTGAATAAGCTTCTGCTCAGTCTCTAGGTAGCCTTTCTGACCTCCCATTCTCAGGCCTGTGACTCTGTCTCCTCTTTGCTTTGGTCATGGTCTTTGCTGTCCTCCTTCTACGTACGGGTGTTGGAGGACCAGTGTCCCAGGTGTCTAAGGCAGCTCTCTTCTTCCCCTCCTGCCGCACGCACGTTCCGAATGAAGCTCGGTGGGCTGTCCTCTGCAGCCACCTTCTCTCTCCATGCCTCGTGCCTCTTTTCTCTGGACTTCCACTTCCCCCCCGAGCTGGGACCCTCCCCGCTTCCACTCTGCCCCACTGGGGGGCTTCTCAGGCTGAAAGGCAATCCGCACACCATCTCCTGAGTTGCCGTCGCTTTTCTTTCTTCACCAAGTGCCAAGAATTTATCGGGTGTGGTCTTTTTACACTGCCCCTCACCCAAAGAAAGAAAACCTGCAATAGACGTTAGAAAAATTCATTCCGTCGTCATTTTGCAGTCGTCCCAATTCAGATATCAGCACTGGAGGAAGGACTTCTCTGTTTTTCTCCATCTGAAGCAACAGGGACAGTGAGTCCCATCACGAATTCTCTCACTTTCCTCTCTGCTCTCAGGCTGCCCTGTCCTCCTCAAGGGGCTCCTACCCTTAGGATTGTACATTTTCACCTGCATCTTTTTTTCCTTAATGATATGTATGATTGATTTTAATTATAAACTCTACGTGGATAGAGTCTCCTTGCTAAAAATTAAAACATTACGGCACTTCTCCTCTCAGTCCCCTTCCCACTTCCAGGCAACCACTATGATCAGTCTTAGATTTTTTTTTCCCCAGAACGTTTTGCTATGTGTTCACATCCACACAAAAAGAAAATTATGGAAAATGCACAATATTGTTTTGTGCTCTAAAAACAACTCATAAATGGTTTTATGCTGGACACTCTATTCTGCAACTTGCTTTGTTCACTCAGCAGAATGGTTTAGAAATCTATCCACAAAAAAAAAAAAAAAAAAAAAAAGAAAGAAATCTATCCACATTAGTCCACGTCGATCTGCCTGGCCCTTCTCTTAACCTCAGTACAGTATCCCACAAGGGACTTTTGGGTAGTACCAGATTGTGTGTTGGTGTGTTTCTCTGATTAAAGAGTGCCAGTGTTCCCACAACTTTGCCAACACCTATCATAAAACTTTGAATCTTAACAATACAATGGGTGAAAATGGTCTTATTTCATTTGCATTTCCTGATAGCTAGTGAGGCCGGAACATCTTTTCATGTAATTGTTGGGTATTTGCATTTGGTTTTCTGTCAATTTTCTATTCATAGTCTTTTTATTTTTTCCTTTGGTCTATTTACTTCTTTCTTATTGATTTGTAGGAGTTCTTATAGCAGATAACAACCCTTAATCGTGTTTACTGCAAATTTTTTCAATTCCTTTTCTAAACTTCAAGTCTTTAGAGATTCTTTCCATTGGATTAATGCTTTGTAGTCATTTCAGGTCTTCGAGAGGCAGGTGGATTTGTTTGCTAGGGCTGCCATAATGAAGTACCACAGACTGGCTTAAACAAGGGAAATTTATTTTTTCACAGTTCTGGAGGTTAGAAGTCTGAAGTCAAGGTATCAGCAGGGCTGGTTTCTCCTGAGGCCTCTCAACTTGGCTTGTAGATGATTGTCTTCTTGTTGTGTCTTCACATGATCTTCCCTCTGTGCGTGTCTATGTTTCAATTTCCTCTTATAAAGATACCTGTTCTATTGAATTAGGCATATTTGACACCAGTCATATTGGATTAATGACCTCATTTTATTTTAATTACCCCTTTAAAGGCCTTATCCTCAAATACAGTCACACTGAGGTACTAGGGTTAGGACTTCAACATAGAAATTGGAGGGTAAACAATTCAGCCCAAAACAGTAGGGTAGAGGGAAGAGGCCCAAATGCCAGAGAGTAAGGGGCCAGGTCCACACCCATCCCTCCTGGAACTAGGTCCTGGTTGCCGATGGGGTCAGGCCCCAAGACAGCCAAGAAGACTGTCTCCAACATGATTTTGACAAGTGGCCAATTACCTCTCTTCTCCCCAGTTCCCTAGGTGCTCTAGCCCCTGGTTCACTTGGCCACACTCACCATGTGTGAAGAGGAGACCACTGCGCTCGTGTGTGACAATGGCTCTGGCCTGTGCAAGGCTGGCTTTGCAGGAGATGACGCCCCCCGGGCTGTCTTTCCTTCCATTGTGGGTCGCCCTCGCCACCAGGTATGTGTTCATCTGGACCCAAGGCTTTGAGTTAGTAGGAGGACGCACTGCACTGTGGAGTCTATGCTGAGCTGCATGCGTGTGTGCGTGTGTGCGTGCTAAGTAAGGTAAGGTAAGAGGAAGGCGTGTATGGATGGGGCCTATTCTCTCAGAAAATGACATTGTTTTAGGACAGAGAAGAGAGATAAGCCCACAAGAAATCCTCTGCCTTCCCTCTTGCCATCTCCACATTCATTGGTATCTGCCTCACCCTGGCTCCTTCAGTCCGGTTTCCAGGGAAAGAAGGACATTTTCCCTATCTTTAACCTTCTTCAGAGACCCTCCAATACCTGAATCCCTCTAAGTGGAGCTCTCGGCCAATTCCGTTCTCCTTCCTTCTCTTTTGCATTGCAGGGCGTAATGGTGGGAATGGGCCAGAAAGACAGCTACGTGGGGGATGAGGCTCAGAGCAAGCGAGGGATCCTAACTCTCAAATACCCCATTGAACACGGCATCATCACCAACTGGGATGACATGGAGAAGGTATTGGTGGACTCCCCCTTTAGTTTGCTCATTTTAACATCACCAAGACCGACCCTCTGCCCTGCCAACTCTTCCTCTGCAATGTTTCTCACATCCTTCTTTCCTTCCTGTCCATCCCCCTGGGCATTCCCCAGACTCAGCTGCCAACATCTCTCACTAGACGATTCCAATGGCTTCCTGACTGATTTCTTGGTCGCCTGCCTCACTCACCTAATTCATTCTCTGCACTTCTGCAAAGCTTGTCTTTCTCAAAACAGACCAGATCATGTCACTCATCTCCTCAGACTCTTCACTAACCAACAGTAGGTTCCTAACTCCCTGTGTGGCATTGGAGGACCTGGTCCCACCTAAGTCCCAGCTTTATCCTTTCCAGCTTTCACTTCAGCACAGTGCTTATCCTTCTTTAAAATGCTCTGCTGCTTCCAGAAAGGCAACTAGCTTCTCCCCTTTATTTTCCCTGTCATGACTTCAGATAGGTGCATTGATGCTATATTAGTATGATGCTTCTCTAGTGAAAAATTTAAATAGGAATCCCTCCCGGTTTCTAGAAGCTTTTTTCATGTCAGAAGATGTTGAGGGGGTGCCTTCCCTGGCAACCCAGCTGTTAGGACTCTACGCTTCCGCTGCAGGGGGCGGGAGTTCGATCCCTGGTCTGGGAACTGAGATCCCGCATGCCACATGGCCTCCCCCCGAAAAAAGATAAAACTCTCACTAGATACCTAGGAAATATTAATATCAGGAACAAACCACCTGTAAATGATAAATGAAAATAAAGTATTTTAAAAAAAGAAAACGTGGGGGGTAATTTTTAAATGGTCATTTGTGTTCCACAAAATCACGTGCAAAATGCTAATAGAGCCTTTCTAATATTCTTTTTTTTAATTGAAGTATAGTTGCTGTACAATATTTCTAATATTCTTTTGATAAATTCCACTGACAGTTGTCTGAGAATTCTTGTTTCTGCAATGACTGTCTTTTGAAATGTAATAGAGGGCTTATTGAGCAGACTGCAACTGGAATAAAGAAAGCTGATTTGAAATCTGTAGTACACATATACTTTTCTCTAAACCCTAGATTCAGTTTCTCTAAACCCTAGATTCAGTCACTCTGAATGTGACATAAATAGATAAAAATAAAATAGCTCTTGCTTCACTCTGTGGGATGGTTTAAGAGCACAGATACTGGAGTCAGTGGCAGGGAGATCTAAGAGCAAATCCCTCCCTCTAAGCCTCAGCTTCCTTATTTGCGGAAATAAAAATACTTTCTTCATTAGGTTGCTTTGGAGGTTGAACTAGGCGAATATTTAGTATAATCCCAAGGCATGGAACATACTTAATGCTCAATACGTGGCACATATTATTATATTTCTAATGACATCTAATTTGAAAACATAATAGACAAAATATTTTATTCACAGTAGTAATATGAACTCTTTAAAGAAACCCCCAAATATATTATGTGCCTTAAAAGAAAAACTGAATAGGGTAAAGCTATCAAATCTTGTATTTTGTCTTTTTTGACTGCCTTTCTCCCCTCCAGACTTTGAAACTAAGATCACATTTAGCACCATCCTAGCACAAAACCAGGGGTCCCTAAATACATGGGTACAACGGAATCAGAGGGCCCTGTGCCTCACCTCTGAGGAAGTCAAAGCCCTGTGTCCCTGCCACTCTTTGCCAAATTCCTCTGAAATAGAGGCTCCTGTTTGTTGTCCTGGATCACTAAAGAGGGAACAGTACACAGCGGGAAGACGTAACTTCCTCTAAAGCAGTGGTTCTCAACCAGGGCGATTTTGTCTCCCAGGGGCATTTGGCAATGTCTAGAGCTGGAGAAGTGCTCCTGGCATCTAGTGGGTGGAACACGGAGATGCTGCTAAACATCCCGTAATGCACTTCAGCCCCCCACAATGAAGAATTATTGAACTTAAAATGTCAAAGAGCTGAGGTTGAGAAACCCTGCTTTAAAGAACAGCCTGGTCAATAATAGACAGTGACAGTTAATGCATATCTGTCAGGCTTCAGCAGGAGACAGTATACACTCAGCTGGGGTTCTGAAATTAATTTAAGGAAGGACTACTTACAGAGGTGTGAGCAGGGTTAGGGGACCCGAAAGGGATGCAGAGGCACTCAAGTACCAGCAACAGAGGGAAGCTGTTACAGCTGGAAGGCTGAAGGGCAAGGCCAGGGCAGCGTGACTAGAGCTCGGTGAGAGCTGGAGCCTGAGGAGGGGCTGGGCAACAGGAGCTGTGCTCAGGGAGGCCACAGTGTTGCCGGGAAATCACCCTGCCCTTCTCCCCCCTGCCGCTCTCCAACCTCTTGCTGGTATCTCCTATCAGCCGAGCACAGCCAGAAGCCAGAGAGCTGCAAGAGGGCCTTGTCCCTCAGGGCACAAAGCAGGGGAGACAAGGGAGAGGTGTAAATAGGAGCCAAGGTCAGATAGAAATAATCAACACACTCAGTATATTGGCCCCGGGTCTGAGTCCTGTCTGGGGCCTTGTTGAGAAGGAATATAACCTCTACAGAGCAATCAGAAATTCTCATGGCTGACAGGCCCCCTCTCCAGATCCAGTCCATTCTGAGAACATTGTGCCATTCTCCCCCAGCGTGGGCATGTCCATAGGAAGTCTCCAGCCCACTGGCAGTCTGCGGGACTCATCTGACTTTTGTCCCAACCAGATCTGGCACCACTCCTTCTACAATGAGCTGCGGGTAGCACCTGAGGAGCACCCCACCCTGCTCACGGAGGCCCCCCTAAATCCCAAGGCCAACAGGGAGAAGATGACCCAGGTAAGAGGCCAGGAAGACTTGAGCACTGGCACAAAAACACAACATGGATGCTTGGCCAGATTCTTTCTCCCACTCATGCATCAATGCAACGGAATTTTTTTGAGAATTGCTGTGTTTGTAGTCCATGCCAGAACCTATGGGAGGTGGGAGTGGGGTAGATAAGCACAGTTCCTGCCCTTAATAAAATTACAAACCATTCTGTGGACCAAGCGGCGCTGTGATTTCTGCCAGATAGTCTTCTATGCTGCATTTTTCTTTCAGATCATGTTTGAAACCTTCAATGTCCCTGCCATGTACGTCGCCATTCAAGCTGTGCTCTCCCTCTATGCTTCTGGCCGCACGACAGGTGAGTAGCCCTGTAATCCGTTCCCTTTCTGACTTGAGAGGGAGGAAGGGAAAGCTGGGCTCTTGCAGAGATTCCTGTTCAGAAGAATCAGTGGGACAGTCAAAGTCCAAGGAAAACCTTGGTTAGGGATAACAGAAGGGAAGCCCATGTAAAAGGCAGATGCGAGTCTACCCAGTATAGCTGGAAAGAATTTACATGAACAAACCATGACTAGTACAACCTGCAAGGGCCATTTCCCTCACAGTAGTTAGTCTGGGGGCTTGTACACCCTTTCCAACAATGCTAGAATGTTTCTGCTCATGAAGCAGCAATGGCAGAACCTATGATGTTGGATGTGTAAGTATGATATGGCCTTGATATAGAAAGGAGCTCAGGGAAACAGAGGGAACTTCAAAATACAGTGATTTTTAATAGGGGCTTGACAGCTTGCATGAACATCTTTCAAACATTCATTCATGTATTCATTGATTTGTCCATTTATTCATTCATTCAAATATTTTCCATTACTCTCCACCATGTGCCAAACACTACAGGCCATGGGCACACACTGTCAAACAAGACAGACCAGCCATTATGGCGCTAACAGTCTAGTGGAGGAGAGATGAAAGTAAAGGATGATTTCACTGCAGGTGATAAGGACAGTGATGGGGAGATATAGGTATAAGCAGTTCTGTATCCTGTGCTTTGAGCTTGGTTTTATGCTGTGAACGTCATTTTCAGTGGCCACATGGTAGTCATTGTGTGATGGTTCCATGACTGATTTATTTTACCATTTCTCTATTGCAGGACCTTTAGGTTGTCTCCAATTTTAATTTTTTATTATAAAATATGCTGTGACCAACATCCTTGTGTAAGAGTAAGCTGCTGATCCCTGGATATTTATTTTGTATCTGGCTCTTACTGAATCATCTGATTAACTCTAATTGCTTCTCAGTTGGTTCTCTTAGGTCTTCTAAGTATACAACCACGTTATCTGCAAATAATGATGATTCTGTTCCCCTTTGATGATAGTACCTCTTATTTGTATTTTCGGTCATACTGCATTGGCTAGAACTTCCAGGACAATATTAAATAATAATAATACAGTAAGAATATTGTAGTGTTTCCCCATCAATTATGTGGCTGTTGGATCAGGAGAGATTTCTTATTACATTGAGAAAACTTATTTCCTTTCATGGTTTACTAAAAGTTTCATCAGTAGAGAATGTTATTTTTTTTCAAGCTGGTTTTTATAGTCCTTTTAGCACTACATATGTGTTAGTTTGATGCCTGAAGGTTATGCAAATTATCCAGTCTCACTAAAGAACGTGCAGCCTAGATGCCAACTGATGTGTGCATTTTTGTGAAAGTGTTTCAAGGAATATAAGAAGAGGAGACATTTTACTTGCCTTCCAGATGCCTACAGTCTCATTTGGGAAAACAAACCGACATACACAAAATTTGATGTACACAAAAAATATGATTGATAATTCTCACCATGGGTGAATTTTCTAACTGCTAAAGAAAAATATGGTAGTTGAAGATCTTTTGGTAACAGGTCCCAGAAAGAGACAGATGAAAGAAAATACTAAAGGTTTTCATAGGTCTTATCCTCTCTGTCCTTAGGCATTGTCCTGGATTCAGGGGATGGTGTCACCCACAATGTCCCGATCTACGAGGGCTACGCACTGCCACATGCCATCATGCGCCTTGATCTGGCTGGCCGCGACCTCACAGACTACCTCATGAAGATCCTCACAGAGAGAGGCTATTCCTTTGTGACCACAGGTACCCAGCCTCTTTCTGGACTTGACTTGAGCTCAGAACCAAATCTGATCTAGGACCAAAAATTCTCATGACTAATGAGAAGTCAGAGGCCCTGTGTCCTCAAACTCTTTTAGGGTAAACGGGGAGGCCCTAGGCTGGGGCTGGGCCCCTAGACCAGACCAGGTAGTCAGGGCAGCCTTACTTAAGGAGGAACGTTCCCAACGAAGACACCTTGGGGAGGGAGACAAGGCTTAGACCTACTCATCCTAAGAAGCGCTTGGCTTTGCCCTCTTTCAAGTGTGCTTTCACAGCACTCCTTCCCTCCCCAGGGACCTGCTACCTCTGTCCATGTCCACACCAGGGTCAGAGCTAGTTTTTGTTTGGCAGGATGGTGGTAAGAATCTGGTGGCACATTTCATTACCTATAGGGGGTTTATGGTTTGTCTGAGGACAAATGCAATAAGTAAGGTCTGCATTTCTAAGGGGAAGTGGCCCCCTGGGCAGGAAGAGGTTTTAGGTAGGAGCCTTCCTACATTCTGTACCATTCCAGCATATAAGCCTCCATTTAGATGGGAAATGTGTCCTGAAAGGCCCTCAGGAAGGCCTGCAGCTTTGTCAGGGCTGAGTGATGAGAGCAAGACGAAAAGCACATACAAAGTTTTGCTTGGGAATTGAGATTTTGAACTTTCACTTTAGAAAGAGGAATTAGAGCATTAACATTCGTCTTGAGACAGAACCCAAAAGAGAAGGAAGAAGGAAGTTTTCATGGAGATCACAATGGGACAACCAAACTAACAGAGCTGAGTATCTACTCTCTGTCATTTCTACTCTTTCTAGCCGAGCGAGAAATCGTGCGAGACATCAAGGAGAAGCTGTGCTATGTGGCCCTGGACTTTGAGAATGAGATGGCCACGGCAGCCTCCTCTTCCTCCCTGGAGAAGAGCTACGAGCTGCCAGATGGGCAGGTCATCACCATTGGCAATGAGCGCTTCCGCTGCCCCGAGACCCTCTTCCAGCCCTCCTTCATTGGTGAGGCTAGGCCTGTAGTCCTGGCCAATCAGGAGGGCAGGGCTGGAAAGAGAAACACCAGGAGTCATGCACACTGTTTATTGTTTATACTTAGCCTATATTTTTCCAGGAAGGACCAAAAATACATAAACAATACAACTAGATAAAAATCTAATTGTAAATATAAGGGTAAGGAAATCAAAACAAAAGAAAAGTGGGATGGGAATATAAACATGAAACTAAGAATGAGATTAAAACATAAAATATTTCTTGGATCCCTCAACATTTAAATCATGGGGTCTGAAACCTATAGCAGTAAACAGGGTGGGTTTGGGGTCAGACCTGGTTTTAAATCCTGATTCTGCTCCTTCAAGTGCTGTACCTTGGACATGTTACCTTCTTCAAACCTCAGTTTTCTTATCTATAAAATGGAAATTATGATAGTACCTACTAGATAGGGTTGCCACAAGGATTAAATAAGATAATATTTAATACAAGGATAACTACTTTCTTGAGAAGTGTATGAGAGAAAGGCCTGTAAGCAAATGTTGACATATAGTGTACCGGTAAATAGCAAACTGGACAAAGTGCTACAGGCCTAAGAAATCAGGGAAGGCTTCTCAGAGGAGGTGAATATTTGACTAGAACCTTGAAGAATGAGTATCATTTTATGGTATCTGGGAATGGAAGGAGTGCAGAGTAGGGAATGGCATGCAAGGCAAATGGAAAAGTATGTGCAAAGTGTGGAGGAGTGACAAGTCATATTCTATCTGGAACATGATGGGTGAGGTGTGTGTGTGTGTGTGTGTGTGTGTGTGTGTGTGTGTGTGTGTGTGTTTGCACACAGAGGAAACGAGAGAGCCACTGGACCACACAAAGAGCATGGGGGTTAATCATATCAGCAATGTAGAGCCCCTGGAAGTTTTTAGACAGCAGAGTAGCAAAGTCAGTATTTCACTTTAGGAAGATTCCTCTATCTACAGTGTGGAATTATATCACATGGAAAAAATGACTGGAGATAGGGGACCCCAGTTAAGTGGGCATGAGCTGGTATGGCAGGCAGGGCCTTTTACTGTGGAAGATCTTGGTGCCAGGCTAAGGTATCTAGATGTCAACCAATAGGCAAAGATGATATGATGGGTATATCCATACAATGGAATATTATTTGGCTATAACAGACTATAACATGGATGGACCTTGCAAACATTATGCTACGTGAAAGGAGCCAGACACAAAAGAACGAATATTGTATGGTTCCATTTATATGAGATGCCCAGAATAGGCAAAATCTGTAGAGATAGAAAATAGATAAGTGGTTGCCTAAGGCTGGGGAAGGAGTGCAGGGGAAAATGGAGAGTGTCTGCTAATGGGCATGGAGTTTATTTGGGGGGTATTAAACATGTTCTAAAATTAGATTGTGGTGATGGTTGCACAACTCTGTGAATACACTAAAAACTAGTGAACTTTAAAGGGGTGAATATTATGGTACATGAATTATATCTCAATAAAGCTGTGAAAAAAGTGACACAATGAAAGTATTCCTTTAGAAATATTCATCAGGGAACCGTGTGAAAGATCAGTCAGAACTAGGGGACACTCAAGCCAGGGCGATGACCTGATCAGAGAGTCTGATCTTCTAATCCATTAGGGAGGTGACTGAGGCGAACCAGGGTAGCTGCATCAACAGAAGGGTCACCTGAGGAGCTGTAGGTGTGGCGTGGTGGATGCTGACTAGCTACTGTGATCTCTACTAGGCATGGAGTCAGCTGGAATTCATGAAACAACCTACAATTCCATCATGAAATGTGACATTGACATCCGCAAGGATTTATATGCCAACAATGTCCTCTCTGGAGGTACAACCATGTACCCCGGCATTGCGGACAGAATGCAGAAGGAGATCACAGCCCTGGCCCCCAGTACCATGAAGATCAAGGTGGGTCCTGCCCTGGCTCCCTCTGTCCTGTTCTTTGTACAAAGACCTGTGTACTTGGGAGGTGCTCCGAGTCAGGCTGCCAGGCTTACAGCTTGGTGGCCTCCTGAGTGCTCCATCATTCTGGCCCGAGACACATTTCATCTTGGGGGATTATGTTCTTTGGGCACTCATAAGCGGGAGACACATTTAGCCTGGGCTCTCAAACACAATTTCATGGACCCCGTATGAGAAGGAGGTGAAGAAATTTGGAATGGAGAGAAGTTGAGGGGGTTGAGGAGGAAATGAGGAGGGAAAGAGGGAAAGAAAAGAAGGAGGCAACACCATCTTTAAAGTTTAAACTTTAAAAAGGACTTGGGTGTCACCCCAGAGGAGGGTGAAATTTCCAAAGAGAGAATGTTGGCTATAGGACGGCTGCTGGTTCAAACTCACAGGAACATTCCTTGATTCCTGGACAGCCTCTGAGGTGCTGTCCCATCTTGGTCACAGCCCTCCCACACAATGCTTCTGACCACATAGGCCTCATCAGAACGGGAGTCCACCTGTCTTACCACTTCTCCCCAGCCTCTGGTCCCCAAGCAATCAGAAAGACACTTTTAGGGCTTCTAGGAACTTTGCTACTAGCAGGATTAGAAAGAGTTAGGAGTAAAATAGAGATAACAAATAGGTGGAAAGTTACAAAGTCTCACAATAAAGTTGGTCTCTGGGGAGTAGGCCTGATCTGAGGAAGTGGGTTCTCCATGTCAGTATCCTAAGAACCATCTTCACAAAGGTTTTCCCCCTGCCTAGCAGATGGTGCTTGGCACAGGGAAGCAGAGCAGGCCACCAGAAAACAGGTGAGCGGCGGGCTCTTCTCACCCAGAGCCAATTGGAGCAGCCACGCTTACCGAGGTCTGCCACATGGGGGGCAATGTGCCAGGCCTGGGGCAGTGGCTTTTTACTCGGACCATGTGTCAGGATACCACACCTGATTCTGGTTCAACAGGTCTGGGGTGCCCCCATCACTTACACTTATAAATGGACACCAATGATTTGATGCATATTCCAATTTATGAGCCACTGCCCTGAGTTTAATAACATTGCCGGCCTTCCAGGAGTTTAAGATCTGATTAGTAGACATGATCAACGGAAGAACAGCTTAAATAAGACCACAGGAGGGGAAAGCACACTGCAGGCAGGGGAAAGAGAGTGAGTAAGCAAAGATGTCCGGGGATGCGTGCAGGTACAAACACCCCAGCCACATTGGACTGGGGGAGGTGAGGCAAGCTCCAGGATATGGAAGAAGAGAGTGCGGTGGGAATGGAGCTGAGATTTAGGGCCTCCAGCCCAAGACAGCCTAGAGTTTTCTCACAACTAGAACTGCCCAGCAGTAAAATCTGTTACCTTCTTAGTGGCTGTGCCAGTCCCTGAGGTATCTGTCAAAGGAGGGAGCAACGGGGTGACTTTTGCCTGCCTGAATAATATAACTTCTAAAGACCCTCCTTATTTAGCTATTCCATGATCTCTGCAATTTAGGAAATATGTGGGGAGATTCTTAGGAGACAAAAAAATCTATTTCATGTCTGGTTTGTTCTCGCACTGAATTCTTAGTCCCTTCAGAAACAGGAATTAGTTGAAGAGTCATGGTCCTTTTAGATATACTTTTAGGTGGAGTTCAAAGTTGTCTGACATGACAACCAATTTCTAAAGGCCAAGCTCAGGAATCCCAGTGGCATGTATGAATTTGAGAACTTCTCAGATACAAGAGACTATTGAGTAGACTGGCTTAGACTCAGGAATGGAGGAATCCCAGCCCAAGCTGCCCATGCATCCAAACTCTAGGCAAGAACAGAACAGCAATCCCCTTACAGATGTTTGTATTGGTTAGCTATTGCTGGGTAACAGCAACTGTGAAATTTCAGGGCACGTAATAATAAGCATTTATTGCTCACGCATCTGCAGGTCAGCTGGGAGTCAGCTGATCTAGGTCAAGCTTGGCTAGACAGCTCTGCAGGCCGAGCCAACTCAGGTCAGGGGCACATCTCTCACTGTGGGGCCCAGGCTGAAGGGCCAGTAGCTCTTCAAGGGAAATTCTTCTCATGAAGATGGCAGAGACACAAGAGAGAGACACCTGCATGCCTGAAGCACATTTCTAGCCCCTGTGTCAAGTCTGCTGACATCCCATTGGCCAAAGCAAATACAGGGCCCAGCCCAAAGTCACCAGGTGGAACACTGAACTCTTCTCATGGACGGACAGGGGATGGGGTGGGAGGGAGAGTGACAATCTGAGCAATAGTCTAATCTACCACAAGGTTTCTCCTGTTCCTTTCCGACCACAGAGGCTCTTCTTTTCCAGAGCAGTCTGGCAGTGTGGTGAGATGATTCCTGGACCACCTTCCCTATTCCTTGGCGACTGATCATGATTCACCACATTTGCTCTTTGCAGATTATTGCTCCCCCAGAGCGGAAGTACTCAGTCTGGATCGGAGGCTCCATCCTGGCCTCTCTCTCCACCTTCCAGCAGATGTGGATCAGCAAGCCAGAGTACGATGAGGCAGGGCCCTCCATCGTCCACAGGAAGTGCTTCTAAAGTCAGAACAGATTCTCTGGGGGTCTCCTTGAGACTGCTCTGTTAACAATCATGAAACATTAAAACCTACAAGCCTTACTTCTCTGTCTGGGGCTCTTTATTTTCCTGGGCTGACTCTCACACACAATGCTAAAGGCTTTTCACACCTATTTCTAGTCCACGCAATGACCCTGAGAGGTAGGTTCTATTATCACAGATGAGGAAATTGAGGCTCATAGAAGTTAACACCTTGCTGAAGATCACACAGAGCCAGGGTTAAAATCCAAGTGTATGTGACGCTAAAACCTAGTGCTTCTTCTGCTATACCACCTTGTTTCCTTTATCTTGAACATTAGTAAGAATGAGGACTGGATGACTCTTGGAGGGAGGAGGGTTAAGAAACAAGGGCTTTCAGAGATGTAAGTCCTGGTACTCAAGGGTGATACACTAGAGACGGTGAACAGAAAGGGAAATGCAGGGCTTATAGGCTGTAACATATGAGTGGTTCAAACACAATGTTATTTAAACTTAGGTGAAGGATGGTTGTAGTGGGCTTAAGATCTCTATGAGGTTCTTTGTTATTGAGGACTAAGTTGTATTTTGTCCCAAAAACTAATCAAGAAAGGAGCAGCATCCCAAGGAAGAATATTTTCTCTTCCTGCACTCCTCTTCCCCCTCTTTCTTCTCCTTTTCTCTCTGTCTCTGTCTCTCTCTCTCTCTTTACTTGCTACCCACTCCCTGCCCTTGGTCAAGTCTGTTTAATTTCACAAGTATTTACTGAATTGTTGGCATCTACAATTACTGGATAAGGCCAGATGGGATTTATGTACCCCACAAAGATGATTCCTGCCCATCAAGGTCACATTGCATAAAGGGGGAGACAGACACATACATATAAGACAACGATTTGAGGTGAAATAGAAGCCCTCACAAAATATGATGAGAAAATACGGGATAATAATAACAGCTAACATTGATTGAATGCTTATAATATGCCAGGCACTAGGTTAAGAGCTTCCATGGATTTTCTCATTTAATCCTCACCACAGCCCTATGAGGCAGGTACTAGCGTCATTCTCATTTTATAGCTAGTTTACTAGTTAACTAGATTGCCCAGCTAGTTATTGGCAGAACTAAGTCCCTACTTCTGCCTGGTGTGCCCTTTGCCCCTGCCACCTGGCCGGGTCCTATCCTTGATGCTCCTGAACAGAACCCACCTGGTCTTCCCAGACACATCCATTTGGAAACAGTGGAGCCCAGTGGAAGCACACGGACCTCAATGTCAGACATTCTTCCTCCACCATCTCTGCACTTGCCCTCTGGGGGTGCAGTAGAGAAGCATATTTTCTTTCTTTCTTTTTTTTTTTTTTTTTTTGCGGTACGCAGGCCTCTCACCGTTGTGGTCTCTCCCGCTGCGGAGCACAGGCTCCAGATGCACAGGCTCAGCGGCCATGGCTCACGGGCCTAGCCGCTCCGCGGCATGTGGGATCTTCCCGAACCGGGGCACGAACCCGCGTCCCCTGCATGGGCAGGCGGACTCTCAACCACTGCGCCACCAGGGAAGCCCCTCTTATTTTTAAAAAAAAATAAATGTATTTATTTTATATTTTATTTATTTATCTCTGGATGCGTTGGGTCTTTGTTGCTGCCTGTGGGCTTTCTCTAGCTGCGGTGAGCGGGAGCTACTTTTCATTGCAGTGCGCGGGCTTCTCTTGCTGCAAAACACAGGCTCTAGGCGTGCAGGCTTCAGTGGTTGTGGCTCATGGACTCTAGAGTACAGGCTCAGTAGTTGTGGTGCGCAGGCTTAGTTGCTCCGCGGCATGTAGGATCTTCCCGGACCAGGGCTCGAACCTGTGTCCCCTGCACTGGCAGGTGGATTCTTAACCACTGCGCCACCAGGGAAGCCCCAAGAAGCATACTTTCAAAAACCCCTGAGGATTTATGTCTTGGGACAGGTTTCCCAGAAGCAGACCCTGAAATGAGGACTCACATGCAAGAGATTTATTGGGGAAGGGCTCTCGGTAGAAATCAGTGAGTAGAGTGGGAGAGGCAGGACAGAAAAGGGTGGCTTCAGCCTGGTCCCCTGAGAGCCCTGGAGTATAAACCTTACTGCAGGCAATGAGCCAGGCTTTCATGGTCACATATCAGTGATAAGTGAAGGTGCTTCCTGGGGGACAGAAAGTCCCATGCTTTCCTCCTGTGCAGTAAAGGGGTTCCAGTAGGCTGAGGGCAGTCCTGCAAAGAAGAGCCACAGGCACAGACTATTGGGAGAGAAAGCATAGGGAAGAGGCAGTAGGATGCCCAGGCACAGAGATGCCGCCAGAGGAGTGTGGAGAGCTAACCTTCCCTGCTGTGGAGGGGCACGGCAGAATCTCCCTGTGGGGCAAGAAGGGGAGGATGACCCGTCTTTCCCCTCCCTACCCCACCTGATCTTACCCCACTTCAATAAGTGATGTTCTAGAATTGTGCAGGGGAAGTCAAGTTATATGCTAGTAGAGAGGAGAGCATGGATCGGTTACAGTGGCTTGAGGAGAGTGTAAATTCAATAGGAAGTCAACTAAATAGAAGTAACATCCCAGGCACTGAGTAACGTTAGTATTACCTTACTTATTATGTAATAGCTATTGGTTGGTAACGGTGCGGCAGGTGTGTTAAGTGCTGCCTGTGGATTCTCTTTCTTAATCCTCACCTCTAGCTGTCTGAATCCAGAGCCCACACTCTTAACCACTCCCTATATGCCTCCTTTTCTGATTAGGTCTATCAGTCAGAGTTCATTCAGGTGAGCAGAGCCACCATGCACATTATGGGGATAAGGGGGTTATTACAGGAATGAGACTGCCCCAAAGTGGGACAAGCTGGGGAAGTGAGGGTCTGAAGGGAACTGTGGGACGATCAGAGAGGAGTCACTAGGCCTTGAGAACTAGCTGGGATCTATCTGTGGGCACGTCTGTCTGTCACAGTGTCTGACAACAGAGATCTCCTCAGAGCAGCTGAGGCTCCCATTCTACTTTCCAAATCTCACACCAGGTCCTCTTTTGACCAACTCGAACTCAGAGCCCTGTCAGGAAGGAGATTCTGGAAGCATACTTCCCAGCTTAACCAAACTGAGTTAGCACAATCCAGTACATTAGAATATCTTTGATGTAGATGAGAATATAACTGACCAGACACCAAGCTGCAGAAGAAAGTCAGGGTCACATTTGTGTAGGTTTAACGCCCCATTTTTAATTGTTGCATAGCGTTTTGGTAACACGGATCAGTTTACTTGTCAGCAGCACTTCAGAGCTCTCTCTAAGGACTAAGCAGAGTGTCGAGTACATAGCAGATGCTCAGCAAATATTGGATGAAGGAATGGATGCTGAAAGACTAGAGTCCCCGTGGGGCAACATCAACTCATACTCATAAACTCCAGCAGATATCTGACAATCCCGCAGGAGCAGGAAGTGACCTTATTCCTCCAGGCAAGTGGGACGTAATTCTGCTCACCAACATACCGCTGTTTTCCAGGAAGAACTGATCACCACCTTTTTTTCTCCCTTGCTCCCAACAATCCCTTTAATCGCCCTCCTTCCTTGTGCACATTGGGGTGGGGCTCCAACACTCACATTTGTTCCTTGAAAACTTACCTTTTAGTCACAGCTGGGACAATCAGTCTCTCTCCTGGAAATTTGGAATTAAGATCAAGAACGATATTGAACTTTTATGCATGGTAAACATAATGAAACAAGCATAAAGAAATACAGAGGCTGGGCTTCCCTGGTGGCGCAGTGGTTGGGAGTCCGCCTGCCGATGCAGAGGTCACGGGTTCGCGCCCCGGTCCGGGAAGATCCCACATGCCGCGGAGCGGCTGGGCCCGTGAGCCATGGCTGCTGAGCCTGCGCTCCGCAACGGGAGAGGCCACAACAGTGAGAGGCCCGGAAAAAAAAAAAAAAAAGTTCCATTTCATTAATCATCAGGAAAATGCAGATTAAAACTGCAAGACACCATTATACAGCAGAATGAATAAAATGAAGAAAGCTGACAATACCAATTGTTGGCAAGAATGTGGAACAACCAGAGTGCTCACTCACTGCTGGTGGCACTGTCTATTGGTACAGTCAAACATTGTGGAACTGCATACTCTTTGGGAATATCTACTGAAGCCCAACATACATCACTTCCACTTGTAGGCATATGCCCAAGAGAAATGTGTACTTAACTTTACCAAAGACATATTCAAGAATATTCATAGCGGGACTTCCCTGGTGGCACAGTGGTTAAGAATCCGCCTGCCAGTGCAGGGGACACGGGTTTGAGCCTTGGTCCAGGAAGATCCCACATGCCGCGGAGCAATTAAGCCCGTGCACCGCAACTACTGAGCCTGTGCTCTAGAGCCAGTGAGCCACAACTACTGAGCCCACACGCCATAACCACTGAAGCCCACGCACCTGGAGCCCGTGCTCCACAACAAAGAGAAGCCACCACAATGAGAAGCCTGCACGCCGCAACAAAGAGTAGCCTCCACTTGCCGCAAATAGAGAAAGCCCACACACAAAAACAAAGACCCAATACAGCCAAAACCAACCAACCAAATAAATAAATAAATAAATTTATATAAAAGAATATTCATAGCAATGGTGTCTATAATAGCTTTAATCTAGAAACACTCAAATGTCCATCAAGAGTAGAATGGATAAGGGGACTTCCCTCATGGTCCAGTGGTTAAGACTTCATGCTCCCAACACAGGGGGCTCGGGTTTGAACCCTGGTCAGGGAACTACATCCCACATGCTGCAACTAGAAGATCCCGCACATCACGACGAAGATCCCGCATGCCGCACTAAGACCCAGCGCAGCCAAATAAATAAATAAATATTTTTTTAAAAAGAAAAGAGTAGAATTGATAAAACACATTGTGGTATAACAACATAATGGAATACCATACAGCAGTGAGAACGAATGAACTACAACTACATATATAACATATATAAATCTCACAGATATTATGTTGAATGAAAGAAGTACTTACTACATGATTTCATTTATGCAAAGAACAGGCAAAACTAATGTCTGCTGTTAGAAGTCAGGTTATTGGTTAACTTTGGGGGTAGTAACTGGTAGGGGAAATGGATTCTGGGGATGCTGGTAATGCTCTGTTTCTTGATCCGAATCTGGGTAATAGAGTGTGCTCAGTTTGTGAAAATTGCACTAAACTGTACACTTACAATACATGCTCTTTTCTTCACTATATATTGTACTTCACTGCAAAATTTTTTTTAATGACTTTTAGGTGCTCTAACTTTTACCCTTCACAGTGACCCTGTGGGCAATGAAGGCAAGGGAAACCATAAGGGTGCAGAGAGCCTCTCAAACTTTTTTGGATGAATATTTTCCCAAGTCAGAGTTTACATAGATAAAGAAATGTAAGTAGTATTTCTACAGAGAGGTGGCTGCGGGGGAGGGAGTGGGGGATGGGACAGACTTTAGCTGCTCCAATATCCTTTAGCGCTCCACCCAGCTTATCCTAAATAAATTTGCAATCTATTTTTTAATAGCTTGTGCTTAATATGATACAAATGTCACTTCAGCCATCCCATATAAACAACAATATAGGAAAAAGGTCCTGTGCCTGCTCTGCAAACAGTTACCCTGAGACAGGAAGGAAGGGGGCAGGGCACAATCATTAAAAGAATGGTACAACCATTAAGAACAGGATACCACAAAAGCTGATTAGACCCTACTAGGCCCAAGATGGCAGAAGAGTTGACTTCCAGTAGACCTAGAGACTCATTACACACTCACTGTAATACATTAGCATGCTAAATGACACCCACAGGTGCCATCACAGTTCCAAGGCCAACCAAAAAAGGCCCAAAAGTGGGTGGTGCCCCAATTCCTGGAAATCCCCACCCTTTCTCCAAGATGTTAGAATATTCCTCTCACTTGTTAGCCTATGAAATTACCCAGCCCTTAAAAACTAACCACCCCTGCACCTCTGGTGCTCTTGCCTTCTGAGATGGCCTGCGCTCTACGGAGTGGGTATCTCCCTAAATAAACCTTTCACTCACCCGAGACCTGGGACACGACCATCCTCTCGTGCCCCATTTTTTCCTACAACAGTCCCAGCCACCAGCCCCTCCCCAAACCTTCTGGCAATCAGATTGGTTTCCTAAAAACTCCCATGTCTAAGAGTGCTGCCCGAATGCCCGATTGCCTGTTAACTGCTGGTTTGACTCTTGTGGAAGTCAAGCAGGGAAGGTGGACGCACCCTCTGACAATATTTCATAAATCCTTAGTTCTGAAGTCATTATGCATGGAGTGTGGCAGGAAAAAGCCAGTCTGGCAGCAGCTCAGAATTGTCCCTGTCCCTCTGCAGAACACAATTCTCCACCAACAGCCAGACTCCAGTTCTATACACCAGCAAATCTCTCTCTACCCTTGCTCTCCTCAAGCTTTTACAAACCCTATTCTGAATCCCCACCAGCCACCCTGCCCCACTCCTCACCCCTCCATGGTTCACCCCCACAGAACCCAATATATCTGGTTTAAATGAGTTCCACAAATAGTCCCTAAGCCTCCACACTCTTTATTCTTATGGAATTTTTGGCTACTATGCAAATAGAGTGAACTTTATGCAAGAGGCAAAATAAGAGGTGGGGTGTAATTGACAAACTAATTTGTTAATTTATTCAATAAGGGGCCAGCATTGTGGTGCAACTTACAGGGAATGGGAAAAAGTTAATTTGTATAAATCATCAGATTTCATCATTTTCCTACTTAAAACTGTCCAATTTTTTTCCCATGTTAGAATAAAAGCCAGACAACAAGCACTTGGGGAAAAAAACTCGTTTAAAATTACAATTATTTTTACTTGTCTTTAGTTATGAAATTTATTCTAAAGCGATACAAAAATGCAAAGGTGATGGAATTCTTGACTTATGTGTCGTTTTAAACGTTGTTTGTCCAGTGGGCAGAAACGGAGGTACGAACAGCCCGGTACCAACTCCAATTGTCATTAAACTCTCCCGTATCCCACATTAGGAGTCTTCCTTTTTACAACACTTTATTACAAACATCGCGAGAACAGAGCGGTCCCTTTGGCCCCTCCCCTCAAGCCAACTCAACCCACCCACTTCTCGCCTGACGTCAGCGGCGCGCCGGAGCGCGTGAGCACCGGGGGAGGAAGTGCTCTCGGCGGAAGTGATCGCTACGTGAGTCATGGGTGGGATGATTGCAGGCCGGCTCTATCTAAGGCTGATGCGAGCATCCTCCAAGTCCATGGCTAAGAGCCCACTCGAGGGTGTGCCCGCCTCCAGGGGCCTACACGCGGGGCGCGGGCCCAGAAGGCTCTCCATTGAAGGCAACATTGGTAAGGGCCGGAAAGTAGCTTCCAAGCCTCGGCCTCCGCAGAGAGGTTGGGAAAGGGGGCCTGGAACCCCCTCCCTCTCGAGCAGATGCGGCCGGACTGCTTGTTCTGAGCTGCCAAACCCTTCCCCTCTCAAGGTGCGCAGTGGGCCTTTGCCAGTTGGATTTTTCAGACGTCAGGCCTCAGTACTCTCCCACAGGGACAGGTTTATTGAGGCATAAAAGCCACGCAGTCCGTAGATAGGACAAGAGCTAGCTTGTTTTGGTAGAAAAAAATGGAAGCGACAAGGAGCAGGGTGCAATTTCTTTGTTCTCCTAAGGTAAGGTTGCCAGATTTAGGGGAGAAAAAGAGGATGCCCATTTAAAATAGCATTTCCGATAACGAATAATATTTTAGTGTGTGTCCTATGCAATATTTGGAACATAACACTAAAAAAAAAATCTAAAATTTACATTTAAGTGGGTGTCCTTATTCTATCTGGCAACCGTACCCTAAGAGAGTTCTTAAACTCCAGTCATTCAAATACCACTTTATTTTTGCCATGTCTCTTTGTTGTTCCCACTATAATTTCTTAGCATTTTTCTTAGAAGCAGCTCACTTCTTAAACTTAAAAACGTGTGTTAAATTAAAAATAACTGTTATAAGAGAGAATAGAAGTCCAGTACCTTAAATAAAAATAATTTTAAAATAAAAGGAAAGCAGAACATTTCAGTGTTACTAAATGTTTCTGATGTTACTAAATTCTTACTTGAGGCTTTTACCTGCTAAAGTGCTGAGCCCTAAAAAGGGATTAGCAAGTGTTAAGTATTGAAGACATTCTAGCAACAAACTAAGAATTTCTGAGTTTACAAATTAAACATATAGCCCTTTGAGCAACTTCCATATGCCAGCACTGTTCCTGGCACTGAGGATACAGCAGTGAACAGAACAAATGTAAGTCTCTACTCTCAGGGAATCCTAGTAGAGAGAGACAGACTATAAACAATATAAAGTAACCAAAGTAAACAGTATGTTAGATAATAATGAGTGTGGTGGAGAAAATTCAGGGATGAGGGATTGAGGGAAGTTGCAATTTTAAATTGAATGATCAAGACAGGCCTCACTGAGAAAGTGACATTTGAGCAAAAACCTGAAGAAGGTGAAGGAGTGAACCATGTTGATAATGGGGAGAAGAATCTTCCAGGCAGAGGGAAGACCAAGTGCAAAGGCCCTGAGGTGGGAAGTGTGTTCAGGGAACAGGCGGAAAGCCGTTGTGGCTGGAGTGGAGTGCGCAAGGGGGAAGGTGGGGGGAGATGAGGTCAGTTGGTAAGGGGTGGCTAAATTGTATAGACTGTATAGTCCATTATGGATTTTTACTCTGATTGAGATGGGAAACTGTTGGAAGGTTTGAGCAGTCAAGTGACATGATATGACTTAGATTATAAAAAGATCACTCTAGCTGATATGTTGAAAATAGAAGGTGTCAGGAAGTTGTTGCAATGATGAGTTATGGTGTGTTGGACCAGGATGGTAACAGTGGAGGTGGTGAGGAGTGATTAGATTCTACTTTCATTTAAGGTAGGGTACACTGGATTTGGTAACAGGAGGATGTGGAGTATAAGATAAAGAGGGGTCAGTGATGACTCTAATCATTTTGGCCTGAGCAACTTGAAAGACAGAGTTCCAGTTTTCTTAGATGGAGAAGTGTGGGAAGAACAGCCTGGGGGCAGAGGGTCAAGTTTTTGGTTTTAGGCATGTTAGGTTTTTATATGCTTACTAGATATGTAAGTAGGGTTGTTGAATAGCCAGTTGGATATATGAGTCCAGAGTTGAGAGTCTCCCTGGACTGGAGTTATACATGTAGATGGTATTTAAAGCCATGAGCCTATGTGTGTTGATGAAAAGGACCACGTCCTGGGCACACAAATGTTAGAGAGATTGAGGCGATGGGAAGGAACCAGCAAAAGAGACTGAGAAGGAATGACCAGTGAAATAGGAGGAAAGCCAAAAGAGTGATATGCTGAAAACCAAGCGAAGGTGTTCGGGGAAGGAGTGGTCGACTGTGTAATGCTGTTTAAGTAATGGAGCTCTTTGGTGAACTTGAGCAATTTATAGGAGTGGGAGGGGTGAAAGTCTGCATAAGTTCCAGGAGAATGGGAGGTGAGGCATTGGAGACAGTGGGTTAAGACAACTATTTGCAAGTTTTCCTAGAAAGGGGAGACGTGGGGTGGTAGTTGAAATGGGAAGAGGGTTGAAAGGTTTTTTGTTTGTTTGTTTGTTTGTTTCTTTTTGTAGGAGGAATTAGATGATGTTTATAAGCTGGTAGAGAGGGAAAAGATTGGTGAAACAGGAGAGAGGATAGACTTGCCAGTGATTTTAGTAAGCAAGGAGGAATGGAATCTCTTGCCCAAGTGGAGAGAGGTTGGCTTTACCTAGGAGCACAGCTTATCCCTGATAACGGGGAGAATGGCAACATAAATGATTACTGACTCGAGCAGGTGTGGCAGGAACTTGGGGAAGGTGTTCTGATTGTGTCTGTTTTCTCAGTGAAATAAGAAGAGAGATCAGCTGAGAGTGAGTGTGAGGAGAGAGGAAAGACATGCAATAGTCTGGTGAGTGAGGAGAAGAAATTCAGAATTGCTGGGCGGCGTTAAGGACCCATTTGGACTTAGTGGTCTTGAATTTAAAGTGAGACCAGTCACCACAGCTGTGTGTTTTTCTCCAGCCAAATCAGGAACATTGGAAGGAATGAGAAGGGCTGCCTGCCTCATGGTGTTATTTAAAGATGTTCTGTCCCATACTTTGGGAAACATGCGCCTAAAGGAAGCTCTGTCCTCAGAGCCCAGAGAGGTACAGAGTATTTCACAAAATAAGTGGCTTGGACAGACCATCAGGTGAGGTCTGAGCTGCCTCTCCCAATTTTCCTGACCTTTTCAGATTCCTGTGCATCCTTCTTGCTTTCTCATGCAGGCGAGGCTTGCTGAGTGTCTACTGTGGAGTTAGACTCAGATGTGGTACAGCTCCTCTCCTTTAAGGAACTCACAACTAAGTGGGAGGAGCAGACTTCTAAACATAATTTCTGTGCTGTGTGATGAGTGCTATGTTTGGACATGGAAACTCAGAATCTCTGGGGTAGGAATTCCTACCCCAGAGGAAAGAGTGTTCCAGGCACAGGAAGTAACACTTGCCAACGCAGAGCCTGAAGAAACATGCAGTTTTAATATCAGGCTTGTGCCTGGAGTTTAAAGGGCCTGTGAGAGGATAGCAGAACAAGAGTTTGGAAGGGTATAGGATATGCCAGATGTTGAACAGCTAGGAGTTTCTCATGTAGGCTGTGGGAGGATATTGAAGACTTAAAACCAGTATGTGCCATGGCCAGATTAATTTTTAAAAGGGAATTGGCTAGAATGAATAAATAAAAAGAAAGCATCATAAAGCAGGCACTTTGTATGTCTCGTTTGCTATAGTACCCATCGTACCTTGCATCCAATTTGTTGAGTGTATGAATAGGAACAGAGTTTGGAGTAGCCAGACTAGGTTTTGTGGCTATTGTAGTCGTTGGAGGGAGGGAAGATGTAGGCGTCAACAGAGAGAATGGCGGAACAGAGAAGACATGATGGTTTGAGAAAGAGTTTGGAAGTGGGATTGACAGGACTTGTTGGTCACTTGGAGGTGAGGGATAAGGAGGTTTAATTTGGACACCGACTCTGAAAACTGAGGATGAGAATAAAGGAAGAGGAAGTCTGGGGAGGTAAAAGTGATGCTTGGAGGAGGTGCCTCTGTGACAAACAGAGATAGATGTTCTGAGGTAGATTAGGGTAAGTGCCTGCAGTGAAGAGACAGATTGGAGCTGAGATCTCAGTTATGGAAGTTGTTGACTTGTGGGGGTAATTGTTGAAGCGTTGGAAGTGAATGCAGTTGCCTAAAGAAGGTGTGACTAATGAGAAGTGGACTGGGGGACCTTAATCTGGCTCTTTCTAGTTTTGTCTCCTATTATTCTCCATCCCCCCACACACTGTGATGACTCTCCCCAGACAGAATGGGGCACCTCCTCCTCTGTGTGCTCACATAACATTTTGTACCCTCAACTGCTGCAAGCACTTGAGTTCTGTTGAGATTGTCTGCACCTTCAGTACCTTCCCTGGGTTAGCCACGTAGTGTCTTGTTCATCTTTGTGTCACCAGCACCTAACCCACACCTGGCCCATTGTACTCATTCACTGTTTACCAGATGCTTGAATCCTGTTCTGTGACATCCATGTGGAAGTTAGTCATTGGTGTCCACAGAGGAAATAACGGTAAACTGCTTTTACTGTCAGATCAAATAGTTATCTTGTCCTCTAACCACAGGTGGCATCCCCCCCAAATGAGAGTATCCATTCAGGAAACCTGAACAGGGGAAGGTGAACCCCTGTCCCAGCTGAAGTTAGATATGTTTATCATAGAGTTAGATATGCTTTTCTTGTAGTCCTGCTGCTCTAAAGCTTAATCTGATCCTGTGGGTACAGACAGGATCATGTAAGGAAAATGGATCAGTGAAGTAGCAAGTAAGGGCATCTAGCCTGTGTTATGAGCCATATGCCATGTGTGATTAAGAGTCAAAAGCTTGGAACCTAGAATCCCTTAAAATCTAAAAAATAAAATACCTAGCCTATCTATTAAGTGTGTTCATCACTAAGTGTATTATCGCCTTCCAAAGCCAGTTATTTTATGATTACAAACCTAAATTGAAGAAAGGATCGCTGCAGGAAATACCATCAGTGAGTCAACTCAGACTAGTCTCACTTTGTTTTATTTTGTTTTTGTTTTTGTTTTTTTCATTTTGATTTTCAAAGACCCAACAGAGAAGAAACCTCACTTTTGCCATCTAGAGACTTGTATTGGAGAGCTTCCCTAAGTAACATATCCTCCAGCATTCAAAATTAGTGATTTAACATCACTAATGTCATCTTTTACTTTCATTAAGTATGAACATTTGGGCAAGAATTCTAGGGAAAAAAAGACCTATTTAATCCAAACATTGTATCCAATATACAATGTTTGGAGTAAGTTGGATTCTCTGTCTCTGTGATTCACCCCATTGCATCCATCCATCTCCATTCTTAGCACCTGGCCAGATACTCAGGATGCAAAAGAAATAGGTTAGTCCCTGTCTTCAGAAAGTGAACTTCCAGTCTAGCTGGAGAGAGTGGTGAGTCAACAAATAATTACAGTGTGATGCCTCTGTAGACCAGAGCAGGCAGTAATTAACTCTGCCCAAGGGTAAAGTGGAGCTGGAGAGAGTTCAAGGAGACCTCACTGAGAAGGCGACAGTGAAAGGATGAATCAACTGGTGGGCAGAGGTGGTGAGGGCATTCCAGATCACCAAGGATCTCGTGCTAAACACAGAAGTTTGAGTTGTACTCTGGAAGCTGTGAGGAACTTTTTTTTAAACAACAATTTTTTTTTCTCATGAAAAGAAAATAAAAGTAATCAGGGCTGAAATATATCAAGTTTCTTTTAAGTCAGCTGAGTGATTTTTTTCTCCCAGAATGCTTTTAGGCTCAGAGCCTATTTGATCCTGGGTGCTTAGCCTCGATATAAGTTCCTTGAGGGCAGCATCTCAGCTCACTTCATCATTTTAGTTATAGTACCCACCATTAGTGGCTACTCTGTAAACATCTGTTGGTTGAATGAATGAATGCAGCATCAAATGTAGTTCCTGAAATAAAGGCTTTAAATTTTCTTTGGAAGAATTTTTTTGTTTAAGGATAGGCAGCTTTATATTTACTGCTTTTGTTTGGTTTTTGGTACAGGGTTTTACATCTTGTTCTGAAGAAAATGCCTGAAGATGATGGTATATTTAAGAGGCTGCCATGAACTACAACTATATTAAATTTAAAATAATACATCATTTTGAGTGTTACATCAGATACTATTATCTTACTACTAGGTTTTAGTGTAATGTAGCTATAACAGGCATTGTAGTTTATAGGAAAATTTGTGGGAGAAAAGAACTATTATTCAGGAAGAGATGAATGTTAACAACAGAACTCTTTGGTCCAGCCTGTGGAATGACGATCCTGGTGCTGATAAAAATCAACATGTTGATATAATGTACTCCAACAAAGTACCTCCCACCCTTTCTCAAGTCATAGCACACATAATAAAGTACAGTGATAGCCAAGGCCTTAAAGCAAGGTTTAATGCTGCTTATGACATCCGATACCTCCCCAATTTCATGATATTAAAAAGTATATTGAAAGAGAACAGTTAAGCCGGGATCTAACTTAATTGTGATAAGTCTGAGATAATGATATCAAAAGAGGCTGTTGCTCAGCATAGAGACCAGAGGGAGGCATTTGTCAGTTGGCCCAGTGTTGCCTGAAGAAGAGAGACTTTGGTGCATACAGATGTTCTGCTCACTAGGAGGAGGCCACTGTAGCAGTGGAAAACCAGAGAATGCCATTCTTATGAGACCCCTGGGAATACTTTAAAAACTATTACAGTCAGGTATCATAGCCTTAAAAAAGTTAAGTCTAGTTTTAATATAAATACATAATTTTGAATTATTTTTTAAAATAATTATTCTATATCTGTGGGTGGTGCCTGGCACAGCTGAGTTCCCTTGGAATGCAGTTTAAGAAATGCCGCCCTATGGAAAATTACTCAGGCTCTCCAAGCCCTACAGCATCATGGATGGCAAAGCACCTAGGACCTTCCACCACCATTTACTGTCATTCTTTGCTGAAACTTTGGCTTCTCATTGCTAAATTGGATTTCCAAAAGCTTTGGAATGGGGAATGGGGTGCAAGGTGGGGTTGTTTCCCTGGTGTGACTGTTCCAGTAATTGGAACTGTATATTTCCCATTACATCTCATTTATTGGCATTCCGGGTTTTGTGTGTTTAAATGGCATAAGTCGGTTTTCTCAGAGTACTGACTGCCCTTGGGTGAACTAATAGTGTCTCATCTCAGAGGTGAAGTTGGCACACCCTAACCCTCAGGGCCCTTCCTTTCCATCTGCAATCGTTCCTTGGTAGTTGTTTTTAACTTTTAAAAAATTTAAGTAATTCTAACAACCATTCAACCCTCCCCCATCTAACAAATCAGTTACCTTCATCTTTTCATATTAATTAAAATAATTTTTCAGCCCATAGCCAGAGACCATGTTTTAGGCTTAATCACCAACCTGCAATCTAAATATTGACTATCTGTGCCAAATATTTTAAAGTAGGGACTATTCAGGACAGGTAGGTATCTGATAATAAACAAATTCAACCAATTTGTAATTCCCGCAACTCTGTTGGGCACTCCATGACAAGCCCAAAGGGTTTTATTTAGTAATCTGGGATGTGGTTTTGGAACCCATATTTTTAAAAAACCACCTCGGTTGATTGTGATCAGATTGTTCTAGATAGCAATCTCCAATATAAGTCTGCATCACGATCACTTGGGGCATGCTTTAAAAATGTGGATTCCTGGGATCCAACCTCAGAGATTCAGATCCTGTTAGGAAACCAAAATTGAGGCTCATGAAAGAATCAGAACAATTAAATGCTAAATGTATCAGAGGCAGTTAATAAAATATTGCTTGTTTGATTCAGCTGCCCAATGTGTTAGGGATTTGGTGTGAGCTGGAGATGTCCTGAACTTTGCGGAAAAGGTAGGCCCTGTGCTTAGTGGGGGAAGGGATTTAGACACAGGCTGAGCAGAGCAGTGGAAGGCATTTGTTCACTGAAGTGTGGGAGGAGCAGAGGCTGAGCCCATGCACCAAGGCACACAGGAGTTGGCTGGAGGTGGGACTGAGAGATGAGTGTGACTGTACAAGAGGTACAGATTTATGTGTTTGTTCTTTACCCTGAGTGTTCAGAGAGGAGTTGGAGTGGTGTGTAATAAATGTCAGATATCAGATGTGTGGGCTCTTCTGCTGAGATGTCCCTTTGCTCCTGATCAGTAACCATGAGTGGCTGATAGAATTGACTGGAAGGGTGCCTCCCCCTTCCTTCTCTTCCTTCCATTTGGGTTCCTCCTAAGGGTAGAACTCACTTGAGAAAGATCACCTCTCATAGGGGAGATTGAGCTCCAAGCACATTGTTATGGTTCATGTTTTGATTTTTAACAAATGTGGGTTTCATAGGGAACTGGAATTAATAATGTATTACATGTTTTATTCATTCAGCTAGGTCATTAGTCTGGGCTTTGGTTCCTGCCCTGAAGGAACCCCATCTTCTACCTAGAGAAACAGAATTACAATGGCAGTGATGGAGTCTTACCCAGATTGCCAAGCCAAGCACAAAGGAGCTAATCCAACTTAGAGGCATCAGGGTCCTGAAAGCCTTCACACAGGAGGTGTATCTGAGCAGAATCTGAAGATTGAGTAGGAGTTGGCCAGGTGAGGAGAAGGCATATGCAAGGTCACTTTTGCAGCAGACAGCATGGCATGATTAGAGTAATGCCATGATTAGAGACCCCTGGGAATACTTTAAAACATTTGTCTTAAAAAAAATACAAAACTTCTTAAAGGGAGGAAAAAAACTATTACAGTCTGGTATTATAGCCTTAAAAAAGTTATGTCTAGTTTTAATATAAATACATAATTTTGAATTATTTTTTAAAATAATCATTCCATATCTGTGGGTGGTGCCTGGCACAGCTGAGTTCCCTTGGAATGCAGTTTAAGAAATGCCGCCCTATGGAAAATTACCCAGGCTCTCCAAGCCCTACAGCATCATGGATGGCAAAGCACCTAGGACCTTCCACCACCATTTACTATCGTTCTTTGCTGATACTCGGGCTTCTCATTGCTAAATTGGATTTCCAAAAGCTTTGGAATGGGGAATGGGGTGCAAGGTGGGGTTGTTTCCCTGGTGTGACTGTTCCAGTAATTGGAACTGTATATTTCCCATTACATCTCATTTATTGGCATTCCGGGTTTTGGGTTTTGTGTGTTTAATGGCATAAGTCGGTTTTCTCAGAGTACTGACTGCCCTTGGGTGAACTAATAGTGTCTCATCTCAGAGGTGAAGTTGGCACGCCCTAACCCTCAGGGCCCTTCCTTTCCATCTGCAATCGTTCCTTGGTAGTTGCTTTTAACTTTTAAAAAATTTAAGTAATTCTAACAACCATTCAACTCTCCCCCATCTAACAAATCAGTTACCTTCATCTTTTCATATTAATTAAAATAATTTTTCAGCCCATAGCCAGAGACCATGTTTTAGGCTTAATCACCAACCTGCAATCTAAATATTGACTATCTGTGCCAAATATTTTAAAGTAGGGACTATTCAGGACAGGTAGGTATCTGATAATAAACAAATTCAACCAATTTGTAATTCCCGCAACTCTGTTGGGCACTCCATGACAAGCCCAAAGGGTTTTATTTAGTAATCTGGGATGTGGTTTTGGAACCCATATTTTTAAAAAACCACCTCGGTTGATTGTGATCAGATTGTTCTAGATAGCAATCTCCAATATAAGTCTGCATCACGATCACTTGGGGCATGCTTTAAAAATGTGGATTCCTGGGATCCAACCTCAGAGATTCAGATCCTGTTAGGAAACCAAAATTGAGGCTCATGAAAGAATCAGAACAATTAAATGCTAAATGTATCAGAGGCAGTTAATAAAATATTGCTTGTTTGATTCAGCTGCCCAATGTGTTAGGGATTTGGTGTGAGCTGGAGATGTCCTGAACTTTGCGGAAGAGGTAGGCCCTGTGCTTAGTGGGGGAAGGGATTTAGACACAGGCTGAGCAGAGCAGTGGAAGGCATTTGTTCACTGAAGTGTGGGAGGAGCAGAGGCTGAGCCCATGCACCAAGGCACACAGGAGTTGGCTGGAGGTGGGACTGAGAGATGAGTGTGACTGTACAAGAGGTACAGATTTATGTGTTTGTTCTTTACCCTGAGTGTTCAGAGAGGAGTTGGAGTGGTGTGTAATAAATGTCAGATATCAGATGTGTGGGCTCTTCTGCTGAGATGTCCCTTTGCTCCTGATCAGTAACCATGAGTGGCTGATAGAATTGACTGGAAGGGTGCCTCCTCCTTCCTTCTCTTCCTTCCATTTGGGTTCCTCCTAAGGGTAGAACTCACTTGAGAAAGATCACCTCTCATAGGGGAGATTGAGCTCCAAGCACATTGTTATGGTTCATGTTTTGATTTTTAACAAATGTGGGTTTCATAGGGAACTGGAATTAATAATGTATTACATGTTTTATTCATTCAGCTAGGTCATTAGTCTGGGCTTTGGTTCCTGCCCTGAAGGAACCCCATCTTCTACCTAGAGAAACAGAATTACAATGGCAGTGATGGAGTCTTACCCAGATTGCCAAGCCAAGCACAAAGGAGCTAATCCAACTTAGAGGCATCAGGGTCCTGAAAGCCTTCACACAGGAGGTGTATCTGAGCAGAATCTGAAGATTGAGTAGGAGTTGGCCAGGTGAGGAGAAAGCATATGCAAAGTCACTTTTGCAGCAGACAGCATGGCATGATTAGAGTTGCAAAGAGTTGGTCCAGTGGGAGCTCAGGATGCCTGAAGGGAAGTGAGGCAGAGAGGTCTATGCAGGGGCCAGATTTTGATGTGTTTTATAGGCCATGCTAAAGGGTTTGAATTTTGTTGTAAAGGCAATAGGGAGCTGCCAGAGGATTTTAAGCAGTGTTACTCTGTGTTCAGTGTGGCTGCAGTATGAATGACGGATTGAAGAGGGCAAGGCCAGAGTTGGAGAGGCAAGAAATGAAAGCCTGGTCTTGAGCAGGAGGTGGGAATAGAGAGAAAAGGACAGATTTGGAAATTTTAGAAGGCAGGTTGAAAAGCAGTTGGTGGCCACTTGTCTTACCCTGAGGTTGGGATATGGGAGAAAGCTCAGTTTGGTGGGGAAGATGATGAGTTCATTTACGGAATATATTGACTTTGAGTTGTTTGTAGGACGTCCAAGTGGAAATGTCTGGAGGGCTCTTAGACAGTGAGTCTGGAATTCAGGAAGGTATGGGCTAGATGTTGGTGTAAATGGGAAAAGAGAACTTGAATGTTGTGGTACTAGGTTAATTTCATCTCCAAAATATTTCTCAAAGCAATCACTACTTTCCACCTCTTCTGCTCTCTCCTTGGTTGAAGCTACTATTATCTTCTAACTGGTCTGCCTAATTCTACATCAGTGCAACAGCAGGTGGAGTGGTCTTTTAAAAATGACATGGTCGGGCTTCCCTGGTGGTGCAGTGGTTGAGAGTCCGCCTGCCGATGCAGGGGACACGGGTTTGTGCCCTGGTCCGGGAAGATCCCATGTGCCGCGGAGCGGCTGGGCCCATGAGCCATGGCCGCTGAGCCTGCGCGTCCGGAGCCTGTGCTCCGCAATGGGAGAAGTCAGAACAGTGACAGGCCCGCATACCGCAAAAAAAAAAAAAAAAAAAAAAAAAATGACATGGTCATTTCCCTGCTTAAAACCCATCATGACTGATATCCCATTGCCCTTAGAATAGAATTCAAACTTTTTACCATGGTACAGGGCCCCATGTGACCTGGCCCCGGCCTGCCTTCCAGCGTCTCCACACTCATTTTGAGCCATTCTTCTCCCTCGTTTGACCACACTGTCACTTGAAGGCCACAGATTCCTCTTCTGTCTTCTTCTTGTGCCATTTTTCTCTTTTCCCAACCTTTCCCCCACTCTTGGCCTGACCAGTCCTCGTCTCTCAGGTCTCACCTCAGGTAACATTTTTCAGAGGAACCTTCCTTGATCTCCTGAGCTACATTAGAGCCATCCTGCATTTTTCTTTCCTATCACTTAATACAATTTGTTGTTAGTTACTCATGTGTTTATTTGGTATCTGTCTCTCGTACAAGCTCTGTGAGGGCAAAATCCATCCTGTGTTTTGTTTACCATTATACCTCCAGTGCCGGACAGTCTGAGCACATAATAGCACTCCCTGAATATTGGTTAGATTTGTAGAATGAATGAAGGTCATTGTCTTCATTTTCTATCTTGAAAAACTTGTAATTTTTATACTGTCACCGAATAAATAGGACTGTGCGATTCAAGCTTTACAACACATGTAGCTGATTTCATCTACTTTTGAGAGTCTATTCCATTTTTAACTGTTATTAAATACTCTTTTCCTCTGAGAGGTTGGGACATTAAAATTACAAATCAAATCTTAAGGGTATTTTTCCTCCCTGTTGCCTGCATTCATTATGGTGACTCTGGTAAGTCTGACAGTGATGTGGCTGCTGAGTTTTGAAATTGGAAAAACTGGTACTTGTTCCCTTGAGTTGGGCATTTGTGACAGGCTTTAGTAGCAGCCTTCTCCTGCAACCCTGATTTGAGATGCATCCCAATACATGCTGTTTGCATTGCAGCTGTGGGAAAATCCACCTTTGTGAAGTTACTCATGAAAACTTACCCAGAGTGGCACGTAGCTACAGAACCTGTAGCAACATGGCAGAATGTCCAGGCTGCTGGCACCCAAAACGTAAGTTTTCAGTTTTGGTGGGTAGTTGGCAGGCATAGGTGAATAAACTAATTGTAATAATCTAATTTGCTCTGAGTAGGTAAAGTAGTCCAGTTTGAATCTCCTTTTTAAAATATCAGCACCTTCATTGCCTAAAGCAGACCATGTACACCAGAGAGGATATGACTTGTTTGAATATGTTTAGTTTTGATTTTCGTAATTTTTACGTGTCTATATAAGTGACTGTCTCTGTTCTTTGTGGTTTCCCAAAGCATGTCCAGCCATCCTGGCTTTGAAGATTAATTTTGTCATTCCTACCTTTAAGTATATTACTGAAACTGACCATAAGGATTAGTAGTTAATTATAATGATAACTTATTGATGAAGTCTTAGAAATTGAAAGGGACCTTAGAGAGCATCTTATCACATTTTGAGTCAATGCAGAAATAATAGCTAACGTTTATATAAAGTACATACTACGTATAATGCTATCCCAAGCACTGTACATTCCATGTATGCCTCGTGGCTTAAGCCCTAGTGTCAGGTATGTTGCTTTGGGAGAGCACCAAACCACCAGCCACATCACTGTGAGTAGGGAAGAACCAATTTGGACGTGAACCCTAGAGGTAGCTGAGGGAGTAGCAGCACCATGCCTCAGTCTCCACAGACTCCTGCAGTCCTGGGAACATTCAGTGAGTGCCTCATTCTTGTTTTTACAACCTATTGTTAGAAAGTTCTTGTATGAGCCACTTTGCACACCTGTGACTCTTGACTCATTGGTTCAAATTCTGCCTGTTAAGTCTTTTAATTTTTCCACATGGCAACCCTTCGTACATTTCTAAGGCAATGATTTGCCTGCTTTTTCTCCCCCTCAAGTCTTCTCTCTTTGAAACCAAATACCATTTTCCTCCAGACTATTTTTCATGCTGAAGTAACTTTGTCTAGGAGATGTGCTCCAGTTTGTTAGTTTTCCACCTAGATTTTAGAAAGAGTGGTACTCAGAGCTGAACAGGACATTCTGGATGTAGTCTAAATGGTATAGAATATCATAGAACTTGTTCTGGATGCCATTTATGGGTTATTCCAACTTAGGATTGTGTTACCTTTTTTGGCAGACAAATAAAATACTTATTGAGGATATTTGTTTTTTAAACTGTCTCCATATGTGTATATGTATATGTGTGCATGTGTGTGTGTATTTGTGAAATTAACTTTTCCATTTAGAAAATAAATTATCTTTTTCTGAGTATGCCACAGGTCACCGGTTTTGGGGATTTAAAAATATATCCACAAATCATTTGATACTCTTTCCTTCAAGAAGTGGACCTTAATTCTCCCCTTGAGTGTGACCTGGACTTAGTGACTTGCTTCTAATGAATACAGTGTAGCAGGTTTAACAGTGTGTGACTTTTTATGGTAGGTCATAAAAGACATTGTATCTTCCATCTTGTTCTCTCTTCATCATTTGGCTCTGGTGTTGCCAGCTGCCATATAATGCAGCATACCTGTCTGTGAAGAGGCCCACGCAGCAAGGAACTGAGTCCGCCTGCCAGCAGCTTTGTGAGTGAGTCTTGGAAGCAGATCCTTCAATCCCCAGTCAGGTTTTCAGATGACTGTAGCCTCAGCCAATGTCGTGACTGAAATCTCATGGAAAACCTTGAGGCAGAACCACCCAGCTAAGCTGTGTCCCAAATTCCTTTCCAACAGAAATGGATTTAATGAATGTTTTTTGTTTAAACCACTAAATTTTGTCAAAACTTAGATAACTAATACTCCCATAATCCCATTATCCAGAGGTAAAACAGTTAACATTTTTGTCCTTTTAGATTTCTATCTACAAAGGAGAAAATGTATATATTTACATACACTTATATAAATGTATAGAACATATATACATTTCCTCTTTTAAAACAAAAATTGTGATTGTCACTTGCATGTCACTTGATATCCAAGGTCTTCTTCCTTTTACCTTTACAAGGTAATGTCATTTTAATGGTTGCTGTATACTGCATAATATGGTGTACTATCATTTATTCAGTCTTTTATTTTGAATACTTAGTTTTCTAATTTCTCCCTATTATAAACAATGTCACAATGATGAATATTTTTGTAGCTATATCTTTTTTCTTTTTAATAGCTAATTTTGAGGGTAATCTAGAACTGGAATTTTGATGTCCAAAACCAACATGTTTTGTTGAGACTTTTGTTATATTTTATAGAATTTTCCTTCAGAAAAGTTGTACTATTTTTCTCGTATTTTCGGCAACACTGGGTGTTATTTTTTTTTCATCCTTTCTGATTTGAGAGGCAAGAAAATGAATGGTGTATTATTTTATTTTACATTTCTTTGATTACCAGTGAATTGAACAACTTTTTAATGTTTATTGGCCATTTATTAGTATTCTTTAGTAAATTGCCTATTCAAACCTCTTGCTTTTTTTTTTTTTTTTCTCTATTGAGATCTTCAGGTTTTTGTAATGGCTTCATAAGAACTCGTATGTTAAATATCTTAGACATCAATTACAGGGAAAAAATCTATAAAAAATACAAACACATGGAGGCTAAACAATACACTAATTAATAACCAAGAGATCACTGAAGAAATCAAAGAGGAAATTTAAGAATACATAGAAACAGATGACAATGAACACACGATGACGCAAAACCTATGAGATGCAGCAAAAGCAGTTATAAGAGGGAAGTTTATAGCAATACAATCCTACCTTAAGAAACAAGAAACATCTCAAATAAACAACCTAACCTTACATCTAAAGCAATTAGAGAAAGAAGAACAAAAAAACCCCAAAGTTAGTAGAAGGAAAGAAATCATAAAGATCAGATCAGAAATAAATGAAAAAGAAATGAAGGAAACAATAGCAAAGATCAATAAAACTAAAAGCTGGTTCTTTGAGAAGATAAAATTGATAAACCATTAGCCAGACTCATCAAGAAAAAAAGGGAAAAGACTCAATAGAATTAGAAATGAAAAAGGAGATGTAACAACTGACACTGCTGAAATACAAACGATCATGAGAGATTACTACAAGCAACTATATGCCAATAAAATGGACAACCTGGAAGAAAGGGACAAATTCTTAGAAATGCCCAACCTTTCGAGACTCAACCAGGAAGAGAGAAAATATGAGCAGACCAATCACAAGCACTGAAACTGAAACTGAATAAAAATCTTCCAACAAACAAAAGCCCAGGACCAGACGGCTTCACAGGCGAATTCTATCAAACATTTAGAGAAGAGCTAACACCTATCCTTCTCAAACTCTTCCAAAATATAGCAGAGGGAGGAACACTCCCAAACTCATTCTAGAAGGTCACCATCACCCTGATACCAAAACCAAAGATGTCACAAAGAAAGAAGACTACAGGCCAATATCACTGATGAACATAGATGCAAAAATCCTCAACAAAATACTAGTAAACAGAATCCAACAGCACATTAAAAAGATCATGCACCGTGATCAAGTGGGGTTTATCCCAGGAATGCAAGGATTCTTCAATATACACAAATCAATGTGATATACCATATTAACAAATTGAAGGAGAAAAACCATATGATCATCTCAATAGATGCAGAGAAAGCTTTTGACAAAATTCAACACGCATTTATGATAAAAACCTTCCAGAAAGTCAGCATAGAGGGAACTTTCCTCAACATAATAAAGGCCATATATGACAAACCCACAGCCAACATCATCCTCAATGATGAAAAACTGAAACCATTTCCACTAAGATCAGGAACAAGACAAGGTTGCCCACTCTCACCACTCTTATTCAACATAGTTTTGGAAGTTTTAGCCACAGCAATCAGGGAAGAGAAAGAAATAAAAGGAGTCCAAATTAGAAAAGAAGAAGTAAAGCTGTCATTGTTTGCAGGAGACATGATACTATACATAGAGAATCCTAAAGATGCTACCAGAAAACTCCTAGAGCTAATCAATGAATTTGGTAAAGTAGCAGGATACAAAATTAATGCACAGAAATCTCTTGCATTCCTATACACCAATGATGAAAAATATGGAAGTGAAATTAAGAACACACTCCCATTTACCATTGCAACAAAAAGAAGAAAATATCTACGAATAAACCTACCTAAGGAGACAAAAGACCTGTATGCAGAAAATTATAAGACACTGATGAAAGAAATTAAAGATGATACAAATAGATGGAGAGATATACCATGTTCTTGGATTGGAAAAATCAACATTGTGAAAATCACTCTACTACCCAAAGCAATCTACAGATTCAGTGCAATCCCTATCAAACTACCAATGGCATTTTTCACAGAACTAGAACAAAAAATTTCACAATTTGTATGGAAACACAAAAGATCCCAAATAGCCAAAGCAATCTTGAGAAAGAAAAACGGAACTGGAGGAATCAGGCTCCTTGACTTCAGACTATACTACAAAGCTACAGTAATCAAGACAGTATGGTACTGGTACAGAAACAAATATAGATCAATGGAACAGGATAGAAAGCCCAGAGATAAACCCATGCACATATGGTCACCTTATTTTTGATAAAGGAGGCAAGAATATACAATGGAACAAAGACAGCCTCTTCAATAAGTGGTGCTGGGAAAACTGGACAGGTACATGTAAAAGTATGAAACTAGAACACTCCCTAACACCATACACAAAAATAAACTCAAAATGGATTAAAGACCTAAATGTAAGGCCAGACACTATCAAACTCTTAGAGTAAAACATAGGCAGAACATTCTATGACATAAATCATAGCAAGATCCTTTTTGACCCACCTCCTAGAGAAATGGAAATAAAAACAAAAACAAATGGGACCTAATGAAACTTAAAAGCTTTTGCACAGCAAAGGAAACCATAAACAAGATGAAAAGACAGCCCTCAGAATGGGAGAAAATATTTGCAAATGAAGCAACTGACAAAGGATTAATCTCCAAAATTTATAAGCAGCTCATAAAGCTCAATATCAAAAAAACAACCCAATCCAAAAGTGGGCAGAAGAATTAAATAGACATTTCTCCAAAGAAGATATACAGATTGCCAACAAACACATGAAAGAATGCTCAACATCATTAATTATTAGAGAAATGCAAATCAAAACTACAATGAGATATCATCTCACACCGGTCAGAATGGCCATCATCAAAAAATCTACAAACAATAAATGCTGGAGAGGGTGTAGAGAAAAGGGAACCCTCTGCACTGTTGGTGGGAATGTAAATTGATACAGCCACTATGGAGAACAGTATGGAGGTTCCTTAAAAAACTACAAATAGAACTACCATATGACCCAGCAATCCCACTACTGGGCATATACCCTGAGAAAAACATAATTCAAAAAGAGTCATGTACCACAATGTTCATTGCAGCTCTGTTTACAGTAGCCAGGACATGGAAGCAACCTAAGTGCCCATTGACAGATGAATGGATAAAGAAGATGTGGCACATATATACAATGGAATATTACGCAGCCATAAAAAGAAATGAAATTGAGTTATTTGTAGTGAGGTGGATGGACCTAGAGTCTGTCATACAGAGTGAAGTAAGTCAGAAAGAGAAAAACAAATACCGTATGCTAACACATATATATGGAATCTACAAAAAAACAAAAAAAAGTCATGAAGAACCTAGGAGCAGGATGGGAATAAAGACACAGGCCTACTAGAGAATGGACTTGAGGATATGGGGAGGGGGAAGGGTAAGCTGGGACAGAGTGAGAGAGTGGCATGGACATATATACACTACCAAATGTAAAATAGATAGCTAGTAGGAAGCAGTCAAATAACACAGGAAGATCAGCTCTGTGCTTTGTGACCACCTAGAGGGGTGGCATAGGGAGAGTGGGAGGGAGGGAGGGAGATGCAAGAGGGAAGAGATATGGGGATATGTGTATATGTATAACTTTGTTATAAAGCAGAAACTAACACACCACTGTAAAGCAATTATCCTCCAATAAAGATGTTAAAAAAAAAATCTTAACTCTGTCATATATTGTGATACTCTCCCCAGTTTGTCATTTTTCTTTTCCTTTTTTGTATGATGTGTTTTGCAATATAATACTTTTAAGTTTTTATGTGGTCAAGTCTATTGTTTTCTTCATAGTTACTGCCTTTGATGTGAAAGTTTAAAAAGACCTCTTACAGCCCAAGATTATAAAAACAGGAACTTGTTTTTCTTTCTCTTGCTTTTAAGGTTTTAGTCTTTGTGTGACTTTAAAAGTTACAGGAGTCTGATTTTCCCCAAGCTGTTATCTGAATTCCCAGTAATAGTCTTGTTTAGTTTATTCCTGAGTGGTTATATGTTTTGTTGTTATTGTGACTGGGCTTTGTTTTTCCATCATCTGTTTCAAACTGGTTATTGCTGTTTGAAAGAAAAGCAGTTGATTGTTGTATGTCTTGTGTGACTTAATTCTCACATTAATTTTTTTTTTTCGCTTTCTTTGCTTGAGGTTTTAGAAAATAATAGTTTTCTCTAAATACTAATCATTTGTAAGAGTTTTCCAATATCCAAACCTCATTTCTGTTTTCTTTTGTTGGATAGAAGTTCCAGGACAATATTGAATAATAACAGTGATGGTAGTCACTTTTATCTTTTCTGTCTTTAGTGAAAGTACCTCTAATGTATCATCGTTAAGTTCTGTGCTTGTCATCCATTTCAATAGACCATGTGGAGGAGGTACTTCTATTACTAGGATATTAACTGTTTTTATCAGTAACAGATGTTGAGTTTTCATCAAAAGCCTTTTTTAACATCTAGTGAGATAACCATGGGATCTTTCTTTTTCTTTCTTCCTTTTTAATCTCTTAGTTTTAGTCATAGATTGGATAATGAAGTCATCCTCACATTCCTAGAATAAACCCTTTTGGTCATGGTGTACTGTTGCATTAATTTGCTAATATGTTTGGAATTTTGTGTGTATTAATAAATTTAATTGGTATTACATTTATGTGTACAGTTTTTGACAGGTTTTACCATCAGGGTTATGAAAATGAATTGGAATCTTTGTATCATTTTTAGCATAGAAATGATCTATTCCTTGAAGATATGACAGAAATCAGTTTTTAAATTACATGGATTCAGTGCTGTTTGGGGGGAATAGTTATTAGACAACTGTTTCTTCCTCAGTTATTATTTAGGGTTTTTAATCAGTTTTGATAATTTTGTTTTCTAGAAAATTGCCCTTTTATTGACATTTTCAAATTTAATAATGTAAAATTGGTACATGTATTCTTTTATACTTTAAATTCTTGTGTATCAAGAGTTTTTGTATCTTTTGTCTGATGTTGCTTATCTGTGTGAATATTTTGGAGGAATAGGTTTGATAGATGATAGTCTATTTATTTGTCCTTTTTTAAAAGACCCAATTAATGGATTTTAATTTTTAATATCTATTGGGGCTTGCATTCTAATTCATTAATTTTTGCTTTTAAATTTATTTCTCAGAATTTCTTTGCATTTTTAAAGCTCTTTAGTGTGAATGATTAATTTGTGTATTTTTCCCTTTTTTTCTGCCTTAATAATAAGAGCATTTGCAACAGGAAATTTTTTTCATGGGATAAGCTTTGGCTCTGTTTTCTAGATTTTGACATAAGAGAATTTAACTGAAATTTCTAAAGAGTTTATAATTGTAGTTTTAATTTATTTTTTGCGTAAGATTTATTTTTAGTATTTTACGTATTCTGAGTAGATTTTGTATGTTTATTATTTTGTTAATTCTAAGTTTATTTTGTTATGATCAATGTGGCTCATACAGTTTCTCATTGAGGAAACTTACTGAGATTTTCTTCATTGACTATGTATGATCAATTTTAATAAGTGTGCCATGGACTTTTAAGAAGAATATGTATTATCTGTAAGGTATATGTAGTTTGATGTGACATATTTTATAAATTCCAAGATGTCATTGATTATAAGACATTATCAATTTAGTGACACTTCTAAGGAATAATTAAAATGTCTGTTACGTTTAGTAAGCATAAGATGTATCCCAGTTTCAGATATGTGAAAAAAAATAATGATTAAGAGTCTTATGCTCCAAGTTCTTATTTTGAGAGTCTACTGTTTTTATTAAATTCTGAGAGAAGTGTACTAAAGTTTTGTGCTTTTATTGTGTTTTGTCTATTTCTCCTTGTATTTTTAATTGACTTTATATTTTTGTATTTCAATGCTTTATTATTCCATGTAAAAAGGTTCATTACTTTTTTGTGGAGTCTTTATTGCTTTACTAGTCTTGTAACATTTAATGCTTTTTTAAAATTTTAATTTAATTTATTTATTTCACATGTGGGCTCTTATTGGCGGCATGCGGGATCTAGTTCCATGACCAGGGATTGAACCCGGGCCCCCTGCATTGGGAACGTGGAGTGGAGTCTTAACCACTGGACCACCAGGGAAGTCCCAGTGCTTTTTTTTTCTTAATACAGCTTTGCCACATCTGCGTTCGTTTTATTTGCATCTACCAGGTGGATTTTGCTTCCCATCTACTTTCAGCTAATGTATGTCATTTTGTTTTAGGCGTTTAACTTATGAACAGGATTTTTAGCTTTTACCCAATCTTAGGGTTTGCCTTTCCTGGGAATTTTTCTTTTTTATCATGATTACGTTTAATTTATTCCTGCCACCTTATTTTGTGCTTTCATCTCCTTTTTTTCCTTTTTGCTGTATTTGAATATTTCTTTCATTTTTCTCCCCTTCATTCATATGGAAATTTTACTGTTTTTACTCTACTAGTGGAAACGTTTAAATTTAAAATGTACATGTTTAAGACTCACAGATATAGAAAACAAACTTGTGGTTACCAAAGGAGAGAGGGAAGGGGGAGGAACAAATTAGGGAGGATGTAGGATTAACAGGTATAAACTACCATGTATAAAATAGATGAGGCAACAAGGGTATACTGTACAGCACAGAGAATTATAGCCATTATCTTGTAATAAACTATAATGGAGTATAATTTGCAAAAATACAGAATCACTGTGCTGTACACCTGAAACTAATATAATATTGTAAAACAACTATACTTCAATAAAATATATATATAAATGTTTAAACCTATTTATCAATGTTAATGGGGTCTCTATTGAAAGAAAAAAATTAATTTTACTACTTTTTTCATTACTTTCTTCTCCAGACTCCATCCCCCAAGTAGAGAAATCTATAGTTTTATAGATCCAGAATGTTTTTACGTAGTGAAATTTCTCTCTCTCTCTCTCTCTCTTTTTTTTTTTTTTTCTGGCCATGCCACAAGGCTTGTCGGATCTTAGTTTCCCAACCAGGGATTGAACCTGGATCCCAGCAGTGAAAGTACCAAGTCCTAACCACTGGACCACCAGGAAATTCCCTGAAATTTCTCTTTTAACTATAAAAATTGACAGTAAACTTAACCACATTCATAATAATTACTTTATACTTAACTGTTCTACTGGTCATTCACTGACCACTGTCTTCTTATTACTTCTTCCCATTTCTTAATTCTTTATTTTGATTCATTTTTCAATTGGTTGAAATATATTTTAGAGGATTTTTTTTTTCAGAATGAGGTTGGTATAATTTCTAAGTGATTGCTTGTCTTAAAATGTCTTTAGTTTCTGTTGTAGGGAAGTGTTATATGGTTCTGATCTTTTTTTAATTTTTAATAAGTAATTAATGTTTTCCCCCCCTCAAGTTTTTGTTTTGTTTTGCTTTCATAAATTGTTGACATCTTGCTAGGATAGGTCTGGGTGTGTGTGTGTGTGAAAGCTGTATATGTAAATCTATATTAAATCCTTTCTGGTACTTAGTGAATTTCTCTGGTGGAAAGTCTCACATCTTCAGAGATTTTCTTCAATTTTTTTCTTTGATTTTGGCTTCCTTTTCATCTGATCAGTTCCCCCTGATTATAACTCCTAGTTGTAGCATGGTTTTAAACTTCCTTTCTGTTGTGAAATACCCAGAGATATGTCATGTTTCTGTTAGACAGTGATTCTCAGTGATGGTGAAATTTGATGAGAAGGAGACCTTATAAGTAGTGGTCTTCCTCTGCTGATCTCTTTTTTTATTGGGGGTGGCATTTCACCATTCTATATTGGACTTTTATCTCATGAGAAGGAAAATCATTTGCTTTGGTTAGGTAGCTTTGTCTGAGATATGGGTACTGTGAAGTTGCACATCATTTTAGCCTTTATTTGAAAAGTTGTTTGATACAAAATTGTATTCACTGCTGTCAGGTAGGACACAAGTGACATTACATCTTGATGTATCTTTCCAGAGAAAAGAAAGAAAAAACAAAAAATACCCTACTACTGTATAACAATGTGTATTGGATCTCCTAAACTGTATTTCTTTTTATTTCTTTCATAATTTTCTGCTTTTTTTCTCTTAGTTTAGGGGAAATTACTTGAGTTGATACTCTGTATGATATTCACTAATTAGGTTTACTGCAGTTTACAGTCTGCTGGTTACTATATTCATTGGGAGTTTTGTTTTGGCAATTGCATTTTAATCCTCTAAGAATGTTCTTTTCATATTGCTCCGTTTTGTTTGTTTGTTTGTTTTCTGGCCACGCTACGCTGCATGTGGGATCTTAGTTCCCTGACCAGGGATCAAACCCATGCCCCCTGCAGTGGAAGCGCAGAGTCTTAACCACTGGACTGCCAGGGAAGTCAGTTGTTCCTCTTTTATGATAGCCTGTTCTTATCAATGTGACAGTCTCGAGTCCCATTGAGATTTTTTTGTTTTCTCCTGTTTGTGGCAGTAGCTCTGTCTCCTGAGAGGCTGCTTGTCCTGAACACACGGATGGGTCCACCTCTTTTGAATTGCTGGATTTTTTTTTTTTTTTTTTTTTTTTTTGTGGTACGCGGGCCTCTCACTGTTGTGGCCTCTCCCGCTGCGGAGCACAGGCTCCGGACGCGCAGGCTCAGCGGCCATGGCTCACGGGCCCAGCCGCTCCGCGGCATGTGGGATCTTCCCAGGCCGGGGCGCGAACCCATGTCCCCTGCATCAGCAGGCGGACTCTCAACCACTGCGCCACCAGGGAAGCCCGCTGGATATTTTTATATCCAGTGATTATCCCTCTATTGTTTATATGTTTGAAGGGATATTTGTATATGTTCTGTAGCTGAGATAGGTTCTTTAGAAATTGTGTAGGCCTCTGTACAGTTTTTTATTCTGAACAGGCTCCCTTTTGGTAACCCAAAGCCTGCTGGTAGAATCCCCCACCCAGTCAACCTAGTGCATCTACCATTGCAGTGCCCTACTCCACTCAGCAGGCTTCCCTGCAGTCTCAGAACTATGCTGTAACCGTGGGCTCCCTCCAGTCTCTGGTGACACCACCAGAGACTCGAGTAGATTCAAATTTGTCCTCCTGCTTCAACCTCCAGCTCTCAGCCAGGGGCCATTTGTGAGGCTGGTTTGTGTTTGTGGGTTGCTGGATTGAAAGCAGGGAAGTTGTTTTGTGATCTACTCTGCTCTACACACATACTCTGCTGAAGCCTTCCAAAGCATAGGACCCCTCTTTGGAATCCAGGGGTGATATTTAGCCAGACTGGACCACTTGTGGTTGTCTAACCTTTCCCCCCATCCCGTGTATTTTTGTCTCTACCTGAAATACTTTCTTCTTAATCCCCATTTCCATCTGTGGAGATACCATGTATCATTTACTTCCCAGCTTAATGCCACTTTTTTCCAGAAACTTTCTCAGATTCCCTCCACCATACCGTGATCACCCCTTTGTTGTATGTTCTGCTTTATAGTCTAGCTCTCCATATCTTTGTCACCCCCTTTCCATATGCATTATGAGCTACTTGAGTTTGGGAACCATGTCTTGCTCGCCTTTATATGGAGAAGTATTAGAATGAAGAAGTTAGAGGAAGCCAGGTTTGAGTCCCCATTCAAAACTTACCATGAAACTTTGGACAAGTAAGTTCCTTAACCATTCTGAGTGGATGTTCTCCTCAAGAAAATGGGCATGACAGTAGTACCTACCTCATGATGCTGTTTTGAAGATTAAATGAGATAACATAGCACAGTGAACACTGAGATAAATCTTAGTTTTGTTTTCTGTACCCCTTACAGCACCTAGCTCACGTAGCATCATATCCACACAGGCTTTCAGTTCATGGTGACTGAATGAACGCAGATCAGAGTGCTTTCGCAAAACTCACTTTTGTATTGAGTCAGTGGCAGAGCCCAGGAAAGAATCCAGGGTTCCTGAGTATCTTACACACGTTCCCACCTGCACATGCTGAGTAAGTGGGTCTTCACATGCCTTTCATAAAGTGTCTAGAATCGAGGAGGAGAGATTTGTTTTTGTTTGTTCATTTGTTTAACAAACTGTAGCCTTGCTATAAGAGAGAGAGAACTTGGTTTGGTTGGTTGGATTTTCAAATAATCAGTTACTTTCTTGTCTGGGTTGAAGTTTTAGAAAGAAATAGCCACAAATGGAAGCTCAAAAGAGAAGCAACATAGTGTTACAGTGGAAATATCTGATTCCAAATAGAGTTTCAGATGGTTGTTGATTGTTAAGTCCTCCTCCAGCACGCCCCACAAACCCACCAATCAGCGAATGTGCTAATTCTATGGGTGGTTCTTCCTCTGCTGTTCTTTGGTATGCTGAAGGTGGCATGTCATCTCCCTCTGTCAGATTCTTGTCTAGTAAGGTAGGAAAATCTCTTCCTTGATTATGTAGCTTTGACTAAGCTGAGGGATGTGATTATATCTTTTTAGTGGAAGGATACTTTTGTAATTGCGTCTCTCATTGATTATTACACTTGTGAGGGGGTGGGTAGAGGGTGGTAAACACTGTGAAGTAAATATGCCTTCTAGGAAATTCTCCTCTTTCATAATTTACCTCTAGGCCTGCACTGCCCCCAGTCTTGGAAACTTGCTGGATATGATGTACCAGGAGCCAGCAAGATGGTGCTACACATTCCAGACATTTTCTTTTATGAGCCGCCTGAAAGTACAGCTGGAGCCCTTCCCTGAGAAACTCTTAGAGGCCAAGAAGGCAGTACAGATCTTTGAGCGGTCTGTATACAGCGACAGGTAAGATGCTGAGCCCTCCACCAGTCACAAGCCCTGTGCTTAGCGCTGCATGTTTTCTCCTCTTGCTCAGACTCTGCACTGCTCTTGTCATTGAAAATTATACTTGAAAAAATTGTCTTTTTAAAGACAACACTATACAGATTTGTTCAGACTTATAATTTCACAGTTACCGTATATGTCATGAAAGGAGATTGTGTTTTTCATAATCTGAATGCATTTAATTTCTCACATTGGCACTGATTATGTTTCCTTATTCTTTCCTAGCATAGAAGCAAGCAGGTAGCTACCTAGTATAACCATTACATGCTAAAAGGCACAGAATAGACACTTAAGTAGCAGCATATGTTCTAGCAAACCAAATGAATCAGTGGTTGGTTATCACTTGGAAGAAAAAAGCAGTCGGAATTAAAATGTGTTCCTAAAATGATAGGAGAAATAAATTTATCCTTTTTTTTTTTTTTTTTTCGGTACGCGGGTCTCTTCACTGTTGTGGCCTCTCCCGTTGCGGAGCACAGGCTCCGGACGCGCAGGCTCAGCGGCCATGGCTCACGGGCCCAGCCGCTCCACGGCATGTGGGATCTTCCCGGACCGGGGCACGAACCCGTGTCCCCTGCATCGGCAGGCGGATTCTCAACCACTGCGCCACCAGGGAAGCCCCATATCCTTTTTTTTTTATTCTTCAAGAAAGGATTTCTGAGTAGAAATAGCAGATTTGTAAAATTGGCTTCTGTCTTGGATTTAACCTTTTTTGACCCTTTGTTGTGTGGCAGGGCTTATTTTTGGCCAGAGTCTGTAAGAGACATCCAATCTGTTACAGGTCAGGGGAAGAGCATCATCCTGACCACCTGAGGGAGTGAGATGGGGAGTCACTTGTAATGAAAGCTAGCAGATAGCTTGGGAATTCAGCCCATCTGTTCTAGAGGAGCTAGTCCATCTATGCTCTGGAATTCCTGGTTCTGCCACAAAACCAGTCTGTGACTTGTGTATAAGCCATTTGAAGATTAAGTGAGGGTGCCTTAATCTGGACATCACTGAGGGTTTTTTATCTGAAGGTTATGAATGACCTCTGTCAGTGTGAAATGGTGGCTTAAAGCATGATGGTCTATCTTAAGCCCCTTGAGTGATCAAAATGGAAAATGTTGCATTTTTATTGTCCATTCACTTCTGAAAACACTAGATTGGTTACCCATTTAATTCCAAATTAGAATAACTAGCTCTGCTCCTTGGTGCTCCCATAAAGCCTCCTGGAGGGAAAAAAATAAGGATACATTTGTAAATGTATTGTGGTGTTTTTTTTTAGACATTACTTAAAAATCATTCAAGATATGTAAAACAAACCCTATAGACTAGGCATTCCTTCTCTGTGGACCCTAAGAGAGAGCCTACTCTTTATAAAAGCGAAATATGTGAATTCTAAGTGGTTCGGCTATAGATTTTAGTTCTTTTTCAACTGTTGGATATATTACTACCTATTTTCCTTTCCCCTCTCCCAAGCCATGCCTCTTGAATTAAGAAGATGAATTACATATTACTACCTGCTTGGAAACATATTTACCATCTTTTTTTTTTTTGGCCTCGCTGTGCAGCATGTGGGATCTTAATTCCCTGACCAGGGATCGAACCCATGTCCCCTGCAGTGGAAGCTCCGAGTCTTAACCACTGGACCTCCAGGGAAGTCCCTACCATCAGTCTTTTGATTTCCAGCCCTTTAGTGAGATAGACATGTGAGAGACCCCTTAGAAATAGGAATACTTTGTTTAGAAGGTACAAGATCTTGGGACTTCCACTCCTTTAAACATTTATTCATTTGCTCAGCACAGATTTATTGAATGCCGCCTGTGTTTAGGCACTGGACAGCAGCAGTAAGCAGAGTAGACCCAGTCCCTGCCTTCATGGTGACCTTATTCTAACAGGGAACTCTGAGACTGCACGTGTGCTCCTGTGTGTTATATGTGTTCCAAAGGAGGAACATGGCTTGTTTGGGAGAGTGGATGACAGGGAAGGAGAAATCTAAATCTTTTCTGTTTGAGTTGAAAGAAAATAATAGCATGTGGTTTTAGAGCAGGGACCTTTATGCCTAGGTCCTTAAGCTGGTTCTTCCCTGCAGCCCCTGCATTTGGGCTGCAGGGTTCCCTCCCCTCAGCATTCAGCACCACGGCCTTCTATGCCCTCTTGCCCCTTCACCACCAGCTTTGGAGAAATGAAGTGCTCATCTTCAAAAAAGGCGAGGGCCCTTTTATAGGACTTATTAACAGAAATTTACATTCTCTTTATAAGATATTAATTTCCGTGTTACCTGTGAAGAAGCTGAAAACATTTTTCAGATACTGAATTAGAAATTCGCCTCTTTTCTTTGTTGCCTTCAGCTAGGCTGTAGCTAAGCCATTCCAGACTGGAAGAGTTGACTTCTGGAGCTCCCAAATTAGTGCCTTCGTAGCCTAATGATGAAGTAGTTACAGTGACAGCTAAGGTGTCTTGAGTACTATGTGCCAGTCACTCTTGTAAGCACCTTGTAAGTATTATGTACAGTCCTCACAACTCTGTGAGTTAGGTTCAAGTGTTATCTTTGTACAGGGGAAGAAGCAGGCTGAGAGTTTGATGTCTTGCCCCTGGTGACACAGCTAGTGAATTTTGAAGCCACGCCGGACTCAGGAGTGTGACTCTGCAAGCCATTCTCTTATTGCAACACTCGCAGGCTTGCGGTGTATACTTCCCTGAGCCATTCATAGATAAGGATTCTGAATTTCATTTTCCCAGAAGTAGCCAGTTGCTGAGCGTTGCCTTAGAAACTGGAGTTCATTGTTCAGGATGTAAATTGTGTTTTGTTTCAAGATGACTGAGGTTTGAAAGCAGAACTGACCCTCCTGAAATGATGGTTTCTAGTTAACTCTTACTTCCTATTCACCAGATGCTCCTTTAGTTATGGAAGTAAGCAAGGGGCAAAACTAGTTTGATTTTTAGATTTAGCTTTCTTGTATCTGGATTAGAAGCTCAGAAGCAGAGGAAGCAAGAGCTTATATGTGCTTGCTTTGGAGGAGAGTCTGCTTTCTTGGTAATACTGCAGTTAGTAGGAAGTGCATTTACTGCTCCATAGGTGACACCACTTAAATACAGTTCCTGCTCTACTTCTCAAGTAGACAGAAGGATGGCTCAGTAGCCTGGAGACTCAGAAGGCTTGAGTCCTTAAATTAAAAGTGGTGGGGGCTTCCCTGGTGGTGCAGTGGTTAAGAATCCACCTGCCAATGCAGGAGACGCTGGTTTGAGCTCTGGTCTGGGAAGATCCCACATGCTGTGGAGCAACTAAGCTCATGTGCCACAACTACTGAGCCTGCGCTGTAGAACCCACTCACCGCCACTAGAGAAAAGCCCGCACATCAAAGACCCGATGCAGCCAAAAAATAAATAAATAAATAAATATATTCCAAAAAAAGTAGTGGGTGCTTTATACTAGATTGACTTTTTGTTTGGGGGTTTACTTGCATTAATAATAAGGAAATCTTAAAAGTTTGAGTTTACATGCACCATTTGCTATATGTTTTGACTGGTTTCCAGCAGGGAAAATTGTTAGCGACCAGTGATATTCTCTTTCAGTGTCCCTTTTCTTCCAGTGGATTAATCCAGCCAGAGAGCTGTGATTTTGGCCTCTAAAGTCTAAATTCTATTCTCATCTTAGTGTTGAGCAAGGAGGGAGAGACATAGGTGAAGAATTCAGATATCTTAAAGATGGATGAGGAACTAGAAAGGTTAAGTGCCAACTATACTTCAATTAAAAAAGAAAAAGAAAAAAAAGATTGATGAGGTGCTAGAAAGGTTAAGTGGTTTGGACAGACATGGAACAAGTTGGTTATTGATTTTTTTTTTTTTTTGCTTCTCTCTTTGGCCTTTCATTCCATTTCCCATTCCCCTCCCCTCTCCACATCCTACTTACATTTCCAATCAGGTATATCTTTGCAAAGACTCTTTTTGAAAATGGTTCCCTCAGTGACATCGAATGGCATATCTATCAGGACTGGCATTATTTTCTCCTGCAGGAGTTTGCCAGCCGGCTCAGATTACATGGCTTCATCTACCTCCAGGCTGCTCCCCAGGTAACACAATTTAAAGCCTTAGACTTCAGGGCCATATGAAACTTCAGAGGTGATGTTCTCTGAGCCCCTGATTTTCCGGTTGGAGAAAGTCGATTGTGGGTATTACCTGGAGCATGAAGAGCAGTGGATGAGCACCCTCCCATCCTAGCTTGAGCATCCACAGGCTTTCTGAAGCAGCGGGCTGAAACAAATGACTGTGCGAAGAAAGTGTCCTTCTTGATGCAGCAACCACATAGAGAAAATTGGGCTTTATGTTTATCACCAGGGTCTGCAGGTTCGACCCTCTGATCAGCTAACCTGTAGCCAGTTGCCTCAGCTTTTCCTTCCCTCTAACTGGGTCATCAGAGTCTGTGATGGTCTTGATGGTTTCCTGAATAGCATGTCAGGAGGAGGAAAAGGGTTTCCTCACCTCATCCTGATACCATCCTACTTTCTGGTCTCCTTTTGAACCTTAGGGATGCCACTGGTAAGGCAAGATGGACTGTGGAAGTTGCATCCCATGACCCTCTGACTTGGACCGTGCAGCCAGCCAGGCACACAGTAGGGTGATGTTATGGCAGGAGCCCTGGAGTCTCTGGAGACAGCAGTGGTCCTTGGCTCTGCCAACAGGCAGTGGACCGTGCGCAGGCCCTGGAAACCTTTCCCCAGAGGGGTCCTTGTCTATCAAATCCTGTGTCTCAGACTAGTGATCTCTAAGGGCTCTTCTGGAGTGGGAGTCAAGGCAGGGGGTATTTTTTGAGGGATGTGTTGTTCTCACCTTTTTAGACAAATATCTGACATACAGTCAAATGCCAGATATACCACATTATCTTAGGAGGGAAAGCTCCCTTCAGGCTAGAGGCCGTGCTTTTAGAGACAGGACTGAGTCTTGTGGAAGGGGGAAGCCTGAGAGTAGATTGACTGATCAGAAAATGGGTGGGAGAGCCCCAGTTGTACAGGCTCACAGGAGCCAGAGACGAGAGGACCGGATGGAAGGGCCTGACCAGTTTGAATGCCTTGGGTGTGACGGGGACCAGGTATTGGGGCTCTTTGTGTCAGGAGCTTCTGAAGATTGTGAGGCAGAAGCTAGATCATAGGAGGAAATAAAGAGATTCCACGGAAGTAAATAGGGTCTCAGGTTTAAAGTGAAACTCAACTAGAGATGCAGTGAAGCCAGAGGGCTGAGAACCTTCTGTGAAAATAATGAAGCTGAAAGTAGCTGCCTTGCATATTTATGACTTTTTGCACGGTAGTCTTCATTGCCTGGGAGCAGGAATAGAAGAGGCCAATTATGAGGGTGACTGTACTGTAGGGGTGGGGATTGGTGTCAGTGATTAGGGGAAAAGGAGACCCCTGCCAAAAGGATGGTTTGAAGTAGCTGAGTGTAAGCTTCAGGATGAGAGGAAAATCCTGGCCCGCAGGAGGGCTCTTGGATGAGTAAGAGCATTGTGGACTTGAACTGAGTGAGGATTGTGGTTGGATTTTGAAGAGGTGACAGGTTTCCAGTAGGAGTTCATGGGATGGATAGTTGAAAGCAGAAGTAGGTTGAGGGGCTAAACATTAAGAGAAGAATTGAAGGTACTGACCTAGCCTTTTCCTGGTTCCTAACCTAACCTAACCTAACCTGCTGGGACACTGGGACCCAACAAGGGAAGGAAGAAAGTCTTCCTCACTTCTTTGTGTACTTGGAATGACTTTGTGAGAAGAGACAATGATGATGACAGTGGTGGTGGTGACTGTTATTTTTATGGTGTGGCTGATGCATCTTTTTGGAGAGACGAATTGAGGTATTTCAGCTGCGGTAGAATAAGGGTTGAAGGAGTACTGCAACTTGATGGTAGAAAAAAATAGCTTATTTATTTTGATATTGAATGGGGATTTTGGTGCTATTTTGTTGGCATTAGAGCCAGGAACCAGGAATGTCGATATCCTTCCCCTGAAGTCACCACTGACCTCTTCTGTGAGACCCAAAGGGAACTATAGCTAAGAGAGAGCAGAACAGAAGTGAAAACATCTCTGTGTAGAAAGCTGTGCAAGTGCTCAATCCCCTGGCAGGTGCTATGTTTAGAGCTCGAGGGATGGGCTCAAGTAAGGCCTTTTGCTCCTTCCCACCTACTGTCCCCTACATTGTAAAAAGCAAGTGAGCCAACAGTAAAAAAGCAGAAGAGAAATGGCTGGGCCTCAGTGCCCCATGGAATCGGGAAGAGAGAGTGCAGCTGGCCAGTGTGCCTCCAAGAGCCAGGCCATGTTTGCAGCCTGGACACAGCGTGCTGCAAAGGCCTGGGAACAAGTGGCACCTGGATGCTGGGCTTGAGGAGCCCAGTGGCCAGACCCACTAGCAGTCACTGTCCAGTTGCTGTCTCTGGCTTCAAGCAGTCCGAACAGCAGCTCTTCCGGGGGGTGAGGATGCGGCAGGCAGGGGAGTGAAGGGGCAGCTGCCATTTCCAGCTGCGCCATCTTTCCTATTCACATTCAGTATGTCCTCCCCATGAGGACTGAGTTAAAGAGGGACCAGACTAAAGCACTGTCTGAACAGTTTTTTTTTTTTTTTTTTTTAAAGAACTTGTAACCATATCAGTAAAGCAACAATTATGCCAAATGCTCAAAATAGAAGTTTACCTAGGCTTCTGGAGGGAAGAAAAGTTTGGTCTATTAAGCAAATTAACTGTGCAAAGGGAAATGTTAGCCCAGTTTAGCAGGAGAGACTTTAGCATCAATGTTTGCCTGCCAGCAATGAATGAATAATTATAGCTTTTATAAAAAGAATTGCTCTGCCCTGTGTATAATTGAAACCATAAAGCCGCATTCTAAAAAATACACATTTTCATTAATTCTGATAATATTTTTCTCTCAGGAAAATTAGGTAGCTTTGCTATATTTAGAAATCCTGAAGCTACCTTGCTGGCAGGAATGTGAATTGGTCAGCCTCTAAGGAGGCAGTTTGGCAGCGTATACTAGCAGTGCACATACTTTTGACCTATTAATCATGCTCCTTGGAATTTACTCCATAAATATGCTCCCACATAGGCAAAATGGTTCATGTGCAACATTGTTTACAAGAGCAAGTTATTGTAAACAACCCAGTAGTCATCAGTAGGGACCGGTTGAATAGATTATGCTCCATCCATGCACTGATAAACTCTGAAGTCATGAAAAAGAACTAGAAAGTACTATACTGACATGTAACAATCTTCAAGATGTATTGTTAAGTAAAGAAAAATAAGAACTAAGTGTGTGGTAGGAGACCTTTTATATGTATGGGTATTTTTTTTTTTTTTTAAGGTGGGGTTAAGAATGTGAAATGCGTGAATCTTTCTGAAAGTATACAAGAAGTCACTAACATCTGTCATCAGTGGGGCGGAGAACTGGGTAGCAGGAAGTCGGTGGTGTAAAGCTGTGTGATGGGCAGGCAGGGGAACAAGGGGAGATGTCTGGAAGCAGTCAGCGATGAGGATGAGGATGTCAGTAGGGGCAGGATGACAGAAGGAGAAAGAGGAGGTTCAGAGTGAAGGAAAGCAGAAATGGAAAAGATTCAAGTAGGAGCAAAAGGTCGATAGAGATAGGCTAGGTCAGAAATGAAAACGTTCAGTGAGTATGTGCAACAAATATTTATTGACCACCTGCTCTACCAGGCCCTGCGCTCAGCCCTCAACCAGACAGACTCTGGCCTGCCTCCTGGGTCTCCCCCAGTCACTGTGCCCTTAGAGCACCCTGTGCAGACCTCCCTCTGTCACCTGATACAGCTGAAATACCAGTGGGGGTCTGTGTGTGTCCAGGGCCTAGTGTAGCGCCTGGCTGGCAGAGTGGTGCTGAGTAAGCTGGTACCAGAGATAAAGGCATAGCCCTGCCTCTTCCAGGAAGCGCCTCTGACTGCCTGAGCCCAACTGCTGCCTCCCTTATCTGACCGCCGCACTTAAGATCCAAACCTCCTAGTTCAGCACTTGATTTGCTATTTTGCGTATGTCGTTTTACTTGTTATCTAACTAGATTATAGAATCCCTAGGACAAGGACTTCATCTAAGTTTAGAGCAGTTCTTAATTCAGGGGAAAGAGAGGAAGAGGGATAAGTGCTAAAAGTATTAACATGTTAGATCTGTGTTAATCAGTTTGAAAAGTTGGACATAAGATCATAAATGAAATGTGTTTGTATGATTTTCTTTCCTTAGAGGAAAGATGGGACAAGAGGGGAACAGCAAAGACTCTGCATCTTTAGGAATATTGTACCTTATGTTTGGGGATAAAGTTTACATTTGGGAATAAAGTTTAAATGTTTGAAAGAGAAAAGTCCTAAATCCGTGAGTTAATCTACTTTTTCTTCCCAGGAGAGATGACATTGAATAATAAAGCATTTGCCAGGCAGAGAGAGGAAGGAAGGCAATTCAGGCAAAGCAAACATGCAGAGCAAAAGTTTTGAGATGTGAAAGAGCTTGATCTGTACCGCAGGCAGGAGGTCAAATCTGGCTGAAGCCGTGGGTCCAAGGGAGGAAGGAGCGAAAGTGGAGAGTTAGGAGGGGTGGCCAGACTCCGGGAATGGCCTTGTATGACCAGTAAAGGAGAAGCTGACATTCCCTGAGCCATTGTGCTTCAAACTTTCTGATCAGGGTGAAATTATGCACAGTCTAGAAGGAGTGGAGGATGGAGAGTTAGTCTCAAGCCTTACTTTTTTTTTACTTCTTTACCTTTGACCTATTCAGAATTTGCATTGTGCCCCAGAGTGAGTGTTTGATATGATATGAAAGAGATGTTTCAAATTACTTACCCTTTGGTAAATAAGATGTTACTCATACTTCCTTGAATCCGGGGCTGAAGGTGATAAGGACCCTGTGAGGTATTTTAAGCAAGGAGAGTAATATCGTTACAGTCAACCCTCCATATCTGCAGACACGGACCCCACTGATGTGGAGAGCCCACTGTCATTTCATACACATAAGGGACTTGAGCAGCCTTGGATATTTGTATCCTCAGGGGGTCCTGGAACCAACCCTCCCTTACCACAGATACTGAGGGACAACTGTATATTGCAGTACTCTGGAAGGGTGGACTGAGCGGGAAAACTGGGAGGAAAGACAGCACTTGCCAGGAACTTGACGGGCTCCCTCTGTAAATCTTCACAGCGACCCGTGGGATTGATGAGGGGGAGGAAATGGAAGCCCACAAAGCTTGCCCTGCTGCTGCCTGGTGAAGATGGGAATTTAACCCTGGACTTTCAGACTTTAGGGCCTGTGCTCTTTCCACATGCTTCACCGCTTCCAGGAGGCAGGGAGCCACAAGGCTCTTGCTCGTAGTCCAGGTGAGAGATGATGAGGGCCTGACCAGGGCGGAGGTGAGAGAGGCAAGGGGGAGAGCCAGCTGGAGGGAGATAGAAGAGAATTCGGTGACTTCCTGGATGTGGCTGGGAGGAGGAATAAGGTTAACTCCAGGCTCCCAGGGTAGATGATGTTTGTTATTGAATAAAAAAACAAGGCAGCAGAAGCGAAGTCATAGTGCTAGTGCCCAGGACGGACCTGGCAAGTGGGTCTGAGAGCACCCCAGCTTTTGTAACTGCCGAAATAACCAAAGAGCTCAGCAGATCCTGGGGATTGTCTTTCAGGTTTGTTTGAAGAGACTACACCTGAGGGCCAGGGAAGAGGAGAAAGGAATTGAGTTGGCGTATCTTGAGCAGCTTCATGCTCAGCATGAAGCCTGGCTTGTCTACAAAACAACCCCGTAAGTGGAGAAGAGAGCAGCAGTGCACAGAGGCCTGCCTTCCTGCAGCCGGTCATTAAAATACAGGAAGTTCAACATGCAGCCCCTTAAGCAGGTTCAGAATGTTCTGGAAGTGGTTGGAATTGTCAAGCATTATCCAAATCAGAAATTTAATATTGGATATAATCTATATATTCCAAGAAACTTTTTATTAGATTCTATTTCTCCACCTTTTTTGTTTTCTGACATCTCCTGACTGACCATGGTGATTGATGATGATGACATAGTTGGCTCAGGGTAAAGGGCTGAAAAATTTTAGAGAAATTGTCAATGTACTAAGTTGTCATTCCTAGTTTCAGCCTTTCCTCCCTTCAGGTTTGGTGTGATGTCCATTTAAAATGTTTGAGGCTCTGAACTTCAGTATCAGTCTCAAGACTAAAGAGGAATTTCAGCCTCATCTTCCCAGCCAACTTTATTGAATTCTTTTTTTAAACTACTGTTTACATGAAATTTCCTTAAGAAGGTATGTGACCTTAGATCTGTTCTGAATTATTAAGACTGGTGAGTATGTGAAACCTGCCATCTTTTTTCTGTTCCCTAAATGTTCATGCTTCTTATAGGCTCCACTCTGAGGCTCTGCTGAACATTCCAGTGCTGGTGTTGGATGTCAATGACGATTTTTCTGAAGAAGTAACCAAACAAGAAGCGCTCATGAAGAGGGTGGGGAAGACCTTAACTCCTGCTTTCTAGTGGTTTTCCTTTTTTGCACTTTTATTGCTTCAGAGTTCAGTATGGGCCCTGTGCATTGTGCCTCAAATTGCATTTCACACTCCAAAGCCTGTGGGGCCTTGTAGAAGTTACTGATATAATCCCTATTCTCTAATATTTGGGGCCAATAACTGTTAAATACTTGACTTGTAATATGTGCTTTCCAGCTGACTCCCTCCTCTAAGGTATTCTAGAACTAGGGAAATGAGACTTCTGGATTCTATCCAGCTCTGCCACTTGATACTGTAGGACCCTGGGCAGGTCACATTTCCTTTCCATACCTATTTTCTCTTCCTCACAAAAACTCATGGGCTTGGCTACATATGCATTATAGATGGACTATTGTGTAGTCTCCTGAAAATGTGAAATTAACTTTTGTTTTTTCTCCTTCCCACAGGTAAACACCTTTGTAAAGAATCTATAACCAGTACCAGGATGTTCTAGCTGTGATCTGGGCTCTCTTTGACTCTTTGAAGCCAGAAGCATACCAAGTCACCCACCTTCCCACCCCCACTCCCATCTCCTTTCACACCTAGAGTGCTCTGACACTCAGGGGTTAGGTTTCTATTATCCTTGGACCCTGACTTTGTTTTCTTTTATATCTCAAGGACTTCTTAAGTAAAGTCTGCATTTTTGTGGATTTTGCTATCCAGTTGTTCATTTATTTCAGCATGTATCTACTGGTGCCTGCTCTGAGCTCCCCTCTAGACTGGCCATTTTCACATGAGAAAAGCCTTTGCTTTTCTTCTTCTTGAATCCTTCACCAGCCAGACTTCCTGTGTGTTCACTGGCTCCTACTGACATGCCAGGGCAGGAACTGCTTCTAGGACCCCTAACCAAGCTCTGCCTTAGGCATGAAGAAGGGAAGTAAAGTGACTCAGGAGTGGGTGGATGCTCAAGTGTGAGTCCCCAGAGCCAGGAAATGGAGCCCAAACTCCAGGAAGCTCCTCTGTCTCTTCCCATCCATCACTCTTGGTTTGGGGGATGGGGTGGGGATTTAGACCTTTGTCTTAGAGCTGAAGAACCTGGATGAAAGAAAGGGAGGGAAGGAGGGAGAGAACAAATCATGAGTCTAAAAGTTCAGCATCTGATATTTAGGGTTCGGTCATCCTGGCACTCTGGCCTGCTCCAAACACCTGACCTAGTGAGTTTCGGGTGACCTTAATGGAATCAATCTGTCTGTGCTGGAAGGAAAGAAAATAATTTCTTGTGCTGCGCTTCAAGCTTCAAGGGCAGTTTATTGTTAAGAGAGAAAAATACATGGGTCTATAGAATTGAAGTGCTTCATTGAAAGAAGACTGCAGATCCACGATTCACCGGGATCAGAATTCCTGCACTGAGCCCTTGACAGTTGCACAGGCCCGCAGGAAAATGAATGAGCTCGGGACCCAGAGTGTCCCAGGAGACAGAAACCTGTGTTTCCCTTGATGCTTGGGAAAACGAGTGTGAGACCGGTTTCTAACAAATGTGGGATGTTTTGAAATAGCACGGCATTTCTTTATCCTACTTAAAAAAACTTTTTTTTAAAGTTTATTTTTGGCTGCCTTGGGTCTTCATTGCTGTGGGCGAGGGCTACTCTTTGTTGTGGTGCGCGGACTTCTCATTGTGGTGGCTTCTCGTTGCAGAGCACAGGCTTTAGGTGTGCGGGCTTCAGTAGTTGTGGCTCGCGGGCTCTCTAGAGCACGGACTTAGTAGTTGTGGCGCATGGGCTTAGTTGCTCCGCGGCACATGGGATCTTCCCGGACCAGGGCTCGAACCCGTGTCCCCTGCACTGGCAGGTGGATTCTTAACCACTGCGCCACCTGGGAAGCCCCTATCCTGCTTAAAAAAATGTTAACAGCTTTACTGAGATGTAATTCACATACCATACAATCCACCCATTTAAAGTGTACAATTCAGTAGTTTTTAGTATAGTCATAGGGTCGTGCAACCATCACCACGATCAATTCTAGAATGTTTTCATCACCCTCAGAAGAAATGCCACACCAGCCGCTGTCACTCCCCCACAATCCCCACCCACCACATGCGCCCCACCCTGGGCAATCACCAGTCTACTTTCTATCTCTACTGATTGGCCTATTCTGGACATTTCATATAAATGGAATCACATAATATGTGGCCTTTTGTGACTGGCTTCTTTCGTTTTAAGCTTCAAGCTTTTCGTTTAAGCTTTCAAGCTTCATCGAAGTTGTAACACGTATCAGTACTTCATTCCTTTTTATGACTAAATATTTCGTTTTGTGAATATACCACATTTTGTTTATTCATCCATTGATGCACATGTGGATTACATTTTTTGACTATTAAGAATAACACTGCTGGGGGCTTCCCTGGTGGCGCAGTGGTTGAGAGTCCGCCTGCCGGTGCGGGGGACGCGGGTTCGTGCCCGGGTCTGGGGGGGTCCCACGTGCCGCGGAGCGGCTGGGCCCGTGAGCCATGGCCGCTGAGCCTGCGCATCGGAAGCCTGTGCTCCGCGGCGGGAGAGGCCGCGGCGGTGAGAGGCCCGTGTACCACAAAAAAAAAAAAAAAAAAAAAAAAACACTGCTACGAAAATTCGTATACAGGTTTTTGTGTGGATGTATGTTTTCTTTTTTGTGTGTGTGGTATGCAGGCCTCTCACTGTTGTGGCCTCTCCCGTTGCGGAGCACAGGCTCAGCAACCATGGCTCAGGGGCCCAGCGGCTCCGCGGCATGTGGGATCTTCCCGCACCGGAGCACGAACCCGTGTCCCATGCATCTGCAGGCGGACTCTCAACCACTGCGCCACCAGGGAAGCCCAAGGACGTATGTTTTCATTGCTCTTGGGTATATACCGAGGAACGGAATTATTGGGTCAAATGATAACTCCACGTTTAACTGTTTGGGGAACTGCTAAACTTCCAGAATTCCATGTTACATTCTCTCCAGCAATGTATGAGTGTTCCACTTTCTCCACATCCTTGCCATCTATCATTTTGATTATAACCATCCTAACAGGAGTGAAGTCGTATCTCATTGTGGCTTTGATTTACATTCCCTTAATGGCTAATGATGTTGAGCAAAACTTTTCATGTGCTTATTGGTCATTTGTATATCTTCTTTGGAAAAAAATGTCTTCAAATTCTTTGTCCAGTTTTTCAATTCTGTTATTTGGCTTTTTATTGTTGAGTTGTAAGAGTATATATTCTGATACAAGTCCTTATTACATATATGATTTACACATATTTTCTCCCATTCTGTGGGTTGTATTTTCATTTTGATAGTGTCCTTTGAAGCACAAAAAGTTTTTTTATCTTGATGAAGTCAAATTTATTCTTGTCACTTATTTTGGCACCATGTCTAAGAAAGTTTTGAATAACCTAGGGTCACAAACATCTCCTATGTTTTCTTCTAAGAGTTGTATAGTTTTAGCTCTTACATTAGGTCTGTGATCCATTTTGAGTTAATTTTTTGTAGAGTGTAAGGAAGGGATTCAGCGTCATTCTTTTGCATGTGTATATCCAGTTATTCCAACACCATTTGTAGAAAAGATGAATCTTTTCTCCCCTTGAATTGTCTTGGCACCATGTTGAAAATCTGTCCCACTTGTTCTTGGGTTTATTTGCTGCTTCAGGCTTTGGACAAGACCAGGGATGAACACAGGGTATTAGGTGTGTTTTGGAAACTCAATGGTTTTGGTCCTTTAGCTTTGAGGGGCCTGAATGTTTCATTCCCATTTAAGTTTCCAGGAACCACGAATGTAGAAATCACCTGTAAACCCAGAGTAAGAGCACTAGGCCCCCACCCTTCATTTATTCAACCATCAACAAATATCTGACTCTCTGCCATATGCCAGGGACCAAGGCGATAACAGTGAACACAACAGAAGGCAGACCTTGTCCTCACCTCACAGAACTTGTCATCTAATGGAGAGGGTGATACACACTGAACAAGTATTGCAGGTGTAGTGACTGTTTCAAAAGATGTACTGGTGTGGGCTTCCCTGGTGGCACAGTGGTTGAGAATCCGCCTGCCGATGCAGGGGACACGGGTTGGTGCCCTGGTCCGGGAAGATCCGGAGCCTGTGCTCCGCAACGGGAGAGGCCACAACAGTGAGAGGCCCGCGTACCGCAAAAAAAAAAAAAAAAAAAAAAGATGTACAGGTGTACTGTGGGGGTGTGGGGGTCTATAACAGGAGGAGCCAACATAATCTGGCATAGTCCCCCTACAAAAGTGGCATCTATTCTGAAGAATGAGTGGGGTATTTAGGCAGAGAAAAATTTTGTGTGCCAAGGCCTTCATGTGAGAATGAGGCATTAGGCCCAGACTGTCAAAACTTGATGAGGTTAATGAGCTTATCATTTAAGAATATCCTCCTCTCCACATTCTTCACTTAGTCTTCTAAAGTCTGATAATCTACAAATTCAGCGTTTCTTTCCATTTGTAAACATTGCCTTTAGAATGTAAATGTTCTCTAAGATAGTCAAAGCCATCAACAGTCTCACTTGGGTGAAATAATTTGCCATTTTCCAAATTGGTAGCTGAGCTCGTCTGGCGAGAGAGAGTACATATTTAATGAGAAGCAGTTTGGGACTTTAAGGATGGGGGTGGGGTAGGTCTGAGTGAAGTGTTTAAATATGGAGATTAGGTCTGCACTGGCAGGCCTGTCTGGGTGGGCTGTTCTCACTCTTGGATTAGACGGTCCCCCAGAGTCAAATAACGGGATTAACACATTAAAAAAGCTACATTTCTTTCCGGCTTATGATGTAGTAAAACCTGCTGTTCTAGAACCAGAATAATTACCTTAATGGGTTTATAACATGGATTGAGGTTGTGAAAGTTCTCAAACTCTCAGGCTTTTAACATGAAGGGAGAAGGTGATAGTTTCAGGTGAAAGAGGCTGTTTTATATACAAATGCGAAAATCACTGGGAAAATGAAGCAAGAAAATAACATGTATTTTAAAATTGAAAGACTAACCTTCAGCCCTCACTTTAAAGAGTAGGCAGTTTAAATCTCTGGACCACTTTCTCTCTCTCTCTTTTTTTTTTTTTTTTAGTATTTATTTATTTAGCTGTGACAGGCATTAGTTGTGGCACACGGGATCTTCGTTGTGGCATGCGGGATCTTTAGTTGCGGAATGCGAACTCTTAGTTGCAGCATGTGAGATCTAGTTCCCAGACCTGGGATTGAACCCAGCCCCCTGCATTGGGAGCCTGGAGTCTTAGCCACTGGACCACCAGGGAAGTCCCTACTTCCTCCTTCTTGGAACTCTTTCCTTTGTTGGTCTCTTCTGACTTTTCCACTACTTGGTGTCTCTCTTTCTGTCTCCTTGGCCGACTCACCTTGGTTTCCTCTCCTCTGAAGTGTTGGTGTTGCCCCAGGCACCCTCGGCTGACTTCTGTCTCTCCTCACTCCTCTTGTTTGTGGTCTTGTATTTGTTTTCTATTGTTGCCGTGTCAAATTACCATAAAGGTGACTTAAAGCAGTACAGACTTATTATCTCACAGTATTGTAGGTCAGAACTCTACCATGGATCTCATTGGGTTAAAATCAAATTATCAACATGACTGTGTTCCTTTCTGGAGGTTCTAGAGGAGAATTTGTTCCCTTACCTTTTTTGTCTTCTAGATGCTGCCCACATTCCTTGGCTTGTGGTCCTTTCCTCTTCAATGTTGCATCTCTGACCCTTCCATCATCACATCTCTCTCTGACTACAGCCAGGAAAGGTTCTTTGCTTTTAAGGGCCCACTTGATTACATTGGGCTCATCTGGAGAATCCATTTCAAGGTCTTTAGCCTTAACTACATCTGCAAAGTCCCTTTTGCTAGTAAAGTAACATTCACAGGTGCCAAGGATTAGCATGTGGACTTTTTTTTGGCGTGGGGCAATCATCCCGCCTTGCACAGATCTCAAACACTGTCAAGGTGTACACTATTAACATGGGGTGAGGACTTTTTAAAAACTTGGAGATGTTATGGAAAATGTGGATCATTTGCAATAGCGGAGAGAATAGTACAGAGAACTCCCATATCCCTATTGCTCATGTCATAATCAATCAGCCTAAGATCACTGGGAACAGACCTGTATTTTGACAAAAATCAGATTTATTAACTCATTGAAATGAAGGAGGCCACATACCAGAGAAACTATGGGTGTTTCACCAAACAGGCAAAGAGAGAGTTATAGGACTTAGGGTAAGGATAGAATTTTGGTAAAATTTAAATGAAGCAATGTTTTGGTAGGCTCAACGCGAAGCAGGAGTCAACATCTGGTCTGAACTGCACAGTAGACCAAGGTTCATTTCCTTAGGAAGTGCAAAGTTAAGATAAACATGGAATGTTGTGCTCAGAAGCCCCTTATCTGAAGCTCTGAACCTGGGTTGCAAATCAAGACTGCTTCCCTGGGAATTCCCTGGCAGTCCAGTGGTTAGGACTCCGCGCTTTCACTGCTGAGGGCGTGGGTACGATTCCTGGTTGGGGAACTAAAATCCCGCAAGCCATGTGGTAAGGCCAAAAAAGAAAAGAAAAAAAAAAAGACTGCTTCCCTGTGTCAAAGTGACTTAGATCCTCCTGGCAACAGAAGAGTGATTCATTTTTACTGATAAAATTTCAAACAGCAAAGTTTCTGATGGTCTATCATTTTAGAGAACAAGGTTTCCCAGTGAGTCAGAAAGCAGTAGTCACACAAAAAAAGGGGTGGTTATGATACTTTAGCTGCAGTGTGCCCTTGGGAGGAATATTGTTTCATAGTAACTTTGTAGCTAGCTTTATCTATCTATGTCTGTCCTCCCAGCCTGATGAATGGCAGGGCAGCTTTTTCTTCCCCTGAGCAAGAGCTAGTTTTTACTTTTTCACCCACTTCAGTTATCTACTCATAGCCAATTTTGTTTCACCTATAGCCTACCCACCATTCTCAGATGATTTTGAAGCAAATCACAGACAGGAAGATGACTTCTAAAGCTACAGCTATATTGACCTCTGGATGTCATTACCTGGACATCCCTTATGCTCAGTGTGTACAAGACAGAGTTCTCAACCCCACCCCCACCTCAGCCAACAAAATCTGTTTCTCCTGCTTCTCCATTCACCCAGCTGACTCAGTAGAAGCTTTGGAGTCATCTTTGCCCCTCCAGCTCTCATTGTCCCCTCCTTTTTCACCAAAGTCTACCTTTTCATCTCTGGAATCTCTCAAATCTTCTCTGCACCTCACTTTGTTTCTCTAGTTGCAGGTGTAGTGGATATTGTGGTTGACTCGCCAGCATTCATTCACTCTACCTGCTGTGTCATGGTGCTCACAGGTCTCCCTTCTCGGTGTGGGTGGCCAAAGCCAGGAGTGGCTGCAACACCCACTCGCCGGCCAAGCCCCGGCCAAAGCCCGCCCATCACTACTACCACTAATCGTCTCTTTCCTGAGATACCTCAACTAAACCATGAATTAAAGACCTGTGGTTTCTATGCAAAAGAACAGCTTCAGGTCCAGTCTCAGGCCCCACCCCTGCCACCAGATAGCTGCCCCTCAGTCCTTCCCGTGTGGAAGTATCCCAGCTGCCGTGGATTTTTTTGTTTGTTTTTGTTTTGTTTTGTTTGTTTGTTTTTCAGCTGCCATGTTTTTATAACCTCACCTCCCACCACTCATTCCATAAACCCACAAGACTAACCTAGGTTCCAGAATACAACCTGTGTTTCCTGCATAATGCAATGCTTTTCTCTCCCTCTCTCACGATCTTCCCGGACCAGGGCACAAACCCGCATCCCCTGCGTCGGCAGGTGGACCCTCAACCACTGCGCCACCAGGGAAGTCCTCCCCACTCTTTTTAAACTGGAAGACCTACTTATTCTGCCAGCCCCAAGTGTGCTCCTCCTCTCTCTGTGAGGCTCTTCCCTCGCCCCTCACACAAGTATCCAGGCTTTGTGCCTTGGACCCTCTGCTTATTAAACTATGTCAAACTGTGTATCAGACCTGAATAAAGTTGCCTGGAGGCATCTCTCCCTGCTGCGCTTTGCCATTCTCAACACAGACCATCTTAGTCACTTAGCACAGTGCCTGACGTGTATCTATTTATTGATATTTATTGAGTGACTAACAGAGACTTGCTAAATAAATGAATGTTGTTAACTAGAGTTATGATCTGCCTTTTCTGAGATCACTGGGCGTGTGAGCTTCATATCACAATCATTAATGTATGAATTACCTTCCAAATATTAAGCACTTTGAGGATATGCAAGAAAATTATAGGTCCAGACCCCACCCTCATGTTGTCAAAGGGAGCCAATTATTGAATGCCTACTGTGTGCCAGCCCCTCCCGAACACTGTGTAAATGTTAATCAATCCTCTCAATAATCTTATGAAGGAAGTTTAATATTCCAGTTTTTATCAGTGAGGAAACTGCAGCTCAGAGAAGTTCAGTAACTCACACATGGTCTCTCAGTAAGTGATGGAGCCAGGACTTAAACCCTGGTCCACCCTGACCCCCTGTAGAGCCTGTTCTCTTTCCACATCAAACTGACTTGTAAGGGAGACAAGTCTAGACTTTCAGAAAAGAGGGCAAGCACGTATTTCTTTGGCTGCCTGTCTGGGTTTACCAGCCTGCTTTTGTTGCCTGGGTAGGAAGACCTTCTAGCTTACCAGCACTGCTGGGTGGAGGCTCCCATGTGTATCTTTTTTTCTTTTTTTGCCACACCACGCAGCTTGCAGGATCTTAGTTGCCCAACCAGGGATTGAAACTGGGCCCTTGGCAGTGGAAGCACAGAGTCCTAACTACTGGACCCCCAGAGAATTCCCGAGGAAGGAGTTTTTCTTTCTTTTTTTTTTTTTTTTTTTGGCTCCCAGGTGTATCCTAAATATACCTCTGGCCCCCTGGGGCCCTGAGCAGGCCCTGCATCTTCAAGGTAGTGAGGCCCTTCAGATGCTGGGCAGTGGGGTGTATTTGCAAGTTCGAAGGTTGTGGAATGCCTTTACAAGTGCCTTCCTATCCCACTTCCTGGACCAACCTGTCCATTGGTATCAGGTTGTTCTCCTAAAACACCTTTAATAATGTTAATATTCTCCTTTAAAAAAGTTGCTGTCTACATGTAGAGTGGGATCCTGGAATAGAAAAAAGATATTAGTGGAAAAACTAGTGAAATTCAAATCAAGTCTGGAGTTTGAGTAACAGTAATGTACCAATATCAGCTTCTTAGTTTTAACAAATGTACCATATAATGTAAGATGTTAGCACTAGGGAAAACTGGGTGAGGGATATATGGAAATTCTCCATGCCATTTTTGAAACTTTTCTGTAAATCCAAAATTATTCCCAAATAAAAGTTCATTTTTCAGGAATGTCAGTGCCTCTTGCAAGGTGATGACTAGGTTCCTTAACTGGGCTTTTGGGGTCTTCCAGCCTCATCTTCCCCTGCCCCTGTGAAAGAACCCTCTGTTCCAGCTCAACGGTTCTCTGAACTCACTGTCCTCTGAACCAAGCAGTGCTCTCCTGGTCCCCATATTTACCCTAACCTCACCCCCTGCTGGACTGATGACAGCCAGAGACTCCATCATGGTCCGAAACTGCAATGAGAAGCAAGTTCCTGTGAACCTGATGAAGCCCCAGGGCCCGTCGTCTGCAAGGCCCCAGAGGGTCCACCACAGTTGTGGTGAGAATGTGACCCCCCTGCAACTGTTGCTGTCACAGAAAGTTCTCAGGGACCTGAATCTGGTAGGGATAGCTGACTCCTAGAATCTAGGCCACATGCCCTGGACATGCCAAGTAGCTGCAAGGGAGTCTGGGAAAAACATTATCTGAGTTCATTTTCACTGTGGGAGGTGGGCACTACCTCTAACACAGTGGTCCTTCACAGAGTGGGAGATGTTCACTACAGATAGATTTTCTAGAGCCAAAGCTTCCACTAGGGACCATCGGGCTCAGGTGACACTTGGGAGACTCCAGCTGGGTCTGGCCTGGAGGTTGCATGGTGCAGACCGTGCTCCTATATTTGATTCACTAGGTAAGGGTCAGGGGGACTTCACCTCCTGAGAGTACCTGGGTTAAAACCCTGAAAGTGGGAAGGGCCCACATTCACACCTTTGCGAGCAGTGATGGGAAAGACAACACTGGGGAAGCGACCACCTGCTCTGAGGCAAGAAAGCACTGGGCATCTGTGAGCAGATCCAGCGTTCAGTGTTCTCCTATCATTCCTGCAGCCACCGGGAGCGTCTGACTCCTCCTCTCACTCATCCCCAATATCCAGGCAATCATCTGAGGCTAGTAACAGCCCTCCTAATATTTCTCATATCTGTTTCATCAGCAAGCACCCTCTTCAAGAAGCCTTTGCTTACTGCCTCGCCCCCCCCCCCAGCTGGGTCAGGTACCCGTCATTGTGCTCCTGTTGAGTGCCTTTCGCATATATCTTATTGTTGCACTTGCCACACAGCATTAAAATGATCTATTTCTTTGTCTCTTTATTAGACTCAGAATGAGTCTTATTCCTCTTTGTCTCTCCTGTGTCTGGCACATACGAGTGAAGAGCTCGATAAATATTAAACAAATGGAAAGAAGTAGGCTGAGCTTAAGAAGGGCCCCTTGGACTAAGCAATGAAATGTCCCCTACACCCTTACCCCTTATGCTCCCAGCTACATGCTACCTACTTGCCAAGTCCCAGGCCAGCTCCCAGCTAGGCTCTGAGCAGCTTATCCACCTCTGGACTAGATTATGTGATTGTGTGATCCTTAGAGTAAATGGCAGAAATAGAAGATGGGCAGTGAGCCCTTGGATTCTGCCGGCAGCACCCCTGCCCCAGGTGATCCTGGAGCCACTGGGACCATGAGTGCCCCTTGAGGAGGGAATTGCAGAAGAAAGCAGCAGCCCGGGGCTTAACTTGGTAAAACTGCAGCAGCAACTGTGGATTGCCCTCCTCAGACTCCTTCTACACAAGAAAGAACCTCTAAGTGACTGTCGTTGGGGGTTTTATCCTTATGTACCGTTGTGGCTCTGAGGGTGTTGCAACATTCTCTCTTGCCTAATTTGGGGCCCTGCTGCAGGGCAGTTGTGTCAGATGGCTTGCAAATGGGGAGCCCAGGGAATGTTACCTGGTACTAGGGACCACCTGAAGTTGACAGATGAGGAATGAGAAAAGCATGTAGGAAGAAACTGTGTCACCTTGGGCAAGTCTTGATACCTCAGGTTTTTTGCATTGAAAACAAAGATAATCTTCAAGGTCCTTACAGTCCTATGTTCAAAATATTTGCCCTATGAATGAAGAAGTCACATGGAATGGATGGAAGGCTTGGGTTTGGTGTCAGACAAGCCTAGGTTCCAATCCTGGCTGTGCCACACTAGCCAGCAATGCAACTTAGGCACTCTTAACCTCTCTGAGCTTCTATTCTTACCTCTGAAAGTGAAATAAACTCTGCACCTACTTTGCAAGGGTGTTTCAAGGATTAGAAATACTGGAGATAAACTTCTGGGCACAAAAGTAGACGATCGAAAAATGGAGCCAGCATGTCTGTGTGGGTGGAGCGGTGGTGAGAGTGGGAAAGTCCTTCACAGTCTGTCTCTGAGCTGAGCCTTGAAGGACGAGCTGAGAGGTGTGATGGAGGCAGAACGGCAAGGACGTGCAAGCAGGTGGGCAGCACGGGCCAAGGAAGGAAGAGACATGATGCGATAGTTACAAATGGACACAATGTGGTCCCAAATGGAGAGAGACAACATGACCCTAAGTGTGACGCAGGACGCATGGTAACAGGTGCTACTTCCACCTACGGAAGCTTCATGGGTCACATGGCATTCGAGCTGGGCAATAAATGATAGCAGGATTTCCAGAGCAAAAGTTGTGGTTAGAATGGCTTTGGGGTAAACACCAAGAGCAAAGGCAGGGAACTAAGAAAGAGTCCTGCGTGCCTAAGGCAGGGGAGGCCTTGAGGCTGGAGGAGGGCGGCAGTGGACGAAGAAGGCTCGAAGGTTTTCAGTAGAGCGCTCGGAGCGGCCGAGACAAGCCGGGCCGGCGCCGACCCAGCGCTCACAACGACTCGCTGACTCTACCTGCTTCTCCGCGGCGCCTCCACGCGGGTTGCGTCCGCGAGGCCAGAGCCAGAAGGCCGGGGTCTGGAAGGAGCCTCTGAGGTCCCCGGGGCGCCCTGGTAAAGGAGCTGGCGCGGGACTTGTGCTCAGAAGGCGGAGGGCTGGGAGAGCAGGCGGGCATTCGCTGCAACTTCCTTCCCGCCTGGCTGCTGGCTGCGTGCCCTGAACTTGACCTCAGATGACCTCTGTGTTCCCTTCTTGGAAACTGTTCCATTGCCAGGAGCAGTTGAGCTCTGTCTTTGGCTTTCTTTTTACTTCCGAGCAGGGATCTCGTCTCAGCTGAGACTGGCTCCTGCTGCCCCCCGAGTCTCCGCTCCTTCAGCAGCACCTTGCTTTCCCTTCACGGCCGCCAGCGGGGTGCTTGCTGTTAGCAACCTGCTCTCCTTGCTTCCTGTCCGCCTTCATTGTTCTTAGGACTGATGGCTTTAAGAGTGTGAGATCACTGTATGGATAAAGAACAAGGGCAGAGGTGTGAAATCCCCCTACCCCCACCCCCCGGCCCCAGCGCCCCAGACACACAGCTAGTTAACAGCTGAGCAGAATCAACCCAGGAGTTCTGACTCGCAGGCGGATGCTCTCAGTCCGGGCTAGGAGCTGCTTAACTGTGTACTCCTCAAATTCATAAGTGCCTGGAACTGTGGACCTTGGCTCATTTGCAAGTCTTAACTTGGATTAATGTCAGTGTCTTGAAATTCTTGCGTGAAAAAGTGAATTATGTTTGGGGTATTGTCCTTGTTGACAATACCATGTTTGCATGTTTTGTGGATTGGGTTGGCATGAAAAATAATTCCAGAAATGCCTGGATTTGTCCAGTGTTGCTGATTAGTGTTGTTTTAGGAGACTAAATCCAGTATTAGCCCCAATAAGGGGAAGGAACTGCGTCATTTTCTCCGTAGTCAAATGCACAAGGGGTACCACAGCATGCTTATCAAAAGAAAGAGACAGATTTCTGGTCAACATACAAGCTAGAAATTATTACTCCAGCTTTTCCAGACTTACCTTTTGAGCCAGTTTCTGGGTCCCAGTAGAGAGCCAGGTTCCGTTCACCACTCAGGGCCCCAGGTGCTGTGCAGGGTGCTGGGAATACACTGGTAGCAAGACAGACATACATGTGTACCTTACAAGGGACCTCTTCGCTTAAAAAAATAAAACGTCTAACCTAGGCTTGAATACCATCTAACTTGTCAGGTTGGTTCTAAAAGATATTTCTGGGTGCTTTCTAAAATTAAGCTTCTCTTCAAAGGATGGAGAATGAATTCACTGATTGAAAATACTCAGAAAATAATGTAGCTTAGACAAAGGCAATCTCAAAAGAGGAATGACTAAGACATTTTAAGCAATGGCCACATAATCTCCCAAGGAGATGATTTAGATAAGAGCATTTATTTAGAAGTAGACACTCTGGGGACTTCCCTGGTGGTCCAGTGGTTAAGACTCCACACTCTCAATGAGGGGGGGCCTGGGTTCGATCCCTGGTCGGGGAACTAGATCCCGCATGCCACAACTAAGACCCAGTGCAGCCAAATAAATAAATAAATGTGTTGTTGTTGCTGTTTTTATTTTTTTAAAAAGAGAAGAAGTAGACATTCTGGGGTGTTTGTGTAGGATGCAAAGGCACATTTTCATGAGAACAAAGTTTTGGCTTCCAGAGGCCAGCCACCTTTCAAAGCAAGATGACCGAGTGGTCTGAACCAACTCAGATCTATTGGCTTTTGTCCACTGCCTATGAGCCCTCAGGCTAGGACTGCCCCAGGCATCCACGTTTGACAGCATCTTCCTACAGGATCTCCGAATCAAATCAAATTACAAGACTGACACAGCTTTGAAACAAACTTGTTTATTTGCATGGGTTCCCAAGTTGCCAAGGATATTTCATTGATCAAAGACAGTTGCTATCATCTAAGTTTCCAGGTTCTCAAAAACAGTACATTCTATATGCTTTCTATTTCACACAGACTTTCTCATTCATCCTCTCCTTGAAGCCACACCCCAAATCTTGCATTACATATTCCCATTTTACAGATTGACTAAGGTGCAGTTAAATGACTCACCTAAAGCACACAGCTAGAGAGGCCACTTGGAGCTTGAAATCAGGTCCTGCAGTTCCTCCTCTGCCAGACCACAGTGGCCTAAACTCCTGGGGAAACTTGTGATGGCTTGTGCAAACACATCCCAGCCTAGCTGCACATTATACCCCCACCCAAAAGTGACTAGATATTGCCAAGGGCATAACGCCCTGGCCCCTGCTCAGCACGAATCTCCGAGGGTGGGGCCCAGGCAATGGCTTCTTTAAGTTCTTTACGGTGGCTCCAGTGTGCAAAGTCAAAACCTTTCTGTTAATCATTATTACTTGCTTCCTGCTCTCTCGAGGACCTGCTTTAAGGCATAAATGTTCCACTTGCCTGTTTTCAAAAATAATTTTCTATTTCTCAATTATAAGAATTATATCCATTTATTGTAGAAATTTTAGAAGAAAGGTATAAAGAACAAAAATCATCCAGAGACCCATTATTATTATTTTTATGTATTCCCTTCCAATCTTTGTGCATATTGACTTACAAATTCTTGATAATACAATATATACTGATTATTTTCTTTTTACTTCATATGGTAAATATTTTCCAATATTACCAAATATTTTTCAAAAACACTATTTTAATATTAAGACATAAAAGATTTTTAAAGATGTGGTCCACAACATTAATAGTGATTAACACTGGACTGCAGATTTTTTTCAGATTTTTCTTTTTGCTCATTTGTATACTCACTTTTCTGTAATTAACTTGTGTTTGTTTAATTTTTAAATTAATGAAATTATTATAATGGCTGCATCATATTCTGCTGTGCTTACATCTTATGAATTAATCATTCTTTAATGTTGGACATTTAGGTTGTTTCTAATTTTGTTGTTATAAACAAGCCTTCCATGAAGACCCTTGTACCTTGATTTTTGTGCACCTCTTTCCTAGAAGTGAGATTATCGAGAGGGTATAAACATTTTGAAGGTATTGACAGGCATGTGAAATTGCTTGCCAAAAGGGTATGTGAGTTTATGGTCTCATCAGTGGCATATCTTGGCAAAGAAAACCGTTAACAGTATTTGCAAAACTGAGTACAGTTGATCTTTGAACAACACGGGGGTTAGGGCACTGACACTATGGGAAGTCCAAAATCCCGGTATAATGTAGTCAGCCCTCTGTATCCTTGGTTCCTCTGTATCCCTAGTTCTGCATCCTCAGATTCAACCAACTGCAGGTGGTGTAATACTGTAGTATTTACTATTGAAAAAGATCCAGGTTCAGTGGACCCGCACAGTTCAGACCTGTATTATTCAAGAGTCAACTGTATTTTCATTTTGTGATCTGTCAGCTTTGCTATGATTATGAATGAGGTTGGACTTTTTATATCTTTTTTGGTTATTTGTATTTCCTCTTTGTGAGTGTTCACATTCTTTGCCTTTTTGTCCCCTTGTGGGTGATTTTTTCTTATATATCAACTACATAACACTTTTCATTTGTTTTGTAAATATTTTCCCTGAATTTATAATTTAATTTGGGTTGTTGACATGCAGAAAGATTCAGTGATTTATGCTTAGAAATACTTTTTGATTTGCTTGATAAGGTAAATAGTTACCATTTTTCTTCTACAGGTCTCAATGAATAAATGCCTGCTTAAGTAAGAAAAATTTTTCTGGTTAAGCAGGATTTTAATTGTCTGATCTAAGAAACAGTCCATCTCCTATAGGAACCAGACTTGGAATTATCAAAACTACGATACTTTCGGGCTTCCCTGGTGGCGCAGTGGTTGGAAGTCCACCTGCTGATGCAGGGGACATGGGTTCGTGCCCCGGTCCGGGAAGATCCCACATGCCGCGGAGCGGCTGGGCCCGTGAGCCATGGCCGCTGAGCCTGCGCTCCGCAACAGGAGAGGCCACCACAGTGAGAGGCCCACGTACCGCAAAACAACAACAACAACAACAAACAAACAAAAACTACGATACTTTTATTGTATACGTTCCTTGAACTACCCCACCCGATACATGTAAAAAAACTTGTTGGTAGTTCCCACGTTTGTAGGGAAAAACGTTTCAAAAGCAAACTAGATGACATAGTCTCTCACAAAAGACTGCCCACCGTCAAACTAACAAAAGCCCATTTCCACTCTGTATTCAAAAACAGGTGGGTCTTAGGATGGTACTACTGGGCCTCAGGTAGAAACTTCCTCTCAGGTCAACCCCCGCACCTCCTCTGCCCCCCCCCCCCCTCCGGTCCCATGCCTTGGGTACAGACTCTAATCCTGAGTATGGTTGCTCTGGCATGTAATATATGGGACATATGGACACTAAAAAATTATTTGTTGTTTCTCTGACTTTTGAATTTAACTGGACGTTCTGTATTTGTATTTGCTAAATCTGGCAACCTTAATCCTGAGGTTTTCTTTCAGTGTTGATGTTGGAGCCCACGTCCCAGGAATGCCCACAGACAACAGTAGATAGACCTGGCACCTCCGGCATACCACATGAAGGAATTTACCTGCCTTCCTCCAAAGAGGGCTCTTGCAGCCAAGAGGCCCCAGAGATATTTTCAAAAATCCCTACCCACTGACTTTTCTACAGAGATCAGCATGTGCTTGTAAACCTGAGCTCTTCTCCAGGTCTCTCAGTGTGTGTGTGTGTGTGTGTGTGTGGGGGGGTGCTTCCAGACTTCCTGTACTTCATTGTTCTTCTTCCTTCTTTTCCCAGCAGCTGTGAGGCTCCTCTTGGGCCTGTGGACCTGGGCAGGCCCTGTTGAGTAGCCCACGCACATCCCTGTTTTTTGTTTTGTTTTGTTTTTTTATAAATTATTTATTTATTTTTGGCTGCGTTGGGTCTTCATTGCTGTGCGCGGGCTTTCTCTAGTTGTGGCGAGCGGGGGGACTCTTCGTTGTGGTGCGTGGGCTTCTCATTGCAGTGGCTTCTCTTGTTGCAGAGCATGGGCTCTAGGTGCACGGGCTTCAGTAGCTGTGGCTCACAGGCCCTAGAGTGCAGGCTCAGTAGTTGTGGCACACGGGATTATTTGCTCCACGGCATGTGGTATCTTCCTGGACCAGGGCTCGAACCCCTGTCCCCTGCATTGGCAGGCGGATTCTTAACCACTGTGCCACCAGGGAAATCCCTATATCCCTGTTTGAATGGCCAATCTTTTTGTTCACTGTGGCCCCTTTCTGCCTGAACACCCATTTTCTGTCTTACAGGCTTTTGATTCACTATAAATAATTAGACTGTTTCCCGAAGGCTCGATGTTCAAATTCAAGTTTTACTGCGGTTTGAGATGGCTGAATATCAGGTGGATGTGGGTGATGGCCTAGTCATGCCACCATTAGGGACCATCCTAGAAATTGGCGAGTAGACTGAGATGTAAGCTGATAATCCCCTCCGTGGTTTAGCAGATAAATAGTACAATGTTGGGAACACAGAATACCTCCCCAGGAACGAGGCTAGAGTGACCTTGAATGACTGGATCCATTAGTGCAGGTATTTCCAAGAACCTCTCTCCCAGGTCCATGGGGGACACCTGTGTCTTTTTTATCTCTAGCCTTCTTATCCCTAGCCCCTGTAGACTTCTAAAGCAGAGCTTCTCAAACTTTAGGGCACCTATGTATCACAATGGCTGAGTGGGAAGAAAGGGGTCTCTGGTAGGGCTTCTGAAGATCTGTCCCCCTGCAATGCACTGTTCCTGCAAATGGGACTTGACCCTCGCCCATAAAAGGATATGGGGAAGGGCAGCCTCAAGGATGAAAGGGGTTGATATCAAGTTCAGGTCTCAGGTGGGACAAGTAGGCCCCTGCTCAACAGGAGATGGGATGGAAACAACATACGGAAATAAGTTATTGAGACAAACTGGTTGAAGTTGAACCAACCTTTTAGGGAGGCTCAGCTCTTTCCATGAAGCCTTTGCACTCCTCTAACTGGATTCTCAGGATTTGTAGTTCAGGAATTTCACGATTTTTATTTTCACGTATTTTCTGTGGCTTCCTCCCCCTAACTCCCCACTTTTTTTCTTTTTTTTTTTTTTAACAAGTTCCTTTTAAAAATGGTGACCTCGTTTGAGGATTTGATGTTGAAGTTTAACCAAGAGGTAGATCTAGGATCTGAGCACAGCCACTTTCCCCTCCTGAACCCCAGGCCCTTCTATGCGCTGCTTCCTGGGTCTCTCTGTGGGCGGGTCCCACAGGCTCCTCAATTGGAACATGTCCTTGCTGACCTCCTTTAGCAAACTGCTCCTCCTCTAGGCCCCTTGTTGCTACCATCCACCCTGCTGCTCTTCCAGAAATCTCCTCCCCACCCCTCATCCAATCAGCCCCTTCCTGTTATTTGATTCCCTAAGTCTCTCCAATAAGTACTTCTCTTTATCCCCACCACCACTGCCCTAATGGAGGCCATTAGGCCATTTTTCTCACCTGGGTTCCTGCAACAGCCTTCCAACTGGTTCCTCTGCCTCTGTTCCAAGACCCCAGATTGAAGCTGGCACTGGACAAGATATGGTCCCCATCCACTACACAGTGGATGGGACAGACTGACTCATTCTTATGATATGATTGGTGGGCCCAGTCTCGAGACATCATCAAAGGCTTCCCAGATTGTCACCTGAGTTTAGCCAGGAAGGATGAGTGGGAGTGAATGGCAAGAAGGCGGGAAATGCTTCTGCCACAGCTGTGCTGTTTTAGTAGTTTCTTTACTAGGCAGGCCTCTAGTGACATATATACTGAGTCCCTTCCTTTTCTGGATTCTTTTTTTATTTACACATTAATTTCTACTGTGTTTGCTCCACTGTCACTCTCCTCTCCCACCATGCTTCCCTCAACTCAGGTTTCTTTCTACTAGTCTAAATCTCTGAACATGCATAGTGGGAGGAATGACACCCATTAGAGTAGAAATCTCAAATATTTGTCCCCAGGAGGGAGAAATGCTCCTGAAATGAGCAGAACTGATTGCATTAACACTTGCCTCAAATACACACACACACACACACACACACACACACACACACACACACACATCCACCTCACACATATGCACACGTACTATTCCCTGTGTATTAATTATTAGTGCTGTTAACCAAATATTTTTGCTTCTCCTTCCAGGCACATGGGAGCATTGCACCTATGTCATTCCCCTGCTCCCTTATGACTTGCTTTGGCCAATGAAATCAGAACAAAAGTGATGTGTGTTACTTCCAGGTAAATGCTTTAAGAGTTAGTGCTCTATTGGCCCCACCCTCATTTCCTGCCTTCAGGGTTGAGGAGGCAACATGTCTAGTTGCAGCAGCCTGAGTCCCTAAGTGGCTATGGAAGACAGAGCTCCTGTTGATCCCCAGTAGACATATTTCATGATGGAGAAATAAAATTTTGTCAAACCACTGAGACCTGGGGATTGCTTCTTACTCTAGCACAACTTAACTGATCCTGACTGATACACCCAGTCAAATCAAGGTTTGGGGGCACCAAGCAAGGCCTTTATTCCTGTTGGGTATTATGAAAGGGACACCTGCATGCTCCTTGTAAGTTATGTACCTATTTAATTGAACCTAAATTCAAAATGAAGTCACAGAAATAGCTATAAAACATGAAAGCATTTGCTGAGTTATCCAAAAGCATAATCTAGATACCCTACACATGTCGCACTAACCAGTGCATGTCCAAAAGCAATGCACTAACGAATCTCCCTTTCACCAAGAGCAAAATGCCAGTTTCTTCCCCCAGAACAGGCCTGGCACTGATAGGCTAGTTTCAGAGGTCCTGGATGGCAGGCCTGATTCTGACACTTAGTGGTGAATTACCTTGGAAAATTTACCCCTCTGAGTCCCAGTTCCCTTATCTGTAAAATGGTTATAATAACAATAATAACTATGTCATAGAAAGAAAAGGAAAGTAACATTTGCACATTTGGTGTAAAAGCCACTCTGCAGACAGAACTGGAAAGGGTGTGGAAGCGCTTTGCAAAGGGAAAGCTCTATGCAAATGTAAGGTGATAATATTTTTAACCAACACATGACCAAAGAAGAACACAACAAAAATCGAATGAACTTCTCAATGCCTTCAGTCTTTAAAACGAAGCTCAGGTGTGGACATTGGAGTATATTTACATTTCTGAAAAAGGTCCCGTAATACAAAGCTCATTCTTCAAATAGGACAAATTGCTTATTAGCTAAAGGGAAGGAATGGAGCCAAGTGCCTCAGAGGAGGTCAGTCACGTTCAATCATTTGCAGGTTGGGCAAACACCCAGCAGTGGCGGCTCCACGCAGTGGCTTCCTGAAGAACCACACGCGCGCACATCCAATTACACTTCTTGTGCCCTTTGCCCAGTGCGGAATTAACTTCAGTTCATCAGTGGAAGCCCTACTTGTTCCCCAGCCCCACCTTCGTCCCCATCCAGCGAAACGCCCCCTGCCAGTTCTGTAGCGCCTGCAGTCCCCCGGGCTCTTCCTTCTCGAGACGGGATTTCCCTTTCTAGTCCCTGGGGCAGCAGCTCAGCCAGGTCCTATCCTCACCCGACCAATTGCCTAAAAGGCTCTGCCCTCAGCCGCTGCGGGTGGGGCCCGCCGAGCCGATTTATAAAAGGAGCCTCCCTGGGTCCGCCTCCTCTAAGCGCCTCCGGCGTGATCCTGGCCGGCGCCTAGGTGCTGAACTTGCTTCTCGCCCGCTTCTCAAACTTGAGGGTGCAACGCCTGAAGCGCTTGTTAAAACAGAACGCTGGGCCCCACCCCCAGAGTTTCTGCTTGAGTAGGTTTAGGGTGGGGCCCGAGAGCTTGCATTTCTAACAAGTTGCCAGGTGTTGGTGACGATGCGGACCTGGGACCACACTTAGTGAGCCACTCACTGCCTCTGGTTTCAGGCTGCTTTCAGATAGAGAGGCTCGCTCGCCACCTCCACGCCGGTCCCAGCTGTTCTCCTGCCCTGAGCTCTGGTCCAGTAGGAATAACCCGGCAGCACAGGAGGCTGCAGACCTGGGAAGGCAGGGCCTGAGGAGTTTGGACTTTATTTTGAGGGCCCCTGAAGGGTTCGTGCAGGTAGGAAAGCAAGCAGGAGTAAACCTTGGAAGCCTGTGGGCGCTTGGTGTTAACTGGGATATTTCATTCATCAGGCTCTGCTGACCTCGTTTCTGCATTGAACACATATTGATTGGGTGCTTAGCTTTAGAGTTACAAAGGTGAAAAGACAGGGGCCCAGCCCTCCAAGGGCTCATAGTAACTGGGAGGGAAATGTGCAAATGATTACAGTACTGATAAGATTTTCCTAGGGAGGCTGAGACAAACTTCTGGGGAGGGAGAGTGTGTGGGACTCTGGAATCTGTCTGAAGAGCTGGAAGAGGTTTCATGGAAGAACTGGCATTTATGCTGAGACTTGCGGGTTGAATGGGAATTTGGCAGGTAGGAGTAACTGGGAAGGGGTTGAAGTGGGAAGGGGTTTCCTTGGGCAGAAAGAATGAGTGACAAGACTGCTGCAATACAAGGCTCCAGAGGGAGACTGACAGCACATCTCAGGCCTGGGACTGGTTTTCCCTCCTACCTCTCTGGCAGCTCCTTCTGTCTCCTTTGCTGGCCCCTTGTCAGCTGCTGTCCCTCATGAGCTGGTGTTTGCCAGGGCTCTGGCCTGGCTGCCTTTTCTTCTCACTCTCCATGTCCACTCCTAGTGAGGTCCTCCACACCTGAGGCCTCACGAGCTGCTCCCTGATGGGCCCACAGCCCAAGCCTCACCTCCTCAGCTCCACACTCAGTTCCACGCAGATGTCCCCAGGCATCTTTCCTCCTGTACTCTGTCTTGGTGACTGGCACCAGATCTATCTTGTTACCTAAGCCAGAGGATTTTGTGCAATGACCCTTTCATAGATAGCTGGTGAAGAGTAAACTGGCACAGTAAATCGCCGGTGCCATTCACCAAGACAGAAAACAGGAGGAAAGATGCCGGGCTCTAATTCTGAGCCTACGTTCACTAGCTGAGTGACCTTGGGCAAATTACCTAATCTATTTCCTTATCTGTAAAGTGGGTTTAAAGATAGTATGTACCTCACAGGGTTTTTATGTGGATTAAACAATAATTGTTTAAGCACTATGTTAAGTACTTTACTTGGATTCCTTCGGAGATGATGATACCTTGTCGAAGGTCACTCTGCTACCAAGTGGCAGAGCCAGGCCTGGGACCCACAGTTCCCTGATTCCTAAGCCACCCTCTTCATTGTCACACTATCTGGAGATTGTCTATCAAATAGGGAAATACTTACAAACTATCTGGAGATTGTCTATCAAATAGGGAAATACTTACAATATAATGTTAAGTAAAAATTGGACAGCAAACTGCATAACCCGTGTGACTACAGCCACGTTATTATTTTTAAAAGGGAAATAATCTACAATAGAAAAGGCTAGAGGGAAATATAGCAAAAGGTTAAATGTTGTATTGGGGTTATTTTTGTCTTCTGATTTTCTATTGCCTATGTTTTCTTTAATATACATAATTTTTACTAAAAATAAAATACTTAAAACGTTAAATATTCATTACATAAAAAAGTCCAGAAACCGTTCTCATGTTTGACTGAAAATTGCACTCTATCGGTATCTCTTCTCAGTTCTAGTCTTACTTCCCTGAACAGAAATTCTTTCCTACTCTCAAAGGCCAGAGTAGGAAGTAGGTAGTGCAGCCATGTTCACCGCCCTCCCACAGCTGACGACCTGGCCACTGTAGCAGGCTGTCAAAATCAGGCCTGTGGGGAGGGAAGTTCCAGACGGAACCCGGGCTTCTCCTACCGCCTAGGGCTTTCTGGACAGCGCTACTTGAGATCAGTTACTTTTTTTTCTGCTTCTTTTAAATAACCGGCCGAATGCTCTTTTTCCAGTTTTGGCTGAGTTGTTAGCTTCATCCCAGTGGCGACGCCTGCCAGATACCTGGTTCCTTGAACACCGCCCAAACTGGTCAGGCCAGTCCGCCCGTGGTTGTTTCTGCCAGGACTTGCCCGTGTTTGTGTGTGGGTGGGGTGTGTGTGTGTGTGTGTTAGAGACCCACCCTTCTCCCCAGCAACCCAGGTAGGGGGAAGGAAGCTTCGGGGACCAGCCTGGCAGTCAGGGCCGATGGGTGGAGCTGAATTAATCTAACCTGGAATTTCAACTTGGCCTGAACAACAGGTGAGGGGAAAAAAAGCAGCAGAGAGAACCGGCAGTTTGGCAACTGGGAAATATTCTTACGCCTTGCCCCTTGGCTGGAAAATAGCCCGGGGTGACTTTTCAAAGTGTCTGCGCTGGGTTATAGGGCTCGGTTGCGCCACGGCCCCCTCGGTGGCTGTCCGAGCCCCTCCTGAACGCTGTCCTCCTCGGTTACCCTCCGCGACGCGCCCGTTTCCCCTCCTCTGGGAGGCAGGGCGGGGGTATCGTATTAGTCTTTGTTTTCGAAGCGAAAGAGCCGAGAGCGGCGCGGGGGAGGCTCGCGATGGCAGGGGCCCGGGGTCCGCCTGGGTAGGGCGCTCGGCCGTCACCCCCGCGAGGGTGCCTCCCGGCTGGCCCTTGGCCTCTGCTCGCGGGTATCCCCTCCTACCTAGCCGGCCAGGCTGACTCGGTACGCAAACGCGCGATGTACCCCATTGTCCTGCCTCGGAATGAGCGAGCGAGCGGCTGCCAGGAGAGGGGGGGGGTCAGTCGGGCCCGGAGCTCAGGACTCCCGGGGGCGCCGGGGCCGTCCCAGGCCGCTCGGCCCGCAGGGAGTGGCAGGAAGTGGGGACACCGAGGCCAGCTCCGCCGAGGGCCTAGACTGGGAGGTCCGCGTGCCCCACCCCGCGCCGCCCGCCGCGCCCGCCCGGGTTGCAGAAGCGCCGGAGGGCGGTGGCGGCCAACCGGAGGAGGGCGGCCGGGTCCCGGGAGGACCGACCGCTGGGGAGGGGAAGTACTGCAGGTGCAAAGGCGCGGCGTCCGGGCCGGGCCCTGCCCCCACCCGCTCGAGGACGGCCCGCGCCGTCCCCTCCCCCTCCGCGGAACTCCCCCCTCGCGTAGCCCCGAGCCCGGCGGAGGGGGCGGCGGCGAGGCCGGCAGGGTTCGGCCGGGCTCGGCGGGGCCGCACGTGCGCGCCCTCCCGGGCGGGGGAGTCCCCGGGCGAGCACGTGCCGCGGCGCGCGGGGGGCGGGGAGTCCCGCGGACGCCTTCATTGCTGCTGCTGCTGCCGCCGCGGCCGCCGCTGCCTCTTCCTTCCTCCTGCGCCGTCCCCTCCTCGGCCCGGGCGGGGGGCTCCGTGCGCCGAGCTCGGCCGGGCCAGGCGCTCCAGGAGGCGGGCGCCCCAGGCGGCGGCGGCGGCCGCGACGGTGGTGGCGGCGGCGCGGGCCGGGAAACTTTGCCCCTTTGTGCGCTCCGCCCCGGAGGCGGCGGGCAGGTCGGTGCAGTCGGTGCCTTTCCGGCTCCGGGGTGGGGGAGGGGAGGCGTAGCGGGGGGGGCCCGGCCCGCGGGGGAGGGGACGGCCGGGGGGCCGCTACTTTGTTGCGGGAGACTAGGCTGGGGTGCTGCGGATCACAATGTAGCGGAGCCGGGCGGGGGCGGCGGGGCGGGGCGGGGGCTGCGGAGCCGCCGGAGCCGAGCGGCCGAGGCCCCAGAACAAAGGAGCCCGAGAGGCTGCGCGCGCGCGCCGGGCCTGAGCCGGAGCGCGCCCCCCTCCTAGCGCCCCCTCGTCGGATCGGGCCGCCCTCCCGGGTCCGGCCGTCGGGCGGGGAGCGCGGCTGGGTGGCCGGCGCGGGCTACCCCGGGCGCGCCCCTCTCCAGGCCGCTTCCGTGCAGGGGGCGCCCGGGCAGCCCCGCCGAGTGAAGCTCTCTGCAAACTTTATTTTGAAAAGCTGTGCTCCCTTGGTGAGGGCCTAGCGATCTCCAGTGAGGGATGTGTGGGAATTTTGGCAAAACTCTCCCAAGCCCATGGGGGTGGGGCGAAGGACAACTTTCTTAGAAATCTCACCTTGACCACCCCATTAAATTCGCCGTCCAGGTTTCCTTACCACTCCGTCAGGCCCTAGGCCTTCTCTCTCAGGGAGCGGGTGCTAGTGTGCCCTGCCAGAGGTTCTGGGCAGAACTTCATGAGAGCAAGCCCATTCTCTTCCCCTATCTTCTCTTTTCCCAGAAGCAGGAAGAGGTAACATGTGAAAGTTGTCCCCGAGCCCCGAGTGATGCGCTTCCCCTTTCTGTCTCTTTTTCAGGCAGCGCTGCCTTCTCCATCATCCCGACCCGGGAGAAGAAATACCGGAGGAGAAACTCCTCACCCTGCCCTGCCCCCATCACACACGTACTGGCACACCTCATGCCTGGGTCCAGAGTGGGTGAGGGTGAAGAACCCACCCATCCAAGATGATCCCTTCTCTGGGGACTGCCGCTGGTGTCCTCCCCCAGATCCCGGGCCCCAGCAGGTGGGAGAGTGGCCCCCAACTGAGTCCTATCAGACTGCTGCAGAGGAGGTGAAGAGGGGTTGAGAAGAGGCACCCATCCCGGAGCCTGGAGCTACTTGCCTTCACCCTGTAGGTTTTGACTGCTTTAGGAGAGAAGGACCTGTTGGTGGCCTTTGGAGGCAGGAAGCTGGACTGTGGCTCTGCCCCAGCACCTATGCCCCCACCTCTGGCAGCGTCATGAGTCAGTTTCAGGTGCCCCTGGCAGTCCAGCCAGACCTGCCAGGCCTTTATGACTTCCCTCAGGGCCAGGTGATGGTAGGGGGCTTCCAGGGGCCTGGGCTCCCAATGGCTGGGAGTGAACCCCAACTCCGAGGGGGTGGAGATGGGCGGAAGAAACGGAAACGTTGTGGTACTTGCGAGCCCTGCCGGCGGCTAGAAAACTGTGGGGCTTGCACCAGCTGTACCAACCGCCGCACGCATCAGATCTGCAAACTGCGCAAGTGTGAGGTGCTGAAGAAAAAAGTGGGGCTTCTCAAGGAGGTAAGCTGGATCTTGCGTGGCTGCCCTGTCCCTTCCTTGAGGGTGCTGTGTTCACAGGGGTCTTGCTAAAGCCAGGTAAGCCCATTCTCCCATTTTGATCCTCCTGGTCCAACTTTGAGTGGGACCATAAATATGAGTGTTGCTGTCTTTGGAAGCTGTTTTAGGTTCCTTTGCCTGGCCGACAATTGATAGGAGAGGAACCGGGTTGTAGAGGGCTCTGAGCTAGCAGTCTCATCTCTGATGTTCGCATTTGATGCAGGACAATGATATCCAGCTTTATCTCTAGAAGTTTCTTGTCCTGCTTGAAGCCTCAGATGTGTTTCAAGGTCACACCAATGCTTGGGTGATGTGGGGAGTGATGGTGTCAGGTAAGCGTTGGAGGCTGATGGGTTTGGAAATAAAAATTTGGAGCGACAGGGTGTTTTTATGCTGCCCTGATGGAGTGGGATGTTTCTTTCCCTAAATCTTTTTGCGTACCATCATTTTGGGGATGCTACCTAAAAGTGTTTGGGGATTTAATGAGAAACCCATGATTTGGGTTCCCCGACTAGCCAGTACTTCTTGAGGTCAAGGACCATTTATCTCTGTGTTCTTAGGGCCTGGCTCAGTGCCTTGGTGTGTAGTAAGCACTCAAATACTAATTGAATGAATGAATGATGTGTTTTTGAGACACTGTCAACCCCAGGAAGGAGTACTTCCTTAATTAGGAGTAGGAAGGCAGATAGAGGGAAGGAGTTGGAATGAGAGCAGAGGAGGAAGTGGAGAGGCAGTGACCCTGCACTGGCCATCTTTCCTTTCTATTCTGGTGGTGGGCTGCCAGCATGAGGTTGGTGGCGGCTGTAACAGCGGAGAGTTGGCAGAGGTAGGGATGAGAGAAGTTGAGCAGCTTGGGAGGAGCAGTGTAGCGGCCGAGGTTGCTCCAGGCAGCGGAACTGGCGCTGGACAGAGACGGAGGCCTGCACTGTCTGCGGGACTCCCCCGCTCTGCCACTGATTTGTCCGAGGGCTCGGACAACTCAGGTCCCCTCTCTGGGTCTGTCTTCTGCCTGGGGAGATGCAGAGATTGTGCTTGATGGCCTTTGAAGCCCTTTCTAGCTGGGCTGGAAACCGCTGTACTTCTGAGAGCCGGGGTACCTGTGGCTTCCATGGGCTGGCGGCTTGCACTCGGGATTTCCCTGACTGCTGAGTTCAGAGCTGTGCCGCCAGCTTGGTGGGGCTGTGGTCCCGTGGCTGGGAAGAAAGATCCAAGTGTTTTGGTCAGGAAAGTGGGTGTTGCTGGGGTGTTTCTGCCCCTTCTCACCTTGTCTTGCCCACTCCCTGTGGAAGCTGCATATCACGGTCCAGGGACAGCGGACTGATGCCGTATTTCCCCGGTCTCAGGTTAAAGCAGACATCTGGATCACATCTGCAGCTCCCCACCCCAGCCTGGGAGACTGTGTCCAGCTCCTTTATGTTGCTGGTGTTTGGGGGAGTTGGCATCCTGCTGGCCCAGTGCTTTGTGAGTCATTTCTGAAAGGGGGGCGTGGGATCAGGGGTAGGCTTCACTCCTGGGCATGAGATCTCGTGTTTTGGTATAAGTAGGACCTGCCTCGTCTACCTTGTAAAGCTTGATCCCTTTGCTTGCTTCCTGGTAGGGTTTACCTCCTTCTCTTCCACCTTTCTCTCACTCCATTCCTCTCAAACCCTGGGGGATGAAGGGGGCTGAGCTTTCTGGGCTGGAACGCGTGGCTCTTGTGAACTGTGTTTAAGCTCTTCTTTCAGCAACAATGAGGCATACCTGAGTGAAAGGGGCTGGGAGTGATGCCAGGGGCCTGTCATCCTTGTGTGTAAGCTGCTGGCCTGGGCTTCTGGTGGTCGTGGTTAAGAGACCAGGGATCTGGCTTGGCTGAGGCTTAGAGACAACCCCGCAGAGAGATGTCTGCATCCCTGTGGACCTTGCCATAGCTGGCTGCCCCTCTAGGCCCCCAGGGTCAGGGAAAATGTGGCTGGTGTCCTGTGATCCCCCCTGGACAGAGGGTCCACGTGCTAATCTGTGCGCCTGTGCTGTTCCATGACGGAGTCCTCCCAGTTTCTGGAGAAACAATGGAAAGGGGACAATGGAGTGAGCTTTGTCTTAAAGTTAAACTTTCTTTGACTTAAAGAGCAGTACTTTGTTTTAAGGATTGGTACTTTCTACTTCTTGATGTTTAAAAGTGTGCTTTTTTTTTTTCAATGAAATGGAGGTGTTGATAAAAATTAGATCTATTTTTTAAAAAAAGTCTTTACTTGGCAAAATACAAAATGGTAACTAGTGTCTGTCTCTACAATTTTTTTAAATTGATCCTTGAAGGCTGAAAGTGTAGGAACCACTGACCAGGCTACACTGCATTTGACAAATGTATCTCTGGCAGAGATGACAGGCCCAAGAGGCTGTGCCTGAGTGAGGGAGCCCAGGGAACCAGCCCAGCGTTTACAGCCCCCAGGGGACTGTTGAGACCCTTCACTAGGTCTGAGCAGCCACGTAGCAGAGGGGACCTGTGTCCCAGGATTTGGGAGGTCAGGAAAGGAGGAGACCCATAGAACTTTCTTTTTTTTTCCAAGCTGTGCATGCTGTTTATTTTTTGAATTTTTGAATTTTATTTATTTTTTTTATACAGTAGGTTCTTATTAGTTATCCATTTTATACATGTTAGTGTATACATGTCAATCCCAATCTCCCAATTCATCCCCCCACCACCACCCACCCCCGCCCCAGCCACTTTCCCTCCTTGGTGTCCATGTGTCCATACGTTTGTTCTCTACATCTGTGAGACCCATAGAACTTTAGAACTTGGCCCCTACTCTTCAGGTGGGACAAGACACAGCATCCCAGGAGCCTCGTGGGAATCAGACCCTCTCTATGCACCCGTGCTTCTCAGCATCTCCTCTTCTGGGCACCTTTCTTTACTTCCATCCTGTTTCCACCTCCTCCAGCTTCCTTTGGGGCTTCCTCTGAGCTATCTTTTGACAGCTGCTTTGTGTCATCCTGTAAGAGGGGGAACATTATCTTGACTTTCTTGTCTTCCTTCCCTGCTCCTCACTTTTTTACCCAGTGAGGGTAGGTGGTGCTGCAGAGCCCATCTACTCAGAAAAGTTCAGCATTTTAGTACTAGAGGCAGCTCCCAGGGCTGGTCCTGTCCACCGCAGAGGTAGGTGACTACTTACTCCTCTGGGCCCTAAAGAGAGGTAGCACACCTGAAGGGGTTCATTCCTGTAACTGAGGTCTTCCTTCCTAGTTCCAGGGAGGATGTAGATCCTAGGCTGATGTCAGAGGCTGTTTGACTTCCACACTCTTTTTACCTGAGTGGTGGCTTGTAGCACAATGAAGACGGCTGATTAGAAAAGTAGGATTTGGTGAGTGTGAAGATACAGAACCCAAAGTAAGGGCTGTGCCGCTGACTCTCTTGAGCATTGGCTTTTTCATATGTCAGATGGGTTAACCCTTCTTTGTGAGGATTAATTGAGATAAAATATGCAGAATGTCTAGCACATGGTAGGTAATCAGTGCACGGTGACAACACATTCCTAGAACATCTAGAAAAGAATGAATCTTTATACATAAAAATTGGGTTTGTTAGTCTCTGAGCTTTAATTGTTTATTAAATGTTTGTTTCAAGACATCCCTGCTTGCTCATAGAATTGTGGGGCCAGGCAAAGGGGAGGGAGAAATTTGCCGGCCTCTTTGCTGGGGGAGGAGGCTGGACACCCGGGAGCAAGGAGCCCCTGTGGCCCGGGGCCTGACTGAAAAGTTGCTCATGGTGAGGGAAGTAAATGTCTGATAAAAAAGGGTAGGAGAAAACCCCTTTGTGAGAAAAACTTCCCTAGAAGTATGTATACAAAAGGCTGGAAGCATGACCGAGAATGTTGTGGGTGAGAAATGAAGAGAAATAGAAATATATATGGTGTGTCTAGCCCTCAGCCAGTTGGATTTAGTGGCTGAAACAAAGCTCTATGCCGGTTTTGAGACAGGATACCTTGGAATTGGGGATCTCTCAACCATATCAGAACTTGACCACTTCTTGCCTCGCCTTCTGGTAGCTCTGTCTTCCTGAAGATGGAGGCTGTGAGGAGGGATGCTGTCAGGCCGGCACCAGTTCCCACCAGCAAAGGAAGAATTGATTGGTAAAGTAGAAGTGATCTCTTTAGAGAAAGGGACCCCATTTCAGCATTTGTGAATCCAGAGAGAAGCCTGGGCAAGGAGAGGTGTTTACCATAGACCTTAGAAAATTGTTTTTCAGTTGTAAACAGTTTTAACCCCATGGCTACAGACTCTAAAAGGGAAGTTAGCTGGTGGGGGGGTAAGATTGCTTTTGAAAAAGGAAATGCTGACTTAACAGTCCTAAATGGTGCCCTAAGGAGGAAGGTGGTAGGACTGGGGAAGATCTGAACCATCTCTGTGGCTGCTTGGACTGCTGTCTAGTGAGTGCAGACAGTAAAAGACCATGCTTTTTACATGGAAAGGGGTGCGGTTCAAGTGTAGTCTGATGCTTTAAGAGGAACATTAGAGAGTCCCGTGGCCAGAATGTGCTGAGGTGGTGGAAAATGCTCAGGACAATAAAAGTCTTTTATATATTCCCAGCAAGAACATAGAAGGAAGAGACAGTCTTACAACTTTGGAGCTGAATTAGTGACAGAGAGAGAGAAGCCACTAGATCCCTGTCATGTCAGGGAGTATAAACCGGGGAGAGACCACAGCATGTGTGGTTAGGAGAGTAGAGCCAGCTACCCTACCTGAAGCTGAATCATTCACTCCCTACTGCACACCTTCAGATATACTCATGGAATGATATTGTTATGGAATTCTGATGATTGGAAGAGGGCCAAAAGACCAGAGACAGGCAGAAAGTTCCATTTTTCAAAGAGATTTTGGAAATTGTAAACCAATGTCAGTTTTTGACAGTTCTAGAGCAGATTTTTTTAAAAGGTGGTTCGTGAGATTTAGAAAGACAAGTGGTGAGCTTTGAGGGTACCTGTGGTTCTTTACAAAGAAACTCAGTCAAACCAATGGGCCGGATTTCTGCAGATAAATGATGGTATTTCCTGCCAGCTTCGTGGACAGATCAGAGGACCAGTTTTTATTTAAAGTCATCCTGAAGAGGGCACAGGTATAACTGCCTTGTTCAAACTTTTTATCAACCAGTGTGGATCAGGGATTCCATGTTGGGATCACCTGGATCCCACCCCAAGGGATTCTAGTTTGATTGATCTTGGGTGGATCTCTACTGGGCTGGGGCTCCCCAGGTGTATCTAATGTGTAGTTACAGTGGAACTCCTCTGACACAGATGAGAGCTGAATGATGGGCACCCACCTGGACTGTTTACTGCAAATTGTTCACCTGAGTCTTAGGGCGTCTGAATGGTTTACAACCATACTTCCACCTTGCTAATCAGTGGACCAGCAGCATCGGCATCACCTGGGAGGTTGTTAGAAATGCAGAATCTCAGTCCTTACATCAGAATTACTGAATGAGAATCTGCACTTTAACCACATTCCCAGGTGATTTGTATGTCCATGAGAGTTTGGGGAGCCCGGTCTATGGCACTTCTGTGAGTGGAGAAGGGGATGGGGCATGGAGAAGGGGACAGAAGTAAGTTTTGATGAACAGAGGTAAAGAACTCCAGTTGCGGGGACTTCTCTGGTGGTCCAGTGGTTAAGACTTCGCCTTCCAGTGCAGGGGGTGTGGGTTCGATCACTGGTCGGGGAGCTAAGATCCCACATGCCTCGTGGCCAAAAAATCAAAACATAAAACAGAAGCAATATTGTAACAAAGTCAGTAAAGACTTTAAAAATGGTCCATATCAAAAAAATCTTAAAAAAAAAAGACATAATGGGAATAACAATTTGATATATTACACTTAAAAAGAAAAAAGAACTCCAGTTGCCAACAAGGGTAAGGAGGGTGATCCAACCCATTTACCCTGTAGGCGAGGGAGACAAGAACATCTTGAGATTTACTTCATGTTTATTCTTGTTTTTCTGGAGTCCATTTCTTTCTAGTCTAGTGAGTTATCAATAAAATAAGCCCTTTAAGAACTTGTGTGTGTGTTCTGAGAACAGTTGGGAAAGGATTCTCAGAAGATGTTTGCTGCTCATCAGTCTGACTTGGGACATGGGAGCCCCATGAGAGAGTAGTAGCTGGTGGTAGTTGTGAACAGGAGGAGCACACCCATAGAACCCTGGATTTCATGGAAGGGTCTGGAGGCTGAGGAGCTGAAGGGGTGTGTGCCCCCTCTTAATAGGATGTAGGTAGGAGCAGGTGTGATCAGTGGGTAGGTGGATCGTGGTGGCGGTAGTAGTGGTGAGGCAGATATTTAAGTTGAATGATAGAACAAGGGGTTAAGAAGATTGGGGGTAGTCTGGAACAATGGGCCTCAGCCAAACTCAATGGAATTTAATCAGGGTAAATCCAAAGTTCTGCACTTGTTTTTTAAAAAAAGAAATAGCAGGTAGGAATAGCTGAAACTCTAAAAGGTGTGTTGACAGCCTGTCTCTAGGAGCTCTGTCAGAGTAGTCACATGCAAGACAACTGAAAAAGATGAGTTGTTCAGCTTGGAAATGAGTAGAGGAACGCAGGCTAAGACGAGTCCTGTGTGGAAGAGGGGCATCAGTTCCTTTCTGTCAGGAATGTGTGGAACTTTTATTAGAGGGTAGAAGTTAGCAGGTAGACTGAATCCATGTTTGTTTGTTTAACATCTTTATTGGAGTATAATTGCTTTACAATGTTGTGTTAGTTTCTGCTGTAAAACAAAGTGAATCGGCTATATGTATACATATATCCCCATATCCCCTCCCTCTTGCATCTCCCTCCCACCCTCCCTATCCCACCCCTCTAGGTCATCAGAAAGCACTGAGCTGATCTCCCTAAATCCATGTTTGAAAAAAGAATTTTCTAACATTTATAGCTGTTCCAAGACTGAAGAACCAGCCCTGTGCCTGCATGGGTCTGAGTAGAGGCTGGATGTTCTGGCTGGGATGTTACAAGGACATCCTCTGTCAGGTGGGGTCTTCCACACGTGGTGGTCTCTTGATCAAACTGTGTAAAGTATAACATATTCCTTAGACAACTACATTGCAGAAGAAACATCGCTCTTAGGCCATAACATTTTTGGTCAATTTCTAGACCTGATCTCAGACCTGGGTTGGAATATGGTCTGTAAACTCTCTGAAAATTTCAGCCAAGCGTGTGAATGTGCAGGGGTATATTTTCTCAGGGGAGAGGGGCTGTGGTTTTCAGCAAATTCTCAAGAGTATTCCAAATTTAAGAAGCATGCTCTGCCTGAGCTGTCCAATATGATAGCCATTAGCCATGTGTGGCTACAAAAATTAAAATTAAATTCAGAAACTCAGGCACACTAGCTGCCTTTCAAGTGGCTTGTGTGTTAGTTAGATTTTTTATCAATATGAGTAGTTCTACTGGACATGGAGTTTCCCTGCATGGTCTCTGAACCCTCACTGAAGACTGTTTCTGGGTTGGGGAAATAGCTGTCCCAGTTGGTTATTCCTGGAAGGATTTTTTGGGTTAGGGTTCCTGTTCCCACCCCAAGGTAAGTGGTGAGGGGTATGGAAGGGGCAGTGCTTTTCCTGGTTTCTAACCCACGGCAAAGCTTATTGTGCCTTTTTTTTTTTTTTTTTTTTTTTTAACTGAGCATGCTCTCTTTATTTATTGCTTCCCTTGAAGGCATGGGCCATGTTTAATTATCTGCTGTGGGGAAAAACAGTAGGAATGTGGTGTGGCTCCTCATCTCTCTGAAGCTGCCTGGGGTAAAGTGGCTTCTCCCACCCTCACTGGTGCCCAGCAGCCCTGGTGAACCTTGCCTGAGGGTTCTTACTCAGGCATATGCCCCACCCCAAGTCAGCAGTCGCCTCTCTGCCTTGGGCCTCTCATCCTGGAGAAGGCAGTGTGGTGACTGGGTGAGTTGAAAGACCACATCGGGGGTCTCAGGAGTTGTCACTAATTCCCCCTCCCCTTCCCATCACTTCTTTATAGTTCCCTTGTGGATTGAGGGCAGGATGCTCAGGAAGAGAGAAGGTGTTGGAAAGGAATACGACCCCTTTACTTTGAGCCCTGCTGCACTTTGGCTGGGAGAGTCCTTTAGGGTTGCTTTGGGCCTTTGCCTGAGTGTGCCTGTGCAGGGCCCAGGCTGCTGGCACACCTAGAGTGGACACACCCCTCTGTGGCCTTGTCTCCTCTCATTTGCTTAAGAAATCTGATAACCTAAGTTTTTATTAGTCACTGAGGGAGGGAAAAAAAAAGCCAGCGCCCAGTGTGGGGTAACTGGCCAGCCTTCCGGTGACCACAGGGGGTTGCTTGCTTGCTTCAGGTCGCACAAGCTCTGTTCCTGCACTACTGGCCTGTACATGTTCTAACTCCCTTGTGCCCTGTCTGCCCACACCCAGCCAGGGAGTTCGTGGACAGAATAATGCACCTCCCACTACTAGTAGAGCAGCTTCTAGATGCTCCAAATGGAAAGGGAGTTGCATTAGGTAGAGTCATTTGGGAGCATTTGCCAGAATGCATGTGCCCCGTAGTCCCACACCCCATTTAATTACTGCCAGAGGAAGCCTCAGGAAGGGGTGTGGAGATGCTGGGTCAAAAACAAGTAGCAAGGTACTGGACTATAGAGTCTGTTCCCTTCTGAGCCTTTCTTGTGGGAAGGACACTGGGTGGCTCTCTCTCTGGTCTCGTTTTGTTCTCTCTTTTTATTGATTTCTCTGCCCTTTAAGAGTAAGCTCTGGGTACCCCCGTTCCCTGTTGATGCTGGGAATGATCCTGGAGCCCTAGAAGAGAGAGGGAATGGCATCCTCTCACCATGAGCCTGGGTCCTGTCTGGATGGTTGACGCTGCAGGATGGGGTGGGGGCGTTGGGAGCCAGTGAGAGGAGAAGAGCTGGTGCTAGGAGGATACGGAGGAGAGGCACCTTCCTGGAATGCTTCCTCAGTCCCAGGACCTCCAGTGTCCCCTGTGCCGGGGGAGGGCAGCTTCTCTCTCTGGCGTTGCTTCAGTTTCCAGAGACAGGACGTCATCTGCTCTGACTGGTAAACCTGCAAGCTGCCTTCCCAGCCTCCTTCAGCACATCTCGCCTGGGACTGGCTGTGTGCGAGGCGCTGCGCTGAGCCTGAGCTGTCTGTAAAGGGGAGGCAGCATTTACTCTGTCCTTAATGAGCTCACAGTCTGGGGAGGGAGGCAAGCGTGGCAACAAACTATTACAGTCTGGTAGGGCTACAAAGGAGGAATGGCTTGAGGGCAGACACCAGCCTTAGTCACTGTTAGGTGAAGAGAGACCATCGTGGAAGGGAAGGGACCTGTTTTGAGAGTTTCAGCATAGTGATATGTGAAAGATGAGGGGGGGTACTTCTAGGAGGAGGGAGGCATCTCCCCTGAAACTGAGCTGTGCAGAGATGCTACTCGAATGCTCACGGCGGGTGGCAGTGGTGTGGAAGGACGCAGACAGACCACAGGGCACCAGCTGAGGGTGTTCATGGATCCTCAAGGTGGGAGGTAAGATGCTTTGTGTTAATTATTCTTGGAAGTCTTCCCCTGGGGCTGCCCCCAGGTTTCTAAACCACTCAGTATCCCTGTCTCACCTTCTCAATGAAGGTTCTGTGTTATTTGCTTGGATCCTGGAACATTTGGTGGTCCAAGGCTATTGAATTTGGGGTGGGGAGACCGTGATGAGGTTCATAGAATATAAGACCTTCTTACAAGCATTTAGGATGGCTTGTGGGGTGTGGGCAGAGCCACAGCTGCTGCTTGTCAGCCTTGGTGGGGGGGGTCTGGGTGCATTCTGTTTGTTGGTATGGAAATATGCACATGGAGTTGCTGGCTCTGTTTTCCCTCTGACATCACTGGGTGCCTGAGTTCAGTCTGGTTCTATTGCATCTCCAAGGAGGAGCACCTTTTCTTCCTTTGCTGCTGTTCTTTCACCTCCTTGTCTTTCTCCTCCCCGAGATTGCCGTTGATACAGACTTCCGCTGCCAAAGCTAATTGTGAGGCCTGATCTGTGAATGAAGGCAAAGGCAGTTCCCATGACAACTGCAAAGAGTTTGAAATATAGGGGATGATGTGTGTGTGATGGGCTGCAATTACTTGGGTGGAAATTGATGTGTGGACACCGGTGACTTCAAACATAGGCTCCGAAGGTGGAAGGGATGTTGGGTTTCTTTGGCAGATCCTTTGTGTGATGGAGAGGGAAGGGAAGGTCACAGATTTCCCCCACAGTCGATTCCAAGTGCCTTCAGTGTGTGGAATGCTGGGCAAACAAAACAAAACAAAACAAAAACCCGGGCCTTTGAAGAGGCACAACTCTAGCCATTCTGGTTGGAGAGGCAGGACACACAGAGAGACGGATAGCAGTACCAAGTGTCAAATGAGAAACATTGGAAGTGCTGTCAGCTGGCAGAGGTCTAGGGTAACCTGAGAAGGCTTCCTGGAGGAAGTGGGGCTTGAATTGAGCTTTGAAGTAAAGCCCTGTGGGGAGTGACCTCCTTTAGGACACAGCCATGGCAAGAGAGGAGAAGTTGTCATCTACGCCCTGCTAACTCTAGAAGAGGTAGGTTGATGAGAAAATCATAGAGCTACACAGAGCAGCACCAGCTGTATTGCTGCGGGTGGGTTGGGGGAGGCGAGAGCCCTGCTAAGTCTCCCAATTTTTCCATCTGTAGAATGGGCATTAATAATTCCTGTCTCATGGTTTGCTGTGAGGGTTAAATAAGATACAATACATCATGATCCAATTATGGGGCTTGGCATGGGGTTGCTGCTTGGTTGATCCTCCTATAAACCCCCCTGAAACTATCTCTGGATGCATCCCCATTTCCTAGTCTTTATATATCTGTGTGGGTTCTGGCCTGTAGGTAACTGTGTTTCTGAGGTTCTCTGTGTTGGGGTATTTTGTGGGTTCTGAGAGTGAGTTAATCCATTCACCTCTCCCTAGTGGGGAGGGCCGTGGCCTCATTCCTCCTTCTGTGAGTGCAGTGGGGTCTAGGGGTCATGATGGAAGGTGGGGAGGGACCTCCAGCTCCTATGCAGAGGGGTCCCAGACACCTCTGGGCTGGTCACTGTGAAGCCCCAAGTGTAGAAAGAGGAGAAGATAGGGGAGGGGGTCAGGTATGAGGTGTGGAGAATGTCCCTGTTGGAGGCAGAGTGGCCCCGGCATGCGCCTCTGTGTCTCCTTGGAGCTGTAGCATTCCAGGTGCTTCAGAAAAGGGCAAGAGGCCAGGAGGCCAGGATGGGATAGAGATGGTTGCAGGTGCCCTGCCTCGGGGACCACGGGCTCTGCTAGGGTGTCTGCAGGCTGCCGGGGGTGAGCCGGGACCTGTGGTTCAAGCAGAGAGTCAGGGTGGCTCTTGCAGCCTTGTGAGGAAGACGTGTGCTGGCTGAACAAGGCTCGGCCTCGGCTGTAGTTCAGATGGCAGGTCGCGTCCTCCCAGGAGAGCAAGTATTCCTCCTATCCCTGGGGACCTCAGAGAACAGGCCGACCAGGAGAGTGTCATCTACATCTCAGTGCCCAACCCCCTGCCTCTCCACTCTCCTTGTGTAGAAACTCAGCTCAGCACATTCCAGCTCTGTGCAGAGCCTAGTGAGTGGGGAAGACGGGGCCCCTGCCCACGTGCGGAAGATGGCCATGTAAATAAATAACTGCACTTGGTAGTGACGGCTCTAGAAGAGGCCCCAGGAGGAGTGGGTGAAGCTCCTGAGGGCTAGATGAGCTGGGAAGGCAGCGGTGGCAGGTGACATTTGGATTAAGCCTTGTACCATATTAGCTTGCCAGGTGGGGGAGAGGGAAGGGAACCTAGGCAAGGAGCAGCATCGCCAAGTCTCTGAGGCATGAAAATATTACTGTTCTCAGACCCACAGCTTAAAGGGAAGTGGTCTGGTTCAAGAGACCCTATCCCTCTTTAAGTTTCCCTGAGGTTGGCTGGGAGAGAGGGCTTAAAGAACTGGAATGAGAAACACCTGGGCTGGAATTCTAGCTCACCACTCACCAGCTGTGTGTTGATGGGCGAGTAACTTAACATCTCTTAGCCCATTTTCCCATAAGGTTGTGTGTGGACTAAGTCAAATGAGATGCTCCCACAGCGTGGTTGGCACCGGGCCTGGTACCTAGCAGGGGCTTGATAAACTGTGGCAGCCACAGCAGCAACAGTATTGATTGTTACTATCCAAGCAGTGTTCGTTGCTCTTATCTAGCAGCAGACTGTATGAGGGTGGGTGGGGCAGGGGTTTTGGGGACTAGGATAAAGGAGGGACTTCACTTGGCCTGGCCAAGGTAAGAGCCAAGGGGTGCAGAAGCCCATGGCTCAGGACAATGCTCCTTGCCCTGCCTTGTCACCTGCCTTCCTCCCTGCCCTAGGGAGGAGCCCAGTAGGGCTGCTCTTTGCCCCCAGAGGTGAGGCAGGGTGTGGGTCCTGGTGCCTTCTGGAGTCTCCTCACCAGAGCCCAGCTTTGCTGTCTCTCATGAGGCAGCTCGTCCCATTCTGAGTACCCCCTTGGAGCTTCAGGGAGGGGGCAGTAATTGGGTAGGTGTGGTGGAGTTGGTAGCAGAGCACGTCACCGAAATGAGCTCTCACACATCCTAACTAGTCCTACAAGTCACATCTGTGAGTTGAGAAGTAGCACACAATCAGCTCTCTCAGAAATTGAGTGGTAGCTAGCAGCACCTGCAGTGTGGCAGGCACTGTGTTGCATTTTTTCACAGAATCCTCACACCTTTGTATGAGGTAGCTGCTTCTGTAAAATAGAACTGCAAAGTTGGCTAAGGGAGGTAAGGTACCACCACCAAGGTCCTGCAGCTAGATAGTGGAGCCAGGAACTGAACCAGATACATGAGTGCCAGAGAGCTCTGGGGTGTTCAGCTACAGGGAGGGGATGGGGTGAAGCAGGATGTCTCTTGGGTTGCCTAGGAACTGCAGGGCTTTCCTCTCCCCGTTCTGTTCTTTCTCCTTCAAACTCCTGGGTGTTGCAGCCTTCAAAGGCTCAGAGTCTGGGCTGCCTCCCCTCCTCAGCCTTTCCAGGGGATGGGAAGCCCAGAAGTCTGGAGGCGCCACCTCCTGTGGCCTTTCTAAAAGAGGAGGAAACATTGAGGGGGGTGGTGGTGGTGGTGGTGGTGGTGGTGGTGAGGCTGTCTGGAGGGGGTGGCCTATGTTCAAGCACTAGGGATGAGTGATCCTAGGGTGAGGTGTTGGTGTTCGTGTGCAAGGGAGGGCAAGTCTGACTTGGTGAGGCTTTGAGCCACAGGCAATGTTGGCTTCCGGATAGACCTGGCTTGGAGTCCCAGTGCTGCTGTTTTCTAGCTGTGTCACCTTGGGTAAGTTACTTCACTTGTCTTGTCTTGTTTCCTCATCTGCAAAATGGGGTAAAGGTTCCTACTGCCAAGGCTTTATTTTTCTCTTCTAAGATTGCAGGGGCTATTTTGTAGCGCCTAGCACTGTCCTAGCTGCTGCTAGGATGAGGCAGTTTGCTTGTGTCGTAGGGCTAGAGAGTGGCCTGAGGGGGAAGCCTGCCAGCATCTGCTCGACCCCGACGCAATCTGTCTTTGACCCTGGAGATGCAGAGGATGCCTCTGGGTATAACCTTCGGGTCCCCGACTCGGGAGTTGTTGAGGGTGTCCCGGGATCCCCAGCCTGTCGGGGAGCGGCGGCGGGCCTGGGCCACAGCCAGCTAGGCTCCAGCACCCTTGGCTGTGCCCCCGCCTCCCGGCTGGGCAGGTCCAACCCCCGGCGGCCCTGCCCCCGCTCGGCCGGCCGCGGGGATTGGCTGGCGAGCGCGCCGCCCCCTCCACACCAGCCTCGCCGGCGGCGGGGAGGGGAGCCAAGCCGGCAGCTGGCCGCCGCCGCCTCTGCAGTGCCTCCCTCCGTGCGCTCCGGCGGGGATAATGGGAGGCCCGCCGGCCGATGCACCAGAGGAGGCCGGCCGAGGTAGAGCGGGCAGGGCGGGGAGGGACGAGGCTAGACCGGACGCAGGAGGAGGGGCAGAGCCCTCCTGGATCTTGGGAGGGTGGAAAAAGGAGAAATGAAAACAAAAACACTCTGGAAGGCGAATGAGCCCTTCCACCGCGCGTCTGGGTGGCAGCTGGAGGCAGGAAAGATGGTCCCTGCTATCCTTTCTTTCCGAGGCCCCCTGCCTCCCCTTCTCCCCCTTTCCCTGCAGCGGTGCTGGGGGTGCAGCAGAAGGACTTTACCGCTTTCCTGGTGTCAGCCTGGCTCATCAGTCTCTCCGGCTTCTTTTGCAGGTGGAAATAAAGGCTGGTGAAGGAGCCGGGCCGTGGGGGCAAGGGGCTGCTGTCAAGGTACCTTGTGTGTGGTGTGTGTGTGTGTGTGTGTGTGTGTGTGTGTGTGTGTGTGTGTGTGTGTGTGTGAAATAAAGGGTCTCCTCTGGTGATCCCTTAATCTCCCACTGTGTGTGTAGCAGCAGCTGAGGGGGAGGGGCGGCGGGGGTGTGGGCGGCCAATGAATTCTCAGGCCTGTGTGGGTTTTGTTTGGATTCTTTTTGCTTTCTCAGCTGGATGGTTTGGGTGCAGTTGGGATTGGGTTTGTTGAACTGGTTGTTTTTTTTTTTTTTTTTTTTTTAAGACATGCAACCCACTCCCACCCTTGCCTCTGGAAATCTCTCGAGAATGTCCCTGCCACTGTTGGTTTGCATCCAATCTGCAGAAATCCCGGGCGGGTGGGGGGGGGGGAGAGGTTAAGGGGGAGGGGGAATTGTGCTCCTGAGTCTGAAGCTGATAGGGTGTCATTAGTCATGCTGCTGTCACCATGGAGATGGCTGGAGGAGAGGAGGTGGTGGGGGTGAGGATATTTTGGGTAGGGTGGGGGCTGATGCAACATCATGACTGGGAATCCTGCAGGCGGTCTGCTGCTGTTACTCTGTGCAGCTTGGTGTCTGGGGGACTGGAAGGGAATGTTACCAGGTGCGTGGGAAGTGGAGAAGGGGGCACTGAGCTTCTCCATGTGGTTGTCTCAGGGCCAGGGCTGGGGTATTTGGGGCAGGGCAGAGTCTGTGGAATATAAGCCATTACGAGGAAGCACAGATGTTCCTCCCTGGTTGGCAAGGACCAGGATCAGTAGGTTTCCTTGGGCTTTGCCCTGTTTTCAGGGCTGGGGATCCGCCGTGAGTTTGGGATTACTCAGCAGTATCCTCTGCTGGCCCACGGTGGAGAAAACAGAGCAAGAGGCAGCTCAGTGTGGTTGCCTCTCAAGTCAAGAGAAGAGAGGCTGGGGAAGGAGTGTAGGGACAGGTAGGCAGGGCAGCACTGGATGGGACTTCTAGGAGGAGGGAGCCCATTCCTGCCCTGCCTCAGCTCTGTCTTCTCCTTCAGCCCCTGGAGCCTGTGAGGAGCTGGGGGAATCTGGTTGCTTGGGTAGCAGGTGGGTGAGCTGCTCATGTCCCCAGATGCTCTGAGATTTTTCTCCCTGGAAATCCTCCTCTGGCTTCCTGGGAAAACTGTGGGAAGCTCCCTGGAGGTGCTGGAAGTGCCACCCTCACTGCGTGGGTGGGGACGCTGTCAGGGAGGGGCTCTGCTTTCCCAGAGGGGATGGGGGCTACTGGGTGAGGCTGCGGGGTGGATCAGGAGCTGGGGTGGTTCCCTGGCTTCCTCCCAAAGGAACTTACAGCAAGGAAGTACTTGGGGGAGGGCAAGAATTTTGCTTCTGGGAGAAGGAGAAGAGCCAGGTGGCACTGGCTCCTCTGGGGAGCTGGGCAAGCCTTGATGAGCATGCTAGTAGTGGGTGACCACCTGGGACAAGACCATGGTAGGCCCCTGAGGCAAGCAGAGGTGGTTGATACTGGCGATGCTGTGCGTGGGGAGGAGAGAGCTGTGAGCTCACTCCACACCCCTTCTCCGGTGAAACCCCCAGGTGTCACCACCTCCACTTCCGCCTCTGCCACCCACTGCTGTAATCACCTGTGTGCTGTTGAGGGCTGTGGACACGGAGATCATGGAGTACACCTGTTCTGCCCCCCCACCCTGGGGAAAGCAGGACAAGGAGATGAGGACAGATAGGCTCAGGGAAGGGGCAGCTCCCTCCCTCCTCTGTTTCTTTGGCCTTGTCAGCCAGAGCTTCTCTCTCTGCTGGGAGGAAGGACTGCTGGCAGGTTTGTTTACTCCGGAAAGCACCCCTTCCTGCCTAACGATGGCTTCTCTTCAGGTCTTTCCAATTGTGTTCTCCATTCCTCCCTGCCTGCATTCTGCTGTCCCTGCCGTCCTGCTGGAAGCTCCCAGCTTAATACCACCACCCTTAGTGTTGTGGGCATGGAGCAGGGCTGCCCTGAAAAACAGAGGATGCCCTTCAAACATCTCTTCCTCCTTCCCCCTTCTCAGAGTGGGGCCTGAGCTGGCGGCATTTTTATTATTATTATTTTTTTTAAATATTTATTTATTTATTTTAACTGCGTCAGGTCTTAGTTGCGGCACACGGGATCTTCGTTGTGGCACGTGGGATCTTTCGTTGCAGCGTGTGGGCTCTCTAGTTGTGATGCGCAGGCCCTAGAGCCCCGCGGGCTTAGTTGCCCCGCAGCATGTGGGATCACAGTTCCTGCGTCCCCTGCACTGGAAGGTGGATTGTTAACCACTGGACCACCAGGGAAGTCCCTGGCGGCGTTTTTAAAGCTCTGAGGTGTCTGTGCTCGTTTTCATTGAGAAGTTGTCTGTTGGAAAAGCCTAGCTTCCTCTTGGTCCAGCTTGCCACCGCCAGCAAGCACTTGGATCTGGGCCCCTGTTCCTGGTGCCACCTTCCCCCCAGATAGTTTTCTTAGGTGGCCAGTTGAGCGTGGTGTCCCACATACCCTGGTGGAGCAGTTTTGCTAGATCCTGTTCCGTCAGGAGGTGGTGGTGTAGGAAGATGTGTGTGACGTGTGAGCTCATTCAGATCAGGCAAAGACCCTGGGACACAGGACAAAGGAGTCTCCCAGTCTGTGTTCCCACAGGATGGGCACAGGATGACAGGATGGGTAAGCCCCCTGGGTGAAGGGTATACAGCAACCAGTGGGAATGTGTTCATCTACTGTGTGCTGAGTCCTGCCAGGGTTTCAAGAATATTCATGATGTAGGGTGTGCATCGTGCCTAGCACAGGCATAGAGTTGAGCTTGATGAAGGCACGCGGTCATTTACTGTCTAGTGTGTTACGTGTCTACCCACGATACCCCAAGGAACATGCCATAGCATACGCTGTTGCCACTGCCTCCCTCTTTGCAGCCTGGACAGGTGTGAGTGCCCAGTGCCGAGAGCACCAACCAGGCTGCCCTGCTCTCCGGCTCCCATGCTGCTCCCATACTCTGCCCCATGGGAACTCTCCGCTGGCTGAGGATGTGTGGAAACTATTTTGGAACTGTGCCCAGGATCTCTGCCTTCTGTCTCTCCTTTGGACCACTGCTCTTTTTGTCAAGGATCTGTGATCCTCAACTTGCCACACACCGTGGGTCACTCCTACTAGTTCTTTCTCGCCTGCTCTTCTCACTCTCCAGCCCTCTGTGTGGGTCCAGTGGGAAGTCTTTTCTCTCTGAGGTATGTTTGCAAGCAGTAGTGAACTTGGGGAGATGTGGAAGCAGGGGAGCATATCAAACGATGATAGGAAAGGAACCAACCAAGAGGATTTCAGAGTTGAGTTTGAGAATGGAAAGAGAGGGCCTCACCATGCATAATAAGTGGTAGAGTTAGAGTTCCAGAGCTCAGCTCCACCTCCTTGGTGACCCCAGCCATTTTTTAATGTTGTGGGAGAGTGGGAAGACTTTGTAGTACAGATAGGTGAGTGAGCCCAAGGGAGAGCCTTCCTGCCCACCACGGTGCAGGCCCTGGAGCTGCCTGCAGGGGTCAGTGTGATGGCTCCTTAGCCCCCTTGCTGGGCTGGCTGAGGAGGGACCTAGGTGCTGGGCTCCCTCCAGCTGTAGGTGGACATTTCTGCTAGAAACCATCATTGTGGTCTTGCCAAGTCCCGTCCCATGCCCCTGAGGCTGTAGCAAATAGTTTGGCTGGCTGGGAATGGGGGCAGGGAGTATAGGGAGGCCTTGGTTTGGCTCAGCTTTTGGGTATCTTGTCTTTCCCACCCTGACCTCCTGGGCTTTTGGCCTCGTTTTCTTTCCTACTCTGGCATCTGGCAGTCAGCTGAGGACTGCCCCTCGTTACCAGCCTGTCTGGAGCTTCTGAGGAGGAGATAGCTTCCTTATGGATTAGTTTAGGAAGCTGTTGGGCAAATAGAGATGGGGTGACTGAGACAATTAAAATCCACAGATTATCATGCTATCCAGAACTGTGATCCTATTCCCATTCACTTTACCTCCCTTTCTTCCTCCCTTTGTCTTTCTGCATTTACCGAGTGTTTACCATGTTCCAGGTATAGTACTAGGTCCTGAAAAATAAGAGAAATCATTATGATTTGATATTCACAATATCACTAGAAGTAAGGGACATTGACCAAGTTGCCTAAAATAGTAACACTGAGTGAGAAAACCATCACTGGCAGTTGCTGTTGTTGTTGTTTTTAAATACAGTAAATGCTTTTGATCTTTGCGTTGGGGTTGTGAACTAGCATGTGGGAGACCAAGCATCTCACCCCCAGCCAGCCCTAGCTCTTTACATCTGCTTTCATCATCGACTTAGTAGACCTCAAAGGACTTTGAAGGAAGAATCAACATGCCAACTGTATATTCAATAAGTTAGTGTTTCCAGGCGATTACAGATTAGGGTAGTGGGGTCAGAAATGGACCAGCTGAGACGATAGCTTAATTTTGGGTTTTTTTTTTTAAATTTTTAAAATTTATTTTTATTTTTTTGGCTGCATTGGGTATTCATTGCTGCACACGGGGTTTCTCTAGTTGAGGCGAGCGGGGGCTACTCGTCGTGTGGTATGCGGGCTTCTCATTGCGGGGGCTTCTCTTTGTTGCGGAGCACAGGCTCTAGGCAGGCGCATGGGCTTCAGTAGTTGTGTAGTTGTGGCTCGCGGGCTCTAGAGCGCAGGCTCAGTAGTTGTGGCGCACGGGCTTAGTTGCTCTGCAGCATGTGGGATCCTCCAGGACCAGGGATCGAACCCGTGTCCCCTGCATTGGCAGGTGGATTCTTAACCACTGCACCACCAGGGAAGTCCTGATAGCTTAATTTTGAAAGCAAGGTGTTGGCTTTAGATGTGTTGGGTTTGAGATTCAGGAAAAGCTGGAAGAAAATACTGCACCTGGGCAGTTTACCTTGAACCTGAAATTGTCTTCTACTCATTTGAAGTGTGTGGGTCCTGGAGCCCTTACTGCTTTAGGAGCGCCCATGAGGCCACTGGCTGGAAAGAGGAGGATGAGAAGTGCAGTTGTCCAGTTTATTTTCCTGTCTTATCCCAACTCTCCTACTCTTGGGTTCTTTCATTAGCCATGCAGCAGTCCCTGGACTTTAGTCTCCTCTGTAAAATGAAAGGGTTGCCTCCAAAGTTAGTTTTTCTCAAACTAAAAGGGGGGAAGGACCTTTTTCCTAATTCCCAAAATACTGCAGACCAAAACGGGTCCTACTTTGTACAACTAGTTGGCAGCTCTAGCCATGTGTGGCTCCCCTCAGGAGTTCAGCACCTCTAGACCAATCTGTTAGCCATTGGACGAGGTGGTCCAGCGAATGTACACTTGGACGGAGCAGCAGGTTCAACTTGCAGTGCTGGTTTCTAAAGGCTTATTCTTGGTTTCTGTGTTTATGTTGTGGTGAGCTGGTGGTAAACAGTTTATGGGCCATTTCCTGAACAGCATTACTTTAGAACTTTGCTTCTGGGAGAGCAGAGGGTCTCTGTTTTGACCCTTGTCTTCCATAGTCTCAATCTTGGGGACAGAACCACCACTTGGAAGAGTAGAGATATTGCTGCCCACGAATTCTCTTGGAGTACCTCAAAAGATTTTACTTGCATCTCAGCCTCTGTAGATAAGGATGCCTCCTGTCCGCCCTTTTATATCTGCAAGTCTCAGGTTCTCATGGTGGATCGTCAGAACCTGTGGGGCAGGACAGAAGGGGCAGGACTCTGTGTGTGTGTGTGTGTGTGTGTGTGTTTGTGTGCTGCATGACTTAGAGGAAGAGATCAGTTAAGGCTGAGGCCAGGCCCCTGTAGTTGCCAGAGTGAAGTTGGGCCTTGCCAGACACTAAAGCTCCATTACCTTGGGCAGGGTACCTTGACTTCTGAGCTTTCTCCATTTGGTGGCTTGAACAAGTTCAGGCTGGGTGAAGAGGGTGCTGCCTGACTGTACCAGGCTCTGCTGGACCCAGAGCCAGGAGACCGTGCCTTCCCAATTGGGATCATTGTTGCCCTGCACCAGAACGCTAGTGGGGGAGTACAGAAATGGATTTTCAGTGGAGTGCTGGAGGCTGTGCCCAAGAGATGCCTACCGTGTTTTTCCTGGCACTGCAGATTCCTTTCTCTTCTCCACCTGTGCTGTCCATCCTAACATGCTCTTCACGGCCTCAGCCTGTCTCCATTCTCACCCCTCGTGCTTTGAGCTCAGACCTAAGTAGACTGAGCAGAGAGAGGGCCTCCAAGAGCACTGCTTTGCAGGGCATGGGCAAAGGACTCCTTGTGTCAGAGTTATCTAGGAGCTTGTAAAAATGCTGCAGGGCTGCCAGGCTGAGATAGCCATCTGTTGGGGTCACACTTGTGGGTTCCTGTCACATAACTAGGTAGAATGGATGCAGGATGACTGGGTGTGGGAGCCCGGTCGCGTGGCATCCCCTTTTCACTGCCCCTACCGCTTGTCCCTGAGCCAGGTCCTACCTAACGATTTTAGCTATACACTGACCTCTGCCCTGTGGCCCTTTTTTACACTGTTATTTTTCCTCGGTTCCTGTTTTCCAGCTGTGGGTTCCCGGTGGTGTCATTTGGACCCTGGGTAGTAGTTAGGGCTTCGTTCTGGGGTTGTGTGGTTGGAGTGGTATATGCCTTGGGGCTGAACTGACAAGTGATCTGGAGCTGTCTGAACACCCAGCTGGGAGCCAGAGCCCAGGGTTCGGTGTCCAACCCCTGGGAAGCCCCTCCTCCTTACTTTCCAGAGGCTGCCTCCTCCATGTGGGGGGCATTGCTCCTCACTGGGTCTCTGCTGAGGTCTGGGGAAGCGGCATGTGGAGGAAGACCTGGGCGGGTGGCAGGGCACTTCAGCCCTAAATACTTGCTCCCCTCCACAGCCTCCACCAGGATGCGCAGGGGCCACGCTTCAGCTTGCCTCCGGAGTTTCCAGCGGCCGGGCCCTCTGGTTCAACTAGTTTAGTGCATATTAGAATTATCTGTGGAGCTTTTGAAAAAGAAAATATCAATGTCTAGGCCTCAGACCCAGAGAATCTGATGTAATTGGTCTGGGGTGGAGCCCAGGCCCCAGCATTTTTCAAAGCTCCCCAGGTGATTTAAATGTGCACTCAGGGTTGAGAGCCACTGCCCTCATTCATTTTGGCTTTCCCTGTGTCTCCTATATCCCTGGCTTGTCCTGGAATTTTTTTTTCTCATCTATCGATAATTATAGCGCAAGTCTTTCCAGATGCTGTATTTATTAAGACAATGAGGCATGTCAGGCAAAATCCTGGATTGAATGTTCTGTTCCATGAAACTGATCCATAAGTTCATATTAAAACCAGAATTTAAGAGGGAAATTCTGTAGCTGATGACAGAAACTCAGTGTTCCCCTCTCAGCTTTTAATTTTAAAAAACTTCTATTGAAGGATAGCATACACACAATAAAAGCACATACTGTGTACAGCTTGGTGAGTTTTAACAAAGTAAGTACACCTGTGTAACCAGCACCTGGATCAAGAAATGAGTACCCTCACCCCACTGCCATTGTTCAGAATTTCTGAGGCATTTGGGCAAAAAGTAGGTGAAGCTATGCTTAGTATAGCAGTGTTTGCTTGCTTTGGGCCTGGAGGGCTTCAGCTGGTCCTCTCTCAGGAGCACCTTTACATGCCTGTGTGGGTGTTCCTGAAACTGAGTGGATTTCGAGGTGATAGGGCACAAGGCAGAGGAGTCCTGCAAGCCCCTCCCTGGTGTCACCCTCTCTTCTGTCTACCCTTTACTTCCTTTTCCACCTTGGCATTTAGGCTTTCCAGTCCTCAACCTTGGCTAAATCCAAAAGTCTGTAACATTTTTTGGCTTTTTAATCTCTTTTTTGATTCTGTAGCTACTACGTATTCCTTGGAAAAATTAGAAAATAGAAATAAATAGAAGGGAAGAAATTTGTCCATAACTCACAACCTGTTTAACCATTTTTAACTGGAATATCCCTCTGCACTCGATTCTATGCACACTGGATGCTTGTTCCGTGTTCTTTATAAAAATGGAGTCATGCTGCATTATAGCCCACTTTTCCCTACATAATAACTTACTGCAGTGCTATCTGTTGAGCACTTACCATGTGTGTGTCTCATGGGGCAAAGTTTTCATAGTTCTCATGACAGCTGGACAGTAGTATGACCAAGGGCCCATGTTTCATAAGGGGGTGGAGCTGGAATCGAGGCCAGGGATGTCTTTTTAACATGGTTTGAAGATAAAAGATATTTCCCCTTCACCTACTCATAAGGTGAACTGTGTTAATACAATTCTTAATACTGAACTACCTTTGCATTCCTTGAATATACCATGGTTGGTAACAGGGAATTTTTTAAAACATGCTGTTTTGATTTGATTTATTAATGTGGGAGTTTAGCATCTATATTTGTGAGTGAGATTGATCTATAATTTTCATTTTGTTTTTATTGTCAGATTAGAGTAATGGTAACTTCATATAATGCATTGTGAAACTTTTATTCTTTCTTTATGCTGTGGAACAGTTTATATACAGTTTAAATAGTCATTTTATTCCTTAAGGATTTGGAAAAAAAAAAAAATCTGCTGATGAAACTGAGCCCAGTACCTTTTTTGATGGGTGGGTCTTTGCAGCTTTCAGATGTCTTTCCCCCTGTGGCTATTGGTACAAAACATTTACTTTGCCTTTTCCATGAGATCTGTTTTCAGATTTATTATTGATAGCATAATGCATATATGGTTATTGGTTTTCAGTTTCCTCAGTATCTGTGATTTTTTCACTTTCTTTATTTCTAATGTTGTGTATTAATTTTGTCTCTTTTCCTTCCTTAGCTTTGCCAGTTTTATGTGATAAAAAAGCAGATTTGTCAGTTGTGCTTTCTCTTTCCTAAAGCATTAATTTCTGCTTTAGTCTTTATTGATTGCCTCTTTTTTTAGGTTTATTTGGTATGTACTTTTTCTTTCTTTAAAATATCTATTTAGGGCTTCCCTCGTGGCGCAGTGGTTGAGAATCCGCCTGCCGATGCAGGGGACACGGGTTCGTGCCCCGGTCCGGGAAGATCCCACGTGCCGCGGAGCGGCTGGGCCCGTGAGCCATGGCTGCGGAGCCTGTGCTCCGCAACGGGAGAGGCCACAACAGTGAGAGGCCTGCCTAGCACCAAAAAAAAAAAAAAAAAAAAAAAAAAAATCTATTTATTTATTTATTTGGTTGTACCAGGTCTTAGTTGCGGCTCGCCAGCTCCTTAGTTGCGGCTCGCCAGCTCCTTAGTTGCGGCATTTGGGCTCCTTAGTTGTGGCATGTGAACTCTTAGTTGCAGCATGCATGTGGTGTCTAGTTCCCTGACAAGGGATCAAACCCGGGCCCCCTGCGTTGGGAGCACAGAGTCTTATCCACTGTGCCACCAGGGAAGTCCCCGGTATGTGCTTTTTCTAGATTCTCAGTTGGATCCTTAGGACACTCTATTTTTTCTATCTTTGTTTGCTTTTTTCTTCTTTGATCACAAACACATTTAAAAATATGACTTTTTCTCTAAGTTATACTGTGGCCTCCTTCTCCAGGTTTTGATATTTTATGTCTGTTGGAGTTCTTGGGGAGATGTCGATGGCTTACCCAACCTGAAAATACCACATCCTGATGTAGCCTGACTCCCTTCCTCCTAACACAGGCCTAGTAGAGAATCCCTGTATGTGGAAAATTGCCAAGGCCAGACAATGCAGTGCCTGCTCACTTTTGGGGGTTTTGTCTCCAAACCCCTTACCAGCTTAGCAGACGGGACCTGTGGAAAACTTTTTTTTTAAACCTAATAAGCAAAATCACTTTGAATTGCTAGGACCAGAGCATATCCTAAGCCCAAATTGAAGTTTTAGTAGTATTTAGAAAAGCCTCACACATTAGTACCAGAGAAAATGAAGCTAGAGGCTAAGGATAGAGAGAAAGAAACGTTTGACCTAGAGCTCATTGCCTAGCTGAGCTGGCCTAGGCTGCAGGTTCAAGTCTTGCTCCCTGTTCTTCCAGGCACCTCTAGAAGCTATGGCCCAGTTGGTGTCCATGAGGCTGTGAATAATGTCCTAAGATGGAGAGGACAGTAGAAGACAAGTGAGGGATCCATAGTGCTAGGAGAAACAGGGTGTGCATCTATCTCCTCCTGTGCTCCGCTGAAAATCCATTTCTGTGTTCCCTCCTAGAACTCGGGGTGCTGGCAACAATGGTTCCAATTAGGAAGGCAGAGTCTCCCGTCTCTGGGTGCAGCAGGGCCTGGTGTGGTGGGGGGAGGCCTCTGTAGCCAGCCTGAACTTGTTCAAGCCAGCAGAGAAGGACTTGGCCCAGGGGTCACACTAAGGGGAGACAGTGCAGCACCTTGGTGGGTAGAGTTTCTCACCCTTTATCTTGACTCCCTAGAGGACACTAAAGGCCAGGGGGAGTGTATGGGCAGGGGACAGAGAAGGGATGAACTTCGAGTTCAACCTAGAGACCGATGACAAAATTATTATTATGCTTTCTTTTTCTTTTTTTCTCCAAAATGGAAAAGAAATTTTTGGACTTTAAATAAAAGTAGTATAAGCCCATTTAAAGAAATAAAATAATGTCAAAGTATGTAAACTGAAAACTGAAAATCCCTGTATCTTCTCCATCCCAGTATAATCTCTATTAACAATCTCAAATGAGCACATGAACGTAATGCCTCTCCTGCAGTAATGTGTTCGTACCATACCTTTTTTGGGGTAATCATTTTTTTAAAAAAAAATACAGTATATTTTATTTGTTTAAAAATTTTTTTTTTTTTTGCGGTACGCAGGCCTCTCACTGTTGTGGCCTATCCCGTTGCGGAGCACAGGCTCTGGACGCACAGGCTCAGAGGCCACAGCTCACGGGCCCAGCCACTCCGTGGCATGTGGGATCTTCCCGGACCGGGGCACGAACCTGTGTCCCCTGAATCAGCAAGCGGACTCTCAACCACTGCGCCACCAGGAAAGCCCTGTTTTTTAAATTTTTATTGGAGGATAGTTGATTTAAAATGTTAGTTTCTGCTATACAGCAAAGTGAATCAGTTATACATATACATGTCAGGCAATCTTTTATTTGCTCATAATATGTTGAGGCTATCTGTCAGTGTTGGTACACTTATCTTAGCCTTTTAAATGGCCGTGGAGTCTTTCATTTTATGGGTTAATTGTAATTAATTGTTTCCTATTGATGGACACTTATAGTTACAATTTCTTGCAATTATAAATGATGTAGTAGTTTACATATTTGTACATATATTTGGGGGTTATTTGTTCAGATGTTTGTATAGGACAAAATCATACAAATGGAGTTTTAATTGACACCACCAAATTACCCTCCACAAGGTAATTTGATAATATCTATCAAATTTGCTCTCTTACTAACACTGAATGAGGAATTACCAGTTTTTAATTTTTGCCAATTTGGTAGGTGAAAAAAGATATATTAGTTTATTTAATTAGTGAACTTGAGAATGTTTTGTGTATTTATTTATTTTGGCTGCACTATGCGGCTTGCGGGATCTTAGTTCCCTGACTAGGGATTGATCCTGGGTCACCACAGTGAAAGTGCCGAGTCTTAACCACGGGACCACCAGGGAATTCCTGAGAGTGTTTTAAATGTTAACCATTTTGCACTTATTTTGTGTTTTACCTGTTATGTCCATTACCTACTTTAAATTAGATTGTCTTTTTATTGATCCATTAAAGTTGTTAATATATTATCAGTATTAACCTCTATTATATTTTGAAAAAAATTTTGGCTTCTCATTTGTCTTTTCATTGTGTCTGTCAAATGGAATTTGATTTTTGTACAATTGGAATTCATCTGTATTTTGGCATCCAAGTTTTTACTTTTTCTTAGAAGAGAACCATGCAACTCTTTTTTTAAGTTAATTAATTAATTAATTGATTTCTGTCTGTGGTGGGTCTTCATTGCTGTGTGTGGGCTTTCTCTAGTTGCGGCGAGCGGGGGCTACTCTTCGTTGCGGTGTGCAGGCTTCTCACTGCGGTGGCTTCTCTTGTTGTGGATCACGGGCTTTAGGCACGCGGGCTTAAGTAGTTGTGGTGCATGGGCTCAGTAATTGTGGTGCACGGGCTCTAGAGCACAGGCTCAGTAGTTGTGGTGCACAGGCTTAGTTGCTCCACGGCATGTGGGATCTTCCTGGACCAGGGATCAAACCTGTGTCCCTGCATTGGCAGGTGGATTCTTAACCACTGCACCACCAGGGAAGTCCCAAGTTTTTACTTTATAGTATAGTCTTATTTTACATATTTAGATCTCTTTAAGCTGAGATTTATTTTTGTATAAGATAAGGATTGATTTTTCTCAAATAGAAAGACTGTTATCTCCAGTCTGTTTATTAAATATTTATAGTTTCCCAAATGGTTTATAATTCTACCTTAAGCATTTTATAAATACCCATATATTCATGGGCAAATGTTTTAGGGCCTCTCTTCAGTTCCATTGAATTATTTGTCTGATTCTGTGTCGGTATTTCATTGTTTTAATTACTGCAATTTTTATGTAACAATTTGGTTTAAACAAAAACAAACTCATTTTTTTCCACAACATTTCTTTGGCTTTTCTTTTGCCAAATAATTTGCTTTTCCAAATATGCTTACAAACAATTTGTCAAGTTCTGTGAAAAATGTTGGGATTTTTCAATTGGGATCACATGGAATTTATAGATTACTTGGGGGAGAATGGACAGCTTTATAATGAGTCTTCGTATCCAGAGAATAGAAGGTGTATCTGTTTATTCTAGTCTTTTTGTGTGCATCAAAGTTTTTTAAAGTTTTCTTCATATGGTCTTATACATTTCTCATTAAGCTTTTTCCTTGGATACTGTAGATTCTGTTGTTTTTGCCTTTATACTTTCTAGCCAGCTATTGCAGGTATATTAGAAATACTCTGGTTTTTGTCAGCTCCTCTGTGATGGCCGAGCAGCCCCTTGTTCCCTCACTCCCCGTATGCACTGTCTGTACCAATGCAGTGATACTTTAGTGCCTGGTATGAATTCCTCGTGGTGAGGTGCTCATCTTGCTCAATTTCGTTCCCCAGTACCTGGCACAAAGCCTGGCATGCAGTAAATCCTTTTAATAAATGCTGTGAAATCAAATTGATGACAGAGACAATGAGCTTCACCTCCTCAAAGTGTGACAACCTAGGCCAATGTGAGGAACAGAATCTAAAGCAGCCCTGGCGGCCAAGCCTGGGAGCTGTGAGCCGGGTAACAGAGGTGGGGCACCTGGCCTGTCCCCACTGTAAAAAGAAGGTCCTGGGCCATTTTCCCACAGGCCGATATCAGGGAGGAGCCCTCTGAACCCATACCTCATAATTACCCTGCGGCTGACGCCCACTGGTCATTAACCCTCATTAGCACTGATAGGGAGAGCTGCCCTCTTGGTTTCCAGATACCTGAAGACAGCATAAAACAAACTTATCTGCAACTGCTCTTTGGGGATGAGGATTCATCAAGGCTGGAAGCAGAGCTTGTAAGACCACTGGTGAAAATGGCTCCGCGTCTGTGTGGCTGGTCCCCTTTCTCAAATGTAGTGTCTTCTCTCTACTGTTCTCCAGAGTCTATGACCGTGCCCTTCCTCTCCCCCAGGATTTCTACGTGAAGTTTATTCCTATCAATGTGCTACTCCTTCTCATTGTGTTTTCATTTTAAGTTTTCACTTGTAATTGGGGAATGGAAGGCACATTTTCTTGGTGGAGCTGTCCAGTGCAAGCCACTCTGCCTCGCTGCCCTGCCGGTCTTACCATAACCACAGGTCCCTGATAGCTGCTGCCTAGGCAGGCTGGACTCACCAGGACCAATGAATGAGGGACCCCTCATCCCTGGGGCATGGGGTCTACAGACCTGGAGACGCGAGAATCCCCGCTGCCGTTAAGCAGCGGTTGGGATTTCTGCCTCTTGGCCTGTGTAAAAAGAAGGTGGGGCCAAGCCACATGAGAGCCTTCCCGGCACCCTCTAACCTGTGCCTTGCACCAAGTAGAAAATAAACTCCAAGCGGCCAGCAAAAAAAAAAAAAAAAAAGGAAGGTGGGGGGGAGGGAATCAACTTGGCTCGTGCATGTAAAAGAAATAGCAATTACAGGTGGGCTGTGAGCCGCTTCCCAACCGCTCTGTACCCTTGTGCATCTGGTTCAGTGTGTCACCGTGTTGCATTTGACTGCAGCAGTGAATGGTTCTCATTTAGCCTGTGGTCTGTGCTCGCCCTCTCCTTCAGTGCTCAGGGCGGCAGAGGAGAGATAGAAATTCTTTCTCTGTCTCATGTGCTAGTTCATTTAAACCCCTGGAAACGGTGGAACCCAGGGTACACCCATGAGGTCAAGGAGGAGGCAGGAGCACTGCTCTGGGCCCACGCCCCATTTGAGTCTTACTCCTGCCGGGGCCATGACGAGTCCTCCAGCTCCTTGTGGCAGCCCCAGCTGCATCTCTGCCAGCTCTGGAGGAGGTGCCTTCTCAGGGTGCTGAGCAGAAACTCTTGACAGATGGGCCTCCGTGAACCCATGGAGTTGGTCCAAGTGCTTCTCCCAGAGCAGAGTGCATTCTGGCAGTTACGCTGCACCGTGGGGCTGCTCAGGGCTTTGGCTCACCTGTTGGAGAAAGCCTTTTCCTAGCCCCGACCCACAACTGCTTGTTGCCCTCTTCCAGGAGTAGAGGCACTGACCCCTGACAGGTGGAGCCTGCGTGTGCACACGGTGGGTGGAAAGAGACTGATGTTCCCTGCCAACCAGTAAGACCCTCAGTTCACCCAGTTTCTGAACTAGCTGGGACTTCCTGCTTTTCTGCACTCACCCTCACTCCCATAGGGTTATTGGAGGGGGATTCTTAAAGGGTAGTTTGAGGACCACTGTGTCTGAATCCCCTCCATAGACACACAGGGTTGCTATCTGGGGGTGGGACCCGGGAATCTGCATCTGCGGCCAGCTTCCTTACAGGTAATTCCTCTGTCCACAGGAGTTTGAAAACCTGCCAGTCTATGGAGTAATGTAAAAGGGGCTCTGTTTATTTGGGGCTCCCAGTGCTTGATGAGGACAGAAAAGACATGCCTTTAAGTGCTCTGATGGTTTGTGGAAAGGCATTATACAAACACTTGTGAAAAACCAAGAGAGACTAAGTGTAAAAGCTATTAAATTTCAGATAAGATCAAACTCTAGGAAATAGTTAACTTTTTTGTTGTTTATTACAAGAATGCAAATTCATTGTAGAAAAATCAGGAAGTTCAGGTATGCAAATAGAGAAAATAAAACATCTGTGATTTTACCACTCAGAACTCCTGTTAATATTTTTATAGCTTTTAAAATTTTATAATTTTTTTATAACAGTCATATTTTTTAAAATTTAAAAGTCTTTATTGGTTTTTACCCCCAATTATAAAAATAATGCATGTTTATTATAAGCTATTTTTTATTTAATTTATTTTATTATTATTATTTTTTTTTGTGGTACGCGGGCCTCTCACTGCTGTGGCCTCTCCTGTTGCGGAGCACAGGCTCCAGACGCGCAGGCTCAGTGTCCATGGCTCATGGGCCCTGCCGCTCCATGGCACGTGGGATCTTCCTGGACTGGGGCACGAACCCATGTCCCTTGCGTTGGCAGGCGGACTCTCAACCACTGTGCCACCAGGGAAGCCCTAAGCTATTTTTTAAAATAAATTTATTTATTTTTGGCTGCGTTGGGTCTTTGTTGCTGTGCACGGGCTTTCTCTAGTTGCGTCAAGCGGGGTCTACTCTTCGTTGCAGTGCGTGGGCTTCTCATTGCGGTGGCTTCTCTTGTTGCAGAGCAGGGGCTTTAGGCGCGCAGGCTTCAGTAGTTGTGGCATGTGGGCTCAGTAGTTGTGGCTTGTGGGCTCTAGAGTGCAGGCTCAGTAGTCGTGGCTCACGGGCTTAGTTGCTCCTCGATATGTGGTATCTTCCTGAACCAGGGGTCGAACTTGGGTTCCCTGCCTTGGCAGACAGATTCTTAACCACTGCCCCACCAGGGAAGCCCTAAGCTATTTTTCTTTTTTTTTTTTTTGGTGGTACGCAGGCCTCTCACTGTTGTGGCCTCTCCCATTGCGGAGCACAGGCTCCGGACGCGCAGGCCCAGCGGCCATGGCTCACGGGCCCAGCCACTCCGCGGCATGTGGGATCTTCCTGGACCGGGGCAGGAACCCGTGTCCCCTGCATCGGCAGGCGGACTCTCAACCACTGCGCCACCAGGGAAGCCCCCTAAGCTATTTTTAATTGGTATAAAAATTGGTGTAAAATGTTTTGATTTGCAAAATTTCTATTGCTATATTTAGTTGTGATCTGTGCTTCTTTGTGAATATATTCTGTTTTGTTTTACCTGTTTTTCTATTGTGTGATTTTTCTTATGAATTCATAAGAGAGCTTTATATTTGTATGTTAGTGGTATTAATGCTTTGTTGTACCTTGGCAAATATTACAAATGTCTTTTAATTTTTTAATGTTTTTGTTTTACTTTGCCAAACTTTTTTTTTTACATGTTTGTATGATTAAATCTAGTTCTAGTAGTTTATCAGTTTGTTTTGTTTTTGTTTTTTGTTTTTTCCAAAAAGAACAGGCACTGCTTTTGCATTTTAAGAGAAATTGGACAAGATCAGACAGATATAGGCCAGACCTGTGCTTCTCATATTTTAATGTTCATCCAAATCACCTGGAAATTTCTGTGCAATAAATTTTCTAATTCAGCAGGTCTGGAGTGGGGCCTGAGATTCTGCATTTCTAACAAGCTGATGTTGCTGCTGATGTTCATTGAATCACACTTTGTTTATTATTTATTAATTTATTTATTTGGTCCTGCTGCGAGGTTTGCAGGATCCTAGTTCCCCGACCAGGGACTGAACCTGGGCCTCGGCACTGAAAACTCAGAGTCCTAACCACTGGACCGCCAGGGAATTCCCTGGACCACACTTTAAGTAGTAAGGACCAGAAGTTTCCAAACCTGGCTGATCACAGTGGTACTTAAGGAGCATTTTAAAACAGTGAGTTTTCTGGGCCTTCTGGAGATGTCAGGCTGTGGCCACATCTGGCTGGGTGATTTAGAGACAGTGCCTTGACGTTTCTGAGCCCTTGGAGTTCTTGTCTATAAAATAGAGAGGTAGTGCTTACCTCACAGGGTTCTGGGATAATTAAAGAATAAGAAAGATCAAAGAGGGAGGAGATATGGGGTATATGTATATGTACAACTGATTCACTTTGTTATAAAGCAGAAACTAACACACCATTGTAAAGCAATTATACTCCAATAAAGATGTTTAAAAAAAAAGAATAAGAAAGATCAGCATTTTTCATGAGCTAGAAAAATAATGTAATAAACAACTACCGGGCCTGGTGCCTTTTTTCGAGGGTAGCTCTCTGACAAATTTCTACTTGTTTCCTGATTAATATTTTTAGTATTCCCACCTCTTTCCTAGAAAATCATTCCTTCATCCATGTTTTCAGACTTTTTAGTTAGTAGAGTACTTTATGTCTTAACCACTGATGATGGTTATATTCTTTTTACATTTCTAGTGTAAATTTTTGTTTTCTTTTAAAAATGATCAACAGAAGTTTGCTTATTTTATTGGCCTTTTGGTGAACCATCTATTAGATTCACTTATAAATACCACTACATTTTGTTTTCTAATCAGCTGTTTCTGTCTTTACTGATTTCTCTTTCCTGCCTTTTATTTAGTTCTTATTTTCTAGCTTCTTGGATTGAAACCTTTGTTTTCCTTCTTACTTAGCAAAAGTATTATAGAAGCATGAAATTTTCTCTGTTAATAACTGTTGTTTTCATTGGTATTAATTAATCTTCAAATCTGTAATTGTGATTTTTTTCCCACAGAAACAACTCTATTTTTATATTCATATCAGATTATATATTAATGATGTTTAAAGTACATACTTACCATAACAAGTAAAACTAGCATGAACAGATTGAAAATAAATGTAACTGTGATTTTGATTTCTTTTTTTTCCTCTTGACCCTAGAGTTATTTAGGAGACTTAAGATTTCCAGATGTTGTGTTCTTTTTGGTCAGAGAGGTCCCAGGGCTGTACTGCTTGTCAGCTCAGGCTGTGATTCTGTGCTCCACATGAGCTTGTGTGTTCTGTTGGAGCTTGTGTGTGTTGCTAAAGCTTCAGGTTAGCCCTCTGGGGTGTGCTCTTTACATGTGGGGGGAGGGGGTCTAGGTGGGGCGTGGAGTAGCCCACATCCTGAGGCTCTCCGATTCTCCGGAGCCAGCCTGACACTGCCCAGGTGTCCTCTTTCTTACTTGCCTTCTGTTCTGCAGTTCTCATCCAGTGCCTGGAGTAGTGTGTGGGGCTCACTGTCCTTCAGCGGTGGGGAGAACTTGGGGGTCTGGTGACCGGGCAGGGCTTGATCAGAGACCCTGAGTTCTAGAGCCTTCCTCCTGCTGCCGAGGAGCCGTGCTCACCCTGTTTCCTGTTCCTCGTCTGTAAGATGCGGATAATGTTACCTTTTCACAGAAACTGGAAAAGTCTTAGAAATCATCTAGTAACATAACTCTTCTAAAAAGTTTCGGGGCTTCTCTGGTGGTGCAGTGGTTAAGAATCCGCCCGCCAATGCAGGGGACACGGGTTTGAGCCTTGGTCCGGGAAGATCCCACATGCTGTGGAGCAACTAAGCCCGTGCGCCACAACTAGTGAGCCTGTGCTCTAGAGCCTGTGAGCCACAACTGCTGAAGCCCGTGCACCTAGAGCCCGTGCTCCACAACAAGAGAAGCTGCCACAATGAGAAGCCCGTGCACCACGACAAAGAGTAACCCTCTCTCACCGCAACTAGAGAAAGCCTGCGCGCAGCAGTGAAGACCCAACGCAGCCAAAAACGTTAAAAAAAAAATATTCGATTTTGGCACAATTTCAGAGTTTTAGAAAAGTTGCAAGAATAGTACAAAGAATTCTCTTCACTCAGATTCCCAAATGTTAACATTTTGCTACATTTGCCGTATTCTTTTCTATCTCTTTCTCTATAATTTTTATTTGAACTATTTGAAAGTAAGTAGCAAATGCGACACCCTTTACTTCTAAATACCTGAGTGTGGATTTTCTAAAATCACATAAATAACCAAAGTTCAATGATCAAAATCAAGAAATTAACATAGATGCAACACCAATGTAGACTTAATCTTGTGAACACTAATCTGCAGACCTTATTCAAATTTTGCCAATTGTCACTACCTCTTTTGTAGGGGGAAATACCCCAGATCACACATATTCATTGGTCAGGTTTTTTTAGTCTTCTTGTATCTGGAGCAGAATCTCAGTTTTTCTTGACTTTTTTTTTTTTTTTTTTTTTTTTTTTTTTTTTTTTTTTTAAAGCAAGTGAGAAATCTTCGAGGTCCAGATAGATAAAATGACTTGTCCAGGACTTACTGTCAGACAGTCTTAGAAGAGCTGGGGCTAGGAATCTGGTCTCTCTGCTCAAGTGCTCCTGGTCACATGCCCCTCCAGCTCAGGTGATCACTTAACTCCTAGGACTTTCTCATTTGCCAGCTCCCCAGGCAGAGAGGTGGCATGGGGCCCAGTTTTCCAGGGAACTGCCTTCTGCACTTCCCTTTGCCCCTCTATCTGCAATGCCAAACCACAGCACTCCTCCCCACCCCTTCCCTAGCTGGTTTGGTGTTGGCCAGGGATCATGGCCAGAGGTGGTGAGAGAGAGGGACTTTAAAACTGGTCCAGCCAGCATTACCTCAAGACAAGTTACTTAACCTCCTATGCATCAGTTTTCTCTTGTGTAAAATAAGGGGTTATGAGGATGAAAAATGTAAAGCTCTTAGAACATACCTGGAAAGTAGAAAGTGTTATATATATGTTAGCATTTGTCCAGCCTCTGAGTCAAGTAGAAAAAAATCCCCAAATATCTGAATAATTCACACTAAAATGCTCTGATAACTGAAGCCAAATAAAAATATGCTTCTCATTTTATACAAACAGAAAAACTGGTCCAGGCACTGCCACTCCCTTTTGCAAAAAGGGCTGAAGAGCAAGGATTTCCCTGCCTTGGGTGGGGCATGGCTGCTTTCTGAGGAGTGACACCTGGGCTGGAGGTGTGGGATTAACCGCCTTGGCAATTTTGGGGTTAGTGACCAGACAGCCAAAAGTGGGTGACTTGGATATGTCCCAAGGCTTGGCCAGAGCTAGCAGGTCACCAGGCCCCAGGTCCTTCTGTGGAGGTTCTGGAGTGGTCATTTGCATTACAAGGGGGACATGGAACAGATAGTTATCTTGCAGTGGCAGCACCGTCTTGTATTGTGGGTATTAAAAACGTGATTCATTTTTTTCAACAAAACTTAGCTTTTTAAGGGCATGCTAATTGCTTAATACATATTCTCTATCTTATTTGTTATAATTTTACTGAATCTCTTGCAAACTTCTCCCCCACCCTTTTTAAAAATAATAAGGACCTTTTGAACCATCCTACATTTCTTGTCTGACTTATCTGTGACTCTGTTCAGCTGCTCAGCAGGTTTTATGTCAATGGTTCTTGGTTTGGGGGACCTTGGCATATGCATTTTCAGATCTCATCTCTTTCTTCCTCAACCCAGATCTCATGGCCACACCAGCTTGCTTGCCATTCCTCTCAGAAGTTATAACCCTGCTGTCCTAAGGGGTCTTTCCCTTCAAAACTTGGCAGCGGAGTGGGAGGTGGTCTCCCCATCTTGACCACCACCATTTTCCCTGAGATAAGGTCTCTTCTTTTCACTTTCATTTGTAACCCAATGAGGAAATAAGAGGAGTGATAAACGCTTTTGTGAGAGAGTTACTAAGAAGAGTTTTTTACAATATTCCTGTCATTCCTCCATCCTTTTCCCTCCACCTTTGGGGTGGGCTCACCAGCTCAGCTCTCCCCTCCTGGAGCAAGTATTCATTTTCTGCTTTTGTCTTAAAGCTTCTTACAGAGATAGAAATGAAGGTTTTCTCCATCCAAATGGAGAAAACCTCCAAATGAAGGTTTAAAAATTTAAAGGTTTTTTTAAATTTCAGTTTTATTGAGATTTAATTCACATAACATACAATTTTTCCATTTAAAGTGTACAATTCAGTGGTTTTAGTATATTCACAGAGTTGTTCAACTGTCAGCACGACCTATTTAAGAACATTTCTTTCATCCCCCAAAGAAACTTTACCCACTAGCATTCACGCCCTTTTTGTTTCCCCCAATCCCCTCAGTCTTAGGCAACCATTAATGTTTTTGTCTCTATGGATTTGACTAATTTGGACAGCCACGGGCTCGCCCCGCATCCGTGCCCCTCCCTCCCCCCCCCCGGCCTGTGCCAGAGCCCCCGAATCAGCTGCTCCTTTAACCCCGTCCTGAGCGAAGGGCAGATGACCTACACGCAGAGGCGGGGCCAAGTCCAAAGCTGAACCCCGGGAGCCATGCGAACAAAGAGGAGAGGGGGAGGTCTCTCCCAGCAGCCTCAGAAGCAGCGGATTAAAGCTCCACAATCAACTTGAAGTGCCCTGCATCTGTGGAAAACCTGAATAGACAACGAATCATCCCTAGTTGAGGAGGTGGACTTTGGGAGCAAGATATACTATTATTTTCCCCTTTTTTCTTTTTGTGAGTGTGTATGTGTGTGCTGCTGTCTGAGATTTTGTCTTTTTTTTTTTTTAATTTTGGCTATGCAGGCTCTTCGTAGAGGGCTACTCTCTAGTTGTGGCGCGCAGGTTCTAGAGCACGTGGGCTCAGCAGTTGTGTGTGGGCTTCTTTCTAGTTGTGGCACGTGGGTTTAGTTGTCCCGTGGCATGTGGGATCTTAGTTCCCCAATCAGGGATTGAACCTGTGTCCCCCACATTGGAAGGCGGATTCTTAACCACTGGACCACCAGGGAAGTCCCTAGACATTTCATGTAAGTGGAATCATATAATATGTGGCCTTTTGTGTCTGGCTTCTTTCCTTTAACATAATGTTTTCAGGGTTCATCCATGTTGTAGCATGTGTCAGTACTTCATTCCTTTTAATGGCTGCATAATATTCCTCCCCAAAGGCAGACTACAGACATACCTTTGAAGTTGTCACCCAAATGAGATGAAACCCTTGTGCTAATGTGAGTGAAATCCTACCGTTCTTATCAAGGTTGTTACATTTACAGCCTTTGGGGGTGTTAGAATCCATCCATTTAGCGGACCAAAGCCCTGACTTAGTGCCCAGTATTCCATCCCTGTCCTCAGAGGAATCACAAGCCCAAATAGAGGTGGGAGGAGGAGGAAGGAAACTACCCTGACAGTTAGTATGTGTCATGGGAATGTAGCAAAATGTGAGAGAACTAGATATTCAACATCAGGGGCTGTACATGTGCTATATATGTACCAGGGTAAGCAGTAAAATTATTAGAAATGAAATTCTTAAAGAAGAGTTAACAGTATGGGAAAATACTTATGATACAGTAGGGAAGAAGTTATCATTTAAAAAAACCCAAATATACTCAGTGACTCCAATTTTGTGCATGTTGCATAGGAGAAGAAAGGTGCCATATGTAAACTATGGTTATCTCTGGGAAGTGGGAGTTTCTTGTTTTGTTGAGTTTTTTTTTCTGAATTTATTGTTTTTATCTCCTCATTTAAAAAAAATAAATTTATTTATTTTTGGCTGCGTTGGGTCTTCATTGCTGTGCGTGGGCTTTCTCTAGTTGTGGTGAGCGGGGGCTACTCTGTTGTGGTGTGCGGGCTTCTCATTGTGGTGGCTTCACGTTGCGGAGCATGGGGTCTAGGCCTGCGGGCTTCAGTAGTTGTGGTACACAGGCTCCGTAGTTGTGGCTCATGGGCTCAGTAGTTGTGGCTCGTGGGCTTAGTTGCTCCTCGGCATGTGGGATCTTCCTGGACCAGGGCTGAAACCTGTGTCCCCTGCATTGGCAGGCAGATTCTTAACCACTGTGCCACCACGGAGGTCCCTACCTCTTCACTTTTCACTTTGCAGTGACAGAAGTTTCTTTTCTTCCATCTCTCTCAGTATCTTCTACAACTGTTCTTTATTGTCCTTATCGTTCTATTCTTATGATCTTTCTGTATTCTCTTGGGTCATCTACCAGGGTTTTCCCTGGCTCTATAATGAGTTTTAGTATGCCTTTGATATTCTATCAGTAATTACACAAAGGGCAGCTTCACTTAGAGATAAACTTACAGTTAATATCAGTTTTCATTGCTTTCATCACATACTCAAAGTCATAGAGTACATGACAGATTTATACTGCTACACACATTTTAGAGATAGTGGTACATGTTCTGCCCTGAAGGAACTTACCTTTGAATGGAACCCAAGACAAATCCAAACATCTAAAAAGTCTGTCCATGAGGCAGGGACTGCTCGGTCACTGCTGTATCCCTAGTGCCTAAAACTGACACTCAGATAGTAAGTGCTCAGTACATATTTGTTGGAGGGATAAATAAATGAGTGCATAATTTTATATATTCATATATGAAATGTATGATTGTTAAAATGTGCTGGCTGATAGCATCTGCAGGTGAAATTTCATAATTCTTTGGGGCTACTATAGCTATTTTCACTTTAAAAACCCTACTTTCCCTCTTTTATCATTTGCATGCATGGTTTTACATAATTCATACAGTATGGTGTTTACTTCCCACTTTACCCAATATTTTCCTTGGTGTTCATAAATTTTTGTTTTCATGAATGTATAATATTCCACTGAGTTGTATCATAATTTACTAAACTGTTCCCCTCATCCTGAGTTTTCAGTTTTCACTAAAGTGTAGAAAATATTTTTTGAAGGGCAAATTTATAAACTTAAGTTCCTAGGAGCAGCACTATGAGATGCAAAGGTCTTTATTGCCCTCGATACAGTTATTTATCTGTCTATTTGTTTGCTTATGTACTCATTTATTTCTGTCATTTATATCAAAAGAGAAGATTGAAGTAATGAATTAGTGGGTACCCTGGGCTGGGAGTTGGGGGATGTGGGCTCAAGGCTCAATGGACTGAATATGATTCTGAGGGTGGTGTGCTGGGGCAGAAGCAGAGGTGGGTTGGCCAGTCAAGGAGCCTCCTACAATTGATTGTCCCTGTGAGAGATAAGTAAGGAGAGAACTGAAAGAAGGCAGATCTGGAATACTGTCCAGAGGAGCAGTTGACAGGACTAGGGTCTGCTTGCATAGGGAAACAAAGACGAGGACCTCAAAGGTGACCGAAGGTTTGAGCCAGGATACCCAAGAGAATGACTCTTTACATGAATTTTAAGAAAGGAAAGTCCAGAGGAAGAGTTGCCGGAAAAGGGGGACAGGTGCTGAATTAGGTGTTTTTTTGTTTTTTTGTTTTTTGCAGTACGCGGGCCTCTCACTGTTGTGGCCTCTCCCGTTGCGGAGCACAGGCTCCGGACGCGCAGGCTCAGCGGCCATGGCAGGTGTGGGGGTGGGTGGGAGAATGGAGGTCTGCCACAGAGAGGGAGGGGGATTCCTACCGACTTCCTCATCACCCCTGACCTCAGGGAGGAGAAAATGGACGAGGAAAGGCTGAGGTTCCTGTTTCCCTTTTTTCCCAACATTGAAGACAGGACTTTCAGACGAACATGTACAAGAACCCAGGTTACTGGCATCTTTCAGTTATCTGGGCTGACAGACCTGTAGTGACTGCAGATAACAAGACTTTACGCTGAGATGTATTGTGTGAGTTTTTTCCAGGGGTTTAGGATAAATAGAACTTGTTTGCACTCCCCAATTTCCTGCCTTCTGGCTTCCCTAAATGTCAGCTTCCCCCTTTTTCCATTTCCTAGCCCACTATGTGAAGACTGTCTTATGACTGGCCTCCACCAGCCTCCTGGTGGTGGCTTAAAGATTCATTTCTTTGAATGAGAGAAACTTAAGTCCTCTTGAGTCTTTGAGAAAGGAATGGATGAGGGCAAACTCACTCAACAGGGGTTCAAATAGGAGGCTGAAATCCATAGTTACTGAGACTCTCCTGCAAATGTGGATGCTCATTCTCTGAAAGACTAGAACCCTGGTAGCTAGGAGGCCATGGGCATCCACCATCGGCCCCATGTTAGATTTAGCTTTTGCCACTCACCCTTTTCCAGCCTTTGGAGTATGTTAGTTAACATCTCCATGCCTCAGTTGCTCATCCACTAAAATGGGGGTTGGGTTGTTGGAAAACTGGAAAAGGTTCTGTGTAAACATGAAAGTGCTTTCTTAATGCAGAGGATAGTACCCAGCACTCAGAACTGTTAGCTGCTCTCTCATCATCGTCCTCTAGCGCTGGTCCTTTTGACACACCGGAACTGCCAGTAGGTTTTATGGGGTTTGGGGCACCTTTAGGGAGAGTGCATGGAGCTATTAGTTAAGGATTGGCTCTCTGTCAGTGGGCTGGGATGTTGGCAAAGTTTCTCATTTCCTTAGCTTTTCAGACTTTGGGGGTAGGAGGTGGGTGGTAAGAACCGAGTATGAGCAGCTGGGTGGGTGGAGCCGGGGGCTTGCGTGGCCCGGGTGGCGGCTGACGGGGGCTTTTCTGGCTGTGGGACACGCAGTGCGTGGCTGGGGCGATGGTCTCGGTGGCTGGGGCGCTGTTGGGGGGTGGTGTGCAGGGTGTGTGTGTGCGCGCGCGCGCGCGCTAGGGAAGACGGGCCGTCTCGCTGTCTGGCTGAGGGGCCGCCTCTGCATCCTGACCTGGTTCTCTGGTTCTCTCGTGCGCTGGCGGCCTCCGAGGCAGCTGCCGCTCCTTTCGTCAGGCCTCAGATGTGGTCGGCTCCATTTCCTCCCGCTGGCCTCGGGCTGGGCTGCTGCTTGAGTCAGGGGCTTCCGTCTGGAGAGCGGGCTGGGCTTGGCTTCACCCCGCCCCTCCCGGGGACGCTGTGGGGAGGAGCAAGCTGCTTGGTGGGTGAGGGGTTGCTGCAGGGGTCGGCCTGGTAGGTCTGTGCTGGGCACAGTGACTTACAGAGGACTTCTAATGGGTGGGGAATCTCAGGCTTGGCACCCTGCCTCAGCCAGACCCAGTCTCCCTCCCAGAGGGCTGCTCAGCTGTGTGTGTGTGTGTGTGTGTGTGTGTGAGAACAGAAATAACAAGAAGAAAATGCACCCACGAATTCCTCTCCCTGAGGCTCCCCTCCAGTCTGTTCAGAGGACTGCATAGTTTGTGCAGGGTTTTCAGGTGTGTTGTAGATACTGTATTCTTAAGCTTTCCCGCCTAAATAAAAATGTAATACCTACAATAAATTCTGGAGACTGTGAACATGAGAATATACCCATTCTCTGCTACCCAGAGATGAGCACTATTAACATTTCTGCATAATTCCTCTTGTTGTTTTGTTTGTGTGCACAGACATGCATTGTTAATAGAATTGGATTCTTAAATTGGGCAATAATTCAAATCCTGTTTTTTTCCACTTCAAGTAGTGTAAACACTTCCCCTGTCATAAAAACCCTCAGAAAGCATCTATTTATGAGTATAAGTACATTCTTGAGTTTCTTTTTTTAATTGAAGACATTTCCCTGTGTTTTCATTCTTTATCAAGTAGTCATATATCTACTGATGGAATATTATATATTATAATTTTTATTATGTATTATTTGAAACATATATTTGACATAGTGTTTCACATATGTTAAACATACTGCAATATAAAGCATAGTAATAAACACATGTAAACTCCCTACCTACATTAACAGCTAGGATGTTGCTAACATCACTGAAACTCCCTGGATGTTTCCCCAACCCTGTCCCCCTTCTTCACCTCCAGAGGCAACCACTACCTTGACTTTTGTGTTTATCATTCCCTTGCATTTTAAAAAAGTTTTAATTACATATGTTTGTATTCTTACACAATACTTTTATATATGCTTTTTTTTTGAGCTTTTTAGAATTGGTCAACTATATACAGTCTTTTGAGGCTGGCTTTTTTTTTTTTCACTCAGTGTAGTTTCTGAGATTCATTCATGTTCCTATGGTTCATTCATTTGCACTGCTGTATAATATTCCATTGTCCATTCTGTGGTTGGTAAGCACTTAGAATATTTCCACAATTTGTTTTTTATGAGTAATGCTGCTGTGAACATTTGTGTACACATTTCCTGATGCACATATGCAACGTGTCTCTAGGACTAGAATCATAGTGTATGTGCATGTTTACCATTAAAAGATAGCACCACAGACCTTTTCAAAATGGTTGTTTTGCCCTCTGCCAGTGGTTCATAAGAAAAAGTTCCTGCTAAATCCCACTACACTTGGTATCAAACTAAAATACCCTTTCTTGGTGCTTGTACCTGGTACTGTTGTTAAGTGTTCTTCATATGTTAATTTGTTTAATCCATATGACCACCTGTGAAGTTAGGTACTGTTATTAATCCTCGATTTACAGATGAGGAAACAGAGGCATAGAGAGGTCAACTTTTAACTCCAGATATACAGATTAGAAAATGAAGAACAGAGAGGTTAATTAACTTGTTCAAGGTCACACAGCTAGTAAGTGGTGGTGGCAAGATTTGCACTAAACATACTTGCTCTTAAGTTCTCTGTAATGGATATAAAATGGACTCTCACAGCTGTCTTATTTTATATTTCTGTTTACTAATGAAGTTGAGTATTTTTTTACTTATGTTTATTCCGCATTCTCTTTTCATGAACAGAAACATTTTAAAATCATTCACCTATTGTTGGGGCACTTAGGTTATTTGTAATCCTTTACTATTAATGCTTCAGGGAAATCCTTGGCACATATAATTTTAATATTTCTTCTGTTGTCTTATTTTGTTTGCATTTCCTTAAGTGAGATTAAGAGCGGTTAAAAATGTCTGCTCTTTTGGATTGCTATTTGATACTGTGTCCTCATCTGTGGAGGTGAGCCTCTACCTTCTAGGAGTTTATGATGACTGGAGGAGGTTAATGAGTATGCAGTGATTAGCATGATACTCGGCCTATCATAAGAGTACTGCATCATAGTTACGTAGAGACTTTTCCTATCGCTTCTCTTCTTTTCCTTTCTTCCCCGAAACCACATTAATTACTCTTAGATCAGGGGGCATGAACAATCACAGTCCTATGCTTCTGCCAGATACGATGACCTCGGGGAATTAGGCCTTGCTTCAGCTTCTTCCTGAGCATCACCCCAACCATTGAGAGATTTGCTGTATCTGTTCATTTAGTAGTAGGAAAAAAGTTAGATTTTAAAATATGTTATTGGTATGTACATAGTAACCACATGAAACATTACCTCCCGCCACCTCACACAAGGACACCCGCTGCTACACATGACGGAAGTTAGGTATAACTTTCTGAGATTTGCTGTCTGCAGAGAGAGCTCAGATGTGGAGTGTGTAGACAACGGACTGGGTTAGCCAACGTGTGTACACACACACACAGACACACACACACACACCACACTCTCTCACATTCAGTCCTGCAAAAACAAGCAGATGTGTACATCCTCTGAAAGGGTTCCCCTAAAAGGTCTCTTTCCCTACTTACAGATTTGTATCATCAATAAATCCCAGGAGGGGAGAATTCTCTAAAGAGATGAATAATTGATCAACTCTAGACAGAAAATGCCATAAATACAACCCCTGTGCTACGGGGGGGCGGGGTGGGGCCATCCATTTGGGGGAGGGAAGGAAGGAATTGGTTTTATGCGGAGGTGGCTGCTGAACTCTAGGGCTGGGGAAAAGGACGGAGCTAGAAAGCAGCCGTTGAACAGCTGCTGGAGGAGCAGAGGAGCTGAGGTGGTGGTGTGGGCAGCTGGGAAAGTGCGGGGTTGGGATTTGCTGGCCAGCTGGCTGGGGAGCAGCCACTCTTACCCTGGAGTCCCATGAGAATCATTCTTGGAGATTCCTCTGTAGAGGATGTGCCGCAGACTGGCCCTGCCTCCTGGCCACTGGCCTTTGTGAGCCTGCCTGCAGGCTTATTCATCCTGGCTAAAAACACCTTCTTGGACATGTTTCTTCCAACATGGTGTATAACTGCTGAACAGCAGGACAGCCCCTGAGACTCTGCCTCTTCTAATATCCCCTTTCCCAGAGGCCCTAAGAAGGACGGTGAATGAGGACTTTGATCTCTCACAGTAGTAGCCTTTATCTTCTGGCCTTCCTTCCATTTCCCTTTCATAGAGAATTGCTGATCTGGTTTCATGTGTTGGCATTCTGAGAGTCAGGAAAGACTCGGAAAACCTGGTGTCAGTTCCACCTCTCATTGTGTTATGGATAAAATGAAGTGTTTGGGGGTGGAGTTCCACACTTCTGCAGCCTTGCCTGACATCCAGGGGGCTCTGGAGCCCCTGGGGTGGGGAGGCAGGCTGTTGCTGTTGTTGGATACCTGCACATTGTCTGAGGGACCAGCTGTGGGGATGGGGAGTGTAGAAAGGAGCAGGCTGTAGAGGAGGAGGGATGTGGGACCTTGGGAGTCCTGACCAAGCAGGGTACAGGGACGAATTCCAAAAGGGTTCCTGGGCCCCAGGAGGAAGACCTGGAGTCTTCTCCAGGTGGCGATGCTGTACATACATGCCAGCCCTTCATGAAGTAGGTGAGGGGTTAGGTCTCTTGGCTGTAGAAGGGCATCTACTCTGCCTGTCTTCCAGTGACAAACCCCTGCTGCCCACCGCTCGGTGAGGGGAGCATACCCCCAGCCTGTCTGCACCAAGCCTGGGGTGGGCTGGAGCTTTCCTAGTGAAAGCAGAGAAGAGACCTGGTAAGACTGGGTGTGCGGGTCCCAGTGAGGGCAGGGCGGGGTCTGTGCCTGGCAGGGAGCTCTGAGGAGGCGCAGCAACAACACCTTTGGTGGGCCTCTCTGTGGAGGCAGATGAGGGTGCAGGCCGTTCAAGATCAGTTGCTGATGGCATCGGCAGCTTTGCAGACCTCTACACGTGTGCACTGTGACAGGCGCCTTCGCAGAGGAGGACTACAAACTCTGCCCAGAGCTTCAGCTGGCCGCCTCTCACAGTCCGGGGGTGAAGAGGCTTGTACCAGCTAGGTCCCAGGACGAAGAAGCAGCAGACCATTTTGAACACATACTGAGCACTCTGTCAGATTCTGAAGATGTGATGGAAGCCTTGTCCCTTAGGAGTTTTTATAGTGTTAACTGGTCATTCTCTCTTAGAAAAGGCTCCCCAGCAGAAGGTGGCTGTTACGTGGTGACTGTGTAGGATCTGGTTCACACGTGTGGTGAGCAGGACTGGTCCAGGAGGACTTTATCCGCAGGGGGTTGATTTTGTTCCTTGTCTCACCCCCTACATTCGAATCATTTGCTTCCATAATCACACTTCATTCCCATCTTTCTGCTGTTGCCTTAGTTCAGGCCCTTATTATCACTGATCTGGACAGCGGCATTAGTCTCCTAACTGGTCTTCACGCCACCAGCCTTGAAGTCTGCAGTCAGTGCTCTGTGAAGTCATTTGAGCGCCCCTCCTGAAATGTAAATTTGCTCCTATGTGTTCATGCTATGAGCCACACATCTGCCCTCCCCACGCTTCACGCTCAGGATGTGCCCAGCAGCTCACCCTTCCCCTGGCCTGCCAGGCCTTCTCATGCTTCTGTGCCTTTGCCTATGGGAGTCCCTCCATCTAGAATTCCTCCTCCTTCCCCTCCTCCAAAATACCTACCCATCTTCCAAGGCTCATCCTGAAGGTTTCTTCAAGGTGAAACCTTTCTTGACAGACACGTCCACCTTCCCAGAGAGAAGTGGCCCCTGTGCCCCAGCCCCTGGATAGACTGCTCTCATGGCACCAGTATGCTTCCAGGGCATTTGTTTGTTTATGGGTCTGTCTCTTGCCTTTTGCTTTATAAACTTCTTGATGCTCCTGAAATATACAGTCTGGTCTGTTGTAGGATAAGAAACCACCACAAAATTTAGTGGCATGAAACAGCTATCATTTTATTATGTTCATTGAGTCTTTGGCCCTGGAAGTCAGGAAGGAAATAGTGTGGGTAGCTGGTGTCAGCTCCTTGATGTGTGGGGCCTCAGCTGGGAAGTCTCAAAAGCTAGAGGTAACTTGACAGCTGGGCTGGAATCCTTGCAGAGCTCCTTCACTCACTTGTTTGACAGGTTGATACCCACTGTTGCCTGGCACCTCAGCTGAAAAGGTCCGCGGACACCTTCACGTGGCCTTTCCACACGGCCTGTGTTTCCTCACAGTGTGGTAGCTGAGCGCCAAGAGTGTGTGTCCCTAGGAATCAGGCAGAAGCTGTATTATCTTTTATGATCTAGCTTTGAAAATCATGACAGCGGCACTTTGACCATTGTGACAAGCTCACCCTGATTTAAAGGGAGGGAACGTAGACCACACCTCTCCAGGGGAAAAGTGCATGTGGGTGGAGGGGTTGTGATGTCCCTCTTTGGAAAGTAAACTCTGCCACACCTGCGAAGTACTGGGTGCGTGCAGATGGCACTCTTATTAAATTCGGAAGGCTGAGCAAGGGTGGTGTATGAGGAAGTGTTGTGAAGTTGGCGCTGGGAGTCTCGAGGGAGGGATGTGATCCACAGCAGATCGTAGGGTGGAGAAAAGACTGGGAGGCTGGAGAGCTCCTGTCAAGTTGGACAATTAAAAAGTGTGTACGCACACCAAGGTCCCAGTTAGGAGGGCAGGAAGGGAAAGGGAGGAGATAGAACAGAGAGGCGCTCACGTTTAGAATTGTTTGGACCTGGTGACTGGGCACATTGGAAGGACGTGGAGGATGTCGGGGTTGGGGACACTCGTGGTAATAGGAGTCGGGGACGGAGCTGTTGGAGGTGGGACGGGGAGTTTGGTCCGTCTTAGACAGGCTGCTCTCAGTAGGCCTGTAACACGTTCCAGGGGCTAGAGGCAGCTGGAGACCAAACTTGAAGGAGCACCCTCAGAGCGGTGCTTGCTGCAGCCCAGAGGGGAGTGAGAAGTAAGGGATATAAAGTGTGGAGGGCTTTAGGGTTGGGGCATGTCTAGCTGGGACTTTGCAAGCACCTAGACTAGCCTCCATCCTCCGCCAGCATTGTCCTGTGCCTTGCCAGTAATCGTCAAGTAACTGCTCGGTTTCCTTTTCAATACCCCCTGCTTGTTAGGGGGACAGGATTTCAGTGTATTTTTTAGTATCTCTCAGTATTAAAACTTTTCCTAAATTGAGCCTAAGTCTCCTCTTCTTCCACTTCTTAGGGCCACTTGAAACAAGTTTAATTTTTTTCCCAAATGATAGACCCTCAGATGTTTAAAGATCTTCTTGAGTTTTGTCTTCTTCAGAACCAAAAGGGACCTGTTCCTCTTATGGTTTTGAACTGTCCTGCTTCCTTTTTCGCCAGAGGGAAGCCTGTGTTCAGGTAGGGACTGGCCAGGCAGAGCAGGGCTGTTGCTGCCTGTGCTGCAGGTCCTGTTCCGGTCAGTTCCTATCTGTGTGTGTCCAACTGCAAATGGGTTGGGACCGGTTAGTAGACTGTGAAATCAACTTAGATTGTTGCAACCTGCAAGAAAGAGGGAGGGAGGGATTTGTGTATCTAGTAAGCGGAAATACTATTTTACAAACTTGTCATATATATAAGAAGAATATAATGGATCACAGTGTAAAATGTATTTCTTACTGTGGTTTGTAGTAAAAAAAAGTTTGAAGAAACCTTGAGTAATAAGACCTTTTGAAGCTGCCAAATCACATCATATTGAGTATACCATCAGTAAGTTGTTTTTTTTAAAAAAATTTCTGGCTGTGTTAGGTCTTCATTGCTACACGTGGGCTTTTTCTAGTTGCAGTGAGCAGGGGCTACTCTTTGTTGCAGTGCGTGGACTTCTCATTGTGGTGGCTTCTCATTGCGGAGCACGGGCTCTAGGTGCACGGGCTTCAGTAGCTGTGGCACGCGGACTCCAGAGCACAGGCTCAGCAGTTGTGGCGCACGGGCTTAGTTGCTCCGCGGCATGTGAGATCCTCCCGGACCAGGGCTTGAACCCGTGTCCCCTGCATTGGCAGGTGGATTCTTAACCACTGTGCCACCAGGGAAGTCCCCCATCAGTAAGTCTTTTATCCCTCCTGATTTCTAAGACATTTTCATGTGCACTGCTGCCATTGTTATGGGCTTCGTCCGTCTTTGATTTGCACAGATGTGGCTTAGGACCCTATTTGCCCTGTTAGATCTTTTTCTCTCCTGCCTGTTGACCTTTTGGCACCTAGTCCGATCACTTAACATAGTTTTATCCCCTCCTGTTTTCAACATCTCTCTATTTAATAAGTGTGCCTTCACTATCATTATTAATAAATATGTTGAACAGGGTAGTTCTGAGGACAGAGCCCTGTGGCAGGCCACTACAGACCACCCCCCTACAGTTGATATACCACTCTTACTTTGAGCGTGGCCAGCCCATTCAGCCTGTCATTTTCCATAGCTGTCCCTCAAAGGGGTCACAGCCAGCCTTGTGGAACTTCAGTGTCTGCAACCTGATTCGCAAACCCAGGGCCTTGGCAAGTAATACAGATGAATGAAGTGATAATTAATTCAGGCAATTAATAAATAATCCCTGACTCCTGGCCTTGGTTTCAAGAAGGCAGTGCAAATGATGTGGCTGGGGGTGAGCTGGAGCGGTAGTCAGTGCTCAGTTGTAGACGAAGTTGCCAGGCAGGAGTGTGGACCTTCAAGAAAATCTGGGTTTCATGTGAAATTTGATTTTTTTTAACATTGGCAAAACAAACATAAAAACCAAACAAAACAGATTTGTTTTGTGGCAGATTTGACCTGCAGCCCTTGAGTTTGTGACCTCCTTACCTCCTGGTCCAGTGACCCCACAACACAAAGCACTAAGATTAGTTGCGTGTTGATGGGTTGATGACCTTCATTGAACCTGACTCCTTGAGGTCCCTTTAGTTACCCACTCAGGACTCTTACATAGACTGAACTCACCCAGTGTTCTGAAAGTTGGGGATGACACTTGCTCTTTTCTCACCTGTTGGCACCTTCTCCTGATGGCACGTTTCTTCCAGGATCACTGGCAGGTGTGAGGAATGTGTCAGTGGGATCCTCTGGCTGGGAAAACTGGAATTTAGAGTTTCTTAAAGTCTCCCACCCGGCTTGGTTTCACTTTCCTCTTATCTGTATCTACTCTTCCTTTTCTTTTCTCTTTGGTCTGAAGAACATTTTCCTTCCCAGGGAATTCATAGGCACAAGAGTGGGCCTAGCTCTTCCTTGTTCTTCTTATTTACACACCAAAAATAACTTTAAAAAATCCTTTTAGTTGTCTTGAGCATTTGGGGAAGCCTCAGCTCATGCAGCATTAGTCTTCCTGACACTGTTTTTGTAAATCCATGCTACTCTCTTCATGTTTCTTCTCGTTTATGCATGCTTCTTCTGTCTTTTATATGTAAACATGTAAAATTTGATCACTTCAAATTTTGTAGCCTTTGCAGCCACGTTAGTTTAGGTTTTGAGGAAGGAAGGAAGGGAGAACTGGGTGATCAGCCACATTCCTGGAGGAAAGGTATTTGTTCCTAGTTTCTAGTTCTGAAAGATAGTAGTCTCCCACCAGCGTCAGGGAGAGGCTGGCGTATTCCATGGCCCGTGGGGCAGACGGACGGTGGACTGGGCCGGAGGCACAGAAGTCATTACGATTGGGCTCTTGTCTTGAAGGAACTACCATCTGGTCGGGGGAGGCAGCTGCTTGGCAGGTGATAAGTGCTAATAGAGGCATGTTTAAGGTGCCGTGGGAGCCTAGGGAAAGGAGCATCGGTCAATCTGCGAACCGGGTCAGAGAGGAGGTGACATTGAGCTGATGCTTGAAGGATAAGCCAAAGAGACCTCACAGAGGCTGGGGAGGGCATTCCAGGCAATGAGAACTGCATGTGCAAAGCTCAGAAAAGCATGTTGGAAAAGCATGAGGGTCCTTAGTGGCCAGAATTGGGGCAGTGATGAGAATGAGATGGGAACCACAGGCTGGGGCCTCTGCTCACCTCCCAGAGGCCTGTCCCAAATCCCAGCTCCCCGCTACCGCTTTGGAGCCCATGATGGCCATGTTTGACAATCTGGGGACTAGTATCATTTAACCATCTGTTTAATATACTGTATGTTCTACCTGAGGGACTAATTTCTTTTTTACAGGTCTTTTTAAAAAATTTATTTGTTTTGTTTATTTATTTTTGGCTGCATTGGGTCTTTGTTGCCGCGTGCGGGCTTTCTCTAGTTGTGGTCAGCGGGGGCTACTCTTTGTTGTGGTGCGCGGGCTTCTCATCGCAGTGGCTTCTCTTGTTGCGGAGCATGGGCTCTAGGCGCACAGGTTTCAGTAGTTGTGGCTCGCGGGCAATAGAGCACAGGCCTCAGTAGTTGTGGCGCATGGGCTTAGTTGCTCTGCGGCATGTGGAATCTTTCCGGACCAGGGATCGAACCCACGTCTGCTGCATTGGCAGGCGTATTCTTAACCACTGCGCCACCAGGAAAGTCCCCTAATTTCTTTTTTAACTCTTTATTTTGATAAAATTTAAAAACTTATAGAAAAGATTAAAGAAGAGTACCTGGGACTCCCGTATACCCAAATTGTTTACATTTTGCCGTATTTGCTTTCTGATTTTCTCTATGTGTATATATTTTTATATATGCATATACTTTTTTTCTGAACCATTTGAGCTTAAGTTGGAGATACCCTTTATCCCTAAATACTTCTGTATGTATGTGTTCTAAGGACAAGGACATTCTTTTACATAACCATAGTATAGTCATCCATGTCCAGAACACAGAGATTGATATGATATGATCTTATCCACATCCATATTCAAATTTCATCAGTTGTCCCAATGATGTACGTTATAGCTATTTCCCCCCACTCCAAGATCTAACCCATGAGCACGCATTTTGCTGTCTCTTTAGTCTTGTGTCAGCTGGGAGAGATGTTTGTTTTCCTTGTCTTTGAAATTTTTGGAGAGAACAATCCAGGTGTTATCTAGCATACCCTTTGGTTTCAGTTTATCTGACGTTACCTATGATTATATTTAAGGTTATATGTTCTGGCTGCACGTCTGTGTGAGATCATATCAAGAGACACATGATGTTGGTTTTTTCCCAATATTGGTGATGATGATAACTTTGATCATTTGGTAAAGGTGGTGTCAGCCAGATTTATTTCTCCACTATAAAGTTGCTATTGTATTTAAGTAATTTTTGAAGAGATGTTTGGAGGCCATGTATATATCCTGTGCTTCATCAAGCTTTCACCTGCTATTCGTAGCATCCACTGATGAGTTTCTAAATCCTTCTATATCCTTCTATATTTTTTATTGGCATTCTGCTGTAAGGAAGAGCTTTCCTTTCCAGTGGGATGAATTCTTGCAAACTCAGATCTGCCTCGTATTACCTTTTAACGTACTGGACTGGACTCTGGGCCCACTTCCCCTGTGCTCTCCCCCTTCAGTGTGCTTTGGGTGGACATCAGATGAATAACGGTGGTTCCTTGGAAGCTTGGATCTTCTTCCAAGCAGCACCTCACTTGTCATTGGCGTGACTGGCTTGGCGTGGGGCTAAACACACGCTGTATTGGCTGATCAGTGTTTCCTCAGGCCTGGGGCTGGGATGGGAATGTTGCCTTGTCAGCTCTCTGAGTTCAGCCTGAGCCTAAGCGAGGGCAGTAATGGGCAGAGAAAAGAACTGTGGGTTCCTTCCCCTGAGAAGCCATGACTGATTCCTTGTCCAGGCTGAATTCGTTAGTCGAAGCTGCTCGTTCCTGCCCGTTCACGCAGACTTCGCACTTCTGGTGCATTGTTACATGGATGCTTAGTTGGCTTTCTTTTCCTCCTGACAAAAAACAAAGGTTCTGGTGTCACTTTGGTCATTGTGAGTTAAAGACCTCTTTGTGTGTCCTCAACAAATGCTTGGTTTCAAGGGAGTTTCATCGGTGTGATCAATATGAGGCTCAAAAAGGGTCTGAGCAATGTTCAGAATTCTGCGTTAGTATCTCTTAAAGACCTGCTTTCTGTTTCTGCGGTGCAGCCAGCTGAGAAATGAGGTGTGAGAAGATGAGCTGAGGTTCAAGTTCTATCAGAGACAGGGAGGGTTTGCAAGGAAAGCAGGGTTAGTTGTGCCTCTGAGTGGTGTGGTGCAGGACAGTGCTTTTCAAATACTGTGGCTCATCTTTTCCCCTTTTGTTCCTCCTCCTCTCTCTCTCTTCAGACAGGCTCAGAGCTCAGCCCAGTTGATGGACCTGTTCCAGGTCAGATGGACTCAGGGCCAGTGTACGATGGGGACTCACGGCAGCTAAGCGCCTCAGGGGCGCCAGTCAATGGTGCTAGAGAACCTGCTGGACCTGGTTTGCTGGGCACTGGGGGTCCTTGGCGAGCAGAGCAGAAGCCCGACTGGGACGTGACCCCAGGACCAGCTCATACTGCTCGCCTGGAAGATGCCCACGATCTGGTGGCCTTTTCGGCTGTGGCCGAAGCTGTGTCCTCTTATGGAGCCCTTAGCACCCGGCTCTATGAAACCTTCAACCGTGAGATGAGTCGCGAAGCTGGGAACAACAGCAGGGGACCCCGGTCAGGGCCCGAGAGCTGCTCTGCTGGCAGCGAAGACCTTGACACGCTGCAGGCGGCCCTGGCCCTCGCTCGGCATGGCATGAAACCACCCAACTGCAACTGCGATGGCCCAGAATGCCCTGACTACCTCGAGTGGCTGGAGGGGAAGATCAAGTCTGTGGTTGTGGAGGGAGGGGAGGAGCGGCCCAGGCTTCCAGGGACTCTGCCTTCTGGTGAGGCTGGTCTTCTGGCGCCAATCACCAGGCCACTCCTCAGCTCTGAGGTCCCTCATATACCTCCTCCTCCGGAGGGCCTGCCCCTGTCCCAGAGTGCCCTGAGTATCGCCAAGGAAAAAAACATCAGCCTGCAGACCGCCATTGCCATTGAGGCCCTCACACAACTCTCCTCTGCCCTCCCCCAACCTTCTCACGCCACCTCCCAGGCTTCTTGCCCCCTTCCTGAGGCCTTGTCCCCTCCTGCCCCTTTCAGATCTCCCCAGTCCTACCTCCGGGCTCCCTCGTGGCCTGTGGTCCCTCCTGAAGAGCACCCATCCTTTGCTCCTGATAGCCCTGCCTTCCCTACAACAACTCCTAGAACAGAGTTTCCTGAAGCCTGGGGCACTGACACCCCACCAGCAACTCCCCGGAGCTCTTGGCCCATGCCCCGCCCAAGCCCTGATCCCATGGCTGAACTGGAGCAGTTGTTGGGCAGCGCCAGTGATTACATCCAGTCAGTATTTAAGCGGCCCGAGGCCCTGCCCGGCAAGCCCAAGGTCAAGGTTGAGGTACCCTCTTCCTCCCCATCCCCATCCCCATCCCCCATTCTCCAAAGGGAGGCCCCCACACCGTCCTCAGAGCCCGATTCCCACCAGAAGGCCCAGACGGCCCTGCAGCAGCACCTCCACCATAAACGCAGTCTCTTCCTGGAACAGGCCCACGACGCCTCCCTCCCCCCTCCCTCGGAGCCTCCTGCTCCCGGCTGGTGGGCACCACCCAGCTCACCTGCCCCACGGCCATCTGACAGACCACCCAAGGAGAAGAAAAGGAAGCCCCTGGCACCAGCTGGAGGTCTCGTGGGAACAGACAAAGCTGGCCCTGGGATCAAGCCCAGTGTCCGGAAGTCCATTCACATCAAGAAGTCCAGGCCACGGGAAGCACAGCCCCTCTTCCCACCTCTGCGGCAAATCATCCTGGAAGGGCTGAGGTCCCCAGCCTCTGAGGACGTGCAGGCACATCCACCTGCCCTCGTTCCTGCCTCACAGGGCTCTGCTGTCCCCCTGCCCCCAGAACCTTCTCTTGCGCTATTTGCACCTAGTCCCTCCGGGGACAGCCTGCTGGCCCCTACTCAGGAAATGAGGTCTCCCAGCCCCATGGCAACCCTGCAGCCAGGCTCCGCTGGTCCTCTTCCCCCTGCCGATGACAAGCTGGAAGAGCTCATCCGGCAGTTTGAGGCTGAATTTGGGGATAACTTTGGGCTTCCTGGCCCCCAATCTGTGCCCATTCAGGACCCTGAGAACCAGCCAACCTGTCTCCCAGCCCCCGAGAGCCCTTTTGCTACCCGCTCTCCCAAGCAAATCAAGATCGAATCTTCAGGGGCTGTGACTGTGCTCTCAACCACCTGCTTCCATTCAGAGGAGGGAGGCCAGGAGGCCACACCCACCAAGGCCGAGAATCCACTCACACCCACCCTCAGTGGCTTCCTGGAGTCACCTCTTAAGTACCTGGACACACCCACCAAGAGTCTGCTGGACACACCTGCCAAGAGAGCCCAGGCTGAGTTCCCCACCTGTGATTGCGTAGGTAAGTCCTCCTGGGTGTCAGGGAAGGGCAAGGCCATGTGACCTGGCAGGCCTGGATTTCTAGGCACTGTCTTTTATCTGGAAAACATTCACTGTGTGCCAGATACCACACCGGGGCCTATGGACACAGAAGTGAGCTCCAGGCTAGTGGAGAAGACATTGAAGGAAACCGACGGTGATGCTGTGTGGTGTATTGTGTGTCAGTGGAGGTGCTTTGTCGTACAGTTTGAGGTGAAGGCATCATGGAAGCTTTCCTGTAGGAGGTGGTGCTTGTGCTGAGGCCTGTAGGGCTGTCGGGTAGAAAGAAGACATGCTGGGAAGAGGCAATAGCTTGGGCAACAGCTCGGTGGCTGTGACAGGGTAGTGCTTATTTAGAGGGCTTTTGGTCTGGGGGAGCAAAAGGGGAGGAGTCTGTGTGGGGATGAGCAAAAGGTGGGTAGAGAGGCAGGCGGGGGCCAGATCTTGCCGGGCCCAGCGAGCCACAGTCGGGAGTTTGACTTGATCTCTGGCAATACATCGTGAGCTCCTGAGGGTTTTAAAGCAAGTGATGACCAGTCGTCACCTTGTGCTTCTGAAAGACTATCGCGGCTTGTGGTGGGGAGCAAAGGTTGGCGGGGCAGCCTGTAAGAAAGGTATTGTTGTGAGCCAGGCAAGAAATAACATGGGCCTGTACTGAAAGAGTAGGTGGGCAGAGGCTGCAGAGTGAGTGGCCTCTGAGGAGGGGGGCTATGGGGATGCAGACCACTCAGGTCTCCGCCTTGGTGGGGTGGGGGGCACTCCACACTTCGTGTGGAGAAGTGGTGAGTTCTGTTCGGACCGACTGAGTTTGAAGGGGCTGAGAGATTGGAGATCGGGCTCTGACTTACGGGTTTGGATGTAGTTAGCATTCAGGTGATGGTTGAAGCCATGGTGTGGGTAAGAGCACTGAAGAATTGCGTCTGTTTCTGAGCCTTGTCTTCTGGAATAGACGTAGGGCCCCGGGCCTCTGAGGACTGCTCCAGGGGATGTTGGCTGTCTCCAGGGAGGTCGTGGATGCCTCAGGAAACTCCAGGTCCACTCTAAGCTGTGGTCCTCTGCTACTTACCAAGCATTCCGTAAAAGATGTGTGTGTTTCGGATGTTGGCAAAAAACACGTTGATTCTGATGATAAGCATGTTGAATTCTTGTGATTTTATGATACACAAATAGGTCTTATGAAAAGCCTGTCTTCTCTGCTTGTTTAAATACACTAATATCTAGTCAATTGTGTGATTTGTTGGGATGTTGTATCCCAGTTAGTAAGGAGAAGCTGGGCTGTCCTGTCCACTCCAGCTACCCCAGAATCCTGGGGTACAAGACAGTGGGGCCAGGGACAAAGAATCACTTGGGGAACAAGGACAAGTTGGCCCCAGTGCTTCTATCTGGGGGGAACAGCTGTGCAGCAGCATCCTGCCAAAGGCTCACAGACGTGCTCTGAGATTGTGGTTTCCACCGAGGGCTGACCCTCTTCATTACCGGGTTTAATAATGATGTGACTTTGAGTGCCCCTTATTTCCCACCATTTGGGAGAGACTTGTTCTGATCATAGGAATTGGGGCCCCACTTTCTCTCTTTGTGTTTGTATGTGTCTGGCCTGTCTTCCTGTGTTTAGGGCCTCATTTGCTCTTTCTCCTCCTCCGGGGTAGGAAATATTCTTTTACAGGGCTGAGGACATACTTGATCCATAATAAATATTTTAATTGTGGAATTCAATTATATAGATATTATGTTTGGTCAAGCTAGTTTTTTTTTTAATTTGAATTTTAATCCCATCACTTTCTCATGCCTAAAATGAAAGTGCTAATAGTACCCTTTCACCAAGGTTCACCTGAGGATTAAATTAGTTAATATGTATAAAGCACTTAGGACTGTGACTGGCATGTAGGAAGAACTATAAGAGTGCTTAGCTGTTACCAAGCCTATCAAGTGCAAAAAAGCAAGAAAAAGATGTAAAAACATATGTATTATGAAGGAAGAAAAATGTTGGCTGTTACTTTATTCATCAGTCATTTATTGTTTACCTAGCCCAGTCCTAGTGACCAATAAGATAAAAATTAAGAGAAACGGTTCATCTTTGAAGGACTTTGTGGTTTGCTTGAAGAGACAACACAAAAAATGAAATACCCAGTTGCCCAATCAGCAGGTATCTGCCAACTGTCTGTGCTGTCATACGGAAGTGGTTGAACTGTCAGAGTGCTCTGAAATACCAGGCTTGGTTGTCATCATGGAGGGTCATGCTTTACTTAGGAAACTATTCAGAGCTGGGTTTTGAAAACTGTAATGAACACAGATGGGGAGAGGTGAGTAGGTAGCCACTCCAGACTGAGGAATTTATGAGCACCGTCTAGGAGCAGACATGAGCAAGCTCGCAGGAGGTAAGGCCACTAGCACACAGTGGACCCAAACCCTCAGTGTTCTCCTGCATTCCTTAGGCCAGAGGAGCCCCCTAGCAGAGAGGACAAGTCTCAGCTAGTGAGCAAAAGCACAGAAAAAGACTGTCGGCATCAGAGAAACCCAGTGTGGCAATGCTGGCAACCTGTTGCCTTGGCAGGCCAGTGGATGGCAGGAACAGTGGGCAAGAGGTAAGGGGAGCCACTACCGCCAATCATTTGTTGCTCCCATTTGTATTTTATTTATATGTAATACAGATAAAATAATTGTATGCTATCTAATGCTAAACAAAGAATTAGAAGCAAACCCACCCTGTGTTGTTAAATGTTAAGTTATGGGAAAACGCTGAAGTGAAAACAGCAGACACAAAGAGTATTTAAATCATCAGCTCACCTAGGTTAAAAAAAGAGAAAAGACTAGAAGGAAATATATCACCAGTGGTTGTATCACTGGTCAGACTGTGGGTGATTTTTCCCTCATTATGTTTTCTGAATTTTCTCTAATGAAATATGTATTATATAATCAAGAATTTTTTTTTTTTTGCGGTACGCAGGCCTCTCACTGTTGTGGCCTCTCCCGTTGCGGAGCACAGGCTCCGGACGCGCAGGCTCAGCGGCCATGGCTCACAGGCCCAGCTGCTCCGTGGCATGTGGGATCTTCCTGTACCGGGGCACGAGCCCGTGTCCCCTGCATCGGCGGGCGGGACTCCCAACCACTGCGCCACCAGGGAAGCCCCCAAGAAATATTTTTGAAAGTACCTCCTCCTAGAAGTAGCACAGAAGAGTGAAGAGTGATAATCTTGTGGCAGGAGACCACTTAGGAAGCATTGAGAATAACAATAACAATGACAACAATAGTAATAGTAGTAGACTATGAAACACTTGCCCTATTCCAGGCACTGTAACAAGTGCTTTGTAGTCACTACCTCATTTAATGCTCTGTAACATCTATATGAGGCAGGTACTGTCAGTAGTTCCATTTGAATGATGAAGAAAGCAAAATTAGATTCAGTGATTTACCCAAGTCATAGAGCTAGCAGATGGTAGAAGTGAGATTTGAACCTAGGCAGCTGGACCACCATGTCATGCTGTGATTAAAATTGTTTAGCTGAGAAATGAGTCCAACTAAAACAGTGGTATTAGGAAAGAAGAGGGCCAAAGAAGAAAGCATTCACTTGGAAACAGTTTCTGGAGGTGTTGATGTTGTGTTAGGGAAGGCCTCCACGTCTGGACAGGTGCTTTCATCAGCTGGTTTGATGAACTTGTCTTTGTGAACTCAGGCTCGGGCAGAACAAGGGTTAGTAATGAAGCTTGTTCACTCTGGGATTAATGTTAGCTGGGAACCAGCTCATATTCCAGAAACTCAGCCCCTCAACAGTGGTAGATAGGAAGGTGCAGATTGTAGGTCACTCTAATGAAGAATTTTCCATAGAAGCGACAATGAAGTTTGGAGATGCCATTAAGCGCTCATAACAGGCGATTTAAGTGTGGAAACAACTTTATAAAAACATGGAAAGGTCTTATAGCGAAAGAAACCTAATATTCAAGCTCCATGGTGATTTTTGGCAAATAAGCAATTTTGGCCAATGTGGGCATCACCAGGTAACCAAAAACTGCCAAACACCAAGAGCATTGTCTTACACTTGTATGAAGATTACAGGTTATCTGAAGGTATGGATGGAATTCATATCTACTTGTTCTCTGAATCTTGAAATACTAGAATTAAAGGTACCCCTTGAGGCTTCAAAGAAATAAATTTAAAAGACATGAAAGGAAATGCTATACTCCAAAAGGTAGTATGATATGTACAGGCTTGAGAAAACATAGCAACAATTGAAGTTCTGCATTGAATTATTGGGAGAAGAGAGGATTGATGCATTCCTAATATGTAGGGGCACACATTGGAGATTACCCTAACCACCATTTAACCTTCCTCTGACACTCCTGTCAGAGGCAGGATGATGAACTGCAATGCCTGTTGGCTAAGCCCTTTATGTACTTTATCTATTCTCAGAAATGGGGACATTCACAGGGAGAGCCAGCTGAGGACAGGGAATGAGTCCAGAGGAAATTTTAGTGGGAAGAGCATCCTTTGAGATCATCTGCTCATCATCTTATAGATAAGGAAACATGTCTGTGTTAACTTGCCAGTCTTGTCCTGATGTCTCTGAAGAGCAGTCCACAGGTAGCTGGAGACATTTAACCACAGCAAAAGCAAGAAACTGAGACATAGATTTTAGAGGTTGTTTTCATAGGAATGCTGTATTTTTATCCAGTTGATCATCCTGCCCTGAAGAAGTAGGCAAAGATGAATACAAGAAAAACATCTCCTTTGCCTGAAGCATGGTAAAAGTTTGGGTGAGGGGGGGATGTTGCCCAGCAGACGTGGCTGATAGCAGCACTAACTGGGTGACTTCAGTATGAGCTGCAGTTCTGAACAGGGGGACACAGAGACTGACCTCTGTTTACAGTAAAGTCTGTTTCCTATAGTTTTTATGAGAATGTATTTTCCTCCTTTGTATGCAGTTTGAGATGAATAGGAACTTTATGTCTTTTAAATATTTTTTTGGCAATAGAATATTGGTATACCAGTATAAAGTGGGGAATAAGACTCTGAGTAGGAGGGTATCAGAAAGAACTTTCTGGATGAAGCTATGTCTAATGTGAGTTTTAAAAGATAAGCAGAAGTTTAATAGATTAATAGGGAGAAAGTGGAGTGTTCTAGGCAAAGGGACATGAAGATTATAGAGATGAAAAATACATGAAAAACCACATGAAGATGTGTAGATGAGAAAACATGGAGAAACACAAGTAGTTCTGGTATGACAGGTGTGTTAGATGAAAGATTGGGAGTGGCTGGAGAGGAGAGTTTCAGGGGATGAGAAGATGATACCAAAGGCAGAGAGTTTGCAAGCACAGGCAAGAAATTATGTGTGCCTGAAGTAAGAATGACATTGAGTAGGTCCTGGAAGGGAGAGGAGGAGTAGATAAAAGAAAGGATGAGACAAAGAATTAACTGGTTCAGTGACCTGTTGAATGTAGGAGTAAAGAAGCAGTCACAGATGACTTCTGAGGTTCCAGGTTGGATGATTGGGTAGATGGTGGTGCCATTCACCAAGATTTGAAATACTGGCAGGGAAGCAAGTTTGGGTATATGACTTTGAGATGTCTGGGGGACCAGCAGGTGTGCATCCAGTTGGATCTGTGAATCGGAGGTTCTTCAGCAAACGGATGGTAGTTGAAGTCTCAGTTATAGACATTTCACCAGGCTGACTATGTAGATCAAGAATGGAGGATACTATCTTTAGGGTAGAGAATCTCAAACAGGAGGCCGTGAGGGAAGTATGGAAGAGATGCGGGAAGAAACCGAGGAGAGGATAGGTTAGAACAAAGAGATAGTTTGGGAGAGCCAACAACATCACTGCTGAGGAAGGGTCAGTATTTAATGCCTTATGTGATTTGTTATTATATGCATCTTTGTCTTACGTGATTTGTTATTATATGCATACTAGTCTTTTCAGTTAAATCCCAGGTTCCTTAAGAACAGGGACTGAATGTTGTATTTCTAAAGCATCTAAACTGGTGCTGATCATATGGTGGTGCTCCACATATTTTTTGGTCAACTCGTCAGCCTTATTCTACCTCCATATTAAATTCTACAAAGACGTCAGATAGGTTTGGGCATGATCTCCTTACCTTTAATGTTTGTCATCAGTGAGTGTGCCCATTGTTTTGTTTTTTAAAATAAATTTATTTATTTTTGGCTGCGTTGGGACTTCATTGCTGCTTTCGAGCTTTTTCTAGTTGCGGCGAGTGGGGGCCACTCTTCATTGTGGTGGGCAGGCTTCTCACTGTGGTGGTTTCTCTTGTTGCAGAGCACAGGCTCTAGGCACGCGGGCTTCAGTAGTTGTGGTGCGTGGACTCAGTAGTTGTGGTGCGCGGGCTCAGTAGTTGTGGCGCACGGCCTCTAGAGCGCAGGCTTCAGTAGTTGTGGCGCATGGGCTTAGTTGCTCAGCATCATGTGGGGTCTTCCTGGACCAGGGCTCGAACCTGCGTCCCCTGCATTAGCAGGCGGATTCTTAACCACTGCACCACCAGGGAAGCCCGAGTGTGCCCATTATTATGAAAGTCTTTCTGCTACCAGCGTCTAGACCCAGCATGCTGCCCATGAACTCACAGGCAGATGACCTGAGATTTTAGTTTTAAAAAAGTTCACCTGGCACACCTGATCCAGGGTGGGGCCCAACCATCTACCTGCCCACGCACGGTGTGGATTTGTGATTGCCAGGAGGCAAAGTTCTAGCAGTCAGTTATTGACTTTCATGCAAGTGGAATTAGTTATATAAACTTAAGGTGTTTGGCTTTACGTCCACTAAAATTATATCAGGAAACTGGAGCATTATATAGGAAAAAGAAGATGGGTACAGTAAAACCTTTGTGTGATTTTGACATCTACGCACTAATTGTACACCAGTTATCAACTGTCTCTTTTTATCAATGTCATAAAGAAAAGAAATGCCTCAGCCTATATCTATACCTGGCTGTGAGGTTCCCCACTGGGAAAGTGTGGGTGCCCTAGTCTCTGTGTAGAGAGGTGGTAGAGAAGGTGGAAGGTTCATTTAGAAATTAAGGACCCCTCTTTCTGCTAGGTAGTAATGAGTAGTTTCTTGTGTTTAATATCTCTTGCTGATAGCACAAAGGATACATTTCATTCTCTCCCCAGCCTAGTGCAAAAGTGGAACAGATCATATTTTTCTATTTTGAGTATAAAATTAAGTGCACAGGGGAAAAAAAAAGAAGCAACTAGAGCCACATAACCAGCATTTCCTAAAAAATTGGATCTTGCTCTCCTGAGCTCTACCCCAGAGCTTTCTACTATGTATTTTAGGAAAAAAAGTCACTTCCCTCACTGCTCAAAGAGAGACATAAAAGAGATTTTACTTTAGGAAGAGTTGAGCCATTTCCTTGCCCTGTCACTTAACCTCTTTGGAAAAGGAAGAAATAGTACACTGGGGACTAAAAGGAAAAATGATGACTTAACAGTAAGATAGCAAAATACTGCTTTTTTTCTGAAACTTGATGAAAGGAACCAAGACAAACAAAAATATAAGAGGAAATTTGATCAACTGAAATTTGAAAATGGCCCCAATCTTAAACTATGAATTCCAAGTGCTGTCTGCCAGCTAACGATCAATTTGAATTGAAAAAAATGATGACATGAGGTATATACAACTCCCAGGGTTAGGAAAAACAATAGGGGAGCTCAAAAGTACTCCCCAACTTGGAGAGATAGGCTGGAGACCACCCATCTAGAAAGCATGCACTTTGGAAAGCCTCCTTTTCCTGCTCTTCTCCAATTTCTGGTGGGGTTAAGGTCTGGGGTGAGGATGGTTGGCTGGAGAAGACGAGAAGCCATCTTAGGAGCCAGCTTTGTAGCCAAGGGCCAACAGCACCAAACAAAGGCCATTGTGTAGAGAAAAATATTTGCTGAACCACCAAACAAAAATTCTGCAAACCATGGGGCTTTATTTTAACTTGATGTCGGAGTGACCAGCCCACTCCCATATGAGGAAATAAACCAAAATCTTAGCATCAGGACAGAGCACAGCCCAAGCCTCCACACACAAACATACATACAGATTGAGAGGCATTGGCCCCAAAAAACAGAGGGCATAGAGATGACATTTCCCAGCTGCAGCTGTCCACAGCCAGCCCCAGATCCTTGTAGGCCGCTGAACTTTTGAACTAATAATTGAAACCTCTACAACATCTAATTCTCTAAGCTTAATTTCTAAGGGAAGAATTTGAGTAGTATCCAGGTAAATACAGAAGAATAGGGAGATTCTACGCATTCTGCTTTTGGCCAAATGAGTCTAGACCAGTGGCTTTCAACTGAGTGCCGTTTTACCCCTCTTCACCCCAGGAGACATTTGGCAATGTCTGAGGACATTTTTGGTTATCACACCAGTGTGATTCTACTGGCATCTAGTGGACAGAGGCCAGGGATGCTGTTAAACATTCTACAATGCACAGGATGCCCCCCCACCCGGCCCCAATAAAGAATTATGTAGTCCAAAGTGTCAATAGTGCCAGTGGGGAGAAAGCCGGGAGATAAACTCCATTGAAAGACCAATTAACAAGCAAACAAACAAAAAATTCAGATTCTTGTGGGGAAGAGTAGAGGGATTAAATATAATACTCAAGTGAAGACTTACATTAGGAAATACAAGAAGAGTTTGAACAAGTGATTTATACCTTCAAGAAAGTTGACTAAAATGTTCATTGTGAAACCAGAAATGAAAGATGAGGTCCTAGATTAAAGTGACAAAGAAGTCACAAGAGGCATGGATTAAACTGCAGAAGTGTGCCGTTTCACAAAGCACTTACAGTGCACTAGAAGCTGCAAAAAGCAGAATCCGTTACAGAAAAGCAAATCAGTGAGGAAGAAGGACAGGCTTGAAAGACCACTCCAAAGTAGAAGAAGAAAATAGAAATGAACATAATCAGAGTGGAGATAAGATACAGATAAAGATACAGAAGAGAGGCAGGAGGGATCCTCCACAGATTCATTCTGTCGGGAATATTGGGAACATCTGCTGGTGTTTCCAGCAAAGATCATGAAACAAATTGAATCACAGGCAAGAGTCAAAGATAAAATAGAAAATGTTTTTTAAATGAAAGAAAATGAATTAAAATTGACAAATAATGATCTGGATGAACTTCAAGATGAATTCCAAGGATGAAGAATTCCCTACAAGTAAATTAACCAAAAATTAAGTTGGTCATACATACTTGGTTTTTTAAACTTTTTTTACAATTTAAGATACACTTAAATTTTTTTAAACCCCACATTTGTTTATTTATTTTCGGCTGTGTTGGTTCTTGGTTCTGTGCGAGGACTTTCTCTAGTTGTCGCAAGCAGGGGCCATTCTTCATCGCGGTGTGCGGGCCTCTCACTATCACAGCCTCTCGTTGCAGAGCACAGGCTCCAGACGCGCAGGCTCAATAGTTGTGGCTCACTTGCCTAGTTGCTCCGCGGCCTGTCGGATCTTCCCAGACCAGGGCTCGAACCCGTGTCCCCTGCATTAGCAGGCAGATGCTCAACCACTGCGCCACCAGGGAAGCCCTAAGATATACTTTTAAAAAACATTCTCTTAGGGACTTCCCAGGTGGTCCAGTGGGTAAAACTCCGAGCTCCCACTGCAGGGGCCCGGGTTCAATCCCTGGTTGGGAAGCTGGATCCCACATATATGCCGCAACGAAGATCCCACATGCTGCTGAAGCTAAGACCTGGCGCAGCCTAAATAAATAAATAAATTTTTTAAAACAATTTAAAAAACATTTTTAATGTTTAATTTTTTAAGAACATTCTCTTAATTGAAACACATATAGAGAGGTATATAAATTGTAAGCATACCTAGGAGATATTGTGGGTTCGGTTCCAGACCACTGCAATAAAGTGAATATCACATTAAAGCGAGTCCCATGGAAATTTTGGTTTCCCGGTGCATGTAAAAGTTATGTTTGCACTGTACTGTAGTCTGTTAGGGGTATAATAGCACTATATCTAACAACAACAACAAAAAAAACAAACCTTAATTTAAATACTTTATTGCTAAAAAATGCTAACTATCATGTGAGCCTTTAGTGAGTTGTAGTCTTTTTTGCAAAATAGTAATGTCAAAGATCACAGATTACCATAACAAATATAATAATAATGAAAAAGTTTGAAATATTGTGAGAATTACCAAAACATGACACAGAGACACGAAGGGAAGCAAATGCTGTTGGAAAAATTGCACTGATAGACTTGCTTATCGCAGGTTTGTGGGAAACCTTCAATTTGTAAAAAACACAGTATCTGCAAAGCACAATAAAATGAAGTATGCCTGTACAGTTTTACAAAAAGCATGTACTTGTGTAACCACATCTAGATCAAAAAACAGAACTTTACCATCACATCAGAAACCTCCATATGCCCCCACCCAGTCACTTATGCCTGACTCCCTAAAGCAAAGTGTGGCCTGCAGACCAAGTCTGGATAACATCTGTGAGCTAAAAACAAATTTTTTATGTTTTTAAATTGTTTTTAAAAATCAAAAGAATAGTATTTCATGACTCATGAAAATTATATGATGTTCAGATTTCAATGTCCATGAAGTTTTAGTGAAACACAATCACCCTCATTTGTTTATGTACTGTCTATGGCTGCTTTTGCTCTACATTAGCAAAGATGAATAGTTGCCACAGACACTGCATTCCCTGCAAAGCCTTAAATGTTTGTCATGTGGCCCTTAACATAAAAAGTCTACTGACTCCTGTCCTAAGGTAAGTACTATTCTAATTTCTAACCACGTTGATCAGTTTTGGCTGTTCTTGAACTTCACATGTATGTATTTTATATTCTGGCTTCTTTTGTTCATTGTTGTATTTGTGAGGTTCATCTGTGTTATGTAGCAATATTTGTAGTTCATGCATTCTCATTGCTATATAGTATTCCATTTTATAATACGAATATACCACCATTTATCCATTAGATTGTTGATGGTCTTTTGGATTGTTTCCAATTTGGGGTTATTATGAATCATGCTGCTATAAGACATTCTAATATACATCCCTTGGTACATGTATGTACACACTTATGTACTTCTATTGGGTGTATACCTAGGACTGAAATTGTATGTGTTCAGCTTTAGTAGGTACTGCCCGTTTTCCAAAGTGGTTGTAGCCGTTTAAACTCCCACCAGCAGTACTCCACATCTAAACCAGCAAATGGTATCAAAAGGCTTTCTGCCATTGTGGTAGGTATATCATCACATCTCATTGTGGCTTTAATTTACCTTTCCCTGATGACTAATATATGTCCTCTTTTGTAAAGTTCAAGCCATTTGCCCATTTCTCTGTTGTGTTTCTGTCTTTTACTTATTGATCAGTAATGTGAGTTCTTTGTTGGATGTATGAATTGCAGTTCTCGGGATATTGAGATTAAATGTTTGGCTTAAGAATTCTATTCCCAGGGCTTCCCTGGTGGCACAGTGGTTGAGAAGCATCCGCCTGCCGATGCAGGGGACACGGGTTCGTGTCCCAGTCCGGGAAGATCCCATATGCCGCGGAGCGGCTGGGCCCGTGAGCCATGGCTGCTGAGCCTGCGCGTCCGGAGCCTGTGCTCCGCAACGGGAGAGGCCACAGCAGTGAGAGGCCCGCATAACACACACACACACACACACACACAAAAAAATTCTATGCCCAATAAAGTTGCCATTGGTGTGTAAAGCCTTCATAAAAACATTTCCAAATATATTAGAACTTAAATTTTCTGGAGATGAATCAAATAAGTAACAGATCGGGGAAGCTGTACTGTGAAGGGGCTGGTAGTGAATGCTAAATGTATTATTTTTCTGAAACAAAAGGTAATGTATTTATTTATACTATACTTGAACTTTGTTTTATATTAAATATCTCTTTTATAATGGGGGGGTGAAATATGTTCACAAGAATACCAACAAAAAGCAGGAGGTAAATGTGAAGGAAGAGGTGTGAGAAATTGTATAAGGGTGCTGACTTCTTTCTTTCCCACAGTACCATTAGCATTACTAAAAGCATACTATAGATTGGTGGGGCAGGAGGAAGTAAAAGAAAATACAAAATCTATTTAAAAAGATAGGAAAGAAAACAAGGAAACAGAAACATGGAAAATATAAAATGACAGAAGACCGTGTATACGTTACAGTAATAAATATAAGTAGGGTAAACTCATCTACTGGATTTGATTAATAGCACTAGACAGCACTAAGAATGTTAATGAACCTCATTTTACTATTGGAAAATAGAAGCATATATTTGTCACTGATTCAGAGCATAATACTATATTCTATAGAACCTTACCCCAGCCTTGCAAAGTATCGTCACCTGTCTGGCCCTGTAACTAACTACAAGCCCATTGCCACACTAAAGGTATATATATAAAATGAGGATGTATATATATAATGATATATATCCTCATATATATGTAAATATACATACAAATTAGGAGAATTAAATTTGGGAATGTCTACTAGTTTTATAACTAAGCATATTAGGCTGTAAGTCCAGTTTCTTCCCATAGAATATATTCTCCCCCATACAGACATCTAATCAAGGAAAGGGAAATGCGTGTATATGTGTATATATGTGTGTTTTATATATATATATAATCAGGGAAAAGGATGTAATTAAGAAAAACAAGACTTCTAAACAACTACTTGGGATGCCTTGTAAACTGCAAAAGGGAGAGAATGACTTTGGTTTTGCTTGGCACTTGGAGCTGTGTCTGCCCTTTGTGTGTTAGTGGCCTTCCCAGAGGAACTTGACCATCTATTATAATTTTCAGGTTAGCTTGGTTTTGGAGCTTCATATCTTTTCCCCTAGCTGCTAGGGTAGAGTTGCCAATATTTTCTTCTGAAAATCTCCTTTCTCTGCCTTTAACTGTAAATTTTGAGTTTTTCTGATTTGGGACAGAAGGTAATCACCAAAAACTACATTATATTCTAGTTCCAGTGTGACACTCTACAGTCAATCCATTACTTTGACTTTTCTCTAGACAGTAGAAACTAGAAAAGAGCCCAGAAGTTCTGGCATATTCCTATGTTCTATTTTCCATATAGGCTGTAGTATTCTAGCACCTGTAAAGAGCTTTCAGACCACTACTTCCAACACCCATATTCTTATGTTCTCTCTCCCTAACCAAACCTTGGTCTCTCCCCGCCCCCTTCACATACATCCTTCTATAATCCTCTGTCTTGTGGTTCAAAATAGTGCATATTTGGAGCAAGTAATTTTTAATCATTTACTTGAAAAGGATGAAAACATTTAAGCATGGATAGTTTGAGGACTGTGCTAGGTACCTTACATATCATCTAATCCTCAACAGATCTAAAATATAGAAACCTTACTTTCACTGCTCTAAAGCTCATAAGGGCTGTGTAACTTGGTCACAATCATACAATTTGTTTGGCAGAGCCTAGACAGCAGCTACATACTGAGTTCATGTTATACACCACATACTGCACTTGGCCCTTTATGTAGTTTACACAAGAAGGTGTGAGGATTAGAGAGGCTGGGGATAGCTCACCACAGTTGCCCAGGTCTCTGTAAAATCTGTGTTCATTCTGCTGTGACATAGTAACAACAAAAATGTGATACATGCTCTGATATTTTTGTTGTATGAAAGGTGCTCTGGGAGTCCAGAGGGAAAAGGAGAAGTCCAGTAGGGTTTCACATAAAAGGTGGCATTTAATCTAGGCCGTATGACATGAGTTTTTCCAAAGAAGGAAAGAAATGAAGGCAGTGTGGTCAATGAGAAAAAGTGTTTCAAGACACAGGAATATTGCATGGTTGTGTAAAAGGAGCTGTGGTAGCTGTCGCAGGATGCGAGGCTGGGCAGTGTGCAGAGATGGCTCTTCGGGGGCCTTATGGACTGTGTTCTGGAATTTGGGTTCTGTCTTCTGTCTAGCATGGAGTCATCAGTGGGAACTGGTCTGATCAGATTTCTGTTTTGGAAGTGTAACTGGTGGTATTAGGTAGGAGGACCTCAGAGGGCTGAGACCATGACAATAATACAAGGGGGGATGAAGAGTCTCGATGAGCAGAAACCATAAGCGATAGACAACTTGCATCAGTTCATCTGCTGGGCTGCACATACCATTGCCAACCTTTTGTTTGTTTGTTTGTTTGTTTTAAACCAGGAATACAACTGAACTCATTTTCACAACATTGGTCTTACTCTTACCCTTATTCTTAGTGTGGGTAATGACATATACACCTTTATGCTGGCATATGTGTATGTATATACTAATGTATATGTGATTGTGTGTGTATCCTAACTATAGCGTATTACACATGCTATACTGAAATTTGCTTGTTGCCCCACTTAAAATATCTTGCAGGTTATTTTTTGGTCAGTAAATCTGAAGCTGCCTAACTCCTTTTGAAAGCTGCTTAATATTCCATTATATGGATGTACTATAATGTATTTATAATACATAATGTATTATGGACATTTAAGTTTCTGATATTTTGCCATTACAAATGATGCAGTGAGGGACTTCCCTGGTGGCGCAGTGGTTAAGAATCCGCCTGCCAATGCAGGGGACACGGGTTTCAGCCCTGGTCCAGGAAGATCCCACATGCCGAGGAGCAACTAAGCCCGCGAGCCACAACTACTGAGCCTGCGTGCCACAACTACTGAGCCTGCATTCTAGAGCCCGTGAGCCACAACTACTGAAGCCCGCGCGCCTAGTGCCCGTGCTCCGCAACAAAGAGAAGCCACCACAATGAGAAGCCCGCGCACCGTAACAAAGAGTAGCCCCCGCTCATCGCAACTAGAGAAAGCCCGCGCACAGCAATGAAGACCCAACACAGCCAAAAATAAATAAATAAATTTATATTAAAAAAAGATGCAGTGAGTATTCTTGTATATACAATATCACTTTGTACATATGCAAGTATATCCAAATTCCTAAGAAATTTTTAGAAGAATTTGACATTTTTTGAAATTACTGAGTCAAACAGATTGGGCATTTGTAATTTTAGTATATTGCTAAATTACTTTCCATACTGCCTGTTTTCCTGTACCCTCACCAACAGGAGGAGTTATCAGACTTTGATGGTGACTCATCTGAAAGGTAAAACTGGTACTTTATTGTACCTTTACATATGTTTGACCCATTTTCATTCCCTTTCAAAGAACCAATTTTATCTTTTTTTCATTTATCTCTTGTATTACTGACCTTATTTAGCTGTAGGAGTTCTTGATCTGTTAAAGAAAGCAGTGTTTGTCTGGTGTGAGTTCCAGATATTTCTCCCCAGTATTTGTCTTTTGGCTTGACTTTTGGTAGTTATTACTATAAATTTTTCCTTAGTTATATTTATCAGAGTTTTTGGTGTGTGTGTGTTGGCTTCAGAATTTCATGTTATACTTAGAGAAGACCTTGCCACTTCTGTGATTATTTTAAAAAACTCATCCATTGTTTTTCTTCTAGAACTTGTATCGTTTAATTTTTTGTATTTAAATCTTTCAACCACTTAGAACATATTTTGGGGTAAGTTATTAAGTGTGGAGCAAAATTTTTTCCTCAGTTGTTCCAACACCATGCACTGAAAAATTAATCTTTCCCCATTGAATGGAAATGCTATAAGGTATCTTTTTTTTTTTTTTCGGTACCCGGGCCTCTCACCGCTGCGGCCTCTCCCGTTGCGGAGCGCAGGCTCGGGACCCGCAGGCTCAGCGGCCATGGCTCACGGGCCCAGCCGCTCCGCAGTATGTGGGATCCTCCCGGACCGGGGCACGAACCCGTGTTCCCTGCATCGGCAGGCGGACTCTCAACCACTGCGCCGCCAGGGAAGCCCCGGTATCTTCTATATATGGGTCTTATCTACCCAACTAGACCACACACTTTTTAAAGCCCCAATTAGCTTTGTCCTTCTCGCTTTCCCCATAAAACTGAGCATGATGTTCTGCATAGAACAGGTATGACATTAATTTTTTACCTTTTAAAAATTGTGAATTCCATATATAGGCAAGTACACAAAGCATTCATGTACAGTTTAATGAAAATTTATAAAATGAACACCTGTGTAACCATCACCTAAATCAAAAAGTAGGCCTTTTCCAGTTCCCCAGAAGTCCCCTTTCCCAATCACATTCCTCTCCCATGCCCCAGAGGCGACCACTCTCTTGATTTGTGACAGTGATTTCCTTGTATTTCTTTAAGATTGAGCTGTATGAAATTGCCATTCTTTGTAAGCAAAAAATCATTTTTTAAATATTTTATATTTCAGTTTAGTAATTTTACCACCTATGTATGGATCTCTAAACAGTATAGTTTGGTTGAACCTGGTTTTGAATATTCTTTAGATATAATCTTACTGTATTCTGTGCTGTGCTTCTTTCACTAACTATGGTGGTGTTGTATTCAACCATGTTGTTGCAGTTTGTCAGTTCTCATTGCTGGATATATGCCATTATATGATTCTGCTCTGTTTTATTTATCCATTCCACTGTTGCTGGATTATGGGTTGTTTCCCATTTTGACTACTGCAAATATGTTGCTGTGAAAATCCCTGTACATTTTTTGATGCATGTGGCCAAGATTTCCTCTAGGATAGGATCAGCAAATTAGGGTCCCCTGCATAGTTTCTTGTTTTGGCTTGTTCGTTTTATTAACTTTTTACTATGAAATAATTTTACATTTATAGAGGAGTTGCAGAGTTGGCACAGAGAGTCCCTGTATGCCCGTTATCCAGCATCCCATAATATAAACATCTTACATAATTATGGTGCATTTAAAACAAAGACATTAATGTTGGCACAATACTATTAACTATATACTCTTTGGATTTCATCAGTTTTTCCACTAAGGTACTTTTTCTGTTATAGACCCATTGCAGGATAACACATCGCATTTAGTTGTATGTCTCCCTAGACATGAAACAAATTTACCCACTGTAGTACAGTATTTGTGTAAAGTTCTTTTTGTTTATAGCCTTATAGTACCCAGTCAATATAGTATTTTCCAGAGTTACTATTACATAGTCTTTTGAGTCTCATTTCTTTCACTTAGAAAAATTCATTTAAAAATCATCCATGTTGTGTGAATCAATAGTTTGTTTTTTTTAATTGCGGTGAACTTCACATAACATAAAATTTATTTTTAACATCTTTATTGGAGTATAATTGCTTTACAATGTTGTCTTAATTCCTGCTCTGTAACAAAGTAAATCAACTATATGTATACATATATCCCCATATCCCCTCCCTCTTGCATCTCCCTCCCACCCTCCCTATTCCACCCCTCTAGGTGGTCACAAAGCACCGAGCTGATCTCCCTGTGCTATGCGGCTGCTTCCCACTAGCTATCCATTTTACATTTGGTAGTGCATATATGTCAGTACTGCTCTCTCACTTTGTCCCAGCTTACCCTTCCCCTTCCCTGTGTCCTCAAGTCCATTCTCTACGTCTGCGTCTTTATTCCTGTCCTGCCCCTAGGTTCATCAGAACGATTTTTTTTCTTAGATTCCATATATATGTGTTAGCATACGGTATTTGTTTTTCTCTTTCTGACTTACTTCACTCTGTATGAGAGACTCTACATCCATCCACCTCACTACAAATAACTCAATTTTGTTTCTTTTTATGGCTGAGTAATATTCCATTATATATATGTGCCACATCTTCTTTATCTATTCATCTGTGGATGGACACTTAAGTTGCTTCCTTGTCCTGCCTATTGTAAATAGTGCTGCAATCAAAATTGTGGTACATGACTCTTTTTGAATTATGGTTTCTCAGGGTATGTGCCCAGTAGTGGGATTGCTGGGTCATATGCTAGTTCTGTTTTTAGTTTTTTAAGGAACCTACATACTGTTCTCCATAGTGGCTGTATCAATTTACATTCCCACCAACAGTGCAAGAGGGTTCCCTTTTCTCCACACCCTCTCCAGCAATTATTATTTGTCGATTTTTTGATGATGGCCATTCTGACTAGTGTGAGGTGATACCTCATTGTGGTTTGTTTGTTTGTTTTTATAAATTTATTTATTTTGGGCTGCATTAGGTCTTCGTTGCTGTGCACAGGCTTCTCTAGTTGTGTCGAGTGGGGGCTACTCGTTGCGGTGGCTTCTTTTGTTGTGGAGCATGGGTTCTAGTTGCGCAGGCTTCTGTAGTTGTGGCGCATGGGCTCAGTAGTTGTGGCTTGTGGGCTCTAGGGCACACGGGCTTCAGTAGTTGCGGCACACAGGCATAGCCTGTCCGCGACATGTGGGATCTTCCCGGACCGGGGTTTGAACCCGTGTCCCGTGCATTGGCAGGCGGATTCTTAACCACTGTGCCACCAGCGAAGTCACCTCATTGTGGTTTTGATTTGCATTTCTCTAATGATTAGTGATGTTGAGGATCCTTTCATGTGTTTGTTGGCGATCTGTATATCTTCTTTGGGGAAATGTCTATTTAAGTCTTCTGACCATTTTTGGATTGAGTTGTTTGTTTTCTTGATATTGAGCTGCATGAGCTGCTTGTATATTTTGGAGATTAATCCTTTGTCAGTCACTTCATTTGCAAATATTTTCTCCCATTCTGAGGGTTGTCTTTTTGTCTTATTTATAGTTTCCTTTGCTGTGCAAAAGCTTTTAAGTTTCATTAGGTCCCATTTGCTTATTTTTGTTTTTATTTCCATTTCTCTAGGAGGTGGGTCAAAAGGGATCTTGCTGTGATTTATGTCAAGGAGTGTTCTGCCTATGTTTTCCTCTAAGAGTTTGATAGTGTCTGGCCTTACATTTAGGTCTTTAATCCACTTTGAGTTTATTTTTGTGTATGGTGTTAGGAAGTGTTCTAATTTCATACTTTTACATGTAGCTGTCCAGTTTTCCCAGCACCACTTATTGAAGAGGCTGTCTTTTCTCCATTGTATTTTCTTGCCTCCTTTATCAAAGATAAGGTGACCATATGTGCATGGGTTTATCTCTGGGCTTTCTATCCTGTTCCATTGATCTATATTTCTGTTTTTGTGCCAGTACCACACTGTCTTGATTACTGTAGCTTTGTAGTATAGCCTGAGGTCAGAGAGCCTGATTCCTCCAGCTCCGTTTTTCTTTCTCAAGATTGCTTTGCTATTTGGGGTCTTGTGTTTCCATGCAAATTGTGAAACTTTTTCTTCTAGTTCTGTGAAAAATGCTGTTGGTAGTTTGGGAGGAATTACATTGAATCTGTAGATTGCTTTGTGTAGTATAGTCATTTTCACCATGTTGATTCTTCCAATCCAAGAACATGGTATATCTCTCCATCTATTTGTATCATCTTTAATTTCTTTCATCAGTGTCTTTTAGTTGTCTGTATACAGGTCTTTTGTCTCCTTAGGTAGGTTTATTCCTAGGTATTTTATTGTTTTTGTTACAGTGGTAAATTGGAATGTTTCCTTAATTTCTCTTTCAGATGTTTCATCATTAGTGTATAGGAATGCCAGAGATTTCTGTGCATTAATTTTGTATCCTGCTACTTTACCAAATTCATTGATTAGCTCTGGTAGTTTTCTGGTAGCATCTTTAGGATTCTCTATGTATAGTGTCATGTCATATGCAAACAGTGACAGCTTTACTTCTTCTTTTCCTATTTGGATTCCTTTTATTTCTTTTTCTTTGATTGCTGTGCTAAAACTTACAAAACTGTTGAATAATAGTGGTGAGAGTGGACAACCTTGTCTTGTTCCTGATCTTAGAGGAAATGGTTTCAGTTTTTCACCATTGAGAATGATGTTGGCTGTGGGTTTGTCATATATGGGCTTTATTATGTTGAGGTAAGTTCCCTCCATGCCTACTTTCTGGAGGGTTTATATCATAAATGGGTGTTGAATTTTGTAGAAAGCTTTTTCTGCATCTATGAGATGATCATATGGTTTTTCTCCTTGAATTTGTTAATTTGGGGAATCACATTGATTTGTGTATATTGAAAAATCCTTGCATTCTTGGGGTAAATCCCACTTGATCATGGTGTATGATATTTTTAATGTGCTGTTGGATTCTGTTTGCTATAATCTGTTCAGTATTTTTTTTTTTTTTTTGCGGTACGCGGGCCTCTCACTGTTGTGGCCTCTCCCGTTGCGGAGCACAAGCTCTGGACGCGCAGGCTCAGCGGCCATGGCTCACGGGCCTAGCTGCTCCGCGGCATGTGGGATCATCCGGACCGGGGCATGAACCCGTGTCCCCTTCATGGGCAGGCAGACTCTCAACCACTGTGTCACCAGGGAAGCCCCTCTGTTGAGGATTTTTGCATCTATGTTCATCAGTGATACTGACCTCTAGTTTTCTTTCTTTGTGACATCATTGTCTGGTTTTGGTATCAGGGTGATGGTGGCCTCTTAGAATGAGTTTGGGAGTGTTCCTCCCTCTGCTATATTTTGGAAGAGTTTGAGAAAGATAGGTGTTAGCTCTTCTCTAAATGTTTGATAGAATTCACCTGTGAAGCCATTTGGTCCTGGGCTTTTGTTTGTTGGAAGATTTTTAATCACAGTCTCAAATTCAGTGCTTGTGATTGGTCTGTTTATATTTTCCATTTCTTCCTGGTTCAGTCTCAGAAGGTTGTTCTTTTCTAAGAACTTGTCCATTTCTTCCAGATTGTCCATTTTATTGGCATATATAGTTGCTTGTAATAATCTCTCATGATCCTTTGTATTTCTGCAGTGTTAGTTGTTACTTTTTCATTTCTAATTCTGTTGATTTGAGTCTTCTCCCTTTTTTTCTTGATGAGTCTGGCTAATGGTTTATCAATTTTATCTTCTCCAAGAACCAGGTTTTAGTTTTACTCATCTTTGCTGTTGTTTGCTTCATTTCTTTTTCATTTATTTCTGATCTGATCTTTATAATTTCTTTCCTTCTGCTAACTTTGGGGTATTTTTGTTCTTCTTTCTCTAATTGCTTTAGGGGTAAGGTTAGGTTGTTTATTTGAGGTTTTTCTTGTTTCTTGAGGTAGCATTGTGTTGCTCTGAAGTTCCGTCTTAGAACTGCTTTTGCTGCATCCTATAGGTTTGGGGTCATGGTGTTTTGTGTGTTTTTTTTTAACATCTTTATTGGAGTATAATTGCTTTACAATGGTGTGTTAGTTTCTGCTTAATAACAAAGTGAATCAGCTATATATATATACATATATCCCCATATATCCTCCCTCTTGCATCTCCCTCCCTTCCTCCCTATCCCACTCCTCTAGGTGGTCATAAAGCACCGAGCTGATCTCCCTGTGCTATGCGGCTGCTTCCCACTAGCTAGCTATTTTACATTTGGTAGCGTATATATATGTTCATGCCATTCTCTCAGTTCATCCCAGCTTACCCTTCCCCCTCCCTGTGTCCTCAAGTCCATTCTCTTTAGGTCTGCATCTTTTTTGTGTGTGTGTGGTACGCGGGCCTCTCACTGTTGTGGCCTCTCCCGTTGTGGAGCACAGGCTCCGGACGCGCAGGCTCAGCGGCCATGGCTCACGGGCCCTGCCGCTCCGCGGCATGTGGGATCTTCCCGGACCCGGGCACAAACCCGTGTCCCCTGCTTCGGCAGGCGGATTCTCAACCACTGCGCCACCAGGGAAGCCCAGGTCTGCATCTTTATTCCTGTCCTGCCCCTGGGTTCTTCAGAACCTTTTTTTTTTTTTAGATTCCATATATATGTGCTAGCATATGGTACTTGTTTTTCTCTTTCTGGGTTGTCGTGTTTTTATTGTCATTTTTTTCTAGGTATTTTTTGATTTCCTCTTTGATTTCTTCAGTGATCTCTTGGTTATTTAGTAGTGTATTGTTTAGCCTTCATGTGTTTTTATTTTTTACAGTTTTTTCCTGTAATTGATATCTAGTGTCATAGTGTTGTGGTTGGAAAAGATACTTGATACAATTTCAATTTTCTTAAATTTACTGAGGCTTGATTGTGACCCAAGATATGATCTATCCTGGAGAATGTTCCATGAGCACTTGAGAAGAAAGTGTATTCTGTTGTTTTTGGATGGAATGTCCTATAAATATCAGATAAGTCCATCTCGTCTAATGTGTCATTTAAAGCTTGTGTTTCCTTATTTATTTTCATTTTGGATGATCTGTCCATTGTTGAAAGTGGGGTGTTAAAGTCCCCTACTATTATTGTGTTACTGTCGATTTCCCCTTTTATGGCTGTTAGAATTTGCCTTGTGTATTGAGGTGCTCCTGTGTTGGGTGCATAAATACTTACAATTGTTAAATCTTCTTGGATTGGTCCCTCGATCATTATGTAGTGTCCTTCTTTGTCTCTTGTAATAGTCTTTATTTTAAAGTCTATTTTGTCTGATATGAGAATTGCTACTCCAACTTTCTTTTGATTTTCATTTGCATGGAGTATCTTTTTCCATCCCCTCACTTTCAGTCTGTATGTGTCCCTAGGTCTGAAGTGGGTCTCTTGTGGACAGCACATATATGGGTCTTGTTTTTGTATCCATTTAGCCAGTCTGTGTCTTTTTTTGGAGCTTTTTTTTTTTTTTTTTTCGCGGTCCGTGGGCCTCTCACTGCTGTGGCCTCTCCTGTTGCGGAGCACAGGCTCCAGATGTGCAGGCTCAGCGGCCATGGCTCACGGGCCCAGCTGCTCCATGGCATGTGGGATCTTCCCGGACCGGGGCACAAACCATGTCCCCTGCATCGGCAGGCGGACACTCAACCACTGCGCCACCAGGGAAACCCTGTTGGAGCATTTAATCCATTTACATTTAAGGTAATTATTGATATATATGTTCCTGTTACCATTTTCCTAATTGGTTTGGTTTGTTTTTGTAGGTCTTTTCCATCTCTTGTGTTTCCTGCCTAGAGAAGTTCCTTTAGCGTTTGTTGTAAAGGTGGTTTGGTGGTGCTGAATTCTCTTAACTTTTGCTTGTATGTAAGGGCTTTTTTTTTTTTTTTTAACATCTTTATTTGAGTATAACTGTTTTACAATAGTGTGTTAGTTTCTCCTCTACAACAAAGTGAATCAGTTACACATATACATATGTTCCCATATCTCTTCCCTCTGCGTCACCCTCCCTCCCACCGTCCCTATCCCACCCCTCTACGTGGTCACAAAGCACACAGGTGATCTCCCTGTGCTATGTGGCAGCTTCCCACTAGCTATCTAATTTACATTTGGTAGTGTGTATATGTCCCTGCCACTCTCTCACTTCATCACAGCTTACCCTTCCCCCTCCGCATATCCTCAAGTCCATGCTCTAGTAGGTCTGTGTTTGATTCCCGTCCTACCACTGATCTCTTCATGACTTTTTTTTTTCTTAGAGTCCATATATATGTGTTAGCATATGGTATTTGTTTTTCTCCTTCTGACTTACTTCACTCTGTATGACAGACTCCAGGTCTATCCACCTCATTACAAATAACTCAGTTTCATTTCTTTTTATGGCTGAGTAATATTCCATTGTATATATGTGCCACATCTTCTTTATCCATTCATCTGTTGAAGGACACTTAGTTTGCTTCCATGTCCTGGCTATCGTAAATAGAGCTGCAATAAACATTTTGGTACATGACTCTTTTTGAATTATGGTTTTCTCAGGGTATATGCCCAGTAGTGGGATTGTGGGGTCATATGGTAGTTCTATTTGTAGTTTTTTAAGGAACCTCCATACTGTTCTCCATAGTGGCTGTATCAATTTTCATTCCCAACAGCAGTGCAAGAGTGTTCCCTTTTCTCCACACCCTCTCCAGCGTTTATTGTTTCTAGAGTTTTTGATGATGGCCAATCTGACCGGTGTGAGATGATATCTCATTGTAGTTTTGATTTGCATTTTTCTAATGATTAATGATATTGAGCATTCTTTCATGTGTTTGTTGGCAATCTGTATATCTTCTTTGGAGAAATGTCTATTTAGGTCTCTGTCAAATCTGAATGAGATCCTTACTGGTTAGAGTAATCTTGGTTGTAGGTTTTTCCCTTTCATTACTTAAATATGTCATGCCACTCCCTTCTGGCTTGCAGAGTTTCTGCCGAAAGATCAGCTGTTAACCTTATGGGTATTCCCTTGTATGTTATTTGTTGCTTTTAATGTTTTTGCTGGTTTTAATATTTGTATTTAATTTTTGTTAGTTTGATTAATATGTGTCTTGGCATGTTTCTACTTGGATTTATCCTGTATGGGACTCTCTGTGCTTCTTGGACTTGGTTGACTATTTCCTTTCCCATTTTAGGGAAGTTTTCAACTATAATCTCTTCAAATATTTTCTCAGTCCCTTTCTTTTTCTCTTCTTCTTCTGGGACCCCTATAATTAGAATGTTGGTGCATTTAATATTGTCCTAGAGGTCTCAGAGACAGTCCTCAATTCTTTTTACTTTATTCTGCTCTGTAGTGGTTATTTCCACTATTTTATCTTCCAGGTCACTTACCTGTTTTTCTGCCTCAGTTATTCTGCTATCAATTCCTTCTAGAGAATTTTAAATTTCATTTACTGTGTTGTTCATCATTGTCTGTTTGCTTTTTAGTTCTCCTAGGTCCTTGTTAATGTTTCTTGTATTTTCTCCATTCTATTTCCAAGATTTTGGATCATCTTTACTATCATTACTCTGAAATCTTTTTCAGGTAGACTGCCTATTTCCTCTTCATTTGTTTGGTCTGGTGAGTTTTTACCTTGCTCCTTGATCTGCATATTTCTCTGTCTTCTCATTTTTTTTTAACTTACTACGTTTGGGGTCTCCTTTTAGCAAGCTGCAGGTTTGTGGTTCCCGTTGTTTTTGGTGTCTGTCCCCAGTCAGTAAGGTTGGGGCAGTGGCTTGTGGCTTCCTGGTAGTGGGGACTGGTGCCTGTGTTCTGGTGGGTAGAGCTGGATCTTGTCTTTTTGGTGGGCAGGGCTGTGTCCGGTGGTGCGTTTTGGTGTGTCTGTGACCTTAGTATGATTTTAGGCAGCCTTTCTGCTAATGGGTGGGGTTGTGTTCCTCTCTTGCTAGTTGTTTGGTATGGGACGTCCAGCACTGGAGCTTGCTGGCTGTTGGGTGGAGCTGGGTCTTAGTGTTGAGTCGGAGATCTCAGCGAGAGCTCTCACCAATTGATATTACATGGGGCTGGGAGGTCTCTGGTGGTCCAATGTCCTGGACTCGGCTCTCCCACCTCGGCGGCTCAGGCCTGGCACCCAGCTGGAGCATCAAGACCCTGTCAGCCCCACGGCTCAGAAGAAAAGGAAGAAGAAATAAGGAAGAAAAATAAATTAACAAAATAATAAAATGAAAAAAATATATAATAAAAATAAAAGAAGAGAGCAACCAAACTAATAAATCCACCAATGATTACAAGCACTACAAACTAAAATAAAATAAATATAAAAATCAGAAACAAATCAGTTGCAAACAGCAAACCCCAAGTCTACTGTTGCTCCCAAAGTCCGCTGCCTCAATTTTGGGAACATTCGTTGTCTAGTCAGGTATTCCACAGAGGCAGGGTTCAAGTTGATTGTGCGGATTTAATCTGCTGCTCCTTGGGCTGCACGGAGAGATTTCCCTTTCTCTCCTTTGTTCTCACAGCTCCTGGGATTCAGCTTTGGTTTTTGCCCCACCTCTGTGTGTAGGTCACTCTCAGGCATCTGTTCCCAGCCAGACAGGAGGGGGTTAAAGTGGCGGCTGATTAGGGCACTCTTGCTCACTCAGGTCGGGGGGAGGGAGGGGTACAGTTGTCATAACTGGAATGCAGGGCGAGCCTCCAGCGGCAGAGACCGGTGTGACATTGCAACGGCCTGAGGCGTGCCGTGTGTTCTCCCAGGGAAGTTGTCCCTGTGTCTCGGGACCCTGGCAGCGGCAGGCTGCACAGGCTCCTGGGGGTGTGTGGATAGTGACCTGTGGTTGCACACAGGATTCTTGGTGGCTGCAGCAGCAGCGTTAGTGTTTCATGCCCGTCTGTGGGGTCCGAGCCGATAACCGCGGCTCGTGCCTGTCTCTGGAGCTTGCTTAGGCGGTGCTCTGCCTTTCTGTGGGCGCACTGGGGAGGAATGCTCTCTCCTCGTGCACCATTAAAGAATGGTCTCTTGCCTCTTCAGCAGGTCCAGACTTTTTCCTGAGCTCCCTCCCAGCTAGCTGTGGCGCACTTGCCCCCTTCAGGCTGTGTTCACGCAGCCAGCCCCAGTCCTCTTCCTGGGGTCTGACCTCCGAAGCCCGAGCCTCAGCTCCCAGCCCCCGCCCACCCCGGCGGGTTAGCAGACAAGCCTCTCGGGCAGGTGAGTGCTGGTCGGCACCGATCCTCTGTGCGGGAATCTCTCCGCTTTGCCCTCCACACTCCTGTGGCTGCGCTCTTCTCCGCAGCTCCAAAGCTTCCCCCCTCCACCACCCATAGTCTCCACCTGCGAAGGGGCTTCTAGTGTGTGGACACCTTTCCTCCTTCATGGCTCCCTCCCACTGGTGCAGGTCCTGTCCCTATTCTTTTGTCTCTGTTTTTTCTTTTTTCTTTTGTCCTACCCAGGTATGTGGGGAGTTTCCTGCCTTTTGGGAGGTCTGAGGTCTTCTGCCAGCATTCAGTAGATGTTCTGTAGGAGCTGTTCCACATGTAGATGTATTTTTGATGTATTTGTCAGGAGGAAAGTGATCTCCATGTCTTACTCCTCCGCCATCTTGAAGGTCCCCACCCAAATTAATCATTTTAAAGTGTACAATTCACTGACATTTATTTAGTACATTCACAATATTGTGAAATAATCACCTCTATCTAGTTCCAAAACACTTTCATCATTCTAAAATAAAATCCTATACCCATTAAGTAGTAACTCTCCATTCCTCCCTCCTCCCAGCCTCTGGCAACCATCATTCTGCTTTCTGTTTCTATGGATTTACCTATCCTGGATTGGATTATTTCATGTGAATGGAATCATGCAATATATGTGATATTTTGTGTCTGACTTTTTCACTTACTGTAATGTTTTTGAAGGTTCGTCCACATTGTAGCATGTATCAGTACTTCATTCCTTTCTCTTTTTTTTAATTGTGGTAAAACATACATAATATAAAATTTGCCATTTTAACCATTATTTAGTGTATAGTTTAGTGGCATTAATTACATTCACAATATTGTGCAACCATCACCACTATCTATTTCTAAAACTGTTTCAACACTAAACAGAAACTCTACCTATTAAGTAATAAGTCTCCATTCCCCACTCCTCCCAGCTGTTGGTAACCTCTAATCTAATTTTACCTCTATGAATTTACCTATTCTAGATATATCCTGTAAGTGGATCATACAATATTTGTCCTCTTGTGTCCGGCTTATTTCACTTAGCCTAACATTTTCCAGGTTCATCCATGTTATAGCACATATCAGAAAAAAATCCTTTTTATGGTCGAATAATATTCTGCTGTATGGATATACCACATTTTATTCATCTGTTGATGGACACTTGTGTTGTTTTCACCTTTTGGCTCTTGTAATAATGCTGCAGGGAACACTGCATACAGGTGTTGTTTGAGTCCTTATTTTCAGCTTGTTTCGGTGTGTACCTAGGAGTGGAGTGGTTTGCCGACCTCTGGTCTAGATTACGTATAATGATAAACTAAATTCCAGAGTGGTTAAGCCTCAGTCCTGATAATGCATAGTTTTATCAGATTTTAAAATTTTTGCCAATTTGATCTGTGTGTAATGGTGTTTCATTGTGATTTTAATATGTATTTCCTGATTTCTAATGGGGGTGAACATATTTCCACGTTTATAAGCCACTGAATTTCCTGTTTTGTACGATGCCATTAATTTTCCTATTGATGGTTTGCCTTCCCAAATTAATATTGATGAATTGATGTCTCCAAATCATGTTTACTTTGTATTTCTGCAGAACAAATAGTGGAGAAAGATGAAGGTCCGTATTATACACATCTGGGATCTGGCCCCACGGTAGCCTCTATCCGGGAACTCATGGAGGAGCGGTGAGTGATGCACAGATGTCCAAGGAGAAATGGGCAAGTTGTTAATAGAATATGGATTTTAAGCACCTCTCGTTTTCATTGCCTTATACTAGACAGCCTACAGAAAGGAATCCCTGATACACAGACTGTAAAGTTGAATGTGGGATTTTCACCCCCAGTGCCCCGGGTTTCTTTCTGTCTATAGGTCTGCCCTTTACAGGTCCCCCTAACCCCCTTTTATCTCTTTCTTGAAATATTTTTTATTAAAGAAATGGGGTTAAATGGTTGTGTATCCTGTAGAGTTTCCAATGGTCTGAAGTTTGCTGCTGCCTTTTCTGTGGTATTGTCCAACAGGTTCTTCTTCCCTGTGTTGTGGAAATTGGTTAGATCTAAAGGCTTGATCAGAATCAGATTGTTTCTTTCTTTCAAAACTACTTCCCAGGTGGTGTTTTGTACCACCAATAGGAGAAATGCTAGGTGCCAGTGGGCACCTATTCACATTGTCTCCTGAGTCCTTTTGACATCCTAGGAGTTCTTGATTTCTCGTATTTTTATTGGGGGAAGAAATATTTAGAAAACAGACTCTGGGTGCTGGGGGTGCTCATTTTTCGAGGCGATTTCAGAGCCAAGATGTAGGTTTTTTATTTTTGCTATTGTTTAGTGATTAAATACATACACTGGGTTTATATACACTTCCAATTCGAACTCAAGACTATAGGGCTTTTACTTAACAGCTCGGTTTTACTTTTTTAAGCAGTTTTGTACAGATGGAAACTTTAAAATCTATGTACGTGTCCACAGTAGATATTAAATACTGTGAGTTCCAGTGTGTAGAGAGGTAAAAATAGCTTGGTGATTGAGAGCATATGGACGCTGGAGCTAGACTAAAGTCCAGTCCTGGCCCTTCCACTTATTGATGAGTTCTTTGGTAAGTTGCTTCACTTCTCTGTGACTCGGTTTTCTTATCTGCAAAATGGAGAAAATAAAAGTACATACATTGGAGGAGAGTTATGAGGATAAACTGAATTGATGTCTGGAAAGCACTTAGTGCTTACAAGTGAATATTACATACAGGGTGTCTACATCATATCTGCATTTACTGACTGCATTTTTATAACAAACATTAGTATTTTAATAGTAAAGGCGTAAATTATGTAAGACATAAACATGTTTGCTCATACATATGCATAGACGTACAGATGTGTGGAAGGCTGGGGGCTGAGAATTGTAGCTTAGAATTTCTACAAATTTGGGGACCAGATTTTGTCTGACCAGGGTAACTAATACTGTCATTAATATAGCAGGGAACATGATTTTGAACTAAATAACTGTAGTGATATCCCCGAATGAATAAAAGGTAAGATGGATGGAGCACAGTGATCTGCTGTAAACACTCTTAATTATCGTGTACCATCTGGAAACATTTATGTTCATAGTAGCCCATCAGAAAAGCATTTGATCCAAGACCCAATCTGTAAATTCAAGACTGATTGAAAGAGCACCTCTGAGTCCATAAGAATCATCAAAAAGTCTACAAATAACAAATGTTGGCAAGGATGTAGAGAAAAGGGAACCCTAGTATACTGTTGGTGAGAATGAAACATTTAAAACAGTATGTGGGTTATTCATGCACGCCTGCGTGTGCCCACATGTGTATGTGTTACAGCTTCGAGGTTGGAGTGGGCATTATTTTGGCCAGCGATTTTTTTTTTTTAAACATCTTTATTGGAGTATAATTGCTTTACAATGGTGTGTTAGTTTCTGCTTTATAACAAAGTGAATCATCTATACATATACATATATCCCCATATCTCTTCCCTCTTGCATCTCCCTCCCTCCAACCCTCCTTATCCCAGCCCTCTTGGTGGTCACAAACCACCAAGCTGATCTCCCTGTGCTATGCGGCTGCTTCCCACTAGCTATCTATTTTACGTTTGGTGGTGTATATAATTCCATGCCACTCTCTCACTTTGTCCAGCTTACCCTTCCCCCTCCCTGTGTCCTCAAGTCCATTCTCTAGTAGGTCTGCATCTTTATTCCCGTCCTGCCCCTAGGTTCTTCATTACCTTTTTTTTTTTTTTAGATTTGATATATATGTTAGCATACGGTATTTGTTTTTCTCTTTCTGACTTACTTCACTCTGTATGACAGACTCTGCATCCATCCACCTCACTACAAATAACTCAATTTTGTTTCTTTTTATGGCTGAGTAATATTCCATTGTATATATGTGCCACATCTTCTTTGTCCATTCACCTGTGGATGGACAGTTAGGTTGCTTCCATGTCCTGGCTATTGTAAATAGAGCTGCAGTGAACACTGTGGTACATGACTCTTTGAATTATGGTTTTCTCATGGTATATGCCCAGTGGTGGGATTGCTGGGTCATATGGTAGTTCTATTTGTAGTTTTTTAAGGAACCTCCATACTGTTCTCCATAGTGGCTGTATGTATTCACATTCCCACCAACAGTGCAAGAGGGTTCCCTTTTCTCCACACCCTCTCCAGCATTTATGGTTTGTAGATTTTTTGATGATGGCCATTCTGACTAGTGTGAGGTGATACCTCATTGTAGTTTTGGTTTGCATTTCTCTAATGATTAATGATGTTGAGCATTCTTTTTGGCCAGCGATTTTTGTGAGGAATCTTGACACTATTGTTTACAGGTTGAGGGCTGCATGGGAGTCAAATGTACAAGTTTGATCTGGGACAGTTTTTATGTGTGTTTGTTTTTAGGTAACAATTTTTCAAGATTTCTAGACAGCTCTCTCAATAACTTTTAGTTATAGAAGAGTATGTTTTAAAACAAGGATTAACAGATAATGATAAAGTTGAGATTTGTCCTTTTTTTTTTTTGTCATTGCTTTAAAAATAACAGCCAAGTGTAGATTCTCCAGAAACTGATCCAAGGGAGGAATTCCTCTCAAGACCAGCAATACTTGTGTTTTTCCTCAGCAACTGGTTTATTTTTATCTTAAGGGCCTTGTAAATCATGGAACAGATTGTGTTTCCATCTTTATGTTGGCTGCTAGTAAGCTTTGAGCCAGATTTGTGTATCCTCATTAGGAGGAACGTAATTTCTCATCTTTGGCCCGTGGGAACCTATTCAGGTTCACTCCTGAGTCCTTTTGACATGACCGTAAGGAGTCTTCCTTAGCTTCCTTGATTTCTCCTGTGATGAATGTTCTATGCTCATCTCTTAAAAATACGCACAAGATCCCACCGTTTGCGTTTTGCATAACAACATCATGTCTGTCTGTTTCCCCCTTTACTCTGACTTCATCACCTGTTATTTTTATCACATAGACATCTTTTTAAGCTCCTTCTGGAACAGGAAGGGAATGAATGATTGCTGAAAATCACCTGGAAGGGGGTCTAGTTTGTGAACGATCCAGGCTGTCTCTTTCTCTAGGCTTCCCGCCCAACCCTACTCTGCAGGACCACTCCACTGCCAGGAGTTGGCCAAGGCAAGGAGGGAAGAAAACTGAAATCCAGGGGATGTTGGTGCTTTTAGTTTATCTGGGAAAGACTGTGAAAGGAGGAGGTTGAAAGCAAGTCCTAAAATATTATCAGATCTGTTAATGGGTTCCATACCTCCTGGGTACCCAGGTCCTTGTTGTCATAGATAATTGGAGTCAGGTGTTCAAACCCATATCTGAGAATGGCCTGCTGTGCAGGGCCACGTGTCCTCTAACTGGAAAGGGGATTCTCTGCAGCCTAGGAGTTCATTAAATGTTCATTCTAGGAATGAAAGAGCAAACACCATGCCAGCAAATCCCCTGAGTTTGGGGGCAACTGGTCTCATTAATGTGTGATAGAGGTAACCCTGAAGAATCGCAACTTTAGATGAGCGGTTATCAAGCTTGAGCGTGCTTCAGGTCTCTGGAGGACTTGTGAAAGCACAGATCGCTGGGCCCCACCCCAGGGTTTCTGACCCAGCAGGTCTGGGATGGGACCCGAGAGTCTGCATTCCTCCCAAGCTTCCAGGGGATGCTGGTCCCAGCACCACCTTTGAGAATCACTGGCTAAGACGATCAAGTTACCCTTTAGAATAAGGTTTCAGCCTACCCTTCCAGACTTAGTTTAGGGTCTAGGAGTTCACCTATATCCTAGCCTCTTAATGATAGGCCAAAAAGTAAGACATATAAGAAAAAAGAACTAAATCCAGAGTTGGTTGGTTGTTTTTAAACACAGAGACAGTTCTGGTTAAAAAAAAAAAAAAAATCTAACTGATCAGACAGTGCTTGGCCCTTTTATTTGCTCTCAAATATGAAGTTCACTACAGGAAGCATTTCTCACAAGGATGGGACGGTGGGGAAGGTCTTGGTCAGAAAGCCCTAGTCTTTGTCCTCAACTCACCCTCCTGTGGGGAACACGATATCCTGTCCGTTCCAGTGAGAATAGTATGATCACCTCAGGTTGTTCTTCCCACAGTGACTCCAGGACACACTGAGTTTCCAGGCTCTGCACTCCTGATAGGTGCTTGTGGAGCTGAAAGTTTTCCAGGAACCAGACAAAAGCAGCACTATCTGGTCTTTTCCTCTTGAGCCAGACCACGCTATATAAACTCCCCAGAGTTTATATAATATAATGTCCTGTCTCCAAACATATTCTATAAGGGACTAACGTAGTCTTAGAATTTTAATGTGGCAGTTATCAGCTTTTTACCTCATTCCTGAGGTCTTGAGTGAAATAGAGAACATTGAACTCAGAGAAACCTTAGATCAGCATTTTAAAAAAATATTTGTTTTCTTTTCCAATTACAAAAATAAAACGTCTATAAAAGGCTGTTTTAAAAAAGTCTAGAATGGGGCTTCCCTGGTGGCGCAGTGGTTGAGAGTCCACCTGCCGATGCAGGGGATGTGGGTTCGTGCCCCGGTCCGGGAAGATCCCACATGCCGCGGAGCAGCTGGGACCGTGAGCCATGGCTGCTGAGCCTGTGCGTCCGGAGCCTGTGCATCTAGAATGAATAAAGCTCTCTAATAATTATCCTTCTTAGAAGAAAAGTTTTTTAAAAAGTTTGACACTTACGTTACTATTTCTTCTAAGCATTTACGAAGATACACATATGTATATAGAGAAATTTTGAACAAAATGGGATCAAGCATACTATTCCCATGTTTGTAGCTATTAACCCCCACCCCACTTAATTTCTTTCATATCAGTACATACAATTCTGTAGAATCCTTTTTGACAACTACATGGTTTTCCATTGCATGGACATTTATTTTATTATGTTTTATTTAGCCAGTCCGATACTGGATATTTAAGTTCTTTCTAAATTTTCTCTTGTTGATGCAACAATGAATATCTTGTTCCTAAATCTTGGTGTATTTGTACAGTTATGTCTGAGGTAGAGATTCCTAGAAGTAGAGTGGATGAGATAAAGAATTATGTGTAACTATATATGTATTTATATGTAAAGGATATGTAAAACAGAATATGTAGTAGCTATGATAACATTATCCTCTGTTAAATAGTATATTAAAATAATATGCTATGACCAAATTGGATTTATTACAGAAATATAAGGATTGTTTGCTTTAGACAGTCTGTTAAAATAGCATACCTTGTTAATTGACCAAAGGAGAAAAACCATTCAATCATCTATGTCCTTAGTTGCTAAAAATGTATTTGATAAAATTGATCGATTCTTGATTAAAAATCCTTAGAACAAGGACTTCCCTGGTGGTGCAGTGGTTAAGAATCCGCCTGCCATTGCAGGGGACATGGGTTCTAGCCCTGGTCCGGGAAGATCCCACATGCCGCGGAGTAACTAAGCCCGTGCACAGCTACTGAGCCACGTGCCACAACTACTGAAGCCCGCGTGCCTAGAGCCCGTGCTCCGCAACAAGAGAAGCCACCGCAACGAGAAGTCCGCGCACCGCAACAAAGAGTAGCTCCCGCTCACCGCAACTAGAGAAAGCCTCCGCACAGCAACGAAGACCCAATGCAGCAGAAAAAACAAAAATAAAAATCCTTAGAACAGGAAACCCTTAGTAGAGCCCTTCAAAGTAAGGGAGTCTCTATCTCTATCCCAAAGTCAGTGAGCTTCATGCCCAGGGATGAGTAGTTAGAAACATTTCCAGTAAAGTCAAGAAATAAGCAAAGATGCCTGCTAGTGCTTTGGAAGGGGCTGGCCAGTACAGACAGACAAGAGATGGAAATAGAGGCATGGAAAGTGGAAAGGAGGAGGTGGCAAATAACCAGTACTTGCAGATGATATAATATTGTACTTGAAACTAAAAAGCTATTAAAAATAAGACAATTCAGTAAGATGGATGTTTACAGTATTAAGAATAATTAATATTTATTGGGCTCTTCCCTCGTGCCAGGAACTTCAGAGTACTTTAATGCACTCCCTGTGTATTATCTCATTTGATATTTTCCCAAGCTTAGGAGACAGGAACCATTTTTATATCCACTTTACAGATGAGGAAACTGAGGCTTAGAGAAGTTCAGTCATTTGGCCATGGTCCTGTAACAACAAAGTGCTGCGCTGGCACTCAAGCCCCAGCTCTCTGACCTCTAAGGCTGCACTTTAACCGCCATTGCCCCCAGGTAGCTGTGTGGCCTTGTGCAGGTTAGTTCAGCTCTGGGGGCCACAGTTTCATCACCTCTGAATGTGGTGAATCCCTGAGTGTGTGCACACATGTATGGGCCAGGGCAGGGGTGTGTGCAGAAACCAGACGTGTTTACTGTCCATGGGAATCTCAGCCAGTTTGTACTGGGTAGGGTCACTTCTCCCTGGCCTCAGCTACCTGTCCTCATCTGTTCAAATGTCAGTTGGGGATGGCTGAAAGAGAATAATAAGGGTTTCCCCATTTGTTTTCTTTTGTCTATTGCATTTTACTGAATTTATAAATAACTAACTCTGCTAACAGGGCTGGATACAAATGCCTGTGCTGAGCCTTGGGTTTGAGTGCTCAGAGGTAATAATCAGAGACCTTCTGCCCTGGGACAGAGCGGAGCCAGGTGGACCAGAGGCTCTGGGAGTCTGTAAGTGGAGCTGTGTCCCCAGAGGCTTTCACACGGAATAAACATTTAAGTCATTCTCTTCCTTCTCTATTGCCCCACAGTAACTAGAAACCCTAGCTGAAACACACTGAGGCTTGCCTTCTTACCAAGACTTGCTCTCCTTTGGGGTTCAGCTGTGCTAATGGTGTCTTCTGTCTCCCTCTCCAGGTACGGAGAGAAGGGGAAAGCCATCCGGATCGAGAAGGTCATCTACACGGGGAAGGAAGGGAAGAGCTCACGTGGCTGTCCCATCGCAAAGTGGGTACGTGTCAAAGCTCCACAGCCCAAGCTGGGCCGGGGAGTGGAGGGCAGACGTGTGCACTGTCCAGGGAGCTGTGAGCCAGCATCCGGTGCTGGTTAGGGTCATCTTCCCCCAGCCTCAGCTGTTAGTCCTCACTTTATTTAAATGCCAGCCTCTGATGTCCAAGGCTGGCCTTGGACCTGCTCTGGTCATTACTCTCAGCTCATACTGCCCCTGTGGTTCAGGGCTGCAGAGGGAGGGAGGAGAAGCGGAAGCTGGAGATGTCATCTTGCTCAAGGCTGAGCCCCAACCACAGTCCCTGTGACTCCTCGGCCCCCTTTGTGTGCCCTGGAGCTGCAGGTGTTCCCGTCTCCTGTCCACAAGAACTAAGCCTCTGGGCAGGGTCAGGGACAGCATTGCATCTGTCTTACTTCTGAGCCACTCTTTCCTATAAGGCAGCCTGTGTGTCTTGGCAGAGGGGACGTCAATGACTCAGACCCCAGTTTCACCCAGAGTTTTCTGACCTTGCCCTTCCAGTCCTCATAGAGCACTTTAGAACCACTGTGGATCCAGTGCCCAGAGGAGCAGCAAGATTATCAGGTAGCTGTTTGCTCGGTGCTTGGTAGGGAGAATATACATGGAAAATAGAAGGCTCCATCCCTGTGTTCAAGCTGCTTATGATGTAGAGACACAGGAAGTAAGATCACGGAGACTTGAATAATCGAGCTTTAACACTGAGAGGCAGACTTGGTGCTGTAGAGTTCAGGGGCAAGGGGGAGTGTGCATGCTGGGTTTCCCAGAGAAGGTGGATATGCGTGGAGCCGTATTAAATGGGCCAGGAGAAGTTAGGAGCATTCCTGGTGAGGAGAGTCATGTTGGCAAAGGCAAAAAGGCTGGTGAACATACACACGGCTCACTTTGAGTGAGGGATGGTGGTAAGATGACCTTTGTCATCCTCTGTCCGTCTGCGCACATGCCTGTTTTTATCTGGTCTGTACCCCATGCCTTTGTACCTTTATGTTTAACAAAAATAAAAGGTGTCTGAACCTGAACTACCACATATCTATCTGTAGCAATTTTCAGACAGTAGTGAAGAATTATCTGGAAAAATCTGGAATACTTAAGAGTATTCACAGGTATGTAGAAGCATGTTGTCCCCACCCTTGTGAAAGATGGTTATTACAGTGGGAGGTTGACTATGTCTGCGGCTGATCAGGGTGGGGCGTTATCCCCCCAGAGAACCTATTAGAGAAATGGCATTGTCCCTCTCTCCTGCTAATTCAGGCAGTTGTTGAGGAATTCCAAAGTCTTGGGCAAGAAACTGAAGATCCTTGGGGCGTAGGTAGAGATAGGGACTTCTCAGCTTCAGAAACTTCACCTTAAAGAAAGAAAACACCTGGCTCTGTGGATGGTGTTGAGGATGAGAACACACATCTCCAGTCCCCGGACACCCATGGTCAAGCTTTAGCTCTTGACCAGCGCTTGTATGTCTCTGCTGAGGGCTGAGGAGGAAGTTGCCCAGGTAAAGCGTGAGATCAGTTTCTGGGGCTGTGAGAGGAAAGCAGAATGATTGGGGGGGGGGGGGAGCTTGGTCCTCAGAACTTTGGTCCTCCAGAGTCTGTGGACAAATGCCCAGAGCAGGACACATGTAGCACAGTGCTTTGTCCAAAGGTTGGAATAACTTGTGGGTATCACCAAGTCTGGTGGGGGATGCCAACTTTGGAAGAAAAGCTCAGATAGAAGGGAATACATAGTGACAGAGAGGTGAGGAAATTCTGTATCTGATGAGTGAAGATAAAAGGAGAGGGCTTCCCTGGTGGCGCAGTGGTTGAGAGTCCGCCTGCCAATGCAGGGGACACGGGTTCGTGCCCCGGTCTGGGAAGATCCCACATGCCGCGGAGCGGCTGGGCCCGTGAGCCATGGCCGCTGAGCCTGTGCGTCTGGAGCCTGTGCTCCGCAACGGGAGAGGCCATAACAGTGAGAGGCCCGCGTACGGCAAAAAAAAAAAAAAAAAAAAAAAAAAGATAAAAGGAGAGAGGAAAGAAAATTTTTTTGAGAAGAATGGTAGATCATAGAACTGTTCCAGTGGCAGGAAAACGGCCGTGCTGAGTTGTGTTTGTTTTGCTTTTTTCCTCTTTTATAGCCATCTCTCATAGTGTGGTGGGCTTCTCTTATTTTTTGCCTACACAGCCACCAAATACCCTATGTATTCTGGTTGTAGAACTCATCTAGAGTTCCACCTCCTTGGAAGTTAGAGAAGGGGCAGGTGTTCCCTTTCTCTGCCCCCCACCCCCGGGGAAGTGACCCACAAATGCTAAGAAGGGTAGATTATCCTTGGTGGCAGCATGGCATCAAGAGCGCAGGAAGTGGTCCGTGGCCACGGGAGAGTGGCAGCATCCAGCTGCCTGTGGTGGACGGTGCCTTCTGTGGCTCTCCCCACGTCCCCTGTCCCATGTCTAAAGCCTAGGTTTTCTTTCCGACTGGGGTTCATGTCTGTGTTTGCAGCCTGAACCCCCCACCAATACCTTCATTACAAGCAGTGTACCTGACAAGTTCTGGACTTAACAGGCTAGGATCTTGGGGGACAAAGCTGAGGTGCATCATGGATGCCCAGCAAATGTGTGTTGAGAGAATGATCTAAGAAAGCAATGGGGACGACCCAGAGAGCCTGCTGGTAGTCTCTGATTTTAAGGTGGCCTGTACAAAGTATGGAAGTCACCAAGCATGGGAGGAAAGGAGTGACCCACGGAGCATTCCAAAGGCTCAGAATAAACAGAGGCATGCCGGAAGCAAACACTGCAGATGGGAAAAATGGACTTTTGCTAGAAGAATCATGGAGATGCTGCTTCGCCAGCCTGTAAAGGTAACAGGTCAGAAGGCAGATATTTGAAGACCCTTCAGGGGCATGGTAGAGTAGACTTACTGGGGAACCCCAGTGGGTGGAACTAAGTACCAAGGGTGAGAGTTACGGGGGAATAGATTTGAGTTTCTGCCTGGTGCTGTTCTAGGTTCAGTGCTCAGGGAATTCCTGCCCAGAATCTAGGTGATTTGTTTACAGTCCTGTGATGGCATGTGAACAGTCTGTGTTGCCATGCTCGAGTGTTGGTTTGTTCACACCTTACGTTGGCCTTTGACTTTTGCACTTTGTGTATTTCATCCTGCTGGGTTCCCTCATAGAGCGTGGATAGGGAGCTCCGCTTTGTTATAGCTTTTTTGAGTGTACCCAAAGGCCCGTGAGGGTGCCACAGGGCTGTCTGCTCATGCCTAGTCACCTTTATGTGTTTGTCACTTGGGAAACCCAAAGGACATGACCTCAATCTCAACTTTGACAGGTCGGGTGTCTCGGTGTGCTCTGAACGTGTGTTGCACATGTGCAGTTAGTCAGTGCACTGCCCGGGCAATGAGCAGAGGTTGACAATGGTGTCTCAGAAACCCTAGTACCTACGATGTGTGCAGATGCCCATGAAATGCCTGGCTCAGTCTGCAGTAGGCCAGTCACACAGGGATATGATTAATGGCATGTTCATATATTTACTGAGCCACAAAAACAATTTTATAAATAATGATGTAATCGATGCTTCCACAAAGGGTGAGGGTGGTGGGCACCATTATTGCTGTGGCTCAAAACAGGAACTCTTTGCCCAGTTATATGTTTTGTTTAGCATACAAGGTGTCCTTTAAATTTTTAAAGCAAATTCTGATACATGCTGCATCATGGATGAAACTTAAAGACATTATGCTAAGCGAAATAAAGCCAGTTATTAAAGGACAAATGCTGTATGATTCCACTTCTGTGAGGTACCCAGAGTAGTCAGATTAATAGAGTCAGAAAGCAGGATGGTTGTTACCATGGGCTGTGGGCAGGGGAGAATGGAGAGTTAGTGTTAAATGGGTGTAGAGTTTCTGTTTGGGAAAATAAAAAGTTCTGGAGATGGAAAAAGTTCTGGTGATAGTTGACACAACAACGTGAATATACTAAATGCTACTGAACTGTACACTTACAATGCTAAATTTTAAGTTACGTATATTTTACTACAATTTTAAAAATTGAATTTGGTGTTCCTGTGTTTAAAAGGAGAGATTTCATGTGAAAATCTAGATTTCTGTTTTCTTCTTGCAAAACTGGAAGAGGTAGGTACACTCCGCTGGAATTCCCACCAGGCAGTGGTCGATGGAGAGAGGTCTGGCTTCCCCCTCTCCCCCAACTCTTTAGTTGTACATCTGGCCTGCTTTCCTTATTGGTATTTCCTGCCCGGTGGCTCTCTCAGCATCTCCCTGCACTGACATACTCATGACCAAGTCTTGTCTCCAGCCCAGACATCTCCCGACCTCCAGCCCATTCTGTTGGGGCTGCTTAGGATAGCCACTCCAGTGTTCCAAAGTGCCTCTGGCCTCAGCGTGCTCCCTGCTAACCTGCCAGGAAACACCGCCCACACTCACCCACTTTTCTGCGCCACAAAACGTGGAAGTGATTTAAGACTTTTCCCTGTCCCTCAGCTCCTATAGTCAGGTGGTCCCAAAGTCCCCCTTCTCCTAAAGGTCTCTAGAATCCATGCCTTTTCCTGTTTCATTCCCCATTGTTCTAGTTCCAACTTCATCTGTTTTGCTTGTGTTACATCAGTGGTCTCCCCATTTCACCCCTCTCCTGACTCTCTGCACCCCTTTCTAAAGCATGTAGCTATGTATGTAAGTGAGCCCCTGCTTATAGTCCTTTGTAGAAGCCCCGCCTCGAGTCCTTGTCCCTCTTCCTGCCACTCAGAGCCCTTCCCAGTCTCCCCTCTTCACAGGTCCCCACATCTTATCTAGTCACAGAATTCCCTGGGATTCTGGGGGGAGATTCAACCACCTCATCCCCCACTCCTGGACCCTTTGCCTTGATACATCTTTGCGTGACCCAGGACGGTGTTTAGGGAATGAGTGAAGAGGAGAGCAGTGCCCAAGGCCCGTGCTTTTTTTTTTTTTTTAAACAGCCTTATTGAGATACAATTCACATACCATACAGTTCACTCATTTAAATTATATAGTTCAGTGGGTTTTGGTATTATTAATTTTAAAAAATTGTGTTAAAATATACATAACATAAAATTGGGCATTTTAACCATTTTTAAGTGTGCAATTCAGTGATATCAATTACATTCACATTGTTATGCAGCCATCACCACAGTCTATTTACAAAACTTTTTCATCATCCCATACTGAAACTCTATACCCATTAAACAGTAACTCCCCAAACCCTCTCTTTCCGCCATCCCAGCCCCTGGTAACCACCATTCTACTTTCTGTCTCTATGAATTTAACATGTACAGGTACCTCATGTAAGTGGAATCATACAGTATTTGTCCTTTTGTGTCTGACTTGCTTCACTTAGCATAGTGTTCTCAGGGTTCATTCATGTTGTAGCATGAGTCAGACCTTTGTTCCTGTTTAAGGTTGAGTAATATTCCATTGAATGGACGTGCCACATTTTGTTCATCCGTTCGTCAGTGGACGGACATTTGGGTTGTTTCCGCCTTCTGGCTATTGCTAGGTAATGCTGCTCTGGCCATGGGGGTACAAGTACCTGTCCAAATTCCTATTCTCAATTCCCTTGGGTGTATTCTTAGGTCTGTCTGGTTATATTTGTTTAAATTTTTGAGGAACTACCAAAAACTGTTCTCCACAGCATCAAGGCCCTTGTCTTTTAACTGAAAACATGCAGATATGCACCGTTTTCTCTGCAAATGTTTTAGGACAACATAAAAATCTCTGAATATATTTTGGCTTATAATTTTATCTATGTTTTGGGTTGGCCAAAAGGTTCGTTCGGTTTTTTCTGTCAGTTGGCTCTAGTAGCATTTAGTTGTCTTTAACTTCATTTGAAACAGTTTTGTTGGATTGTATTGTGACAGCTGTCATATCAGAGTGCATTAAAGAAAAACTTATCAAAATTGGTGAATTTTTGTGTAGACATTTTAATATTGAAGATGGAAGGGAAAAAAGCAACATTTTTGGCATATTATGCTTTATAATTTCAAGGAAGGTAAAAACGCAAAAAAAGATTTGTGCAGTGTATGGAGAAGGTGGTGTGACTGATCAAATGTGCCAGAAGTGGCTTGTGAAGTGTCGTGCAGGAGATTTCTTTCTGGACAATGCTCCACGGTCGGGTAGACCTGTTGAAGTTGATAGTGAATCAAATCGAGATATTAATTGAGAACAATCAACGTTATACCACGCGGGAGATAGCTGACTTACTCAGAATATCCAAATCAAGCGTTGAAAATCATTTGCACCAGCTTTGTTATGTGAGTCGCTTTGATGTTTGGATCCCACATAAGTTAAGCAAAAAATACCTTCTTGACCGTATTTCCACGTGCAATTCTCTACTCAAACTTAATGAAAACATTCTGTTTTTAAAACAAATTGTGATGGGCGATGAAAAGTGGTTACTGTACAATAATGTGGAATGGAAGAGATCGTGGGGCAAGAGAAATGAACCACCACCAACCACACCAAAGGCCAGTCTTCATCCAAGGAAGGTGATGTTGTGTATGTGGTGGGATTGGAAGGGAGTCCCCTATTATGAGCTCCTTCTGGAAAACCAAACGATTAATTCCAAGTACTGCTCCCAATTAGACCGACTGAAAGCAGCACTTGACGAAAAGCGACCAGAATTAGTTAACAGAAAACGCATAATCTTCCATCAGGATAATGAAAGACCACATGTTTCTTTGATGACCAGGCAAAAACTGTTACAGCTTGGCTGGGAGGTTCTGATTCATCTGCCATATTCACCAGACATTGCACCTTCGGATTTCCATTTATTTAGGTCTTTACAAAATTCTCTTAATGGAAACAATTTCAGTTCCCTGGAAGACTGTAAAAGGCACCTGGAACAGTTCTTTGCTCAAAAAGAAAAAGTTTCAGGAAGATGGAATTATGAAGTTGCCTGAAAAATGGCAGAAGGTAGTGGAACAAAAGGGTGAATACATGGTTCAATAAAGTTCTTGGTGAAAATGAAAAATGTCTTTTATTTTTACTTAAAAACCGAAGGAACTTTTTGGCCAACTCGATATTCTTATCCCTAAGTCTATATACATCACCAATGACTCAGGTTTTGTAGTAATTGTTTTTTTATTTTGCTATTTAATGTTTTTCTTTCCCTAATTATAATGGCCCTTTAGCCTGTGTGGTTGCTGTCGCCAAGGTGTGACACCCCTGGTACACTGCCCTAAAGATCTGCGCCCCCAGGTCTGTTGGGCAGAGGTGAGGGTGTGTGGCATCCGTGCAGAGGAGCATGGGTGCCCGGCTCCTGTGACTCACAGCACCCCCACCCCACCTCCCTGCAGGTGATCCGCAGGCACACGCTGGAAGAGAAGCTGCTCTGCCTGGTGCGGCACCGGGCGGGCCACCACTGCCAGAATGCCGTGATCGTCATCCTCATCCTGGCCTGGGAGGGCATCCCCCGAAGCCTCGGAGACACCCTCTACCAGGAGCTCACTGATACCCTCCGGAAGTACGGGAACCCCACCAGCCGGAGATGTGGCCTCAACGATGAGTATGTGGACGGTCCCAGTGGGCAGGGGTGGGGCAATGGGGTCAGGGCCCTGTGTGTCCTGCAGAGTTAGGACTGTGGTGGAAAGAATGCTTACCTACGGATCTGGCCTGGGGTCTGGCCCTGGCTGGGGAGGGTCTCTTGACTCAGCTTAGCTTTGCTTTCCGCCCCAGGTTGACTCTGAGGCTCTAATAGTGGTAACAAGTGTGGAAAAGTGTGAGTGCCCCGCTAATACAAGGCATCAATGATACTCACAAGACCTACCCTTATAGGGTCCCCTCCCCCATTTTTTAAATTAAGATATTTTTACTTATAGTAAAATTCATCCTTTGAGGTGTACAGTTTGAAGAATTTGACAGATGTTTACAGTCATGTAGCCACTGCCACAATTAAGATATAGAAGAATTCCATCACCCCCCAGACTTCACCGTACCAGGCACTTCTCCCCACCCCTGGCAAACACAAATCTTGTTTCCTGTCCCTGTAGGGTTGCCTTTACAAGAATGTCACACGAATGGAACCATACAGCATGTAGCCACCTGAGTCTTGCTTCTTTCCCTGAGCACAGTGTTTCTGAGTTTCATCTATGGATGTGTGTATCAGAAACTCACTCCTTTTCACCACTGAGTAGTATTCCACTGTGTGGGTGTGTCACAGTTTGTTTATTCATTCCCCAGTTGGGGGGCATTTGGGTTGTTTCTGGATTTTATTAAGTGTTGAATGGTAAAGTCAGTGTTCATTTGTTTAAAGGCCTGTCAGCACCTGGGCCTGCAAGAAGCAGGCATGTTCACACTCTGTGGTTCACATTATTCCCATTTGTGTGGTCTGTGTTGGAGCTGGTCAAGATTTTAGAGTTAAGGCAAAGTGTAAACGTTATTGGGTTTTTGATTAGATCCTTCCCAGCCATCTCAAACAACCCATGTGCTTCACCCCACAGCAGACTCTCAGACTTCAGCCTCAGGAGTGGGAGCCAAACAGGCTGCTCAGAGCTGATTCTCTGCCCACAAGGGTAGAGATTTGGGAAAGGAGTTGAGGGCAGGGAAGGATGTCATGGCCGTCACTGGGAGGCCAGTGGATGCCGGGCCTCAACAGGGCCTCCCCCCGCGGGAGGGGGAAAATTCCAGAACTAAAAGTGTGCCTTGTATGCCTAACATGTGATATATGTTGCAGCCGTACCTGCGCTTGCCAAGGCAAAGACCCAAATACCTGTGGTGCCTCCTTCTCCTTCGGTTGTTCCTGGAGCATGTACTTCAATGGCTGCAAATATGCTCGGAGCAAGACTCCTCGCAAGTTCCGCCTCGCGGGGGACAACCCCAAAGAGGTGAGCACAGCCCCACAGGGAGCATGGGACCCTCCCACTCACCCTGTTCCACCGACTGCCTTTAATAGTCCTGGTGGGACGTAGGATTAGCACACTGTGACTCAGCTGTGTAGAAAATGGAACTTCCTTTTTTTTTTTTAAACTGACCTTATCTTGCAGTGAAATAAGGTATGTGGGGTGTAGTGTGGAGGGATACGATGAGTGAAAAATTAGACTTACCAATTACAGCTACCTCAGACTCTTGCAGTTTAGAAAAGTCTCTTTAAGGTAAGTGTTCAGATTCCTCATTAGAATTTGACCCTCTTAAAGGGTTATTTCCCCCCCCCCCCCGCCATTCTTCTCAAGACATCTTTCTAGGTGGGAGGTGTGGCACAAAGAGGGGCCTCTGGGCCTCAGGCCACCTTCTGGCCAATGCTGGATGTCCCGAGGTGTCCCTCATCCTGCCTGGCTGCTGGGCCCACATCTCTGTACACTTGTCCAGTTGTCCAGGTCCTTGGTGTCTCCTTGCTGGGGGCCTGGCACGGTCCTTGGGCACTGGACTGGCATCCACATGGTATGGCCACTAGGCCTGAGGCCTCCTCCCGCCCACCGGAGCTCCTCCCCAGCCCAGTGACAGCAGGACAAGGGGCCTCAGGGTCTCCTCTGCAGGCCAAGCTTAGGCTGGGAACCAGAAGCGTCAGGTCAGGTCGCCTCCCACTCCGCCACTTCTCTGTTGCCCTGGTTGTGAGGGCCATCCCGAGGGGGTCTCCGCTTGGAGTCCAGATGCAAAGCAGGCATAGGCCTGAGTGGTCTCTCTGTCATGTCTCCTCCAGCCTCCCTGCCTTCTGCTTCCCGCCTCTGCTAGTGTGAGGGGGGAACTGGATCCAGGCAATACCTTGATCCCAGCCTGTACCTTCCAAACCTCTCCAAGCTCCTTTTACCAGAAGGGCTTCCCCATTTTCCAGGGGACAGGAACTCTCCTGGGGCACTTTTTTTTTTTTTTTATACCACATGTAAATTTCTATGCTCAGACTTCCAAGCTTTGCTTTTCAGAAATAAAAGGAAGCATGTCCAAATTTAGAACCCCTTTTTTCCCCTCAAAGCCCAGCTTTCTGACTATTACATGACCTCGTCTAAGAGTCTGATTTGACACTAGACTGTTATTTATGGCAGTGCCTGGCCTCCCCCAGAAGCAGCAAATGCAGTTGCTTCAATGAGTAGAGGAGTCCCAGTGCCACCAGGAACTAGAAATTACCATGAATGAAAATAATTGCTTTAATTTCTCACAGATACTTTCCCTGTTCCATCAGCTGCCATTCCCTGTGCACTTACTAAGTGCTGGGTACTCCGCCCATCACCTCACAGGTGTCTCAGTTAATCTCACGACAGCCTGAGGATCTAGGCACTGTTACTGCTCCCTTTACATGTGAGGCAAATGGCTTGCCCAGGGCCATGTGACAGTGATGATGAAGTCAGCATTTAAACCCTGGCCTGTGTTTCCCCAGAGCTCACAAGCCTCACCCCCGTGTTGTGCTGGCTTCAGGCCCACTGTGCTGGTGGCAGCATCTGGAAGGCAGCCAGGGAGGTGCAGTGAGGCTGGCTGGCAACTCTGGCCGCCCTGCTGGACAGACAGCTGAGTCACTGGTCTCACCCTTCCATTTCTAATTCTGTGAGTTTGGTACCTTTTTTCTTCCCTCTTCCTCTTCTTTCTTCTCCATAAACTCTTCGTGCCTGTGCTCAAGGCCCGCTAGGAGCCCCCATAGCCCAAATTGTTACCCTCAGAGAGCCAGAGAGAGGCTGCAGATATCTTAAACTCTCTGCCAGTCTGAGGGCTGCTGCTTTGTCGAGGGCAGCACTATCCAGTGGAACTTTCTCTGATGATGGAAACGTTCTCTGTAGAAAACACACAGCCATGGGAGCCACATGTAGCCACCGAGCATTTGAAATGTGGCTAGTGCAGTGGAGGGGCTGAATTTTTTTTAATTCTTAAATTTTAAAAGATTAAACTTTTTAATTTTAAAAAATTTTTTATTGAATTTTAATTAAAATGAATTTATATTTCAATAGCAACATGTGGCTTGTGACTAAACACGTGAGATAGTGCGGGTCTAAAGGACAGAACGTTGTGGTCTGGCTGTGTACCTGGCTTGTGATGGGTGCTGGGCCTGGCTGGCTGTGGGATTTCTAGCACAGGCCTCACCCACCCCTCCCTGCCTTTGTTTACCTGTCTGGACCACTGCAAGAAGGGCCCACGCCTGCCGCTCATGCTTGTACGTGCCTGCCATCCCGCACCTCTGGCCTAGGGTGTTGAGCAAGTGCTTAGCAAGAGCAGGAACCTGTTCCAGGTGTCCTGAGCAGCACTGGGCTGGAGCCTGGCAGAACAGGTGCTTAGTAGTCAGGGTGACCAGACCCTCAGGCAGTGTCTACTGGTGAGCTTCAGCGTCTCCAGCATTAAAACAGACCTGGCACCCCTCCCAGAGGGAACACCGTAAAGATACCTGATGGCACCTTACTTCCCACCTTCCCAGTGGCAACCCAGCAGTGGTTCTAGAATGGAGGTCAATTTCCAGTGTGCAGAGTTTGCCAGGCAGGGCTGCTCTGGAGGTGTGTGACTGTTCTTCTGTCCACAGGAAGAAGTGCTCCGGAAGAGTTTCCAGGACCTGGCCACCGAAGTTGCTCCCCTGTATAAGCGGCTGGCCCCCCAGGCCTATCAGAACCAGGTACTGGGTCTTGGGTCACATGTCACCCACATCTCTGCCCAGGCTCCCTGAAGTGGGGGAACAGCGGAGTGGGTTCCTTACGGGAAAAGCCCAGCCAGAGCTAGAGCAGTGATCTTTGTTAAGGTCTTTGTTAAGACCCCTTGTTTACATCAAGCTAACCACATCCCAGGCTGTCTCTCCTGTATCCTTGGTCTTTGTTTCTCTCCCCTTAATAATCCTCCACCTCCTCTGCTCTGGTTTCTACTGGGGAGGCTTGAGTTTCTCTCACCTGTCACTTCTGCACCCCATAGACGAGGTGAGAGGGACTTGAGATAACCCAGAAGGAAGTAACCCCTTATAGGGACTTCAGCCAGAAAACCTCCCTCCTACAGCCCAAGTACAAGATGGCTGTGGTCCTTAACCTCCTTCCTCCCTCCTTCCCTCTAAGACCTGGCCTCCCCCATGCCGAATCAGGGCCACTCACCTCAGGTCACTCGAGCAGCTGTCCTTGGCCATCCACACAGGTGACCAATGAGGAAATAGCGATTGACTGCCGCCTGGGGCTGAAGGAAGGGCGGCCCTTCTCAGGGGTCACGGCCTGCATGGACTTCTGTGCCCACGCCCACAAGGACCAGCATAACCTCTACAACGGGTGCACGGTGGTAAGGAAGCCTGTGACCTGTCACAGCCCCACCTGAGAGACGATCCTGGGAGGGCGCACACCTGTTCTCTGCAGATAGGTGGGCTCAAGGCAGGGAGGGACCCTGCCAGACTGCCTACTCCTGCCCACTTCTCTGGGAAATGCAAGGGCAAGGCTGGCTTGGGTGCTGCAGAATGCAGCCTCTTGGGCACCCAGTGTCTCCCCGTTCTCTAAAGTGTGGCTCCAGGTCTCTCTGAGCACTTGGATTTAAGTCCAAACAACCTTTTGATTCATTCATTGAGCAAATGTTTATTGTGCCTCAGGTACTGCTCTAGATGCCGGGGAATAAAGTGGACAGAGTGCTGCCCCAAAATGTGATATAATGTCCAGTAGCAAGGAAGGCTGAGGAGAAGATGAAGTAGGGTAAGGGATGAAATGACAGCAGATGCTATTTTAGATGTCATGGAGAGAGGCCTGTATGAGGAGGGGCACCTGAGCAGAGACGCGGAAGTAAGGGACTGAATGCACGAGGGTGGGGTGCTCCAGGCAGAAGGACCAGCACAGGCAAAGGCTCAGAGGAGTGAGATGAGAGGGGCAGGCAGGGGTGAGGTCGCAGGGAGCATGGGAGGCTGGGAGGGCTGTGGGTTGTGCTCTAAGTGTGATGGGAAGCCCTAAGATTTCGTTTATAAAGTCGGAAGCACTCTCTTGCTCCTACAGATGGAGAATAAAATATGTTGGGGTAGGGGTGGGTGTGGGAGAATCAGAGCAAGCAGGCCAGGTAGGAGGCTGGGACACTTGTCCAGGCCAGAGGTGACAGGGCTTGGGCAGGAGTGAGGGTGGGGCGTGGGGAGTAATACTTTGGGCAGGTTGTGGGTTGATTTTGAAGGCGTAGCTGAGAGTAGTTGCTGGTGGGGTGGACCTATGTATGATGTGTGAGTTGCTTGAGCAACTAGGCAAGTGTTGGTGTTTACTGAGACGTAGAATATCAGGAGAGACCAGTTTGGGGGTGAAAATCAATAATTCTATTTTGAGATGCCTGCTATATATCCAGGTGGAGATGTAGAGTAGGCATGGGAGAGGGAGGGTCTGGAGAAATGAATTTGAGACTGGATAGCACTGAGTTCGTAGTTAGGGCCATGAGCCTGGATGTAGGCCCCAGAAGAGTGAGTGCAGATGGAAAAGAGAGGAGGTTTGGGCTTGGGTGGGGGCGCCCTGGAAGGGGTGATGTGGCTGTCTTCTCTGCTTTTTAACTAGGTCTTAGGAGACAGGGCTCCCAGGGGGCTGTGGAAGAGGCAAGGGCACAGGCATATTCAACTGAAAGGGGGCTCCCAGAGTCGGTAGCTTGTGTCCCCAAGGGGATGAATGTCCCAACCCTAGGATTTCATTTCTCCACCTTGTCTTTCTTCCCCATGTGCAAGACTGAGAAGCAAGTCTTGCTTGCAAGACTTCTGTGTACACTGTATTGTGAGGGTTTCTAGCTGAAATACAGAGAAAGAAGTGTGGGCCCTCCAAGATTAGGAGAGGGGCAGGGAAGGAGGATGGGGCACCGAGAGATAGGAGCACAGTGAGGTTCTTTGGATCCCAGAGCTTCCGAAGTTTGGAGTGAAAAATAAGTTTTTTCCAAGAATGAATACATTTTTTTGTTCTAATTAAACAATTATTTATTGTAAAAAATAATTTTAATAATATGAGAAAGTATAAAGTAAAAATGCCTGAAATCTCATAGGTAACCTGTGTTAGCATTGTGATGACCATCCATTCAGACACCTGAATGTATGTGTGTGTGCACAGTTGTATACATTTTACACATTATGTGTATGTGCTGTTCCACGATCTGGCTTTTTTTTTTTTTTTTGTGGTACGCGGGCCTCTCACTGTTGTGGCCTCTCCCGTTGCGGAGCACAGGCTCCGGACGCGCAGTCTCAGCGGCCATGGCTCACGGGCCCAGCCGCTCCGCGGCATGTGGGATCCTCCCGGACCAGGGCACGAACCCGTGTCCGCTGCATCGGCAGGCGGACTCTCAACCACTGCGCCACCAGGGAAGCCCCAATCTTGCTTTTCTTAACTCAAGCATATGTGGTGGACAACTTGCTGGTCAGTGGATATAGGCAGCATGTTCTAAGGCTGTGTATGTGGCTGTGCCACCACTTATCGACCAGTCTCCTATGGATGGCAGTCAGTGCTTTCGTACTCCTCTATAAACCACAGGGGGGGCGTTCTCAGCACAGCTTTGTGCAGTGGCCCCAGGATAAGGACACTTACAGCCTTGGAGTGCTCGTTTGGCAGCTTACTGGGCAGGAGTAGGGTTTGTCAGGAGGCAGAGAGGGGAGAGAATAGCCCAGAGCTTTACTGGGGATTTCGTAGAAAGGAATGGGCAAGGTAGGATAAGTAAGCTGAATAAGTTTAGGATGGATAGTTTGAATAATTTCTGCAGGCTCTGGGCTATAGAGGTGGTCCCTAGTTGTCAATACCTAGCCCTGGGGTGTGAGAGTTTTGTAAAGGAAATGGTTGGGGGTGGGGACTCTGGGTTGGTTGGTTTGTGTATCAAAGTTGCGCTGGCAGGGGATCGTTTGCTATCTATAGGAATTAGCTAGTCTTAGGGGAGGGACAGTCCCTCCTGGATCAAGGCGCCAAATGCCAGAACATCCGGAATACAGAAAATAAGTCAATATAAGAGTAAAACATAAATGAGAAAAATATCAATCAAACCTTATTAGTAATCAGAGAAACATATACCAACGACGAGATACATTTTGATAACAGGCAGAAAGTTTTAAAGAAATTAATAGCAAAAGTATCGCGAAAGTATAGGAAAATTGAAACTCATTCTTCCAGTGTAAGTGAAACACTGATGATAATCATTTTGGAGCACAGTTTGGCAATATGTGGCAGTCCTACCTTACGGCGTTTATTCTAAGGAATTAAGTATCTTAGAAAATTCAGTGAAAAGGATAAAAGTATTATTTATGATAGGGAAACAGGCTTAAATGGTCATGAGGGATTAGTTAAATTAACACATTGATACAGTGGAATAATATTGTGTGGCTCTTAAATCATATTGGGGAAGCATATTTAACATGTAAGAAAATATACTGTGTTAAGAAAAAAAGAAGTTATTCTAAAACTGTATGCCTAATATAGATTATCCTATTTAATTATTAAAAAGTGAGTGTGTTCTTAATAACGTTAAATAAATAACATTAAAGTCTAAAAAAAAAAAAAAAGTGGGTGTGTATATGACCAAGTATATACAAGGGTTATTTCTAGTTGGTGGGATTATGGAGATAATTTTTATGTCCTTTGTGCTGGCCTAAATTTTCTACAACCAGCACATATAATTTTCAATTTTAAGGGCAAAAGGAGGCTGAGTGTTGAAGGCAAGGAAGATAATGGTGGACGGTCCGAGGTCTGTGTGATGACATGTAATGGCAGTGGAGGGCAGAGCACATCTCCTGGTCGTGACCTGGCCCCTTTCTGTCTGTGTGACCCTGAGCCCGTCATCTGATCCCCCCAGAGCCTTGTTAGACAAAGTGAATGGATGTGCTTTGAAAACTGTCGAGCAGACTCTAAACGCTGGTGATACCGTTACTCTATAAAGCAAGACAGATGCGCTTTTTAGATGCTCCGGAAAGGGATAGTGGATAGCTGGGATGAGGACGGTGTGGGGAAGGGGCGGCCTTGTGTGCGGGACGCTCAGCCCCTCCTGCTCAGTGTCTGGCTCCCCCAACCCCATGCACCCTCCCCGTCTCTCTGTTTGGGGCAGGTCTGCACTCTGACCAAGGAAGACAATCGCTGCGTGGGCAAGATTCCCGAGGATGAGCAGCTGCACGTACTCCCCTTGTACAAGATGGCCAGCACGGATGAGTTCGGCAGTGAGGAGAACCAGAACGCCAAGGTGGGCAGCGGGGCCATCCAGGTGCTCACCGCCTTCCCCCGCGAGGTGCGGCGCCTGCCGGAGCCTGCCAAGTCCTGCCGCCAGCGGCAGCTGGAAGCCAGGAAGGCGGCAGCCGAGAAGAAGAAGGTTCAGAAGGAGAAGCTGAGCACTCCTGAGAAGATCAAGCAGGAGGCCCTGGAGCTGGCTGGCATCCCCACTGACCCAGGTGTGTGGGGAGAGGGTGCCCGGCAGGGGTGGCACGGGCACTGTTGGGTGGGGGGCCCTGGACGGCTCCCGTACCACCCCTCTTCCTGCCTTGAGATAGAATTCCATACAGAAGAGTACTGGGCGGGGGCGGTCTCTCAGCCACCTGGACCATCAATTATCTTAATTTTGTCAGTCAGCACCAAAGCTGCAGCAGCCCTGGGAAACCAGGCCAGATGAGAGGCACCTGGGAGCCAAATGAAGGAGGTCTCCCTGTCTTCCCAGAGGGCAGCTGGGCGTCCCCCCCGGCTCACGCGCTCTCCTCGCCGTGGGTCTGCGGAAAGTACCGCGGCGGCGGCATGCGGTCTGCAGCAGGGTTTTCGGGTGTGGGGCGGCCCTCGTCCCCGCGGTGGCTGGCACGAGGGGGCTTCAGTGAGGCCGGGTGGAGTTCGCTGGAGTCGGGAAGAATGACAACACGGGAGCCCTGGGCTCTGCCGGCTGCTCTTCTGGGGCTTCCGTGGGGCCGGGCCGCACCACGCTGCACTGGGAGCAAGTCCAGCCTCACTCATCTTGCCCGCCCAGCAGAGGAAACCTCCTGGCAAGAGGGAGCATCCGTCTCTGTGCTTCTCTGTGCTTCTTCTCTGTCTTGCCTCCTGTCTTCCTCAGGCCTGTCTCTGAAGGGTGGATTGTCCCGGCAAAGCCTGAAGCCCTCCCTCAAGGTGGAGCCACAGAACCACTTCAGCTCTTTCAAGTACAGCGGCAACGGGGTGGTGGAGAGCTACTCGGTGCTGGGCAGCTGCCGGCCCTCCGACCCATACAGCATGAACAGCGTGTACTCGTACCACTCCTACTATGCACAGCCCGGCCTGGCCTCCGTCAACGGCTTCCACTCCAAGTACGCGCTTCCATCATTTGGCTACTATGGCTTTCCATCCAGTAACCCCGTCTTCCCCTCTCAGTTCCTGGGTCCTAGCACCTGGGGGCACAGTGGCAGCAATGGCAGTTTTGAGAAGAAGCCAGACCTCCATGCTCTGCACAACAGCCTGAGCCCAGCCTACGGTGGTGCTGAGTTTGCCGAGCTGCCTGGCCAGGCTGTTCCCACAGACACCCACCACCCCGCTCCTCACCACCAGCAGCCTGCTTATCCAGGCCCCAAGGAGTATCTGCTTCCCAAGGCCCCCCAGATCCACCCAGTGTCCAGGGACCCCTCTCCCTTTGTACAGAGCTCCAGTTGCTACAACAGATCCATCAAGCAAGAGCCAGTAGATCCACTGGTCCACGCCGAATCTGTACCCAGAGAGCCTGGCAAGATGGGCAAAATGCCTTTGCCTGAGGCATCTCAGAATGGGGGACCCAATCACCTATGGGGACAGTACTCAGGAGGCCCAAGCGTGTCCCCCAAGAGGACTAACAGTGTGGGTGGCGGCTGGGGGGTGTTCCCTCCTGCGGAGAGCCCTGCCGTTGTCCCCGATAAGCTCGGTTCTTTCGGGGCTGGCTGCCTGACCCCTTCCCACTTTCCAGATGGCCAGCATCAGTGGGGGTTATTCCCTGGCGAGGGACAGCAGCCAGCCCCCCAGCCTGGAGGACGGCTGCGGGGCAAGCCGTGGAGCCACTGCAAGTTTGGGAACAACACCTCAGCCTTGGCTGGGCCCAGCCTAACTGAGAAGCCATGGGCGGTAGGAGCCGGGGATTTCAACTCTGCCCTGAAAGGTGGTCCCAGATTCCAAGACAAGCTGTGGAGCCCCCTGAAAGGGGAGGAGGGAAGGATTCCAACCCCGGGGATGAGCCAGCTGGACAAAGCCTGGCAGTCCTTTGGCATGCCCCTGGGCCCCACTGAGAAGCTGTTTGGGGCCCTGAAGTCTGAGGAGAAGCTGTGGGATCCCTTCAGCCTGGAGGAGGGGACGGCGGAGGAGCTGCCCAGCAAGGGCACAGTCAAGGAGGAGAAGGGCGGCGGAGGCAGCGGCGTTGGTGGGGCCGAGGAGGAGGAGGAGGAGCTGTGGTCCGACAGTGAACACAACTTCCTGGACGAGAATATCGGCGGCGTGGCCGTGGCCCCCGCTCATGGCTCCATCCTCATCGAGTGTGCCCGGCGGGAGCTGCACGCCACCACGCCCCTCAAGAAGCCCAACCGCTGCCACCCCACCCGCATTTCGCTGGTCTTCTACCAGCACAAGAACCTCAACCAGCCCAATCACGGGCTGGCCCTCTGGGAGGCCAAGATGAAGCAGCTGGCAGAGAGGGCGCGGGCGAGACAGGAGGAGGCCGCCCGGCTGGGCCTGGGCCAGCAGGAGGCCAAGCTGTATGGGAAGAAGCGCAAGTGGGGGGGTGCCATGGTCCCCGAGCCCCAGCATAAAGAAAAGAAGGGGCTTGTCCCCACCCGGCAGGCGCTGGCCGTGCCCACGGACTCAGCAGTCACCGTGTCCTCGTATGCCTACACGAAGGTCACGGGCCCCTACAGCCGCTGGATCTAGGCGCCAGGGTGCCAGGGAGCCAGCGTACCTCAGCGTCGGGCCAGGCCCGAGCTGCCTCTGTGGTGCTTTCGCCCTCACACCTGGGGGCGGGTTGGGGGTGCAGAAGTCTTTTTATCTATATATACATATATAGATACGCATATATATGTATTTATGGTCCAAACCTCAGAACTGACCCGCCCCTCCCTTCCCCCCAATTCCCCAGCACTTTGAAGAAGAAACTACGGCTGTCGGGTGATTTTTTCGTGATCTTAATATTTATATCTCCATGTTGGTTTTTTTCCTCCCTTGTTTGGGGGGGCCTTTTATTTTCTCTTGTTTTTAAAACTCTATCCTTGTATATCACAATAATGGAAAGAAAGTTTATAGTGTCCTTTCACAAAGGAGTAGTTTTAAATTCCATTTAAAAATGTGTATTTATTGGATTTTTTTTAAAGTGACAATTGTAATGGTAAAGGATCGGCAGGAAAGGCCAGAAGCACTCATTCCTGCCCAGTTGTGCTGGGCCTGGTGAGCCTGGCCCTCTTGGGAGCTGACAAGGTTCTCTCAGCCATCGGCCCCTCATGAGCCAAGTGCAGGTTGTAGCCACCCACTGCATCCCTCCTGACAGACATGCCTTCCCTTCAGGGGAGGGAGCCCTCAGGACAGCTTCTGTCCTCTCCGGTAGGATGGGAGAATCTGTAGAAAAACAGCTGGGGTCCCTTTTCCAGTCACCGGCTTGGAGTCGGGGATGGGGGCAGGTGCACCCCATGCCAGGCACCTGAGATGCTGGCATAGATTTTCCCAGAAACCAGGTTGGAAGTAGACAGCTTCAAGCTTGCTAGTCTCCACACTGAATCCTCTCTGTCCCTTAGCTATCAAGTCACGTGATACCGTGGTCCCCTCGGCAGCACCTCGGGATGGAGCTGGAATCGAGAGGTTCTCAGGAGCCTTTTCCACCGAGCTGACTAGCCAACGAATACTGGCTGAAGGAATTTGTCTTAGTGGCAGTTTTTTTTTTTTTAAAAAAAAAGATGCCCCAAAGTCTGTGCTGATACCGAAAAGGGCTACTGTATCTTTAAAAACAGGAAGTTGAACCCAAGCTGTGAAAAGCCAGCGGTGCTGTGTGCAGCACTGCGCAGAGCCTGGTGCTGTAGTGTTGTGCTGGGACTTCCTTGACTCGGGCAGGCTGCATCTGCAGGAGCTCCGCACAGCAGTGTGACAGCAGTAACGCATCTCCTTAATCCCTGGATTTCACATTGGACAATGGTGCATGCCTCATACCTGAGCCCACCCCCTCCATGCTATCATTTGGGGAGTGGACCTACACTTAATGATTTTAAAATGCAAGAGTCAAACATTTTCAGCAGGTAGCTATGATTTTCCTCCCTAATTGGTGCCATTTCTCTATTTGGTCATTTTCTCCTTTCCTTCCTCCCCTCTCCACCCACTTGAACACGCCCCGTTCTAAAATTCTGGTGCATTCATTCAGTTCTTTGAAATGAGAATGTGGTGCTTAATTTTTTCAACATTGTTGAGAGAGGTTGGGCCTGACAGGCGGAAGCAACATGTGTTGACAGCAAGTCAGACTCCTTGGAGTGTCTGTTTTACCTGTGGTATTAGCAGAAATTATATCCAGCTGCCCATGTGGATGTGTGTGGTGAGTGGGAGGCTTCATAAGGACACAGAGGGGAATATGGCCCCACAGTGAATGACAGCCAAGCCCTGAGATAAACATCGGATATTTATTGAGCAGTTTTATTCAGATGTGGGTCTTCATAAAATGAGTTTAACAATCAGATGATGATGCTAAAGGCAAGTTCCTGAGCTTCCAGGTGCCTTGTGTAAGAGCTGAGAATTGACCCGCTGGGTGTTTACTGTAACTGTTCCAGAAGCACTGGCGGAGAGTCGCTGTGAGATGTCCTGAGCATTTATGTGGTCTGGTTTTAACTGTAAATAGTGAAAAAAAAATTTTTTTAAGCACTTTTGCCTAGATTTAAACAGCAACTTGAAAAAAAAAGTATGTTTTAACATGTAATTGTGGGAGAAATTGTAAATAGTAGCTGAATATTTAACGTGCTTTGTCTATCCTTCACTTTTACCATATTCTGTAAAGTTGCATTTATTTTACAGGACAAAAATGAAATATTATTGCTTTTGAAATAAATACCCAAGAGCTTATCAGGATTTCGAATTATTCAGAACTCAGATTTATAGGAAAACCTCTGACCTTCAGTTTGACAAGCTAAAGGAAGCAGAGTCTTTAATGAGCATGCTGATTTTCTAGTTTTGAGGAAAAGTTGGGTCCTTTAAATGCTATTTTGCTTATCGCATCAGTACTTTTATGCAGGTCTCATTTGACTCCGTGCTTAGGTAGATGCGGGGGTGCCTTGAAAGCTTCATTTTAAATTATCTTAAGCAAGAAATACAATATTTTACAAAACATTTGGAGAATGTGACCGTCTGTATGACCCGGGAAAGCCCCAGGTTGGCTGTTGGTTTGGAAGGTCCTGAGTGTAACCCAGGTGATTCTGATGCTTGGCATGTATGAATCTCCTTGATGTGTGTTAAATAGACTCTTCCCCTCATCCCCCTTTGGTAGCAAAGCCATTAGATGAAAGAAGAAACCAATACAAGCTAAAAGCATGTGATGTCTGTCCCCCCAGCCCAAACAGCCTTCGGTTCATAAATTCTAGATCAGCAAATAGGCTGCTGAGAAGTGAGTCAAGAGGCAGTCTCCATTGGACGCCCCCACGCCCTTCAGAAAGGTGTTTCAGAAATTAGGTGGTGCTGTTGCCATGCTCAAGCCCATGCTGATTTTTACACACTACATGTATAACCTACCTCAAATCTCAGTCATTAAATTAGCATGCTTTAGACGTATGTTTAAAAAGTAACTATGCACAGCTCTTTATCCCCTTCCCCTTGCTGCTGAAGGTTTCTTAAAGAGAAAAATCAAATTTTTATTTTTTACTGGCACTATCATTTTTTAAGTCCTAAAGATGATTAACAGACATTTTTATCAGAAGAAAAATAAAGCCATTGCAACTAAAGAACCTAACAGCATGATCAAGTTTTAATAATAGTATAGCAGCGGAAATGATGGAGTCTTAGAGTCATCCCCCAGTGTGCCCTGTCCACAGACGCCATCCACATGCAGTGCAGACATTTGGTTCTTCTTTTGTTTTGTTTTCCCTGCCTTTTGCTTGCAAGGAAAGTACTTGCAAAGTTTTGTGCTAAGAGGTTTTTAAAATAAAAATCGCTTTGCGGCATGTTCTCGCAAAATAACTGGTGCTAGCTCAAGAAACCGTTATCTAACCATCAGAAATCTTGAGTAAGGTGTTTCATGGATTTTGAGGTTTCTTGTTTTTGTTGTTGTTTGGTGTGTTTTTTGGCAGGGCCTAGGTTTCCCACACTCTGGCTTCGTGGGTACTGCTTTGCTGTCTCACTGAGATGACAGGTATGCATGGAAAGAGATCATACCCACCCCTCTTGGTCCTTTCACCAGCCTCTTTTGGAAACAGTAGTTTGCAGGGACTTTTAAAGTGCTAAAGTAAGGAAAGAAAGAGCAGATCTTAACTGCTTTGTACCAGACAGCAGTGGGTGTGCGAGGAGGACGGGTGACAGTGAGTGAGTAGATGGTAACACCTGATTCCACTGAGAGAACCCGGCCAGGCTTCATGAAGTTAACCACCGCCAGATCTCACGCCAAGGCAGTGCTGTGGAAAATTAAAATGATAGCCCTGACGTGCCTCAACCAATCTCTCTTTCCTTTTGTTACTGAAGTGTGTTTTATGGACTAGGGAGCATTTTTATGAATTGAAATAGTATAAATAAAATGGTGCTATGGTGTTTTAATGTGACTGTCCCTGATCCTGTCCTGCTGAGGTGCTATCAAGGTTCTGAAACCACAACCAACCAAAAACAAGGTGGGCTCCAGTCTCTCTTGGCTTCTCCCCCCCCCTCCCCCCTTTTGGTGCTGTCTCCTTAGACCTCTGTTTACGTGCTAGAACCTGCTCTGAGCAGTTTTTCTGTTTTGTTTTCTTCTTCCCTTGCTGGCCAGATAGAAAGGCAAGTCTCGAAGGCAGCCAGCCCCCTTACTACACAGGGGAATGGGCCTTCCTGGCTTGGAGGTGGCGGGCGTTCACATCTGTCCTCTTAGGCCTGATGAGAAAGGAGGTGTGAAGGGCTTTTCTTTTTGCTTTTCTTTTTTTTGGAGGAAGGGGAGTTGGGTACTCCTGCCTCTTCTAACGTGGCAGGCATTCTCACAGCCAACACACATTTTCCTCCTGCAGTCCAGGGCGCCAGGTAGATGTCTCTGAGGGTTCCAAAGGTGCTCTGCATACCAAGGTGGGCCGGATGGGCCTCCTTCCTCACCTAGCACTGGCCAGGACCGTGGTGGGCAGGGGTCTCAGTCCTTTGCTCCCCACAGCCTTTGCCCCAGCAATGCTTCTGCTTCCCATTGGGAACCCCTCATGTTCAAACTTAAAGGAAGGAGCTTTCTTTGCTCACTCAGTGCCACTGAGGCTCTTTTTAGTTGGTGCTATTCTAAATTTCTTCTTGGGTCCACAAAAGGTGATATTTTAAAAACTCAACAGGAAGCTCCATTTTGTGTCATCCACTGTCACAATAATTTTTTTTAAATACCTCAAAGACGGGACATCATGACAACTTTGGTAAAGTAGATTCCGTGAGGGTCTGATACATACAGGTTGTCCATTTGATGACATACTTGACCTTGAAGAATCTGGGGTCATTTTGTTTTTCATTCTTCAGTTAAAATGGCAGAATGCCTAAAGGAAGGACCGTGGTTGACTTTATTTCATTTCCTTTTTTTGCTTTTGAATAAAATGTGAATTTCCCATGCCCATCTCATTGAGCTTTTTCAGTCATTGTTGCTGTCATTTGAAATGACTCCCTCAAAACCTAGTTTTATTAGCCAGCTGCATCTGCTGTAGTACATGGCCAACTTCAACATACCCTGGACCAAAATGGACATGTTCTGGGGTGCGTACCCCCAGCATAGGGTATACAGTCCCACACCCACATGTGCAAAGAGTTTTTCCATGTGTGAGGCCCCTGTCTTGGCACTCCCAGCCCTTCCTTCTGCAGAGCTGCCGACAAGAGCAAAGCAATAGGCTTCTTCCCTGAGCAGAGACTGCAGCACAGAAATGCAAAGTCTAAAATTGCTTTTTGCCTAAGAATCAGTGAGAATTGGCCTACTTCCTTGTTTGCTTCTGTTCTGATATCAGGGATGCTTTTTGTAGTGGCATTGTTTGCTCTCTTTTCTCATTTTGACTACCTGTCATTCAGGGATAACTCATCGTTATTCACATGAGGATTTAAAAAATACTATTTGGCTAACTTGAACATCCAAAATTTTCTTGGTTCCAGTACTTTGTTTTTCTTTTGAGGGGAAAAAGGAGGAGAAAAACAGGAGCGATGTAATTTCTTTTTCACGTATTCTAATTTTTAAAAAAAGAAACAAGGACAGGTCATATTGTGGCATATTAATGCATTAGACTTCATCTAGAACCCCTGTAGCTTTTTGGTGTGTTTTATTTCTTCTCTCTTTGAATTCCTGTTTGGTTACTTGGCTTCCAATGGAGGTGAACTTAACAACCATACTTGAATATTCCGTCTTGACTTTGTAACTGTGGCTACTTGAAATGAAGTTTATCTGGGGTTGATGGATGAATGGTAGATTTTTGCAATGTCTCAAGGCAATAGGATGTGTATTATTAAACTGTAGATATTCTTAGTACAGTAAATTTATGCTGATAATTTTATTTTGTATAATTTTTACTTTTTTGTTAATATTTTTTTCCTCCCACTTTATTGGTTTGCCTCCTGAGCTACCCTCCTTGCCTTCCCTTCTCCCCCAGTGTTTCAGCAGATTTAATTTAGGGTGCCTAGAAATTGCAAGTATGTATCCTTTTTTGATTTGTATTTTATTATAATTTACACAAACAACTGGGTTTGTGAACTGTATTACTCCTGGTATCTTTAAAATATTGTGGGTGTTTTAATAAATTTTATATTTATTTTTTGCACTCAAATTCTGTGTGGCTTCTTCCCCGCCCCCCCCCCCTTGAATTGGGCCCAGATTGTGGTATTTAAGATTCCCTGTAATCCCACCCTCCCCCTGCAGGTTGTAGGTAGACAAAGGAAGCCCTGACTAATAGCCTGTTCCCCTTCCACCTCCTGCATAAAGTGATGTTCAAAGACTGGCGGCTGTTAAAGCTGCTATAAAGGAGGAAAGTAGAGGAGAGTGGCCTTTTATTCATCTGTTTCTCCTTTTGTTTGTTTTTCCCCTTTGATCTTTTTGTCCCCTTTCTCCATTCAGTTTGGAGACTCCCACCCCCCACCCCCCGCCCTCATTAAGATTGTTCACTTCTGATGTACTGTTTGTTAGGGATTGCTGCAGCCTGCTCCATTCTGATGGCCTCAGCAGCACATCCAGTAGGAAGGGCCTATCTTTGGAGAGAGGAGCTTTCCCATAAGGTCCCATGCCTGGGGCTACCTCTTTTCATTCAGATTGCCAATTCTGTTGATGGCTGAAAAGGGAACTATAAATTGAAGAAAGGAAAAGAGAGAAGGGTAAGTGGGAGGAGGAGAAACCATCCCTTCTGCTTGAAGCATCGGACTAAAACGGATTCAGCGTCTCTGAGGGACTACCAACCCCGCAGTCCATAAAGACCAGCACTGTCTCCAGTTGATGCCAGTATCCCGTTAGGTCACTAGACAGGAAAGCTCCTCTCTGAGGACATTTGCGTGAAAACCCCAACATTCCAATAGGGGTGCCAGATGACAGCCTCGGGGGTTTTCTTCTCTGTTTCAGTTGCAAAGGAACCCTCTGGAAATGCCTGGGCACACCAGGGTTACCAGGGATTCTCACAGATGTTCGTGTGTTTTATGGAAGTGGGGTCACACTCTGTTTGGTAACCTGCTTTCCACTGGACATCTTTGAGTTGAAAGAAGCCTAGTGTCCCCTTTCCCAGCCCCTGTTGTGTTGGCCCCATTTCCAGGCCCTGAGGTGAGGAGGGGCTAGGAGATCACTGCTTCGGCAGGGACTGACTCACTACTGGGTAATATAAATATGCTTTCATCTCTTCTTATACAAATTCCGTGTTAAATATAGAAAAATTAGAAGACAGGCTTTAAAAAATTATTTGAAATCCCACTACAAGAGAACCGCATATTGGTCACAAACATTTTCTGAGAATTTAAGTATAACCATATGTGTGTATACATATATATATACATATATTTTATGGAATAAATAATACCATGTTGTGATCTTTTTTCACTTAACATATCTTCAAGTATCAGTAATACAGAACTATAGCTGACCCTGGAACAACACAGTGGTTAGGCGCACCAACCCTCTGCACAAAGAGCCTCTGATTATTTACTAGTCCACCCTCTGTATCTGCAGTTCCTTGGTATCTGAGGTTCCACGTCTACCCACTCAACCAACTTGGATCCCGTAGGACTGTAGTATTTACTATTGAAAAAAAATCTGCGTTGGGACTTCCCTGGTGGTTCAGTGGTTAAGAATCCACCTGCCAATGCAGGGGACACGCGTTCGATCCCTGGTCCGGGAGGATCCCACATACCACAGAGCAACTAAGCCCAGGTGCCACAACTACTGAGGCCACATGCCGCAACTACTGAAGCCCACGTGCCGAGAACCCGTGCTCTGCAACAAGAGAAGCCACCGAAATGAGAAGCCAGAGCACTGCAATGAAGAGTAGCCCCCACTCACCCCAACTAGAGAAAGCCCGCGTGCAGCAACAAAGACCCAGTGCAGCCAAAAATAAATTAAAAACATTTTTTTAAAAAAAAGGGCTTCCCTGGTGGCGCAGTGGTTGAGAGTCCGCCTGCCGATGCAGGGGACACGGGTTCGTGCCCTGGTCCCGGAAGATCCCACATGCCGCGGAGCGGCTGGGCCCGTGAGCCATGGCCACTGAGCCTGCACGTCCGGAGCCTGTGCTCCGCAACGGGAGGGGCCACAACAGTGAGAGGCCCGTGTAACTCAAAAAAAAAAAAAAAAAAAAAATTAAAAAAAATCTGCATATAAGTGAACCTGTGCAGTTCAAACCCATGTTGTTCAAGGGTCAACTGTACATCTTTTTAAAGAGTTGCCTAGTATTTCATTGTGTGGATTTACTCATCCACACATTACTATTGAACTCTAAGATTCCAACTTGTTGCAGATATAAACTGAACTAATCTAAATCTACCTCCATCGTATTTCCACTAAATTTCTTTGTACTCCAAGAAGCATCTCAATTAATCCCTCTGAGCCACATGACTGCATCCTTACTTCCCTGAACCTTCTTGTGACCCTATGCTACCCCCACCATACCCCTGTTCACAGCTAGAGCATCCTTCCTTATAGTGGGATCTCTAGAAATGACCACTGTCCCAGATGGGATCTGGCTGGCCTAAACCAAGCACACAGACATCACGGAGTCCCACAACTTGGACACGCCATTTTTATTAACACACACCAAAGTTTATTAGCTTTTTAAGCAGCCGAGTCACACTGAGGGCTGTGTGGCTCAGTGGAAAGAACATGGCTCCCTCACTTCCCAGTTGTGTGACGTGAGATGAGCTGTTTCATCTTCCTGTGTCCTTTTCTTTGTCTGTAAAGCAGGCTAATAACACCACATACGATGGATATGAGGATCAAAAAGAAATACTAGAGAAGTAAAAGTACCAGGCATTTGAGATGTGGCCAGGATAGAAGCTATCGTTATTACTCTGGGCATATACAAAGCTTTAAGTCACTAAAGAGTCCAAGACTCAGTCGTGGACCACAGAGTGACCTCTTATGTGAACTACTGCCAAGTCAGGCTCCCGAATTCCAGCCTTTATGCAATGAATCTTGTGTTTTTACTTCTACACACGGCACTTGAACCTTAACCATCCTAAATGGGCTGTTTAACCCATCCTCCCTGCCAGTGTTGAATCTTAATTTTGTCAATATTGTTTAACCCTACAGAGCTATGCAAACTTGTTCAACAACCTTATCACAAGTTCTGCTGATGCTCTGGGTAGGCTTCTTAACCTAGGAGAGCTGTTAGTCATTTTATGTCTCCCATTGTACTCTGAAAATAATAGGCACTCATTGTCCTGTAAGAAGAAATGAATTGGGGCTTCCCTGGTGGCGCAGTGGTTGAGAGTCCGCCTGCAGATGCAGGGGACATGGGTTCATGCCCCGGTCTGGGAAGATCCCACATGCCGCGGAGCGTCTGGGCGCGTGAGTCATGGCCGCTGAGCCTGCACGCCTGCGTACCAAAAAAAAAAAAAGAAAAAAAAAAGAAGAAATGAATTGATACCCTTAGGGAGCGGGGGATCAGCTGAAATACATTCAACACATGTAATAGCACACGTTCCCGTCAGAAAGACAAGCACACCACAGAAGACACAAGAGGACCACACATAGAAGACATAATCAAAGCTTCATCAAAATCTAGATCCTTCCAGTGCTACCCTGACTCCTACCTGCAGAAGCCTTGGCGGATACCTGCTCTCTTCCTCTGCCAGCAAGCCCAAACCCAGGCCCAATACCCCTTCCCTACCCTTCAAACATCTTCCCTATTTTGTCTTTTTTCTTCACACACATTGACTCCTAGTCCTTGGGACTACTCCCCTCCCTCCTGACATTTTCTCTTGATTTGCACCCTTTGCTTCCCCTCTTACATGCCTCATCAACTATCCTCTTTCTGCAGCTCCTCCCCTCACTGTGGTCTCAGGACTATCGGCCTGATCCTGCTCTGCCCTCAAGCTCACCACCTTTCTCCCTGCTTCCTATCACCGCCACATTTCTGCAGGTGTAGATAACCTCCTGGCTTCAACATCCACGCTACTCACTCACTGTGTCTTTGTTCCTCCAGAAAGAGCTGTCTTTTTGGACAATGATTCTGTCTTCACTGATCTCTCAAAACCCTCCACTGCTGGAATGTGCCACCAGTGACATCCCATTATCCCAGAACCCTAAAGCCCTCTGCTCTTCTCATGGCCCCTTTGTGCCCTCATGTCCATTAAACGCATATGCCCCCCAGGAGAATAGGCTCAATCCTCACTATGACCTATAGGCTTTCCCTCAGAGGCCTTGCTCAGCCACCAGGCCTCAAACATGACCCTAATGCCAGTGATTTCCAAAGCTGTGTCAAGCCCTGAAACCCTCATGAGTTTGGGCTGCTGGATAGCTCTGGATGGCTGTTTGGCAGGGCCAAAGTCTTAACACCCCTAAAATTGACCTCTCAAGTCTCTGCCATATTTTCCTCTGGCTGTTGATGGCCCCACCATTCTAGTGGTCACATCCTGACACCTGCCAAGGCTGGATTTTACCCCCTTAGTGTCCTCAATCCTGCCTCCTCTTTTCACTATTATTAGCAGTCCACACTGTGCAGTTGCACAGGATGTGCACTGCACAAGTCTGGGGGGCACCATTCACACAGACTAACATGTGAGCCTTGATGACTGGCATAGATTCCCTGTGGGCAGGAGAGGACCACAGCAGGGTCTTCTAAAGCCAGGGGCCCAGGGCAGAGGCCTCTCATACTTGGGTCTAAAAATGAGGACTTTCAGAAAGATTAAGTGACTTGCCCAAGACCATCATCTAGGAAGTGGCAGAACCCAGACTCAAACCAGGTGTGTCTGACACCAAAGCCTGAGCCCTGTCCAAATATACCCCTGCTTCTTCTGCACCTTAAGAGCCATGTATCCAAGGGATACACATTGTTCTCGCTGGCAGGAATCTACCCACAAGCTGAGCTTAAGGTATGGCTGGCAGCCTGCAGGTCTATGAGTACAAGAGGCATAGGACAAGGTGGCTCTGCAGGAAGACTTGTGCATTTTAGAGCTTTTCAAAAGTATCAATATTTGAAAGTCTGCATTCTAGCCCCCATTTTATCTCTCTGCTCACCTCACCAAAGCCGATCTCCTTACCTAGATAATCTTCTTTAAACCAAAGAGGATGATACTATTTCCCTGTAATACTCCTCACTGCTCTCCATTTGGCACAGCTCTCAGGGTAAGGTGCAACACCCTAACTCTGTCCGAGGGCCCTGCAGGACACGGCCCCAGCTCACAGCCCACTCGGTGTCTTTGTCCGATGATCTCCTCAGTGCCTGCCCCCACCCTGGCCAGTTGGCTTCTCACATATGAAAGTGCTCTCAGGCTAATGGTAGTGCAAATAATATGCCCAGGAACTCACTCCTTTTAAAATCTGTTAAAATATTTACATAAACTATAAAACTACTCCAAATAAGTTATCAATAAGAACAAAAAGATCAATAAGATTTTACTCAAGGAAGTATGAATAAACAGGAAGTCGAGTTTTCTGAAACCAAAGAAAATCTTTTACTGCACAAAGAACCTCAAACATTAATTCAGAGACTAGCAATGAATCCTTTGCAAGAAATACAGAAGGTTAGACAGTGATTGCAATCTATTCTCAAAAAAAAAAAAAAGCTACAAGTGTATATTGTACAACACAGGGAATATAGCCAATATTTTATAATAACTATAAATGGAGTATAACCTTTAAAAATTGTGAATCACTATACTGTACACCTGTAACTTATATAATATTGTACATCAACTACACTTCAATAATAAATAAATGAATAAATAAATAAATAAAAAGAATATCTCACCCACTCAACAGAAGCAAGATTCCTTGATAATAGACTAAATAGTATCAAAGCTGAAAGCACGACTGATATGCTGAGAACAGAATAACTAAGGTAGATCAGGAAACAGCTATTTAACACAAAAGATTACATAGGGAGATGCACAAGGCCATAAAAGACTATGAGAATAGAGCACTGAAATGCCTCTTGAAAATACAGAGAGTTCCCAATAAAGGACACAGAATAAATGGTTCTGAATCAGTAATCAAAGATCTATGGGAAGAAAAATGTTCTGAATGAGGTCAGGTGGAATTGATACCTCCAAGGCATTGCAGGCTGTGGCTCATTTGATCAAGAAGTCCAAGTCCTGGAGATTAACCTCCTCCTCATTGGCTGAGGAATCGTTTCTGCAAAAACATTTCAACTCTTCAGCCATGTTTACATTCGGACCCCTGAGCAAAAGCTGTAGGCCCACAGCCCACAAGTCTCAAATCCATTCAATCCATAGCCAGCACCGAATGCCTTGCTCTCAGCAGCTACTGTGCTGGGTACTGGGCACACACCACCAGGCGCAGACATCCAAGCAGCTCAGAGCGGAGCACCTCACTGGAGACTAAAATGTCCGACTGGTTTTTACTATCCCTATGCACTGGCAATTCTAAACAATGTCATTGCTAAGGCAATAAATGAGGTAAATATTATGGTACAAAGAAGGAAAAGTGAACTAATGCTTTGTTTTTAAATTAATAAACTTTATTTACAGAGCAGTTTTAGGTTTATAGAAAAATTGATTGGTAACTAGAGAGTTCCCATATACCCACCCCATCCTCCCCAATTTCCCCTATTACTAACATCTTGCATTAGTGTGGTACATCTGTTATGATAGGTGAGTCAATACTGATACAAAATTATGAACCAAAGTCTATAGTTTACATTAGGGATCACTCTTTGTATTGTACACTCTATGGGTTTTAACAAATGTCTGATGACATGTACCCACCATTGCAGCATCCTACAGAATAGTTTCACAGCCTTAAAAATCCTCTGTGTGCCACCTTGTTCATCCCTTCCTCCCCTCCAACCCCTGCCAACACAGATCTTTTTTCACTGTCTCCATAGTTCTGCCTTTTCCAGAATGTCATATAGTTGGAATCCCACAGTGTGCAGCCTTTTCAGATTGGCTTCTTTCACTTACAATATTCATTTGAGTTTCCTCATGTGTTTTCGTGGCTTGATAGATCGTTTCTTTTTAGCTGGAATTGACACTTTAATTGCATTAACGTGTGTTTTGTTAAAGGGTGGGAAGAGAGGGGTTTCTGCGGGTGTGGAGGGAAGTGTTTGGTGTAGACAGACCGCCAGGCCTGAGGAAGCTCCGGGCACCCAGGTGACAAGCCCGGGGCGAGGGCGGGGGCGGTGCAAGAGGGAAGCCGTACCTGGAGAAGAGGCGGCGCCGGGGGGACCTGATCCGGTCTGTGTGCTGACAGTGTCCCTCTGGCTGCTGGGTGAGCGCTGAGAAGCGCGGCGGAGGAACTTCACGTCAGGGAGCCTGGAGTCCCCAGACGGGGTCTTTGCTTTCAGCGGGCGCTTGCAGATGGCCTCCCCAAGGAGCCCACTTTGTGGATCTAACAGTTGTGGTTACTGTTTTAACGATGAAGAACCTTCAGATTGGCACTTTCTTTTAAATTACTTTTTAATGCTAACATTTCATTTTTTTAAACATCTTTATTGAAGTATAATTGCTTTACAATGATGTGTTAGTTTCTGCTGTATAACAAAGTGAATCAGCTATACATATACATATATCCCCATATCTCCTCCCTCTTGCGTCTCCCTCCCACCTTCCCTATCCCACCCCTGTAGGTGGTCACAAAGCACAGAGCTGATCTCCTTGCGGATTAGCACATTTAAAAAATTACTCTTGGGCTTCCCTGGTGGCGCAGTGGTTGAGAGTCCGCCTGACGATGCAGGGGACACGGGTTCGTGCCCCGGTCTGGGAAGATCCCACATGCCGCGGAGCGGCTGGGCCCGTGAGCCATGGCTGCTGAGCCTGCGCGTCCGGAGCCTGTGCTCCGCAACGGGAGAGGCCACAACAGTGAGAGGCCCGCGTACCACACACACAAAAAAATTACTCTTAAAAATAAATTACTCTTTAATAAACATTACATTCTGCAGGCAAATTAGTACCAATTCAGCCCCTGACATGCAGACTCAGCAGCATGCTTTATTTTATTTTATTTTAAATTATTACTATTATTTGGGTTACAGTGAGTTTTCCCATTGGCTTCTGTTTACTTAGCAATTTTTTCAATTTATTTTTTATTGTAAAATGTACATCAAATAAAGTTTACTATTTTAACTATTTACACGTGTACAGTTCAGTGGCATTAATTACATTCACATTGTTTTGCAGTCTCCACCATCCACCCCAGAACGTTTTCATCATCCCAAACAAAAACTCTGTGCCCACTAAGCAATACCTCCTCATCCTCCTCCCTCCCGGCCCCTGGCAACCATCGTTTTACTTTCCCTCTCCATGAATTTGACTACCTAGGTACCTCACAGAAGTGGAATCATACAATAGCTGTCCTTCTGTGTCTGGCTTAATTCACTCTGCATTAATGTCTTCAAGATCCATCCATGGAATAGAATGTGTCAGAATTTTACTCCTTTTTAAGGCCAAATAATATTCCACTGTATATGCATACCACATTTCATTAGCCGCTTGTTTTAAGAGTGAATTTGTAAAGGTTCTGAATCTTTGGTTCTGGCTTTGAGCTCCTTAATGCCTCTAATTACCCCCTCCCGCCATATCCTGCTTTAAATTGTACATTTGAAATACAGTCCTCACAATAAAATGTAAGGATGAAGAAATAGACATATTATTTCAATTCCATCATTCTCTGTGGCCACTTTGAATTGTATGTTTAAAACTTTTAACTTGGAGACAAATTAAGCCCACTAGAATCAGTCTTGATAGATAATCAGTCTTGAAAAAAAGACACAGACATAATTGCAGTTTCTGGAATTCATTGTGAAAAGACACTTTTATGAATCTCTGCTGCACTTTGCCTTTTTTTTTTTTTGGCTGCGTTGGGTCTTCGTTGCTGCACGCAGCCTCTCTCTAGTTGTGGTGAGCGGAGGCTACTCTTTGCTGCGGTGCTCGGGCTTCTCACTGAGGTGGCTTCTCTTGTTGCAGAGCACGGACTCTAGACGCGCGGGCTTCAGTAGTTGTGGCTCGCGGGGGCTCTAGCGCTGGCTCAGTAATAATGCCGCACAGGCTTAGTTGCTCTGCGGCATGTGGGATCTTCCTGGACCGGGGATGAAACCCGTGTCCCCTGCATTGGCAGGCGGATTCTTAACCAACTGCGCCACCAGGGAAGTCCAAACTTAGCCATTTGTATGCAACTCTTCCTACTGGAATATTTCTTCTTCCATAAGCTACGAGTGAAGACTGACATATCTGTCTGTACCATCAACTGAACATGAATATGCAAAGAAAGTCTGTTTTGACAAATTTACAGAAATTAAGATCATAAAAAAGAAATTGTAATTTTACTCTTTGTTACCATGATAGACTAACATGTAGGTATAAGTTTTCCCCTTTTAAAAAAGACATATATTACTATAATTTATAACTATTAATCCATTTTTCCTCTTTTGTGCCATACTTTTAATTTTATTTTTTACATTTTCTTCCAGATATAAATTACTCCTTATAAGTTTTATATGTACAAATTGTAGCAGTCAGGTTAAATAATGTATATTTATTACTACAAAAGTAATATGCCGCAATAGCTAATGATTGTGAAAGCTGTGAACTACACAAAAACAATTATTAAGAATTTATAAATAACTATAAGTTTAATGCACAAGGAAATAGGTGGACTATTAATACAAAGACTGAGAGACAATGTTAATTGGGTAACCTTAGAAAGACCTTATATCGTTTTTGAGCCAACAAATGTTTATACGTTTTAAAATAATGTGAAGCAGAATAATAAAAATGAGATTAAATCTTAATTCTAATCTTTATAGAATTGGTTGGTACTAACATCTGTAACTTTGGACATACTAATCCTTAAGGACTAAATTAATTTTAGTCATTTAGTTATACTTAGGTCATGAGGCTTTCAGGAGAAAACACTATTTGCGAATTCTGCACATTACATTTGGATGAATTAAAACATCATCAAAAAACCCCACAGAAAAAAAAAATCATCATCAATATACATTTTCTACCTCAAAACATTACGAGAAGAAAAAAATTCCAAGGTTGCGTACCAAAATATCCATGCTCAGTGAACTTCAATCCAAACAGAATAAGGAATATGATGAAAAAGAGAAATTGTTGGAAAAAGTTAGGTACTCATTTTATTTTACTAATCTGCCCAAACAATGGCCTTTATAAAAATAAAGAAATTTTTTTTATACTTTTGAATCTATGAAAACTGAACTTGTTGAAGTCTTTGTTTTAAAAAATGTCAAATTTATAGAAAGATTGCAAATATTACAGTGCATACCCCAACATGCCCTTTACCTAGATTCATCATTAGCGATTAGCTATATTTGCTTCTCTCATGTTCTCAACACACACCCCTATGTGCAGACACACATATACATCCCTACGTATACATAAATGCTTACATTTGCATATACATATATTTTTACATTCACACATATATTTACCTATACGTATATTGTGACGAACAATTTGAGAATTCACTGCAGACATCAGGACACTTTCCTCCAAGTTTTGCCAGTGTCTGCTAAGAATAAGGTCGTTCTTCATAATGACAGTATAATTATTGCACTCAGGAAATTTAACATCAATGTAATATTATCTAATACAGACGTCATATATTAGGTCATATCCAGTGGTTGTAATAATGTCCCTTCTGACTGTGGTTTTCCTCCCTAAACCAGGAACCAATCTGGAATCACGCAATGCATTTAGTTGTAATGTTTCTTTCATCTCCTTAATGCTGCCACTGTTGCCCTATCACTTTTTCCTTTTGTGATATTGTCATCTTTTAAGAGTTCAGGTCAATTTCTTTGCAGAATGCCCTTCAATTGTGGTTTGTCTGTTTCTTCATTATTAAATTCAGGGCAAGCCAATTTGACAGGAATCTTACCCAGACAATGTGTCCTTCTCAGTACCTCACAGGAGGAGGTACTCTTGTCCCATTATTGGTAATGTTAAGCTTGTCATTTAGTTCTGGCAGTGTCCAGCAGAATTCTCTATTGCAGAGGTGCCTGAAAAATTTCCCCTTTGTAATAAATCAGATTTGTGAGATGATGCTTTGAAATTGTATGATTAACCTGTTCCCCAATAATCTTTCACCCAGTGGTGGGGTTTTGTTTGTTTGTGGTGAAGGAAAATACAGTGTTTATTGAAGGGTGCCCACCAAGTGGTTTTAGTTTCCATTGATTCTTTTTTTAAAAAAAATAAATTTATTTATTTTTGGCTGCATTGGGTCTTTGTTGCTGCGCGCAGGCTTTCTCTAGTTGTGGTGAGCAGGGGCTACTCTTCGTTACCGTGCGTGGACTTCTCATTGCGGTGGCTTCTCTTGTTGCGGAGCACGGGCTCTAGGCGCACAGGGCACGCGGGCTCAGTTGTCGTGGCTCTAGAGTGCAGGCTCAGTAGCTGTGGCACAGGGGCTTTGTTGCTCTGCGGCATGTGGGATCTTCCCGGACCAGGGCTCGAACCCGTGTCCCCTGCATTGGCAGGCAGATTCTTAACCACTGTGCCACCAGGGAAGTCCTCCATTGATTCTTGTGCGGATCAACTATTAACCATTGTTGTTACAAAAATGGTAATTTTCCAGTGTTATAATTCCTACATTTATTGGTTGGCATTCTTCTATTTTCAAAAAGCACTTTTTCTTCTCCCTCCTTTTGTATTATTAGTAGTAATATTAGTAGTACTATGAACTCATAGATTCTTATTTATAATTGCACATTTTTAAACTATTCATTTTTGATACACAAGTTGTCTCTCCTTTAACCAGTGGCAGCCCCTCAAGCTCATGTCTGTGACCTTTGATATGTCCTCATCATTCGAGTGTTTTCTTGTTTTCTGTCACACAATATATTCCAGGCTTATCTCACACTTTCCCTGCCCCAGTCCTGGAATCAGCCATTTCTCCAAGAAGCCCTGGTTCTTTTTAAATGGGAAATATCTAGAAATCAAAATCTGGGAGATATTCATGTCCAGTGCTACTTGGAATATCGTTCCCAGCCCTTTCAGTTGACATATTTAGGAGATTGTTTTTTAAATTTTTTAAAAAAATCATGAGTTCAAATAGATAACCGTAATTCCCCTCTAACACCACAGGGCTTTTCCTCTCCGTTCTGTATTCCACACCTGTACTGTAAATTTCCTTCATCAGCCAAAGCCCACCAAGAGCACACCTACAGTTAAACGAAGTTAGATTTATTGACCTGTTGCAACAAGGGAAACTGCTCAACTTGAGGAGCCGTGGCACGTCCCAGGGGGAGGGTGTCAGAAAGGACTTAGCAGGATTTGGGCTTGTGTTGGGTGATTACGGAGGAAGGTTCGAGGGAGTGCGCATTGCTCTGGATATTGCTGTAAGGAGGCAGGGCTAACTCTATGGGCAGGTATCTTAATTCTTTTCTAGAGAGAAGCATGGGAACAAGGCTACCAATCACAGGGTTAGGCCATTTTTGTGGCTTAAAAAATGTTCAAGTTTTTGTCTGTGTTTGGACACGATTATGAGGTGGCCCTCTTTTTATTTGGATCCATCACCATCACAGAATGGCCTTCCCTGACGTTGGCATTCTGTGAAATTTTTACTTTTTTTTTTTTTTTTTAATATTTATTTATTTATTCAGTTAGTTGCACTGGGTCCTAGTTGTGGCAGGCGGGCTCCTTAGTTGTGGCATATACGTGGGATCTAGTTCCCTGACCAGGGATCAAACCCAGGCCCTCTGCATTGGGAGCACGGAGTCTCAACCACTACACCACCAGGGAAGTCCCCAAATTTTTACTTTTAATAAACACCACAGCCTACCTCCGGTGCCAAGTCAGCTCCCAGCTGTCAGGGGCTAATTCTCTCTCTCAATATCTCCCTTTTTCCACAGTGAAAACATTCACTCCCAACAGTATTGATGTATTTAGTCATTTGCTCAATCCTACAATACACACAAAATAGTTTCAGAGTTGTTACACTTATACCACTACCAACAACAAAAATATCAAGTAAAAGTCAAGATTTCTTTGTAGACTTTTTAAATTCTCAGAATATGTGCAATTAAAAGGACGGTGTTCAAAGTTACTTGAACTAATCATATTTTTTTCTTCTGTATAAATGAGTTTGTTATCAATTTGACTTTCAACTAGGTTCATTTTTAAATGTTAAGTATTTTCCCCATCCTCATCGATTTATTTTTATTTTTTGAATATGTAAAATATTAACACAGTTAAAAAGTCAACACTATATGAAAAAGACATATTCAGAAAAGTCTCATTCTTTTCTCTCTTCCTCTCTCTCCATTCCCACCTAGCCCCTCTAATAAGCCAATTTCATTAAATTTCTGGTTTATCTTTCCAATCTTTCCTTTTCCAAAAATAAGCAAACACAATATAGACTTTTATTTCCCTTACTTACACAAAGGCCAGTATATGAAATATACTTCCAAACTTTTGGGTTTTTTTAAAAGGAAGGTTTATTGAAGTATGATATACTCACTCTTTTTAAGTGTACAGTTTGATTGATGCTGACGTATCAAACTAGGTAACCACCACCAAAACCAAGATACAGAACATGTCCAGCACCCCAGTAAGTTCCCTGTCCCTTTGCAGTCAATCTTCTTCCACTCCCAGCCTCCTCTGGCAAACTCAGATTTAATTCCTCTCTCTATTATTTTACCTTTTCTAGAATATCATAGAAATGGAATCAGACAGTATTTAGCCCTTTGTATCATCTGGCCTCTTTCACTTAGCATAATGAAAGTGAGATTCATAATTGTTGTTAAAAGTACTAATTGTTCTTTTCCTTATTATTGTTGTGTACTATTTCGTTGTGTGGCTAGAAAAATTTGTTTATCCCTCTCCTGGTTCATGGACATTTGGGTTGCTTCCAGTTGACTGCACTTTTATATCTTAACAACATAAACAGGAAATAATTCCTTATCAATTTATAGATTTCTTTCTTATTCCCTTACCTCCACTTTTATATGGGTTATACAAGTTACAGCTTTATTAAGATATAATTCACAAAGAGTAAGGCTCACACTTTTAAAGTGTACAATTCAGTGGTTTTTAGTATATTCATAAAGTTGTGTGTGGATCAACACTATATAATTCCAGAATATTTTCATCACCTCAAAAAGAAACTCCATACCCATTAGCAGTCACATCTTATCCCTAACCGTATCTACTCTCTTTTTCTAAGAATTTGTGTACTCAGGAATTTTCATGTAAATGGAATCATATAATATGTGTGTCTGGCTTCTTTCACTTGACATAATGATTTCAAGGTTCATTCACATTGTTGCATGTATTAGTACTTCATTCCTTTTTATGGCTTAATAGTATTCCATTGTATAAATATACCACATTTTGTTTACCCATTCATCAGTTGATGGACTTTTGTATTGTTTCCACTTTTTGGCTATTATGAACAAAGCTATGAACATTCGTGTACAAGATTTTGTGTCCGCATATGTTTTTACTTCTCTTGGGTAGATACCTAGGAGTGGAATTGCTGGGTCATATGGTAACTCTATGTTTAACTGTTTGAGAAACTGTCAGACAGTTTTCCAAAGCAGCTGCACTACCAGCATGTATAAGAGTTCCAATGTCTCCACATTCTCTCCAAACTTGTTATTGTTCATGTTTTTTATTCTAGCAATGCTGGTGGGTGTGAAGTGCTATTTCATGGTAGTTTTGATATTCATTTTCTTAATGACTAATCCTGTTGAAAATCTTTTCATGTGCTTTTGGCAATTTGTATATCTTCTTTGGAGATATTCAAATCTTTTGCCTATTTTTAAATTGGGTTATCTGTATTTATTGTTGAGTTGCATGAATTCTTTATATAAGCTTTCTTCTACTACTTGTGTGATTACGTCTTTAACATTTAGACCTCTGATCGTTTGCATCTTTTTCTTGTGTATGGTGTGAGACATAGGTCCAGGTCCTTTATTTACAATTTTTTTCTACCACTTTTGAATTGTATTTTCACTTTCTTGATGGTGTCTTTGAAGCACAAAAGTTTTTCATTTTGATGGATTCCAATTTATTTTTCTTTTCTCACTTGCTTTTAGTGTCATACATCAGAAGGCTTTGTCTAACCTAAGGTCACAGAAATTTACTTCATGTTTTCTTCTAAGAGTTTTATAATTTTAGCTCTTACACTTAGGTCTATGATAGATTTTGAATTAGTTTTTCTGTACAGGGTGAGGAAAGGGTCCAACTTTATTATTGTACAACTGGATATTCAGTTGTCCCAGCGATATTTGTTGAAAAGACTATTCTTTCCACCTTGAATTGTCTTGGCACCTTTGTTGAAAATCAAATGACCACCATAAATGTAAAAGTTTGTTTCTGAACTTTCAATTCTATTCCATCAATCTCTATTTCTATCCTTATACCAGTACCTCATTGTCTTGATTACTGTAGGCTTGTAATAAGTTTTGAAATTGGGAAGTACAAATTCTCCAACTTCATTCTTATTTTTCAATATTGTTTTGGCTAATCTAGGCCCCTTACATTTCCATATGAATTTTAGAATCAGCTTGTCAATTTCTGCAAAAAAAGGCAGCTGGAATTCTGATAGAGATTGTGTTGCATCTATAGATCAATTTGGAGAATATTGCCATCTTAACAATATTCTAATCCATGAACAGGTGGTGTCTTTCCATTTGTTTAGATCTTCAATTTCTTTCAATAATGTTTTGTGGTTTTCAGTGTACAAATCCTAAACTCATTTTGGGAAATTTATTCTTAAGTATTTTATTCTTTTTATGCTATTGTATGTGGAATTGTTCTAATTTTATTTTCAGATTATTCACTGTCAGTGTATAAAAGTACAATTGATTTTTGTATATTGATCTTGTATCCTGCCACCTTGCTGACCTCATTTACTAGTTCTAATAGTTCTTTGTGGATCCCTTAGGATTTTTAAAACAGGTTTAATTTTATTAATTAATTTATATTAACTGATATACTTGCTTTGCAAAAGGATTTGGCTATTTCCTTTCATCTTTTAGTTCCTGGAATAATTTGTGTAGTATTAGGCTTATCTGGTGTTTAAGGATTTGATAGAATTTCCCTATATATGGTGTATTTATTTGATAAATTTCTCTATTATTTTATGGAGATTGGTCAGTTAATGTTTTCTCTCTCCATGAGGGTCAATTTTGGGAAACTGTATTCTCCTCTGAAATTATTGATTTTATCTGTGGTTTGAAATGTATTTGCATAAAGTTGTACAAAGTAGTCTCACATATTTTTTTAGTTTCCTCTGTTTCTATGGTTATTTCCCCTATGCCCCTTTATATTTTGTATTTTTGTGCTTTCTTCCCTTTTTTCTCAATTAGTTTAGCTACTGGTTTGTTGATCTTGTTAATTTTTTCCAAAAGAACCAGCATATTGATTTATTATTTTCACTATCTTTTGTTTCCCACCTCATTAATTTATGCTTTTATGGTTATCATTTCCTTCCGTGTTCTTTATTTGGTTAATTTTGTAGTTCTTTTTCTGGCTTTTTGAGGGAGGTAAAATTTTAAACAAACAAAAGATAGCTTATAGTCTGCCAACTATTTTTTTAGCAAAAAACAAAGGGTTTTAAAAATGTCTATTCAAGCTACGAATCCTAGGAACAAAGTTTCCTTCTAGAAAATTTTACTGAAAAATCTCCTTCGTGAATTAAAGTTAATGATAACAATGATGCGATAGCATGACGTGAACGTAAACATTTTTTTCATTCCACAAATGTGTAACATAAGGACCACAGGAACGATCTAAGCCTGACACATCTGAGATATTGTCTGTACAACCTAGTATATAATTTTAAGTTTTTTAGTTGAATTTTTAACCATAAAATATCAGATTACTAACGTTAATTATCTCTGAAGTTAATTCTCAGATGATGGCATTCCATTTTATTCTTGGCTCTGGCTTACCATTTATTTTGCCCGTATGGACTGAATGTGTCTGGTCCACCCCAACCAGAAGAGGGCGAGAAGGTTGCGCGGTACAGTCTGGTTGATGGGTGGCTGAGAGAAAATGTAATGAGGAGGCAGAGGTAAGTCAGGCTTGAGGTGCCAGCGGGAAGGCCCAATAGTGTTCTAGGGGCCCTGTTACCAGAAGCGCTCTGGGACCACCCATGGGCCAACTTCTTTCTTACATGAGAGGGTCTCTTGGACCTCCGGGCTCCTCCCAGGATGCTGCGTCCCAGAGACCCGTCAGACCTCCCTCTGGGGCGCTCCATCCTGCTAGGTGGGTAGCGTTGACAGGCGACGTCCGTACCCCTCGGTCTTTCCCTCCGGGGCTGTGCGCCATTCGCCTGGAAGAACCTTGAGCGCGCGCCTCCGGACTCGGGAGAACATCCGGGTCATTTACAAACTAAAGCACACAAGAGGCCACGGCGGGCGGTGGGTGGAGCGATCTTGGTGCGTATCTACCCGGAGGCGGGGGCCGTGGGGGAGACCCAGCAGGACGCGGGCGGAGCGCCCGCCGCGGGGAGCCTCTAACCGCCCCTGCGCCCGGCCTGGGGCACCGAGCTCGAGGATCCGTTTGACTTAGGAAAACACAAGCAGCAGTGAGGAATTGGTATTCTTGAGAAATACATCATATTTGTCAGGGAAACGACAGAGACTGAACTCAGCTTTACAAAGCAACTCAGGAATCTTTTGAAGAAATACCAACCTAAAAAGAACTGGAAGGAGGAAGAATACAAGTATATTCGTCATGTAAAGCGATCCTTCCCACCCTGTGAGCGAAATCAGCGGTCACGCTGGGCACCATGAATTTACCTTGGAGAACTTGACCTCACAGGTCACCGTGGAGTCAGCGGGCTGTGTTCAAGACCAGAGCAGGAGTGGAAATCGCACTTTTCGTGATGCACAGAAGAGAGCCACCGATAGACACTTGCTGGAAGCAACGTAAATCAAGTAAACGAGGGTATGTGTGAGATTCCAAAATACTGACAGAACACAGCAGTATATTGGAAAAAAAAAATCATGCTGACATGGGTGTTTAAAAGGTAGGTGTTGAAAAGGCACACCAACAAACTCAAAAGTGTCACCAATAGCAGAGGACAGCAAAGCAGATTACTCACCAAGTCTTCAAGAAATTGGACCAGGACCTGCATGAATATTACCATCCTCATATATCCAACATCCTTCAGAAAATACAAGAGATGGAAGAAAGAAGGACAGTGAGAATTGGAGGATCAATGAAGACATGCAGATGTTGATCAACAGGCAATAGTAATCAGTGAGAAATGCTTGGATACCATAGTTAAGGCAGCTGAATCAATGATCAGATAAATGTCATAATTGGTAACAGAAACTTTCAAGTCAGAGTTTGAGCCTCCTGGAGACATCTGAGGAAGACACTCAGCCAATGAAATGTCTGATCATAGTCTGATCAACTGTGTCTGATCATAGTGTTTAAAATTCCAGAGTAGACAAAACAGAGGTCAAATCTGATAGCAAATGCAAAGGAAAGTTATGGCTGTTCATAAAAATAAATGTCTCCCACACAGTAAAGGGAACTCATTGCTTCAATGAGTTCATGATCTTCAAACCCCAAATTCACTTTAAAAACCTATAGCATGGTGTCGCGGGGGGCAACACCAGAGGGTTTCAGCAATCTTTCATCTCAACAAAGAAGGAAAAAGCTATATTAAGAAAGTCAATGAATTAAATAAAGAAATCCAGATGGAGATGGATCAGAGATGGTATAACAAAGGTGAAGAGTGACTGTCTAATGAATCCTCAAATGGGAGACCCAGCCAGTTTGGGTCACAAATTAACTATATATATATATAAATGGAGAGAGAGAGAGAGAGAGAGAGAGAGAGAGTTTTATATACATATATACATATACGTAGGAAAACTGACGAGAGGCCCAGAACCTTGAAGTCTGGCTAGCTGAGGTTGAAAGCAGGCTCCCAGCACCAAGTGAAGAGGCCTGACAACAGAGTGTATTGTACAAAAATCTCAGTCCCAAATAACTGTGCACAAGACTGGAAGAATACAGACACCAGTTACACAGAGGAGCAAAGTCAGGAGAGTGAGGTGCAGGTCTGGTCATGACTTTTAATAATAAATTCGATGACAAGGAACATCTTCCCCCCACACACAAGGACTTGTAAAACTCTCTACATATTTGAAGATCAGAATGAAGGAATTCTGTCAGCAGTTGAAGCAGAAACATTGTATGTTATAGAGGAAAATGAAGGTGATTCTGCATTTGGAGAAATGAAGATGCAAAGGGTTATATTCCTACTTTATTTGTCAAAGTCTGTTTGGACAAAAATGCCAAAGGTGCTAAGATGTATACAGGCATACCTTGGAGACATTGCAAGTTTGGTTCCAGATCACTGCAATAAAGCGAATATGATAATAAAGTCACACGAATTTCTTTGGTTTCCCAGTGCATATAAAAGTTATGTTTATGTTATACTGTAGTAAGTATGCAGTAGCATTATGTCTGAAAGAACAACATATATACCTTAACGGGTTTTTTTTTGGCTGCACTGCGTGGGATGTGGGATCTTAGTTCCCCAACCAGGGATCGAACCCCCACCCCCTGCACTAGAAGCGCAGAGTCTTAACCACTGGACCGCGAGGGAAGTCCCACAGCTTAATTTTAAAAAATACTTTATTGCTAAAAAATACTAACCATTGTCTGAGCCTTCAGCAAGTCAGTCTTTTTGCTGGTGGAGGGTCTTGCCCAGATGTTGATGGCTGCTGACTGATCAGCTTGGTGGTTGCTGAAGGTTGGGGAGGCTCTGGAAATTTCTTAAAATAAGACAACAATGAAGTGTGCTACATCAATTGACTCTTCATTTCGTGGACAATTTCTCTGTAGCATGCCGTGCTGTTTGATAGCATTTTACCCACAGTAGAACTTCCTTCAAAATTGGAGTCAATTCTTTCAAACCTGCTGTTGCTTTATCAATCAAATAAGTCTGTGTAATATTCTAGATTCTTTGCTGTTATCTCAAGAATCTTTACAGCATCTTCACCAGGAGTAGGTTCCATCTCAAGAAACCACTTTCTTTGCTCATCAATAAGAAGCAACTCCTCATCTGTGAAAAGTTTTATCATGACGTTACAGCAATTCAGTCCCATCTTCAGGCTCCACTTCTAATTCTAGTTCTCTTGCTGTTTCCACCACATCTGCCGTTGTTTCCTCCTTGAAAGTCTTGAACCCCTCAAAGTCACCTGTGAGGGTTGGAATCAACTTCTTCCAAACTCTCGTTAATATTGATATTTTGACCTCTTCCCATGAATCATGAATGTTCTTAATGGCATCTAGAATGGTGAATCCTTTCCAGTTCAGAGGATTTTCAACTGAATTCACCCAGATCCTTCAGAGGAATCACTATCTATGGCAGCTATAGCCTTAAAAAATGTAATCCTCTTTTTCTATCTGAATTTTAATTTTAATAGATACTGCCAAGTTTCTCTTGTTTAGTTAAAATCAACTATGCCTAACAAAATCCAAAAATGTATTTCTTAAATACTAACACTTGAGGGTCAAAATTACCCCTTGATCCATGGACTGCAGAATGGATGTTGCGTTAGCAGGCATAAAAAAGCATTTATCTCATTGTACATCTCCATCGGAGTTCTTGGGTGGCCACGTGCATTGTCAATGAATAATATTTTGAAAGGAATCTATTTTTTAATAGCAGTTGGTTTCAACAGTGGGCCTAAAACATTGAAACCATGTAGTAAGTAGCTGTGCTGTCATCCAGGCTTTTATTGTTCCATTTGCAGAGCACAGGCAGAGTAGATCTAACAGAATTCTTAAGGACCCTAGGATTTTCAGAATGGTAAATGAGCATTGGTTTCACCATAAAGCCACCAGATGCATTAGCCCCTAGCAAGAGAGTCTTTGAAGCTCTGAAACTAGGCATTGATTTCTTCTCTCTAGCTATGAAAGTCCTAAATGGTATCTTCTTCCAATATAAGACTGTTTCATTTACATTGAAAATCTCTTGTTTGATGTAGCCACCTTCATGAATTATCTTAGCTAGATCTGGATAACTTGCTGTATCTTCTACATCAGCACTTGCTGCTTCCCCTTGCACTTTTATGTTATGCAGATGATTTCTTTCCTTAAAACTCCTGAACCAACTTCTGCTAGCTTCAAACTTTTCTTCTGTAGCTTCCTCACTTCTCTCAGCTTTCATAGAATTGAAGACGGTTAGGGCCTTGCTCTGGATTAGGCTTTGGCTTAAGGGAATGTTGTGGCTGGTTTGATCTTCTATCCAGACCACTAAAACTTTCTCCATATCAGAATAAGGCTGTTTCACTTTCTTATCATTTCTGTGTTCACTAGAGTAGCACTTTCAATTTCCTTTAAGAACTTTGCCTTTGCATTCACAACTTGGCTAACTGGCACAAGAGGCCCAGCTTTCAACCTATCTTGGGTTTTGACATGTCTTCCTCACTAAACGTAATCATTTCTAGCTTTTGATTTAAAGTGAGAGATGTGTGATTCTGCCTTTCACTTGAACACTTAGAGGCCACCATAGGGTCATTAACTGGTCTAATTTCAATATTGTTGTGTCTCAGAATATGGAAGCCCAAGGAGAGGGGGAGAGACAGGGAACAGCCGGTAGGTGGAGCAGCCAGAAGACACACAACATTTAGTTTTTTTAGTTTGCTGTCTTAAATGGGTGCAGTTCGTGGCTCCCCAAAGCAATTACAATAGTAACATCAACTCAGCCATAAAAAAAGAATGAAACAATGTCATTTGCAGCAACATGGATGGATCTAGAGATTGTCATACTGAGTGAAGTAAGTCAGAGAAAACCAAATATCATATGATATCGCTTCTATGTGGAATCTAAAAAAAGGGTACAAATGAACTTATTTACAAAACAGAAGTAGAGTAACGGATGTAGAAAACAAACTTATGGTTACCAGGAGGGAAAGGGAGGAGGGATAAATTGGGAGATTGTGATTGACATACACATACTACTATATAAAATAGACAATTAATAAGGACATACTGTATAGCACAGGGAACTCTTCTCAATACTCTGTAATGACCTATATTGGAAAAGAATTTTTAAAAGAGTATATCTGTTAACTGATTCACTTTGCTGCACAGCAGAAGCTAACACAATATTTTAAACCAACTATACCCTCCCCCAATTTTTTTAAAATAGTAACATCAAGGATCACAGTGATCACAGGTCAGCATAACAAATATAGTAATAATGAAAAATTTTGAAATATTGCAAGAACTACTAAAATGTGACCCAGAGACACAAAGTGAGCAAATGCTGTTAGGAAAATCATTCCTATAGATTTTCTCAATGCAGGGTTGCCACAAACCTTCAATTTGCTAATAATGCAGTATCTGTGAAGCACAATAAAGTGAAGAGAGATAAAACAAGGTATGCCTGTATTTAATATTATTTTAAAAACTTTAAAAAAAAAACACCTCAACAACACTGGAGTTTGTTGAAACACAGTTGTTTCTACACACAACTGTGACTATTACAGGAAGTTCTTCAAAATACTGGATGGTTGGATTAGCACCACAATACATATTTTTATACAGCCACATAGTGAGCTTTTAGGCATCATACCCCTGAATTTTCCTTGACTTTCCTTTCCTTGAGTTTTGACTTAGTCAAGTTTCTCCTGCTAAGTTGAAGTTTTACATTCAAAGCTGCCAACTACCAAATTACAGCTTACAATATTCGAAATCTGATAAACATTCCTTCCTTTGGCAGCATCTATAAATAACAAAAAAGTTGGATTCTACCTTCTAACCATTATTTCTGAATCAGAAAGCACAGCATCTTGGGGATGCTTCTACTCTCTCCTGATCTTTTCTTTTAACTAATTTATTTGTTTATTTATTTTGGCTGCGTTGGGTCTTAGTTGCTGCGCGCGGGCTTTTCTCCAGTTGTGGCCAGCGGGGTCTACTCTTGGTTGCGGTTCGCGGGCTTCTCATTGCGGTGGCTTCTCTTGTTGTGGAGAATGGGCTCTAGGCACACAGACTCAGTAGTTGTGGCTCATGGGCTCTAGAATGCAGGCTCAGTAGTTGTGGCGCACGGGCTCAGTAGTTGTGGCTCACGGGCTCTAGAGCACAGGCTCAGTAGTTGTGGTGCACGGGCTTAGTTGCTCTGTGGCATGTGGGATCTTCCTGGACCAGGGCTCGAACCCGTGTCCTCTGCATTGGCAGGCGGATTCTCAACCACTGTGCCACCAGGGAAGCCCTGATCTCTTTTTAATATACAGTGTCTGCCACAAATTGAAGCATATTCTAATGTTACATTTTGTAACTTAATAAATTGAACTATGCTAGTTTGTTAAACTTTACCACTATTCACTTAGAGGAAATCATGAACAAAATAAAATCTCACCCTACTTGAGTAAAGAAGTAAATAAGAAAATACTTATATTGGTACTAAATGCTTAAATGTGGTTAAGATCATGGCTAGTTCATCATGATTATCCCAGCCTGTCTATTTGATCCCAAACAACTAACTGAAATCTGGAAAAGTTTGGTCAATTAACCTGTTGATTTTTACTTTACATATGGCACCAGTTGAGCTTTCCACCAATTGCAGATCAGATATTCTAGTGATGTACAGACACACTTGCATGAAAACAGCACGTGTCCACTTCTCAGTCACCTAGGTTCTGTTTCAGCTGGAGGTTTGGTGGCAGGAGCAGCTGTATTCAGCTCACACTTCCCCAGGCTGGGCTATAATTTGAAGGCAGTGTGGTGATAACTACAGTCATACACAGACTAAGAGCGCAGCATACTGTTTCCGAAGGGTAGATTTTTAAACCATTCCCATCTTTAAGATCTAAATTTTTAGTTTACTGAAATTTTTAAAAAGTAGTAAATGTAAGGGAAATCACTTCAGAAAATGTGATTAACTTTAGCCAGAATAAAATAAACATTTTTCACCATCTTTAAAGAAATATGGCCACATAGGATTTGCATTCTTAAATTTGCACTGAAGCAGGAGGATGGATAGTGAAACTGGTCACATGCATAGTCAGCCACCAAATCCAGTGTTTGATAATGCTCAATAAACACCCAGCTATGAATGGGTCAGAAGTAAGGTTGTCAGGTTGAGACATACCCTTTTTTTTTGGCTTTGAAAAATATTTATTCATGTCTTTCCTACTTTTAGATAGGAAAATTAGCTTCTTGCCTCTACTTTATGGGCTCATTTCATAAGCTCATATCAGAGTATCAGAAAATGGCAGGAGGGACTCATACTTGTTGCTCTGGATGGCCTGTGTTTCAAGGTAAATTAGCTGCAGTCAGCTTACATTTTACACTGGCTACCAAAGTGAGATATAGCAGACTGTACTTAACGACAGCCCAGCTTACAACTACATATATAATTTTTTAAATTTTATAATTAAAATTTCTTTTGCATTATTATGCCTTTACTGACATGATATTGATAAAGCCACTTATCTTGATCCAGACCTCTTCAGGGGATTGTTTCAGTTCTCCTTTTTAAGTATTGCATCAAGAAAACCAGCTGACTCTTAAATGATGGAGATTTGTTTTAATGAGCCGTAATGCTCATTAACCTAGTAGACTGCTTCTGGCATTTAACCAAATGAATGGGAGATCAAAGGTATTATAATCTGACCTTCTTATGTCAGATTATGAGCTTGCTTCTAAATTGTTAAATACCAGAAAGAGCCTAGAACAGGCCAAATCAACATTAGCTTTTTAAAAGCCTGCCTTGAAAAACATCCTGTTTTTTGAAGTTTTTTTTCTTTAGGATTGTGCAAATTTGATTCAGAAAATAGCTCAGTTTGTTTGTATAGAGCAAGTGTTGTGTGCATAAACTTATGATCATTATTTTAAGCCATAGCCTCCACACCAAAAGCAGATGGAGATATGGGACATTGACTAAACAGTTCAAGATATTTTGTAGCTGCAGTTCCTTTAGTCAGTGCCTGAAGTATTAGAGAAAGTATTGAACAATTTCCAAAGCATCAGGAATTTCCTTTTCCACCCAAGATATTCTTTTCTTCCAACAGTTCTCTGTTAAATAAAAGAAGAAAAATCTCAGCCTGATTATCAAGTTTTCTTCCTTTAATTTACAGGTTAATAATAACACACTTATGATAGGGCTGGAGTGAAGGGACAAAGTAAGTGATTAAATAGTTAATCCCACTAGGAGATTGTAAGTAGAAGACAAAAGTATGGGAGACCCCTGTAAGTTAATGATCACTCAAGAAGGCAGGCTTGCCTAGCAACAAAACCATGCAACAGAAGCAGGAGACATGCCCCCAAACAATAAAACAATGGTGAACTGAGACCCACATCCTGCCCAGTGAGGTCAGTAAATTAATGATTCCTAGGACATGCTCCTCTGAGCATATTAAAAACAAAAATATAGGGAAAAGATGACGTTATCCCGAAACCTGAGATGATTTACCATATTTTAGTATATGTTACTGCCTTTTTGCCCATTTCCATTGTGCCATGACAGTCCCAGTTTGACCATGTAGGGACAAGAAAACTCCCCCGCCCGACATGGAGGAGGAGCTGATGATGGAAGTTTGACATCTACTCAAGAATGAGGAAGAAGGTGGTCTTCTTTCTCTCCTCGCTTTTCCTTTGATTATAAAAATGTAGCCCGCCTAGCTTTCGGCGCGGCACTCTCTTGCCTGCCTGCTTGTACCCCTCACAAGGGTCCTAGTCTAATAAACTCTTTCCTTATCTGTCATTCTGCCTCTCACTGAATTCTTTCTGTGCGGAGACAGAAGAACCTATGCTCTACTAAACCCCGAAGCGTGTTCTGTAGTTTCACTTACAGGTTAATAATGTGTGTGTTGAAGTCTTTCCTCCCGAACCTTGTTTATAAAATCTACCAAACCTCACCCCAGACAATGAATTTCTTTAAACTCTTGTTTGGGTGAAGCTGTTACTTCCTGAGGTCCAAAACTCGGGGCACTTGTTTTCTTTTTAATAAAGCTAGGGCACTTTTTGGGTGTGGTGTCTAACGTGTGATGATTTAATGCTTGCCAAAATGTTTAGAATAACTTTCAATTGGCCAACTGGATTATGACTCCTCTTGTGGTTTTGTTTTTGTTTTTAAAAGTGCTTTCAATCAAACACGTCTATAATTCGCCCCACAGAATATACGGCTATTTAAAGAGTTACCAAAAACAAGGAAATTATGAGAAACTGTCTTGAGGGAGAGGAGCCTAAGGCGACTGTACAACTAAAAGTAATGTGGTGCTGTGGAAGGGATACCTGGGTAAGACATTATGGAAAACGATGGAAATCTGAATAAACTTTGGGCTTTAATTTGTTATACTGTATCAGTATTGGGGTTTACTAACAAATGTGCCATAATAATGTAAGCTGTTACTAATAGGGGAAACTGGGGTACAGAGGAACTCTCCATACTATCTCATTTTTTCTGTAAATCTAAAGCTGTTCTAAAAAGTTATATTCAATATAAACTGTTCTAAAAACTGTTTATAAAAAACAAAAACCTAAAGTGATTTCCTGAACTTCAGTTGTTTTAACTCTTTTATCCGTTTGTTTAGCTGATTATTCTGCTCCCTAACGACATTTTTTATTTTCATAACTGCTGGAGAGGCTGCCTGCTGGACGAGACACATGAGGCTACTATAGACACTTGGGTTCTGAATAAACTGTGTTGGAATAAAGGTCAATATGATTGTTTTTATTCTTCTTCTAAAAGAAATGAAACCATCTGGCACCTTTTACTTGTACCCTCTTATCTGCCTCTCTAATAAATATTATATTTTCCTCAAAAAATTAAAGTGCATACATTTTCTTTTAAATTCACAGTGTGCAGTGGTTGAGAATCCGCTTGCCAACGCAGGGGACACATGTTCGAGCCCTGGACCGGGAAGATCCCACATGCCGCGGAGCAACTAAGCCCATGCGCCACAACTACTGCGCCTGCACTCTAGAGCCCCGGAGCCACAACTACTGAAGCCCACGCGCCTAGAGCCCGTGCTCCGCAACAAGAGAAGCCACCGCAATGAGAAGCCTGCGTGCGCAGTGCAATGAAGAGTAGCCCCCGCTCACCGCAGCTAGAGAAAGCCCAAGCCCGCGCGCTGCAACGAAGACCCAATGCAGCCGAAAATAAATAATTAATTTTAAAAAATAAATTCACAGTGTCAGGGTATTTTACCACAGCCTATGAGATCAGTTCCGTGAAATGAGGTTCCTAACGGCAGACGTCACCCCCTCAACAAATACAAATAAAAAGGCGTCCAAAGCGTGGCTCGGAGGGCGAGCAGCAGAGACCCCGCCGGCCGGGCAAGGGGCGCCGGGAGCCCCGCAGAAGTTGCGGTCGGGGGAGCTGGGTCTTCGGCGGCGCGGAGCCGTGGCCGCGGACCCCAGCCCGAGTCTCCGCCGCGCGCCGGCCGGATGTCTGAGTCGTCGCGAGGAAGCGCAGGGCGGGAAGGCGGCCGGCTCTGCTCCCCGGAGAGCGTCGCGGCTGGTGGAGGCCCTGCTCTTTGGCCTGGATCCCGGGGGGATCCCGCCCAGGGCAGAGTGCCCTCCGCCCAGGTTAGGTCGGGGCTGCACCTGGCTGGGGGGCGTCGCGCACTGCCACGCTTTACTCTGCGCAATTAGGGGCCTGGGGGTGGCTTCCCCTAGACGTTGGGGGCGGAGGCGAGCTGGCCAACTGCCCCCTGTGCTCCCTAGAGGGAAAAGGGGGTGGGCAGGGCAGGCCTCACCCGTCTGCGGGCAGAGGTGAGGGGCCTGGGGGTGGGGGTGGGGGTGGGGGTGGGTCCCGACTCCTGGGCCACTAAGGGAGTCTGTTTTTAACTTGGGCTCTGGAATCCACTCTCCCCATCCCTCATTAGCTGGTCTCTTAGACCTGGGAGGGAACAAGTATGGTGATTTTTAAAATACCCGAGGTAGTTCTGACTTGCACTAGGTTGAGAATCGATGTCTTTATTTCCTAGTATTGACTTTCTCTTAACTCGGACTTGGCAGTGCCCCTCATGACAGCTCCCAGGCCGTTTTTTTTTTTTTTTAAACTTCCGCTTCTCCTTGACTGATTCTCGATTTGAACCAGATTTGAACCAGATTTGTTTTCCCAGAGCTTTCCACCAACCATTATCTGTCTTTTTGTCATTTACCCTTTCCCGTTTGGATTCCCATGAAAGGAAATTGAATCTATTGATCCCCTGCCACTGCCATTGTCTGGGTGGGGCTTTGTGGACCCAATCCCCTCCCAGGTTGCAGGCCAGCCTGTCCCACAACTGCTAGTTGGGTGCTCTAATCAGGGGTGGGAGGGGCACCACAGGAACCCATGGAACAGAACAGGCCTGGGACCCGGCAGTGTCTCTTACTTAGGTTGACTTGCCTAGTTAGCAATCACCTACCCTAGGATGCTTTGGATTTTCCACTGGAAAACTGCACACTGTCTTCAAAAGGACCCTTGACTCAGAAAATGTCTCAGGTTAATTCAGCAGTTTCTGTAAGTAGCACTTAAACTCTAGGAGTTGGCTGTATCAGATGCAATGTATATACTGTGGCTGCTAACATGAAACAATTTCTTCTTATTCAGTCAACTAAAAAAGAAACCCTGTTATTCCTCTCCCAACTTGCCTTTTAATTTGTGGGTAAGAACAACTGGGGCTTCCCTGGTGGCGCAGTGGTTGAGAATCCGCCTGCCGATGCAGGGGACATGGGTTCGTGCCCCGGTCTGGGAAGATCCCACATACCACGGAGCGGCTGGGCCCGTGAGCCATGGCTGCTGAGCCTGTGCATCCGGAGCCTGTGCTCCGCAAAGGGAGAGGCCACAGAAGTGAGAGGCCCGCGTACCAAAAAAAAAAAAAAAGAACAACTGTGTATGTGTGTGTGTTTGACAGGGGGCAGGGGGGTACCTTAAAAAGTTCTTCTTGCCATATTTGGGAGCAGACATGTGATGTGGTAGGACTGACACATTTCACTAGGTCTGAAGAGTCCTCTGAGGTGGGGGTGTGATGAAGCAGAGGCAAGGGTCCCCGTTTCTCTAGTGTCCCCACACTCCTATGAGGCCTCTTCTTCCTATTCTTCCACTCACCTTTTCCTCCAGTTGAGAATTCCTGTTGTTTCATCCCCAGCCTCTGCTTTGGAGAATAGAACCCCTGCTTCTTTTGGCAGTTGTTCCTCCCTCCACTCCAAACCTGAGTCCAGAGAGAGGCTGCAGTGTACTGTGACTCCTGGACTCCAGGTGGCTCCTGATTCATGACAGGCCGGTCAAAAAGGCCCTCCCTGGCATCCTTTCAAGTGGAAGTTGGAAGGACAGTCTGTCTTTCTCATGATCTGCACATTAAGATATAAAAATTAAGAGCTACTAGCAGTATAGTCGGTTGTACACTGGCAGCACGTGGTGGACGCTGTTTTACAGTAGGAGACAATACAGCTGATCTGCAGAGAGAAGCAGACAGGAGAGGCAAGGAGCCCCAGTGGCGGTGGTGTTCCTGTTCCTGACATTTCTAGCTGTAACCCTGTCCTTTCTGCAGTTTGGCTCTTCAACCCTTCCCTCAATATGTGTAATCCCCAGCGTCCTCCTAGTAATGCACAAGTGTATCAGTTATCTATTGCTGCATAAAAATTCACCCCAGAATTCCATGGCTGGAAACAACAAACATTTATTATCTCACAGTTTCTATTGGTCAGGAATTGAGGAGTAGCCTAGCTGAGTGGTTCCAGCTGTTTGCAGTCAAGGTGTCAGCTGGGGCTACAGTTTTTTGAAGGCTTGGCTGTGACAGACTTGGAAGGATCCACTTCCAAGATGAATGGCTCTTGTCTTGGCAGAAAGCTCAGTTCTCTATGGGCTGCTGGCAGGCCTACTTCATTGGCTGTTGGTAAGAGACCTTGGCTCCTTGCCACATGGACCTCTCCACCGGCTGCTTGAGTGTCCTCACAACATGGCAGCTACCTTCCCCCAGAGCAAGCAATCCAAGAGAGCAAGGAGGAAGCCACAAGTGCCTTTTATGACCTAGTCTCTGAAGCTGCACACTGTCACTTCCACTTTAATCTGTTCTTTAGAAGCAGATCACTATGTCCAGCTCACTCTCAAGAGGAGGACAATTAGGCTCCACACAAGTAATCAACATGTATCTAATTCTGTGGTCTTTCTGTTCTCGCTGACACCTGACACCTGCCTTCTTCTTGCCTCTGGGACTTAGGTGTTTCCTCACTATACCACCTAAAACTGTCCTGTGGGGTGTCTAGGTCTTTCGGAGGTGCCCCGGGCCCTCAGGAGTTCTTTTATTCTGTCTTTTCAACTCTGATACAACTTAGTGAATCTATTCCATGTAAAAGGCAGTTCTGCCTTGGCAGGACACCAATCCCTCCCCCACACTGTGGGGTTAGAGAATAATTTTAAACCAAAAAATGAGGGCACCATATGTGAACAGAATATTTAAAATTTGTGCTGCTCCAAAGCTCTGGGGCTCAAGGTTGTTTTACCTACATACTTTTATTTCTTAGGGAGGTAAGAGGGATCTTAAGAACTGATAGTGACCAGTGATTTCTCTGGTGGTCAGTTCCATGAAACACAAAGGAGGAGTTTGAGGAAGGAGTGGATGGTCAACCTGCAATCGCTATGGTGACAGGTCATGTGGAGGACTGAGAGAGGCAGTGGATGTGATTTCTCAGAAAGCTGTCCAGTGGCGAGATGGGAGCAGGCGGGCAGGAGCTGCACTGTGAGGGGCGGGTGAACCCATCAGGGCTCTCAGTTGTAAGCAACAGATACTGACCAGGCTGATGTGAGCAGAAAAGAATTTAGAGAAAGGATATGGGGATAATCATAGAATTTCTGGGAACATTGAGGAAGCAGCTTCTGAAAATGGGCTGGAAGAGGAAGACTGGCCAGAGCCCAGATCATGCTGCAGACACAGTGACTACCACCATGGACTCCAGAGACAGCGGCCTATAACACTGACACCTCCCAGAACACTGGACACTGCTGCCACAGCTGCCAAAATGGACACGCCACTGCCCAGCTTCTCAGCGTCACTTGCTCCCAAAATGCAAAGTTCAAGGCAGAGCCATCTGGCTGAGTCTAGATCATCTGCCTGTGCCTTGTTTGCCAAGGAGCTAGGAAAGCAAGCCTTTTTAGCTTCTGACACTGGAGGTGGGCTCAACCTCCCACCAAGATGCAAAGGGTGGCGGATCTTCAAACGTGAAAAAGACCCTGATCCAGGCAGCCCACACTCCTCAGAGTTCACTCCAGGAAGTAAGAAACATGAGGGTCCAAGATCATTCTTGTAAGAAGTTTGGAAGGAAAGGGAAACAGAGTGGTGAACTAAGGGAAGGGCAAAACCAAAGGGTCTTTCCTTTTCTTTTTGGTAAAATTAAGGGACCTGAGCAGTTTCACAAAGGAGAAGAAACAAAGTTTCTTGACAAGACAAGGAAGCTGGCACCCCATTCTGCCTCTAGCATCAGGACAGAACTGTTCAAAGACAAGACCACTTTGAACAAAAGGACATGCTTCTGAAATAAAGGAACTAAAAGCATTACTTATGACTCTTCAAAACTTTCATATAGTCTTTCTTGGTCTGCTTCTTATTAATTACATTATCCCCATATTAAGAATGCTGCCAGGACTTCCTTGGTGGCGCAGTGGATAAGACTCCTCGCTCCCAATGCAGGGGGCCCGGGTTCAATCCCTGGTTGGGGAACTAGATCCCACATGCATACCACAACTAACAGTTCGCATGCCACAACTAAGAAGCCCTCAAGCTGCAACTAAGGAGCCCATGTGGCACAACTAAGGAGCCGGTGAGCCACAACTAAGAAGCCCCCTGCTGCAACTAAGACCCAGAACAAATAAATAAATAAATATTTTAAAAAAAGAAGAATGTTGCCTAGCACAGAGCAGGATTAAATAAATATTTTTGTAATGAAAAAATTTTTAGTTGTCTGTTGCCTTTAATTAACATCTAAACAGATACCATATTCTTCTATAATTACAATATGGAAATGTCCAGGAACAAAACAGATAAATTTTTTGTCATATGCCTAGGAGAGAACAGTAGCAATAAGATACATCCAACGTTTCAGCAGCAACATCTACGCAGCCAGGGCACGGTCAGTGTTTGGGGACAAAGGTAAATATCCGCAATCCGTGCATACCTTTGATTTCTTCTTTTAGTGCCTAAGGAAGCAGAAGAGCATCATCATTGTTTTGTATTTGACACTGATTACAATAAGTCTCTATGGGAGTATTTTTATATAGCTCTATCTCTGTAGGAAACTTTGCACACACTTTCTTTAAACAATGTTTCCGTTTTTTTTTTTTTTGGAATCAGTATTTAAGCTGGCTCAAAAATCAAAAGGCATAAAAGGCATGCAGTAAAGTCTCCCTCCCACATCTGTCCCCCAGTTTCCACCTCCAAACCAAACAGAGAACTGTTGGTATTTTCATGTGCATCTTTGCAAGGATTTAAAAATGTATATTCAAACTAATATTCATATATATTTCATCCCAGTACCTTTTTAAAACACAAATGACAGTATTTCAAACACATTGTTCTGCACTCTCTTTTCCCCTAACACTGGGGATCTTTCCATATCAGGCATAAAGCACACCCTCATTCTTTTTTGTATCAGCATAGCATTCCATTATATGTATCATAATTTTTTGGCCTGTCCCCTAATGAAGAACTTTCAGGCTGTTTTTTGTGTTTCGCTATTTTGAGCAAAGAATAGCTGTTCTTTAAAACCACACTGGGAGTTCCCTGGTGGTCTAGTGGTTAGGATTCCATGCTTTCACTGCGGAGGCCTGGGTTCAATCCCTGGTTGGGGAACTGAGATTCCACAAGCTGAGCAGCACAGCCAAAATTTAAAAAAATTACTTGAATAAAAGAAAATATATAGCTTCATGTAAAAAAAAATTTTTTTAAATAAAAAGATAAAACCACACTAATCAGCGCCAATTCCCCAATTTTACTCTAAATCAGAAAATAAAGTTGAAAATTATGAGATTTGTTTAAGGCTACAAATGATGTCAGGACCCAAGTGTAAATGGGCAACCACAATCAAATAGATATTTAGCTCCTGCAGTACCAGAAGACAAACTACAGGACCTGAATGAGGCATTGGAGTCTAAGTCCTTTTATACTAGGCCCAAGACATCACAGTGGGGTAGACATTTTTTTCCAGTCTTTCCAGCAATCTCCCTTCTCCCTTTCCACTTTAATTGTGTACTGCTGGTAGGACTACCAGTTGACCTGTACTGAGGTAGCTATGTGCCCCTGGACCAGCCTGACTGGTCCAGGGGAGGCACATGACTCAAACTGGGCCAATCAGAGTCTTCCCTGGGATTTTTCAGTGTAGAGCCTTCTCTCTTGGTCACCACAGATATACCTTGTCTTACTGCACTTTGCTTTACTGTATTTTGCAGATACTGTGTTTTTTCACAAACTGAAGGTTTGTGGCATCCCTGTATTATCAGATGATGATTAGCATTTTTTAGCAAAGTATTTTAAAATTAAGATATGTAGATATATTTTTTAGACATAATGCTACTGTACACTTCATAGATACAATATAGTATAAGCATAACTTTTATATACACTGGGAAACCAAAAAAATTCATGTGCTTGATTTAGCGTCATGGTCTGGAACCAAGCCTGCAATATCTCGGAGGTATGCCTGCATACTGGAATATTGTCACTTGGAGGCAACTTGGAGTCCTGTTCCCCACCAGGAAGAGAAAGCCCATCTCCAGTAGGAGAAAATGAGGCCAATGTACAGAAACTGGAAGCTCAGAAAAAGAGAATATGAAAGAACAAGCAGATGAACTTAAGACCCTGAATCTAGATAATTTCATTACATGGGCCAATTAATTACCTTTGTTTGCTAATGCTCGTTTTAACTTTGTCTCTGCCACTTACAACAAAGAGAATACTAACACATGCGGTCAAGTTTATGAGTCAGAAGGATCCTTAGAGATAACCTAGTCCTATCTCCATCTTTGAGAAAAAAAGAAATAGAGTTTATCCCTTGCCCAAAGTCAGCAAGTGAGTAACAGCAAGTGAGATAGAACCTGAACCCAGGGAATTCTGACATCCTGGCCACCCCTGATGCCAGGAGCTGTGGTTGTGTTGGGAGCCAATGAGCTGCCCCACCATCTCCATATTCACAAATAAGCCCCTCAGCTCTGCAGATAAGCAGAAATGCCCCTGGAAAAAGCCTCATGTCACTGCTGCGAGAGGGAAACACAGCACCCTGAGCCACATGCTCTCTGCTTTCTGCAGGCATGGAATGTTCCCTAGAGGCTGTCCCCGTGTCTCGGCCACAATTCTTAAAGCCTCTGTGGGCTAGATGAGGGCCCAGTCACAGCTTCACATGAAAGACCCTGAACAGAGAAACCATCCAGGCTTTGATCCCTAAGCCCTGTGCACTTCCCCTTCCAGGGCCTTCTCCCCACTCTCTTGCAGCCCTCAGAGGGCTCCCCAACACAAGTCACAGGATCTCACAGCTACAGAGGGCCTTAGAGATCACTTGGGTCACTTTAAATAGGTCAGGAAACTGAGGCCCTTGTAGGGAAATGACTTGGCCAAGTCCCACAGTTTATAAGATGTACAGTAGGTAAACATTTTTCAGCACCTGCTATGCCCATGGCATTACGGCTGGGTGCTGGGGACACAAATGAAAAAGGCATGGGAAAATGATAAAAAAGGTAAGGAAAGTAACTCAAGCCCACAAGAAATGAATTCAGCACAGACAGAGATGGATGCTGCCAGACCACAGGCCAGCTCAGCACTGCTGCGGGTACCGGTAGGAAGAAGCATTTGCTACTGCACTGGCCGTTTGTGGAGGAGGTAGCCCAGGAGCGGGACGGCTGGAGGTGCAACAGGCACAGAGGCAGAGGGCACTGGGCCCAGGAGAGCAGGTAAGGAAAGGCTGGGAACCTGCTGCAATTCACCAGGAAAAGCCTGGGTTTGAGTCAGACCCACGGAGGGGAGACTGAGGCCGACCACACAGAGGATCGGAAATCCCAGATGAAGGTGGGACCGGGCTCCATGGGCAACCAGGGTGCCCACTGAAAGGTTCTGAGTAGGGGAACAAGGGCAGAGGCACCCTTCGGGGAGGATGATGGACAGCAGACAGGAAAGAGGGCAGAGAAAGGGAGAGGGCAACTGCTATTTACCAAACACCTTCCCATGCCCGCAGAAGGCGGGCACGTGTGGCCAGCACCTCACGTGATCTTCACCAACGAGGAATCTGAAGCTCCAGTTGCACTGTAATGTGCGGAGCTGGGATGGACCAGCTCACCCGACACAGAAGGGAACATGGTGCTTGCTATCCTCTGTGTGGTTGCTCCCCAGGGTAGGCGCAGGATGGATGGGGATGGAATCCTCATCATCCTGCCATTGCTGGGGGCTGGCCCAAAGCATATGGCAGTGACGCCCTCTGCCACTGCCTCCTGCGTCACCCACCCCAAGACAAGCAGTGCTTGGCCCAGCAAAGCGGCTGCTATGGTAACCAACGCAGTAGCTGCTCCAGGTTAAAAGTACACCAATGCCAGGAGGTGAATTCTCTGAAATGGAAAGCCTTTCAGGCATTAAACATTTAATTTCTCTGTAAATCAAAAACAAAACCCAGGCGAGCTCTCCTTACTCTCTATAAACTCTCAACAAATACAGATTGAGCTGTTTTATGTACCAGGTCCTTTGTTAGGTGTTGGGGACACAGCAGTGAAGAAAACGGACCTGGGTTGTATAAGTGAATCACTCTGCTGTACACCTGAAACGAATACAACATTTTTAATCAACTATGCTCCCATATAAAATAAAAATTAAAAAAAGAAGCAAAGAAAAAGAAAACAGATCTGGGCCTGTCCTGCATAGTCTGCTTCCAGGGCAACGACAGACAAGTGAGCAAGGTTCTCCAGCAAGGATGGGGCCAGGGAAGGTACATGTTCAGTAGGGGCCCAAAGGAAACCTTGAGCCTAAGATGATGTAGGAGACATTCTCCCAAGCGGAGGAAGCTGCTGCCCCCTGAACTTGGCGCAGGTTCCTCGCAGCATTTATAGGTAACAATGATGATGATGGTGACAGCGGCTGACATTTATGTAGGACTTTCCATGTGTCAGACACTGTTCTCAGTGCTTTACATGACTTTACCACTAATCCTCAAAAGAGCCCTTTGAGGCAAATCCTATTACTCTCCCTGTTACAGATTAGGAAACTGAGGCACAGGGAAGTTAAGTAACTTGCTCAAGGTCACACAGCAGAAAGTAGCAGAGCCCAGATTTGAAATGTGGGCAGTCCAACTCCAGAACCTGCATCCTTGTAACCATGGCTTCAGGCTAGGGGATGTGCTGTACTTAACAGCACCCCCAGGAGCCCAGTTACACTAGGCAGCCTGAGTAGTTTTGATAACAAAACCCAAAGTCCCACCAGTTGGGGATGATCTGGGCCAGTTGGGTCTTCCCTGCCTTGTCTTCTACCTTGGCTCCAATCCCTGGGATCACATGGGGCTAGAAGTGCTTCTGGAGGACAGAAGTGGTTGCTGTTCCACCCCAGACTGCCCAGTCAGACCACCAGCATGCCTTAGGGCTGTACGTGCCTACATCCAAGTGAAGGTGGACTCCACGAGGAATCCAAAGATGGATCCAACAAGGAACCAGACCACAAAGGGCTCGCAGGGCCAAGGGATGGCGGCAGGGACCTAAGTATCCAGGACACAAGGCAGAAAAGGCTGGAGTCAGATGGTGGAGGGCATTCATTCCCTGCCGGGCAGGTGGGAAGGCAGCATTTGAGTCTGGCAGAGGAGTGAGGGAGGGGCAGCCCAGGCAGGAGGTCTGATCTGGACAAAGGTCCAGATGCATGGAGAGACCAATGGGCAGGGCCCAGAGGGAGGATCTGGGCCAAGAAGGGTGGGGAAAGGCCTGGAAGAGCAGTCTGGAACACCTGGATGCGACTTTTCATGACCAGAGCTGTGCTTTACAAAAGTTAAACTAGTTCACAAAGTGCAACTTTCCAGAATGATGTCAAACACACTGGCTGAATGGGGTGAGTTTATAGACATAAGCCCAAGGGTCAAGGCTGGAATAAATTCCAAGTAAAATAAGCATAGAAAATGAATACATTGGGCCTTAGTCTGGTTTAATCTGATGTTCCAGACCCCTGCTGTTGTCACTGGGTCTGAGGCAGCTGGAGCAATTCTCAATCAGGCCATCCTTCAATTTACCCAATTTAGGACTACTTTAGTAGTCCTAAAAGAGGCTTAAAAAAATGTTCAAATCTACAAAAACATACAATTTTAGTACTCCTGTGTTTAAAAATACTATTCAATATGCAACAATAGGGCTTCCCTGGTGGCGCAGTGGTTGAGAGTCTGCCTGCCGATGCAGGGGACGCGGGTTCGTGCCCCTGTCCAGGAAGATCCCACATGCCGCGGAGCGGCTGGGCCCGTGAGCCATGGCCGCTGAGCCTGTGCATCCGGAGCCTGTGCTCTGCGACGGGAGAGGCCACAACAGTGAGAGGCCCGCGTACCGCAAAAAAAAAAACAACAACAACAACAACAAAAAAAAAAAAAAAAAAAAAAATATGCAACAATAACAGTACACAGTAAACATCGGTAGCACTATACAGGGAAATGCAAAATAACTATTGGGCGGCTTGTTTTCAATTTTGAATAAAATTCATATTTGCCTACAATCCGATCCCAGATAGTTTATTTATGTTTTTCTCGGATCCTGGGTCGTGTTCACATGATTGTGGTATTGCATTATTCTTTCCTAGGACTGGTGGTACAATACCATCCCCACTTGCAGGCCCTTTCAGATGTGGAGACCAGAGGCAAAGCCTCTACTGACCTGATTTACCATCTGGTGCTGCTGGACAGTTCTCTTCTCCTTAAATTCTTCCGATTCGATTTGAATTTCATACATTGCCCCACAGCCTCCTGAAATAAATGTGATTTGAAAGTGTTTTAATTATTAAGTTACAGCAGCCACAGTTCCTTATGTCCTTGAAGTAAGTACCACACAATCCAAAGAAGGTCTGAATGTTATCATTCAGCAGAAAGTTGTTAAGATTGTTAGAAGATCATGGCTTACAATCTGACCACGTCTTCCTCCTGGCAGGCTACCTCAATCCAAAACATGCTCTTCCTTTTGTAAGGCACTTGCACTGCCCAGAATTTTGCTTTTGGGATAAGAAAGATAAGGCACAAAACATGTAAAGCCTAGGAAATGTAGGCTTTCCTACTATTTCCTTTTATTAAGCCAGCAAATGCCATGGAAGGTGGGAGGGACTGAATTTCAGTGCTCCACCTCCCAAAGGACTAGCAATTGTTTTCTTTTCTTTCTTTTTTTTTTGTTTTTTTTGGCGGTACACGGGCCTCTCACTGTTGTGGCCTCCCCCATTGCGGAGCACAGGCTCTGGAAGCGCAGGCTCAGCGGCCATGGCTCACGGGCCCATCTGCCCCGCGGCACGTGGGATCTTCCGAGACCAGGGCACGAACCCGTGTCCCCTGCACCGGCAGGTGGACTCTCAACCACTGCACCACCAGGGAAGCCCAGCAATTGGTATTTTTAAAAATGCAAAAACACACTAAAATCTGATTTAAAAACCATGTGCAATACTATCCAAAATAAAAGGAACAAGGAAGTGTGAGAGACAGGGACACAGCATTACAATAAACAGTGAAAACATGCTGGTCACGGAGCTGGGCTCTCCAGCGCACCTGCTCTAAAAGCAGCATTAAGGGTTTTCCCCTGGGCTGCGGCAGGGAGCGGGTGGCTATCCGGGGATGCTCTCAAGGCAGAGCTTGTGTGGACCCATCCACCCCCAGCCCGAGCTTTGTCTCCACATGGCTGGAGAGCTAGTGCTGATGACTGATGATAATAAAACGTGCTGCTCCAGCATGACACAACATGGCAAGAAAGAACTCAATAGGCTTTGTTAAGCTTTTCTCATGTGTTCTAGGAGCCTAAGCTTTGGCTAAACCAAGGTTCCTAGCCTTGATCCCCTTTCTGCACTCTACCCAGGGCTGGGCAGAGTGAGACTGGAGGTCAAGTTGCAGCTCTTCCCTAACTGGGCCTGAGGCAGGTACAGGACTGGTGACATCAACACCTCAGCATTGGGACTTCCCTGGTGGCACAGTGGTTAAGAATCCACCTGCCAATGCAGGGGACACGGATTCAAGCCCTGGTCCGGGAAGGTCCCACATGCCACCGAGCAACTAAGCCCGTGCTCCACAGCTACTGAGTCTGCGCTCTAGAGCCCACAAGCCACAACTACTGAAGCCACGTGCCTAGAACCCGTGCTCCACAACAGGAGAAGCCACTGCAACTAGAAGCCCGCCCATCGCAACAAAGAGTAGCCTGCGCTCGCTGCAACTAGAGAAAGCCCGCGAGCAGCAATGAAGACCCAACGCGGCCAAAAATAAATAAATTTAATTAATTAATTTTAAAAAAAGACCTCAGCATTGCCCTGGGACCCCTGCAGAGGGCTCACCCAACCTACCATTCCAACAGATCTTTAGATTGGTTAATTTCCTATAATGTCTAGAATAAAACTATTTTCTAAACTTTCTCCCTATCCTTGTAAATGTTATGTTCCCAGAGAAGCCAGCGAGCCCTCGAGCAATGCAGAGTGACAAAGACTGTGTCTGTGTGTGGGAGATGCCACCCCTGGCCAGCTCTTTCACATGTGTGTCTTGATAAAGGCCTTATCTTCCTTGTCTGGTGTGGGCAGAAGTTGATAGGTCACTGGGCTCAGGACAGAGTCTGCCCTGGGTCCTGGCTCTGCCGCCTATTCCCTGTGAAGGGCTAGGCAGGTTCTTAGGCCTCTCGGGGCTCGTCTTCCTGGAGTCTGTTCCAGATCTGGCATTCTAGGGTGTCAGAAGAATGTGGGGAAATTAAAGTCTGGCTCATCTCAAAGTCAAATTAAAGGCTGTGGACCTGAGCCCCAGGGTGACTGAGAGAGACCTAATCTGAGCTGGGCCAAGCTGGCAACCACAAGTCCTTGCGGTTGCCCGCCAATGTTTCTGCATCCCCACCTCCACCCTTCCAGCGGGAGAGGCCAAGGTCTATGTGTCCAAAAGCCACATGTATTGAGAAGCCACTGATGGCGAGTTCCATCCAAGCCCCCTGCCCTCTACCCCTCCAGCGGGTAAAATCTTACCAAACTCTGTGGGAAAGATGAGAGAAAACTTTACCTGAAATGTCAGTGACTTTGATAGCTGTAGCTCGAGGAAATTTTTCTTTGAGAATTTGAGTCACTTTGAGCTCCCCCTCAGTCTGCGAGGCAAACATACGCTGGGCACCGTGGAGAAGAAGCTGCCACAGAACAGAGGAGAGTCACTGTGCAGCCCCCACCCCCGCCCTCCCCTGCAAGGCAGGGCCCCAGGCTAAGTCAGGGGGACTACATGGTGTCCAATGTCCATTTAAGCTCTCCAGGATGCAGAATAAACGTTTTTTGAGGGGGAAGTGGAGTTGTAAATAACTCACTTTGACTCTAGAGATAACAAGGGCCCCAACTTAATTCAACAAATGTTTAACTCCTCATGATAGTGAGACACTATCATGATGACGGTCTAATAAGTGAGGCACCTGAAGCACTAAATAATATGCCAAGGCTGGATCCCTTAATAAGATGCAGAGTCAGGAGAGGCCGGGCAGCAGCCTGCCTCAGGCGTGCCCTGCTTAGGCCAGCATGCCACTGACCATGTACTGATGGGGCCAAATGCCACCCACCCTTTAGGCCTGATTAACATTCTACATTCTCTCCAGTGGGATGTAACCCTGTGACCTACTGCTCAATTAGCCAGCTACCCTTTGCAATTCTTACTGGGAGAAGAAACAAAATTCTATTAAAGGACCTGAAGTCAGAACATTTTTAGATTATTTACCATTGGCAGTAACACTCCCCCCTCACCCCAATGTTAGGACCCAGTGCTTCTGATGGGAATGCGTCTCAACCCTTACGATGAAGGCAGCCCCTTGGCTGGGCTAAGCAGATGCTGAAAGGGGAGACTGAAAATAGAGCACAGCAGGCCTTCAGTGTCAGGCTAAAGACTTTGGACTTTGTTAGACAGGTTTCTTGGTGCCAAAGTAACAGTGCCTTTTGAAGCAAGTCAGGAAAGATTCCCAAATAACAATATCATTACAAAGGGAGTAGTACCAGGCATCCCTAACTGGAGGAGGAAGGCGGGTGGAGCGCTGTTCATCAAGTGCTGGTGCTGAAGGTAACATCCCTTCATCTCCTCAGTCCCGCTCATCCTCAGGCCTTTTCTGACGGCCCAGAGCAGGGTCCTGGATTACAGAAACTCAGAGCGCCTTCTTTAAAATTCCCTGTGTACTGACTCTTTCGCCAACTGGTCTTAGAAGCCAAGACTGGGTCTGTCTTGTTACTGCAGTCTTCCAGAGCTGACCCAGGGCAGGCCCTCAGGAGGACTTGGGTTATGGATGAATGAGTGAATGAATGAATGAGCAGGGGAAGAACCACACGATTCAGGGCATATGTACTGGGCACCTGCAAAGAAATCCTGATTCTAGCAGGCAACTGAAATGCAGGTCAGGAGAAAGATCTGGAGGGAGGCTGTCTGAGTGATGTACAGAGGGACAGAATCTTTAAGTTGTGGGCCTGGGTAAGACTGTGGGGCGGGGGGGAAACAGGACCTCCTCTGAAGACAGTGACCTGGGGGGCAAAGGCAGAGGGTAGCCAGGTGGCACGCAGAAGCGGCAATCACTAAGGAGTGAGGGCCCCCCTGCAAGGCAGGGCCCCGGGCTAAGTCAGAGGGACTACATGGTGTCCGATGTCCATTTAAGCTCTCCAGGATGCAGAATAAACGTTTTTGGGAGAAAACGTTGACTGCTGACTCCTTGGGAGAAGCCTGTTCTTCATCTCAGACGATCTGCAGGCAGCGGCCTTTAAACCAGTAATCTACTGACAAAATCCCCGGAAAGCCGACTGTCTACTCTGAAAGTCACCAGCAGAAGTACCCTTCATGCTTGGGGGAGGCAGGTCCAAGAGAAGGAGGAATGTGAGAGGAAAGCGAAAGAAGTGGATGAAGTGAGGAAAGAATGAATCAGAAAGGAGGGAGAGAAAATTAGCAGGGCGCGTGGTGAGTGCCCTCTGCTGGCTTCCTACCCCGGGAGTATGGGATTTGGGGAGGGTCAAGGTCACAGAAGCCAGGCGGACTTTCCGGAGCCCTGACCCAGCTAACAGTCCCCGGCACGCACTCCGCGACTCCGGGCTATGAGTCCCATGTCTTCGGCTTAGTAAATCAACATTGCTTTTTCCGTGCTCGCTGTATTATGACTATCTATTCCCCTCGGCCTCAACCCCCACCCCGTTCGGGAGCTCCTCCAGCACGCGCCGGGCCTGACACTTCTACCAGTGCCCGTAGCCGGGCCCACTAAATGAACGAACCAACGAGTGAGTGAATGAAATGCAGGGCAGGCCCTGGGCCCGGCGCGCCGCCCTCTGTGGACCAGTTTCCCAGACGCAGTGGCGGCCGCGGCCGGCCCCGCGGTCCCAGCGCAGCTCCCGCCCAAGGGAGAGCAGCCCGGTCCCCGCCCGCGCTCACCCGGCGGGCTCCGCGGAGTAGTGGCGCTGCCGCAGCCGGGCTCCACGCCGCCATGCCCGGCCGACGCGGCCCGCCGTCTGAGGTCGCCTTGTCGCCCGAACGACACGGAGCCTGGGACCAGGGCCGCCGCCGCCGCCACGGGCTAGGCCGCCCCCTGCCGTCCGGAGGCCGCGAGCCGCCCACGCCCGCCCCGCCCACGCCTGCCCCCACGCCCAGGGCCCCGCCCTCTGCCCTGGCTCTGGCCCGGCTTCCCCTGCCTCTCAAGCTTCGCCCCCAGCGGGTCCTTCCTCCTCTGCCTAGAAGCCGGTGCTAGGTGCTCGGTCCTGCAGGACTTTCCCTCGTCCCAAGGACCCTGGAGCCCTAGGTGGAACGCCTCCATTCCAACTCCCCACCCGAAAACTTGCTGCTAAACTGAGAGGCTTGGGTTTCTCCCTCCAGGAGGGAACCAGGAGAGGATTTTAAGCAGGGGAGTCGTTTTCAGATTCGCGTTTTAGAAAGATCACTCGCTCCTGCAAGGAGCGGGGACAGAAGGAGGCTGAAATTGGAGACGAGGACAGAAGTCCCAAGGCTATTGCAATGGTCCAAGTGAGACTTGAGGCCCGAACTAGAGCATCAGCAGCAGGGATGGGAGTGGACTGAGACACCTTGGAGGTGAATGGACTGGAGTGACCCGATTGGCGGATGAGGGGATGAAGGTACCGGGGGGCACTCTCAGGGTTCTGGCTTGGACAATGAAATGAGTAGAGGAGAACTAGGTTTGGGGTGAAGGGGGTCGACTAACTCAGTTTTGGATTTGTCTGAGTCTAAGGTGCCTGCAGGACACGGCCCAGCAGAGATGCTGCTGGAGACACAGACCTTGGATTCTTCACAATGCAGTGGAAACTGACACCATCAGGGACCGGTATTGATAGGGACTGAGTAAAGGGACAAAGTAGGTGATTAAATAGTTAATCCCACTGAGGAATCCTAAGTAAAGAAAAAAGTATAGAAGACCCCTGTAAGTTAACGATCACCTAAGAAAGTAGGTTTGCTTAATCACAAAACCAAGCAGGCTTGCCTAGCAACAAAACCATGCAACAGAAGCATGAGACATGCCCCAGAACAATAAAACAATGGTGTAATGATACCCACATCCTACCCAGTAAGTTCAGGAAGTTGATGATGCCTAAGACATACTTCTCTGCACGCACTGAAAACAGTAATATAAGGAAAAGGTGACATTATACTGAAACCTGAGATGATTTATCACATTTTAGTATATGTTACTGCCTTTTTTCTCATTTCCATTGTGCCACGGCAGTCCCAGTTTGAACATGTAGGGACAAGAAAACTCCCCCACCTGACATGGAGGAGGAACTGAAGACGGAAGCTTGACATCTACTGAAGAATGAAGAAGGTGGTGGTCGTCTCCCCCTCCCCACTTCTCCTTTGATCACAGAACTGTAGCCCACTAAGCTCTCGGGGCGGCACCCTCTTGCTGGCTGCTTGTAAACCTCACAAGCATCCTATTCTAATAAATCACTTATCTATCACTTTGCCTCTTGCTGCATTCTTTCTGCACTGACCATAAAGAACCAGAGCTCCTTGGAGCTCCGAGACACATTTCTGCAGATTCTGTTTGATTATCAGCAAATCTGCCCCACTGCTGAAATACTTCAGATAGATATCAAAGCCAAAATTCAGCCAAGCCCTTTCTCTAGTAGGATATTTGCAGCATGTGGTCTGGTATACACTGAAGGAGGTACCAGCTCTTTTTCGTATTGCATTCTGGCTTATACAATCAACATGTTCGGTGTTGCACTTGGATGGGTTGTGAAAGCAGATAGGATAGGAGGTCCCCGGAGAAAGAGAATCAGGCATGGCTTTCTTGACATGAGCCATTTCTGGCCTAAGTCATTTTGTGATCTAAGCCTGGCCACAACGCTTGCCCTTGAATAGGTCTCAGTAATTAATGATCTTAAGGAAATAAAAGAATGCAGGAACAAAGGACTGTAACCCGGCAAGAGAAGTAACAATCGCAAAGATAATAAATCACTTATAAAGACTCCCAGTTCTGTTTCAACGGTAAAGATTAGCCTGGCGCACACTATTGAATAGTTTTGCAGAATTCAAACACCATCCCCACCCGCCTTGAGAGCTCAGCCACCAGATCAACTGGAAGCTAAGAAATGATGTTGATCTTTCCTGACCCTCGTGACTTCAACTAAAACTTTGACTCTGTCAACCTGTGCCCCAATTCTAGACTGAATTCTCCTCTGCTCAAGCCCCTTCATGAATATGCATGTACTGTTAGTTTAAAACTTCTCCAGTTTTGCTCTTGAGGAGATACTGCTTTGGGAAAGATCCCCAGTGTTATTACTTGCTGCAATAAATCCTTCCTTCTCCTCTTTGACTTGGTTGTGTCATTTGGCTTGACACCCATCAAGAGGCAAACCCAGTTGTGAGGTAACAGTTGGACGTGAGAGAGGAGACATTTACAGACAGCCTTCTATTTACACTTCCAGTTAGAAGTAACAAAAGGAACAGGGTAAATAGCTGGACTTTGCCTCCAGTGGACACTTTAAGATAACAGTAATGGCAGGGGCAGAGAGGAGCTGAGCTCTGCCCACATAAGAAACAAAGAGACCACATATTTCTCATTCTCAAGGTCAAGGAGACCTTCCCGACTACACATAGCAGATGATGTCAACCTACCCATAGGCCTCTTCACTAGAAGCCATCTTGGCTAAGAGTTGCACGCACACAGGGAGGACCCTGAGATAAACCAAATACGGACTCAGAACCAGGCAATGCTAGATGACTGGCCAGAGGAAACCAGGAAGAAATGCCCCATATTAAGTGATTCAAACTACCACGAGGGCACGACTCTTTCTGAGTCCACCTGTGTGTGTGTATTCACACATACTCTTTTTCCTCCTAATAAACACTTTATTTGCTTCACTACTTTCCATCTCCTTGTGGAAATTAATTTCTAAAAACAGACAGGCTAGGGCCTTGTCACTGGCCACTGTCTCTGGTGGTCTAGTGGCTAGGATTCAGCACTCTCACTGCCGTGGCCTGACTTCAATCTCTGGCCAGGGAACCAAAATCTTGCTTCAAGCCACTGCAGGCCAAGGTCACCTGATATCAGATGGACCTACAGTTGTTGTTTAAAGTGATCAGCTAAAAGTATGCTCATTCATTCTAGTATTAGTTGAATGACTCCTATTATTAAAAAGAAAACCACAGGCCCCAAATGGGGTCACTTATGCCAGGCTACACCACCAAACTGGGGCTTAATACCTAACCTAATTAATTGAAGCTTTAGATCCTCCTATTACCCTCAGTTTTCCACACTGCTGTCAGAGCCATCTGAAATGAAAACTTGTCCATTTATTTGCTTACTTAAAATCCTTCAGAGTCATCACCTACAGATAAAAATCCAAGTGCTTTCACATGATTTAACCCCTACCTACCTGTCCAATTGAAATATACCCTTCACTAATACTGGGACTGCTTACACCTCCCTATGCAAACCATGCAACAATTCTGGTTATTTGGTAACTACCCATCTTTTGAGTCAGTCCAAGCTTTGTCTTCTACTGGGAGCCACCTGTAACTGCCCTGCAGTAAACTAAGGGCCCATAACTTCTGCATAACTTTTACTACACAAAATAGCCCTTTAGAACTATCAATTTATGTATATGTCTGTTTTTTGCACTGGTCCATAAACTCCATGACAGGATCTTGCTTTAGTAACCCATGTCAAAGGCCCAGCATGGCATGGGACCAAAAGGGTATGCACTGACTGACAGTGGTTTAACAATTCTAGCTCCATAGTATGAATCTGAACCTTTTTAGAAAAGGATTTTCAGAACAATCTCACCATCTTGGGCTTCCAAATTAGTTCCAACATAACAGTTTACATAATTTTTTATAATAGAAGCCAATCAAAGGCCAGTTTTAGGACTTGGATGAAAAATGCAAAAGAAGAGGATTGGTGGCATAAAAAAGAGTAAGGGACTTCCCTGGTGGTGCAGTGGCCAATGCAGGGGACACAGGTTTGAGCCCTGGTATGGAAAGATCCCACATGCCACGGAGCAACTAAGCCCATGTGCCATAACTACTGAAACCTGCACACCTAGAGCCCGTGCTCTGCCACAAGAGAAGACACTGCAATTAGAAGCCCACACACTGCAACGAAGAGTAGCCCCTGCTCACCGCAACTAAAGCCCACGTGCAGCAACGAAGACCCAACGCAGCCAAGAATAAATATATATTTTTTAAAAGGCCAGTTTTACTTTATGATTAGAATGGGTCTATCCCTTCTGCATTTACTCTTTTTGCCCTGAACTTGAGATTCTCTCCTCTTCACGTGTATCAGTCCATGATCACTCCCAGCTTTCATACTTATATCTGAGCTAACTGCAGAAAATTCCTTAAGTAGGATCTATTTGGATACATCTTTTTTTTTAACCTCATTGGGATGATTTTTTAATTGCAGTCATTTTATTTTAGAGTCTCCTAGCACTCTTGAGTACACAGAACTTTTACAAATGCAAGCCAGAGAAAGAGACCCACCTCACTATGTATTCGGAGTCTGAGCTTTTGTGACATAGTCTAAAAAACACTGAAAAATTCCCAACACACCTCTCAACTGTCACCCCTTCAACAGATTGCTGTAAGGATTAAATGAGATAAACCTGCTAAAAGTCTCCCCTAAAACAGGTAGGTTCCTCTAAGGAAGTGATATTCAAAATGCTGGTCAGCCACAAGACAAAGAGTTTGGCCAGAATCTGAATCAATAATCTACTTCCTTCAGTTAGCAAATCTGCTACAAAAAATGTCAGCTGAGCTAAACAGTACACTCAGATACTTACATTATAGTGAAAACTCATCTTTTCACGGAACAGGAGCAAAAAGTTCACAGAACAGCAGCCTGTCCAAGCTTTTGGACCATCCAGGATTGTTCAACAATTTGCTATGAACTCTGAATCCCAAGTAAAATCCTGAAACTTTTTCCTAGCCCCTCTTGCAGCCAGAAGAGAGCTATGTGACCTAGGATCTGCCAATGAGAGTCACCCATTTAAGCTTTTGATTAGGAAGAGACAAAAAAGGAAGGAGGTGCTAGGTAAAATCCTTTATTCTGGTCAAGGCAGATGCATCTAGCTTTGGGGAGGAGGTAAGGCTCACTGACATCTAGTGGCCAGCAACAACAATGCAGACTACAGTGTCCAAACCTACCTCAACAGCACTGCGGTATTTGCTAAAGAAGGCCCAAAGCATGGTTTGGACACTGTTTCTAGCTGTGCAGCTTCAAAGCCAGACTCTGGCTCTCCCAAGTATTATTCGAGTACTTCTACTCATTTATAAAGTTTAAAATAGCTTTCAAACTTAGCCATTAGACACCTTCACAAACTTAACACTTTTGCAACAGATTTTAAGTTTACCGAAATATAACCATCAAAAAAGAAAGTCCAAATTTTGATTACTAGCTTACCCATACCTTTATACAAAATGAGTGTTAACCCATATTACTTAGCCACATTCGTTTTCATTAACTCTACTCAAAAAAGGTCAAAACAATTCTAGCAATGCTATTTTGAATGGACCTAAAATTAGGCATCTGTAATTTGAACCTTTAAAAATAACTAATATTTCTCCTATAATGAAAAATGTCTGTTTGATGTGGGGAGGGGTGTCTTATGGATAAGCCGAGTACTCAATTTCAAGGTCAGAAAATTAATGAGTCTAGTCTTTCCTCTTCCCTTTTCTCAATCACACAACCAGGAATGTACAAAACAGGTCAAGAGCTTGGTTAGCATGGTAAGAAGGAGAAAACTTATTTTTTGTCTGGGATAGGTTTTAGCCACTGCATCCAGAGGCAAAGTCTGTTCCTTGGGGGTGGGCCTGCTATTACAAGATGTTTAGTTCATTTAGGAACTTCCCTTTCTTCTAAGAGTTAAGAAAACATTTTCATTACTAAATGATAAGCAAAGGTAACCTTCCACAGAACCTGCAAAAATCTCAAGTTTCACATTTAAATAGAAACAAGTGTGTTGAGACATACTTTCATCAGTCCTTCCTTTCTTTCAATATATTTTATTCTGATGAAGTTACAAAAGTAGATACAAAATATTTTTTTAAAAAAGTACAGTTAACTGATTTAGAAAAATAGATAAAGCCCCTAAAGGTTTAAAAATACAAAATAAATTTTCATGTAAAGAACATTTAAAAATATTTTAGATGATAACCAAGACTAACTTAAACTATTTTAAATGTAGACCACACACAGAATGTTGTTCTATAATAAATCTATAGCACACTGGTAATCCATTTGGATTTACAGAATACTTGTTTGGAAAAGAATCTGATAATGAGAGAAAACCCAAGTGAATTTCAATGCAGTTGCTTCAATAAAATTACTGCTATCACAGGTAATATCAATATCATCCCCCAAAGCCCTTTACAGTCTGAAATATCAAAATCTAATGCAAAAACAAAGGAAGACTGAGGAACTAATTTTCCCTCTTTGCCAGAATTGTACAGTAGTAAAAAACCAAATCCAGTTACTAAACTGATATTAGGAGGAAATAATGTCCCTGTTGAAGCTGCTTAGTTTGGTGTACCAGCTGGTATTTTCAGGCCAGAATTCTAGACAGGAGAGACAGCCTCCTACAACCAGGCAAGGGTAACACCAGCACCATGACTGGAGCTGCTTAGAAACAAATTTCTAGGATTATACTCTTCAGTACTAATTTATTTATGCTTATAAGGTGATGATGTTATGTTTAGAAGCTTCTCCACTTCTAATGTGACCTCACTGCTCAGAGAAGGCCAAGTGTATAATCAAGAAACCGCAACAATATTTGAAAAATTAAAATAACCACAAGAATTGCTCCTCTTGCTTTTGCATTACTAGAAAAACCTTCCTCTTGCTGTTATCAATGTCATGATGAATACAGATGTGCATTTCTCAAGTAGGCAGCTACATGAGCTAGGGATCTACCAGTCTAAGATGAAAGGAACTACTTTGTTAGCTGGCAGCCACTAAAAATCACTTTATTCACAGGTTGGAGAATAAAGGATACATTTGGCCGTCAATACAAAAACTGTAGTACAAGGAAGTTGCACTATTTAAACAAAAATCTGCAAAATCATGGGTTGGATAGTACTTGATAATTACGCAGTTAATCCTACGGTGCTTTAATTTCCAGGCCTTTAAAAAAACTTTCCAGGCCAAAAGTTTTTTTTAAAGGCCTGGAAATTAAAGCACCACAGGATTAAGTGCATAATTTAGCAAGTACTGTCTAACCCATGATTTTAGTCAGGTGTGAAGGGCAGTGATCAGACACTGACAGATGACTTCTGATTAGGAGGAGCCAGGGGAGTGAATGTTACTCAGGGAGATAAATCAAGACTGAGAGGAGTCAAAAAGAGACTGATTTCCAACTTTAATCAAAGGTTGGCCCTCCAGCCAAGTCAGAAAGGTGTCATCCTCTCCCTATTCTCTCCCCTTCCTCCAGCTCCCTTGTTCTCAACTCCCTGGCCTTGGATGTAAACAAATAATGTTAACACCAATGTTTAGATGCACTGTTGGTTAAGCCAGATTAGCTTGGGAATCTAGTAATGCTTTTACTTTTTTTAAAAAAAGGACATTCTGAATTACCTGAATTCCCAAATTACCAACAAATTTTAAAATTTATGTCCCATTATTAAGCTGCCTCTACTACTGTCCTAAATGTGGCCATCTTTAGTTAGTTTTAGGGCTTAGTCATGAAGAGAGGGAGAATTTCTACCACTGCAAATAAATGGAGAAAAGTGAGAACCGTTTTGTTTGATGATATGTGAAATATTTGAAATGATGAAAGTACAATCCTAGGTGAGAAATATTTCATTCTTTGCATACTTAAAGCCAACAGTGTTCAAAGTCAAGAGTCAGTAACATTCTAGGTGGCATGTAAAAACCTTCTTTCTTGTTTGGAAATGATCAACATAAACATACAGAATGCCTGACAGGGACTTTGGATATTCTTAAAATGTGGATTATGGAATGTTTCATAGAGGGCTTTTCTCTTTTCTTTCATAAGGGATTTTTCTACTCTTTACTTCCCAAAGCAACGATGTACGGTTTCAGCCTAAATCAGATAAAATGTTTTGTTTCCTTTAAAATTCTACATATATTTAAGAATTTATTGAAATTGGATTATTACAAAAATGGAGTTTCTAAGCAATTCTTTTCTTTACATTCTAGTGGAATAATAAAAATAAAAATAAAACCCTATCAAATTTAACCTTAACCAAAGGTATCAAGATGGAAGATGGTGAGTACTTTGCAAAAAAAAATCATAGCTCTGAAACAAAGAACGTTGATGAAATTAAAGTGTTGCCAGTCTGGCAAGTCTTTAGTAATATGTGTGCCTCATTACATTTTAAACAGTCTAACTCTTAGAAACCTAAGGAAAATTAGATCTTTTCTTCACTAAAGGAGAAGATTCTTTTTATCCCAATAGAAACAGAATAATTTCAAGTTTTAATACAGAAACAAAACAGAATAAAATCCCAATCCATCCTCTATTAACAGAATGAAGTTTTCTTTTTTTTTTTTTTACTTATCCCATTTTGTCTCCTTTAAACATATTACCCCCCCTCACCCAACACACACACACATTAAAGAACAGGCAGCACATCAAACTTTTAGCTGGGTTATAAAATGTGTACACCTTCAAGGTTTTTTATTGTGGTTTTCCTTACGTTTTACCCTTATTGGGATAAGGTTCGTGCATTTCTACTTAACTAAGTCTCAAGTCACAATAAAAACGTATAAAAGTAGTTTCTTTTTAAAGGAAAACTCAAAATAAAATAGTCAAGTACTCTGAGTACTTTCTTCCATTCTCCTATCTAAATTTTAAGGCCTCTGAAACAAAGATGAATGAAAATAATGGTTTTTGAGACCCAAATTTGTCATAAGTTTTTGGAAGTTTTCTTTTCTCAGCCAAAACCTACATATTAAAATTAATCTGAATGAAGCATTTCAAAATAAAAATCTGCAAGACGATCCTTAGATGCCTTAAATAGGTTTATGTAAATAAAATCCCAAATAAAGATTAAAATAAAGATTAAAAAATAAAGTCCTTTTAGAAATAACTTTGGTTACTCCCATACCACATATCATATGATGATTTAAACTGCAATCATGGATTTTGAAAAAATATACATATATATAATCTTACCTATAAAAACACTAGCATACAAACTTCAAACTACAAGGCTATCCAAAGTGACACAAATGTTCTAAATCTTAAGGAAATTTTAGAACACCTCTTCTATTTGTAAAATAAAAGCAGAATAAAACTGATCTGTGATTGCATTATAAGGAAATTTGTTCTGGAAACCTGATAATAAATTATTGGAAATTCTTAATATCCATCATGCTGTCACCTGAAACAGAGTCAATCATCTTCTTCAGTAAAAGAATAAGTAAATTAATAAACTACAGGTTAGTCCTCACATTCTACAACCAAGTATGGCTCTATGGCAGTTAACAGCAGTGGTCACACAGTGCCTCAGATTCAGCTGTGTCCCGAATTTCTCACTCTGAAGGTATTAGGCCAACCTACCTTTGGGACAATTTTATCAGTAGACACAAACAATAGGTGTCTTTTTATCTTGTTTTCTTAAAGTTTGTATCACTAGTCTATAACAGAAAGCAACGAGATAGCTCTAGCAGTAGATGAAGCAAGAGGGTAACTGTTCTAGAAGAAAAATTTATCTGTCTTTCGATCCAAGCTTCTCAATTAATTCCTGAAGAGGTGCCAACTCACGCCTATCAATCAGATTAAACTCCTAAAATAAAGAAGAAAAATAAAATTTAAAAACAGATCTAAAATTAAAACTCTATAAATGTCATTCAGAGAAGGGCTTCCCAACCCTAGCTTTCTGAAATCCAAAAGAATGATGAAATAATCTCTATGAACATTTTTAAATGGGGTCATTTTTACTCCCTGCTTTAAAATACAGGGGACTTAATAAATAAGCAACTGTACATATTAGCATGATCCTGTGTAAAACCAAAATCGTATAATGTTTGCATTTACACAGAAATTATATGAAAACTATACACTGAACCATTGATAGTGGCCTCATCTGGGGCAGCAGACCTTTTACTTTCGTATATCTATATCTATACTCTATCTATGCCATGCAATAATCTCAGAAGGAAAACAAAGAAGAGAGCACAGTACATTCTCCTTTGTGTGGTACAAAGAATTGTGACATACAATATCTACCATAAAACTACCTGCTTTCCCTCCAAAATATCTAGAGGGACATATTTATATTTTATATATAGAATTATATATCTCGAAGGTTAGGCTAATGAGTCCCTATTCTTTGATATCTTTTTCAAACAATGTGAATATTTTTTTTTTTTTTTTTGGCGGTACACAGGCCTCTCCCGTTGCGGAGCACAGGCTCTGGACGCACAGGCTCAGCGGCCATGGCTCACGGGCCCAGCCGCTCTGCGGCATGTGGGACCTTCCCGGACCGGGGCACGAACTTGTGTCCCCTGCATCGGCAGGCAGACTCCCAACCACTGTGCCACCAGGGAAGCCCAATGTGAATTATTTTGACTTTAAAAAGTTCTAATTCCAACTAAGGACCCATAAGGAAATAGGCCACACCTCTGAAGGGGGTGGTTCTTTTTGAAGTTTCTAGCTGCTGGCTTTGTAAAATTTGGCCTGAAGTGGACTTCTGGAAACTTAACCCAAGATAGTAGCTAGTGAGTTCTTCCAAAAGTTTCTCTTTTAGGCATAGACATCTCATGAAACAACCCAACCACAGATGTTTTTCCATGGCATCCCTTTACCCAGAAGTGGTGATGGAACAGGAGGGTATGGACAAGCTTTCTTGACTGTTTGGTGCATCTTGTCATACCTTAACCAGAGACCTGGGGCAGGTCTCTCCAGAGGCAAAAGGTCCAAAATGGGGGTAATGGTTTCTATGCTGCTATGCACATCAAAGAAATAAACATGGAAAAGGGAACAAAACACGAGAACCCTGTGTATAGCTCTACGTCTATAAATAAGACTCTAAAAATTACTCTATATTAACTACCAATCCAGATATGTCCAGGTCAAAGGACACAAAAGTCAACGCGGTTCAACTTACCTGAACAAAGAAAATAAAGTGCTTAAAGGAGGTGTTGAGGTGGGCCTCCTCCTGCAGCTGCATCACAGAATCAAAGTGCTGGTGATAAATATGGGCATAAACCCTGAACAGACGCTTTAGAATGGTCTTTGCCACAGACATGAAGTTTTTAGGAAATGGGACACCTGTAATATAGGTATGTATCAATCAGTCTTTTATCAATTCAAGAAAAATAGCAGAAAAGTTTAGACGCTGCCATGAGCAACTCCAATACACAAATTCACAAATACAAGCCTATCTCCATTTTTTTTAAAAGGCAAGGAAAAAAAAACCCCAAACCTAAGTATATGAGGTATCCTCACATACCACACTTTTCCTGACTGCCTTAGAATAGTAGCCACAGGTATCAAGTTATGCAAGATGATGAGGAATCAAAAAGTTGTTTACTACTGGCAAGTTTCTTCCTAAAATTAAATGCAACAAGTTTTTTGGTTTTTTTTGGCTGTACCTCATGGCATGTTGGGATCTTAATTCCCCAACCAGGGATTGAACCCATGCCCCCTGCATTGGAAGCATGGAGTCTTAACCACTGGACCACAAGGGAAGTCCCAGAGAATAAGTATTTTTGACTATAAATAGAAAATTTTTATTTTTCACAATTTTCAACTCTAAAAAATTTTTTTTACACAAACACATACACACTCAACCAGGACTGGAAACTCTCCCGAGCAAAAGAAAAAAGAAAGGCACACTTTGAGTCATTATTATCTACTGTCCACAAATAAAAAGTATTTCCTCTTCTGAAGTACTCTGAAAAGCCAGTTTTCCTTCTTAAACTAGGAGTCCCCAACTTTTTAATTTTTTAAAGTGTTATTTTCATTTTCCTATAGTCTAAGAAGGGGAATAATACTTTCTGTAAAGGGGAGGAATGGCACCTCCCTATTTTTCAAAGAATATAAACACCTCCTTAGAAAAGAACTGGGAGAGGACTTAGTCATCTCTCTCCAAGCAGTGCAGGTGGGGATGTGACTGGTTGCATTTCTGAGAATTTTGGGTGACAAGACCAAAGTTTCTTAGAAAACAGGGACAATACAACTGGCACTGAGTATAGTTAACAAATACATAAGAAGGCATCTGCTTCCAAAATAACCTAGATTAGTTGGCCTTAAAGGTCTGTTCCACTACACTACTCTTGAATATATTCTTTTCTCTAATCTTTCAGAAAACAAAGGCTGTCACTTTCTCCTTCCCTGCATTTTGTATTCTTTATTTCTTAACCAGTCCTTAATAGCTTGAAATTTAGTATAGTTTGTTCTTGTTAGCTGATGTGTGTGTGTGTGTGTGTGTGTGTGTGTGTGTGTGTGTGTGTGTGTGTGTGTGTGTGTCCCCATCTCCCACCCTTAGTCTTGGTAACAACTTGCCTTTTCACACATTATTCTGGGGCTTATGGACATGTTTTTTCTGGACTTGGTCTTATATTCGTGTACTGAAAAGATGGATTTTTAGGTCAAATCCTTTTTCTCTCAGAATTTGCAAATGGGCCCCATGCTATTAAAAAGAACATTAATAAGTTGGATATATTTATTTTAAAATGAATAATAAACAGTTTTGTCTAATAAGAATAAATAAGTAAGATCTGGATAATAGCCTAATGAAGGGGGAAAGAATTCCAGAACATTAGGATAAAATACTGAAGAATTGGGAACCCGAGGAAAGAGAATAATGACAAAAGTATTCTTTACCTCCATAAGAGGGAGACTTTAATAAAGAAATACAAGTGATTTGTTTTAATCTAAGCACTTTCAAAGCTGAATTTAACACTCAAGAACACCCAATACACAATAAAGGATCTATGAGAAAGGAAACAAAAGGTTTTATAGAACGGAAAAGTTGACCAAAAACAAACAGACCAAACATAACAACATGATATAAATTTTTCTCCTGAAAGAGCCTCTGATTAGACTTCAAAAAGGAATCTGCTATGTTCTGAATGTCTGTGTCTCCCTCAAAATCATGTTGAAATTCTAACCCCCTGGGATGATGGTACTAAGAGGTAGCTTAGGGCCTTTGGGGGTGATTAGGTCATAGGGCAACTGCCGTGATGAATAGGATTAGTGCCCTTATAAGAAGAAACTCGACAAAGATGATTTCCCTCTTTGCCATGTGTGAATACAACAAAAACACTGCTTTTTTGATATCTGTAAACCAGCAAGAGGACCTATGACAGAACCTGACCATGCTGGCTCCTAATTTTGGACCTGCAGACTTCAGAACTGTGAGAAATACATCTCTATTGCTTATAAGCCCTCCAGTCTCGTATTTTTTGTTATAGCAGCCTGAACAGACAAGACAGAATCCAACAATACGTTGTTCATAAGATACCCTTATACTGAAAGTGACAAGGACCAATCACATCCATGAATACCAATGCCAAAATCTTAATCAAAATAGCAGAAATTAAAAAAATACTCTTGCAGAACATTAAAAAAATGGAAAAAACCTTATGATCAACAACAGATACTAGAAGAGTATCTGATAAAACCCTATAACCAACTTGATTTTTAAAAATTCACATACCTCTAACCAAAAGCAAGATTCCTACTTAATGCTGAAATACTAGAAGCACTCACATAAAAGTAAACAAGAAAAGGATGTTTGCCATCATCACCATTAATCAGTACTGCTCTGGAAGTACTAGTTATTACAATTAGATAAGAGTTACACAAGTAGTATATTTATCAGAAAAGAAGAGGTGAAATTAATATTATCTTAGTATGATGTAACTATATACTTTAAAAACGCAAGAAAACCAATCCAAAAGAAACAATCAGAACTGTTTTCCTATATACTAAACAATAACCAGTTAGAAACCAGATTATCAATAAAAACATTAAGTGCCTAGGAATAAACTTGAGAAATCTGAAGGACTAGCATAAAGTAAAATACAGAACTTTACGAGAGGAAATAAGAAATAATTAAAAGACATGAATAAATGAATATGAATTGTTCTTGGATAGGAAGACTCAGTATTGCCAAGAGAATGAGAATCCCTACATTAATCTACGAATTGAATGAAATCATAATAAAAATCTGTTGTTTTTTTTTATCTTGCAAAATGTTTCTAAATTCTTTGGAAGAACAAATTTTCCAGTACAGCTGTAAGTATTCTGAAAAAGAAGAGCAAGGAAGAGAGACTAGCCCTACACGATGTTCAAAGATACATAGCCATGGTAATTAAAACAGTGTGGAATTTCTATAACGATAGATAAAGAGATAAAAGACTCCAAGATATATGTCAATTTGGTGTATACATATGATAATGAGGGGATAAAAGACACATGTATTCGATAAATGGTACTGGACAAACTAGCATTTATAGTTGGAAAAAAGTAAAGGGACCATTGAGAAAAAATTCCTGACAGAACAAAGATTAAAATAAAATGTAAAAACAAAACCACAAAAGTACTAAATAAAAGCATGGATGAATATTTTATAATCTGGAAGTAGGAAAATCCCTTCTAATCACTGTATTAAAATCCAAACATCATAAAGGGAAAGATTAACAGGTCAAAATAAGAATATTATACATAGCAAAAAATCCTCATAAACAAGACAATAAGGCAACCCAGGGAAAAAATACACACAACATGCATGACGAAGAGCTAATAACTTTAACATAAAGAAATAGAAAAAGGATATAAAGAGAAAACACACAAGGATCAATAAACCAAAAAATGCTCAATGTTATTGATATTTTTTAGAATGTACATTATACTAGAAATTTATTTACCCATATTGGAAAAGATGAAAAACTGAGTAACAACTAGTACTAATGAAGAAACACAGGCAGACACAAACATGGCTGGAAGGAGTATACATTTACAATCTTTTTGGAGAGGAATCTGGCAGTCTTTATTACATTTTTTATAGTAATAGAGCATTAAAAAGACAATAACACATTTATCATTTAAAAAGAAAATTAGTTCTACAACATTAACTCACCAATTTTAGAAGGAAAAAGAGTTTCATCATCAAGTTGATCCTGAACCCAAGTCATCAAATAGTCAATGTATTTTGGTGCAGAACATTTGATCGGCTTTTTAATATTAGTACCATCTGCCCAATGATATTCATATCTGGAGAGAAAAAAGTTTTAGTGATAAAGTTTTCAAAAACATGTTGCAACTTGTAATCAAAGTAGGTTCACAGTTTGTCAACAGAAGTTATATATATAGTACTATAGTATAGTATATATATTTAGTAAATTACCTAAAGTTCTACTGAAGATTACTTGAGAGTTCCCTGTAGAAGTACAGTTGACCCTTGAACAATGTGGGTTTGAACCACACAAGGTCCACTTACAAACAAATATTTTTCAATAGTAAATACTACAAGATCCATGGTTGGTTGAATCCGTAGATGCAGAGGAACCATGGATGTGGAGGGCCGACCATAAGTTACACTGTATTCTGAAATATGATGGTAATAAATGGAAAAGAAAAGGAAGCCAGTGTGGCAGCTGGCCGTGCCAGAATCTGTTTTACAACACAGCCCTGAGAAAGACAAAGGAACTACATTCCTGTCTGTTAGACAGAGGGTGCTGAGGACTGGGTTAAGGTGCTGATGGATCCACCACATTCTGAGCTTGTTGGCCATTAAGTAATCATCAACAGAGACAAGATTATAAAACCCTGTTTCTTGGAGAGGGTTTTGAAGAAACAATCTTAGGCATGCGTCTTTTTCTACCTCACCTTTGCTGAGCTAGAATGATTAATAAGACTTAATCAAAACTTCACTGTGTGAAGTATTTAAGCCAAAGATAGTTTGAGGAATAAAACTTAACACTTCACAAAATAAAAAACATCTCTCCTAAAATAACATATTAAAAATAGGACTCAAACTCATTGGGGCCCTTTCTTTCTTTTACATCTATAGCAAATTCAGAAAGGGCTATTTTTTCCCAAGAGGTAAATATCTTGCTATCATCACATAAAATCAATAATTTGTTCTAGGGGCTTCCCTGGTGGCGCAGTGGTTGAGAGTCCGCCTGCCGATGCAGGGGACACGGGTTCGTGCCCTGGTCCGGGAGGATCCCACGTGCCGCGGAGCGGCTGGGCCCGTGAGCCATGGCCGCTGAGCCTGCGCGTCCGGAGCCTGTGTTCCGCAACGGGAGAGGCCACGACAGTGAGAGGCCCGTTTACCGCAAAAAAAAAAAAAATAATAATAATTTGTTCTAGGAAAAAAGGTCGGAAGGACACACTAAAATGTTAATTCCATCACATCTTAACTTTATGGGTGATAAAGAGTTCCATCTCTTTCTCAACATTTCTAGAACTTTATGATAGTCAAAAAGATTTTAATCTAGCATCTTTAAGCCAGATAACTAAAGCAGCACAATTTGGAGGTAACTAACAGTAAATAAGCACAACAATAAAAAAAATCAAATATTAAAGGGTCAACTAAAAACTCTTCCAAGAAATTAATTTAAAAACCAGAAACAGAACCATAAATGTTAATAAAATTGAAAAAAATAACTTTTGTAAAAGATAAACCTAAGTCAAATTTCTTTACTTTCAATCCTTCTACTGAATATTCATACTTAATATAATGCAATTATAAAAAATCAAAATACTGGGTACCACATGCCAAAGTATTTAATAACTAAAAGCTTATAGGTAAACTTTTTGTTTTCACAAGCAAATGGGTAAGAAAAACAAGTCTTTATTATTTAATTTATATCAATTGGTGATTAGCTTTATTTGGTAATAATTCAAATACCTATATAATAGCCAGTATATGTACCTTGGACCTGCAGACATGACTGGACAGCTTGCTTCAGTGCAGAATTCTGTGATAGTTCCATATAACATGTTGATCTGGTTGAAGAAATCCACAGCTGGAAAGATAATGGCAGAACTGTGTGAAAATGTCTGTGTAAACACAACAAAACATCAGACCTCTCAGTTGGAGGATTCAGCCAAGAATCCTCAGGAGATTCAACAATCCAGGGGCACTATAAATTCTCTTTCTAAGTTGTTACACCTAAGTAAAGTTAACTTTTAATATACATTCACTTTTTTTTTTTTTTTTTTTTTTTTTTTTTTTTTTTTTTTTTGCGGTATGCGGGCCTCTCACTGTTGTGGCCTCTCCCGTTGCGGAGCACAGGCTCCGGACGCACAGGCTCTGCGGCCATGGCTCACGGGCTTAGTTGCTCCGCGGCATGTGGGATCTTCCCGGACCAGGGCACGAACCCGTGTCTCCTGCATCGGCAGGCGGACTCTCAACCACTGCGCCACCAGGGAAGCCCTACATTCACTTTTAATATACTAAGCTTTTAAATAGCCTGTAAGCAGGAAAATAAAATATTAGGGATAATTCTAATGTAATGGTGATTATTACATTAGAATATACAATTTGATCATATACAAGCAAATGAAAAAATCCATTAGCTTCTTACCAGTCTGGATCAGACAATATCATTTGTGCTGGGAAAGAGAAAAAAATCGTTGTGGAATATACTGGGAGGGAGGTGTATCAGCTGTGTCAGGCATTTAAAAAATCTAGTTCATCATAAAAAATTGAGACCTAGTGCATACTGAGGACATAAAACAGACAGGAGATAATGTCCCTTCCTCTAGAGTCTCCAGCTAACAAAAGGGACAAAATTAAAAGAGAGGAGTAATACAACATATAAGAAGATAGCATACAAAGGCCAACAATAAGTGCTAGAAGAGTTCAGAGAAAAGGCAACATCTCGAGGAGCTGAGATAGTCAAGGAGTACTTCCTAAAGGAGCTTCAGCTAGATCTGGAAGAAAACAGAAGAGGAAGGGGGTAAGAAATGAACTTAACTGAGTGAAACATATTACTCTGTGCAAAGAGAACCACATAAGCCTTGGCAAGCTTTTTAAAAAATGTCTTAGTTCCCCATCTAAAAGACTACCTAAAAAATCAACTAGGGCTTTTCCAAGTTTCTTAGAAAACAAATCAATATTCCACCATGTCAAAAGGAATTTTATACAAAACCCCCTCACTTATAAACCTTCCTCTTAAATTAGTCATGTTTCTAAGAAAGTAATACTTAAGCATTCAATATTCATTCAAAACAAAGAGTGTGCCCAGATGGTGTGCTGGTTTATTGATCTGTTCTCAAAATACAGTCCAGAGAGCCCCTGTTTCAGAGGGGAATCTCTGAGGTCAGAAACATTTTAATTGCTCTGAATTTTCACTCTCTCCTCAGGAGGCACAGTGGAGTTGTCCAGAGGCTCCATAATGTATGACATCACAACAGACTGAATACAGAAGCAGACAGGTGAATCCAGCCAACCTCCTATTAAGTCAGACATTAAGATTTGCAAACCTGTAAAACAATGCCACACTTCTCACTAAAATCTATTTTGGAAAATAGTCATTTTCATAAAAATATATTTATGTTAACATGTATTTTAAAATAAGTATTTAAACTTGCTCAGTTTTAATTTCTAACACAGTATCAATAAATATAACCCACATAGTTAAAAGCCCTTTAAGGTTCTCAATAATTTTTAAGAGAATAAAGGGATCCTGGAACCAAAAGGTTTGAGAACAGTTGATTACAGCATTAAGTCTCAAAGAAAAATCGAAAGCTGAAGAAGGCCAACAGATGCCTTCAGAATAAAAGATGATATACAGATGGCCAACAGACACATGAAAAGATGCTCAACATTGCTAATTATTAGAGAAATGCAAATCAAAACTACAATGAGGTACCGCCTCACACCAGTCAGAATGGCCATCATTAAAAAGTCTACAAATAACAAATGCTGGAGAGGATGTGGAGAAAAGGGAACCCTCCTACACTGTTGGTGGGAATGTATCAATAAATTGGTGCAGCCACTGTGGAAAACAGTATGGAGGTTCCTCAGAAAACTAAAAATAGAGTTACCACATGATCCAGCAATTCCACTCCTAGGCATATATCCGGAGAAAACTATAATTCAAAAACATACATGCACCCCTATGTTCATAGCAGCACTATTCACAATAGCCAAGACATCGAAACAACTTAAATGTCCATCAACAGATGAATGGATAAAGATGTGGTACATATATACAATGGAATATTACTCAGCCATAAAAAAAGAACAAAATATGGGACTTCCCTGGTGGTCCAGTGGTTGAGACTCCGCACTCTCAATGCTGGGGGCATGGGTTCAATCCCTGGTCAGGGAACTGAATCCCACATGCCTCACAGTGCAGCCAAAAAAAAAGAAAAAAATAATGCCATTTGCAGCAATGTGGATGGACCTAGAGATTATAATACTAAGTGAAGTAAGTCAGAAAAAGATGAATACCGTATGTCATCACTTATATGTGGAATCTAAAATATGATACAGGGGCTTCCCTGGTGGCACAGTGGTTAAGAATCTGCCTGCTCAGTGCAGCGGACACGGGTTCGATCCCTGGTCCAGGAAGATCCCATGTGCCGTGGAGCAACTAAGCCCGTGTGCCACAGCAACTGAGCCTGAGCTCTAGAGCCCGCGAGCCACACTACTGAGCCCACGTGCCACAACTAATGAAGTCCCCACGCCTAGAGCCTGTGCTCTGCAACAAGAGAAGGCACCAGGATGAGAAGCCCTCACACCGCATGAAGAGCAGCCCCCACTCACTGCAACTAGAGAAAGCCTGCGCACAGCAACCGAAGATCCAATGCAGCCAAAAATAAATAAATAAAATCAATAAATTTTAAAAATAATAAAAATTTTAAAATAAAATAAAATATGACACAAATGAACCTATTTATGAATCAGAAACAATCATGGACATAGAGGACAGACTGGTGGTTGCCAAGGGGGAAGTGGTTGGGGGAGGGATGGAGTGGGAGGCTGGGGTTAGCAGATGTAAGCTTTTATATATAGAATGGATAAACAACAAGGTCCTACTGTATATCACAGAGAACTATATTCAATATCCTATGGTAAACCATAATGAAAAAGAACATTAAAAAAGATATATGTATATGTATAACTGAATCACTTTGCTGTATAGCAGTAATTAACACAACACTGTAAATCAACTGTACTTCAATTTAAGAAAAATCAAAAAAAATAAAAGATAATAATTTGAATAAGGTTACGAAAAAGGGGTCTTTTCTGAATAGATAATATGTCACATGGTTCCAGTGAAAAATCTAAGTTCCAACCACTCCAACTTCCCCCCTACACAGGTAACTACTATACTAATTTTTTCTGTGTCATGCCCCCTAAGTTTCTTTATCCCATCTAACACAAAAGATAACACATTACATAGTTCTACACCGGATTTTTTTTTCTCTTAGTAATATGAATAATGGCTTTTTAATGAGTTGAAAAAAATAAAATTTTTCTTAATGTGGCTACTAGAAAATTTTAAATTCCATTTGTAGCTCACAATATATTTCTATTGGACCACACTGACCAAGGCAATGATTATCAACAGTTGAATACCACATAAAAAGACAACTAGACACTATGGAAATATCTACACTATTGGAAGTATATACCACCACCTACAAAGTAGTCTTAAACAAAATCAAACCTGAATCTGATCAAAGCTCCAAATCTGTTCTAACATGGTAGCCACTAGACACACAGGGCAATTTACGTTAAAATGAAGTTAAATTTAAAATTCATTTCCAGTCACAGTAGCCACATTTCAAGTGCTAAATGGCCACAGTGAAGATATACAACATTTGCCCAATCACAGAAAGTTCTCTTGGACAGTGCTGCTCTAGATTTAACATTTACAGGAAATAAAAGAACAAGATAATGGACGTCTTGGGGATGTTATCAAGAAAATTCATTCTGTAGAAAGCAAACTGGTTTCTTCAACAACAACAAAAAGAGCAAGGAAAAATAACTGCAATGAGGGGCAACCTGTGAATTAAGAGATTCAAGAAACATATGTACAGACCTTGTTGGATCCTGATTTAAACCAACCATATATTTTTATTCTTTACTTTCATAAAAATATTTATTTATTTGGCCGCTCCAGCTCTTAGGTGCAGCATGCAGGATCTAGTTCCCTGACCAGGGATTGAACCCGGGCCCCTTGCAGTGGGACCGCGGAGTCTTAACCACTGGACCACCAGGGAAGTCCCCTTATATTTTTTAAAAAAGAAACATTTATAGGACAATCAGGGGAAATGTGAACATTAACTGGATATTTGATAACATAAAGGAATGATGGCACTGTCATTACCTTTAAAAGGGGAAGTTCTTATCTTTTAGATACTGAAATATTTATAGATAAAATAATATGTCTGGGATTTGCTTCAAAATAATCAGGGTAGTGTACAGAAGCAGCACAACTGGCCATGAATTGATAATTGTTGAAGCTGGATAATGGATACCTGGGAATTCATTCTACTTGTTTCTCTACTTCTGTATGTTTGAAAATTTCCATTAAAAATTTTAAAGATTCCTGGAACAACTAAAATTCCTAATAGACTTAAACCCTATCATCCAGAACTGATCTCATCTCAGAAATGATAGACACTAATATTCAAATCTCTAGCCTCAGCATATCCTTCCATGTCATGCCCTTACTTCTTGACTTCAGAGTGACTTTCAGCTCATGGGTCCCTCTGTTTTCTCCCAATCTCTCAATTTTCTTCTGACTACTCCTAACTCACAATAATCAACTGACTGACCACAGCAACTGCACTTGACTTTTCTGTATACACAGGCAGATGAAAGCTGCTGGGAGTGGGGGCACAACTATGAAGATGGATCCCTACAACGTCATGTCCACCACAGCTTTATCAATCTTTCATTAGACCTTACTCAGCAATTCAGACCATTCTCCTCAGAGATAACCCAAAAGTACTCTTCATTTCTCCTCAGGTCTCTCTATTTAACCACACAAGCTACAATCAGGTACACACTGAAGAGAACACACTTTGGATGTATTTGTACTTACATGTTTCTTTATAGATAATCTGTTTTACTAAGACAGCTACACCCATAAGAAAATTCATTAACAAAAGGATTTTAGCAAAATCTTCTTATAAACCAGTAAAGTTGAAAGTTCCTAAAACTTACTGTTAACCGCAATCCATTCATTGAGGTCCTCTCCCTCTGGCAACATAACAGCTTGTCTCAGATTCCCACTTCCTAGAGTTGCTTCTGCATGTTTTAAGAGTTCATACTGATGAGATCCTTCAGGGATATTCTTCTTTGGTTTGAATGTTTTAGAAGAGCGGCTACTACTGTTAGGTTAAAAGTAAAAGTACATCAATTCTTAGGACCGGAAGCAGAATGACAATTTTAGGCATATAAATTGTTTTGAAATTTAAAAAATATTCCCTGAAAAGTGCCAAGATGGGGGGTAGGGGAGGAGAGAATAAACACAATAAAAGAAAGAGTTAAATTTTTTCCCCTACATAGAAACAGGATTAGCAGCACAATTTCACATAGAAGGCAATTTTACTATGCCTCATGAAGCAGTCTGGTGTAACAGAAAGGGCACCTTAACCAAAAGAAGAAAAAAACGTGGATTCTAGTTCTTGATCTGCCAGTAACTCTGACTGCCTGAGAAACCTAACCTCCTTTGGCCTCAATTTTCACCTAATAGTGCTGTGAGAGTGTTGGCTCTAAGGTTCGTATAGCTCAAAAATCCAGTTTTCTTTATCAAAATATTTGTGATGCCATCAAAGCAAACCAGAGAAGTAGCACTAACATTTCAGAGTTTATAGCAGGGAAAATAAATGAAGACAACTGGTTTTGTGTGCGTGTGTGTGGGGGGGGGGGTTATTCCTGTCTCACACCATTCATAAGGAAGGTCTTCCTAACATGACACAAAGCCCAGAAAAAATGGACAGCAAGGAGACAAGAAGACAAGTAGCAAAAAACGGTACTTGCAACATATATTAAAAGTATTAACTAAATTATAAAGGGCTTTTATAATCTGTTAAGAAAAAGGCAAAGAATGCTTTAGAAAAATGGGCTAAGGAGATGAATACACAATTCAGAAAGAAAAACAGAATGACAAATGAACATATGAAAAGCTGTTCAATTAAAATTAGATTTATTTTTCCTTAACCTGAGTGTCAGAAATCAGAACAATTACATTAAGTGTGGGCTAGGGTAGAGAGAAATTAGTACTTTAATTCGCTAATGGTCAAAGTGCGTTAACATTTTAAGAGGGCAACAGGGCAATATCTATCAACACTGAAATGCTTCTCAATCCATCCCTTCTACTTCTAGGTGTCTCTCCTCGATATGGATAAGGATGTGTTTCCCAAGACTGTTTTTAATAGCGAAAAAATTGGAAATGATCCTAAAGCTTACTGGTAGAGATATGATACATCTATATCATGGAATACCATACAGTAGTTAAGAATAACAAGATAGAGGTACTTGTATTCACACCGGTAGATCTCAATACTTGCTTAAACATATTACAGAATGAAATGTACAGCAGAAGCCCATTTTTTAAATGCATAGAAAGTGTCACCCATCAAACTGATAGTGGTGATTACTTCTAGGAAGGGGAAGGGAATAAAACTGAGGACTTTCACTTTACCTGAGTAATTTGAATTTTAAATAAGACTGATTATGAAGTAAAAAGGAGTTCTGAAAACAATAAAAATCAAATATGGAAAGTTTGTGTTTAACATGATAAAGAGCTAAATTTAATAAGGAAGTACTAAATTAGAGGGAATGGCCCTTTCAATTGAAACAAGCTGTGAATGACAGGTAGCTAAATATTTTCCGTACTTAGCAAGAAATGATGTCTCAAGGTTCAGTATGATCTTCATCTAAATTAAGACTTTTGTGCTTCAAATGGCACCATCAAGACAGTGAAAAGAATCCACCAAGTAGGAGAAAATACTGCAAATCATAGATGTGATAAGGGACTTGTATCCAGGATAAAGAATTATTACAACTTAAAACCAAAAAGACAACCCCATTTAAAAAATGGTCAAAGGATCTGAATAGACATTACTCCAAAGAAGATACACTAATGGCCAAAAAGCACACGAAAAGATGCTCAACATCATTAGTCATTAAAGAGATGCCAATTAAAATCACAATAGGGCTTCCCTGGTGGCGCAGTGGTTAAGAATCCGCCTGCCAATGCAGGAGACACCGGTTCGAGCCCTGGTCCCGGGAGATCCCACATGCCGCGGGGCAACTAAGCCCGTGCGCCACAGCTACTGAGCCTGCGCTCTAGAGCCCGCAGGCCACAACTACTGAAGCCCGTGCGCCTGGAGCCTGTGCTCTGCGACAAAGAGTAGCCCCCGCTCGCCGCAACTAGAGAAAGCCCGCGGGCAGCAACGAAGACCCAACGCAGCCAAAAATAAACAAAATAAGTAAGTTTAAAAAAAAAAAAAAATCACAATAAGATACCATTTCACATCCACTTAGGATGGCTATAACCAAAAATGCAATTAACAAGTGCTAGGGAGGGTATGGGTAAATTGAAACTCATACAGTGCTGACGGGAAGGCAAAATGGTGCAGTGCTTTGAAAAAGTCTGGCAGTTCCTCAAAAGGTTAAACAGTTACCATATAACCAGGCAATTCCCAAGAGAAAGGAACACATACGTACATCCAAGTTTATAGCAGTATTATTCATAATAACCAAAAGTGGAAACTCAAATGTCCATCAACAAAACAAAGTAAAAGAAATAAACAGCCTCACATTTAGGTCCAAAAAGCAAATAAGAACTGTGCATCCACAAACAAAGAACTAACAGAAAAAAAAAGACTGGGGAGGGGGTGGTTTCTAGTAATATGGAAATTTGCAATTAAAATATAAATCATAAAAGATTTTTTGATATTGTAATCATACTCTGAAGACTGTACGCTTCAAAGAATAATCCAAAGGAGGGGAAAAGCGATTTAGACAAAGATAGTCTCAGTAGTCCTATTTTATAATAGCAAAATACTATAAAGAATCCAAACTTCTCACAGTAAGAAACGGGGTACACTCTGGTTATGAAACACTATTTTAGATGTCAAGTATGTGGGTGATGCCCATAACTGAAAATGGATTATTTATTCGCTCATACAATACATATTTAAGCAACGTGCTAGGTAAAGAGAGCCACCTGAGAAAAATAAAGTGCTAGAGCAATGCTTCTCAAACCTTAATGTGATGAAGAACCATCAGAGAATTTACAAACTTTCCCATTGAAGGCTCATTTGGGCCCAGACGTTATCTCTAAAATAGGATTCTACTGAGTTAAAAAGAAGTTAGTTAACTATACAAATTCACAAAGTGGGCTGAATCAGAATTGGATGCAAGGCCCGCAGCTTAACTTCAGCGGCGCTCCCACATTTTCCTGGGGCGGCATTTTTCAGCGGGGGTAATTTAATACTGACGATAGTAAAGCTGGACGTACGGTGGAGTAAAAAGCTAAGTCAGCATATGCATCGTTACTAAAAGGCTCGAGACTCGAGACAAATTGAGACCCCCAGATCTTCCCTCTGCCCTCAGGTGCCCTCGGGCGGAAAAGTCTGGAGACACTACCGGCCTTGGGGCCTTTCTACTCCCCAACCTTCTCGCTCCGCTTCCTTTGCCTCGACCTTCATCTCCCTCTGCTTCTGCCCACATCCAAGCCCCCCACCCCCCCGTGACCCCGAGCGCGGGCAAAGCAAGCGCCGGGCACCCGACCCCGGCCCCGGGGACCCGCCCTCGCTTCAGGCGTCCGTCCGCCCCGCCCGGGCCTCGGCCCTCAGCTCTGGAGCCCTCGACCGGGCCACACTCACAAGAGGAAGCTCATCTTCTATCCTCGGAGGGGAGGGGAGGGGCCGCTGGCCCCTGCCGCGGACAGGATTCGGAGCCCGCGCAGGACCAAGGGGGAGCGGAAGGTCCTCAGCCAGCGGACAGCAGATGCCCGCGCCGCCGCTGCTCCGAGCTAGGACCCGGCCGGGGCAAGCAGGTGAGAGCAACTGCACTCGCCTCGCCCCCCTCCCCCACCTTACAGACCCAAAATGCGGAAACAGCAAAATCTCGCGAGCTAAGGCTTCGTTCTGCTCCTCCCAGCTGAGAGGGTCTCGAGAGGCCCCTTTTCGCACCGCCCTCTCCTCCGCCTCAGCCAATCAGCAGCCTCTAGGCCGGGACTTCCGCTCCCGGAGGCGTGGTGGAATTGCGGTCTTCAGACTGGAAGTGCGGCTGAGCTTGTGCGTGGTTAGAATTGTTGCTGATGTCTTGCAGCTGCATAGATGTCAAGGGGCCTCTGTGAGCGCAAACAATTTTTAATTTTTTTTTCCGCCGTGCTGTGCTACTTGCGGAATCTTAGTTCCCCAACCAGGGATGGAACGTGAAATGGCCGAGTCTTAACCACTGGACGGCAAGGGAATTACCCAAAATTTTTTTACAATTTTAATTTGATTTTTAAGTTGAGCTCTAACTCACATAGCATAAAATTCACCCTTTTAAAAAGTACGCTCCTGTGGGTTTTGTGTGTGTGTGTGTGTGTGTATTCAGAGTTGTGCAACAATAGCCATTATCTGATTCTAGAACATTTTTTTCCATCACCCCAAAAAGAAACCGGTACCCATTAGCAGTCCCCATGCCTCCCTCCTCCCAACCCCTAGCAACAACTAATGTACCTTCTTTTTATATGAATTTGCCTAATCTGGATATTTCATGTAAGTGGAACCACACAATATGTAGTGTTTTGTGTCTGGCTTCTTTCACTTAGGTTTTTCAGATTCATCCATGTTGTAGCATGTATCAGTACTTCATTCTTTTTTATGGACGAACACTATTCCATTGTATGAATATACCATGTTTTGTTTATCCATTCATCTGTTGATGGACATTTGGGTTGTTTCCACTTTTTGGCTATTATGAATACTGTTGCTGCGAACATTCCTGTACTGGTTTTTGTGTGGATGAATGTGTTCTTTTCTTTTAGGTATATGCGTAGGAGTGGCTGGGTCATATGGTAACTATATGTTTAAACTTTGGGGTAACTGACAGATTGTTTTCCAAATTGGCTGCACCATTTTACATTCCCACTGGCCAATATCTGAGGGTTCTGATATTTCCACATCCTTGATAGCATTTGCTATTATGTATTTTTCTGATTATAGCCATCCTAGTGGGTGTGAAGTGGTATCTCTTGATTCTGATTTGCCTTTCCCTGTTGGCTGATGTTGAGAATCTTTTCATGTGCTTATTGGCCTTTGAAACAAATACATTTTTATCTTCCTTTAAGTTAAGTCAGGCCTCCAAAAGACCATCTGAAAAAGGGTCCTGGTCCAATAACAGACTTCATCCACTATCTCCACAACATTACCATTTCTTTTGTTCCTGAACACCAGTCAGTCCACATTCTGCAGGGTGCCTGCCCTCCCACAGAAAATTCTCTCACCAAGCTCTCCAGTGTCAGTTTCCAAATCTCACAGGCATTTTTCAGTCATTATCTTACTTGCCATTAAGTTCTATCTGGCCCATCCCACTAGACTCCTGATTTGATTACTGATTTGATTTTTCATGAACCTCTTTGTCCCTCCCTGTGATCTGGCTTCTATAGGGTACAAGTAGGGCACAGAGAAGGGGAAACCGTGGCCAGATATGTTGGTAATAGTCTACTTTAGCCAGGATTGCTTGGATGCAAGTGACAGAAACCCACACTGTTCATATTTCCGTCAGAACTATCTTATGTTTTCTTCCCCGCTAGACACTGAATTCCTTTGGGGGCAAAACATAACTTGTTTATTTGTCATCGCCAGTGCTCAGCACAAGTGCCTAGCACACAATAAATGCTCAATGAATGAAGGGTGATATAGACTGGAATTCCCAGACTAACAGAGGAGATTGACACAGGAACAAACGGTAATTAATGCAGTATTACCAGTACTGATAAGATGAAAGGTAGAGGAATTCTAGGCTTTTTATGACTTGGCCTTTAGTTTTCTAGTTTTCTAGCTTCATTTCTCAAGGTGGTTTTCCAGCCAAACAACTTCTTGCTGTTTCTCCAATAAGTCCTGGGCCTCCTTGAGTCCATGCTCCTGTGCTTGCAGTTCTTTTTGCCTGGAATGCCCCAACATCCACATCTTACCTTGTCCTTCAAGATCCAGCAGGAAATCCTCTTTCCTACCTCTGAACTCTTGTAGCCCTGTATCTATTGATATATCTTTCTTATAATATAATTATAGTTGAAGTTAAAGAGTAGTATTTGCATATTTAAGAGCTGTTTTGTTAGGTGGTAGGACTTTGAGAGTTTATGTTCTTTTCTATTTTTCTGTATAATTCCAATTTTTCTCTATAAGCAAATACTAATATTAATTTCTTTCTTTCTTTTTGAAAAGAGAAGCAAGATAGAATAGTGACTAAAAAGCTCATATTTTCGAGGTGACTATTTGTATTTGGACCCTGCCAGTGCTACTTAATAACCATAAAATATTGAGTATTTTCATAACTTTTTGCCTCAGTTTTCTCATTTGTAAAATGCGGGCAATCTCTTAGGGTTGTGAGCATTAAATAAGGTATAGAACTCCCTTAGACAGTTCTAGAACATATATTTACTCAATCAACGTTTGCTATTTAAAAAGGAAGAAATTTTGACATATTTTATTACCTCGGTTGGATGACCAGCTTCTTGAAAGCAAATCCCTGACTTACTTATCTTTGTATTTTAACTGTGCCTATTGTGGAGCCTTTTATGAGATATTTAACAAATAGAAATGTAGCAAATATTTGCTAAGAAATGCAACTGAATATTTGGCTAAGTATTATTTTATTTATTTATTCATTTTTTGGTGGCACTGTGTGGCGTGTGGGATCTTAGTTCCCTGACCAGGGATTGAACCTGGGCCCTCGGCAGTGAAAGCACAGATTCTTAACCACTGGACCTCCAGGGAATTCCAGGCTAAGTATTATTTTAGACCAATTTTTTTAAACAGATGCAGTCCCTGAATCTCAGCAGTTCTTGTGTAGCTTAGGAAGTAGTTGCACCTGCTTTCCCAGAGAGTACATTCTCACTTTTTGTTGTTGTTGTTTTTAACCTACCTCATATTTTCTCAATGGGGAACAATCTTTGATCAAATGGCAGTAAAATGACCAGGTAAGGCAGTACATATTTTCTGGAAGGGATGGAAGTGCCTGGATTCTTCCCCAAAATATTTTAATAAGGAAGCCATGTGGGAAAACAACAGAGATATTATATCACGAGGCTACTAGAGTGAGAGCCACAAGGAAAGTCCTATGCTGGTTCTGTAACCTTGGCTTCTGAGAAAGAATGCAGCCATTAAATGATAGAGAAGTGGTTTAAACTGGAAACCTCTTCATTACCCACGTGTTTTCTATGAGAATTTTTAAAAATTAATTAATTAATTAATTTGTTTATTTTTTGGCTGCATTGAGTCTTCGTTGCTGTGCGCGGGCTTTCTCTAGTTGCAGGGAGCAGGGGCTACTCTTTGTTGTGATGTGTGGGCTTCTCACTGCAGTGGCTTCTCTTTGTTGCAGAGCACAGGCTCTAGGCACGGGGGCTGCAGTACTTGTGGCTCACGGGCTTAGTTGCCCCGCAGCATGTGGGATCTTCCCGGACTCGGGCCCGAACCCATGTTCCCTGCATTGGCAGGCAGATTCTTAACCACTGCGCCACCAGGGAAGTCCCTATGAGAATTTTTATATGGTATTTTCAGTTTGTTGTACACGTTCTCTCTTTCACACACACACACACACACACACACACACACACACACACACACACACACAATTATTCTAGAAAGGTGCAGTCAAATAGAAACAGAGTTTGAGCCACATAAGTAATTTTAAATTTTCTAATATATATATATATATATATATATATTTAAAGCGAAAATAAAAAACCCGAGTGGAATTAATCCTGATAATATATTTTATTTAGCCTGATGTATCCAAAATAATGTGATTCTAACATGGAATCAATTTAAACATTTTTAATAAGATATTTTACTTTTTTTTGCAAAACCTGATATTAATGTGTTTACATCTACACACAGCTCAGTGTGGACTAGCCACATTTCAAGTGCTCAGTAGCCACATACGGCTAATGGCTGCCATGTTGGACAGTACAGTTCTAGATCATCTGTGTGATCCTCTCATAACATACCTTCATTTTGCTTGCTCTTTTTGGTATCAAAGTGCCAGTTGTCATGATCTAATAAAACATTAACAGAAGCAAGCAATGTGAAAACAATGCATCAGTACCAACTGACAGCCACATGACACGCCGTGGAATGAAGAAACCAAGAAAAAGCAAAATTGGGGGAGAATCAAGGATAGCTCAGCAAATGGTGGTGCAGGATGCCCAGTGCAAAAGAATTTACCCTGTATCTGTCACTACCACATTCATGTTGCAGGTGATTTTATTTCATCCAAATATTCCCTGTCACATTAAGTAATGATGTTATTGGATTTTATTAACTTTACTGGTTTTGTTGGTGTTTAATTTATAACAGTAATTTGATAGATTTTTTAAAAGCTGTAAACATAAGGACATTTAGAAATTTATACTTTTCTAGTAATTTATATTATTTAAATAATGTAATTGTCATTAAAAATATTTCCAGACAGCATGAGAAGGGAGTTTGTGAAAATTTTCCTCCCTTTTAATGGGATTGTTCCTTAAGTTGGAGAATCACCAAGGATATGAAAGGCCAGCCATTTATAAGAAAACCTTTCCAGATAGCTACATTTGAGAGCAGAGGGGAGGAGGGGGAGCCTTAGGGATTTGGAAATATTTGACCAGGATATCAATTTAGACCACTTAGAGATCAAAGATAAGATTTCTGAATGAACAAATATAACAAAACAGAAACAGACTCATAGATACAGAGAACAAACTGGTGGTTGTCATGGTGGGAGCAGGGGCTGGGGCGGGGGAGATGAGTGAAGTAGATGAGGAAGATTAAGAGGTACCAACTTCCAGTTAAAATGACTTATTTAGTCATGGAGATGTAATGTAGAGTCTAGGGAATAGAGTCAATAATATTGTAATAACTTTGTATGGTGACACTTAGTAACTAGACTTATGATGGTGATCATTTGTGTATAAAAATATTGACCTGAAACTAATGTAATACTGCAAGGCAATAATACTTCAATTTTAAAAGTAATAAAATGTAAAGCTAAAACGTAAAAAAAAAAGGTCTGAGAGAGAGAAAGATAGAGTAAAACATAAGAAGAGAGTGAGAGAAATTGCTAATTGCTACAGGGCAATTTGCTCCCCTCAGACACAGCCTATAGTCTACAAATACTGGGGAGGTTTTACTCTTTCCTTGGCTCAGTTGGCCAGAGAGATCACTGCACACCATCTGGTCACAGCAGATGTTGAAAGCAGAAGCTAAGCAGCAAATTGTACCGCAGCCAATACTGCCTTTTCTGAACCTCTCCCACCCCTTGCCCCACCCGCATTCATCATGCAGTTCCCCTTTCCAGCTCCCTAGGGCAGAATTTGCAACCTTTCATTTTCATTCTGTATAAGTGCCCTGTCTCATCATTTGAACAAACTCGCTCAAGCCCCACCTCTTCTCACTTTGGTCACAGCAAGGTTCCTGCCCCTCCCAGCTAGTCGGTGCTCTTGGCAGCCTGTGTTTTAGCCCCTGTCACAAGTGGATGAAAAAAGACAAGACAGTAAAGTTGCTAAGCTGTCCCTGCTCATTATCTCCTGACTCAGGTCACAGGTCGTGAAAGAGAAATCCCAATTTGTTGAACACGGAAAACTCACTCAGTGAAGAAGCCATGTGAAAGTTTCCACTTTGAAAATGTCTTCAGTCTAAGGTCAGACCTCTGTCAGTCACATACACTGGCGAATGCAGTTCATGGCCCTTGCACTCCTGGAGCTCACATTCAGTTGGAGAAGATAGATATTAACAAATAATTACATAATTACTACTAAGAAGAAAAGCACAAAATGCATTAAGAGCATTAAGAGAGCGTAACAGGAGAGACCTAAGAGAGACTGGGGTGTCTCAGGAGATGTCATTTAAGCCGAGACCCGAGAAGGTGAGGTAGCCGAATGAAGAGAGAGGGAAGAGGGTCTGCTCAGACTCAACAGCATGTGCAAAGGCTTTGAAGCAGGTAAGAGTTTGCTATGATCAAGGCACCAAAAGAATAGGCTACCGTATGACCCAGCAATCCAACTACTGGGCATATACCCTGAGAAAATCATAATTCCAAAAGACACATGCACCCCAATGTTCATTGCAGCACAATTTACAATAACCAGGACATGGAAGCAACCTAAATGTTCATCAACAGAGGAATGCATAAAGAAAATGTGGCACATATATATTATTCAGCCATAAAAAGGAACAAAATTGGGTCACTTGTAGAGACGTGGATGGACCTAGAGACTGTCATACAGAGTGAAGTAAGTCAGAAAGAGAAAAACAAATATCGTATATTAACACATATATGTGGAATCTAGAAAATGGTATAGATGATCTTACTTGCAAAGCAGAAGTAGAGACACAGATGTAGAGAACAAATGTATAGATACTGGTGGGGGGGGCAGTGGGGGTGATGGGAAGAATTGGGAGATTGGTATTGACATATATACACTACTGATACTATGTATAAATTAGATAACTAATGAGAACCTACTGTATAGCACAGGGAACTCTACTCAGTGCTCTGTGGTGACCTAAATGGGAAGGAAATCCAAAAAAGAGGGGATACATTTATACGTATAGCTGATTCATTTTACTGTACGGTAGAATCTAACGCAACATTGTAAAGCAACTATACTCCAATAAAAATTAATTTAGAAAAAAAAAGGCACTGGAAGAGGCCAGTGTAATGAGAATGTGGTAGGCAAAGGGAAAGTGAAGGGAGCTGAAACCAGCCACCAAAAACTTAGATCTTAGTTGAAGCCGGTTGGCCAGCCATTGAAAGGTTTTCAAGAGAAGGGTGATGCCATCTACACTTTAAAATGTGGAAGCAGTTAAGAGGGTATTGTGGTTGTCTGGGCAGAAGATGGAGTTGACCTAGACTAGATCAATGGAGAGAAGTAGACAGAACTGAGGTCTACTCTGGAGAAATAATTCAGTGCTGAGCTGACTGTGAGCCAAGGCTAAGTTCTGTGTTTCTGGCACAAACAACTAGCTGGTTGTTCCCAATTACTAAGATAGAGAAGATGGGAGGAAAAGCAGCTTTGGGAGTAGATCAGGAGTTCTGTTTTGAATGTATTAACACTGAAATATCTATGATGCAGATATATACAGGTCTGGAGCTCAAAGAAGAGATCAGGATGAAGATCATCTTGGGAGGTACCAACATATAGATATTTACAGCCATGGCAGTGGATAAAATAGCCAGGGGGAGAGTACAGAGTAAGAGATGCCAGGGCAGAACCTTGAGGAGCCCTGATATTTAAAGGCCGCATAGAAAGAAGAAACTGGCAAAGGAGGTTGAGAAGGAGCAGCCAGAGAAGTAGGAGGGAAACTAGGAGGGGATGTTATAAAAGCAAGAGAAGAGTGTTGAAGGATAAGAGAGGGAGTCAACTCTATGGAATGATCTTGAAAGTTCCAGGAAGAGGACTGAAGGGAAAGTTTATAAAAAGTGGTGACCTTGGGGAAATCTTCTGACTGTGTTCTCATCTTCTCGTTCCACTGCGGTGATTTAGGAGAGAAGCCTTATAAATGCCATCAGTGTGGGGGAGGAGAGTCAGGCAGGAACCAGACGTACTGATGGAAATCTTTGTCACCCAGGCATGTCCTGTGGTACTCACTGAGGAGTAGCCTTCTCTGAAAGTGTACTCTTTTTTTGCTTCAACTGTTTTTAATTGAATGATTCTTTAAATTCTATAGTGCTTTACAATTTTCAAAATTTTCACATTTCATATAACCCCCTTGAAAGCATACTCTTGAGTAAGAAATGGTGACAAGAATTTGGCTCAGATTGCCTTCAGTCACAAAGAGAACCCAAAGACTCTAAAGTTTTTAACGCCTTTTCTCATATTTTTTGCCATTTTCCTTTGCTATCTTAACCCTGCCACTTACTAGCTGTGCACTTACTAGCTGTGCACCTGTGCACTTATTTAACCTCTTTGTACCTCAGTTTTCTCATCTGTAAAATAGGGACAATAATAAGACTGATAAAAGGATTGGATAATACACGTAAAATACTCAGAACAGTGCTAATATATGGTGGCTATTATTAGTCTCAGAAACCAAAGTTTGTGTTGTTGATGTCTTTTCTCCCAAAGTTCAAAAGCTATTTCTCTCATGTCTTAAAAAAGAAAGGGACTTCCCTGGTGGTGCAGTGGTTAAGAATCCACCTGCCAATGCAGGGGACATGGGTTTGAGCCCCGGTCCAGGAAGATCCCTCATGCCGCGGAGCAACTAAGCCCGCGAGCCACAACTACTGAGCCTGCATGTCACAACTACTGAAGCCTGCACGCCTAGATCCCGTGCTCCACAACAAGAGAAGCCACCGCAATGAGAAGCCTGCGCACTGTAACGAAGAGTAGCCCCCACTGGCCACAACTAGAGAAAGCCTGTGTGCAGCAGCAAAGACACAAAGCAGCCAAAAATAAATAAATAAATTTATATTTAAAAAAAAAGGAAATGGATTTGAAAATTAGATTTGCCATTTACTAGCTGTGTGATCTTCGGGAAGTTACTAACCACTCTGTGCCTCAATTTCCTCATCTGAAAAATGGAGATAATAGCAGTACACTGCTTTATAGAGTTATAGTGAGGATTATATGAGTTATGAAGCGTAAAGCATTTAGAACAGTGCCTGGCACATAGTAAGTGCTACCTGTTAGTTATGTTGTTCTCTGCAGTTAATCATTTCCCTCAGTATTGCCATCACCTTTAATCTTGAATGTAATAAAATGAGGACAAGTAGAAAGTGTGTAGATTTTTTTTCATGATAAAATACAAGTTTTGATTTATTTGTAATTAATTCTAAGGAGATAATAAGCAAGAACATGATGGATTGGCATCTAAGTACTGAAGTTTGGAAGACAAACAATATTTTCCATAACAATTTTTGGTGCTGCTGTCAGAAACATGTATTTTTAACCACTTTGGTAAAACATCATCTCTTTAAAAATTCTTATAAAGGGCTTCCTTGGTGGCGCAGTGGTTGAGAATCTGCCTGCCAGTGCAGGGGACACGGGTTCGAGCCCTGGTCTGGGACGATCCCACATGCCGCGGAGCAACTGGGCCCATGAGCCACGACTACTGAGCCTGCGCGTCTGGAGCCTGTGCTCTGCAACAAGAGAGGCCACGATAGTGAGAGGCCGGCGCACCGCGATGAAGAGTGGCCCCCGCTCGCCGCAACTAGAGAAAGCCCTCGCACAGAAACTAAGACGCAACACTGCCATAAATAAATAAATAATTTTTTTTTAAAAAAAGAGTTAGATAAATAAATTTATTTTAAAAAATCATACAAAATTTTTGTAAATGGTAAAAATTTAGTGAGAGTTCTTTTTGGCAGACCAAAACGAAGAAAAAGGAGGAAAAAGAAGAGAAGAAAAGGAAGAAGGCAGGCAGGCAGGCTAATAAAGTACAACCTTTGGGGAGGATCATGTCATTAAATGTTCTGTAACCCTGTCAGCCTTCCTTGTTCCACTTGCTCCATTCCAGCCATTACATTCTGCCAAATGCCCTCTCTTCAATCTGACCTCCTCACGCAACTGTGATAGACATATTCTGTGAAAGAACATGGGTTTTGAATGAAGACAGACCTATGTTTAATCCTGGCACTGCCATTACTAGCTGGTGGTCATGGGCAAATTACTTTAACTTTGTGAGTTTGTTGCTTCTTCTGTAATAGATATAATAATATATTGACCTCACAGGAACATTAGGATTATATGAGTAAATGTAGGGGAAGTATCTAGCATATTTCCTGGCAAGTGGTTAATGGTCTATGAAACTAGTTCCCTTTTCTCCACAGTCTGACTCCCTGCCCGCTTTCCTATCCTGTCAAGTAAGTAAGGTCCCCTTCCTTCTCCTTGAAATTAGAAGAAAACTGAACTGCATCTCCTCAGGGTACAACACAGACTCCCCCAATATCCAGAACCCTTTAAACAGAAGCCACCCCCAGTTCAAATATAAGAAAGAGAAGAATTGAAGAAAGAACCTAAATCCTGAAAATTCTGAGGCTGATATTCTCCAACCACTGGATCCTTAACCTGCTGCCTTTCACCCTATAATGGTTTATGAAGGAGATATGCAAAGTGGCCCTGTAAATAACTGGAAGCTTCTGTGCAGTCTTCTGAACAAAGTTCCCAGCTTCTTATGAGCTGGGATGGACTGCCTGTGAGCCACGAGTTCTCGGGTTTTCTGTCGGCCTTATGACCCTGTCAAAAAGGCTGAACATACTCCTCAGCCTGCTTCCCTGAGTCCACACTTTCACTATGGCCATAAAGGTGATTCCAGTATAAAGGCGAGGACAGGACTTTGCCAAGAGTCAGGGGTCCCTCCACTCAGCTCCCAGAGACCCCTGGGCACACCTCTGTCACTTACCTACGCAACTGTTAACATGATTTGTCTTCCACCTCACTGAGCTAGAAACCTAGTTAGAACAAGTTTGTATCTTATTCAACTTTTAAGAAAATATCTTTACTTCCAAGCACAGTGCCATTTACCTAATCCTGGGTGTTTCTGATTGGTGCTGGAGTGGGTGTCATTTTGTCTCTGCTTCTTAATCTTTTTTGTATTTTCCAGTGTGTATGCGTACATGTGTGTGTTTTAAACAAAGAACATGAATTGCTTTCATAGTAAGAAAAAAGGAACAATTCTCTGGTTGGGTGTTTCAGAGACTGGGCTGTCCTGTCTTGGTACTGTCTACTTTGGTGGTATTGAAATAAAGGCACATTGTCCCCCAAACAGTATGTTCTAAGATGAGAGAAAGTCAGGGGTATGAAATGGATAGGCATGGCCCAAACTAGCCTAGTGTGAAAGCAGGATCATGGTCCGGGTGTTGATATTAATTTCCCTAGGGAGAGGTACTAGGGTGTGGTAGACAATCAGAGGGCTTGGGAGAACAGGTTTTACCAATCGATACAGAAACATTTCAATATTTTCACACCCGCAGTGGCTATCCTGATGCCATTATGAGCTCTAGGTCATGAGGGGTGCCCAGCATAATCCTTACTTAGAAATTGCTCTGGGATGATAATGAGTCCTTGATTTCCTCAGGTAAATCAGTTATACTGGAGGTTTGACGGGTGGTGGAATGTGTTGGTGTTCATAAGCTCTGTGGTTCCTTCTAGACGTGGAACACTGTTAGAGTTTAGCTGCCAATTCTGTGGGTCCCACCACCATGGCCTCCTCTGCCCAACTGTTCTCTCTCATCCATTTATAGTTTTAAGTTATTTCGCCTGTGTGTGGTCCGGTTTCCGCCTTAGCTATCTATTAAATATTCAGGCCCACGTGAAGTGGAGGGCTAGAGGGAAGGCTTCCATGCCAGGCCTCATCTTGCTGGTGAGTGACTTCAGGCAAGTGGTCATCTCTCTGAGTCTCAGTTTTTCCATCTGAACTGCGGAACATAATATGTACCTCACAGGGTTGTTGGGATTAAAGAAGATGGTGCTGAACCCAGTGCCTGGCACAGAATAAGTGCTCAATAAATGGTACTTAATAGCAGAGCATGGACTCTGGAGCCAGCCTGTCTGGCTTCAATCTCTGCCCTCCCCTTACTAAGGTCAGGCACCCTGACCTTAGATATGTTCCTTAAACCTCCTGTGCCTCATTTTCCCCATCTGTAATTGGACATAATAATAGCACTTACTTCATGGCCTTACTGTGAAAATTAAATAGGATAATATTTGCAAAGGGCACACAACAGTGCCTGACACATTATAGGTGTTCAATAAAGCTTAGCTATTATTAGAATGATTATTAATAGATGTTTGGTTATAAATGTGCTTTGTGCTTACATGAATGAAATGAATCATGAGATATTGTCTTGGTTTAATAAGCTCACATCATATTGAAACAGAAGGGAAAGGGGCAGGGCACAACCTTTAAAAGAATGACATAACCATAGGACATGACAAAAACTGGTTAGAATCAACTAGGTCCAAGATGGCAGACAATTTGACTTCCAGTGGACCTTGAGCCTCATTATACGCTCGTTGTAATATATTAGCATAGTAAATGACACACCCACAGGTGCCATGACAATTCTGAGGCCAACCATAAAAGGCCCAAAAGTGGGTGGTGACCCAATTCATGGAAATCCCTGCAGCTTCCCAAAAATAGTTGGAATAATCCACTCATTAGCCTATGAAATTACCCAGCCCATAAAAACTAACCATGCCATATTTTGGGGCATCTCACCTTCTGAGATGCCCATACTCTGTGGAGTGTGTTTCTCTCTAAATAAATCCACTTCTTACCTATCACTTTGTCTGTCACTGAATTCTTTCTGTGATGAGACATCAAGAAACTGAGCTTCATTAGGTCCTGAGACCAGGTGTGTGATCTCAATTAAAAGACCATGGGGGACTTCCTTGGGGGTCCAGTGGTTAAGTCTCCATGCTTCCAATGCAGGGAACACGGGCCTGGTCTGATCCCTGGTTGGGGAACTAAGATTCGACATGCTGCGCAATGGGGCCAAAAAAAAAAAAAAAAAAAAGACCCAGCATGTAAGTCCCAATCTGAGTTGCACAGTTTCAATATTTGAAGAGATAGAAAGATGCACAAATATCATGTCCTTCTGAGGACTGACATAGGAGTATTCTCATATTCTATGATAGCCCCAAAGAGAGGGCAATTAATTCTGCCTATCGGCAGAATTATGTTATGTTATGTTGGAGCAAAAATGAATGCTCTTTTGCCCGTGTGCAGTCCCAATTCTTCCTTATGTGTCAATGAAACATGTGAGGCCACTTAACGTGGACGCCCATAGGCAAGACGGGTAAGTCAGGCAGTCTGGGGGTGCAGCCTTGGGGATGAGTAGCGTGTTTCTGGGGAGTAGATGGAGGAGGGCAATCAAAAAGCAGGCAGAAGTACAGGATGTGCTCAGTGGAGAGCAGAGCAAGGAAAGAGTATGCAGAAAGGCTATTTAGGGCCTGAGTTAGAAGGGCCTGAGCATCCCACAGAATTTGGGCTAAAAATTAGAGCATAAAGTATTTTTGTTAAACAAATGGTATTTCAATATAATACTGTGGGAGCATAGAGGGAAGTTCTTTCATTAGGCATAGTAAAAAAATATATAATAATGTTCTCATGCTTTCACTCTCAAGAGTTTTCTTTTTGGGAAAAGAGAATTTCCAAAATTTTGCAGAGTGGTGAGAGGTTTGTGTATCCTAAAATCTGGGCATGTCTGGCTCCTTTCCCTCTTCAAAGCCACTGCTGCAAGGCCCAAGTAACTGTAAGGCCCTCCTCACCAGGGCTTGCTGGGGATAGATTCTGTGAGTTATCACACCCAGGCATATAACCTGAGGGCATGCTCTGAGCTGTACAACCTTTCACATCTACTGTCTGGAGGGTTCTCAGCACCACATTCTTTTTCTTAGTCTCTTCTCTTGATCACTGTATGTCTACCTTTCCCTCAAACCCCAGGAGGGCAGAAATCTGATTTAAGAAAAATTTTTGAAATAGTTTCAGACACACAGAAAGGTTGCAGGAAAAGTTCAAAGAATGCTTACATACTCTTCGTCCAATTCCCCAGCTGTTAATATGTTATATTCACTTTATGCTTTATCAGCTTCTCTTTTTGTATATACATCTTTATGAACTGAATTGTGTCACCCCCCGCCAAATTCATATGTAGAAGCCCTAACCCTCAGTACCTTAGAATGTGACTATATTTGGAAATAAAGCCTTTAAAAAGGCAATAAAGTTAAAATGAGGTGGTCACGGTGGGTTCTAATTAAATCTGACTGGTGTCCTTATGAGAAGAGGATATTAAGACATACAGAGAGAGGTGCCAGGGGGGTGCTCCCACAGATGAAAGGCCATGTGAGGACAGTGAGAAGGCAGCCACCTGCAAGTCAGGGAGAAAGGCCTCAAGAGAGGGCAAACCTGCCAACACTTTGATCTTGTACTTCCAGCCTCCAGAACTGCAAGAAAATTAATTTTGTTTTTTTCTACCAATTTTATTGGTATATAATTGACATAGACCCTTGTATAATTTTAAGGTGTACAGCATAATGATTTGACTTACATACATCAAGAAATGATCATCACAATAAGTTTAGCGAACAGCCATCATCTCATATAGATATAATAATTTTTTTATGCCACCCAGTCTGTGGTATTTTATTGCAGCCCTAACAAAACATATATATATATTATTTTTTTTTAAACCATTTGAAAGTAAGTTGTAGATATGATGTCCCTTTATCTCTAACAGCAAGTACATTCTCTTACATAACCACAGTATGATTAGCTATAGGAAATTTAAATTGATACAATGCTATTAACTGATCTACAGACTTTATTATTATTTTGCCAGTTGTCCTATAATGTCCTTTATAGCTAAAAAGAGAGAGGAAAAAAAAGGAGAATGAAGGAAAAAGAAAGAAAATAATTGGGGGGGGTGTCTGGGATCACATATCACATTGAATTGTCATGCCCAGGCTCCTTTGATCTACAGAAGTACCTCATTCTTTGTCTTTCACGATTTTGACATTTTTGAAGAGTACAGGCTGCTTTTTTTTTTTTCTTTTTTTTCTTTTTTATGTGGTACGCGGGCCTCTCACTGTTGTGGCCTCTCCCGTTGCGGAGCACAGGCTCCGGACGCGCAGGCTCAGCGGCCATGGCTCACGGGCCCAGCCGCTCCGCGGCATGTGGGATCTTCCCGACCGGGGCACGAACCCGTGACCCCTGCATCGGCAAGAGGATTCTCAACCACTGCGCTACCAGGGAAGCCCCAGGCTGCTTTTCTTGTAGAACATCTCTTAGTTTTGACTTGTCAGATATTTCCTTGTGATTAGATCTACTAGTACATTGCAAAATTTCAGGAATGTGCCTTTTTCCTGGACTGTTTTAACATTCCAGGTCTATGATCTCTCCTCTCATTGCGTAAATAAGAAACCTGTAACAATTTTAGGGAATTCAATGGTTTAGGAAAATCACTTTATTCAATAATCAGACTTGCTAAGATTTATGAAGTGGTGTGTCTTCCTCAATGCATCATATCTGAGGGCATATAATGTGTTTTTGTCCTATTACTGATGTTAATTTTGATCACTTGTTTAAGGTGATGACTGTCAGGTTTCTCCACTGTAAATGTACCATTTTTTCCCTTTGCTATCTTTTAAAAATAATTTTGGTTGTGCCTGGCGGGCTCCTCAGTTACGGCTCACCGGCTCCACTGTTGTGGCATTTGAATTCTTACTTGTGGCATGCATGTAGGATCTAGTTCCCTGACCAGGGATCAAACCCCAGCCCCCTGCATTGGGAGCAGAGTGTTTTAACCACCGTGCCACTAGGGAAGTCCCCCGCTTTGTTATTAAAAAAATACTCTGTGGAAGAGATACTTTGAGACTATGCAAATAGGGAGGCCAGATAAAATACAGGTAGCCCAGTTTAATTTGAATTTCGTAACAGACGAATATCTTTTTAGTAAAGTATGACCCCTCCTCCCAATCCAAATTTAACTGGCATCTTGTATTTTTATTGAAAGATCTGGCAACACTATATGTAAATAACTTGGTCCTCATCCAACTTCACTCAGTTGTTTTCACATCCATTGATGATTCTCAATCAATTTTTACTATGATTTTGCCAAATAGTCGTTTTCTAACTGCATCATTCTTCTACATTTATTAGTTGCTACTCCATCTGCCTATCTTTTTATCCACTCTTAAAGCGCCTGGCACACAGTAGGCACTCAGATATTTGGGCAGTGAATGAACGCGTTGGCCGGGTTTCCATGACAACGATTGGCAGGGGCTTGCCTTTCTCAGCCAGTCTCGGCAAGCTATCGAGCCTTCGGAACCATCCAGGGCCTCGCTCTTAGCGCTTTTTGCTCCAATCACGAGCATGGCTTTACTGGGCTTCTCTACGTTTGAAGGAAGACAACCGATTGGTTCCTTCAGCTCCAGCGGCCCAACAGACTGCAAGTGGAGAGCCGCAGGGACCAATGGGTGCCGGCAGGAGGCGGGGCCTGCCACGTGGCAGCGGTATAACTGGAGGGCCCGCGAGCGTTTCCCTCCCGGCGCTGGCCATGGCTGCAGTGTCCCTCTTATTCACTTTGGCCACCCGGCTGCTCCGGCCGGCGCAGAGCTGCAGCCTCCACCATCGCCCCTTCCGCCTCTCGGCAGTTCGGTAAGAGGGTCGGGGGGCTGGGTCAGCGCGGAAATCCGAGGGGAACCGAACGCGGGGCCCGCCCAGGGACTCCCTTCATGAGCATCTCCGTCCCGGGAAGTGGTGGCCACCGAGAGGGGTGTGGCGGGGCGACGTGGCATCCCAGAGTGGCCGCAGCCTACCACCAGGGCGCTCGTTCGGCTGTGTGGGCTGAAACCGGGATCCCGCCTTTCGGAGGAGCTGGTCTCCTGCAGGCTCCGGGCGTCGCCCTGTCACAAGGCCAGTCCGCCGGCTGAACGGGTCCACGGTGTGGAGCGGAGGTGCTGGCGGGCCCTGGGGCGCCGCGACTTACCTGGGAGCATACAGAGGTCACCGGCCAGAGCCTGCCGGCCGCCCTTGGCCCTGATACCAAGAGTGGGAAAGCAGAGATGTTTTGGCGAGCGCGGGAAAGAGTTGTGAGTGAGCAGCCTTCAGTGAGCCGTCCCTTCCCGGGACCCTAGCGGCGGCGGGGGTTAGGGCGGAGCCTTGCTCGCCGGGTACCTGCACTTCCCTCCTTCTCCCGGTCGTGGGTGTGGCTCGCGCTGCTCTACAAGCTGCCCCTTTCCCTCCCAAGAGAATAAATGTGTTGTGGTCACCAGGACTTTGACTGCAGCCCACCCGGAGTCGGTCAGTGCCAGACCGAGTAAATTGAGGTGGTAAACGCCCGGGGAAGAGAAGAGGGAAAGCTCTGTTTGCGTTTTCTTAGGGAGGTAATAAATATTTCCTGATTTTTTTTGGACCTCAAATTCCTATTCTAAACCTAGGTTGAAGAATCTTTTTTTTTTGGGGGGGGAGCTGTGATTTCGTTCCTTAAAGCTATGCACCCTCTTTCCCGTCAATCTTTAGAGCCTTTACACTGCAGAGACCTAAGCTTTGTAACAGCAGCCCCTTTATCCAGGCACTGTGCTAGGCTGTGCGGATTCAGAGATGGTAAAAGCGGTTTTCTTTAGTGGAACTTCCATACTTGTCAAGAGGCAGAACACGTACATGTGGCAGAAAATTTAATTTCCAATCAGTGTAAAAACGATATTAGAGACGTTTCTAACGTGCTGTTGGAGCACAGAATGGGGATTAATGCACTCTTGAAAGAAGACTTCAGAGGGCATTTAAGGATTTCCTTAGTCTGACCCTGACCTGCCTTTCCAGCCCCATCTTTCATTACTGTCTGTTCTCTTTCCTCTTCCTCCCTTCCTGAGTTCTGGCCACATGTGCTTTCATGATTGAAAAGAGATTTATAAAAATACACCAATTCCTTACCTAAAGAACTGGAACACTTTGCTCACACTCTCCAGTATCAAATGCCCTGCTTTTGGGGCTTCCCTGGTGGCACAGTGATTAAGAAGCTACCTGCCAATGCGGGGGACACGGGTTCAAGCCCTGCCCCGGGAGGATCCCACATGCCGCGGAACAACTAAGCCCATGTGCCACAACTACTGAGCCTGTGTTCTAGAGCCTGCGAGTCACAACTACTGAAGCCCATGCGCCTAGAGCCTGTGCTCTGCAAGAAGAGAAGCCACCACAATGAGAAGCCCAGGCTCCACAATGAAGCGTAGCCCCTGCTCCTCGCAACTAGAGAAAACCCGCGCACAGCAACAAAGACCCAATGCAGCCAAAAATAAATAAACAAAATAAATAAATTTATAAAAAACAAAAAAACAAATGCCCTCCTTTCACTTACTTTTCTGAATGAAATGTAGGTTTCCACATCTCTGAAGGCAATAAGTACATTTGGTATTCAGTGTTCTAATGTATTGCTTTGATTACTACTAGCTGGTAAAATTAAAACATCCATTAAAAAATATGGGTCTAAGGGCAAGACGGGAATAAAGATGCAGACCTACTAGAGAATGGACTTGAGGATACGGGGAGAGGGAAGGGTAAGCTGGGACAAAGTGAGAGAGTGGCATGGACATATACACTACCAAACGTAAAATAGATAACTAGTGGGAAGCAGCCACCATAGCACAGGGAGATCAGCTCGGTGCTTTGTGACCACCTAGAGGGGTGGGATAGGGAGGGTGGGAGGGAGGGAGATGCAAGAGGGAAGAGATATGGGGACATATGTATATGTATAACTGATTCGCTTTGTTATAAAGCAGAAACTGACACACCACTGTAAAGCAATTATACTCTAATAAAGATGTTAAAATAAAATAAAATTGAACAGAAATAAAAAAAAAATATGGGTCTGCATGTATCCCCTTTTTTGCGGGTGGGTAGTGTGAGAGTTTTCATGGTTAGAGAGATAGTACTGTAGTCTAGATGACAGTGAGGTAAAGGAAAAAATGGACTTTGGAGGCAGAAGTTTGTGTTTGAATTTTGTTTCTACTGTCCTCAGTTTCTTGTTCTGTATAACATGCTTATTATAATAGCCCCAAGGTAACTGAGAGTAATGTATGTAAAACTCTAAGCAAAATATCTCATGTTTAACAGATGTTAGATCCGTCCCCCTTTGTGTCTTTGTTCACTCATTACTGGTTCCATTAATTAGTAGATAACAACTCTTTCCAAAATAAGTTGATCAGGAATTGTAAAATGCACCTGATACTAATTTTTCATGGAAAATTACAGTACTGTAAACTATTGAATTAGAAGGAAAGTGAAGATGCTACTGACTTGGATTTCAGTTTTTAACTTTATTTAGATAGTCCTCTTCTTTCTAGTCTGTTGATGCATAATTTTATTGGAAATTTTTCTAAACACATCTGTGAAAGCACTCCTAAATGTGTTAGCTAATATGGTTAATAAATTTTGGATTCCCCGTGGGACTGATCTCAGTCTCCATTTCCATTTATTTTGGGGTAGCAGTAACTTTATCTTCCCATTGGCCCAAAAAAAAAAAAAAAAAAAAATGTTGGGAAATTAGGTAATGACTCCCTCTCAGGACTGTGTTTCACATTTGGCAGAATTGTGGTATGCAGGTGAGGGCTAAAACACAGTTATGTTATAAAAGATACTCATTGCATTGTGGCTTTGTTTTGGTTCTTGTTACTCTTTGACTTCTTTTTTTTTTTTTTTCAAGCAAATTGGCATAACATCCAGAAGTTGCCTTTGGAACTTGGAACACTGGATTCTCCCAGAACCCTGTGTCCTTAACTTTATTATATCATGCTTAGCCCAAATGTGCTGCTACCATTTTCTCTAAGTTTACTGCTTTCAAAAGGAACTTAAAAAAATTTTTTTTAATGAGCTTTTTTTGCGGTATGCGGGCCTCTCACTGTTGGGGCCTCTTCCGCGGCGGAGCCTGACGCGCAGGCTCAGCGGCCATGGCTCACGGGCTTAGTCGCTCCGCGGCATGTGGGATCCTGGCATGTGGGATCCTCGGCATGTGGGATCCTCCCGGACCGGGGCACGAACCCGTGTCTCCTGCATCGGCAGGCGGATTCTCAACCACTGCGCCACCAGGGAAGCCCTAATGAGCTTTTTAATGACGTGCAATCTAAGTCCTATTCACTGATTATTTTTTTTCACTGATTATTTTTATAAAGCTATCCTTATGAGTGTATAAATAGATAAATATATCTATTGTATATTAAGGATGTGTGTGTATAAATTTAGCCAACAGAGTTAGAAATTAATTTTTAGTGAATATATATGCCTGGTACTTTATTTATTTATTTTCTATTTTTGGCCATACCACATGACACGTGGAATCTTAGTTCCCCAACCAGGGATCAAACCCCCACCCTCTGCATTGGAAACTCAGAGTCTTAACCACTGGACTGCCAGGGAAGTCCCCCTATGCCTGGCACTTTATTTGTTATTTCATTCAATATAAATGACTGTCCTAAGCCCTTTTAAAGTAATCTTTCACTCTATTCTATTCCAGGGTTGGGAATCTACTTCTGGCCTCGGGCAGGTATTACTATAAATCAAGAATGTTGCCAGGGGTATTTGTATCAGCAAAGCCCTTTTATTTTATTTTATTTTTTTAAAGATTTTATTACAGTTATCTTTTTTTTTAACATCTTTATTGGAGTATAATAGCTTTACAATGGTGTGTCAGTTTCTGCTTTATAACAAAGTGAATCAGTTATATATATACATATGTCCCCATATCTCTTCCCTCTTGCATCACTCTTCCTCCCACCCTCCCTATCCCACCCCTCTAGGTGGTCACAAAGCCCCCAGCTGATCTCCCTGTGCTATGTGGCTGCTTCCCACTAGCTATCTATTTTATGTTTGGTAGTGTACATGTGTCCATGCCACCCTCTCACTTTGTCCCAGCTTACCCTTCCCTCTCCCCATATCCTCAAGTCTATTCTGTAGTAGGTCTGTGTCTTTATTCCCGTCTTGCCCCTAGGTTCTTCATGACCACTTTTATTTTTTTCAGATTCCATATATATGTGTTAGCATATGGTATTTGTTTTTCTCTTTCTGACTTACTTCACTCTGTATGACAGACTCTAGGTCCATCCACCTCACTACAAATAACTCAATTTCATTTCTTTTTATGGCAGAGTAAAATTCCATTGTATATATGTGCCACATCTTCTTTATCCATTCATCTGTTGATGGACACTTAGGTTGCTTCCGTGTCCTGGCTATTGTAAATAGAGCTGCAATGAACATTTTGGTATATGTCTCTTTTTGAATTATGGTTTTCTCTGGGTATATCCCCAGTAGTGGGTTTGCTGGGTTGTATGGTAGTTCTGTTTTTAGTTTTTTAAGGAACCTCCATACCGTTCTCCATAGTGGCTGTATCAATTTACATTCCCACCAACAGTGCAAGAGGGTTCCCTTTATTCCACACCCTCTCCAGCATTTATTGTTTCCAGATTTTTTGATGATGGCCCTTCTGACTGGTGAGAGATGATATCTCATTGTAGTTTTGATTTGCATTTCTCTAATGATTAATGATGTTGAGCATTCTTTCATGTGTTTGTTGGCAATCTGTATATCTTCTTTGGAGAAATGTCTCTTTAGGTCTTCTGCCCATTTTTGGATTGGATTGTTTGTGCTTTCTATATTGAGCTACATGAGTTGCTTGTATGTTTTGGAAATTAATCCTTTGTCAGTTGCTTCATTTGCAAATATTTTCTCCCATTCTGAGGGTTGTCTTTTTGTCTTGTTTATGCTTTCCTTTGCTGTGCAAAAGCTTTTAAGTTTCCTTAGGTCCCATTTGTTTATTTTTGTTTTTATTTGCATTTCTCTAGGAGGTGGGTCAAAAAGGATCTTGCTGTTGATTTATGTCAGAGTGTTCTGCCTACGTTTTCATCTAAGAGTTTGATGTTGTCTGGCCTTACATTTAGATCTTTAATCCATTTTGAGTTTATTTTTGTGTATGGTGTTAGGGAGTGTTCTAATTTTGTTCTTTTACATGTACCTGTCCAGTTTTCCCAGCACCACTTATTGAAGAGGCTGTCTTTTCTCCACTGTATATTCTTGCCTCCTTTATCAAAGATAAGGTGACCATATGTGTGTGGGTTTATCTCTGGGCTTTCCATCCTGTTCCCTTGACTATATTTCTGTTTTGGGGCCAATACCATACTGTCTTGATTACTGTAGCTTTGTAGTATAGTCTGAAGTCAGGGAGCCTGATTCCTCCAGTTCCGTTTTTCTTTCTCAAGATTGCTTTGGCTATTCGGGGTCTTTTGTGTTTCTATGCAAATTGTGAAATTTGTTGTTCTAGTTCTGTGAAAAATGCCAGTAGTAGTTTGATAGGGATTGCATTGAATCTGTAGATTGCTTTGGGTAGTAGAGTCATTTTCAGAATGTTGATTCTTCCAATCCAAGAACATGGTATATCTCTCCATCTATTTGTATCATCTTTAATTTCTTTCATCAGTGTCTTATAATTTTCTGCATTCAGGTCTTTTGTGTCCTTATGTAGGTTTATTCCTAGATATTTTATTCTTTTTGTTGCAATGATAAATGGGAGTGTTTTCTTAATTTCACTTTCAGATTTTTCATCATTAGTGTATAGGAATGCAAAAGATTTCTGTGCATTAATTTTGTATCCTGCTACTTTATGAAATTCATTGATTAGCTCTAGTAGTTTTCTGGTAGCATCTTTGGGATTCTCTATGTATAGTATCATATCATCTGCATACAGTGACATCAGCAAAGCCCTTTTAAAGAAGTCCTCCTCAACCCTAAATCTGGATTGGATTTGTAAATATTAACATGTTTTCAGTTCCTTAATATATCATGAGTATATATGAAGTGCTATTATATATTTTGTGCTCTGCTAGAATTATCATGTAAAATCGGGTAAATGCATTTGGTTTGCTATAAAATTGTGATATCTTCTTTTTTTTTTTTTTTTAAGTGAAAGAACTTTTATTCAGGGAGAAACACAGTCACTAGACAGAGGGTGGGCCATATCAGAAGGCAAGAGGCACCAGGGTGTGGGGTTGTCTGTTTTTATAGGGGTGGGTAATTTCATAGGTTGATGAGTGGAAGGAATATTCCAGCTATTTTGGGGAAGGGGTGGGGATTTCCAGGAATTGAGCCACTGCCCATTTTTTTACCTTTTATGGTCGACCTTGGAACTGTCATGTGGGTGTGTCATTTAGTGTGCTGATGTGTTACAGTGAGCGTATACTGAGGCTCAAGGTTTGGTGGAAGACAACTTGTCTGCCATCTTGGACCTAGCTGGTTCTAACCAATTTATGTCATTTCCTTTGGCTATGTCATTCTTTAAAAGGTTGTGCCTTGCCCCCTTCCTGTCTCATTCCCCTCTCAGAGATTTTACTCCCATAATCTTATGGGAAGCAGAGGGACAATGGTCTGTCATCTGTAGCTTCTTCAGGGCTGAGTAGGGGCATCAACCCTGCCTGTCAGGGAGTTAAAAATCTCTGGATGCCTGATCTAGGGGTCCCAGGAGCAGGACGGCTTCTTGTTTTAAGTTGACATGAGCTGGAATCATTGCATAGACATCATCTTGATGTGGAACTGCTTCTGTAGCCTCCCTATGAATCTTCTTGAAGATGAAGCACTTTTGGAACAGCATCAGAGTACAATAGTAACTGTCTATAAATGACAAAAGACTTAAAAGGTTAAATATCCAATTACAGTGTAATTGATAAAGAAGCTTGGTTACTGTTGTGACATAGAACATTTTAAGAAAACAACTAGAACTATAGCATTATAACAGGACATATCCAAATTTTAGAACCTTTACATAATTTTTAGAATGTCTATCTTAGTAACATTCATCCATACAGTATATTTTTAAATAGGTTTACTGCTCATGTGATAAGGCTGTCTATGTAATTTAACATACTAAATAATACTAGTTAAATATTTCTCTCTGAGATGCCTCAGGAGCCCCCGAAAGCACCCCAAAGTTAGTTGAAAGTCAAAAGAACTTTAATTAAAATTTGACATTTGGGTAGTTTGTCAAAAAGTTTTAAAACACTTGATCAAATAAAATCATTGGTCACTATGAGACAATACTTATTTCTTAACCAAAGTGTCAAGAGATCTCAAAAGCAAATACAGATTAAAGGCAAAGAAACTCACACAATCTGTTATCAAAAATGGCATAACTTTTCAGTATTTTTTCATTCCTCACACGTTCTTTTACTGAAAACACATATCTTACTTTCTTTAAAAGTTTTTTTCCTCATTGAGTTACTCCCATAACTAAATTTGCTAACAAATTTACAATAGATATAATAAGGTCTAGTAAATCTAGGTACAACAGAAGTATTTTTTCTTTAAGTAAGTTTTTTTTTAATTTATTTATGTTTTATTTATTCATTTTTGGCTGTGTTGGGTCTTCGTTGCTGCTCTCGGGCTTTGAGTTGCGGTGAGTGGGGACTACTCTTTGTTGTGGTGCACACAGGCTTCTCACTGCCGTGGCTTCTCTTGTGGAGCACGGGCTCTAGGCGCGTGGGCTTCAGTAGTTGTGACTCGCGGGCTCAGTAGTTGTGTCTTACAGGCTCTAGAGCACAGGCTCAGTAGTTGTGGCACACAGGCTTGGCTGCTTTGCAGCATGTGGGATCTTCCCAGAGCAGGGCTCAAACCCGTGTCCCCTGCATTAGCAGGTGAATTCTTAACCACTGCACCACCAGGGAAGCCCACAACAGAATTATTATACTTAACATTGATGACTCTAAAGACATGTCTATATTAATCAAACCAACAAGCTTAAGCCACCTTCAATACCAGATATCACTTTAGTACTGAATGTTTTACAGATAACATGAACCTGAAGTTCATTCTGGCCAGATTATTTTCTATTTCTAAGTATTTGTATAAGCACTTAATTTTCTTTAAGTCAACTAAATAGAGCTTTTTTATGAATTAATTTTTGGCAATACCATACATCTACAGCACACACATAGATACATACAAACATACAAACAAACACAGAGGCCTCATAGTTCCCATTCCAAAATTTTAGCCAAGAGTCAGGTCTACAAAGGAGGTTGGATTAAAATTGGGTTTCTGGCAGGTGGAACAAATCAAGCTCACTTGTCTAGATGGCTAAACCCTTTTTACTAATATTTATGGAAAAGATACTTAAGATTTTTATTTGTCCATGACAAGTTCCAAATTATTTACCCCCTTTTTCAAAATTTGCATTTTAAAAAGATGGCAGAGATAAGGGTTCCTGGGGGGGGGGGAAACAGGTAGGATATTTGCATCTCAAAGGCACAGGTAAGTTCCTCCTAGGATGACTTTGTTTCCCCTTTGTTTAATATGTACAAGCCTCTTCAGATAAATAGGGAAGGTTTTGGGAGTGGTAAAAGGATTGTGAGCTTTGTAGTTTTTTGGAGCTACATCTCTGGTCCTGTAAGGACTACATTTGTAAAATAAGGACAGTTTTTTTTTCTTTTTTTTAAAAAATTGGGTGGCTACCTCAGTGATATTGAAGGATTGTTATACCCATTTACCTATGTTGAGGAATGTTTTACTTTCCTCATTTAGCTTAGGGGAGAAGTCCTTCCCCCAAATTTCTATCAGGTATGGTTAGCTTAGTCAGACCAATGGCCTCCCATTTTGGTACTCTATTTACAAACACTTTTGGGGATCATACCTGGGTTTAAGAAATTTTTAAACTATGGCCCTCAGTCAGGCCTTTGATCTGAGGTGGCTTGCCTATAGCCTCACGTGATTGAATTTTTTTTTGACATCTTTATTTGAGTATAACTGTTTTACAATACTGTGTTAGTTTCTCCTTTACAACAAAGTGAATCAGTTATACATATACATATGTTCCCATATCTCTTCCTTCTTGTGTCACCCTCCCTCCCACCCTCCCTATCCCACCCCTCTAGGTGGTCACAAAGCACAGAGGTGATCTCCCTGTGCTATGCAGCAGCTTCCCACTAGCTATCTAATTTACATTTGGTAGTGTGTATATGTCCCTGCTACTCTCTCACTTTGTCACAGCTTACCCTTCCCCCTCCCCATATCCTCAAGTCCATGCTCTAGTAGGTCTGTGTTTTATTCCAGTCCTACCACTAATCTCTTCATGACATTTTTTTTCTTAGATTCCATATATATGTGTTAGCATACGGTATTTGTTTTTCTCCTTCTGACTTACTTCACTCTGTATGACAGACTCTAGGTCTATCCACCTCATTACAAATAACTCAGTTTCATTTCTTTTTATGGCTGAGTAATATTCCATTGTATATATGTGCCACAGCTTCTTTATCCATTCATCTGTTAATGGACACTTAGGTTGCTTCCATGTCCTGGCTATCGTAAATAGAGCTGCAATAAACATTTTGGTACATGACTCTTTCTGAATTATGGTATTCTCAGGGTATATGCCCAGCAGTGGGATTGCGGGGTCATATGGTAGTTCTATTTGTAGTTTTTTAAGGAACCTCCATACTGTTCTCCATAGTGGCTGTATCAATTTACATTCCCACCAGCAGTGCAAGAGTGTTCCCTTTTCTCCACACCCTCTCCAGCATTTATTGTTTCTAGAGTTTTTGATGATGGCCAATCTGACCAGTGTGAGATGATATGTCAATGATGTTGAGCATTCTTTCATGTGTTTGTTGGCAATCTGTATATCTTCTTTGGAGAAATGTCTCTTTAAGTCTTCTGCCCATTTTTGGATTGGGTTGTTTGTTTTTTTTGTTATTGAGCTGCATGACTTGCTTATAAATTTTGGATATTAATCCTTTGTCAGTTGCTTCATTTGCAAATATTTTCTCCCATTCTGAGGATTGTCTTTTGGTCTTGTTTATGGTATCCTTTGCTGTGCAAAAGCTTTTAAATTTCATTAGGTCCCATTTGTTTATTTTTGTTTTTATTTCCATTACTCTAGGAAGTGGATCAAAAAGGATGTTACTGTGATTTATGTCAAAGAGTGTTCTTCCTATGTTTTCCTCTAAGAGTTTCAGAGTGTCCAGTCTTACATTTGGGTCTCTAATCCATTTTGAGTTTATTTTTGCGTATGGTGTTAGGGATTATTCTAATTTCATTCTTTTACATGTAGCTGTCCAGTTTTCCCAGCACCACTTATTGAAGAGACTGTCTTTTCTCCGTTGTATATCCTTGCCTCCTTTGTCATAGCTTAGTTGACCATAGGTGTGTGGGTTTATCTCTGGGCTTTCTATCCTGTTCCATTGATCTATGTTTCTGTTTTTGTGCCAGTACCATACTGTCTTGATTACTGTAGCTTTGTAGTATAGTCTGAAGTCTGGGAGCCTGATTCCTCCAGCTCCGTTTTTTGTTCTCAAGATTGCTTTGGCTATTCGGGGTCTTTTGTGTTTCTATACAAATTGTGAAATTTTTTGTTCTACTTCTGTGAAAAATGCCAGTGGTAGTTTGATAGGGATTGCATTGAATCTGTAGATTGCTTTGGGTAGTAGAGTCATTTTCACAATGTTGATTCTTCCAATCCAAGAACATGGTATATTTTTCCACCTATTTGTATCATCTCGTGATCGCATTTTTAAAGGTAGCTGGACAATTTCTAGACCACGTTTTTTCTTTCTTTTTTTTGGTCCATTCCATTCCTATCATGTAAGCGCCCTCAGCTTGAATTTTATAAGTACACAGAGTGGAGGCATTCATGGCATTTCAGTGTCTGGATCTGTCCAGTCAAAGGCAAGGAGATACTGGGGTGCAGGGGAATGCAGAAGAAAGCGACCTTTAGTTCTAGAACTATGAACTAGTTTAACAGCCCATAGTTTAAAAACTTAGATGGGGTGGAATGGAGATGTCCTCTGCTTGGGACTGAGGTAGATTCCTCTGACCAAGAGCAATTGTTTTTCTTGGTGGGTGCTATCTCTGTGAGGATCTCCAGCTTGGATTATTGTCGGGAATTTAGTGAGCAAGTCCCTTCCCAACAAGGGGAGGGAGCACTCAGGCATGAGCAGAAACTGATGTGCAAAGGTAAAATTTCCTAGTAAGCAGTTGAGGGGAGGAGTGAATCACTCATTTGGGGCTTTCCATCAATCCCTGTTATTATACAGCTTGTGGAGGACAAGGGTCCAGGAAAATCAGTCAGCATAGAGTAGGCGGCCCAGGTATCTAATAAGAAAATAACTTTCCTACCTTCCATGTCAGAGGTTACCCAAGGCTTCTCTGGAGAAATGACCAAGTGTCCTTCGGGAGCCAGGGAGGGTCCCGGGCCCCATCAGTCTTCGATCCTCTTGGCCATCATTGCTTTGGGAAACCTGAGTCCCCTTCGGGACTGGGAGCAGTTCTGCTTCCAGTGACCCTCTTGGTCACACTTAAAACAGATGCTTTTTGACAAGATAGTGACTCTGATCCCACATTCCTGGATCCTGTCCTCACCATGGGTCTTCGCAAGGGATGGTAACCCTGAGGTGGTTCAGGGGTTAGGGCTGCTGCCAATTGTTGTGCTTTTTGTGTTGTCCCTGAATCCTTTTTGCCTCTCTATTGTTAAATACTCCAAAGGCCAAATCCATGAGCTGATTTATGGGGGTCTGGTGTCTCCAGCTCCCCGTATGCAGCATCAGGGGTAAATGGTCCGGAGACTGTCCCCCCTCACAATTGGGGGAGGTAGGAGTTCACAGTAGACCTCTGGGGAGGTGGACTCATAAAGAGGTCATCTAAAACATTTGGCTCCTGTGAAGAAGGCACTTTGAAGAGGGTGTGAGCCAGGTACACCCAGCAGAAGTTCTTTAGACCTGGATTATGGAATAGGGTCATGAACATTTGGATGTATGGTACTTCCCCCCATTTGCCTTTCCTTTTACAAAATAGGTCCAGTTGCAAGATGGTATTGTAATTCAATGACCCAATTTTTTTTTGGCCAGATCACTTCGTCCCCTAGTTTGTATTGGGGCCCTACAGTATTGCAAAAGAAAATTAATTTTTTTCTTAAACCACCCTGTCTAAATTTTCCCCAGTTAGTTAATATGCATCTGTAACAGGGAAGAGCCAAATCAGACAACATGTTGGATCTGTTTCATTTACTCTATCTTTTTATTTACTTATTTGATGTTTATTTTAATTTTTTTTATTTTTAGCTGCGTTGGGTCTTCGTTGCTGCGTGTGGGCTTTATCTAGTTGCGGCAAGCAGGAGCTAGAGCAGGGGCTACTCATCGTTGCAGTGTGTGGGCTTCTCATTGCAGTGGCTTCTCTTGTTGCGGAGCACGGGCTCTAGGCACGCAGGCGCAGTAGTTGTGGCGCACTGGCTTAGTTACTCCACGGCATGTAGGATTTTCCTGGACCAGGGCTAGAACCTGTGTCCCCTGCATTGGCAGGCAGATTCTTAACCACTGCACCACCAGGGAAGTCCCCGGGGTGTTTTTTCTTAAGGAATAGTTGCTTGTCCTACTTTAAGTAATGGGAACTTTACTCTAAGCATACATGTGGAAATAAGAAAACCAGGAATCTTCCACGTTGGAACCCAGGAAGAGCTGTTCTTATTGTTCTTACCAATTCTTACTGGGGAGAGATAGGCTTTCAGAGATTTGAATATGTTTTGGGGAATTGAAGCTTCTTCTAGATCTGAGTCTTCTCATTGTCTCACCCCCAACAAGAAGTTTCTCATCCCTGTGGTTCTAGCATGTGAATGTAGTTCAGAGAGGAGCTCTTACTGGTCTAGTTCACTACCACCACTCCCAGTGAATAAACTTTTGCATCAGGTGGACCGCTGGCCAGCCTAGAAATTGTTGTTCTTGGCGTCAGTTACTTACTCCTGGTGTGTCAGCTGTGGATGGGGCACTGGGGTCTCAGGGTAGAGCACACTGCCACCTATGAGATGGAATCGCCTTAGTCCGCCTTCCAATCCCTATTATTCATCAGGAAAGTCTTTTCCAGGAGGGGCTGTAGGGAGTGGTAGATATTTGAGGTTTGTCTAATATATTGCTTATTGGTTTAACTGCATAGCATAATTTATATATCTAAAAGCATGTGCAAATTAAAAGCCAATTCACTAACTGGGAATGTAGGACGTACATGACATCCCTAGTACTTATTTATCTTATAACTAGAAGTTTATACAGTCATCCCTCAGTATCTGAAGTTCCAGGAACCCCCAGGATACCAAAATTCCCAGATGGTCAAGTCCCTTATATAAAATGGCGTAGTATTTGTATATAACCTCTCCTCCCATATACTTTAAATCATCTCTAGGTTATTTATACCTAATACCATGTATATGCTGTGTAAATAGTGTAAATACAATGTAAGTAGTTGCCAGGTTCAGGGCAAATTCAAGTTTTGCTTTTTGGAACTTTTTGGAATTTTTTTCCCCAATATTTTCGACCCATGGTTGATGAATTCTCAAATGCAGAACCTGCAGAGAGGAGGGCCCACCATGCCTTTTGACCACCTTCTTCCAATTCCCCATCCTCCAACTCCTGAAGTTTTGGGTATTTAATAACACTTTTGTAGCCTGATCTTTACTCTTTACAAAGATTCAAGCTATTTGGTTTTGTGATTCTGTTGCCTTCTGCAGAAATGAAGCTGTTGTCATTTCGGGAAGGAAACTTGCTAAGCAGATCAAGCAGGAAGTGCGTCAGGAGGTGGAAGAGTGGGTGGCGTCAGGCCACAGACGGCCGCACCTGAGCGTCATCCTGGTTGGCGAGAATCCTGCAAGTCACTCCTACGTCCTCAACAAAACCAGAGCAGCTGCCGATGTGGGTATGTGTCGCTCTCAGGCCCCGACTGCTGTTAAATTGAGACTTATCTGAGGCAAACTCTATTGCACTTTATGATTCCTTTTTCTGATTAGAAAACCAGGCAGAGGAGGCTAATGTGATTGAACTGTATCCAAATATTTGTCATAAAGAAATCATGCTGTCTACTGGGGAGGCTTATAGACTAGGACAGGAGGAATGTGGTTGGTATTCTTGGTGTCTTCTGGAATGTAATCTAAATTGTGTTCTAGTCTAACTTTTTTTGTGTGTGTGTGGTATGCGGGCCTCTCAGTGTCGTGGCCTCTCCCGTTGCGGAGCACAGGCTCCAGACGCGCAGGCTCAGCGGCCATGGCTCACGGGCCCAGTCGCTCCGCGGCATGTGGGATCTTCCCGGACCGGGGCACGAACCCGTGTCCCCTGCATCGGCAGGCGGATTCTCAACCACTGCGCCACCAGGGAAGCCCTAGTCTAACATTTGATAGGTGACCTTGAACACAGTTTACATCTGCTTTCCTTGAGCAATAATGAGTCTGAATGAGGTGTTTGAGCATTTGGTTGAGGAGACCTCAATGATGTGGCCTAGAGCACAGTCATGGATTTGAAGGAAATGACTCTGACTTCTTTGAAATAGCCTTTGATTTCTCCACCAGTTGGTTCCAAAGCCAATTAAATCAGCAGTTTAGAAGTGGTTGGAGGTTTGAGTGCAGAAGGCACAGGTATGAGTGATGGGAGGTTTGTGTTCTAGGTCTCGCTACACCGCAGACTCTGTGTGGCCGCAGACCAGAGGTGGGTAGGCTCAGCTGTGCCGTTGCCGGCTTATCTGTGGGTCAGTGGTCTGAGAACTGTGTACGTGCCCTTCTGAAGGGCTGTGAAACCACTGGTGTGTCTGGCCAGTGTTACTGGATTGTGAGCCCTTGGTATACTCTATTCTTTATGACTGAGGATTGAAGCCTCCTGCCCTTTTCATAGAAAAACCTTTAGAACCTCTAGAAAATAGTAAGCCATGGCTTTCTAAGACATTGGGATGGGAAGTAGTGTGATACAGTGGAAAGAACATTGACTTTGGAACTGGAAAGATTGTCTTTGTCACCAGCCAGTTTGTGTTTCAATTTCACTGAGCCTTGTCTATAAAATGAGGTTGATGAGGATTATGTAGTATAATATATAGAAAGTATCAAGCTAGGGGGAAGGGTAAACTGGGACAAAGTGAGAGAGTGGCCTGGACATATATACACTACCAAACATAAAACTGATAGCTAGTGGGAAGCAGCCGCATAACACAGGGAGATCAGCTTGTTGCTTTGTGATCACCTAGAGGGGTGGGAGGGAGATGCAAGAGGGAAGAGATATGGGGATATATGTATATGTATATGTATAGCTGATTCACTTTGTTATAAAGCAGAAACTAACACACCATTGTAAAGCAATTACACTCTGATAAAGATGTTAAAAAAGAAAAGAGAAGAAAAGAAAGTATCAAGCTAGTATTCTTTAGTGTTTGTATTTGGGAAGTTACTTAAGGCTACTTGTGAGCCAATTCAAGCTTTCCAGCTACCAGGGTGGGTATGATAAAAAGCCTCGCTGGTAGCGTGGCAGGCAAGCAACGTAGCATTGTCTCAATAAATGCCTCTTTTTTTTTTAACCTTGAAATTTTCTTATAGGAATCAACAGTGAGACAATTGTGAAACCAGCTTTAATTTCAGAGGAAGAACTGTTGAATTTAATCAATAAACTAAATAATGATGATAATGTAGATGGCCTCCTTGTTCAGCTGCCTCTTCCAGGTGAGATTTGGACACCACCATTTGAATGATTTCTGGGGATTTCCCTGGTGGTCCAGGGAGTAAGGCTCTGTGCTCCCAATGCAGGGGACCTGGCTTCGATCTCTGGTCAGGGAACTAGATCCCACATGCCGCAACTAAAGATCACACATGCTGCAAGGAAGATCCCGCATGCTGCAACTAAGACGCGGTGCAGCCAAATAAATAAATATTCTAAATGATTTCTGAGGAATGGAGAGGCTTGTTTACTTTATACAACTGGCCCCTTGTGTGGATTTGACATAAGGGGGAGGTAAACTCAAGAGAGTGAGTATGTTATTAGATATGGGACAGACCTACTCAGAATACCAATTACTCCTTGATTTGGTATTGAGATCTTAAAGCAAAAGACAGTGGAAGGAAGCGGCTGTACAACAGGACACTGGCTTTGATCTTGGCGCTTGGCTTTGCTCTATGTGTGTTCCTTATATGCAGATGAAGAAATAAGTCATGAGAGCGAGCTGTAAAAGCAGAATAGGTTTTTGTGGCAAACCAGGTAAGCTGGAGTCAAGCAGTGCTAATTACGTAACAGTGACTTAAGACCGCCACTCTGATTTCTTTTTCAGAGCACATTGATGAGAGAAAGATCTGCAATGCTGTTTCTCCAGACAAAGATGTTGATGGCTTTCATGTAATTAACGTAGGGCGAATGTGTTTGGACCAGAATTCCATGTTACCAGCTACTCCATGGGGTGTGTGGGAAATAATTAAGCGAACTGGTAGGTATATCCGTCTCAGTATTATCAAGGCAGTACTTACAAATGGTAAAAATTCATGCAAAGAGTGGAAACTCTCACCCCACAGCCTCTAGTCCTGCTCTCCAGAGCCTAACTCCTTTAGCAGTTGCCTACAACTGTTTTTGCTGTTTAATCCAGAAACCTCTGAGGGAAACTTAAGCTTTGTTTTTTTTTTTTTTTTTTTGAAACTTAAGCTTTAACAGTAGCAGTCTCATAACATTTTGCAGCTTATAAAATGTTTCCTTTTAGCTTTCCGCTATGTGTAGCGAGTGATAGTCCAGTTGACTGATGAGGCAATAAGCTTAGTGAATTCCTTCATTATCACAATTAGAGTCACATCCTAGGCCATCAGCCTTCCTTTTCCTTAGGTGCTCTTTCTAAGATAATCAGGCACTATCTTAAACGCAAATATATTTATTTTTCATAGGTATTCCAACCCTGGGGAAGAATGTGCTTGTGGCTGGAAGGTCCAAAAACGTTGGAATGCCCATTGCAGTGCTGCTGCACACGGACGGGGCGCACGAACGTCCCGGAGGTAAGGGTTTTGCTCCCAGGGATGAGTCCTCTTCTCCCTTACGAGAGACGAGAGACGCTTGAGAGACTGCCCTGTGGATGTTTGTAAGTGTTAACTTTGTTAAACTTTGTTTTTTTTGTAATTTTGTTAATAGGTACTTGGGGAGTAATCTTCGTAGGAGAAGCTGTACTCAGTGTCACTTGAAAGTTCCTTTATATTCACTAGTATGGAACTAGTTCAGAGAGAGATATGCCTCCGAAATTTGAGTTTTGAGCATAAGCATGGTTGTAGACAATTAGAATTTCCAGTTATGGCTTTGATAGTTGGAGCTAAGAAGTAGAACTTATTCAAAGTTAGTGTCCTATTCTGTGCCATTTGGTAGAAAAAAATCTTAGACCAATGCAAAGGATTGAATTGATATTACTGTAATGTGTCATCATTGTGTCAAGTTCTATTAATTTGAGAAAAAGCTTCAAATCAGAGTTAATGTAATTATCATAATATGACTATACATGATTATATCAGAAATAATGTCAAAACTAAATATTTCCAGGTATCTTTCAGCACACTTTTTTTTTTTTTTTTTTTTTTTGGTATGCGGGCCTCTCACTGCTGTGGCCTCTCCCGTTGCGGAGCACAGGCTCCGGACGCGCAGGCCTAGCGGCCATGGCTCACGGGCTTAGTTGCTCCGCGGCATGTGGGATCTTCCCGGACCAGGGCATGAACCCGTGTCCCCTGCATCGGCAGGCGGATTCTCAACCACTGCGCCACCAGGGAAGCCCCTCAGCACACTTTTAAGAAAAATCCTTGAGTAATTCTAGTGATGTTTTGTTTAGAAAGGCTGTTAAATAGGATAAGGAATAAATCTAAAGATGTATGACTCCAAATGGTAGAGCTAGGACCAACAGGTAAAAGTTACAAGAAATTGAGTATTTGTTTTTTTTTAAAAAAGGACAATTGGCTGCCCAGAAAGTATGGCACAGGAACTGTCAATTATTTTTTCAGAGATGTTGAATTTCTGGCATGGTTTGCCTAGTTCAGATCTCATCCAATCCCAGCTTCGATTCAGAAATATTTTTTAACTCATAGGTGATGCCACTGTCACAATATCTCATCGATATACTCCCAAGGAGCAGCTGAAGAAACATACAGCTCTTGCAGATATTGTGGTCTCCGCTGCAGGTAAGAGCACCAGGGAAGGGGCGGGAGCACGTCACCTCAGAGGGTGAAGATGGGACTCTCATCTTTGAATTTGCCTGCTGCACTGCTGTTCCATTCATTATTCCCCTAGGATTGATAATGTGAGCTGCTTACAAAGATGAGGAGAGAGTTGTGGTTGGAATACTGATTTCTGGCATTCCATTATAGATTTGATGGATGAATGTATTTTCTACAGTCTGTTTACTATATGAAGTTTAAATGTTTCCTTGGTTAATAGTTTTTATAGGTTTTTATAAAACAAGCTAATTCGTTCTTCCTGGTCTCTTGAAATTGAAAGTAGATAAGAATCTTATCTAAGAATCTTCTTTTCAGTACTAACCCGATCATTCCTATCTCCATTTCTAGGCATTCCAAATCTGATCACAGCAGATATGATTAAGGAAGGAGCAGCTGTCATTGATGTGGGAATAAATAGAATTCAAGATCCCATAACTGCTAAACCCAAGTTGGTTGGAGATGTGGATTTTGAAGGTAAATGGTATAATTTTTAAAAAATATAAAAGTCAATAAATACTATCATAATTGGACATTTAGGGCAGACTATTTTAACTTTTAAACTTATGTTACCTTGGTAATACCATTTAAAATGCTTTCCATGAGAATTAATTAAGAAAAATCTTTTTAACAATTACAGTCATTCTAGAATTATTTTAGGTGTTTGTATCATCAAATTATGGAGACAGATATAGAGTTTTCAGAGAATTGTTTTGTTTTTTTCCACTTAGGGCTATTTTATAATTAAAACAACTTCAAGACTTTTAACAAGTCTGAAAATTTAATGAAGTGATTTTCCTAAACTATTGAGTCTCCTCAAAAGTTTTACAGATTTCTCATTTTCATACTGGGAGGAGAGATCACAGACCTGGCATGTTCAAAGTATGGGACAGAGCCAAATTGCTAAAATTTTGGAATTTGCTAGTAGATTTCTCCTTTCAGTTCTGATTTTATCTGAATTTTATGCCAATAATCCTATTTCTAGCTTTCTGTTTCTTCTAAAGCAGTCACATCCAAGCCTAGGTATCTAAGTATTTTTCCCTTTAGATTGGAATTTAAAAAAATCTTACTTTTTACTTTCCAGAAAATTACTTTGCTTGGTGCTTTGGGCAAACAGTATAGTTAAATAAATAGGATAAAATTAAGAAAATATTGTAGGCAGGTTTAATTGAAGTAATGCTTATTATTATTATAGTTACACTTCCCATACAGTTAACCTACTGAGACGTTTCTTTTTAAGTTGATTTAATATGGAGGAAAAGTATGGCTGGTAAATTATAGGTTATTTAGATATATAAATATTCACTGAACAACTCTGCTTATTATATGTGTGTTATTGAGTTATTTAGTTTTGGCCGCTCCGCACAGCATGCGGGATCTTAGTTCCCCCACCAGGGATCGAACCCGTGTCCCCTGCAGTGGAAGAGCGGAGTCCTAACCACTGGGCCGCCCAGGAAGTCCCTATGTGTGTGTTATTTTATATTAGTATGTTCAAAAGCCTTTACTCTTGAGTAACGTAGCTGTGATTTTTTAAATGAGTTTGAGGCTTATGAAGATGCTTATGTATTTTATTGCTTTTTCTTTGAATGCTTCTTCCATGATAAAGTACATACAGTTCCTTTGCCGTAATTAAAGCAGTCTGCCTGTCTTATTTCTATGTAGGAGTCAGGAAGAAAGCCGGTTACATCACTCCAGTCCCTGGGGGTGTTGGTCCCATGACAGTGGCAATGCTAATGAAGAATACCATTATTGCTGCAAAAAAAGTGCTGAGGCTTGAAGAGCGGGAAGTACTGAAGTCTAAGGAGCTTGGAGTAGCAAGTAATTAACTATTGTGTCTTCTGTGTCATGAACAGCACTCCAAGCGAGGAAAACCAGGTCAATAGAAATACAATATTTATTCTACTTAAATGGTTTAAAACAATGCTTTCTATTTATTTGTAAGCTTAAATGGGTGACTGTTTGCACACATAGCCCTGCAGTTACCCACCAGGGAGCATCCCACTATCGTGCTGGGTCATGGGATCCAGCCAAGAGAAGCCATTAACCTACTGATTAACGGGGACACTGTCACGTTGAGAATGGCTGCCTAACTTTGTCAACCACTTCAGTTAAAATATGTCTTTTTTAGGAGGGCAGCTATGCTTACCACTATACCACCAATGCTGCACAAATTTGTCTTTTCTACAGTTGCATTTCCTAAGTGCTATTCCAATAATGAGTTGATGCTCACTTTAGGTTCCAAACCTTTTGAGTTCAACTGGTCAAACCAAAGGAAAAATGTTGCAAGAGAAAATTAGGGAAAAGGTAAAAAAGAAGGAAATGATGGTAGTTGAGTAGAAAAAAAAATTACCCTAGTTTAATATATGTATTGATTGATAACCAGAAGAAAAACTACATGTTAATAGTCTCCTAAGCTGTCATTTTGTAGCTTAGTCATTGGGAAAATGTTTGGGGTTGTTTCATTTGTTATTAGCCCTCGTTTTATGTTCGTTACCATTCCTGAGGTTTCCCCATTTTAGTTTTCTAGGATTGAAAGGCTTATTTTATAAATTATTCATGTGTGTTGTCATATTTGACTTTCCTACATCCTTAAACTTCACCGTCAAATTTTTATACTATTGGAGGTGTCTGTATGGTTTCTTTAGTGTATCTTGAAACCTGTATTTGGAAAACATAACTTGGGCTTGCTGATCATTAGGACAGCTTCTATTAAGTGTGCAACTTACTTTTCCACCAAAGAACTGTCAACAGCTGCCGGCTTTTCTCCGATGCACCTGTTGTCTTTCCTTGATTGATTTTTGAGAACTTGAGTTAATACTGAATTTAATCAGACTTTCTGATTAAAGGACTGTTTTGCTTCATTTTGTTTTTTTAAATAAAACACTTCTGACTGGTATAAAATGAGTTTCTGAAATACTGTTATCTTTCTGCTACTATCTTGTTGTGACCTAATTTTTCTCATTGGATGTAATCAACCTAAATATTCCTATATTTGGTAATACCCAATCCAATGCCTTAAACAAATTGGTTTAAAGAGCTGTGGAGAAATCAGCCCAGTCCTTTTCATCTTACATCCCAAAAGGTTGTGCCAAGCCAGGAGTTTAGTCTGTAAGATTCATTTAAGTGGTTAGTCTTGTTCTGATTATTTTCTAAACCATATGTTCAATTTACACAGGACTTTTTGATATGCTTTGCCAAGCCCCCCCCCGACAAGATATAAAAATTGTTTTCATGTGTCTGTGTGTGTTTAAAGCATTAGTTTGATTGCACAGATTGAAAGGTATTTGCTGTGGCATATTTGCAGTGAGGATAGGTCCGGTGTATTCTGCTCAAGGGCTGGGTATTTGGCTTTCATGCAGGCAGAAGCAACTCCCATTCCAGGCAGCTTGAGGCAAAGAGAAGAAGGAGAACAATGGAGAACTGACCTTCTCCCCGCCTTGTTCATCTGCCGCCTTTATATGCTTTTTTAAATACATTTATTTATTTTATTTATTTGTTTTTGGCTGTGTTGGGTCTTCGTTGCTGCGCGCGGGCTCTCTCTAGTTGTGGCGAGCGGGGGCTACTCTTCATTGCAGTGCGTGGGCTTCTCATTGCGGTGGCTTCTCTTGTGGAGCATGGGCTCTAGGCACACGGGCTTCAGTAGTTGTGGCATGCGGGCTCAGCAGTTGTGGCTCACGGCCTCTAGAGCACAGGCTCAGCAGTTGTGGTGCACAGGCTTAGTAGCTCCGCAGCATGTGGGATCTTCCCGGACCAGGGATCGAACCCGTGTCCCCTGCATCGGCAGGCAGACTCTCAACTACTGCGCCACCAGGGAAGCCCGTCGCCTTTATGCTTTTGATAGTTTTCTGGAGATGAAGAGGGATGATAGTTGCTAGAGATCTTTTCGCAAGTGAGGTGTAGTTCCTGTACATAAGCCGTGCCTGCTGACTCACCCAAATTATTAAACATGGAGCAAGACAAGCAGACAGGATTAAGTTTTATTGAACTGTAGTTACACGTTATTGTTACTGCACGGAGAAGTACCAATATGTCAACCTATTAAAAGCTATGGAAATTAAAATGTTCGTGTGTGTGTGTACAAAAGGCAAATGACAGGCAATGTGAAAATTACGGTGATCAGTTTACAACAACAAAAAATTAACATTCTAGTTTTCCAGCTTGTTTGATTAATCAAGCACATTTACTCCTGAATCCACAACATTGCTACAATTCAATTTGGACAAAATGCTATTGGAAATCAGCCAGTTTTTAAAACTGAAATGTTAAGGGTAGATTGTTAGCTCTACCAAAATTGGTGCAGATGAAGACAAAGAATGTATACTTAAGCTCAGGCAATGGTTCTGGGTTAGTGAGCAGCTAAGTACTTCTGCTGCTCTCCGTAGAAGTGGTGGAGGTTTAGAGCTTTACCTAAACCTGGCAGTATCCTTGGAAGGGAGTTCTGAGATTTAATTTAATAAACACTGAGAGCTTTCTATGGACCAGGCACTGTACTGGCTCTGGGGATTACAGAGGCAATTAACTGTCCCTGTACTCAAGGTGGTTAATGATCTAGTGTCATTTGTCTTTAAAAAATAGAAAGGGATAAAGAAAAAGCACCTGCATTTGTCATCTTGAGTAAATGTGGTAACCGTAACCAAAGTGATTTACTCAAGATTCAAATCCACAGTTTTTTTGGAGAAGGTGAATGTCAGATGCATTGTGGCTATCAGGCACACAGTAGGTGGTAAATAAACATGGTTGGTGTTTGTTAAGTATGACTTGAAGATACGAAGACTGATCTTAAATTTCATGAGGAAAAGAGTTTGCTTTACTATTAACGGGTTTTTAATCTACCCAATTTGTTTCTAATTATTCCTTTAAAGTACTAGTCTGACTAGTATTACAGAGTTTTAATCTTCCAAAATTTCACATGAGCCCTGCCTAATAATAGGCAATATTAATGTGAATGCAAGTTTGACTTTGGGAATCAGGCCATTGAAAACGTGCAGGAAAGACCTACCCAAATGCATAATGAAATGTGATTCTGGGCTTGAAAAACCAGTGATACTAATTTAAAGGATCATTTTGTTGATTTGCCATGTGATTTGAGATTTCATTTTAACAGGAACTATTTTGTTTTTAAAATATCCACTCAAACATGTTGGTCCTTTCATTACCAGACTTTTAGAAATAGCTTTCAATCTGGAAAAGCCCCAGTCACATGTCTGTGCTGGAACAAGGTTCATAATGCAGATAGTTCAAACTTGTCATATGACCCTTAGAAAACTGAATTGGATGGAGAGATAAGAGGTCCTTTTTAGCATTTCTTAATATGCAAAATTGCAAAACAAATTTTCCAAACTTGGTCTATTAAAGTATGAGTATTTTAAGTTGTTTTCAGACCATCTAGATAATTTAAAATCTCAGCTTTAAAAAAAAAATCTTAACTGATATTTGTTTTAAATAAAAATTGACTAGTGCCCCTTTATCTTAGCTACAGTTTTGAGAGAAAGCATTTTTTCATTTCAAAAGAAATGTTATAATTTCTATACTGGACTGCATTTTAAAATAAGGTGTAACATTTAGCTTTAGTTATTTTCATAACTACAGAGGGAAGTAGAGGGCTTTGCACGTAAGCAGTGCTTTTCATCAGCAGCTCTCCAGTTTTCTATCAAGCAGAATGACTCCCTCTGTTTGGTAAATAAGGAAACAGGTTTGGAAAAGTGAAGGGTTTTGGCCCAGACCCTCACAGTGAAGACTAAACCAGGCCCTCACTCTGTGCCCCGTCCGTCCTCCTAGAGGGTGGTCTCGCTGTCAGCTTCTCTTCTATATCTTTCCATGTCTGTGAAGTCACAGTCTGGCTCCATCTCTATCTTCACCTGTGGCACCATGAAGACTGGGCTCTGTGAGTAGCTGAAGGCAGGTGAAGCTGGACAGGAGATTTTGAAGTGCAGGGTGATGCTGAATGAGAAAAAGAAGAGGGAAGAACGATTTATCTAGGATTTGGTGTTTCTTAATGCTCTCCCCCAGAACAGGGTTCTAGTGCAAATAGTTCTGTCTTTGCTTTTGAACTCTTAACACATCACAGGAACTAGCAGTATCCTATCTGCTTGGCCTTCAGCTGTCACAATTACTGGTCTCACCCTTTTTCAACCTATTTTTCACATTGCTGCCAAAGTGAACTTTTTGGATCATGAACCTGACTGTGGTTCCCCACTGTTCAAAGGAGAGAATTCAAGCTCCTTAGCCTGGCGAGACAAGAGCTTTCTCTGCTCAAACTTCTGCCTCCTTGCTGTTTGCCCCGTCCATCCTGGGTTCTTTGCCTTGTGTCTGTGTGATATTTCAGGCCTTTTCTCAATACCTGCAGTGCCTTCTTTTCTCTCTTTTTTCTTTTACTCTGTACATCTGGAAGACTCCTATTTATTGTTCCCAGATTCTCTGGGTAAGGCAGAGTCCTCCCTTAGATGCCTGTCCTTTCTCTTATGTGTGCTCCGTTCTTGGCATGTGGTACACATGCCTGTCTTTCTATATTCCCAGAAGTTAAGCATCATGCCTGGTAGATCATGGATGCTTAATCTTTGTTGAACTAGATCATGTTGCTGAGGTTTTTCTTCACTGAAATGGAATCCTGCTATTTAGTTGTCTTTACTTCTATGTACTTTCATAGATTCAGTAAAACACCAGCATAGTTGGGAGGTGCCATCACTAGTTATGAAATTTTCTGCTTTTCTGACCTTGTCCCCTGCTTTGTGTACTTTAACAGGTTTTTGGAAGTGTCCTATCCTGGACCAAATTCTCTCTCCGTTAACTGAAATTAGAGCAATTAGAGATTTAATTTTGTGTAGGCTACCTTAAAATGAAACTAAGATAGACAGTGCTTTTCTCTTAACACATTTATTTATAAATATCTGTGGCATTAAGGGCATAGGAGCCCTGACTGGGGAGGTGGGATGAGAAGGCAGGCAGAGATGTCATTTGGACAAGCGACACAGTAGTCTTGGGCCTGCTGCTTAGGGAGGCTTATACTGGTGATAAATCTCTTCTCATCCTGGCAATGTGATAACAGCTTTGACATGTAACTCAGAAGATCCTATACATGTTTCCCCAAATCTCTCAAGTGAGTCCCATCTCCGTCTGGAGCCAGCTACCTCTAGTCTTGGGAAAGCCCGTGCTTTTACTGTCACATGTAGCACAGTGATTCTTGTCCAGCTTAGGGCACACTGTAGGAGTGGGACTGCCCCCACCATCTTCCCTAGTAATGACTGAGGCAGACTTTCTTGCCTCTGAATTCCTCTTTTCCGTCTTTGCTCCCCCCTTGTTTTCAATCATCAAGTAGTCCCACCTTTTTTGAGGGTGGCTTCTCATTAAGAACAGCAAGGAATCACATGGTTGGCATGGGAGTTCCTGGAACCTGGGCCTTGAATCCTTTCTTGACTGTTTTTATCTCCACTTGATCATTGATATTTAGTTAGCTTTCCTTGATACCCTTTCTGACCTTTGCATATTAAGCATGCTGTTATTTTACTCCACAGAGTATTAGAGTGCTTGGTGTTTTGATCCTTAGAGTTCATTCATCCTGGCTTTTAATAATAGATAGTTAAATCACATCTAGTTTCTGTTTCTCTTTTTCAATATTTACTTTCAATTTTCATTCTACTTAATATTTTGTAATAATTTCCTTTTCTAAAGTTCAGTACCTTTGTGTGTTGTAATCACATTATATCAATAAGAGGACAGATTTGTTACTTGACACTCAGTAATCAGGTCTGTGCCTTTGTGTCCTGTGGTGGACCAGCAAAGGCCTTTTACTGAGACACTGGTTAGCCGGGGAAATCCTAGTCCCTCTGCTTTCAAAGCCATTGCTTAGGCTCCTATCTAACACTCAGAGTCTTATCTCATGGCTGTTACCTTCGGTCGAGTTCTGAATCACTGAAGGAAGAATCAGAGTGAGTAACTCCAACTGGAAGATCTTTGTCCTGGCAGGAAAATTAAAGTGTCAGATGTGGAGCAGCTTTGAGAACTATTCTGGAGAAGACCCTCTTTCTCCAGTGCTTCCCTCACCCATTTCTTCTCCTTTCTATTCTCTAGCCCCGTGGCCAGTACTACACAAGAGGAATATAGGGGCCTCACAGAGATAGGTGGCTTCTGGTTCATTTATTCCTTCACCCAGAGGTGGGTGGGAGGCATGGCAAGGGCCAGGGAAGAATGAAGAAAGTTGAGGGGGGTATACAGATGAGAAGGGGGAAGGGCATGAGAAATTCAAAAGGAAGGAGGTACTTCTGGAGGAGAATGTAATGGGAAGCCCTTCCTTGAAGGGCCCTTGTGGGGGCTGGCAGGATCTCCAGTGTGGGCCTTTGGGGAAAGTGGCAAGCCCTTAGGAGCACCAGGGTCAGGACCCATGTTGGCATCTTTCAGACTACTCCCAGGATAGACTGTGTTGTCTTGATGACGAGACTATCCACCAATAGGAAGCTGAGGCTGGAAGCGGGTAAAGGCAGCAGTAAAATCCCCCAAGATCTTCATAAGCCACATCTGATCCTTCCCGGGCAGGTTCCCTTTCAACATGTGGAAGGTGCCTGTGATTCATACAGAATCACAGCCCAACGACTAGGACCTTGACTAATTTATAATCCCAGTGTGATGCTACTTGTTTTCCTAAAGGGGACAACTCAGCTTGGCTTTGAGCTCTCAATCATTTCAACAACCACTGGCAAACATGAGAGGCTCAGCAGGTCCTGTTTGGATCAGCGCAGTCTGAAACAATGCGAGAGGGGGCAAGGTGGTACCACAGGCATCTGAGGGCACTAGGGGTAAGGAGGGAAAGGGGGGGTTTGCCTAAACAAATGAAGATTGATCACTGAAGTCTACATGGTTTTGATTTGGGGCTTCCATATGGTTGGAGTTCCAGTTCTTGTAGCCCAGTTCTTGTTGAACTCTGCCTGGCCCAGGAGTCCTTTAGTATCTAGGACCAATAGATCTGAGTTAGAGATGAAAGTTTCTTGAGGAAGAGGTGGAGGATTAGTAGTAAGTAGGAAGGGAGAGACACCATGTGTTTTACTTACTGGCAACGCAGTGGATACCGTTTTGGGGATCTGATTGGACACTTTCCATGGGAATGTTTATAACTGAGGGAGGAGGGAACTGGGGCTGGAGAGAAACAGTGGGAAAAGCTGATAAATACCACCAATACAACAGTGTTGGCTTTCTTGCCAAGATGGAAAATACATGCGTCCACAGTGTGCAAACCACCATCTTCTTCATATCCAGACTAGACAGTGGCTGCTGCAATTACCCTGGGGCCCACTGAGGACTCTAGAAAGGACAGAACTCTTGCAGCAATGTTACTCATCAGAACAGTTTCAACTGTCGTGGTAACCAGTCACTTGGGAGTGAACCTCACACGATAGCTGAAGACGTGTATAAAATGAATTTATGTAAATTGAATCCCGTTTTTCCATTGAATATATCATATAAACCAGAGATGCTTTTTCCCACCCCTGAAATAGTTCCTGGCATGAGGTAGCCACTCAAATATTTATTGAATGAATCAGTGAAAGATTAATACTTGTCTTTAAAAGGCACTTAGACTCTCAGTTTCTTTTTTTTTTTTTTTTTTTAGTGGTACGTGGGCCTCTCACTGTTGTGGCCTCTCCCATTGCGGAGTGCACACGCAGGCTCAGCGGCCATGGCTCACGGGCCCAGCCGCTCCACAGCATGTGGGATCTTCCCGGACCAGGGCACGAACCCGTGTCCCCTGCATCGGCAGGCAGACTCTCAACCACTGCGCCACCAGGGAAGCCCCTTACTTTTTTTGTTTTTTCCTCTCTCTCTTTTTTTTTTTCTCAGTTTCTTTGTTCTCAGAACCTAACTTTGCAAATCATCTAACTCATCAACAAGGGGGAGTTCCCTGGTGGCCTAATGGTTAGGATTCTGGGCTTCCACTGCTGTGGCCTGGGTTCAATTCCCTGGTCAGGGAACTGAGATCGTGCAAGCTGTGCAGCACGGCCAAAAAAAAATCATCAGTGAAAAACATGTGAATGGGAATTATGGGCTTCTTACGTTCTGGGAAGAGGACAGTAATTAAGGACCAGGGGAATTTTGGCCTATCACTACCATCAGAAGATGGTTTAATCGTCACCAATCAGTCAGCAGGGGCTTGCCTATGAGCAGCTTTGATCTGCAAAAGGCAAGATTGCTAGAACAGTTCACAGTGGAGGCAGGGATGTGGGTTTGGGTCAAATTGGGAGAATGGGAGCCAGGCATGGTGTTAGGAAGGACATGGGCAGCTTAGTATGTTGGAAATGATCAGATTCAAAGTCGGAATGGTTTTCTTAGTTCCCTCCTAGACCTTTAGCCTATACGTCCATCTTGGGTGAGTCACTTCCCTTTTGGGGGACAGTTTCATCATCTGTAATGAACACTTGAACTAGACGATCTTTTTCACCAAAATTTTGTGATTTACTGTAAGTTCTGGACTGACTTCTTGTCTGTTGACTCCCTGAGTGTTTTGGGGTGAGATGGGAGGGGGCATGGGAGAAGAGAGGGGCAGATGGGGTGACTGAGACTGAGTGGTCCCAGGCATCTGGGGAATGTAGTCACCCTCCTTTCAGGAGGCCACGTGCGTCTTCCCCCACCTCTCTGCCCAGGACCCTACGGACAGGCCCAAGCAAGGCTTGTCCCCAGTCCTCTCACTTGCCCAGGAGTCCAGTCTACTAATGAGTCCCTATCAGACCCCTCCCCCTGGGCCCGCTCTGTTCTTTGGAGGTCAGTCCTCATAACCTCCTCCATGATGGAGCCGAGTCGTCTGCCCTGTCCCCTCAGGGACCTACACTGCTGTTGTAATGGCCCCAAGAGCCCACAGGAATGGGGGAAAATAGGCATGGCCAACTGACTTTTTCCTGGATGAGAGGGCTCGTTCACTGTGGCTTACCCTGAGGGTATTCATGTGAATAGACATGATCTCAGCACACCAGACTGACACTGGGCCCAGGCAATCGCTCCTGGCTACGTGAGAAGCCTCCCCACCCTGGCCGTGGCAGAGGTGGAGGGAGGGTCTCTTGATCCCTCCCATCAGCCCGGGCCTCACATCCTCCCCACCTCCTCGTCACTGTGCTCATGGGCCCCTTTCCTCTTCTTCTTATCTGCCTCCTTTTTCTCCTTCTCTGGAAGGATGTTGTCAATCCAGGCCAAATCATGCTGGGAGAAGATGAGGTCCAGAAGCCTTCGAACGATGATGAGGCCCAGGATCTGTGGTGAGAGTTCAGAGAAAACCATGGGCTCAAGGCCCCAAACTTGGGCACCATTTTTTTTCTCCCTCAGTCAGCTACGTTCAGGGACTTTTTCGGGTATCTTTGGGACATTCTCGAAGCTGCCCCAAACCACTGTTCACCTCCCACCCATCTTGGTTCCTCTCATCCAGCCTCCCCTCAGTTGAGTGGCGATGCCTACCAGTGACCCAGAGGCACAGAGCCTGTGACAGCTGAGGTGCAGAGTCAGATGGGGACCATGGGTGGAGAACTACAGTTATTCTTTAAATTAGTGGCTCTCAGACTTGAGCTTAGATCAAATCACCTGGCAGCTTGTTAATACCCACACTGCTAGGTGCTGGGTGAGTTTCTGACTCAGAAGGTCTGGGGGTGGGGCCTGAGATTTGCATCTCTAACAAGATTGCCAGGAGATGTTGAAGCCGCTGATTCAGGGATGACACTTTGAGACCAACTGTCCCCATGGCCCCATTTCTGAGAGCTGCCAATCTCTCTGCTAACAAACTGAATAAAGTATACTGGCATATCTAGAATTTTTAAAGGAAAGTCTAGAAAGTTTTGCTCTGTTCAGGATAAACAAAGGCAAAACATGTGCTCTTTGGAGAAGATTAAACACTGACTTTTAATAGATGCAACGGGTCCAAGTAGCTAGTTATGAATATTGTCCTTTCACCACCAAGAACTAGCCATTAGATGAGGTCAGGGAGAAAACCATCCAGCCGGATTTAACACTGGGTCCTCACTGACCCTGTGTCTTGGGAGCAAGCAGAGCTCGGGAGTTGGTCAGACCTGGTATGTAAAATTCCTGGCTCAGAAAACAGAGCATGGTTGCTAGGGGCAGGGGTAGGAAGAAGGGCTGTCACATAGGGACAACACAGAATTTTAGAGGTGATGGAACTATTCTGTATCATGACTGTGGTGGCGGAATCGCTACTCCGTGTTTTGTCAAAACTCATAGAACAGCAGAGTCAATTTTACTGCATGTAAATTTAAAAATATCAATATGAGGGAAGGTGTGAATCTTGGCTCTGCTCCTTCCTGGTTGTGTGACTTGAGTGACTCACACGTGCTCTCTGAGCCTCAGTTTTCCAGTCTGTAAAATGGTAGTTCTTTAGGGAAGGTGTGGGCTAAATGAAACAGCACTCAGTACATGCCAATTGTGACGATCCTTTCCCCTCCTCACCTCTGAAACCCATGAGGGCACTGTTGGGGAGGACCCGTTTCACTTTCCCTGGAGTGGTGGTTTTCAACCTTGGCTGCACATTTATGCTGACCTGTAGACTTGCTGTAAATACCAATGCCTGGGTTTCTCTAAGAGATTCTGACTTCATTGATTTGGGCTGAGGCCTGGGTGCGTGTGCTTTTAAAAAAGCTCCCAAGTGACTCTTATGAGCAGCCAGGGTCAAGAATCACTGACTCAGAACCCTGCCAGGATATTCCAGATCCTACTCTGTGTCCTCACTTTGGTCCCTAATCCAGCTCTGCAGGCTTTAGGGCCCACCTAGGGCTTCCCCCAAGCATTAACCCACAGTGCCCCCTCCCATTCCTCATGCTGCAGCAGGGGCCATGGGCGATCTAGGTGCCAGATGCAATAAGTTGTTGGCTTTTCTTCTTTTCACTTTTAGTTTTGGAATAATTTCAAACTTACACACAATTTCGAGAATAGTCAGAGAATGCTCACATACTTTCCCCAGCTCCTCCAAACAATGACATGTTAATGACATTGGACTTTGAAGTTCTAAATCTCTATTTCTAGCTCTCCCCATCCCATCCCCCCATGTATCTTTTCAAATTCAGTTATATTGAAGGGTGAAGAATTATATTTAGTGTAGATCTACTTCTGCACTTGGTTTGAATTTTGGCAGTGGGGAACTCAGTCTCCTTGTTGAATTTGCCTAGCTTCTCCATCGCACCCCAGAGTTGGCGAAGTTGGTTGGCTTTTGCATTCTCACTGAGCTGCCCTGACCTGAGCTGGGTGGAGGTGGGCGTGTGGGCTGTCACTACAGCATCCACCCACCACATACAACTTCCCTCCCCGTCTCTCCTCTCCATTCCACCACACCCCACCCCCACCCCAGCTCTACTTGGCCTGGAGTCACAACCCGAATCTTGATCTGTGCCTCCCTTTGTGACCCCGAGAGAATCAGGCCACTGTGGAGGAGAAGGCGAGGGTGGGTCTCCCCCAGGACACCTTCCCCATCTGAACCTGCTGAACATGAGGGGGAAGACTGCACTCATCTTACCATGACTGGGAAGATGATGGCGGCCACCGTAGACTTGAGGATCCAGAGCACAGCCAAGCACAGTATCTGCACCAGGGTGAAGAGGTGGATCCGGCGCAGGGGCACGTGCCGCAGGAAGGCATGGTCCGGCTGGTGCTTGGCCGGCATCAGGAAGAGTTTGCAGCGATCCCAGAACTGGTGAGGACAGAGGAAGGCTCAGCCAGGCCATGGGGACGCTGGTGGCCCTGCTGGGGGCTTGGGTCTGGTGAAGTGGGTGCTGCAGTGGGGTCTCATAGAGGGGAGCCCCTGGTCAGGCCTTACGAATGCAAAGGAAGGGGACTGGAGGTCTAGGAGGAGGTATGAGATCTTATGGTGGGGGAGTGCTGAGCCCTTGGTGAGGGCTACAGCCCTGGCACTGGCCCCAGTAAACATTGCCCACATTCAGGGAAAATGCAGCTTAACAGCAACACAAGCTATACAAGACGTCTGGTGTATCATGGTAAATAAAGAAAAAAACAAAACAATGTTTTCTTCTGTGCAGATTGCCTGAGAGAAGAGAGAGGTGTAGTGAAATGCTCATAGGAGTCAGCTCGATCTGGGTTTTGAATTCTGAGCCTCGGTTTCCTCATCTGTAAAATGAGGATTAGAGGACCTAAGGGGAGAGCCTTACCTGGATGCCATTCAGGGAGGCCACACCCATGTAGAGGAAGACACCATACAGCACTGGCAAAGGGATGTACTGCAATGAGAGAGGGAAGCAGAGCTCTGGACTGGGCCTCTGCCCAAGGCAGGCTATTGGCCACCCTGTTCAGGGTGACTGTCTGCTGAGCCACAGAGGCAGCCTGGTCAGCCTCGGCTTTCTCCAAGTGGTGAAAGAGCTGGATGTTTGGAGGAATGAAGTGTCTGCTAGCAGATCTGGAGCCAGAGTGTCACTGGGGAATGAGATGGTCTCTGGGGCACTCCTGCCCTCTTCTCTAGCCCAGTGGACAGTTGCTCTCCCAGCCTGGTCCTCCACGCCCCCCTTTAGGCCCTGCAGAAGCCATGTGGTCTGGCTGAAGATATATCTTCTGGAACATGGCAATTCTCCACAGACTGCTCATTCCTGCCAGCCCCTTCCCACCTCCAGTGCCAGCTAAGGGCCCCCCCCAACCCAAACCGCATTGCTCAGCTTGCAGGGGGCTGGGGACCTTTGATGAGCTGAACTACTAATGAGTGGGGAGCACCTGCTGATGAACAAAGCTCATGCATCATATATGATCAGGTAAAAGAGTCAACAGAAGTATACGAAGTAACCCCTACTGGCTGACAACCAACTGCTGATGGTTTGGTGGGTATCTCTCCTTCCCATCATGCTCACAGGTAGTTTGTTGGCTTTTTCAAAAGTTGGATCATGTCACTCATACTGTTCTACAGTCATCACTGTGACTCTTTAGAAGACTTCTGAAGTATGTCTCTCCAAGCTGAGTCTTGGCTTCTTTCATCCTTCCCTTTGCCTGCACCCGTGGCTCACCACTGCAAGCAAGGCTGCTCTGCTCGCTCCCAGGGCAGCTGTGCTGAACACTTGCGAGAACACAAAGTACCATATCCAACTTTTAGAAGCCATTTAAGGATGTTGGCAAATCCAAACAAATCAATAACCTCTCGTTTAAAATAAATTAGGCTGTGTTCATTTTTTAAACACAAAGCATGATTTGGACCCATATGCTATAAAACTTAAACTACAACACTTGAATTTAAAGAAAGGAAATCTGGGCCTATTGCATCATTCCATTTGTACATGGCTTATGACGTTTTTGCCTAATTATGAAATAAGGTAAAAATTTCAACCCATCAACAGACTATTGTTTTAATAAGATATATATGTATATACAAAATGGACTATTATTCTATTACACAGCCATAAAAAATGAAATATTGCCATTTGCAGCAACATGGATGGACCTAGAGAATATCATACTAAGTCAGACAAAGACAAATATTTTATGATATCACATATGTGAAATCTAAAAAAATCATACAAATGAATCTTTATACAAAATAGAAACAGGGACTTCCCTGGTGGTACAGTGGTTAAGACTCCATGCTCCCAATGCAGGGGGCCTGGGTTTGAGCCCTGGTCAGGGAACTAGGTCCCACATGCATGATGCAACTAAGAGTTCACAAGCCACAACTAAGGAGCTGGCGAGTCGCAACTAAGGAGCCTGTGAGCCGCAACTAAAGAGCACACCTGGGACTTCCCTGGTGGCGCAGTGGGTAAGACTCCACCTGTCAATGCAGGGGACACGTTTGAGCCCTGGGCCTGGAAGATCCCACATGCCACGGAGCAACTAAGCCCATGTGCCACAACTACTGAGCCTGTGCTCTAGAGCTCGCGAGCCACAACTACTGAAGCCCACAAGCCTAGAGCCTATGCTCCGCAACAAGAGAAGCCACCACAATGAGAAGCCCATGCACTGCAACAAAGAGTAGCCCTTCCTCGCCACAACTAGAGAAAGCCCGTGCACAGCAATGAAGAGCCAATGCAGCCATAAATAAATAAATAAATTTATTTTCAAAAATTCATATTAAAAAAATAAAGAGCATGCCTACTGCGACTAAGACCCGGTGCAACCAAATAAATAAGTAAATAAATAACTTTTTAAAAAGCAAAACAAAACAGAAACAGACTCACAAAGAAAAGAAACTTAGGGTTACCAAAGGAGAGAGGGAGGGGAAGGAATAAGTTAGGAATATGGGGTTAACAGATACATACTACTATATATACAATAAACAACAAGGCTTTACAGTATAACACAGGGAACAATATTTGATATCTTGTAATAACCTGTAATGGGAAAATAATCTGAAAAAATAATCTGTACTAATCAGCCTCAAAGTGTGGGAGCAATTAACAGAGAAATAAAATCTTAAAAGACTAAGCTATAGGGGCTTCCCTGGTGGTGCAGTGGTTAAGAATCCGCCTGCCAATGCAGGGGACGTGGGGTCGAGCCCTGGTCCGGGAGGATCCCACATGCCGCGGAGCAACTGAGCCCCTGTGCCACAACTACTGAGCCTGTGCTCTAGAGCCTGTGAGCCACAACTACTGAAGCCTGCTCACTGCAACAGAGTAGCCCCCGCTCGCCACAACTAGAGAAAGCCCACATGCAGCAACGGAGACCCGAGGCAGCCAAAAATAAATAAATAAATAAATAAATTAGTTTTAAGAAAAAGACCAAGCTATAATCTGTAACAACACAAATTTAAGATGGCTTAAAACTTCCCTTTCACCCTAATGAGTGTGAAAACCACATCAAACTGAGTTGTCTTAGTTTATATTTACCAGTCACTGATTATCAAGTCACCTCATTATCAAGCCTAGGAAATTGTCTCCAGTCTTGTCATTTGCAGGCTGAAGCAGCTTTCTCAGAAAATCCCAATGGCCCATGACATCACAAGTGACAGTGCTGTGATCTAGAATCCTAGATTAATCGGTGCAAATCTTTCTTGGATCTCCAGGGAAAGGCCCTTTTCAAATATTAGTGACACAGTCAAGTGGCAAAAAGGTGCCTCTGGTGTCAGCTTTATACCACCTGCTAAAGCAATGAACAAGGATCACAGCCCTACAAACATAAGGACATCACAGCCTTCCCATATAATTTGAGGCTGAGATCATGAGAACAACATGGGGACAGAGGTGGCACTTCCACATGATCAGGAGTTCCTCTGAGGCAGAATACAGTAATCCACAGTCTTAATGAGCTGTGGTGAGTTGCAGGCAAAAAAAGGAAACAAAACAAAAAACCTTTGGGGATTGGGATGAACTGAGAATCCGCAGAACTGAGTGAGTGTGTAAGTCATTTATGCTGCCCATCAGATACATGGTCACTTCATCCCTCAGTGCCCTCGTTTGGCAAGATAACCAAATATTTGCAAATTGGTGATGGAAGGACTGAAGATTATTGTTAGGGGAAACACTGACTGAAGCCGCCCGCCCTGGCCAGGCAAGATAGTAGCCACTCGCGTGAGTCATCTTAGGACAGGAGGTCCTGGTAAGGAACGAGGAACTAATAAGCTACCACCAACAGGAAGAATTCGGGAAAGTTCAAAGGAGAGAGGAGACACCAATCCATATGTCTTACCAATCTCCCAGAATCCTCACTGGAATCATCTTGGCTGACCGATGCGCGCGCCACCAAGAAGTTCCCTGAGTCAGAATGATTGGCCAGAGACAACACGGAAACTAACCCAATCACCATAAAACCTGAGACTTTATGTGGCAGAAAAGTTCTCCTGGGTTCCCTTACCCTGCTGCTCTCTGCCCGGGCGCCCCTTCCCAATAAAGTCTCTTGCTTTGTCAGCATGTGTATCTCCTCAGACAATTCATTTCCACATGTTAGACAAGAGCCCACTCTTGGGGCCCTGGAAGGGGTCCTCCTTCCTGCAACATTATCACTGATCCTCTAATAAACATCACTGTATCTAATATCAGTCTAACCATCCATTGATACGGAGAGAGGAGTGGGGGGTGATTTTGTTCCTTGCTGCTCAAAGTGTGATCTTTGGACCAGCATGATTTGGTACCATTGGTGAGTTTGTTAAAAATGCAGAATCTGGGGGACTTCCCTGGTGTTCCAATGGTTAAGACTCCATGCTCCCAATGCAGGGGGCCCAGATTTGATCCCTGGTCAGGGAACTAGATCCTGCATGCTTCAACTAAAGATCCCGAGTGCCGCAACTAAGATCTGGCACAGCCACATAAATAAATTAATGTTTTTTTTTTAAAAAAATGCAGAATTCGGCACCCCCCCCCCCACAGACCTACTGAGTCAGTATCTTCATTTAACAAGATTCCCAGGTGATTTTTACTTTTTTTTTTTTTTTTTTTTTTTTAATTGCGGTACGCGGGCCTCTCACTGTTTGTGGCCTCTTCCGTTGCGGAGCACAGGTTCCGGACACGCAGGCTCAGCGGCCATGGCTCACGGGCCTATCTGCTCCGCGGCACGTGGGATCCTCCCGGACCGGGGCACGAACCCGCGTCCCCTGCATCGGCAGGCGGACTCTCAACCACTGCGCCACCAGGGAAGCCCTCCCAGGTGATTTTTAATACACATTTAAAAAAATTTTTAACATTATTATTGGAGTATAATTGCTTTACAATGGTGTGTTAGTTTCTGCTTTATAACAAAGTGAAATCAGTTATACATATACATGTATCCACATATCTCCTCCCTCTTTCGTCTCCCTCTCACCTTCCCTATCCCACCCTTCTAACTGGTCACAAAGCACCAAGCTGATCTCCCAGTGCTATGTGACTGCTTCCCACTAGCTATCTATTTTACACTCTCTCACCTTGTCCCAGCTTAGCCTTCCCCCTCCCCATGTCCTCAGGTCCATTCTCTAGTAGGTCTGCATCTTTATTCCCATCTTGCCCCTGGGCTCTTCATGACCTTTTTTTTTTTTTTTTTTTTTTTTTAGAGTCCATATATATGTGTTAGCATACGGTATTTGTTTTTCTCTTTCTGACTTACTTCACTCTGTATGACAGACTCCTCTAGGTCCATCCACCTCACTACAAATAACTCAATTTCGTTTCTTTTTATGGCTGAGTAATATTCCATTGTATATATGTGCCACATCTTCTTTATCCATTCATCTGTCGATGGACACTTAGGTTGCTTCCATGCCCTGGCTATTGTAAATAGAGTTGCAATGAACATTGTGGTACATGACTCTTTTTGAATTATGGTTTTCTCAGGGTATATGCCCAGTAGTGGGATTGCTGGGTTGTATGGTAGTTCTATTTGTAGTTTTTAAGGAACCTCCGTACAGTTCTCCATAGTGGCTGTATCAATTTACATTCCTACCAACAGTGCAAGAGAGTTCCCTTTTCTCCACACCCTCTCCAGCATTTATTGTTTGTAGATTTTTTGATGTTGGCCCTTCTGACTGGTGAGAGATGATATCTCATTGTAGTTTTGATTTGCATTTCTCTAATGATTAATGATGTTGAGCATTCTTTCATGTGTTTGTTGGCAATCTGTATATCTTCTTTGGAGAAATGTCTCTTTAGGTCTTCTGCCCATTTTTGGATTGGGTTGTTTTTTTTTTGATATTGAGCTGCATGAGCTGCTTGTAAATCTTGGAGATTAATCCTTTGTCAGTTGCTTCATTTGCAAATATTTTCTCCCATTCTGAAGGTTGTCTTTTTGTCTTATTTATGGTTTCCTTTGCTGTGCAAAAGCTTTTAAGTTTCATTAGGTCACATTTGTTTATTTTTTTAAAATTTCCATTTCTCTAGGAGGTGGGTCAAAAAGGATCTTGCTGTGATTTAAGTCATAGAGTGTTCTGCCTATGTTTTCCTCTAAGAGTTTGATAGTGTCTGGCCTTACATTTAGGTCTTTAATCCATTTGCAGTTTATTTTTGTGTATGGTGTTAGGGAGTGTTCTAATTTTGTTCTTTTACATGTACCTGTCCAGTTTTCCCAGCACCACTTATTGAAGAGGCTATGTTTTCTCCATTGTATATTCTTTCCTCCTTTGTCAAAGATAAGGTGACCATATGTGTGTGGGTTTATCTCTGGGCTTTCTATCCTGTTCCATTGAGCTATATTTCTGTTTATGTGCCAGTACCATACTGTCTTGATTACTGTAGCTTTGTAGTATGGTCTGAAGTCTGGGAGCCTGATTCCTCCAGCTCTGTTTTTCTTTCTCAAGATTGATTTGGCTATTCGGGGTCTTTTGTGTTTCCATACAAATTGTGAATTTTTTTGTTCTAGTTCTGAATACACATTAAAATTTGAGAAGCCCTGGAACAGAACTCTACTGGAGGAACTGGTACAAAAATAGGTGAGGTTAATAAGTGATATAGAAAAATTAATAAAAATAAAACCACTAGTAACTAGGATCCAACTTGCACCCCCTAAAAATGTAGCATCGGGGGACCTCTCTTCTGTTGGCTACATAAATAAGAATTAAAAATTTCAACTAAAGTATGGTCTTGGGGAGACAGCTCTCTAATGTAAGTTCTCTATGAGTCTAGTACTTGGCTATGCCTAATTTGACAGAACTAGGCAAACTTACAGTTGCAAAAAGTTTAACAAGTTTTATGGAAAATTTTCTTGATTGGAAATAAATTCTGAGATTAAATCTAAGAATTCAGATCTGGATTAAGTTGTATTTTTCTTTAACTGGCTATACCAAATATCTCTCCTTTACCTAAAATCAATCTAATATTTAGTACTGGTGTCAGCTAGTGATAATGCTTTAATCACCTAACAATTTTGAAAGCATTGATATATACCTTGATACAATCAAATCAGAAATCTTAAATCTTATGATCAATAAAAATCTAGATGTCTTCCATGCTATAAAATTTATCAAATAGATTAGTGGTTAAATAAAATGATTATATATATATTTCCTCTCACTGTAAAAGAACATGAGCAGGCAAATTTTTCATATCCTTTTGTGACTGAATGCAAAGACAATATCAGAGCATTTGGAGCTATAATAAACCCCAGAAAAACTTTTTCATGACAGCCAAAGCAATAATGAATATTTCCCCATATCTGGCATCTTATCCTATTTCTAGAGCCCATTTAGGTTTTTTTTTGGCTGTGCTGGGAGACTTACAGGATCTTAGTTCCCTGCTAGGGATCGAACCCCGACCACTGCAGTGAAAGTGCCAAGTCCTAACAAACCACTGGACTGCCAGGGAATTCCTCCATTAAAAAAAAAATTTATTTATTTATGTTTGGCTGCTTTGGGTCTTCGTTGCTGCAGGTGGGCTTTCTCTAGTTGCGGTGAGTGGGGGCTACTCCTCATTGAAGTGCTTGGGCTTCTCATTGCTGTGGCTTCTCTTGCTGTGGAGCACGGGCTCTAGGCGTGCGGGCTTCAGTAGTTGTGGCGCACGGGCTTAGTTGCTCCGCGTCATGTGGGATCTTCCCAGACCAAGGCTCGAACCCGGGTCCCCTGCATTGGCAGGCGAATTCTTAACCACTGCACTACCAGGGAAGCCCCCGCCATTTGTTTTTATAAGATGCATAAATTAATACAGAAATACAGTCTACAGCTTGGAAGTTACAACATTTGTGCCGAAAACTGCAGCAGGGGACTTCCCTGGTGGCGCAGTGGTTAAAACTCCGCGACATGATCTGTCAGTGGCCCTTTCCCTTAATGCCTTCAGAAGGCTTTCCTTTCTTGAATTAAGCTAAGTTGTAGTCACCCAGTCTTTTGCAGCTATTTTTCCCTTTGAATATCTTTTTACAAGCTCATTCGCGGTAAGCTTGTAAAAAAAAAACAAAGACTAAAGAACCATGATGTTAATTGATTTGTTTACAATGGAAAATATTTCTGGCTTGAGAACTGGTGCTGGGCACAACCAAACAGGTTTGAGTTTGGGTATTTTTTTAACGGATGTTTCCATTTTGCAGGAAACAGATTGTATACGGGGTGGGGGGCAGGCATTTTGTTTATTTAAAAGAGTATTTTAAATGGCCAGGGAATGTCTACTTTTGCGGAGAGGCTGCCAAAGAGCCATTGCGCCTTAACCAACCCCCACACCCCCGCCCTGGCAAATTCATATGTTAAAGTCTTAACCTCTAGTACCTCAGCGTGTGACTGAATTTGGAGATAGGTCCTTTAAAGAGGTAATTAAGGTAAAATTAAGTCATATGGATGAAGCCTAATTCAATACAACTGGTTCTTATAAGAAGAGACACAGGACACATTACATAGGACACAGACGTGAACACAATGAGGAAAGACCATGATCTACTTCTAGAACATAAGCGTCTATTGTTTAAGCCACCTAGCTTGTGGCCTTTTGTTATGGCACCCAGAGCAGCCTAATACAACAGGTGAGTGGCTGGAATGGAAAGCCTTTGTGGGGGACCCATGACTCCATTGCTATCATCTCTTCCAGCTGACCTGGAAGGACATGAGCAAGAGGGGCTTCTAACAGTGTGGGAAAAAGTCACTTATGCGCCCAAGACATCCAAGACAGAGGAGCAGAAAACAGGCCCCAAGAACAATGACAGAAGCCTCCCTCCCCCCTGCAAGTTTTCAACTTCAGAAAACAGGTGAGCAAGGAGGCCATAAACCACAACGTGGAGACACAACCAGCTTGAGAAGCTACTGATTTAAGCAAGGATGGATATTGGCAGAAATGTCTGTGGGAAGGGTCCTTCAGAAAGGTGAGGGTGGACCCTGGGAGGGGTGGGAAAGAGCAGTGAGGATGGCCTGGTGCTGATAATAAAGGATGCAACATTATAGAAAACAGTAATAACGATGAAACCTGTCTGGCCTAATAGGATCCTGCCTTTTTAGGGGCCTCGTGGGGAGGCTGTTCCCCGCTCTGAGGCATCGGCTCAGTGCCTTCTCAGGCGGACAGGGCCCTAGCAGAGGGTGCAGAGCCTCACCTGCAGGATGGGAGCCAGGAAGACAGAGATCCCTGTCAGGATGAAGACAATGGTGCCAGTCACTCTCTGTTCCCTGGCAGGAAAGAACACATGGTCAGGGTGGATTGGGAGATGCTCCATGACCATTCCAGCCCTCTGTGGGCACTTGAAGGTTGTGTCCGAGGCTCTGGCCTCTGCCTTGCTGCCCCATTCCAGAGAGTAAACCAGTGACCTGAGGACCAGCTGCCCGGCACATGGGAAGAGAGGGAATCCGACTGGGGTGAGGGCATTTGTAGGGGTGTTCAGGAGGTTACCCAGTGCAGTGGCTAACAGGGGGTGCTTGAGCCAGACCAACTTGCGTCGAATCCTGGCTCTGCCACTTACTAGCTGTGTGGCATCGGGCAAGGCCCTAAATGTCTTCAGCATCAGTAGAACATAACTAATGGCGCGCACCTCAGGGGTTGTTGTGAGGATGAAGTGGGATATGAAGTGCTTATTATCCCTGCCCTTTGATTATAATAAGATCCCATGCTTGTGGGGCGTGACTGATGAGGATTTAGGGGAAGGGGGCCTGGCTGCCGGCAGAGCAGGTATCAGGGGCTGGAGGGCAGGTATGTTTTCTGGAGTGCTCAGAGCCAGGCACAAATGCACGGGAAGCTTGGGGCTCTGGGGCAGCTTGCTCAGGCCCAGCCATCTGGGGCTCAGGGGTTGGGGAGGGCACCCTGCCCTGACCATAGGAACCTTGCTCCGGGCCGGCTGGGCAGCCCAGGAATTCCGAGGTAGTGAGGAGAAGCTCTTAGGACAGCCAAGTATGAGAATGCCAGGGTCTGATGTGGGCTCACCCCAGAGGTCCTAAGGGGTGGAAGGTGCGCTTCCCTGCCTGAAACATGCGCATGAGAGGAGGGGCGAGTGAAGGAACAGGAAGTGACAGGCCATGGGCCACAGCCCAGGGGGTGGGAGTGGTCCTGGAAAGGCTTTCTGGAGGAATGGAGATTGAGCAGGACCCGAACCCTGCTTTTGGGGGATTTGGGGGACGGCATGGCTAGGGAGTCTTGAAGAGGAGACAAAGAGTCAGGTCAGAAGGGGCTCTGTGGGAACTCTTGAGCAGCCTCAGCCTATACAGGTGAGAGGTGAGAGCATGTGTAGGGGCTGGGGTGTACTGACTGGAATCTATTAAGAACAAAGCACCACTTAAAACTGACTTTTCATCTTCCTCTTCCCTCCCTTCAGGGATATCACTCCTATCCCTGTGGTTCCTGGGTTGTCAGAGAAGGGGCCCTACTCACCCAAATACCTTGATGGTAAGAAAAACCTGCCCCCAACCTGACCACTCCTGCCCAGGTGGTCCTCAGGCCCTGACCACCACCTACCTGACCCCCAGGAACTGCGGCTGCTCCCCAGGGGCGCTGGTCTCCGTCTCCATCCTGAGGCTGTCGATGTGGGCAATGGAGATGACCGTGGCAGCCACGTACCAGGGGAGCCCCATGAAGGAGCAGAGAGCCATGAGGACGCCCACCCAGAACAGGTCCAGATGGTAGCCAGCAGCCTTCTGCAGGGGCAGAGTGGGAGGGGGGAAGCTGTCTAGGGAGCCTGTTCCCAACCACCAGCTGGGGTGGGGTGGGGGAGACAGAACTCTCCCAAGGCAGCCACTCTGTGCAACATGTTTTGAGGGCTCCCCGTGGGCTTCTATACAGTACTCTGAGAGGACTGCCACCCTGAGGTGATCAGGCCTCCCCAACCCCAGGGTTTGGTGAACCAGGGGACTGATGCAGGGAAGGGAGGAGAGGGGTGTTCAGGCTTGGAGGGGTCCTTGGGAAGAAGGTCTCCTACACAGCAGCCCAGTATCTCTATGATTCCCTAATGAGGGGTCCCAGGTGGGGCAGGCCTAGACCAAGCCTAGAGTGATCCAGGTTGGGATGGGGGAGAGAGTAGTCTGAATCTCCTCAGACTCAGAGGCAGGGAGGACAGCTGGCCGGGGCCAGAAAGGCTAAGGATGCTCCTCTGCCTTATGGTTCTGGGTCAAAATGCCCTTGTTAGGATCTGTTCAGACTCCCAAGTTCACTTTCAGGAGACAGAGCGGGAGGGTCACTTTGGGAGAAGCAAGGAGCCGTGCCCAGTGGCCCATCCTGGGCTTGGTCCTGGTCCTTGGAGCCTCCCCGCTGGCCCTTCTGGCCTTACCCACATCTGGAGGTCACATTCTCCCCACCCCTGGAACTCCAGTCTTCTGCCCTATTTTGCTTCACACATGGCCCAACATTTTGAAAGAAGCACCTCCTCCCTCCTTCATTCCTTCTGACTCTGTGGAAAGAAAGAGATTGTGCCCCTCCTCCTAGCACCAGCCTTACCCTCAGCTTGTTCTCCTTCCGGTTGACTATGACGGCCGTGATCTGCTGGTCCATGAAGATCAGGATGGTCACCAGCAGGGCGGGCAGGATGCTTACCAGGTACACCCACCACGGGTTCTTCCCAAAGGGGGCCACGAACCAGCCTCGGTCAGGCCGCGTGGGCTGAGCAGAGCAAAGGAGAAGGCCCTTTTCTCTCTCCCTTGTCCCGGTGCACTTGTTGTCTGGCCCGCTCTCCCAGACTTCCTGCTATTCCCACACCTGGGGTACTTTTCAAGTGCAATCTTATCCCTTAAAGACATTAGGCACCTGCATCTTTAAAGAGACCCCGGAGGCACAGACTTGGGAAGGGCGTGGTGTCTACAGAGCAAAGGAGATGATTTGTTGCAGCTGCCATGGGCTTGTTTGGGGAACAGGGAGGTGCAGAGTCAGGGGCATTGGTAGAGAGCTTGTGGTCACTAATTGCAAAAGATGTTAACAAGAAATGGAAATGAGGCCCAACAGCAAGAAAAAAGAAAATGATGGGCCCAGTGCCTGATGCTTTCTGCCTCTTCTCTGAGTCATCTGTCTGGGGAGGTTATAGAATTGTCTGTAAAACACGGAACATTAATTTAGACTTGTACATTAAGAATAAAGGATTATCTGTGCAGAAGCTGGGCTGAAGTTTATCTTTTGTTTACTTCAGAGAAAGAAGTACTTTAAATTTCAAGGCCAACATGAGTTTTATGAGATGTTTAAGCTGAAATAATATTTCAAAGGTCAAGCCCTCAAAGGCAGGGAGGGTCAGTTCTAGAACCTGTACCTCCCAGTCCAGTTTAGACGGGTGGAGCTCCTTCTGAGGGAGCAGGGCTCAAGCGGAGCTACAAACAAATGGCACCAAATCTAGACTAATGGGAAATTCTGAAGCAGTGGTTCCCAAACTTAAGCAGGCCCCAGAATCTCCTGGAGGGCTTGTTAAATTCAAAGCCCTGAACCCCACCCCCAGACTTTCTGATTCCATGGTTTCGAGTGGGGCTGATAATTTGCATTTCTAACAAGTTCCCAGATGAGGGCGAGATGCTTGTCTGGGGACCACACTTTGATGATCATTGCTTTGGTTTTTTTGTGTTTTCTTTTTGTTTTTGGCCTCGCCGCGTGGCTTGCAGGATCTCAGTTCCCTGACCAGGGAATTAACCATGGCAGTGAATCCTAACCACTAGGCCACCAGGGAACTCCCCGAGGATCACTGTTTTAAAGGATCATTTTCAGCAGATGGTCCAACTTGTAGACTGCCATGAGTGAGGGAATTGTAAACCTTTAAGTGGAAATCAAGGGGCTTCAGCTGGGCTGGAGAGTAGATTCCAGCACCTTCCCCATCCTGTGGCTACACAGCAGGAGTTCATTGTGGATATATCCTCAAACCACTATCTCAAAGGACCGCCCCCAGCAGGCCGTGTGAGAAGGGTGGAGCATACAGAGAACCCACGTGGTCGCTTGGCTGAGCACATAAAAATTTGATCAGCATAGAGGGGAAAGGATCTGCAGCTGGTGGGCAGGCAGAGAGAATGCACAGAGCAGGGCCCCTGGGCAAACCTTGATGACGCTTGGCACGAGCAGCTTGGGGGTTGCCAGGCCAAAACAGGCATCAATTCCACAGAACAGCAGGATGGAGAAAATGATGGAAAAGTCAGCTACTAGGGCCCGAACCTGCAGAAAAGAGATGAGCAAGTCAGAGAAGCTCTTGCCCACTCCGGGCAGACCTTGTCCTCCAATAGTGAAGAGGAGAGCTGCTGAGAGCTTGAGCTCCAGAGTCAGAAGACCCATCTTCAGCTATCTCAGAGAATGCCAGTCACTCACTAAGTTGGATGAAGCTGGTGACACTCCCACCCATCACTTTTCATTTCCAATACTTGGTTTTCCAAGACCTTTGTGTTTTTACCAAACTGATGGCTGTGAAATGGTATGATCTCATTCTTCTCTGCAACACTAAATTCCAGGTGGCAACATGGCACTTTGTAAGTATAAATTTGAGGGGAAAAAAAGGTGGTGATAAAAGGATATGACACTAACATGAATTTTATTTCATCCTTCAGGCAATAGATATTCTCAGATGCAGTCACTGTTCTGGAATTTTTATATAAAAGGCAACTTAGGGATATGATCTGGTTGGAAGTTGGAAGGAAGGGAGGGAATTTGTCTTGAGGATACATTCGTGTTGCAAGTACGCTATTTTTTCTCAGTTTGTATTTTGTAAACCTTCCCAAAAAGTCTTATTTATTCTTTACAAAATATTGGCAAAAAAATTCAATTATTCATATCAAAGATATTTTTCATCATCAGCATTAGTATTATTGCTGGTAGTAGTAGTAGTAGAATATTTATTTGAGATGGCTTTAGAAGAGTGCTCATGGGGTTTCTGTTAGAAGAGCATTGCTAAAAATCTTCCCAGTACCCCTCCTCATTTCATAACTGTTGCTCACACATGCAAGTGCTGTTTTGATTAATAAACGCTTTATTCTAGCCACAAAACAGTTAGAAAATGAAATTAAAATAGCAGTTAGCATTTACAATAGGTAAAAAAAAAATCAAGTACCTAGGAATAAATCTAATAAAAAATGTGCAAGACCTCAAGATCAAAACCTACAAAATATTATGAAGAGAAAAAAAAAAAAGACCTTAATAGAGACTTCCCTGGTGGCACAGTGGTTAAGAACTCACCTGCCAACGCAGGGAACATGGGTTCAAGCCCTGGTTCAGAAAGATCCCACATGGCCGTGGAGCAACTAAGCCAGTGCACCACAATTACTGAGCCTGCGCTCTAGAGCCCACGAGCCACGACTACTGAGCCCGCGCACCTAGAGCCCATGCTCCGCAACAAGAGAAGCCATCGCAATGAGAAGCCCTCGCACTGCAACGAAGAGTAGCCCCCGCTCGTCACAACTAGAGAAAGCCGTGTGCAGCAATGAAGACACAACACAGCCAAAGATAAGTAAATAAAATAAATAAATAAAAGACCTTAATAAATAAATAAAAGACCTTAATAAATATACCATATTCAAGGATTAGAAGACTCAGAATTTGAAAGGTGTAAATTCTCCCCAAACTGACATTTAGAGTCAATATAATTCTATCAAAATTCCAATAAGTTTTTATTTTGGTGAAATTTAAGATTCTAAAATTTATGTGGAAATACAAAGGGCCAAGGCATTATTGAAAAAGGAGGACAAAGAGGGAAAGTTTGGTCTGTAAGATATACAGACTTATTATCAGTTTTAGAAATGAAGACTGTGATATTGGCATACAAATAAATCAGTGAAACAGAATAAAGAACCTTGAAACAGATCCCATCACATGTGAACATTTGATATATGGCAAGGGAAGCACTGCAGAGTAGTGGGAAAAGAATGGTCTTTTTTTTAAAAAAAAAGTGCTGGCAGGGAGATCAGCTCAGACGGTAGGATAGGGAGGGTGGGTGGGAGGCTCAAGAGGGAGGGGATATATGTATGCATATAGCTGATTCACTTTGTTGTACAGCAGAAACTAACACAACATTGTAAAGCAATTATACTCCAATAAAGATGTAAAAAAAAGTATAAACATAATGTACACATTAAACTTATATAATGTTATAAACCAATGTTACCTAAGTAAATAAAAATTCCTCTTTAGTTTGTAAAAAATAAAATAAAATTTAAAAATGCTGGAACAATTGGCTATCTAAATAAAAAAGAAACACTCTCTCACACTATATGTCAAAAGCAATTCTGGTAGATTATAGATTTAACATGAAAGGAAAAACAATGAAGCTTTTAGAAGATACCATAGGAGAATATCTTCTATCTAATATTTTCTTTGAGGAAAAATTGGATATATTTGATTACAGTGAAGCTAAGAATTTCTATTAATCAAAAGATACCATTAAGAAAGTAAAAAGGCCAGTCATAGAGCAGAAGATATTTACAACACATATGATCACAAAAATGTTTCTATCCAGAATATATAAAGAGTTGCAAGAAAAAGACAACCCAGATGAAAATGTGCAAGAGATTTAAACAGGCTCTTACAAGAAGAAAGTCAGTGGTCATCTAGAGTCTGTCATACAGAGTCAAGTAAGTCAGAAAGAGAAAAACAAATACTGTATGCTAACACATATATATGGAATATTTTTAAAAAAAGAAATGGTCATGAAGAACCTAGGGGCAGGACAGGAATAAAGGTGCAGACGTACTAGAGAATGGACTTGAGGACACGAGGAGGGGGAAGGGTAAGCTGGGACAAAGTGAGAGAGTGGCATGGACATATATACACTACCAAATGTAAAATCGATAGCTAATGGGAAGCAGCTGCATAGCACAGGGAGATCAGCTCGGTGCTTTGTGACCACCTAGAGGGGTGGGATAGGGAGGGTGGGAGGGAGGGAGATGCAAGAGGGAAGAGATATGGGGATATTATGTATATGTATAGCTGATTCACTTTGTTATAAAGCAGAAACTAACACACCATTGTAAAGCAATTATACTCCAATAAAGATCTTAAAAAAAAAATAAAAGTGACTTCTTTATAAGTCACTTCTTTTAAAATTACAACTCAGTATAAAAAAAAAGTCAATGGTCATATGTCCATTAAACACATGACAAGATTTTCAACTTCATTAGTCATTGGGGAAATAAAAGGAAAAAACCCACAATATACTACTAGGCTAAAGATAAAAGTCTGACAATATCAAGTGTTGTCATGGGGCTTGACAACAAGGGAACCCAGTTCTCTCTGATCCAAAGTCTGTGCTCTTAACTTGAAAAAACCTCAGTGAGCAAGTGCTGATGTGGTGTCCATTCCATCAGATGGACCAGAACCCTCTCGGACTCAGTGGTGGCTTCAATGTGAACTGTCTGACTGTAGGGTGAAGTTACCTTGGTAGGGAAATAGCGGCTGAATCTGAACTTCTTCAGGGTCAGGGTCATGGAGTATGTCCCGAAGAAAAGGATGAAGGACATGAGTGCCAAGTCTGGGATGAACTGGCAGGAATTCCCAAGTAGGCGCCCACCATAGTTCAAACACTCCTTTTTGCTCAGCAGGGACCAGTCCAACGCTGTGAGGTTAAGGGGGTTGTACTTGGAGACCAAGACAGGAGAGAAACAGTCAGGGCCTTCCTGGGAGGTCAGCTGTTTCCTCCCCACTGCAGTTTCCAGGCAGCCCCTGCAGCCCTCCCACCCTCCCAGGGGCCCCAGCCCTCCTGCCCCATGATAGTGCCCAGCAACAGAGTGATGGTCCTGGGGACAGGCTGTTTCAAGGAATGACAAGCAGGAGGTTCCCTGGGACGGTTAGGAGCTGACATGTGCTTCTTCATTGTGTTCTAGGATGTACTGCTTTGTGAGTGAGGAGGAAAAGTGCAGGACTGGCTCCCATCTCAGTCAATCAACCATGGGTCCTGTCCACAACTCCTTCCTGGAGTGTCTCACATTTATCCTCCCCTTTCCTTCTTCTCTGCACACACTTTTTGTGTGTGCAGAGAAGAAGGAAAAGGGCTCACATCTCACCCTTGCCAGACCTCTCTTGGGTTAATCACTTCAGTCACTTGACCTTTGGTGTCCCAGATGCCTAAAATCCAGGGCACACACAACAATTATATATATATATATATATAAAATACACATTCCTATATATATTCTTATTTATGGTCCTAAGTATGTATATGTACATATATTCATATATCTATATTCACACAGGTATATTAATATATATGTTCCTAAGTGTAATAGAAGGAGAGTAATGTATAATAAATTTTAATTTATATTTTGAAAAATAAATGTGCAAATATTCAGGAACCTACATAATGAAGTAAATCAGATGTTTGCAACTAGCCATAATGTATGTTTGTATTAAGAGAAGTGTGGTAGTTTGATATAATAACGGTCCCCAGTGGGTCATGGCTCCCTGTGTCCACACTCCTTTGCGATGTGACATCAACAGTCCTCCCATCAAAAGGTGATTCCCCTTTGAATCTGAGCTGGGCCTGGGCCTGCTTAGATCAATAGACCAATAGAATGGGGATCAACAGACCAACACGATTGGAATGCCCCCCACAATGTAGCCGTGCCTCTACTGCCCCACTGGTCTGGCCCAACATCTCTGTCTTGACTTATTTCTCCTGATTTCCCTGTGTGATGCCCGCCCCCCCCACACTCTGTCTCAGCAGGACTGGTCCACCCACTGTCCTCAGGACAGATTTTGTGCTTTTCCTCTTGTGCCCCTTCTGTCTATGCTGGTCCCTAGGCTTGGAATGTGCTATTCTCTATGGAACCAACTTTCCCAACCTTCAAGACCAGATCACGTTCTACTTTCTCTATGAGGCTTTCTTCTCTAGTTTGCAGAGTATGTCCTGCCTCCACTGCTGGAAGGATGCATTTGACCTATATTTGACGCATGGCACGCTCTACTTGTGCTGCCCGTTACTTTTTCAGGTTAATCTCCACATGCATATTACAAGCAGGTTGGAGGGCAAGGACCACATTTGTTTCTTAGATGTTTTTCGAACCATCATATACCCTCACACAGCACCTTACACATAGTAAGTATTCATACATAGGCACTGACTGATTCCATTCTTCCTTCCTCAAAATCAGGTATTTGAGAAAATCTTAGGTTAAATTGCCATTGAGCAGTCAGCTGCCTGTGCAGGGGTAACTTAAGGGGCAAGCTTACGGACACTAAAAGTCCACAAGTCTCCTCCCAGCACTGACCAGGTGCTACCCTTCACCTGGCTTTCTACTTCCCACTGTTAGTGCCACTTAGGTTAGGTGTCTTCTCCTGACGGCCATTGATCATCATTATTGGGAAAGGCAGACCAGACCTAGGGCCCTCGGAGACACATGAGTGCAAAGGACAGATCAGATTCAGAGAGGGGGGAGCATTAATAAGCTTTCTGGGGCTGAAGGGTAGCACTGTTGGTTAGGAACTGGGAGTCCTGGTAGAAAGGCTAGGAAGATGGGCGGGAAAGTTTACAGCCTTGCACAGCCCTACTTACCATTCCTCACCTCAACCCCAGCCCCAGCCCCAGCCCACCCCCCATCGTGTGTGTGTGTGTGTGTGTGTGTGTGTGTGTGTGAGGGAGGGAGGAGGGGGAGGTTTATGCACAAGGATTTAATAAAATGAGACAACACGGGATTTTGACAGTATATACTTAAAATGAAAATATTCATTTTCACAGCTCTGTGAGTGAGCCTGGTGTGGGTGTGCAGCAGGGTTAATCTCTGCAAGTCTGGTCTAAGTTTCCCAAATCTTCTCCATCTCCCCACAAACATAAGCCCTTGAATGTCTGGCATGAAGAAAGGACTTACCAGAGAAGTGTTGGTGTTTGGTGGCAACGTGGCTGAGGCGTTGAACGTGGTTGTATTCACTGTGGATGAGCACAGGGCGTGGGGAAGGGTCAGCAACTGCTGAGTGGGGATCCTGCACCCCACCCCAGGCCCCAGTCTTTCCCATTCCCTTCCAGTTCCTTAGAGACAAGGCCTGGCCTTCATTGTGAGGGCAGCTGCACCCTTCACTCTCCTCGCTTTGCTCAGGGAGGGCAGGGGTGGTGCAAGGGAGCCTGGGCCACAGCTCCGACAGTCTAGCTGGGCCAGGTTAGGACAGCTCCTGTCTGACACGGAAGGGCTGGCTTTAAAAACCGCTGCCAAGACAAGATGCTAACACAAGTGGGTAAATAATGTGCCTTGTGAACCCCTACCACCCACTTGACCAATGTCTGTGCTCTTAGACTTAACATTTTCAAAGAACTTACTCTTTGCCACGCACTGTGCCAAACCCTTACATAAGTCATCTTGCTAATTCCTAAATCCCCAAGAAATCTCCACATTTTAAAGATGAGGTAACTGAGGCCCAGAGAGACTAAGTAACCTGCCCATTGCCCAAGGTCACGCAACTCATTCTTGGAGGAGCCGTTATCCATCCCAGGCAGGCTGGCCCAGAGCCTACACACCTCCCAGCTCTATACGACGAGCTTCCTTCCCTGCCCTGCTCCCCTCCACATACACTTCCTTTCTCTCCTGCCCTGTCCATATGTGTTTTGTTTTTTTTTTCAGGTCAGCTCGGCCTGTAAGAACTTGTTGGGTATCTTCCCTAATCTTCCCATTAAATGCTAGCTCAGGAAAATTAAACCTGGGCCCAGGACCTGAAGGAGAATCAGGACCCCAGAGATGCTGCTCTCAGCTGTTCACTCTGCAACCCTTGTCCACAATCCCCTGCCCCAGCCTCAGTGTCCCTAAGTGGAGCAGAGGAGGGTTCCCTTCAGGGGCCATGAGACGAGTTGAGAGGAACTGTAATCCCCTCCTTGAGGGATGCAGCCATTTATTAAAAAGGCAGCTTTGGAGGTCAGCCTCTCTCTTGCTCCTACACTGCATGCGTAAAGGAGAAGGGCCAGGTTCTCCTCGCCTTCATCCTCCAAGTGAAGACTGACTAAGCAATTCCTCTGCAGCTGATTTAAGGAGGGAGGGAGGAGGCTCGGCCAGTTTGCTGGCAATAATCTAAATGCATCGCAAACCCCATTTAGCTCCTGCTAGGAACCCAGAGGGAATAAGACGTTATTCCTGAAGCTTCCTTCAACCTCTAACAAACTGTCATGGGGTGGATGTGATCACAGGGCCCTTCTATGTAGCCTACTTCTGGGGCAGTTGAGGCTGGGAGTGGCTAAGGAATTCAGTCTTGACCTAGGGCAGAATATTCTGAGAAGTTCTACAAACCCAGAGTTTTGTTACAATTATTCTGAAGAATGCTTCACTTAAGAGAAATCAGGGATATCTGCTGCCTTTCCTCACACTACTTGACCAAAAGAACATGATGCACAGTTAACAGGGAAGGCGAGCGGGAAGGCTGACTCAGGGGTCCCCTCGCAAATGCTACAGGAGCCCCAGCTAACACTCGAGCCTGGTGAGTGTAGCTGCACTTCCATCGCCCAAGGTTGTCAGATCAGACATTCTTTTGATGTCTTCTGCTTAGGCATTCTTTTATATTGAGAACTTTGTGAGGTTTCTCTGAAAGCCACTTTGAGATGAAGAAGGAAGAACCATAACATGGAAAATCCTAGAAAGGGTCCAAGTAGCAAATATTTTTAAACTCTAGTGTTTACGAAGGGGTACTCACTTGGGATTGAAAGCAGCCAAGTCAGTGTGTGCAGCATCCATAAATAGAATACAAATCAGTTACAACGGAAACAAGATCAGATTAGAAAGCGTGCCCCGAAACAAGCTCTTACTGATAAAGAGTGACAAAGAGTGATAGTGTGCCACCGTCAAACTGGGTTTTGCAGTAACACTAGCATTATAGAACAGTTAGTAAACGAGTGGCCCATGGACTGGGAAAGAAACCCTCCTAGTTAGCTCCTCCCTCCCCAGTCTCCTAAACATCTAGAATTTTCCCTTTCATGTTCTCCTAATCAAAACGAACTTGTCCTGTTTCCAGTTCCTTTACTCTCCATGAAGAAACTGAAAACCTAATCTCACGATGGCTGGTTGCTAATAATGACTCAGTTTAATAGAGCAGTAGTTCTCAAACTTAAGCATGCATGAGAATCACCCAGAAGGCTTGTTGATATACAGCTGGCTCTATCCCAGAGTTTCGGATTCAGCAGGTCTGGGGTGGGGCCTGAGAATCTGCATTTCTAACAGGTTCCCAGATAGTTCTGATGCTGCTTCCAGGGACCAACTTTGAGAATCATGGCAATAGCATGACCCAAAAGAATGAGGTGACATTAGGTACCTGGGCAAGGCCAGAGGGGACACTATTTGGAGGTAGGTGGATTCTATTATAGTTCTCAAATCCTACCTGATGTGCCCTGTTCCTAGGGAACCCCTATGTTTGGTTTCTCCTGTGGACAGAATGGCCAAAGTTCCACATATGACCCTAGAATTTGGACCATTTCTGAAAGAAATTAAGGATGTGTACTTCCAAAAGCCATGTTTGTGGGAACATTTGTGTTCAGTGCAATGGATCTGTAGGCCAGAGGGTGTGAGCAGAAAACAAAAGTGCCCTGATGGGGCTTAGTCCACAGAGATGGGATTTGCTCTACAGTGTGATGACAAGAGCCTACAGGTAGGATCTCCTCACTCCCCTGGGCAAGCAACATGCCCTGGCTCAGGACAACAGACAGCTTCACCTACTGCTGGGTTTTAATGAAATAACTCAAAAGTAATTATAGAAAAAAAAAAAAGAAGAGAAAAAAATGGTCTCGACATCTTTACAAATTCAGAGCAGTGACAGAGGGTGAGAGGGTACAACCAAAACTATGTTCCCTGATGTCACAACAACTTTATCTTTACTAGGCCTAGCCTAAAGTAGAGTGCACAATAATTGTGCAACAAATATTTTTGGTTGACTTCTCAATATTTTTTATCAGTTGTATGCATTAAGGTGCTGAACAACATGGTAACTACTTATGTGAAATGCCAAATGAATCTGAATATAGATATGAAAACCTCACAAGCGTTCCATGAGACTGGAAGGGCCAGCATTGATATCCCCTAGGGAAACTGACATTTGGTGTGACCTTGGGTGTCTCTGGACCTCAGTCTTCTCTGTGAGTCCAGCCTGGTGGTGCTAAGAGGTATGTGGATGGCTCTCTAGCCTCTGCTCTATAGCATCCTGGGCACTCTGAGCACGTCCCACTGAAAGCTCTTAGGGGCGTGATTCTGACTGCGAAAGAGGCCAGTGGTTCAGCTATGGAAAGTCCTAACTTTACAGATGACACTTTTTTGGTCAGAAAGGGACTTCAAAGGAATGGGTTGACCAGGTGGTTGATTCAGCCTCCCACCCAGCACAGAGATCCTTTTTATGATACCTCTGGCAGATGGATATCCAGGTAGTGTCCAAGGAGCTTGCTACCAACCGAGGGGGTCAATACCTCTCAGGGTAGTGGCTTCCACCACTACTGTTAAGATATACCTTGAATTCAGCCAGCATTTGGCTCCTGGAGATTTTGTTCTTCAGCCCTCATTCTGCATCTTATAGTTACACAGGGTGAATCTGGTCCCTCTGTGTCATGACAGACTTTCTCTCATACCTCTCTAAAAGCCTGGATAACCCCAGGTTCTCTAACCATTCTTTAATGACATAGTTGCCAGGTCCTCCTCCACCCTGACTAGTCCTCCACCCTGGACATGTCACCATCTGTGGGGATGTTCATCCCTCTGGTGTGAACCCACTGGCAGTGATGTGTCAGGGAGAACTCACAGTGTCATGTGCTCATGGAGCTGGGAGGGACTTTAGGCTCCATCAGGCCTACCTCTGGCCTAGAGCAGGAACCCCTGAGTACTATTTCTGACTGGTGTGGCCTCCACATTACTCCACACTGAGGCCAAGCATGCCTTCTTCCCTTCCTGGGATATCACTATCACTGCTCCTTCCTGACTATGACCCTGGGCTCTGGTATTGTGATCCTCATTAGAGTGCCTGCCCCCTTGATTTCCTTCCAAAAACTGGTTTAATACCCTATATTTGCTCCTTTGGGACAGAAAGGCCTTGGCTGAACAGCCCCTCCCAAGCAGGCTCATGCTCCTGCATTTGAGTAGACAATGGGGTGGAGGGGAGAGGCAGAGGGGGAGTGGGTGTTAGAGGGGAGTGGGGAGTGGGTGGGGGGGCCTAGGGTACCTCTGGGGTTACCGGTCACCTGTGTCAGGGGCGACGCACTCGCATTTGTAGATGGTGATAGAGTCAGGCTTAAAGTTCATGTTGATGGGGTAGTACTTGAAGGCACCAATCATCTTCTTAATGGCATCGTAGATGAAGATGAAACTGATGAGGGTGGAGAAGCCCTCCTCAGTGAAGCGGGTGATATACTTGATGATAAAGCTGGCATCTGTGGCCACCAGGATAAGGCACTGGACAGCTGAGTGTAGGCCAATCCAGAGGCGGAACTCCATGTAGTCCAGGCCATTGCCTCTGGAAGGCAGAGGGAATTGAAGGGCCTCCAGCCCAAGGCTCTTATCTCTGCTCGGCTCCCCAGACCCACCCTGGGTGCCTCATCTGCCCCTCCTGTGGCACAGATGCCCTCCTAGGAAGTACAAGAGGACCGGGGATGGGGACAGTTCCCGGGTGGGGTTGTCTGGTCTTTGAGAATTCCGGGAAAGGCTCCCATGGGGTGGCAGAAAGGTGCTCACACACTTCGGTTCTTACACATTTGGTAACAAACACCAGAGTGAATGAAAAACAGGGAATTTCAGAATGACACAGCTGGAGCAGACCTTAGAAATGGGCTCATGTTGTAGGTGAGGCAACTGAACCCAGAGCTGCGTGAGTCAGGATATAGCCTTCTGACCTCCAGCTTGAAACTTTTTATACACTGCATTGACTTTCAAGTCATAATTGCTCATGAGCAGAGCAGTGTGAATTCTCTCCTCTTGTCTTGCCTGGATTTCTCCCCATGGGGCTGTGCTAATATGCACTAAGGTGGCTTAAAGGCAGATATCGGAGGGAGTCAGGAGGGACCACCTGGCAGTGCCTCCTACAGGTAAAGACAGCTTTGGTACCTTCTCACCCCACCTCCCCCTTGGGGCTCTTCCCCTACCCCAACCTTGGCATACTGTCCCAAGTGTGAGAGCACGCACTGGGGGCCACCAAGGGCACCTACTTGCTGAAGTCGAAGAGGAGCTTCTCGAAGATGAGGATGGGCCCTGTACTGCTGAGGATGATGAGAGGCTGTCCCGAGAAGAGGCAGAACAAGGAGCCAGCCATGGCAGTGCCCAGGAAACTCTCCATCACTCCCTGGGGGCATGAGGAGAATGAGGCTCAGTAGAGGTGTGAGAAAGGGGCCTCTCCGACACGTTAGAACCCAGTTATCTCAGCAAGGGCCACAATGCTCGTCCTTTATCCTAGGTCCTCTCCTCCTCAAATTCTGCTCCCCATCTCTGACTCCACAACGTCTCACAATTGCCAAGCATCACTCTCTAATTCTAGGTCCCATGTGACTTCCTTTTGGCACCCTAGGGCCTAGAAAACAGGGCTGCCAATAGTTGTGCTCGTTCCTGTGCGCATTCTACTCCCAGAGGACAGTCCATTCATCCACCCAATCATTTATTCATTCAAAGATCTAGTAGGTGCTTTTAGAGGTCAGACCATTCATTCATTCATTCATTCAAAAATCTATTAAGGGCCTACTATGTATCAGGCATTGTGTTAGACATTGAGGACCCATGAACAAACAAGATAATGCATCTTCATTCTAGTGGGAGATACACACAAGAAACTAGGCGATTTCCACACAGCAGAGTTTCTTAACCTCAGCACTACTGACATTTCAGGCTAGATAATTCTTTGTTGTAGGGGGCTGTCCTGTGCATTGTAGGATGTTTATTAGCATCTCAGTAGCACCTCACCTCCCAGTTATAAAAACCCAAACTGTCTCTAGATGTTACCCAATGTCTCCTAGGAGTCTCTTGTTAAGAACCACTGCCAAGGAATAGGATAAGCTGGGATAAGGTGGGAGCACACAGTAAGAGTGAAGGGTTGGTCAGGAAAGCCTCCCAAGAGGTAGACACACGGAAGCTGAGAATCAAAACATGAGCAGAGAACTGACCAGGAGAATAGGGTAAGTGGATGAGAAAGAGTGTGCCGGGAAGGGCAACAGTATTCACAAAGGCTGGAGCTGAAAGGGAGCATGTCTTTGAAGAACTGAAAGATGATCAGGATTGATGGAAAACAGAATGCAGATGAGTGAGGAGGACAGGAATCTGAGAAAGGAAATACTGGGAGATGAGGCTTGAGAGGCAAGTAGGACCATGTCATGAGGGCTACTGGGGGAAGCTGGGATTTATGAGTCAAGGATGATGTGTGAATATCTGGGTCAACCATGGTGTCTCTCATTGGCTGGAGGGAACAGCAGGTCTGGAGGGAAGATAATGGATGCAATGTTGGCCCTGTGAGTTGGGGGATCCCAAAGGGCAGCTATATGGACATGCCCAGGAGGCAGCTGGATATTGAACCTGGTGCTCAGGAGAGTGGTGTGGGCTGGAGATAGGCACTCATCTTAATTTACCTGGGAAAATGGGTCTTCACCTTGGTGCTCTGAGCTTTCCAGTGATACTATCCCAAAGGCCCCCAGTGGAGAAGACCCTTGTCTGGGTCTCAGGCTAGTGTCTCTGCTGAACTGTTTTCCCCAGGTATACCTGTGTTGTTGTCATGGTAGACATTTCTAAAAATGTCTTAACTTCAAGCTAAGAATTTAAGCTTAGTTTTTTTAAAAAGTATGGGAAGAAGGTCACAATTAGCAACTCAATTAATTTTTCTCATTAAATTCATTAAAGCATCAGTAGGAAAAGTATCAACTAACAAAGCAGATGATTTCCCCTTAAACATTTGCTCTATTTACATAATATTTAAATTTGGTCTTTAGTAATATGATTTAGCTTTAGACCTTTTAATCATGCCAGCTTGTTATCATTTTTCTCAAGGGTAAAGGATTACAAAAAGTGATGGTCTGAACCTGGATGGTAGGTCAAACCCAAACCTTGGTTTTGGGATTATGGGAATAAGCTCCTTACCCTACCCGGTGGCAGCAGATTTTTCTGAGGTTTGCATGCATGTCCCCAGCTCACACACACCTGATAATTGTCAGTGGCATCCCCCAGAAGCCCACCAAAGGTGATTGCGTTGGTAATGCAGCCGAGGTAGATGAATAGGATGGCAGAGATGGACTGAATGTGGAAGCCATCGTAGAAGTCACTTGGGAACCAGGGCAGCTTCCTCTTGACATCCAGATACAGGCCACCGAAGAACCTGCTCAAGACAGGCCCAGATATTGCTTTCTCACCACAAACAGCAGTGCAGGGGCAGGGCTATTTACAGGAGCCTGTGGAGTCTGCAGTGAGGAGGGGAACTTGACTAAGAGTGGATGGGGAAAGGGATCCTTCCACCAGAACATTTAAGACCAGGGAAGAATTCTGTCATTAGACTGAGTTTGTGGTTGGCACCATCTCCACTGGGAAGGGTGGTCACAGACAGCCTGGGTGGGAGACAGAAGGCCTTATGGGAATATGTCTTGGGGTAGACCTAACATTCCACAGGGAATGGAAATCCTGGGGTCCATAGACGGCTATCCTCCTCACGTCCCTGATCATCCGCAGGGTGCCTGTGCTTGGTAAACATAGGTGTGTCCAACTTTAGGAGACAGAGAGATCCTGGTTTATAACAGGTTCATCAAGAGCAGATTCTGAACCTTATAACTGGTTTCTCTGCTTTGTGGAACAAACAAGTGGGGAATTTTAGGTTTAGGGAGAATGTTTACTGGGGATGCTAGTCTCCATAGCTCCTAACACAGTGCTTAGCATAGGGCAGGTTTTCTCAACCTTGGTACTGTTGACATTTTGGACTGGATAATTCTTTGTTGGGGGCAGGGCAGTCCTGTGCATTGGAGGATGTTGAACAGCATCCCTGGTCTCTATCTGCTAGATACCAGTAGCATCTCCCCTCCAGCTGGGAGAAACAAAAATGTCTCTGAACATTGCCAAATGTCCCCTGGGTGAGGATGGGATTGGGGACTAGGTAAAGTTGGGAACCACTGGCGGGCAGAGAGCCAAGGGCATAAAAAACATGACTCGTTCTCAAAGTTATGATTTACATATAGCTTTGCAGGGCTGTGTCCTTTCCTAAATTCAGATCTACCCAAGTTATTCTAAGAGCTGGCAAAGAGATGAAAGCCAGGAAAATTTTCTATTGTTTTCTTTTAAAACAAGTTTTTTGACTAGGTAACAAAAGGTTAAAAAAATTCAAAGGGTTCTCTTATGGATTGAATTATGTCCCCCCAAAAGATATATCAAAATTCGAACCTGTAAATGTGACCTTATTTTGTACATGTAATCAAGTTAAGATGAATTCATTAGGGTGGGCCCTAATCCAATATGACTGGTGTCCTCATAAGAAGAGGAAAATGCTATATGAAGACAGAAACACAGAAAGAACACCATCTGAGGACACAGACAGAGATGGGAACGGTGCAGCTGCAAGCCAAGGAACACCGAGGACCGCTGGCCACCACCAGAAGCTACAGAGAGGCAAGGAAGGATTCCACCCAGAATCTCAGAGGGAGGATGGCCCTGCTGACACCTTGATTTGGAAATTCTAGACTCTAGAACTGTGAGAGAATAAATTTCTATTGTTTAAACCATGCAGCCTGTGATACTTTGTTTCCGCAGCCCTGGGAAACTAATACAGGTAACAAAGGGTGTCCTGAGAAAAGTTTGGGTTCCTCCACTAGCTTCCCCTTTCCTGCCAGATCCAGGAGCGGCTTTGAGGGCTGGGGAGGAAAAGCGTGCATTGGCCAGATCCCAAGGCCTGGCCCGGAGTGGGTGCTGCTGACAGAGGTGGAGAAGGTTCCTAAATGGTGGGTGAGGAGAAGAGAAATCTAAGACAACTGGTGTCGCGCTGTCAGGCCTGGAGTGGGCACCTTCCTGTCCAGATGAGCTCTTCCCCGATCTCGTGCACGGTTGGCATCTCTCCATCATCCCCGCTGCCACCGCCGCCTGCAGCACCGCCGCCTCCAGCCCCTCCGCCGCCTCCTGTCACAGAGCCGTTCATCTGACCTAGCTCAGTCAGGGAGAACACGGATTTCCTGGAAGAAGAAGGGCGACAGGGGACAGTGGGGCTCCCAATCCTAGGAAGAGATCAGCACCTCCAGGACTGTCCTCACAACTCCTTTACCTTTCCAACTAAAATCATCAACTATCTTAAAATACAGAGAAAAATGCAGAGAATGATCTAGCAACACCCCCCCACACACACAGGTACCCAGGTTTGACAGATGGTCACATTCAGCATATTTTCTTCTGATTTTTTTTTCAGAGAAATAAAGTGAGACTGAAAAAACAAAAGTATGAACCCATGTACGCTGATGTCTTTCTTTCAAATCCAAAAAAGGAAACGGACAGACTGAAAGCTCCCTCTGACCCAGCTCCCCGCTTGCCACCCCTTCATTCATACACACCTCTTGTCAGCAGAAGTCACCTTCTTGGGTGGCTCAATTCGGATATTTGGGTCCCACTCTCCCGGGGGAAGCACGATGACCTCGTCTAGAAACTCATCAATCCCCGCGATCAGATCCTCCCGATTCCTGGCCTTGTAGGCCACGTCACTGAAGAGCTGGCAGGGAAAGAGGCAGAGGAAGAGAAAGGAAGAGAAAGGGCCACTCTCCTGCCGCGGTCCCCATCTCATCCACCTCCAGGGGGCACCACATACGCTTTCAAAGAAAGTCACTTTGAACCATTACTCCAGCTGCCGATTTGCTCTCAGTTTCTTTTTTTTTTTTTTTTTTTTTTGGTATGCGGGCCTCTCACTGTTGCGGCCTCTCCCATTGCGGAGCACAGGCTCAGCGGCCATGGCTCACGGGCCCAGCCGCTCCGCGGCATGTGGGATCTTCCCAGACCGGGGCACGAACCCGCGTCCCCTGCATCGGCAGGCGGACTCTCAACCACTGCGCCACCAGGGAAGCCCTGCTCTCAGTTTCTGAGATGAGAACAACGGGGCAGCTGAAACATAGCACAGTGGGGACAGTGGGACATGGGGCAAGGCGGCTCTTCCTGGACCTGAAGGCCAGGTCTCTGTATTCCAGTTGTCCGACCTGGGTTGAGTTACTTACTTAACCTTTCTGCTCTCGGTTTCCCACAGAGCGAGCTCATCAGAAAACCTGTGCAGAGCCCAGTCGGAGAAGCTCAGGTATTTCAAATCTGTTTTAACATCCCAGCCCTTCATCTTTGGAGGGTCAGGTTGCATCATTCCACACTGTCTCCAGAGGGTTCTTTCTGACTTTACAGATCTGATTGGGTTGTGCTCGTGTTTAAACTCCTCTAGGCTCCCTGTCACATAGTGTCAACTCTCTGCTCTGCCTACAGGCTCCGTGTAGTACATGGCTCCTCTCTCCGGTGTCACCTCCTGCTCTTGAAGCTCTTACACTGAGCCTATATCAAACCACCTCCATCCAGCTCCTCCCTCTCCGAACCGTGACCCTTTGCCTGGAATGCCTGCCTCCTAGGCTGGTGCTCTTCCTCAGCTTTAAAGCCCCCTCGTGTGTGAAGGGCCCATTGACTGCCTGGGCAGTTAGCACGTGGTTCACTCTAGGATGTAGGTCTATCGCTCCCACTTGATTGGTGCTCCTAAAGGGCAGTGACTATTCCCTCATTCTCATAATCCTCACACCCTGCACAGGGTCTGGCATACAGTAGGTGCTCAAACGTGACTGTTGGATAAGTGAATGAATGAAGGCACGGTGTTCGATGCAGGAGCCATGACATTCAGGAGTACATGCTTCTCGTGGCACTTACGTCGTCTACCATGAGGGTTGCAATGGCACGGCCAATTTCATTGTAGGATTTTGCTCTCCCAGAAGGTCCCAGCAGTATGAACAGAAATCTGCAAAGAAGATGGAGGAGGAGGGGAAAGTGAGAAGGAAAAGTAAAAGCAGGTGGAGAGAAGGATTTTCTGGCCCTAAATAGTATCCATTCTTAATTTTTTAACTGGGCGGAAACATGTCCCTTCCCTCCTCTGAATCCCATATTTGCTTTGGAGAGACGTTCCTCTTCACTCCCACCTGAGCATCTTTGCCATGCCCTGGCATCCCAGAGCTCACCCAGCAGTGCCTCTCCTAGCTGCTGGCTACTTCTTGTTTATGATTATTTTAAATAAATTCTCTCAAATTCTTCCCGAGTCAGACTGCCCTCCCCATACAGTTCCCTACTTTTCCTTCCTCGATTTAGGGGTGTCTCCAACTGCACTCCTAGCTGACTACACGGACAGCTGGCCACCCGAGGGTGTGTATGGTGGGCAGATTTCAATGGCTCTCACCGGGTGGGGACAGGCACCTCGGTCACTCCTCCCAGCATGGCTGACTGGATGAGACGCACGAAGGCAATGAATGGCTGGTCCAGGAAGTCCACCTCGCCCACGAGCACATTGGAGGCTTCTGAGTCCTTGGGGATCTTCTTCATGAATTTGTTTTTCCGCTGGTCAGTGAGGGGGACACGAGATACCCATGGATACTCACATGCAGTGGTTTCGGCTCTCACTCAGCCCGTTCAGACTACTGTGGAGACCTAACCTTACAAAATTCTCCCACCATTTCCCAAGAGACTGAAGGAAATAAGCAGACACTCTCCCACAATCTGCAGATGAGGAGACTCAGAGTTGGTTAACCCCAGGGACCAATTAAGCCTTTCGTAGATGGGAAGGAACAGGCAATGAGTCGACCCCCTGAGATGTTCCTTGATGGGCGAAAACCTTGTTCTACTGAAGTGTGAGTTGAGGGGTCAGAATAGAAAGTCAGGGCTTGCTGGACATCAGGTCTCTTCCCCCAGCAGCAGCTCAAGCAGATGGGAGTCTTGGCCCTTGCACTCCAGCTGCCCAGCCCTCCCTCTTTGCCTTTACCCTGGATGCCCGTGGGAGGAATGAGACCATCCTGATGGCCAGAGTGGACACACTTTGTTTTTCCTTTACCACCAGCTTCCTGGCTGACAGGAACCCCTGGACCTGTGGGTCTAAGCCTGTGGGAGACTTCTGTGCCCCCAAGTCACCCCTAGAGGACCTCCCAGGAAACTCATAGCTTCTGAGCCTTTCCAGCTGAGACTATCGAAGTACCCTCTGTCCAGTCCCTCTGGCTGGTGCCTAGTCAGGGCAGGAAGGTCAGATAGGAAGAGTGAGTGGGGTCCAATGTGAGAGGTGCTGGAGACAAGCCCTCTGCCCCAAGTCAGCTCCACTCTCTGCGGTCATGACTTTCATCCTATGGATAAGATGCCGACTCCTCCCGAGCCCTCTCTTATGATGAAAATGCCCAGGGGTGGTCACATACGCACTCTTCTTAGTCTTTAACATCTTAGGGTACATTAGTTTTTCAGATCGCTTTCCCTCTGAGCAGCAAGGGGATAGGCAAGAGACAGAGATAGTTTCATAGAGAGAGGTGGGGAAGGAGCGTTTGGGGAGGACCAGGATGGTGGGAGTCCACAGTGGCCAACAAAGGAAGAAAGGGCCCAGGAGGTGGAGGCAAGTGGTACAGAGGGATTCTGCGGACGCCACAGTTTTGCCACCTATTCCCCCTTGATGGGAGTCTCTCTTGTGGGCACAGAAATGCTTGTTTCTCATAAGCTCAGTGAAGATAGTTTCCTTCTGTCCTTGGAGAGGGTTCAGTTATGGGCATGGGCATGGCCAACAGGTCTTGCCTCTTTGGGCCCACAGCCATTTCCTGATTTGACTCTTGGGGGACGTGATACATACTGGGCTGGGGACCTACCAGAACTAGAAAAGGCTTGTGAGCAAGGGCCGCACCCTTATCTTTTAAATCCCTTAAAAAACATAAAACTCTCCACAAGCACCTGGGCAACAGCCCCAAGGACCCTAAGGCAGTGAGAATAAGCAACAGCAGGAGTTAATGGGAAGGCCAGAGTCCCCACAACTCAGAAAGCCTTAGGGGCTTCCCTGGTGGTGCAGTGGTTGGGAGTCCGCCTGCCAATGCGGGGGACACGGGTTCGTGCTCCGGTCCGGGAAGATCCCACATGCCACGGAGCAGCTGGGCCCGTGAGCCACGGCCGCTGAGCCTGCGCGTCCAGAGCCTGTGCTCCGCAACGGGAGAGGCCACAACAGTGAGAGGCCCGCGTACCGCTAAAATAAAAAAGTCCCTTTGTCCCAGGAGCAGTTAGCTGGTTCATAAATAGGTTCTTCAGGATGGAGTTCTGGGTGTGCCAGGGCAGCCACTGTCTCCCTGCCAACTCCATGTCCCTGGGCATCAGGCAGGGAGCAGGTGGGTGGCAGGAGTGTCCTGGAGAACAAGGTTTTGAAAACAGCAGTGCTCTGGGGTGGCCCATGCAACACGCTCGTAACCGTGAGCAAAGAGGAGTTAAAACAGGGCCTTGGTCCTCCCTTGTAGGCTGTGACCCCAGTAAGGAGGCCAGGGTTGTGGCATCCCAGAAATGGGCCATGCTGGTGTTCTGGACACCCTGGCTTGGTGATGGTCTAGACACGGGCTTGTCTAACCAGGGTCCTGTGGACCCCACTGCCTGAACCCAGGGGACTCTGGTCCAGCTGTGCTGAGCCACTGCACACAGCGATGCTGTTTGTGTGGTTTTTTTTTTTTTTTTTTTTTTTTTTTTTTTTTGTGGTACGCGGGCCTCTCACTGTTGTGGCCTCTCCCATTGCGGAGCACGGGCTCCGGATGCGCAGGCTCAGTGGCCATGGCTCACGGGCCCAGCCGCTCCGCGGCATGTGGGATCTTCCTGGACCGGGGCACGAACCCGTGTCCCCTGCATCGGCAGGCAGACTCTCAACCACTGCGTCACCAGGTAAGCCCAGCGATGCTGTTTGAATCCACACTCTGCTCACCGGGAACTCCCTGGAACTCAGGGCCAATGTGGAGTGGCGAAGAAAGTTGCACCTAAAGAAAGAACTGCCAGTGCTGCTGCAGATACTGAGAAGCAGCATCGCACAACCAGTTAGGAGCGCTGGACGCTGGTGCCCGGTGTTGGGTTCCAATCCCTAAATCAAAGGCAGCATTGCCCGGGGACAGTAGCGGATAGTATTCTTCTTACCACTTAGGTAGTGAAAAATAGGTTGTGAAAAACTTTTACTAGGCAGTGCTTTCTTATAACAGCTCCACTATCTGTGCGCATGACTATGGTAAAGTGGGGTTCTTCTCGAAATAATATTCCAGAATAGTCGTTCCTAAGTCACTCCCAAATTAAGGGCTCTAGAGTCACACTGCTTGGATCAAATCATGGGAAGGCCACCTTTCAGCTGCATGAACTTAGGCACGTTATTTACCTGCTTTTATGTTCTCATCTGTAGAATGAAGATGATATAGTACCTTCACGATGCACAGAAAATGCACCGCACAATGTGTGGACCTCAAATGTTGGTTGATGCTGTTATTATTGTTATTTTATTATTTTGGCTGCCAAAGGGCCCTGGAGACACTGACATGAGGGAATACTCTTGTTTTGCCTTCCACCAAACTTGGGACTGTCTTGGAGGCCTGGAGGTCACCCAAGCTCCTGAGGAGTAGGTGCCAAAGTTCAGATTTCCCTCATCACCTTCCTTCCCACTCCTGGGGGCACAGGCAAGGAGACCTTGGGACCTTCTGCCCCTGAGATGTGAGTGTTTGGAATTGAGGGCAGCCTCCTCTGGGCTTCCCTCGGGGGCACAGTCATGGGAGTCCTGGGCTGTGGGCTTAGAACTTGGACTCAACTTGTTTGCGGGATTCTGATCTCATCAAGGAGGTTTCAGCCAAGCTGGTGGGAGACAAGAACTGACTTTATCTGGCACTAGCCAAGGAGAAGATACACTATTGGGCAGTCCAGTTGATTCACTCTCGTTATTGTCCCCACAGGGAGGCCCCACTGCTTTTCTCTACCAGCCCAAGCCCCCACTTCATCCTTAAAAGTGTTTGCGGGTCATGGAGGAGGTGAAACTCTGTGTGGCGGTCTTCTCTCTCCAATAAACCCCAAGGTCAGGGATAGCTGGCATCTCATCTGATCACACTTCTCTGTCCCCTACTCCTTCCAGGGCCTGGCACAGAGCCAGCACCCAGGTGATGGACTGGGCTGAGTCACCAAGGCAACCCAGAGCCCCACCCGCATCCTTCCCGGGGACTCCCACTTTTTCACGGGAGTAGAGTTTTGCCTGTAGGGCCTCCCTACCCCTGAAACCAAAGACTTCGTCCCGCCCTGGCCCTCCACTGCAGCCAAGTGCAGGGGCTTTACTACCTGGTCTGTATTTGGGGTGAGAGAAATATCATTCATGCTCCTGCTCTGGGCGTGACCTAGGAGAAAAGGAAAAGAAGATCCATCAGGGGAAGACAAGTTCTCGCAGGTCCTTTTCTCTTGGTCTCTACACAGGCTTTTCCCATCTTCGCAACCAAAGCAAACCCCCCTCCCCTAATCCTGCAGCCCCTTTCAGCAAGCATTCTCTCTCTTTTCTTCTTTTCAATGGCAGCTTTCTTAAAAGAATTGCTGGGCCCCAGGTTCTACTGCTTCCTTCTCATGCCTCAGTGCTACGCCCTGGTCCCAGCTCTCCGCCCTGCCTTCTTGGGCAGAGACTAAGACGTTGATCTGTGCCAGGCCCTGAGGTGGGGAGGGACACAGACACACTATTGGGTAACGAGCCAGGTGTCACTAAGCTTGGGCCTTGTTGGAGAGAAAAGAGCAGTTTCACCCCTGTCCCCCATGACCCATGCGAGTCTTTAAAGATGGCTGGGGATTTGGGCCGGCAGAGGGGAGGAAGGTGGGGCTCCCCATGGCGAGAACAGTGGTGGTGAACTATTCGAACAGCTCCTTCCTCCATTAAGGCAGGAGAAGTTCAGCTCTCATTTCCCACCAGCAGCCACATGCAGTGAGCCCTCAGGCTTTCTGTGGTCAGTGGTGTCCCCGCACTTCCAGACTCTGCTTTCCCTTGGCTCCCCTCTCTTATTTCCATCCAGGATCCTCTCTTGCTGGGCTCTCAGGGCCTTGCTTTGCACTCAAACCCTCCAGAGGCCTCCCTCCCGTCCTCCTCGGTCAATCCCACCCCCTCCTGTTTCTTCCCAGTGCACATTTGTGCTGGGGATGCCCAGGCTGGGTCTCCAGTCCAGATCTGTCCTGAGCTCCAGATTCCTCTGAACAGCCTGACCTGGCACCTCAGACCCAACACACCTGAAACGAAACTCGTCGTCTTCCATCAAACGTCTCCCCCCACAGACCCCACACCACCCGTGCTTCCTCCCTTTATCCAGCTCCCCACCACAGCAGCGCTGGCACTTCATATATAGTGAATAACAGAGCAGAAAGCTCGTCCCAAAGCCGTTCACCGCCTCTGACTGCCAGCATCCCTCTGTGGAAAACCAAGACCAGGGAGACTAAGAGCATCCCGGGGTCACTAAGAACAGAGAGAAAAGACCGTGACAAACCCCTGCCGTGGCAAAGGTCACATCACTGTCACTGTCCTGAAGCATTCCTCTGGCCTGGTCAGGGGCACAGCCCTGGGATGTGCTTGTTCGTATCTTGTCATTCTAGTAAAAGTATTTAAAGGAAAATACTCCTTCACACCGCTTTTTCTTTTCACTTCCCAAGTTCCCTCTTTTCGTTGCCTCACAGCTCACCTGTCTGTTCAGCCCCGATGAATTGCCTGACAAAGCCCGGTCTGTGACCATGCCCCTCACAGGCTCCACTCACCCAGTCACAGCCCTCAGGGGCTGCAGCTCCACCAGCATTTCATTGTCTGGGGCCCAAGACTGTCATCCAGGTACGGGAACATTCTCTGTCCTGGGGCAAAGGACCTAGCCTGCTTTTAATTGTTTCTAGGAAGACTTCTCACCGAAAACAGGGCTAATGATCAGTTTGGTGAAAATAAAGCCATAGACTAAGTTAAAAATGCCTAGCACACAGGATTGGGTATTGATTATGACGGGACTTGAGTAGAGCTGCAGTGTTTGGAGTAATTATTTAGAAAATTAAGGTAGTAAGTTAGACTCTGAGGGCAGCCCAGGTTTAGGGTGAAAGTTAGATTTCTTCTGATGCCTGAGCGTTCTAGACAGACCCTGGGCTTTACCTCCTCTGCTATGAAAGTATGAAAATTGACTCCAGAGTGGCCACAGCCAGGACGAAGCTGCCAGAAGATACTCACACAGGCGGCCGTAATTGGCACTTTGCCGCATCCTCAGGTCCTCGGTGGAGTGGTGTAGGCTCGGGCCCGCCGCGGGGCTCCGGCCTGGGCTGCGATCTGGGAGGAGGGACAGAAGAGATTTGATTTCGGCAGACTTGCTGGAGTGGGGCAGCTTCTTCCGTTAGCACAATTCACGTTTACAATCATTTCACCTAAATAAAACTGGGCTGCAAGACATGTCTCTTCCCCTTCTAGGAAGAAAGGATGTTTGGTTTTCATTCTTGTTTTTCAGGATTTTTTTAAGCAAGTGAATAGTCTGAACATGATTAGAGAAAATATTTGTACCTTTGAAAGTGAAATAGATATACAGTTGATTAAATAGACACCAGGTGTTGTAGATGACCTAGGTTCACCCCTGATTCCACAACCTACTGGCCATGTGATCTTAGGTAAGTAACTTAACCTCTCCATGCCTCAGCCTCCTCATCTGTAAACTGGGGATGATGAGAACAGTACCTAGTCATGGGGTTATTGTGAGGATGAAGTGAGTTAATACATGTGGAGCACTCAGACAGCGCCTGGAACACAGGTAAGTGCCGAGTATGTACCCACTGTAGGCTAAACATTTTCCACTTAAAATAATTCATCTAAGGAGATTCCTCAAGTCTCTTTAGTTAGCAGCGTTATCAACTTTGTACTGATTATTTCATTTATCTGACAGGTCCAGCAAGGCTAGTGTCTGGGCATCTCAACTCTGGGATATCAAGAGTGGAGGGTTGCAGGTTTGAGATGCGTGCATAGAACAAGCCACCAGCGTATGGCCCGACTCACTGGTGGTGGAGGAGACTGACTTTCCAATGTCAACCAAGGAGCGGTGGATGGGCTTCTTGGTTTGGTGACGGTGTTTCCTCAGTAGGACGTAGCTGACCCTCTCTCGGAGCTCTGGCCGAAGGAGGCCGTCCTCGATTTGCTTTTCAATGACATCATCTAAGTGGGAAACAAACATGCCTTGTCCACGTGGCACCGAATGACGAGGGGTGTGGGGGGGTCTTCAGTTTCATCTGTTATTAGTGGGATTAAAAGTGACCTAAAGGAGGCAGGGAATGTAGAAATAGTCCCACCTTTGCCACAAACTGAAAATCTGGACCAGTCATGAACGCTCAGCCTCCTTATATGTAAAAGGGTGTGTGCATGTCTGTGGGAGTTCGTGCATGTGGATGCATGTGTGTGTGCATGGGGGTGCATTGTGTGCCCATGTGGGTGCACATGTGCATACATGTGTGGGTATAGGATTCTCTGCTTTTTCTATCAATAACATTGTGGAAAATAAATGAAACTGTACCCATGAAAGTACCCTAAGAAGCACAAGGTACAATGCTAAGTGGTTTTAGTCCTAACATGAATTCTTTTTAGAAAAGTATTTTCGGCAATGTAGTTCTGGCAAAATTGAATGTGCTAAACCAAAATTCACAAGAAATTTTAGGGATGATAAGGCAAGCCGCTCCTCCCCTTTGCCACTCTATCACATGAGAGCTAATTTCCTAAAGATGAATTGGGATCTATTTACCCTGACAAGAAACAGGTTGCCATGGCAATAGGTGTCGCCAACCATGCTAAGAAGCCCTTCTCCCTTTTGTTACATTGCTGGATGGCATTTCAGAGGCTGACCTTTCCCTCTCTACGTGTATCTGAAACTTGGAGCAACTGTGACACTGCCTTGGGGGCCTCAGACCCAAAGCCTGGTCTCTGCAGAATTAGGCAGGCATCAGAGGTGGGTGTGCCATGCAGACCAAGGGTGGGCATGAGATGGGGCAGGTGAAGGAGGACGCTGCCCTGCTTGGTGGGGGTCACAGCGGTCCTTGCCTCACCTATGATCTGTGGTAAGGAGCAGCTGTCCAAATCCAGCAGCACCGTCCCCGTCTGCAGGCAGGTCCGGAGCTCAAAGAGGCTGTGCAGGGACAGTGTGGACACATGGGGCTTGCTCCAGCGCTCGCCTCCTTCCTCTACCTTTTCTTCAAACTTTATCCACCTGGAAAAGTAAGGATGGGGCTCAGCACGGCCTTTGCCCTCAGGAGCAGCCCCCAGCTGGGCCTCTTCAGGAGAGGGGTGTTGGCTTGCGAGTCACGCTATGCACATTGTTGGGGCATTGGTCCTAGACTCACAGGCAGAGGATCTCCTGGGGACATCCCCACTCGGTCCCCCACTCCTCCTGATGCGGTAATGCTCAGGACAAAGTGGCATCAGAGAATGACCATAAATGGGCATGAAGGACACTTTTAGGGTGGTGGAAATGTTCTAAAATTGGATTTGGTGATGGTCTCACAACTCTGTACATTTACTAAAAATCATTTAATTATTACACTTAAAATAAGGGAACTTTATGGTATCCATTAATAATAAAGCTGTTAAAAAAATCATCCACTGGACCCTAGCTACCTGTCTACTGGTCACACATGTGTTCGGTGTCTGCCTTATGGGGTGTTTGCTGGGAGCAGGAAAGTATTTCCCAACAGTTCTAGTGTAGGGCCTGAGGTTTCCATGAGTCTCGCTTGGATTTTGGCTCTGAAAGTTCAAGTTAAAATCCAAACGTCATTTGAGGAAGGAAAGAAATTAAACCAAGGGTATGAAGGAGTTTGTCCTTTCTAGAAGCCTTGGAATCATAGGCTGGGGTGGAGGGGACCAAGTGGGAAGGCCTTGGGCAGGCTGGCAGAGGTAGCACTGGCCTGTACCTCCCCCACAGAGGGCAGCACCACACAGCCTGGAGAGCCACTGGGAAGCAAAACCTGGCTGGAGACCTGCTGGCTCAGCTTTATTAGATGTCGACCTCAAGTTAGTGAGTAGCGTCAAGCTATGCCAATCAAAATCCCAGGGGAGTATTTTGGGACTGTGACTATCTAATTCTAAAGTTCCTCTGAAAACGTAAATGTCTGAGAGTGGTTCGGGAAAGTCTAAAAAAGAAGAATGGGGATGGCACATGCTTTTAGCAGATATAAAAACTTACTGAAAACCTTGAGTAATTAAAGCATTGTAATTCCAGTCCAGATATAGACAAAGGGATCAATAAAACAACAGTCTGGAAACAGACCTGAGCCCCCATGGGAATTTGGGGTTTGATGGAGGAGCCGTTTAAAAGATGACCAACCTAAATATTAAAAAGTCCCTACTTTTTACCAAGCACTACTAAATTCTGTGTGGATTAAAGGTTAGACATAAAAATAAATCTATAATGGAATATTGTTGAGCCTTAAAATAAAGGAAATTTTGACACATGCTACAGCATGAATAAAACCTGAAGACATTATGCTAAGTGAAATAAGCCAGTCACAAAAGGGCAAATACTGTAAGATTCCACTTCTATAAGGGACCTAGAGTAGTCAAATTCATAGAGACAGAAAGTAAAATGGTGGTTACCAGGGGCTGAGGGGAGAGAGGCAGGGGAATTACTGTTTAAGTGGTATAGAGTTTCAGTTTTGTGAGATGAATGGTAGTGATGGTTACACAACAATGTGAATGTACTTAATGCTATTGAACTGTACACTTAAAGATGGTTAAAATGGGAAAGTTTATGTTATATATATTTTACCACAATTAAAATAAATAAATAACCATGTTAAAATCTACAAACAAAAATATAAATATACTAGAAGAGAATATAGGAGAATATTCTTGTTGTGGTTGTGGAGAAAGACTTCCTAAGCAAGATGTAAAACCATAAAGGGAAAATAAATGGGCACATTTTGTTACATAAAAATAAACTAAAACCTCTGTATAACACAATAAGACATAAATGAAATTCACAAAAATGCAACTTACTCAGAAAATATTTGCAACAAACAGGGCATCAAAGGATTTTTTTTTTTTTTTTTTTTTGGCTGCACCAGATGGCATGTGGGATCTTAGTTCCCCGACCAGGGATCAAACCCGCACCCCCTGCTTTGGAAGCATGGAGTCTTAACCACTGGACCACCAGGGAAGTCCACAAAGCTTCCTCACATCAATAAGAAAAACTCAAATTACCCAACTGAAAAGTGAACAATTCTGAAAAGAAATAATGGCCAAGAAATGTATGAAAAGATGTTCAACTTTACTAGTAATCAAGAACATTTAAATTGTTGCAAATAAAACAATATCCTTCACTTCTCATTGGCAAAAATTTAAAAGATTGACAACTTCCTGTGTTAGTGGAAACATAGGGGGTGGGCACGCATAAACTGTATGTATGAATATAGTATGTGTGTGTGTGTATGTATATATATATGTATATATATAGTATAGCCACATAGCCTTCTTGGGGTGGGGAACTGGGGAGTCTCTTTTGTCTTTTGACTGAGCAGTTCTATTTCTAGGAAATTATCACAGGAGTATCATTGCACATCTACACACAGTAATATGTATACCAGGAGATGCTTACTGCAGCTTTGTCCAGTACGGTGAATAACTGGAAACCACCAGTTTTCAGTAAAGACATGGTCACATCAATTCCATACATCCATGCTGAAGAATAACCCTCAGAGATAAAAAGCATGAGGGTGAACTATGCGTACTGACAGGTTGGACAATATCATCCCATTCTATAAAAAAAAGAAAAACACACACATGTGTGTATGAGTGTGTGTTTACACATGTATCTGAACATGCCCAGCAGCAGTTTTGAAAGGACGCCTGTCAGGTGGTTAAATGGTTACTTCTGAAGGGAAGTGTGGGGTTGTTGGTGGGGGGAGGATTTAAGAGACTTTCAATCTATTGGGGTTAATTAGTGTAGTAAGAGCGCACTAATTAACTAATTAGTTAATTAGTAGTAAGAGCGCACTAATTAGCTCTTGTGGAGCAAGACAACCAAGTTTTATTTTTTATTTATCTTTGGCTGCGTTGGGTCTTCATTGCTGCGTGCGGGCTTTCTCTAGTTGCGGTGAGCGGGGGCTACTCTTCATTGAAGTGTGCAGGCTTCTCATTGCAGTGGCTTCTCTCGTTGCGGAGCACGGGCTCTCAGCGCGTGGGCTTCCGTAGCTGTGGCACGTGGGCTCAGTAGTTGTGGCTCGTGGGCTCTAGAGCGCAGGCTCAGTGGTTGCGGCTCATGGGCTTAGTTGCTCCGCGGCATGTGGGATCTTCCCGGACCAGGGCTCGAACCCATGACCCCTGCATTGGAGGCAGATTCCTAACCACTGCGCCACAAGGGAAGTCCCGACAATCAAGTTTTGAATTCCAGCTTCACATTTACTAGCTATGGACTCTGGGCAAGTTACTCAATTTCTCACCACCTTTGTTTTCTTTAGGAATACTAACAGTTTATAGCAATTAGAGAAGTGCCTGGCACATAATGCACACTCTGTTAGTGTTAGCTATTAATGTGAAAATAAATAACGTTGCTTTTGTAAGTTTAGAAACAATAAGGAAATAAGAAAGTAAAGGCATTCAAAGCTCTCCCAACCAGAAGACACCATGGTTGATATTCTGATGACCTTCGTATAAGATCTCTGTGTGCATGAACGCACATGTGCATGCATGCACACACACACTTTTACATTAATGACACCATAAGGGCATGGTATCTAATGGATATCCTTTCATGTCTATAAATGTCTATAAATATTCATATCATTTTAAAGGCTCTTTAGCATTCCATTGTATGAGTAGACAATAATTTATGTGAATAATCCTCATTTGGTTGACATTTAGATTATTTCTAATTATTCTTTATTATAAACAAGACTGTTTTGAATTTCCTTGACCCCTGTTCAATAATTTCCTTACGATAAACTCTCAGGAATGGAACTGCTGTGTCTGCACATTTTTACGTGTATGACATACATTGTCAAACTGTTCTCTAGAAAGCTGCGCCAATTCATACTTCCACCAACATACAGGAGACCTCACATTTCTCTGAAGTCTCTCAAACTCTAGTATTGTCATTCCTTTTCACTTTTGTGCATTTTGTAATTGAAAAATTATATCATATTTGCATTCTTTTGACTACATGTGAGGTTGAACATCTTTTCCTTTGTCAGATTTCTTCTTTACACAATTGTGTGAGCACTTTGCAGTATCAGTGTTTAATATCCTGATTCAATACATTTATTTGAGATCAGTTAACTTGGAGCCTGGTGGGGCCTTGGGGGCTTGGATGGACACAGGATGGGGAGGGTTTTTTTCTAAATATATTCATGTTTATTGACTAGTGTTATTATAGACCTATTATTACAGGTAAATGATTCTTTTTAAAAAATTATTTATGTATGTATGTGTGTATTTGGCTGTGCCAGGTCTTAGTTGCGGCACGCGGGATCTTTAGTTGAGGCATGAGGGATCTTTAGTTGCGGCATGCAGGATTTTTTTAGTTGCAGTGTGCAGGCTTTTAGTTGTGGCATGTGGGATCTAGTTCCCTGACCAGGGATCGAACCCAGACCCCCTGCATTGGGAGCACAGACTCTTAACCACTGGACCACGAGGGAAGTCCTTCAATGATTCTTTTTTAATTGAAGTATAGTTGATTTACAAAGTTGTGTTAGTTTCTGGTGTGCAGCAAAGTGATTCAGTTATATATATAAACTTCTTCATATTCTTTTCCATTATGGTTTATTACAGGATATTGAATATAGTTCCCTGTGCTATACGATAGGCCCCTGTTGTTTATCCATTCTATATATGAGTTTGCATCTGCTAGTCCTAAACTCCGAAGGATGGAGAGGTTTGATTAGAGGAGGCCTGGGAGGTGAAGACATGGGGCTGGAGCAGAGACCACTCAGACACTTGCCTTGGAGACTCACCAAGGTGTAGTGGACATTTTTAATGGGGAAATATGTTTGGGAGAACATTATTTAAATTATGGTAGATCCAAGTCTGTATAATATCGATACAAAGTTTTTCTAAAACTTGTATTAACATAATGGTTTGCGAGGAAGAAATCAAAGGACAGGTCCAAATGTTTTGGTCAGGAGATGCTCACTCTTCTCCCTGAGAGTCCTTCTCCTATTTAATCACTCAAATTGCCCCCTTTTACCTCAAAAATACATGAGATAAACCACACTGTCTCCTTGCCACTGAGGGCCCTTTTGCTACTCTACAGCCTTACCCCATCCACCCAAAGGTACGATGTGTCCCAGTAAGTGGGGTCACTTGGGTTGATTGCTTTCTACACTGTCTCATAAACATCCTGGGTGGACATTCGGGCAGTTCTCTCCCACGCATCCATCCCTCAGCTTCCTGCCTATACAAACGCAACTCCATCTGGAAAGGTGAGTTGAAACCCTTCAAAACATCCTTTTAGTAATGCTGGATAGCAAGAACAATTGGTCCTCTTCACTTCCCAGGACTTCAACTATTTGTACTGTGTTACAGGCACCCATAAAACATTAGCTCTATAAACAGACAAGGTCTCAACCAACCTGAGCACAGTTTGCAGAAAAGCGAAGTTACCAGTGTCCAGGTTCAGGGCAATGCCAAAACTAGACTCCTGCTACCACCATCTCTTGAGAACTTGATTTTTAAAAAGTCCAGGATACTCAACAACTTCACTAGGGATACCTCTTCAGTTGTCCTTGCAACTATTTTGGGAATCCAGATATTGAAACAGTAAACCCAAGGCCTGAACTTAATTTTGTGTTTTTTATGGCTACAGCTAGAAATTAAGCTCACTTTTCACCTTGAGTAGAACATAGAAATGCAGAGGACCCAAATCTGCAGCTGTTGTTTTCAACTTTGGCTGTCTGTTAGAATTGCCTGAGGAAATTTTTTTTTTTTTTTTTTTTTTCGGTATGCGGGCCTCTCACTGTTGTGGCCTCTCCCGTTGCGGAGCACAGGCTCCGGACGCGCAGGCCCAGCGGCCATGGCTCACGGGCTTAGTTGCTCCGCGGCATGTGGGATCTTCCCGGACCAGGGCACGAACCCGTGTCTCCTGCATCGGCAGGCGGACTCTCAACCACTGCGCCACCAGGGAAGCTCCTGAGGAAATTTTTAAAAATACTGATGCCTGGATGGTCATGCCACCAGGAGGGTGGCCTGGCCATGGAAGCTCCCAGGTTATTTTTGCCCTGAGAGTTGACGAGACTCTGCCTTGTAGTCATATACAACCATGTGGCTCAGGGATAGTTGGACTTGTCTGGGGTCCCAATGCAGGCAAACGCTCTGGGCACATAGGTCCCATTCTTTTTGTATAAGAGGGGACATGGCCTCTTTCCCTTAGAATGGCTCAGAGAACACCAGTTGAAAAGGTGGAGTGGATCTCTGAAGCCTCCTTCCTAGCATGGCCATTCTATGCTTTCATTTCTCTGAGTTTTTAAGTAGAGTACATACCTCTACACCAGCATGTCTCAAACTTTAATGTGCATACAAGTGACCTGGGGATCTTGTTAAAATGCAGGTTCTAATTCAGCAGGTCTAGGATGGTGCCCAAGATACTGCATTTCTTTTCTTTTCTTTTTTCTTTTTTTTTTGGCTGTGTTGGGTCTTCATTGCTGTGTGCAGGCTTTCTCTAGTTGTGGCGAGCGGGGGCTACTCTTCGTTGCGGTGCATGGGCTTCTCATTGCAGTGGCTTCTCTTGTTGTGGAGCACAGGCTCTAGGCATGCAGGCTTTAGTAGTTGCAGCATGCGGGCTTAGTAGCTGTGGCAGGTGGGTCCTAGAGCACGCGGGCTTCAGTAGTTGAAGCAAATGGCCTCAGTAGTTGAGGTGTGTGGGCTCTAAGGCATGTGGGCTTCAGTAGTAGTGGTGCATGGGCTTAGTTGCTCTGCAATACGTGGGATCTTCCCAGACCAAGGATTGAACCCATGTCTCCCTGCACTGGCAAGCAGATTCTTAACCACTATGACCAGGGAAGTCCCTGCATTTCTTTTTCTAAAATTTTTTACTGAAGTATAGTTGATTTACAATGTTGTGTCAGTTTCAGGTGTATAGCAAAGTGATTCAGTTATATATATTCTTTTTTTAGATTACTTTCCATTATAGGTTATTACAAGATATTGCATATGGTTCCCTGTGCTATATAGCAGCTCCTTGGTGTTTATCTATTTTATATATGGTAGTGTGTATCTGTTAATCCCAAACTTCTAATTTATCCCTCCCCCACCCCCTTTCCCCTTTGGTAACCATAATCCCTTTGTTTTCTATGTCTGTGAGTCTATTTTTGTTTTGTAAATTAGTTCATTTGTATCATTTTTTTTAAGATTCCACATATAAAGTGATATCATATGATATTTGTCTTTGTCTGACTTACTTCACTTAGTATGATAAACTAGGTCCATCCATGTTGCTGCAAATGGCATTATTTCATTCTTTTTTATGGCTGAGGAATATTCCACACTTTAAGAACCCCTATCCTAGGATGATGATTCTTAAACTTGGGTGCATATAAAAATACCTCAGATAATTCTAAAAATCTTGATGTTTAGGTCATATCCTAGATCAATTTACATCAGAATATCTGGGTGGGATCCAGGCAACTCTGCTACAGATTGTTCTAAGTAAAGTTCCTTACTTCTGGGGCTCAGAGGCTAAAATGACAATTAATTTGTAGTCAATCGTGTTTCCTAATTGTTTTGGTATATACCTGTCCCCCCCAATAGATATCAAGCTTCTTGAGGACAGGGACCTTGTTTCCTCTCTGGTGTCCCTTCTGATCTCCTGCCCAGAGCAGTGCTCATCGAATGCTTGCTCCTTCTTGCTTGAGGGTATTGAGGCCTCAGTGATTACTTTGGGTAATCACTATGAGAATCACTATGAGAAAATGAGTGGGAAAAAGAGAGCTCAACAATCGTGGGTTTAAATGTGTTTTAAAATACTCAGAAGTATCTAAGCAATGATCGTCAGAGCCTAGTAACATCACAAATATACACACAAAGACCAGCTGGGCAGGAGTTGCCTTTTGATGGAAGCAGAGACCACCACCTATGAAATAGTCTTGTGGAAAAGCCAGACAGGAATCAAATGAATCTGGACCCAACTACCACTTTACAGGAAACACAGGGGCAGAGGAAGATGTTAAACACCACCACAAGGATGCAGTTAACAAAATCCAGTATGTGGAAAACCGTATAGGACAAACAATGCAATTTCTTTAGCAATAATGGCAACTGCAAGGGAAAAATAAAGGAGGAGGAACATGTAGATTAAAAATGATGTAGGAGACATATCTCCCAAATGCAATGTGTGGACCAGTCACATTAAAAAATGTATGAGGTGATCTGGGAAATAAATATGAATACTGAATGGATAATTCAATGAAAATAAAGAATTACTGTCATTTTTTTCCAGATGTGACAGTAATATTGTGGTTGTGTTAAAAAGAAAGAGGCCTTTGAAACCAAGAAGGGCCCTGTAGGATTCCTGGGCACAGAGGCCTTTCGGTGTCCCCCGTTTCTTGTTTGTAGGGAATAGGTTTCGGCCTCCATGATCTTCCCTGCATTCCAAAGGGCAGGTTCAAACAGTTGCTAATCAGGGAAGAGAGAGGGTGCAGAGACAAGGGAGGGGCAGTCAAGAAACAATAGTGCAGTCTTGGGGTAGAGTCCTGTTCCACCTCAAGGGATACACATAACAATATCTTTGAGCTCTTCTGAAGAACTCTTCATTCCAGAGAGGTCACAGTTTGATAATCTCCAGATCCACAGAAGCTAATTAGGAGACCACCTGAGGCCAAATTAAAGGAATGCAGGCCTGCACACACCCTGATCCTCACCAGCAACCCCACCCTTGAACCATTGCTATAAAACTCCTCACCAAATTCCCCTGGGTTGGGACACAGTTTTGAGAGCATGAGCCCCCTGGGTCCCCCTTTGCCTGGCAAAGTAATAAAGCTTTTTTTTTTTCTTTTCTACTTCACCCAAAACTCTATTTCGGAGATTCAGTTCGGCACCAATGCACAGAGGCCAAGGTTTCAGCATCACCTTTACCCAAAAGAATTGAAAACAGTGTCTTGAAGATATATTTGTACAACAATGTTCCCAGCAGTATTATTCACAGTAACTAAAATGTGGAAGCAACCCAGCTGTCCAGCAGTAGATGAATGGATAAGCATAATGTGGTGCCTCTGTATGACTATACAGAGGAATATTATTGAGCCTTAAAAAGAATGGAAATTTTTATATATCCTACAACATGGATGAACCTTGAGGACATTATGCAATAAGCCAGTCATGAAAAGACAAATACTATATGATTCCACTTAACATGAGGTATTTAGAGTAGCTAAAAATCATAGAGACAGAAAGTAGAACGGTGGTATCTGGGGCTGGGGGGAAGGGAATGGAGAGTTATTGTTTAATGGGTACTGAGTTTCTGTTTTATAAGATGAAAAGAACTATGGCGATGGATGGTGGTGATGGCTGCACACCATTGTGAATGTATTAAATACCACTGAACTATATATTTAAAGGCAGTTAAGATGGTAAATTTTATATTTAAGTATATTTTACCACAATAAAAAATGGGAGAAGAAAGAAAGAGGGCTTCTCTTTTAGAGTCACCTACTGAAATATTTACAGATGGATTGATATGGGGTGTGGGATTTGTCAGCATGATCCAGTGTGTGTGTCTGGGGTAGTGGGTAGAAATAGAGGCACGAAATTGGCCATGAGTTAGCTGGTAACCATTGAAGCTGGGTGATGGTTATGTTGAGGGAAGTCATTCTACTACATACCACTTTTGTATAAATTTGTGTACAAATTTATATACAATTTTTGTATAAATCTCCATAATACAACATTTAACCACTTTTCAGGATGAATAAAGGAATGGGCTCTTTAAAAAGCCTCTGGCCAAAGCCAGGCTTAAAAACTTTTGGAAGCCTGATAAAGTGGTTAATGTGTAATCCCAAGCAACTCATTGCAAAGTGAGCTTTATACCACACTTGACTTCAAAAGTGGGGAATTAGGGCTCCCCTGGTGGCGCAGTGGTTGAGAATCCGCCTGCCGATGCAGGGGTCACGGGTTCGTGCCCTGGTCCGGGAAGATCCCACATGCCGCGGAGCAACTAAGCCCGTGAGCCATGGCCGCTAGGCCTGCGCGTCCGGAGCCTGTGCTCCGCAACGGGAGAGGCCACAGCAGTGAGAGGCCCGCATACCACAAAAAAAAAAAAGTGGGGAATTAGAGTTGGAGAAGCAGGTCAAATGGAAAAAAAATCTCTGGGCTGGAAAAGAACTCTCAGGGATTTTCTCCAGACCAGGGGCAGGTGCCAAGTGTCCCTCCCAACTGGGACGGAGCTGAATGGAAGCTCGAAGAGTCACATGTCACAGAAAGCAGTTCTCAGTCACGCAAAGGGTGTCCAGAACTGAGGCCTTTTCTATGACTAGTAACTTGGTCACTATACGATTAGAGGAAGTTGCTTTTCAGTTAATACCAAGAGTGGTTGAAATCATCATGGGGCCAGTTACTCGGCACCGCCAAACCACTAGATGGGAGGGTCTCCTTTTAGGATCTGGAAAGGGCTGAAAACTGAGAGACCTGAACTCTAGTTCCATCCTCAGATGGAAATAAATTATAACCTCCACTGGCCCTGCCCTGGCTAGAATGTATATCAGTGGCTCTCACCTTAGCTGCAAAGATCATCTGGGAACTTACAACAAATTCCAACATCCAGGCTGACTCCAGACTGACATCAGAATCTAGGGGCCTAGCGGAGGAGCTTCAAGATGGCGGAAGAGTAAGACGCGGAGATCACCTTCCTCCCCACAAATACATCAGAAATACATATACATGTGGAACAACTACAGAACACCTACTGAACGCTGGCAGAAGACCTCAGACCTCCCAAAAGGCAAGAAATTCCCCCACTTACCTGGGTAGGGTAAAAGAAAAAAACAGAGACAAAGAATAGGGACAAGACCTGCACCAGTGGGAGGGAGCCGTGAAGGAGGAAAGGTGTCCACACACTAGAAGCCCCTTGGCGGGTGGAGACTGCGGATGGCGGAGGAGGGAAGCTTCGGAGCCACAGAGGAGAGCACAGCCACAGGGGTGCAGAGGGCAAAGCAGAGAGATTCCTGCAGAGGATCGGTGCCTACCAGCCCGAGAGGCTTGTCTGCTCACCAGCCGGGACGGGCGGGGGCGGGGAGCTGAGGCTCGGGCTTCAGAGCTTAGATCCCAGGGAGAGTACTGGGGTTGGCGGCGTGAACACAGCCTGAAGGGAGCTAGTGCGCCACAGCTACCCGGGAGGGGGTCCGGGAAAATGCCTGGAGCTGCCAAAGAGACAAGAGACTTTTTCTTGCCTCTGTTTCCTGGTGCACGAGGAGAGGGGATTAAGAGCGCTGCTTAAAAGAGCTCCAGAAACAGGCGCGAGCCAAGGCTATCAGCACGGATCCCAAAGACGGGCATGAGACGCTAAGGCTGCTGCTGCCACCACCAAGAAGCCTGTGTGCGAGCACAGGTCACTCTCCACAACGCCACTCCCGGGAGGCTGTGCAGCCCGCCACTGCCAGGGTCCCGGGATCCAGGGACAACTTCTCCGGGAGAATGCACGGCGCGCCTCAGGCTGGTGCAATGTCACCCTGGCCTCTGCCGCTGCAGGCTTGCCCCACATCCGTACCCCTCCCTCCTCCCGGCCTGAGTGAGCCAGAGCCCCCGAATCAGCGACTCCTTTAACCCCATCCCGTCTGAGCGAAGAACAGATGCCCTCAGGCGACCTACATGCAGAGGTAGGTCCAAATCCAAAGCTGAACCCGGAAGCTGTTCGAACAAAGAAGAGAAAGGGAAATAAATCTCTCCCAGCAGCCTCAGAAGCAGCAGATTAAAGCTCCACAATCAACTTGATGTACCCTGCATCTGTGGAATAGCTGAATAGACAATGAATCATACCAAATTGAGGAGGTGGACTTTGGGAGCAACTATATATATATATTTTTTTCCCCTTTTTCTCTTTTTGTGAGTGTGTATGTGTATGCTTCTCTGTGTGATTTTGTCTGTATAGCTTTGCTTTCACCATTTGTCCTAGGGTTCTGTCTGTCTTTTTAAAAATTATTATTACTTAAAAAAAGTATTTCTTAATAAGTATTTTTTATTTTAATAACTATTTTATTTTACTTTCTTTCTTTCTTTCTTTCTTTCTTTCTTTCTTTCTTTCTTTCTTTCTTTCTTTCTTTCTTTCTTTCTTTCTTTCTTTCTTTCTTCCTTTCTTTCTTTCTTTCTTTTCTTTCTTTCTCCCCCCCCTTTTATTCTGAGCCGTGTGGAGGACAGGCTCTTGGTGCTCCAGCCAGGTGTCAGGGCTGTGCCACTGAGGTGGGAGAGCCAAGTTCAGGACACTGGTCCACAAGAGACCTCCCAGCTCCATGTAATATCAAACGGTGAAAATCTCCCAGAGATCTCCATCTCAACGCCAAGATCCAGCTCCACTCAATGACCGGCAAGCTACAGTACAGGATACCCTATGCCAAACAACTAGCAAGACAGGAACACAACCCCATCCATTAGCACAAAGGCTGCCTAAAATCATAATAAGGCCACAGAAACCCCAAAACACACCACCAGATGTGGACCTACCCACCAGAAAGACAAGATCCAGGCTCATTCACCAGAACACAGGCACTAGTCCCCTCCACCAGGAAGCCTACACAACCCACTGAACCAACCTTAGCCACTGGGGACAGACACCAAAAACAACGGAAACTACAAACCTGCAGGCTGCGAAAAGGAGACCCCAAACACAGTAAGTTAAGCAAAATGAGAAGACAGAGAAACACACAGCAGATGAAGGAGCAAGGCAAAAACCCATCAGACCTAACAAATGAAGAGGAAATAGGCAGTCTACCTGAAAAAGAATTCAGAATAATGATAGTAAAGATGATCCAAAATCCTGGAAATAGAATGGAGAAAATACAAGAAACATTTAACAAGGACCTAGAAGAACTAAAGAGCAAACAAACAGAGATGAACAAGACAATAAATGAAATTTAAAATTCTCTAGAAGGGATCAATAGCAGAATAATTGAGGCAGAAAAACGGATAAGTGACCTGGAAGATAAAATAGTGGAAATAACTACTGCAGAGCAGAATAAAAAAAAAAAAAAGAATGAAAAGAACTGAGGACAGTCTCAGAGACCTTAATGTTGACCTCTGGGACAACATTAAACGCACCAACATTTGAATTTTAGGGGTCCCAGAAGAAGAGAAAAAGAAAGGCACTGAGAAAATATTTGAAGAGATTATAGTCAAAAACTTCCATAATATGGGAAAGGAAATAGTTAATCAAGTCCAGGAAGCACAGAGAGTCCCATACAGGATAAATCCAAGGAGAAACACGCCAAGACACATATTAATCAAACTATCAAAAATTAAATACAAAGAACAAATATTAAAAGCAGCAAGGGAATAACAAGTAACACATAAAGGAATCCCCAGAAGGTTAACAGCTGATCTTTCAGCAGAAACTCTGCAAGCCAGAAGGGAGTGGCAGAACATATTTAAAGTGAAGAAAGAGAAAAACCTACAATCAAGATTACTCTACCCAGCAAAGATCTCATTCAGATTTGTCGGAGAAATTAAAAGCTTTACAGACAAGCAAAAGCTGAGAGAATTCGGCACCACCAAACCAGCTTTACAACAAATGCTAAAGTAACTTCTCTAGGCGGGAAACACAAGAGAAGGAAAAGGCCTATAATAATCAACCCAAAACAATTAAGAAAATGGTAATAGGAACATACATATCAACAATTACCTTAAATGTAAATGGATTAAATGCTCCAACCAAAAGACACAGACTGGATGAATGGATACAAAAACAAGACCCGTATATATGCTGTCTACAAGAGACCCACTTCACACCTAGGGACACATACAGACTGTAAGTGAGGGGATGGAAAAAGATATTCCAAGCAAATGGAAATCAAAAGAAAGCTGGAGTAGCAATTCTCATATCAGACAAAATAGACTTTAAAACAAAGACTATTACAAGAGACAAGGAAGGACACTACATAATGATCAAGGGATCAATCCAAGAAGAAGATATAACAATTATAAATATTTATGCACCCAACATAGGAGCACTTCAATACATAAGGCAAATACTAACAGCCATAAAAGGGGAAATCAAAAGTAACACAATCATAGTAGGAGACTTTAACACCCCACTTTCACCAATGGACAGATCATCCAAAATGAAAATAAATAAGGAAACACAAGCTTTAAATGATACATTACACAAGGTGGACTTAATTGATATTTATAGGACATTCCATCCAGAAACAACAGAATACACATTCTTCTCAAGTGTTCATGGAACATTCTCCAGGATAGATCATATCTTGGGTCACAAATCAAGCCTTGGTAAATTTAAGAAAATTGAAATCATATCAAGTATCTTTTCCAACCACAACGCTATGAGACTAGATATCAATTACAGGAAAAAATCTGTAAGAAATACAAACACATGGAGGCTAAACAATACATTATTTAATAACCAAGAGATCACTGAAGAAATCAAAGAGGAAATCAAAAAATACCTAGAGACAAATGACAATGAAAACTCAACCCAAAACCTATGGGATGCAGCAAACGCAGTTCTAAGAAGGAAGTTTATAGCAATACCATCCTACCTTAAGAAACAGGAAACATCTCAAATAAACAACCTAACTTTGCACCTAAAGCAATTAGAGAAAGAAGAACAAAAAAAACCCAACGTTAGCAGAAGGAAAGAAATCATAAAGATCAGATAAGAAATAAATGAAAAAGAAATGCAGGAAACAATAGCAAAGATCAATAAAACTAAAAGCTGGTTCTTTTTTTTTTTGCGGGACACGGGCCTCTCACCGCTGTGGCCTCTCCCGTTGCGGAGCACAGGCTCCAGACGCGCAGGCTCAGGGGCCACGGCTCACGGGCCCAGCTGCTCCGCGGCATGAGGGATCCTCCCGGACCGAGGCACGAACCCGCGTCCCCGCATCGGCAGGCGGACTCTCAACCACTGTGCCACCAGGGAAGCCCTAAAAGCTCGTTCTTTGAGAAGATAAACAAAATTGATAAACCTTTAGCCAGACTCATCAAGATAAAAAGGTAAAAGACTCAAATCCATAGAAATAGAAATGAAAAAGGAGAAGTAACAACTGACACTGCAGAAATACAAAATATCATGAGAGATTACTACAAGGAACTGTATACCAATAAAATGGACAACATGGAAGAAATGGACAAATTCTTAGAAATGCACAACCTGCCAAGACTGAGCCAGGAAGAAATAGAAAATATAAACAGACCAATCACAAGCACTGAAATTGAGACTGTGATTAAAAATCTTCCAACAAACAAAAGCCCAGGACCAGATGGCTTCACAGGCGAATTCTATCAAACATTTAGAGAAGAGCTAACACCTATCCTTCTCAAACTCTTCCAAAAGATAGCAGAGGGAGGAACACTCCCAAACTCATTCTACGAGGCCACCATCACCCTGATACCAAAACCAGAAAAAGACGTCACAAAGAAAGAAAACTACAGGCCAATATCACTGATGAACATAGATGCAAAAATCCTCAACAAAATACTAGCAAACAGAATCCAACAGCACATTAAAAGGATCATACAACATGATCAAGTGTGGTTTATACCAGGAATGCAAGGATTCTTCAATATATGCAAATCAATCAACGTGATACAGCATAATAAATTGAAGGAGAAAAACCATATGATCATCTCAATAGATGCAGAGAAAGCTTTCGACAAAATTCAACACACATTTATGATAAAAATCCTGCAGAAAGTAGGCATAGAGGGAACTTTCCTCAACATAATAAAGGCCATATATGACAAACCCACAGCCAACATCGTCCTCAATGGTGAAAAACTGAAACCATTTCCACTAAGATCAGGAACAAGACAAGGTTGCCCACTCTCACCACTCTTATTCAACATAGTTTTGGAAGTTTTAGCCACAGCAATCAGAGAAGAAAAAGAAATAAAAGGAATCCAAATTGGAAAAGAACAAGCAAAGCTGTCACTGTTGGCAGATGACATGATACTATACATAGAGAATCCCAAAGATGCTACCAGAAAACTACTAGAGCTAATCAATGAATTTTGTAAAGTAGCAGGATGCAAAATTAATGCACAGAAATCTCTGGCATTCTTATACACTAATGATGAAAAATCTGAAAATGAAATTAAGAAAACACTCCCATTTACCATTGCAACAAAAAGAATAAAATATCTAGGAATTAACCTACCTAAGGAGACAAAAGACTTGTATGCAGAAAACTATAAGACACTGATGAAAGAAATTAAAGATGATACAAATAGGTGGAGAAATGTACCATGTTCTTGGATTGGAAGAATCAACATTCTGAAAATGACTCTACTACCCAAAGCAATCTACAGATTCAATGCAATCCCTATCAAACTACCACTGGCATTTTTCACAGAAGTAGAACAAAAAATTTCACAATTTGTATAGAAACACAAAAGACCCTGAATAGCCAAAGCAATCTTGAGAACGAAAAATGGAGCTGGAGGAATCAAGCTCCCTGAATTCAGACTATACTACAAAGTTACAGTAATCAAGACAGTATGGTACTGGCACAAGAACAGAAATACAGATCAATGGAACAGAATAGAAACCCAGAGAAAAACCCATGCACATATGGTCACCTCATCTTTGATAAAGGAGGCAAGAATATACAGTGGAGAAAAGACAGCCTCTTCAATAAGTGGTGCTGGGCAAACTGGACAGCTACATGTAAAAGTATGAGATTAGAACACACCCTAACACCATACAAAATAAGCTCAAAATGGATTAAAGATCTAAATGTAAGGCCAGAAACTATAAAACTCTTAGAGGAAAACATAGGAAGAACATTCTATGACATAAATCACAGCAAGATCCTTTTTGACCCACCTCCTAGAGGAATGCAAATAAAAACAAAAATAAACAAATGGGACCTAATGAAACTTAAAAGCTTTTGCACAACAAAGGATACCATAAACAAGACCAAAAGACAACCCTCAGAATGGGAGAAAATATTTGCAAATGAAACAACTGACAAAGGATTAATTCTCCAAAATTTACAAGCATCTCATGCAGCTCAATAACAGAAAAACAAACAACCCAATCCAAAAATGGGCAGAAGACCTAAAGAGACATTTCTCTGAAGAAGATATACAGATTGCCAACAAACACATGCAAGAATGCTCAACATCATTAACCATTAGAGAAATGCAAATCAAAACTACAATGAGATATCATCTCACACCAGTCAGAATGGCCATCATCAAAAACTCTAGGGCTTCCCTGGTGACGCAGTGGTTGAGAATCTGCCTGCCGATGCAGGGGACACGGGTTTGTGCCCCGGTCTAGGAAGATCCCACATGCCGTGGAGCGGCTGGGTCCGTGAGCCATGGCCACTGAGCCTGCGCGTCCGGAGCCTGTGCTCCACAATGGGAGACGCCACAACAATGAAAGGCCCATGTACCGCAAAAAAAAAAAAAAAAAAAAAAAAAACCTCTAGAAACAATGAATGCTGGAGAGGGTGTGGAGAAAGGGGAACACTCCTGCACTGTTGGCGAGAATGTAAATTGATACAGCCACTATGGAGAACAGTATGGAGGTTCCTTAAGAAACTAAAAATAGAACTACCATACAACCCAGAAATCCCACTACTGGGCATATACCCTGAGAAAACCATAATTCAGAAAGAGTCATGTTCCAAAATGTTCATTGCAGCTCTATTTACGATAGCCAGGACATGGAAGCAACCTAAGTATCCATCAACAGATGAATGGATAAAGAAGATGTGGCCCATATATACAATGGAATATTACTCAGCCATAGAAAGGAACGAAACTGAGTTATTTGTAGTGAGGAGGATGGACCTAGAGACTGTCATACAGAGTGAAGTAAGTCAGAAAGAGAAAAACAAATACCATATGCTAACACATATATATGGAATCTAAAAAAGAAAGAAAATGGTCAGAAGAATCTAGGGGCAAGATGGGAATAAAGTTGCAGACCTACTAGAGAATGGACTTGAGGATTCAGGGAGGGGGAAGGGTAAGCTGGGACAAAGTGAGAGAGTAGCATGGACATATATACACTACCAAACGTAAAATAGATAGCTAGTGGGAAGTGGCCACATAGCATAGGGAGATCAGCTCGGTGCTTTGTGAGCACCTAGAGGGCCGGGATAGGGAGGGTGGGAGGGAGGGAGATGCAAGAGGGAAGAGATATGGGGACATGTGTATATGTATAACTGATTCACTTTGTTTTGTTATAAAGCAGAAACTGACACACCATTGTAAAGCAACTATACTCTAATAAAGATGTTAAAAAAAAAAAGAATCTAGGGGCCTGAGAAACAATATGTTTTAAAAGGAAGACACAGGCTTCCCTGGTGGCGCAGTGCTTGGGAGTCTGCCTGCCGAGGCAGGGGACACGGGTTCGTGCCCCGGTCTGGGAAGATCCCACATGCCACGGAGCGGCTGGGCCCGTGAGCCATGGCCGCTGGGCCTGCGTGTCCGGAGCCTGTGCTCCACAACGGGAGAGGCCACGGCAGTGAGAGACTCACGTACCGCAAAAAAAAAATGTTTGGGCTTCCCTGGTGGCGCAGTGGTCGAGAGTCCACCTGCTGATGCAGGGGACACTGGTTCATGCCCCGGTCCGGGAAGATCCCACATGCCGCAGAGCGGCTGGGCCTGTGAGCCATGGCCACTGAGCCTGTGCATCCGGAGCCTGTGCTCCGCAACGGGAGAGGCCACAACAGTGAGAGGCCCGCATACCACAAAAAAAAAAAAAAAAAAAAAAAAAGGAAGACACAGGTCTTTGAAAAAACAAAGCAATGAGTGGACCATTATGTGTGGTTAGATAAGAGTAAAATCTGGAATCTCTATATATATCTATGTTTAAATCTAAATCTATATCTAAATATGTATCTATATGTAAATCTATATCTGTAACTAAATCTAAATCTCTATATATCTATATCTAAATCTATATATATATCTATTGCAATTAGAGTGAAGGTCCCTTCCTTCTGCACTTATTTTGCATATCAATATCATTAAATTATATATGGCTAATTTCTTTGCAAAAATTACCCTTAGGACACCCTGATTTAAATATTTTTTAAAAATTTAATTTCCTGGGCTTCCCTGGTGGTGCAGTGGTTGAGAGTCCGCCTGCTGATGCAGGGGACATGGTTTCATGCCCTGGTCTGGGAAGATCCCACATGCTGCAGAGCGGCTAGGCCCGTGAGCCATGTATGGCCGCTGAGCCTGCGCGTCTGGAACCTGTGCTCTGCAACGTGAGAGGCCACAACAATGAGAGGCCCACGTACAGCAAAAAAAAAAAAAAAAAAAATTAATTTCCTATACAATGCAACCTTTAATGATAAGTTTATTTTGCCTCTAAACACTTGTTTTAAGACTTAGAACTGTATGAATTTATTTCTCAGATGAAGTTAAGTTTACTCACCTAAAAGTTGTAAAGCACATACCCACACTGTTTTAATTCTCTGTGTGGGCTTATTGACTTTTATTCTGTTACTCTTCCACGCCCACCCCATCATCCATCATCCTAAGACTTGCCTTCCATGTATTAGTTACAAAGCGTCAAGACAGTGTTTTCACTTTCTGCCTGAGGCTTGTTTGTAATAAATTTTGTGATTCTAACAGATTCATTTCTTAAAAGTAATGTGAAAGTCAGTTTATCCCCATTATCCAGCAAAGTTCTCTAACTCCACATTGAGTCATATCAGTGCTCTGAATTTTGCAGCAGAAACCAAAGGCCAGTGTTAATTGTCTTATGGGGCAATGAAGAACTGTCCTAGAGATACTGGGCGACCATCAGATTCTCCCTAGGTTCATTCTTTGAAAGAGGCACCAACAGATGATTTACAGGAGGAAAGTTTTTCAAAAGAGGAACTCCTAAGCAAATTCTTGGCCATTCCTACAATTTACTTGGCAAATTCATACTACATGATGACAAACACATGCATTAAAATATGTATGTGAAATAATGTAAAAAGTTATTCATACAACTGATTAAAACTACACATATGGTGTGTATGTTTGAAAGGGAGCAGGACCCTGTGGGGCCCTCCTGGGTACAAATTCTTTCTGTGTCCCCCGTTTCTTGTTTGAAGGAAATGAGCTTCATTCAGTCTCCTTGACCTTCCCAGAGTTTTGAAGAGCAGATTCAAACAATAGTTTATAAGGGAAGGGAAAGAATGCAGAAACTAAGGAGGATCAGTCAAGAAACAGTAAGTGCAGCTGTGGGGCAGGGTCCTGGTTCCTCCTCAAAGAATGTACATAACAATATCTTTGAGTTCTTCTGTAGGAACTAAAGCCACCACCCAGGTGGAGGATGGTAACTTCAGGCTGAGCACAAGATTCCTGGAACACTGCCACCAACCAATCAAAAGAAAGTCAGCACACAGTGGAAGATAATGAAGACTGACATCCTCCCCAAATGATTCTCCCTTTAAAAACGTTCATGGTCAAAACAAAAACAAACAAACAACAAACAAAAAACTATCATAGTTGAGCAGAATCTTTGGAGCTGGCTTTTGGACAGGAGTCTGCCATCTCCCCAGGTTGCTGGCCTCCTGAATAAAGCAAACTTTCTGTTCCTACCAGCACTTGTCTCTTGAGTATTGGCTTTCAAGTGGTGAGCAGCCAAATCTGAGTTCAGTAATATGTTCACAAACCAAACTTGATAGTGAATTTAAAAGACTGTTAAGTATGTAAGACTGAGCAAGCAGGCATGGGTCAAGGGTCAACATGCATATGCAGGAGTTTAGAAGGTACAAAGAGGGGCTGATGGCACTAGAAAGGCCCCACAGGCCTCTTGGGGTACCCACTCCAGACTAGACTCAGAAATTTGTCTTTTTATTGTCCCAGAGATGATTAGGTCCAGGGATATTGACTAACACTAACCAAGTTCACAAGGGTTGATGTATAAACCCAAAGGCCAATTTATTTAATTTACAATGAGATTTACAACAGTTATAAGGGTTAGTTATCCTCATCTTCTAGCCCTTGCATTCTCTCCTTATAGGCAGCCATACATGGAAAGTCAAATTATCATCAGAAAATTATAGAATCAGAATGAGGCACATTAGCAAAGTGATTCAAATGTTTAATAGACTCAGAATAAGGTCTCTGGAATCCTCTATCTCTGCAAATGAGATTTGCCTGGGACTGGGACTAGAGAGGTGGAGACCTGTTAGACTGTTCTGGAATGAACCCATGAACTTCCATGGCTAACTCCCTGTGATTGAAAGTTTTTCCTCTTGCTAACCTAGGAGTCTTCTCTAAGGACCTTTAGTTATGCAGTGCGATTTGGGCATTACTGGAGAACCACTTCTTCCCCAAAAGTGTACCCAGTACTGCAGCTGGCAGGGATGGGGCAGAACTGTGGCATTCCCAGAGCTGTGGGGAATTGAATGGGGTGGGGAGGGCTTGCTCCCAGCTCATACATTTGGTGAACACACATTATGTCTTCATTCAGGGGTTAAGGAGGAGCCCATGGCTAAGTGAATGCCATCAGACAAAGCTACTGGCAAATTCTGAACTGGCTCCTTCAGGGAAGACTTCTGGAGCCAAACTTCTCTGAGAGCTACTTGTCTGTATGTCCAGAGGACATTTGTAATTACCTAATGGGTCTGTCATTTATAGACTTGTCAGTCTCCCTCAGAGTCTGCCAGCACCTTCTCCTCACTGCCCCTCAGGAGATACCCCCTCCTACACCTGGATGTTCTCTCTTCCACCTCTGCTGTTCAGGGCCTAATTCAAAGGCTACCTCCTTCATGACAAAGCTGCCCCAGGGGCCCAGCTTGCAGAGACCACTCCTTCCTCTGACTCCCATGCACTTTGTCACATGCACAATAATATTGACAATGGTTAAAGCTTACTGAGTACCTTCTATGTGCCAGATGCTATGCTAAGCACTTTACATATATTATATGCTTCAATCCGCAAATCTATCGCTGAGGTAGGTCTGTCACTACTCTCATTGTGTAGGTAAGGAGACCCTTTGAGGATGAGGAGCCTGCCCAAGATCAAGCAGCTTATAAGAGACAGGGTTTGAGGGCAAGTCTTTTGACAGACAGCCATGTTCGCACCACTTCACACGTACTGCCCTGGTTTTTAGTTATCTGTGTGTGTGAGCACACGCCTACCTTTTACACTAGATTGGGGTGGGAAAACCATGCCCTACAGGTTAAAAGCACAAAGCAGAGGAAGAAGAGATCATATATGAGCAAAAAGCCTGAAACACTGTCCGTTTGGCCCTTAACAGATACGTCTGTTGACACCTGCACCAGACAATAAGCATTCTGAGAACAGATTCATACTTTACTCCTTTTAATTCTCCCACAGGACCTAACACAGCATCCCCTAAAATGTTTTTGGAATGAAAGAAGAAAGGCGTGGTGGATAAGATGAACTTTCCAAAGTTCTCCTAGATCCACAGGTTAGAGCTATCCCTTTTTCACTACCCTAGGGATTGGTGTGGTGTTGTAGTGACAACCGCTGGTGTCCATTACAAAGACAGGGCATGACCTCTGAGGTGCCTGTCCAAGAGGGGGATGGTTTTGCAAAACTCCACCACCTATACTCTCATGGGCAACTTGAAGAATTCTAAAAGTTCTGGTTGGCATGAGAAGCACAACTGCGGCCAATGCATAAAGTGCATAGTTTTACTATTAAATATGTGTAAAAGATATGTTTGGAGTGTCTTCTCTGCTGCCATCCATACCGATGTAGTCTCCAGGCTATGGCCGGCCCTTCCATACTTCTCCGTAACTCTGATCTGGGGCACAATGATGGGACAACCAAAGTTGGGCAAATTAGATTATCTCTGAAGAATTAGAAATTGGTGGATTGAGGAACACATCCTGGGATGGTCCCTTGAGTAGAGTAGATGTAAGCATAGAGGCTGAGGAATGGCCTAGGGCAGGGACAAGTGGAAGAAGCTGGCTGCAGAAGGGTAAAAAAAAGATACACAGAGAGAGGCAGAGACCAGAAGCAGAAAAAGAGAACAGCTTGGCTTCCCAGGCCCAGCCCTTGAGAGATCTGACTGTCCCTGGGGACCATGAGGTCACCCCGTATTCTGCTGATGCTCCCTCTTTTTGCATAAGTCTGCTTGAATGGGCTTCTGTTACTTGCAGCCTAAAACATCCTGACAATGACAGTGGCATTTCTCTTTCCCTTGGGCATCATGCACAGGTTCTGACAGCTCACTTGAGCTTGGGCTGTAGTTGCAGAGCTAGACATATCAGAAGGGGGTGGGAGGGCCTCTTGACTTTAGCATAAGGAGTTCCTGCCAAAGGAGCTCTCCTCATTGAACTAGCCTTACTATTATACTCTCTGGCCAGCTAATCTAACCTTACCATCCTCAGTCCACTGTGTGAGGCCTTGCATCACTGCCTGGCTGTCACTATAGATATGGACTGGTGCTTCCCCAACCTGACTGCAGACCCTTTGAAGGTGGCCCCTTCTGGTCTGCTAGGCCTCGTGCAGACCTGCCCTGGTGGTGCTAACTGTAAGTGATCACTAAGTCCCTGGGGGATGAATGACCCTAGCACAGTCCCCATCCTGTGATCACACAACTCACAGGTTAGAGTGCTGGCTAGAATCAGGGACTTTGAGGCCTGGGGGAACCATGCCCACTTCTACCTGGGACTTGGTCCAGGTTCTGATTCATATAAAATCACTTTTTCCCTCCTGGTATTTATCCGAAGAAATAAAAACACTAATTAGAAAAGATATATGCACCCTTATGTTCATTACAGCATTATTTACAATAGCCAAGTTATGGAAGTGTCCATCAACAGATGAATGGATAAAATATATATATGTATACACACATATATTCCATTATATATGGAATATTAGCCATAAAAAAATGAAATCTTGCCGTTTGTGACGTGGATGGACCTAGAGACTTTTATGCTAAGTGAAATAAGTCAGAGAAAGACAAATACTGTATGATTTTATTTATATATGGAATCTAAAAAACAAAACAAAAGAACAGACATAATAAAACAGATGCAGAGTCATAGATACACAGATAAACAGGTGGTTTCCAGAGGAGAGGGGGCTGAGGGAAGGAGAAAAAGAGGTGAGAGAGACTGAGGTACAATCTTCCAGTTGCAAAATACATGAGTCACAGATATGAAACGTATAGTGTGGGGAATATAGTCAAAAGCTATATAGGGGCTTCCCTGATGGTGCAGTGGTTGAGAGTCCGCCTGCCAATGCAGGGGACGCGGGTTCGTGCCCCGGTCCGGGAAGATCCCACGTGCCGCAGAGCAGCTGGGCCCGTGAGCCGTGGCCGCTGAGCCTGCGCGTCCGGAGCCTGTGCTCCGCAACGGGAGAGGCCACAACAGTGAGAGGCCCACATACCGCAAAAAAAAAAAAAAAAAAAAAGCTATATAATAACTTTGTGTGGTGACAGATGGTAACTAGATTTATTGTGGTCAACATTTTGAAATGTAGAGAAATATTGAATTACTATGTTGTGTAACAGGAACTAACATAGCATTGTAGGTCAATTATACTTCAAAATCCAACAAACAAACTTATAGTAAAAGATTAAATGTGTAGTTACCAGAGGTGGTGGTTGGGGTAGGGAGAATTGGATGAAAGTGGTAAAAAGTACAAACTCCCAGTTATAAATAAGTCCGGAGGCTGTGATGTACACATGCTAAATATAATGAACACGGCTGTGTGTTATACAGGAGAGCTGTGAAGAGAGTAAATCCTGAGTTCTCATCACAAGGAAAACAATTTTTCTTCTATTTCTTTAATTTTGTATGAAATGATGGATGCTCACTAAACTTACTGTGGTAATCATTTCATGATGTGTATAAGTCAAAGCATTATGCTCTACACCTTCAACTTATTCAGTGCTGTATGTCAGATATCAGTATTTGACTAGAGGAGAGAGAAGGAAAGACCATGTTAGATATTGGATGTGAATGTAGCTTGGAAATGATTATTCGAGCCAGTAGATAAGCATCAAGTCAGAGTCAGACAACCTTAAAATCTTTCCTCTGACCATAAATCTCCATGCGTGGCTCCACTATGGCCAGGGTCCGGAGCTGCTTACCTGCCTCAGAACCACTTGGCAATCTGCACCTCCTCCAGTCAGCTTTTCCACTCTGCTCTCTTCAAATGAGAGATAGTATGGGAATTATCATAGAATAGAACTCTCAACTCCTGCTCAGAGCCCCCAAACCTTGCTGCAACTTCCCTGCCCCCTGCTCCCTCGGGCCTGTCACAGGGCACAGGTGTGGGCCTTTCTGGCTGGGGGAGCCCCCAAACTGTGCCCAGGGCCTTGCACCAGCCATCCAGCAGGGCCTCTCTCCCTCTTGCATCTTTAAACCACTCTCTTTCATCTGGCCCCTTTCCATCAGCACTCTATACACTCTCACCTTTTTCAAAAAAGCAAAAGCCTCCCTTGACCCCATGTTCACCTTGAGAGACTCCTGCCCTTCACAGACAAGCATATTAGAAGAACTGTCCAAAAGAACCCACCTTGGTCCGCCTGACTCTTTTCTCCACCCTCTGTCCCCATCCCTCCCCCAAGACCGTTGTGTCCCTCCATCCTGTGGATACTCTTCAGTTCTTCCCCTACTTTTCGGCCACTCCCCATCTTGCCCCTGTTTCCTGGACACAGCACTCTTCTCATTCCCCTCCTACCTCTCTGGCTGCCCCTTCTCAGTCTCCATTGTGGGTTCCACTTCCTTTGCCTATCCCTCAAATGTTAGTGTTCTAGGAGGCTCTGTCCTGGGTGCTCTCCTGATTTCACAGATCTTGGGGGCAACCTTATCCTTTTCTTTGGGTTTGATTTCCATATAGATGCGAATGGCTCACAAATCTATGCTTCTCCACTGAACTCCATGTCTCTATGTCTACATGTCTCTATGTCTACATGGTGATCTGCTAGATATCTCCACTTGGAGTTTCCTCAAACATAACATGTTCAAAACTCATCATCATAAGAAATGAAATTGAGTTATTTGTAGTGAGGTGGATGGACATGGAGTCTGTCATACAGAGTGAAGTAAGTCAGAAGGAGAAAAACAAATACCGTATGCTAACACATATATATGGAATCTAAGAAAAAAAAAAGTCATGGAGAGCCTGGGGGTAGGACGGGAATAAAACACAGACCTACTAGAGCATGGACTTGAGGATATGCGGAGGGGGAAGGGTAAGCTGTGACGAAGTGAGAGAGTGGCATGGACATATATACACTACCAAACGTAGGCTGCATAGCTAGTAGGAAGCAGCCGCATAGCACAGGGAGATCAGATGGGTGCTTTGTGACCACCTAGAGGGGTGGGATAGGGAGGGTGGGAGGGAGGGAGACACAAGAGGGAAGAGATATGGGAACGTATGTATATGTATAACTGATTCACTTTGTTGTAAAGCAGAAACTAAAACACCACTGTAAAGCAATTATACTCCAATAAAGATGTTAAAAAAAAAAACAACTCATCATCAACCTCCCCCAAAGAAAACAAAGCAAAATACCCAACACAACAAAACCTTACTATTCCTCTTGTGTTTCCTAAGTTGATACCACAAGTTACCCACTTGCTCAGGCCGGAAACCTGGGCATCTCCTTGACTATCCTTCTCTCTCACATGCCATCTGTCATTAAGTCCTGTTAAGATATGTCTCAAATCCAGTAAAAAGACCAGTGGTTGCCAAAAATTAGGAAGGAAAGAGTGATGAATAGGCAGAGCACAGGCAATTTTTAGGGCAGTGAAACTACTCCATGTGATACTGTAATGGTGGATACATGTCATTATACATTTATCTAAACCCATAGAAAGTACAATACCAAGTATGAACCCTAATGTAAACTATGGACTTTGGGTGATAATGATGTCAATGTAGGTTCATCAATAGTGACAAATGTACCACTCTGGTGGAGGATGTTGATAATGGGGAAGGCTGTGCATGTATAGGGCCAGGGGGCACATGGGAACTCTGTACATTTTGCTCAGTTTTGCTGTGAATCAAAAACTGCCCTAGTGGAGAAAAGACAGCCTCTTCAATAAGTGGTGCTGGGAAAACTGGACAGGTACATGTAAAAGTATGAAATTAGGACACTCCCTAACACCATACACAAAAATAAACTCAAAATGGGTTAAAGACCTACATGTAAGGCCAGGCACTATCAAACTCTTTGAGGAAAGCATAGGCAGAACACTCTATGACATAAATCACAGCAAGATCCTTTTTGACCCACCTCCTAGAGAAATGCAAATAAAAACAAAAATAAACAAATGGGACCTAATGAAACTTAAAACCTTTTGCACAGCAAAAGATACCATAAACAAGACCAAAAGACAACCTTCAGAATGGGAGAAAATATTTGCAAATGAAGCAACTGACAAAGGATTAATCTCCAAAATTTACAAGCAGCTCATGCAGCTCAATAACAGAAAAACAAACAACCCAATCCAAAAATGGGCAGGAGACCTAAAGAGACATTTCTCCAAAGAAGATATACAGATTGCCAACAAACACATGAAAGAATGCTCAACATCATTAATCATTAGAGAAATACAAATCAAAACTACAATGAGATACCATCTCACACCGGTCAGAATGGCCATCATCAAAAACTCTACAAACAATGAATGCTGGAGAGGGTGTGGAGAAAAGAGAACACTCTTGCACTGCTGGTGGGAATGTAAATTGATACAGCCACTATGGAGAACAGTATGGAGGTTCCTTAAAAAACTACAAACAGAACTACCATACGACCCAGCAATCCCACTACTGGGCATATACCCTGAGAAAACCATAATTCAAAAATAGTCATGTTCCAAAATGTTCATTGCAGCTCTATTTATGATAGCCAGGACATGGAAGCAACCTAAGTATCCATCAACAGATGAATGGAAAAAGAAGATGCGGCACATATATACAATGGAATATTACTCAGCCATAAAAAGAAATGAAACTGAGTTATTTGTAATGAGGTGGGTAGACCTGGAGTCTGTCATACAAAGTGAAGTAAGGCAGAAGGAGAAAAGCAAATACCATATGCTAACACATATATATGGAATCTAAGAAAAAAAATGTCATGAAGAGACTAGGGGTAGGACGGGAATAAAACACAGACCTATAGAGTATGGACTTGAGGATATAGGGAGGAGGAAGGGTAAGCTGTGGTGAAGTGAGAGAGTAGCATGGACATAAATACACTACCAAATGTAAAACAGATAGCTAGTGTGAAATGGCCACATAGCACAGGGAAATCAGCTCGGTGCTTTGTGACCACCTAGAGGGGTGGGATAGGGAGGGTGGGAGGGAGGGAGATGCAAGAGGGAAGAGATATGGGGACATGTGTATATGTATAACTGATTCACTTTGTTTTGCTATAAAGCAGAAACTGACACACCATTGTAAAAAACAGTTATACTCCAATAAAGATGTTTAAAAAAATTTAAAAAATTTAAAAAAATAAAGAGCTAAGTCTAGTTCCTGGCACACAGGATATTTATAAATGTACACACTGTTCATATGTATACCAACTATATCAACTTATAAGCATGGTTTATATTCTAAACATTTCTTGCTTCTTCATGGTATAAATAAGCACCTTCCATAATTGTCTAAAACATCCATTTTAATGATTGCATAGTATTCATTTGTATGTCAGACCCTCATTTTTTATATCATGTTTTACTTTAAAAATAAAAGTTTAAAGTAAAAAGAAAACAAAACAAAAAAACTGCTCTAAATAATAAAGTATATTTTAAAGGAAATACAGATACACTATACATTATATATATATAATTATATGCTCAAAAAATATGTCTCAAATCCACACCTTCTCTATATTCCCACTGTCAACATCTTGGTTCAGAATCTCATCACCTTTCACCTGGACCAGCCTCCTAACTGGTGCAGTCTTACCTTCTTTTATACATTCTTCACATTGAAGACTGAGTGATCTCTCTCAAACAGACGATCCTGTCCCTCTCCCACCCCAAACCCCTCAGTGGTCCTCCAAAGCTCTCAGCATCAAGTTCAAACTCCACAACATGGTCTGCATAGGACCTGCATCATTGGCCACTCCCTCTCTAGTCCAGCTACGGGGAACTTCTTCTGCTTCCTCTGTCTCTGTTTCCCCTGTTCCAGGGGCCTCTTCCCCCTTCCGTACCTTCTCTTGGCTAACTTTGACCCATCCTTCAGTTGTCTATGTGAACAACTCTTCTTCCTGCACATCTGCCTTGATCCCTCCTGTCTGGGTTAAGTGCCCCTACACTGTGCTTTCTTAGAACCTCATCATCAAGTATCTAGTTATTTACCTCTGTGCCCCATTAGACTGAGAGCCTGAGCGAGCAGGGATGGCATCTGCCATGTTTTTTGTTTTGTTTTGTTTTGGTTTTTTTGTGGTACACAAGCCTCTCACTGTTGTGGCCTCTCCCGTTGCGGAGCACAAGCTCTGGACGCACAGGCTCAGTGGCCATGGCTCACTGGCCCAGCCGCTCCGTGGCATGTGGGATCTTCCCGGACCGGGGCACGAACACGTGTCCCCTGCATCGGCAGGTGGACTCTCAACCACTGCGCCACCAGGGAAGCCCTGCCATGTTTTTTGTATCTCTAAGCACCTGGCTCAGGGCTTACAGACAGTAAACATTTGGTAAATAGTAGTTGAACGAATGAGTGAGGTTTGTTGATGTCTATACTAAGAACTCTCAGCTCCCTGCTCTGCTTTCTACATAGAGAGGGCATCTGTGGCGCCATAAGGGTGATCCCAGGTGAGTGGTGAGACCAGAGGGCTGGGGCATCTTCTGCTCCAGACTAAGAGGTAAAATGATGGTAGGAGAATATGCTTCAAGGTAGTATAAGCAGGAACAGTTTCAGGGTTGAGACAAAGTGCAGGCTTCTTCTTCTATCATGTACAGAGTGAGAAAGCATCCCCGCCTATGTGTGGAGGGGCTTTTGAAAATGTACTGATCTGGTCTGACCCAACTAAGCTGACTTACTTCTCCTGCCCCTCTTTCTGCCCTTTCCTGGTCACGGCAGGAATCTTTTCAGAGCATATGTGTCTTATAAGAACATTCCGGCAAGTTCATGTTTTTGGTCTGCTCTGAGTTGAGATCAGAGGCAGCTTGGATTTGGAGTTTGCTTTCAGAATTCATGGAAGGCTCAAAGCTCTATTTTTAAGTAACCCCAAAAGCCCCTCCACACTTGGCTGGCTTCCAGCCCAGATCATTCTCCTTCCCTTCGTCCCCTGCAGCCAGGCAGATTCAAGCTTGAGAGACAATGGAATTATGGGTAAATTGTTTGCTCACAGTGATGGGGTCCACCCCGCCCCACCCAACCCAAGCCTCCCTTCAGGCAAGGTCAGTATCAGCAAACAGCTAGCTGCAGTCTCCTCCCGGGGACACTAAAGAGACAAATTTAATAAAAATCTATCTTATTAACAGCCTGACCTACCAGCATTGATCACATTAGAAATGACGCCCACACACACAATCCCCATCATGCACAAAGGGCCAGGCTCAGTGGAGCTCAAAAAACCAGTTAAATCTGTCCAGTGGTGATTCTTTCCCCAAGGGCCCAAAACATCCCCCAAACTAATAACCCCCAGAAAAGCATTGCCGGGGAAAATTCCTTGCGGATTTGAGATTTTCACTGTTAATCTCCTAACTCAATAAAGCAAGCACTCCCGCAACAAATTAAATACTTTTATTAAAAGGTCCCCTCCCCCAATCTCTTTGATGTGGGTACAAACCTGCAACCCTCTCAGGGCCTGAGTGTCCACGGGAGGGGTTGTTCCCACCTCCTATATCACTTTCTCCTGTTATTCCAAGAAGGCCCAGAAGCAACTAGGATTTGCTGATTCTTGGATTCTGGAAACTTTCAAGACCTCTGGCTTCCCTGAGTAGATGGCACAGCCTGTCAGCTGAGGGAAATTCTTCCCATTTTTTGGTGGGGTGACAGGCCCCAAACAGGCCTGGCCCGGAGCACCTCAACTGATGCAGTTAGCCAGGAGGAGCCCCAAGCACAGCTGTCCAGGCCAAGGTGGACTTGCTCACCGATAACCACACCCTGTCTCTGACCTCTGCAGAGGCCTACTGATCAGCCCTCCAACAGTGAGCTGCAAACCAGCGGGGGGAGCTGGAGAGAAGATTAAAGGAGGCTGGGGTGGAGAAAGGAGCTCGAGATAAGGAGACCTGAGAGGCTCTCCCCCCACTGCTTCCTGCCCCAAAGCTGGCCCTCAAGATGCTCCTGTCTCCATCAACCTGGAATTGGGTTCAGCTGTTTAACTTCTTCCAGCCTCCACTTTCCTCTCGCTATGGGTTTGAGGTCCACTTCGGTTACACTGGGGCCCTTCCCAGGTCTCCTCAAATGCTCTCCTTGGAAAGCCTGCCTTGTGGGGAAACACCCTGGTTTGCAGATGGTAACCCCAGGCCCCTTTATATTTTAAAGGAGCCTTCTTCCAGAAACATCATTATCTACAGTTTATCACTTTCATTGCAGGGTCTATAGTGAACAAGGCTCTATGGATCAAAACTCAGAGAAAAGCTGTCTATTTCGTCTATGGCAACAATCATGTCTCTGAGAGCCCTGGGGCCTTCTCAGCAAGGGCTCTGTGGGTGAGTATGATAGGCCCTCATGGAAAGTCTGGTCCTGGCAATTATTGCCAGGGATTCTGAATGCACACCTTACCCAGGGTGGGGAGAAGTCACCCTCTCCCTACTGGGCCTTGGAGAAGGCCTTTCTCAACTTTCCTTCTCTCTATATTCCCACCTTGGACAAGAAAGTCATTTGCCCAGGGAGGTACAAGTCCCTCAGAGGCATTAAGCCACTGTAGCACAGACTAGGCCCTGGTCATTTGAAATGTCCTCCCCTCGCTTATCAGCCCTGGATGGATGTCCTGGGCTCTGTGGCTGTGGCCGTTTATCTCTCACACCAGTTGAATTCCCTCCAGACTCATGTCCTCCCATGGAAATCAAAACAGAGTCCCTGGAAGTTGAAGGAAGGGGAGAGAAGTGGCTGAGAAAATGGGGAAAACATGACAAAGTTCATAAGCACTCAAGTTGGAGAGTCAGATAGCCCTGGCCTAGCATCCAGACTCAGCTACCTGCAGGCTCTGACCCTTGCATCTATTTGACCCTCTAAACCTCACTATCCTCATCTATAAAATGAGGATAATAATATTTCCTGCCTCCTCAGGGTCATTGTGCAGCTTGAATGAGATGAGCCTGTGAATTGTTTAGCATGTAGTAAGGGTTCATTGAATGGGCTGATAAGAGGCTCCACAGCTTCCAGACAGGGATTGGGCCCAGCCATGAGGCTAGGAATTCACTCCTTCTGAGGCCTGCAGGAATTTGCTAGTCACTCAATGGCCTTTTTTCTTTTTCTTTCTTTCTTTTTCCAGGAGAGATTGGAGGGGGAAGCTTCGGAATGTTAAATCCACACCTCGTTCTACAGAACAGCTACTGAGGTGAGTGAGGTTGGTAGGTAAGGAAGGGGCCCAGGTTGTGATTGGGGCAGCTGCCAGGTCCTGGGTGTCATGGTGGCCCCCAGGCAAAGCCACCTTGGGCACAGCTGGCAGTTAGTTCAGGCATTCTCAACGGGGGCAATATCAGCCCCAAGGGGGCAAGAATTGGTTCTTAGGAGAGCAAAAAAGTTTAAGATATTACAATGGTTTGTGGCACTCCAAAGCTCAAACCTACCTGACAAAATTTAATTTCTTAGCATTTCATTTCTCTCATTAGAAATAAATTTAATTCAATTTTAACAAAGTTAATTTAAATTTAAAAATTTGGGGGGTACGTTAATACAAAAACAGTTTGAGAAACTTTGGTATGCTCTGCTTGCAGACTCTCAACTTCTGTTCCAGGGTCCCTCCCCTCACCAGCCCCTCCTGCTGCCCCTACTGTATTCTGCCTTCTCCTTGAGCTCTTGGCAGCATTTGATGCTGCTGATCAGTCCAGCTCAGTTTAGAGGCTGCTCTGCCCCAGGCACTGGGGATGGCCAGCGCTACTCCTTACCCCGATTCTCCCTTGGCTCCCATGACTTCACCGTGTGGTTCTCCTCCAGCCTTTTGGCTCTTGTCTTCCTTCTACTGCCCCTATATACACAGCTCTCTCTGCTCCCCACATGTGCCTCCAGAGCTATGCTCTTGCTTGCCCTGCCCCAGACTCTGCCAAATCCCTTTGCTTCAGTGTTCACTGGAGCTCCCCAAGTGGGTTTTTCCTGGCACTCATTCTTCTTCCTCCAGGAAGCACTCCTGTCTGCCCCAGCCTGCTTGGTGCTTTTCCTTCTACAACATTTAGTTTGAACCACTTGACATGGAAGGATATATGCCCTTGTGTTATTCTCTCATGGTTTCATGGGTGTCTGTTCTATTTTCCCACCAGGATTTTCATTTCTCTGAGGATGAGACAAAGTCATAAGTTTCTGTTTGCTCCTTAGCATCCAACCCAGTTCTGGACACCAAGGAAGGCAAGCAGGTTGGTCTTTGGGGGCCAGGATATGAGATGCCACTGGTCAGGTCAGCCTGGGCCCAGGCAGACCGCAGTGGAAAGCTCCCTCTACCTCTCTCTGGGCTTCTGCCTCACCTGGCCGACTCCTTCCACTCCATCTGGTCTCCGTCGTGCTGCAGAGTGTCCATCTCTGTGAAGAGGGTGGGGTTGGGAGCCTCATCTTCCTCCCCCAGGATGTCCTGGAGCTGCTCAGCAGCTGGAGACCCTGCAAAAGGAGGGCAGCAGGTTCTGCTGAGTGCCCCATGGGAGGCAGAGGCCAACTGAAATAGAGCAGGAGCCAAGTGCAAGAGCAAAGTATTTCCTAATTCAGTAAAATGAAGTCCACCCTCTGGGCAAAGCCAGACTCAAGTTTCTGTGGATTGGATGTGGGTGAATTGGCTCAATTCTCGGAGAAAAAGACATGAAAGGATTTAGTCTGTATTCAGACTCCTGGGTCTTGTAGCCGACACTGAAGAAAGATGGAAAATGGCCAAAGCCAGGGCAGCAGCAAGGACAGGGAACAAAACAAATAAGTGAGGGGAGAAAAACTCTGTCCCAACTTCAGCATAACATACCCAGAGGGATCCCTTTTCCACTGGACTCCACACAGTCAACTCCCAGCATTGGCCTTGAAGGGGCAATCAGACACGTGAAAGGATGTGCTTGTACCAGTGTGGCACGTGGGCCCACGTTCTTCATGTGCAATGTAACAGTCTATCCCTGAGCTCCCAGTCTGCTTTCCAACTGCCCAAGGGATGTCGCCTTCAGGGTGTCTCTCAGGCACCTCAAGTCAGCATTCTGGCACGGAACACATACTCTTCCCCAAACATGCTTCTCCTGCCTTCCCTCCTTGCCTCCCTTTCTTCCTCCCTCCCTCCCTCTCTTCCTTCTTTCTCTCACTCAATATTTAATGAATGCCTACTATGTGCCAGGCATTGGTCTCGGTGTAGGGAAACAAAGCTGTGAAGGAGGCCCATATATTTTTGCTCTCTTGAGCCTCTCCAGTGGCAGGTACAGACAATAAACAAATAAACAAATCCATTAAAAAATCATTTCAGTGATAAGTAGTAATAAGTGTTCTGAAAAAAAAAAAAAAAAAAAGACCACGGAGCTATATTAGATAACACGGTCAAGAAAGGCCTCTCTGAGGAGGGCATATTTGAATTGGAACTTGAAAAATGAGAATGAGCCACTTCTGCATATGGAAGAAGAGTGCTGCAGGCGTGCCAAAGACCTGAGGTGGGGTGTGCTGGTTAGTGTGTCTAGGGCATGGTGGGCCGGAGAGAGAGAGAGGTATCACACAACATTGAATGCCTTGGTTAGAGGCATAACTGTCCACCCAACCACACAGGCTAGACACGCTGGCATCATTCTCACCTCACCTCTTTCTCTCACCTCCACTCCCACATTAAAAGTTTTCAAGAATACTCTCCTTCCTCACCAATTCCATTGCCCCTGCCCTGGTTCAATCTCTCACTGACTGTCTTTAGGCTTCATCAAGTCTTCCTCTTCCTCCAAGCCTCTCTATCCCCTCAGTTTATCACCCCTTTGGCCTTCACTTATTTCTCCATGGACTCCCAATGGTCAATAATTTCAACTACCCTTCTCATCACAGTCTCCAGTCTCTTACTCCTTGACTTCCCAATAAAACCAGGTAGTTGATGCCCAAACAAGAATTCACTGGCCCAATCTCCACCTCTTCAAATGTGTCCTGGGGTACAGGGAGAGGCAGTGTGGTATGGTGGTACGGTGGATGCAAGGCACACGCTAGGTTTTCAATCCAGCTAGACGTGGGTATGAATCTCAGAGTTGCTACTTACTCATGAGTGAATTCAGTCTGAGTGAACAGGGTTATTGTCCCAATAAATCAGGTAAGGAGAATAACACACGTGACACAGGGCCTGGAATATAACAGGTACCAATCCCCCTTGCCACCAAGATTAGCACCCAGGCTCATGAGCCCCTCTGGAGAAAACCACCCAGCTGTACAAATGGGGGGTTTCCACTGTTAACAGGTCTCAGAAGTACAGCCACTTCCACTCATCCTTGCATGCCCTTTCCCATGTTCCTCAATGCCACACTAACCTTTGCTCCTCTCTGCAAGCCTCTTGATCTATCTCTTATCCCACATCACCAAGAAAATAAGACCTCCAGGCATGAAATCCATCAACTTCCTCCTTTCCAGTCCTTCTGTGTCCTTACCACTGCTGCAGTCTATCTCTGAACAAGAGTTCTTCCTCTAGCCTATCTCTGGCCCCATCTATTCCCTTCTACTGGATCCTTATTTCATCAACCAGCCTTTCCTTACCTGGGTCTTCAATTTGTTTCCCTCCACCCTCTTTCTCTCAACCTATAAACAGCTCTTCCTACCATGAAACACCTTCCCCTGATCCTGCCTGCCTTCTAAGCTCTGCTGCTCTCCTTTTTCCTTCTCTCTCCTCAACTTATTGAAGGGGAGGTCTACACTCGCTGTTTCCACTTCCTCCTTACCTAATCACTTCCCAACCTGCTGCAACTGATTCATCCCCACCACACTAAGGACATTGACTAAGGTAGAGATTTTAAACTGGTAGCTCAAAGTGTGTTTAATTCAGCCCTCATAGAGTATAAACGTTTTTGAAGTTGTTGCTCATATAAAGAATTATGAGATTGCATATAAAAATCTAGATTTCTGACTTTTCTTGAGAATTCAGATACTCTGACGACAGTGCCCATATTCCTACCTGACAACAATCAACTAGAACTGAGTGATGGATGAGAATATGCATTTTAGTTTGCCACAGTCCCCACTACTCTCTATTATACCCTGCTAATCTCATTTATGCTAAGCACCCAAGTTTACAACCCTGCTCTCAGATCTCTCTTGTTGTTTTATTCTCAAATCAATAAGTCATAAAATCAATCAAACCTACAACACTGTGAAGCTATGGTCTGGCTTATCTCTCTGGGACATGAGTGGTGCTGACTGCTCCCTCTGAACTGAAATGCTCTTTGTTCTTATAAGATAGCACTTTCTTGATAGGCTTATCTCTCTGGGACATGAGTGGTGCTGACTGCTCCCTCTGAACTGAAATGCTCTTTGTTCTTATAAGATAGCACGTTCTTGATATTTTTTCCTATCTCTTTGAGAACTCCTTCTCAGTGTCCTTCCCTGGCCCTTCTTGCATGTCTCACTTAAATCTTGATCTTCCCCAGGATTCCTCCTTGGCCTTCTTGTCTCCTCTGTTTCTATACCCCTACTGGACCACCTCATGTTCTTTTTGGTGTCACCCTATAGCCAAGGTCACCCATGTCTCTAGGTCCTGACTTACTGAGCATTTCCAACTCCCAGCTGGACTGCTGCATCTGGGAGTTCTCCAGCCTTCTCGAGTCAATCTCAACATATTCAAAGCAGCCCTGCCTCCTGTCTTCCAACACCCCAACCTTGCCCTCCTCTGTTTTGATGAATAGTGCTCCTGGCTACCCAGCCATCCAGAGGAGAAATGATGGGCTCACTCCGGAAGCCTCCTTCTCTCTCATCCTCCATGTCCAATCAGGCACTGACGTGATTGTGATCCACTCACTTCCTGACTATTTTTTAGCTCTCTCTTTTTCCCACCATTGCCACCACCTTTGTTCAGGTTCTCATTATGTCCTATTCCTACCATCGCAAGAGCCACCTACTGTCCGCACTGCCTCTGCTTGCCCCATCCATCCCATGCCCTGTGTAGCACCAGAGTTTGCTTTAAGACATTTTAAACATGTTCACATGGCAAACTCCTGGGAGTCACGGTGCTCTTTGAGCAGCACCATAAAATATTGTGCATATGAGTTAGAAATAATTTTACTAGCAGAAAATACTACCAGTTTATCTGTATATAGCTCTGGACAGCATTTATTTAAATGGATTTTTATTTCCAAATTTTTCTACTACTTTAAACTTAGTCCTTTTTATTGACTTATTGATTATTGACACTTGCTAGCAGACGTCAAAGGTTTAAGGAAATGTTATAGAAGAAAATTTAACAATTGAACAAATAACCTTATTTGTTCCTTAAATTGGGAGAAGACTATGACTGCTTGATTCTGAGAGGGCACACCAATTCTCCATGAGATCAGAGTTCAAGAGCTACCCTTTTAAAATGTAAATTTGGGGCTTCCCTGGTGGCTCAGTGGTTGAGAGTCCAACTGCTGATGCAGGGGACACGGGTTCATGCCCCGGTCCGGGAAGACCCCACATGCCGCGGAGCGGTTGGGCCCGTGAGCCATGGCCGCTGAGCCTGCGCATCCAGAGCCTGTGCTCCACAACGGGAGAGGTCACAGCAGTGAGAGGCCCGCGTACCACACACACACACACAAAAAGTAAAATGTAGATTTGGTCATGTTACTCTCCAGGTGAAAAACATTCGATAGCTCTCTATTACCTAAAGCCTAGGGTCTATGACATGGCTCAAAACATCCCTCATGATCTGGCCCTAACCTGCCCTGGTAGGTTCTGTCATGTTCCTCATCCAGACACCCCAGACTCCAGCCACCCTGGACCCCGGATACTCTGGACTGAAGTTTCCCTGGACACCAGCCATCCTGAAGCCCAGACACTGTGAACCCCAGCCACTCTTGACCCCACATGCTCTGGACCCCAGCCACATCAGACCACACACAGTTCTCTGAAGAGGAGAGCACATCACTCCTTGGACCTTTTGTGCCTACCATTCCCTAAATCTGCAATCCCCTTCCGCCTTCAAGGCCAAATAAGAAGGCAAATAAATGGAACAGTCATGAAATGATGAGACCAAACAGAGAGGGGGATGCCTGAACCAGCCCTCTCTGGGGCATTACCTGCTCCCTGGAGTAGCTGAGCGCTGGGGTCTCCGGCTGTGGACACTGCCTCTGGCCCCAGCCTGTTTCTGCTGCTGCCACCCTGGCTGCTGCCTTCACACTTCCTCTTCCCCACCAGCAGAGCACAACAAACTCACTTTTGTTTCCAGTTAAGCACCAGGGGAGCTGTGGGGAGAGGAAAAGAGGGAGAGGGAAAGAGAGGGAGAGGGGGAGGGGGTGGGGGGAGAGAAAAGGAATGTATGAAAAGACTGGGGAAGTGGAGAGAGGGTTGTATGTGAGAAGATGTAGTAAGCATGAGAGGAAAAAATATTGAGAGTGAATTAAAGATACTGTGAGTATAAGAGAAGAGAATTGTGTGTGTGTGTGTGTGTGTGTGTGTGTGTGTGTGTGTGTGTGTGTGTGAGAGAGAGAGAGAGAGAGAGAGAGAGAGAGAGAGAAAGGCAGGGGGGAGAGGGAGAAAGAGCTCTCAGGTTCTCAGGTGCGGTGGAGAGAAAAGGGCTCTGTGGCCGGGGCAGAACCTCCCGCAGACAGCCGGGTCTCCACAGCAGCAGGGGGTGGCAGCTGCAGGCTCTGAGAGTACTGGCAGAACTGCCCCTTTCCCGCTCCCCCATGGGCCCTTCCTGCTAAGGCTGGTGGCCCACGGGGAGCCCAGACACCTCTCCTCAGGCCCCTTTATAGAGGCAAAGGTAGGATTTTCCTTGAGACTCCCCGGGGTCCTTGAGACTCCCCAGGGCCTCCTAAAGGGCCTCAGCTGCAGGTGTCCTGGCCTGTGGATTCTCTCAGCCACACAGCCCCAGGGTGGAGGTGGAGTTGTAGGGGGAGAGGTGCTGGGGGGCCTCATGTTCCACAGCACCCACCCTTGGTCAGTAATATTCCATGCAGCTGGTTTCTCTCCTTCCCCGACTTTAAACACAAACTCCTGATCCTTTCCCTCTTAGTCTGCTTCTAAGACAAAATGCCAACTATCACTCAGTGGGTATTTTCTGAGAGCCCATGGACAGTGGGAACTGGTCACTTCAGGGTGTGTGGTGAACCCTCCTGGGGAATTATTTCGCTCTGCTAAGAAACTCCTAATCTCCTGGGTTTGGTTCAACAAGTGCTTACTGAATACTTACAATGTGCCAAGGTTGATTAGAGGTCATGAGTGGCTGCTGCTCCAAGGAGCTCTGAACCCTGAATTCACTAAGTCTCAGAGCTGGGAGAGAGCTTAGCGATGGATGAGAGGATGAGAAATCTGAGACCTAGCTTACAGCACAGAAGGCCCCACCAGGTCCCAGGTTAGGACGCAGTCTGCTGACCCCTCACCCTGCACTGCCCTGCACTCCCTTACCATGTCTTCATGCCTGAGGCTCAAGGATCAAGTGTGCCCACTTTAAAGCTGAGAACTTAGCAGCAGAGGGTCAGGGCTGTATATTTAGGTGCGGGGCCCCAAGCAAGTGCCACTACCAAGGACTTCCTGCTTTGGTGGGCTCCTTAGCAGGGCAGGGCAGTGAGTAGATGGGCCCCTCTAAAGGTCCCAGGCTCTACAGTTCATACCGCACTGTGGCTGAAGTCGACCCATTTCTTCCTGAGCGCCACGGGGCAGACCCTGCACTCTACACCGAGTCAGGGGCTGTGGGTGACCTCGAAATCCCAGAGGAACACCCAGAGAGAGATCACCAAGGACGCCAGAGGATTCTCTTTACTCATGTGGTGCTTTAAGAGCCCAGACCTAGGTTCAACTCCCGACTCTGGTAATTACTAGAAGTGGGATTTTGGCAAGGCATTAAGCAATCTTAGCCTTAGTTTCTCCATCTATAAAGTGGGAATAATCACACCTGCTTTACTGGATTGTGGTGACCATTAAATGAGATGATATATGTGACGTGGTTGGCACGGTGCTTGGCATATGCCAGTTACCCAGTAAATATCGCTATGATTGATGTTGCCAACAGGTCTGGCACTTTCCTCCCTAATAACGGCCCTTTTAAACATTCCAAGGGCTCAATCCTTTTCAGCTTCTAAATACCTGTTCCACCTCTCCCACTCCACCCTGAGGCCCCTCCCTTCCCTCGGGCCCACAGAAGCCTAGCTCTGTGAGCTGGGTTCCTGCATCAGGGCCTCAGTGCATCTCTAATGCACTGCAGGCCCTTCAAGCAAGTTAATGTGCAAATGAGAAAGGCCACAGATAATGGCGCCTTGACAGCTCACAGCAAGAATCACATAGCGATGGCCCATCTGGAGGTATGGACTCAACCAGCAGTTTCTGGGAGAAACCTAACCTTGGCAGAAGCAAGCTTCAGGAAACACATGAAAAGAAGCAAACAGAATCGTGCTTTTACTGGGGGCAGGGAGGGGGGCACCTGTCCAGTCATTAGTTGAGCAAAGCACAAAATCACCGTGTGGACTGCGACCTGCAAGTCTTCAACTCCTAGAAGAACCACCTAGAAGAACTAGAAGAACTAGGAGGCGTTTAGCACCACCAGGAAGTCAGCATGAGGACTTGGACCTATAGTGTCCTCAGCTCTGAGTCCTTTCAGAGGTGCTCTCTCTCAGCTCACAGCATGGACACTCTAAATATTTGCTAGGTGAATTTCACTGCTTAACTCTCATGAGTATAGCAGCTAGGACGAGCCTCAGCAACAACAAGGCAATGGAGCTGCGTAGGGGACCAAGCTCAAGGCCCCCGAGTACTGCGGAGTGGGGGAGACAGAAAATGAGGGCTCCAAAGTCATGCTTGCAGTCATTTGAGGTGGTCTTCAAGAGGGGACTGGAAGACTCCAAATCATAGTTTCATGGTCATTAAGGTTTTTTTTTTCTAGAAAGCAGTCCATAAACTCAAACTATGCTCTCTGGGAAGGAAGCGGAGAGAATCTGCAGACTTGCAGTGTTTATGGGAATCCATCCTGTCGTCAGTAGCTTTGGGGTTGTCTGCCAGCCCATACAGTCCCCCACCCAAAGGATGATTCTCTGGTGCCCGTGTTTGTGGAATGCTTGACCTGTGCCCCTTCACCATGGTTAATTGGACCAGGAACAGTTAGTTAATCAGACACCGGACTCAAGACTGGAAAATCTGAATTCGGTTTCTGAGATAGCTGGGTGTTTCCTGACGGTTTCTGAGAGAAGGAGCATGTAAAATGGAAGCTGAGGGCACAGAGAGGCAGAAAAGGCTACAGAGAGAGAGGAATAAAGCAGACTTACAGCGCTTTCCTGGTGGCACAGTGGTTGAGAGTCCGCCTGCCGATGCAGGGGACAGGGGTTCGTGCCCCGGTCCGGGAAGATCCCACATGCCGCGGAGTGGCTGGGCCCGTGAGCCGTGGCCGCGCTTGGTTGTTCTTTGGGGACTGTGAGAAACTCCTTTGCTCTTACAGTTACAAACTAACTCTCTCTCGCCCCACCCCCCTCACTCCCTCCTTGTTCAAGACAGCTCAAGTAGGTTTCTGATACTTGTGATCAAATTACCATCTTAATCATGAGTCTCCCTTATATGAAATTCTAGGGTAGGGAGATTTTCTTCTGTATACCTTCTCAAAAACTGCAAGCGTAAATGTTATAAAAGAATGTTAAGTCTAGCTAAAGGGCTAGACTTAGAGGCGATGGTCTTTGTGTTTAGCTCAACACATTGTGTGTCTTTAGCCATGCAAAAATGGGTGTTGAGCTAAGGTGGAGCAGAGGGAAATTGATGTGACTGAAAGGGAGGGAGCGAGTGTATGTGTTGGAAGGGAGGGGAGAAGCTGGCGGGTGGCTGAAAACTGAGAAGCAGGGGATGTGACGAACTGGCGAGGGGGAGTGGGGGTGAGGTGGGAGTTGCCAATATGGTAGGAGGCTGAAGCTGCAGAGAAAAGTGGTCAATAGGAAATTTCCTGTGACCAGGGGATTTTAAAGAAAGGGGATATCTAGTATCTCACTTTACAAATTGTGTACCTCTGCAAGGTAAAACTGCTCCAGGGTTCTGAACTTCAAGAAAGCCTGCTGCTTGCTTGTATGTGGTATGTGACCAATCTGGGGGAGACCAAAGGAGGACTGAACCCCATGCCTGAGCTGGAGCTGGAGGTGAGGGCAGAGAACAGGTACAGGAGGTGAGACACAGCAAGACTGTGAGCCCAGCAGGTAGGACTTGGAGCTACAGTGATACTGAGACTGGAAGCCGCTGGAAATTCACAGAAATTTAGGCAGAGGTGAGGACATTAACTCTCAAGGAATAAGGTAAATCCAGCTAACATATATGGGTTATAATAACTTTGTATTTATTAGAACTTTCATTGGTTCACTTGCAAACTGAGCTTTCAACCCTAATTTCCCCTTAAGGTCTTAAGGTCACTAACTTAGGATTCTTTTCCAATAGGGGTTTTTGTTTGTTTGTGCTTTTGTTTGTTTGAATGCTGTCTATGTTGATAATTCCAGGAAATCCAGGTTTTAAGATTTCAAGGGCAAGAAGAGAGAGAAGAGCAAATACAGGCTTCCTCTGGGAATTTTCAATTTGCCTTCCTGTCTGCCCAACCTCCAACTCCACACACACCGGGGTGGGGCATGCCTAAAAGGCCTAGGATTATACTCTTTCCCCCTTTCCTCTCTCCTGTTCCCCTTTGTCTCTGCTCATCTCTTTACCACTCCTTCCCAGAAACAAGTTGGTAAAGTAGACAGAGGAAACCACCTCATTTTAAAGCTTCGAATTCTAAAAGGAATCCAATTGTCTTTGCTCCTATGTTGCAAACACAGCCTGTCTCAGGAGCTCCTTAGTGGAGCAGATGCTTTGGAGGTAAATTTGTCTTCTGTCCCAACACTTGCGCCTTCCCCATCAGAAATGGGAAAGAGAGACTTCCCTGGTGGCGCAGTGGTTGAGAGTCCGCCTGCCGATGCAGGGGACACGGGTTCCAGCCCTGGTCCGGGAAGATCCCACATGCCGCGGAGCAACTAAGCCCGTGCGCCACAACTACTGAAGCCTGCACGCCTAGAGCCCGTGCTCCGCAACAAGAGAAGCCCCTGCAATGAGAAGTCGACACAATGCAACCAAGAGTAGCCCCCACTCGCCGCAACTAGAGAAAGCCCGTGTGCAGCAACGAAGACCCAACGCAGCCAAAAACAAACAAACAAACAACAAATAAATAAATAAAAAGAAATGGGAAAGAAAGACCCCATGAAATCTAAAGCCTTTGGAACCATATGAGGCTCAAACACCTGGCTAAAAAATAGCCCTTCTCTCCCTTACTGCTCATCTTGGGGTGGTTTTGATCTTTTAGTGACCCTAGAGTTGTTCAATACTTGGCAAGCAGAAGACCTTAACACTTTTTCACACCCCTCCCACCAGAAGGATCTCATAAGCTTCTCAGTACCAGTGATGGCAGCCAAACCAGATATCCACTCGTAAAGGAGTGCAGGGGGATAAAAAATCCAACTGCTATGGCGTATCATATTATGGTGTAACTACTACCTACCTATCCCTGTCATCATAAGGAAATTTGGCTGCTTAAAAGGATAAAATTCTCAGCCCATATCCAACATGGTGACTGACCAGTGATAACTTACAAAGGACAGTAGTGTAGTGGAAGGGGCACACACATGTTTTAGAGTCTACAGACTTGTTTTCAAATTCTAGTTTCACTGATTACCGCTGTATCACACTACATCTCTTCAAACCTTGATTTCCCAATCTGAAGATGGGGATAATAATATCTCCTTTTTATTAACACTATACATTTAGTTAACAAAATTACAATGAAATGCCATTTCATGGTACAAATTCTTGTCATTGTTTTGTGAGGCAGGAACTAAAGGAGTCACCTGTCAATCCTTCATCTTCACAGCCTGCTTTACTCTCAGGACTAGCTATGTCTAGCCACCTGCCTAGCCAGCACCCACACCCTCCATTCTGCATGGTTCCCCTCTTCTGTAGAGGTAGGTCTCACTTGGACTTTGTGGCCAGCTAGACCGCCTGCCTGGGCTGTCTGAATGGATTCATAGAATAGACAGGACACTCAGAGAGGGAAAACACATGTGGTCAGTTGCCCTACAGTAAAGAAAAGTGGCAGATTCAGGCAATTATCTAGATGATGCAGTAAAATTACTTGGGCACTGTTTTGTTTTCCCTTCCTTGGGTCATTGTTACTGACCCTGGGATGTGGTGGAGCAGGGTGTATATTTGCATCATACACACAATGCCCTGTTTGGTTTGAAAGAAGTGAAGGACTGAGGGGTGAACCTCTACTACCCCTAAGAGAATGGCCAGAACAAGCTCAAGCTCAGCCCCCATGGGCTACAGAAAACTCGCGGTGGCTGTTGACTTTGCTAGCAGGCTTTGTGGCTCCCTTAAGTCAGCATGTCTGGAACTGTGGTCTGGAAAGTATTCTTAGGGGTAGGTGGGATCTATTAGAATTTTTTAATTTCATGTTTCCATTTTGATGATAATCTTAAAAAGATTTCTTTCATTAGATATAAGGGCAAAACTCTTCTGTTGTTATAACTCAAAAATGTAAGATACTTTTATGGAATAAAACCTTAAGATATTATTTCTCAAATGGGGATTTTTATGGTCTCCTGTGGCTCTACAAATGTACAAATGCATTTTCATGGGTCCACAACCCCTTTTCCCTTTAAAAGGGGTTCTTACTTTACCCCAGCTTGAAAGACATGGCCTGAAATTTCCTGTCCTCCTAGGCCCTCCCATTCTCTCCCCTGTTCCACAGCCATGCCATGTGACGTGCATGGGAATAGCAGGCTGTGAAGAGAATGAAGTGAATGTGCAAATGTACCAAAGTATTCTCCATTCCCTCCCCTTTGGTTTCCAGTTAAAACCAGTGTCACCTTAACCAGAAACCACCAAAACAACATAAAATCCACCATTCATGACCACTTTCTGTGATGCACCATGTTGCATCAACAAATACCATTTATTAGACCTCCTCCAAACCCTTCGATCAGAGAGCACCAGCTCTAACCCACTTTCCTCTTCCCTGACTCAGGAAGGATCCAGCAGACTCAACTTTGAAAGGGTGACTTCATTTCTGAATGTGGTGGGGTTACAGGAGCATGCCCCAGAGACTGAGTGGGAGGCATTAGATCCAACTTGGGGAGCAGGCCTTCCCACCAGGCTTGCCTTCCTTTGGGCCTCTGATATGTCTACCCCTGAACATGTATGTGTGCACAAGCCTGTGTGTGCATGTTTGTGTGTATGTATGCACATGCATATTTTAATCAAAGCTTATCTCTTAAACTACACACCTCCAAAGGACTCCCCATTAACCCCTCTCCCAGTAGGCACATTTACTTTGGAAAAGTCACAGGCCTTGGCAGACTTGGTGCCAACGACAGCAGTTGTTCAGGGCGGTGCAGGGTTGAGGGTGACTCGATGGCGTTCGCAAGCGTGTATGTCAGGTCTCCTACAGGAATGTTAACAGGCTGTTACTGCCTCTGACATTCTTTTGAAGGTTTAGATGGTAAAATAATTCATTTTGCCTTGCTCAAGATGGTGGAACTATATAGTAGAAACCAATTAGGTACCATTTATTACGCAGATTTGGAATATGCTGCAGGTGAAATCATGTCCCTAGAAACAGCGAAGGCTCAAAAGGATAAAATGTCACAGTTGTGCTCTAATCTTTTCACTCCGCTTAAGATTGATAACTTTTCTTTCCACAGGAAAGAACACAAGACTGATTTTTAACCAGCCCAGAACTGATTTCCTCAACAGCAGAGGAAGGCCTCAGGGGCTCTGCTGACCTGGGAGAAAGCCTCCAGGACTCTGCAAGCTGAGGAGCAGGGTGCCCGGACAATTCCAGACCATCCTTTCAAGCTCAGGTGAAGAGCGAGGGTGGCAGGAATGCAATAAGGAATTCAGTTTACTGAGCACAACACCTCACGCCAGACGTTCGTGTTTGTTATTGGCTCTTCGGGCAAAGGCTGTGTGGCCCCTATAGGAATTTGGAAACAGGAAATAATTCTGAGAATTAAACTGTGAAATCAAGGCAGAATGGATCAGAGCAGAGTTCTCAAAGTCACCAGAGAGGGACAGGGGCTCAGCCTGACTAAAGGGGTCCCTAAGCAGAGAGGCTGGTCTGCCGTGGCAGCAGAGCAGAGGGAACCAAGAGGCCTGAGCAACGTGGGGCGTTCCTCACATTCTCCAGAGAATTCTCCTGCCCTGCCCTGCCCTGCCCCATCTGGACCACGCAGCAGATGGCTCCCCAGAATGGTCCCCTCAAGAACTCACGTGTCCTGATGACATGATCCACAGTGCTGCCTGCACTGGCCAGCCCCTGCTGCGGCTTGTCTGGCCGCAAGCCCCAGTGGACCTTTTGCAGGCCTGAAAGTTGTCCCTTCTGGTCTCTTTTTCTGTGAGGGCAACTGGGGACTGAAAGCCCAATGTGGATGGAACGGCAGTCTGTGGGCACAGAATAAAAGAGAAGGTAGGTAGAGTTACTGAAAATTGGCATTTCTCCTTAATATTTTCCAGTTACAAAGAGCTGAGGCCACTGAAGAAGATCAGAAGACATATAGGATTCCTGGATGGGGCCACTGGGCTTGATAGAATTCCAATTCTGAACCAACTCCCCAGTTGCTGGAAGGGAGACCCTTGGCCCTATAGATAGAATTCTGTCAGAATGAGCAGAACTCCCATCTCCCCATTCTTGCTAGTCCAGAGCAGCAATAAACACATATGGTTTGTCCAGGAGAGAGGCCCTCGGTGGGCCACAGATTTAGTTCAAAATGCCAAGCCCCAGTTTCATTTGTTATGGGAAAGCCATATGCATTTCCATCAAGGGCCAAGGACTGTGTGAACTACTACTCATCAGAGAAGTGAGTTATTAAGGATTTCTCAAAGCTGGTTTTGTAAACTAGAATTTTCAAGAACTAGAGCTACCAATAACCCTAATTCAGAAGTCCACTAAGAAGCCTGGCTGCTATGTAAATCCCCCACTAACTCTGTGCACAGAGGCAGCTAGAATTCCCTCAGACCTCAGGAAGGACGTTCTGCCACCAGTTTCTCATCCGTATTGTCCTTAGTTGGTCAACAATTTTTAAAATAATTAATAGTCTTTTTAGTACAATTTTAGATGTACAGAATAATTGAGCAGATAATACATGAAGTTCCATATACCCTACCATATGCCACCTCCAGTTTCCCCTATTATTTTTTTAACTTGGGATGTGATTGACATATAATATTGTATTAATTTAAGGTGTACAACATAATGATTTGATATACATATATCTGCAAAATGACTACCACAATAAGTTCAGTTAACATCCATCACCACACATAGTTACAAATTTCTTTTCTTGTGATGAGAACTTTCAAGATTTAGTCTCTTAGCAACTTTCAAGCATACAATACCCTATTGTTAACTACAGTCACCATACAGTACATCACATCCCCATGACTAATTTATCTTATAACTGAAAGTTTGTGCCTTTTGACCACGTTCACCCAATTCCTCACCTCCCACCCCCAGCCTCTGGTAACCACCAACCTATTCCCTGTTTCCATGAGTTTGGATTTTTAGATTCCATGTATAAGTGAGATCATACAGTCTTTGTCTCTCTGTCTAAGACACTTAGCATAATGTCTTCAAGATCCATTCATGTTGCAAATGACAAGATTTCTTTCTTTTTTATGGCTGAATAATACCATATGTATATCACATTTTCTTTAACCATTCAACTGCTGATGGACACTTAGGTTGTTTCCATGTCTTGACTATTATAAATAATGCTGCAAAGAACATGAGAGTACAGATACATTTTCAAGATAATGATTTCATTTCTTTTGGGCATATACCCAAAAGTGGAATTGCTGGATCGTACATTAGTTCTGTTACTAATTTTTGAGGAATCTCCATACTGTTTTCCACAGTGTCTGCACCAATTTGCATTCCCACCAACAGTGCACAATGTTTTCCTTTTCTCCACATCCTTGCCAACATTTGTTATCCCTTGTCTTAGATGATAGCCATTCTAACAGTTGTGAGGTGATATCTCATTGTGGTTTTAATTTGAATTTCCCTGATGATTTACTGATGTTGAGCACATTTTCAAGTACCTGTTAGCCATTTGTATGTTTTCTTTGGAAAAATTTCTGTTCAGTTTCTCTTCCATTTTTAAATTGTATTTCTGTTTTGTTTTGTTTTTCTATTGAATTGTATGAATTCTTTATATATTTTGGGTATTAACCTTTTATCAGATATGTGATTTGCAAATATTTTCTCCCATTCTGTAGCTTACCTTTTCATTTTGTTGATAATTTCCTTTGCTGTGCAGAAGCTTTTTAGCTTGATGTAGTTTAACTTTGTTTTTTATTTTGTTGCCTTTGCTTTTAATGTCAAATTTTAAAAAATAATTGCCAAGACTGATGTCAAGGAGATTACCCCTTATGTTTTCTTCTAAGAGTTTCATGTTTTCAGGTCCTACGTTTAAGTCTTCAATCCATTTTGAGTTGGTTTTTCTGTATGGTGTAAGATAGGGGTCCAGTTTCATTCTTTTGCATGTGGCTGTCAAGTTTTCCCAATATCATTTATTGAAGACACTATCCTTCCCCCATTGTATATTTTGGCTCCTTTGTTGTAAATTAATTGACTATATATGTGTGGGTTTATTTCTGGGCTCTCTATTCTGTTCCATTGATCTATATGTCTGTTTTTATGCCACTACCATACTGTTTTGAATACAGTAGTTTGTAATATAGTTTGAAATCAGGAAGTGTGATCTTCAAGCTGTGTTCTTCTTTCTCAAGACTTATTTGGTTATTCAGGGTCCTTTGTGGTTTCATATGAATTTCTGGATTGTTTTTTATATTTCTGTGAAAAAAATCATTGAAATTTTGATTGGGATTCCATTGAATCTGTAGATTGTTTTGGCTAATATGGACATTTTAACAATATTAATTCTTCCATTCTATGAACATGGAATATCTTTCCAGGCATTTGTGTTGTCTTCAGTTTCTTCCATGAGTGTCTTACAGTTTTCAGTGCACAGATCTTTTATCTCCTCAGTTAAATTTTTTCCTAGGTATTTTATTCTTTTTGATACAATTGTAAATGGAATTGTTCCTTAATTTCTCTTTCTGAAAATTCATTGTTAGTGTATAGAAATGCAGCTGATTTTTGTATATTGATTTTGTATCCTGCAATTTTAATTTTAAAAAATTATTTTAGTTCTAACAGTTTTTTGGTGGAATTTTTAGCATTTTCTATTTATAATATCATGCCATCTGCAAATAGAGACAGTTTTACTTCTCCCTTTCCAATTTAAAATTTTCTTCTTCTTGCCTTTTATTTCTTTTTCTTGCCTAATTGCTCTGGCTAGGACTTCCAGTACTATTTTGAATAAAATTGGCAAGAGCGGGCATCTTTGTTTTGTTCCTGATCTTAGAGAAGAGCTTTCAGCTTTTCATTATTGAGTATGATGTTAGCTATGGGCTTGTCATATATGGCCTTTATTATTTTAAGGAATATTCCCTCTATAGCCAGTTTGTTGAGTTTTTTTTAAAATCATGAATGGATGTTGAATTTTGTCAAATGCTTTTCCTGCATCTATTGAGATGATCATATAATTTTTATTCTTCATTTAATTAATGTGGTGTATCACATTGATTGATTTGTGGTAAAAATTTTCCCTAGGGCTGGTCAACAGCTATTGATCATTATGACTATTTTTGAAGCCCAAGAATAGCAGCTAAAATTTGAAAGTCTGTGGCAGAGTGGGAAATTGGACTTTGTGTTCTTACATCAAGATCTACACTAACTTTGTGAGGGTTTTTCTTGGGGGGGTGTTGTTTTGTTTTTGTTTGTTTGTTTTCTTCCCCTGGAGGAGAGGGATGCCTGTTGGCTCAAACTCCTGAAACTGACATACTAGATGCCTGGGCATCACTGACTGCACATATCACACTGAAACCACATGAAGCTGAACCTTGAAGAAGCATGTCTAAGCCTTTTAGAGATATGTTGAATGTCCACTCTGGCGAGCAGATTCTGTGTTAGTCTATGCTGGCTGGTGCATTACTAGGCACTGGAGAGTAAGGTTACATGGATGTCAGTGTCCAAATCTCTTTAGAACCCCAGCTCACTGCCACCTTATCCTACTGCTTGCTCTTCTGGACCCTCAATCTCTCGTGGGTGTAATGAGAAATTTGAGGTAGATATCTTTATGAAGCACAGCCTCACTTCCTAGTGAACCAGTATCAGAATGACTGGTGCATCTCCTTCCTTCTCTCTCCTACACTGAGCCTGAGCAAGCTGTAATTTGAGGTAAGCCATGGACGCCAATATTTAGAGATAAGTAGTTCTACTCTAAAGGTTTAGCATATTTGGTTCTTTCAATGATGAGTTCCTATTCTCCACCTTTGAGGCCAGGAATGGAAATGAGAAGCAGCAGATGTATCAGAAAAGCCTCTACCAAGAGTTAGCTGCCCTGGGTGCTCCCTGGCTTGTTCTTCACCTGCTGGCCATGCACATCTGCCTTTCTGGGACTCAGTGTTCTCACCAATAGTGCAGGAATAAAAATTCTCTACTGGCTAGGCATGGTTCTTGAGAAGACAGAATGGAATGGTGAATGGGAACATGATTTTGAGAATTGTGAGGGGTTATACAAACAAAGAGCACCCTTTTTAAAAAAATCAGGGGATGGTTGTCAGGGAAATATTTTCTTTCTGCCCTGGATTTAATTTGTCTCATTTTCTCCACTATAACCATCAGAGTGTGGCTGTTTAGCTGGTGAACTGTAGGGAATCACTAGCCCACCCCCAGCTTGTTTCTTTGCTCTGCAGGACCTCTCTTCTTACTGTGAACATCTTGTAGTTTGGCTCAGGACAGTGCCAGCTCCTCGCTGCATTCTTCTTCATCAACAGCCCCAGAGTGGATCTACACGTTCCTTAGCTCAGGAAGCATCCAGCTGGACAGGCAGATTACTGTCTCCCTCAAAAAGGGCTGGGGTAGTGCCTCTTCATAAACTCTGTGGCTGCTTTTCTGTAGAATGTAGGATGCTTAGGGTCTCTGAGTGAGCAATTCTGGAGCAACAAAAATATCCCTATTCAATATCCTCTTTCACTGGTTTTACCTGAGCTGCCATTTTTAGAATCTATAAAAAGTTGATATTTGGCATTTAGTATGATTTGTAGAGCTTGTAAAATAAGTGAGTTTAATTTTGTGTTGGAGAAGCTATGCCATAATTCTAGTACCAGTTACCTGCCTCCAACCTGACCACGTGGTCCCTTTAAGACATGGTTAAGGCTGGTCCCACCAGATCTAGAGGAGACACTGTGGATGGGTCAGGGAAAGGGACCAACTATCTAGTTTCCACAGCTGGAAGGGCTGTTATAAAGATATCCAAGGAATTCCCAGACCCTCCGAGAATTTGCTTCAAGTTCTCAAGGTGACCTTACCTTCCTGATCCTGAGATCGCCTCCTGTAGTTAGTGGGGTCCAGCTTCCCTACCCCAGCCTTTTCCTCCTCCACCTTCATAACTATAAAGTAAAAGATGAACACAGCCTCAAAATGTATATGACACAAAAAAGTAAAATTTCAAGGAGAAATGGTCAAATTCATACTCATAGCCGAAGATTTTAGTGCAGATGAAAAAAATTAAGACAAAAGAACATATAAACAAATTGAGGAAGCTCAAATATATATATGTTGGGGAGATATATATATAAGAGAACACACTTCTTTTTCAAGTACAAATGGAACATTTACAAAGAGAGCACATATACTAGGTCTCAGGAAAGCCTTAGTAAATTTTAAAGAATCTGTATCATACTTCTACAGTAAAAAAAACTAAAACCAAAAAAACCCAAAACTATACAGATTATCTGTGGGTTCTGCATCCATGAATTCCACCAACCATGAACCAAAAATATTTTAAAAAAATATTCCAGAAAGTTCCAAAAAGAAAAACTTGAATCTGCCACACACCAACAACCATTTACATAACATTACGTTGTATTTATAACTTTTTACATAGTATTTACATTGTTAGTTATTATAAATAATCTAGAGATGATTTAAAGCATACAGGAAGAGGTACCTTGGTTTATACACAAATACTATGCCATTTCATATAAGGGACTTAAGCATCGCAGATTTTGGTATGGAATGGGCAGTCCTGGAACAAATTCCCCACAGATACCAAGGAATGACTATATATAAAAATAAATATATAAATATATATTTATATATGTGTATAATAAATATATATACATATATTTGGAAACTAAAAATAATTTCCAATGATGGGCTTAACAGGAAATCACAGTGGAACTTATTACATATTTAGACTTGAATTACAACTTGAAACTTGTGGGATACAATATACTTTGAGAAAAAGGGGAGAAAGGAAAGAAAGAGGGAGGGAGAGAGGAAAGTAGAAGGAAAATAAGTGTGATAAGCATTTAAATGAAAAACTTAGAAAAGAAAGTAGAAGAACATAAATATAAAAGATGAAAGCAACAAATAATGAAATAGAAAACAACTGAGCATAGAGATGGTTAATAAATCTAAAGGCAATTATTTGAAAAGATTGTTAAAATAGGCAAACCATGCAAGACTAATCAACAAGAAAACAGAATATTCATACGTAAACAACATTTGGAATGAAAAAGGGATGTAACTAAAAATATAGTAGAGAATTTAAAAATTATAAGTGAATGCCATGAAAAACTTCATGCCAATACATTTTAACTTAGATAATAATAACAGCTACTGTTGCAATGTTCCAGGCATTATTTTAAATGCTCTGTTCTACATGTATGACTTACTTGAATCTTCACTATAAGTAACATTGTTGTTCCCATTTTACAGATGAGGAAACTGAGGCACAGAACACGTAATTGACTGCTCAAAGGGGGGAACAGCAATTCAAACCCAGACTGCCTGTTTCTGGAACTATAGCTCTTAGTCACAAGGCTAATAAACAGATAGTTGATTAGAAAAGTAATAGAAATGATCAAATAACTTTAAAGAATTAGAAACTCCGAATTAACCAATAACTGAAATGGTTATGGGTAAGGCATCACAACCAGTCATATATTGATAATTATTGAAGCTGCTTTGTAGGGACAAAAGGATCATCATATTATTTTTTCTATTTTTATTAAGTTTGAAAATTATCTGTAATGAAAAGAAAAATAAACACCAGGAGCATATAGGTTTTTTTAAATGTTTTATCTGAACCTTCAAGTATATATAGTCTCTAACTTATACAAAATTGTTCTCAAAAGTAGAGAAAGGGGAGTTGGAGGTAGTCATTACACCTGAACACCAGGATAGAGGATGGGGCCGAAAACAGGAGAGTTGGTTGAAAATCTTCATAAGGACTAAGTTAAACCCTCAGATCTCGCTCCTACGTTCAGTCTCCTAGAATGGCTCCCCTATCCCAGAAGATGGAAAAGTTAACTCAGATGGCCCTTGGATAGTTGAGAGCAAGAAGATGTCACTTCACTGGGGGGGGAGGGGGAGGATTTAATTAAAGATTAAATTAAATTAAATTAAAGATTAAATTCACTCAGCCCTCTCCTAGAACAGTAATGAAGCTTACACACTCAGGCAGGAGACTGGAGGACTTAAAGATTCTGACATTTTGGAGATCTCTAACAAAATGGTTAGGGCTCCACCCAATTGCCCACCTTGAGTCTATCATTCAAGAAGTCCAGGCTGTCAAACAGCTGTTTAGCATCTCCACTCCAAATTCTGATGATGGCCAGCAGAATCACCAGAATGACACAGACCAAAACAAACAGGAAAAGACAAAGTCCAAGAAAACAGGAGAACTGCGAGCAGCCAAAGAACCACTTAACAACCATATAATTAACATCTTCAAGTGGACTAGAAAAAAAACATTGTATCCATGACAAAAAGAAAAACAGAATGCTATAAACCTGGAACTTTTAAAGAATAAGAAAGAACTCTTGGAAATTAAAGAGATGTTAGAAGAACAATACAAGAGTTGGAACATGAAGTTGAAAAAATACATCCGATAATAGAGCACAAATACAAAGAAAACTTTTAGGAAAATGACAAGGAAATCAGGGGATCAACCCAGGGGTTCCAAAATCAAAGTAGTAGGAGTTTCTGAAAGAGAAATCAGGAAAAATGGTAGAGAGGAAATTATTAAGAAAATGACATAAAAACACTTCCCAGAAGTGAAGGATTTGAATCTCCTGATTGAAAGGGGCTGCTGAGAGCTCAGAAAAATATTTTTTTAAAAAAAATCCACTCTAGGACTTCCCTGGTGGCTCAGTGGTTAAGAATCCTCCTGCCAATGCAGGGGACACAGGTTGGAGCCCTGGTCAGGGAAGATCCCACATGCCATGGAGCAACTAAGCCCATGCTCCACAACTACTGAGCCTGTGCTCTAGAGCCCGTGAGCCACAACTACTGAAGTCCACGCACCTAGAGCCTGTGCTCTGCAACAAAGAGAAGCCACCACAATAAGCCCATGCACTGTAATAGAGTAACCCCCACTCTCCGCAACTAGAGAAAGCCCATGTGCAGCAATGAAGAAGACCCAACACAGCCAAAAATACATACATACATATATACATACAAAAAATCCACTCCAGCTCACATCACCATGAAGTTTTAGAATATTATATATAAAGAGAAGACCTTAAAAGCTTCCAGAATAAGAATATAATTCACCTACAGAGAATCCACCATGAAAACTGACATTGATTTCTGAATAGCCACAGTGGAAGCTATAAGACAAGGGATTCATGCCTTTAAAACTAAGGAAAAATTATTTCCAACCTAGAATTTCAGTCCTAACTAAGTTATCAGTCAAATGTGAGAGTAGAATAAGGGCATTTTCAGACATGAAATGTCTCAAAAATTTTCTCAGGAAGTGATTGAAGCAAGATGAAGGAACATCAAAGAAAGGAATATGGCACCTGGGAAATGGGATTCACCACAAAAGATTGGCACAGGTAGGTCCTAGGAGGGGAGCTGTGCAGCAGTCCAGGGAGCAACAGGTGCATCTTAGATCGGGCTCTGGACAGGATGTCTCCAAGGAGAACCTAGAACTGATCAATTATCTGGATGAATTTGACTATTTCGAGAGGGTACTGAGATTCTACCAAGAATAAAGAATTGTAGAAAGGAAAAGTAATCATGGTACACTATGCAAGTCAACTGTGAGCAAAATTTATACAGTCATAATAAATAAAAATAAATGTTAATTTTACCAAAAATTATGATATAAACAAAGTTGGTTTTCCAATATGCACCAGTATGGCTTCTGTCTGTGGCTGGTATCCATTCTTATCAGTTAGGTATTCATTCTCATTGGTTAGTGTTGGTGCCATATTGGTTGTGAAATATTTTCAACGTCCCCACTGGATATAACTATTTGGAGATGATGGGGAAACAAGGTGGGGCTGTGTGCATGGAGGCACGTGTGGAGGACACTGCTAGCTACCTGCCTGATGTCTGTCCCCTCTTCTGTTCTTATTTTGTTCAGGGCAGCAATGTGGCCAACTGAAAATAGTCATTTCCCCCAGATGCCCTTCAACAATCCCTCTCCAAAGAGATACAGGTGAAAGAACCTGGAGAAAGATTCCCTTCCTGGATAAAGCCTCTCCAAAAGAAACCCCCTTCATTTTTCCTTCTTCTCCCTCCCTCCCGAATAGGGTTGCTAGATTTAGCAAACAAAAATACAGTTTCTTTCTTTCTTTCTTTCTTTTCTTTCTTTCTTTCTTTCTTTCTTTCTTTCTTTCTTTCTTTCTTTCTTTCTTTCTTTCTTTCTTTCTTTCTTTCTTTCTTTCTTTCCTTTCTTTCTTTCTTTCTTTCTTTCTTTCTTTCTTTCTTTCTTTCTTTCTTTCTTTCTTTCTTTCTTTCTTTCTTTCTTTTTGGCTGCGTTGGGTCTTTGCTGCTGCGTGCAGGCTTTCTCTAGTTGCGGCAAGCGGGGGCTACTCTTCGTTGGGGTGAGCAGGCTTCTCATTGCGGTGGCTTCTCTTGTCGCGGAGCACGGGCTCTAGGCGGGAGGGCTTCAGTAGTTGTGGCGCATGGGCTTAGTTGCTCTGTGGCATGTGGTATCTTCCCCCACCAGAGCTTGAACCCATGCCCCCTGCATTGGCAGGCAGATTCTTAACCACCGCACCACCAGGGAAGTCTCCCCATGCACTATTTGAGACACACTTACACTAAAAAACTATTCACTGTTCATCTGAAATTCAAATTTAACTGGGCAAACTGTATTTTATCTGGTAAACCATATTATATCTGGCAAATTATATTTTATCCTTATATCTAGAGCCTGGAACACGATGCTTGGAAGTGCAGCAGGCATCTTGTCATCATGGGAGTGAAGGCCCTATGCTAACTATGGATACAGGAGACAAAGGAGTCTGTGTCCTTAACATCTTCAGTGAACCACTCTGCCAGCAATGGACAGCCCACACTTGGACTTCTTTTTATGGTGAAAAATTAAACCACTAAATTTATAGTTAACTTTTCTGTTACTCAAAACCACACCTGAATTAAAAGACTCTGGGCAAATAAGATTGGGTTCTGCTAGTAAGGAAAACAGGGAGAATGGGCACTGAGTGCTCATCTAGAAGTGTCTGCTACATTTTCCAACATTCGTTCCTTCCTCTCCTTGCCTGTTTATAGAACCCCATTTTGCTCAGGTAGAGACACAGGGCCCTTGATTGTCATACATATCTTCCCCAACCCCAGACATAAATTATGATCTGTCTAAACCATTCATTGTAATATTATGGCCCGTGGCCAGTAAGTGATTTTAGGAGTAGTCATGTGACCCTACCCTACCGAGCCAATGAGATTTAATGGAAGTCTACTGGGTAGGGTTCCCAGGAAAATTTTTATCTTCCTAATAAAAAGTGACAGACAGTTAGAATGCATGTTTTGCCCTTTACCTTCCCCTTTTTCCTGCACAGATTCTAGCCATGAGACTTCTAGATGAAGCAGTCATCTTGCAACAATGATGTGACAGGTATGAAAACCAAAGGCACAGGCTAAGGACAAAGCAGAAGGCTAGAATAAACTTGGGCTCCTGATAAAACCTCTGAGTTCTAGACTGTTTATCTCTGGTCTTCCTGTTATGTGAAAAGAAAAAATCTACCTAGTATTTTTAAACTACTAGCCAAGTTTTATGTTACTTTTAGCTGACGGTCTTCCTAACTGATACATAATGGAAAGCTATAGGGAGTTTAAATGAATGAACTAGATCTCTATGTATCACGTGTAGAAAGCTCAGTAACATAATGAATAAAAAAAGCAAGTTGTAAAAAGATACAACAAAATAACATTATTTAGATAAAACTGTAAGACACACAAAACACTGCCAATGTTATTTATTGCTACATTTATAAGTAATAGAAGCATAAAGTCATGCAGGGCAATGAGACACACTAACTTCAGGTTACTTCTGGGGACAGGTAAGGTTTAATGGTGATGTTTCAGCTGTATCTTTGATATTTTTGATAGATAGATATAGATAGGAAGCAAATATGATAAAATGTTAACATCTGCTAATTCTGGACAATGACATATAACTATCATTCTACACGTTTGAAATATTTTATTATTAAAAGTTTAATTTTTTAAATAAATAAGATAAATAATAAATAAGATAATTCCCCAACACTATGACATAGTAGTCTCAAATAAAGTGGGCCAATTGAGTACTCTACACAAAGAATGATTGGGAAGAAAAATCCTCACACTTTGATATGTCATTATGAAATTTTAGGATATTAAGTGTGAAGAAAAGAAAAATCCTAAAAACTTTTAAAGAAACAGGAACAGGTCACCTATAAATGAATAAAAATCAGACTATCAGAAGACTGCTCTTTAGGAACTTAGACAAGAGAAGATGCCAGACCAATGCCTTCAAAATTCTGTGGGAGAATAGTTTCCAGCCTAGCATTCCCTATTCAGCCAAACCACCAGTCAAGAGTGAGGGTAGAAGACAGTTTATGATATGCAAAAAATAATTTCACTACTCTCTCATATCTTCTTAGGAAGTTATGTATGTATAATATATATTACCTCCATGAACAAAGAAGGGGAAGACAATGGGATCCAGGAGAGAGGGGTTTAAACAGAAAAATAATGAAGGAAGGTCCCTGGGCAACAGCTGTCATATAGCCCTAGAGAGCAGTCAGTCCTCAAAATAGCTAAAAATGATGTTTCAGAAGGAACCACCAAAGAAAATATGAAATTCAAGAGACTTTATACACTCCTTGAGAATTTGGAACTTAAGGAAGTGACAAAGACAGAAAGTGCAAAGAGGAACTTCCCTGGTGGTGCAGTGGTTAAGAATCCACCTGCCAATGGAGGGGACACAGATTCGATCCCTGGTCTAGGAAGATCCCACATGCCACAGAGCAACTAAGCCCGTGTGCCACAACAACTGAGCCTGCACTCTAGAGCCTGCGAGCCACACTACTGAGCCCACGTGCCACAACTACTGAAGCCCACATGCCTAGAGCCTGTGCTCCACAACAAGAGAAGCCACCACAATGAGAAGCCCACACACTGCACATAGAGTAGCCCCCATTCGCCACAACTATAGAAAGCCTGTGCACAGCAATGAAGACTCAAAGCAGCCAAAAAATAAATAAATAAGATTTCAAAATGAAAAAAAAGTGCAAAGAAAAAGAAAGGCAATTAGAAACACCAGGGGAAATTAAAACTATAAGAAATAAAATGTGATTATGGTATATACATAATCATAAGAGCATAAACACTGATTTTTAACTAAAAACATCAATGATATATCTACATTGGGAGGATAAAGAAGAGGAGATGGGTGTTGTGTATGATAGTTAAATAGTCACCTGTAGGTGACTGATATCTAACTTTGATAACTAGCAGGAGATTTATTATCATTATTATTATTATTTTTTAGAGGGATGTAGGTAACCAACAGAAAAACCTAAAAGAATTCCAAGTGACAGATCAAGATGGCAGGCAGGAAGACACTGGGCTCACCTCCTCCCATGAACACATCAAAACTACAACTAAGAAATAGAAACAGGGCTTCCCTGGTGGCACAGTGGTTGAGAATCTGCCTACCGATGCAGGGGATGCGGTTTCGTGCCCTGGTCCAGGAGGATCCCACATGCCACGGAGCGGCTGGGCCCATGAGCCATGGCCACTGAGCCTGCACATCTGGAGACTGTGCTCTGCAACAGGAGAGGCCACAGCAGTGAGAGGTCTGCGTACCACCAAAAAAAAAAAAAAAAGAAAGAAAAAGAAAAAAGAAATAGAGACACAGATGTAGAGAATAAACGTATGGACAACAATGGGGGAAAGTGGCAGGAGGTGGTGATGGTGTGTTGAATTAGGAGATTGGGATTGATATATATATACTATTATGTATAAAATGGATAACTAATAAGAACCTGCTGTATAAAAAATACATAAAACAAAATTCAAAAGAAAAAGAAATATTTACTAATTTTATGAACCAACAAATGAACAAATGAACTGCCTTCAGAATCTTTTTTCCTCAGTGGGGGGGGCGGGGGAAAAACTACAACTATATAGGGACTTCCCTGATGGTCCAGTGGTTAGACTCCATGCTTCCACTGCAGGAAGCACAGGTTCGATCCCTGGTCGGGGAACTAAGATCCTGCATGCTGCACAGTGCAGCCAAAAACAAAACCAAAAAACCTGCAACTATATATAGAGTGAATCTCACTGAACTTGACCTGCGGACTAGCCAAACAGCTCTTCTACAACCAAGTTGTAAAGAAAGATCCATATGGAATCTGGTAGGAAGGGAGGAGAAGCAATCTGCTCAGGATCTGCACACCTGGAAGGAGTGAAGCTAGCTCCAGGGCAGAGACCACCATTGCTGAGGCACACGTCTCTGTGCACACTTGGGAGGGTGCAGGGCCATCCCAGTGGTGTGACACCAACCCCACCAGCGCCAACCCAGCCTATAACCATGGTGTGCAAACTGGGGAAAGAATGAAACCAGCACAGAAGTGCAGCCCCAAGCCCTCAGATCCCAGGCATGCCTTCAGTGAAGGCCACCACACATGGGAGAAACAACTCTCTCAAGGTTCCTGCTTGAGCATAGGATAAGCCATGGCTTCAACCAGACTCTGGCTCTAGCCCCTCCAACTCCATCCCTACCTCCCACCAAGGCTGTGGTTGCCAGCACACCCTGGGAAGATACTGCCCATGCTTACTTCAGATCCAGCTCTCCCACCAAAGCCACTGGGTACACACAGGCTGCACAGGGAGCTCCTACACAAGGACATGCCTTCAAGAGCAGGATAAGTAATGGTTCACCTAATTTCATAAAGACAGAGAAAGATAAACAATGTGAGAAGACAGGAGATTATGTTTCAAATGAAAGAATAAGAGAAAAAAAACAGGAAAAAACCCTAATGAAACAGAGCTAAATAATTTACTGATAAAGAGATCAAAACAATAAGAATAAAAATGCTAAATGAACTGGGGAAATAAAAAGATGAACACAGTGAGCATTTTAACAAAGAAATAGAAAATATAAAAAAGAACCAGGGAGAGCTGAAGAATGCAATAACTGGAATGAAAAAGCCACTAAAGGGAATTAATAGCAGATTAGGTGATATAGAAAAACACATAAAAGTGATCTGGAAGATAAAATAATGGAAATCACCCAATCAGAGGAGCAAAAAGGAAAACAAATTTTTTAAAATGAGAATAGTTTAAAGGACCTCTGGAACAGCATCAAGAATACTAATATTCATGTTATAGGGGTGCCAGAAGAAAAGAAAGAGAAAAAGGTAGAACATGTGTTTCATGAAATTATGGTTGAAAACTTCCTGAACCTGAGGAAGAAAACAGATATCCAGGTACAGAAATCACAGAGAGTCCCAAAGAAGATAAACGCAAAGAGACCCACACCAAGACATATTATAATTAAAATGGCAAAATTTTAAAGAGAGACTTCTAAAGGCCACAAGAAAAAAAGGAGTCACATACAAGAGAAACCCCAGGAGGCTATCAGCTGATTTTCAGCAGAAACTTTGCAGGCCAGAAGGGAGTGGTATGATATAGCTTAAGTTCTGAGAGGGAAAAAAACCCTACAGTCTAGGACACTCTACCCAGCAAGGTTATCATTCAGAATTGAAGGAAAGATAAAGAGCTTCTCAGACAAGCAAAAACTAAAAGAGTTCATCAATACTAAACTGACTTTAAAAGAAATGTTAAAGGGTCTTTTCTAAGTAGAAAAGAAAAGGCTACAACAAGAAATAAGAAATTACAGGAAGGGGAAAATCCCACTGGTAAAGGCAATTATACAGTAAACACTGAGGCAACTATACAGTAAAGGCTGAGGATCAATCATTTAAATAACCTACCATGAAAGTTAAAAGACAAACATTGTAAAAATCAAATATAACCATAATAAACAGTTAAGACATAGACATGAAGATGTAAAATATGACACCCAAAACACAAAACATGGTGGGGGAGTAGAAAAATGTAGATCTTTTAGAGTGTGTTTAAAGTGAAATGATTACCAGTTTAAAACATGTAGATATAGTTATAGGTCAACATATATGAACCCCATGGTAACCACAAATCAAAAACCTATAATAGAAAAACACCTATAATAGATAAAAACTAGAGAGAAAGGAACACAAACATAATACTAAAGAATATCATTAAACCACAAGGGATAAGACTAAAAGAAGAAGAAAATAATGGAGAAGAACTACAAAAACAACCAGAAAACAAGTAACAAGATGGCAATAAATACACACCTATTAATAATTACTTTAAATGTCAATGGACTAAAAGCTTCAATCAAAAGATGTAGGGTAGTTGATTGGATTTTAAAAGAAAGACCCATCTATATGCTGCCTACAAGAGACTCACCTCAAAGCTAAAGACACACACAGACTGAAAGTGAGGGGATGGAAAAAGATATTCCATGCAAACTGTAATGAAAAGAGAGCTGGGGTAGAAATACTTATGTCAGACAAAGTAGACCTTAAAAAAAAATCTATGATAAAAGAAAAAGAATAGCATTATATAATGATAAAGGGATCCATACAAGAAGAGGATATAATATTTGTAAATATATGCACCTAATATAGGAGCACTAAATATATAAAGCAAATATGAACAGACATAAAGGGAGAAATTGACAGTGATACAATAATAGTAGGGACTTTAACACATATTACCTCAATAAACAGATCATCCAGACAGAAAATCAATACGGAAACAGTGGCCTTAGATGACAGATTAGATCAGTTGGACTTAATAGATATCTACTGGACATTCCATCCCAAAAGAGCAGAATACACATTCTTTTCAAGTGCACATGAAATGTTCTCCTGGATAGATCACATACTAGATCACAAAACAAGTCTCAACAAATTTAAAAGGATACATTAAAGCACAGAAATCTCCTGCATTCCTATACACTAACAATGAAAGATCAGAAAGAGAAACTAAGGAAACAAACCCATTTACCACTGCAACAAAAAGAATAAAATACCTAGGAATAAACCTACCTAAGAAGGCAAAAACCTGTACTCAGAAAACTAAAACACTGATGAAACAAATCAAAGATGACACAAACAGATGAAGAGATATACCATGTTCTTGGACTGGAAGAATCAATATTGTGAAAATGACTATGCTACCCAAAGCAATCTACAGATTCAGTGCAATCCCTATCAAATTACCAATGGCATTTTTCACAGAATTAGAACAAAAACTTTTACAGTTTGTATGGAAACACAGAAGACCCTGAATAGTCAAAGCAATCTTGAGAAAGAAAAATGGAGCTTCAGGAATCAGGCTCCCTGACTTCAGACTATATTACAAAGCTACAGTCATCAAGACAGTATGGTACTGGCACAAAAACAGAAATATAGATCAATGGTATAGGATAGAAAGCCCAGAGATAAACCCACACACCTATGGTCACCTAATCTAAGATAAAGGAGGCAAGAATATACAATGCAGAAAAGACAGTCTCTTCATTAAGTGGTACTGGGAAAACTAGACAGCTACACATAAAACAATGAAATTAGAACACTCCTTAACACCATACACAAAAATAAACTCAAAATGGATTAAAGACCTAAATGTAAGACCAGAAGCTATAAAATTCTTAGAGGAAAACATAAGAGAAACACTCTGATATAAATTACAGCAAGATCTTTTTTGACCCACTTCCTAGAGTAATGAAAATAACAACAAAAATAAACGAATGGGACCTAATTAAACTTAAAAGCTTTTGAACAGCAAAGGAAACCATAAACAAGATGAAGAGACAATGCTCAGAATGGGAGAAAATATTTTCAAGTGAAGCAACTGACAAAGGATTAATCTCCAAAATATACAAACATCTCATGCAGCTCAACATCAAAAAAAACCAAACAGTCCAATCAAAAAATGGGTGGAAGACCTAAACAGACATTTCTCCTCCAAAGAAGACATACAGATGGCAAACAAACACATGAAAAGATGCTCAGCATCACTAATTATTAGAGAAATGCAAATCAAAACTACAATGAGGTATCACCTCACACTTGTCAGAATGGCCATCATCAAAAAATCTACAAACAATAAATGCTGGAGAGGGTGTGGAGAAAAGGGAACCCTTTTGCAGTGTTGGTGGGAATGTAAATTGATACAGCCACTCTGGAGAACAGTATGGAGGTTCCTTAAAAAACTAAAAATAGAACTACCATATGACCCAGCAATACCATTACTGGACATATACCCTGAGAAAACCATAATTCAAAAAGACACACATACCCCAATGTTCATTGCAGCACTATTTACATTAGCCAGGTCATGGAAACAACATAAATGTCCATCAACAGATGAATGGATAAAGAAGATGTGGTACATATATACCATGGAATATTACTCATCCATAAAAAGAATGAAATTGGGTCATTTGTAGAGATGTGGATGGGCCTGGAGTCTGTCATACAGAGTGAAGTAAGTCAGAAAGAGAAAAACAAATATCGTATATTAACACATATATGTGGAATCTAGAAAAATGGTACAGATGAACCTATTTGCAGGGCAGGAATAGAGACGCAGACCTAGATAATGGACGTATGAACACAGCAGGGAAGGGGGAGTGGGATGAATTGGGAGATTTAAATTGACAGATATACACTACCATGTGTAAAATAGATAGCTAGTAAGAACCTGCTGTATAGCACAGGGGGCTCAGCTTGGTACCCTGTGATAATCTAGATGGGTGGGATGGGGGTGGATGGGAGGGAGGTCCAATATGGAGGGGATATATGTACACATATAGCTGATTCACTTCATTGTACAGCAGAAACTAACACAACATTGTAAAGCAACTATATTCCAATTTTAAAAAAATAAAAGGATAGAAATTATATGAAGAATCTTTTCTGACCACAACAGTATGAAACTAGAAATCAATTACAGGAAGAAAAATGGGAAAAACACAAACACGTGGAGACTAAACAGCATGCTATTAAAACCCCAATAGATCAACATAGAAATCAAAGAGGAAATCAGAAAATACCTTGTAATAAATGAAAATAAAAAACACAACTTTCTGAAATCTATGGGATGCAGCAAAAGCAGTTCTAAGAGGGAAGCTTATAGTGATACAGGCATACCTCAAGAAACAAGAAAGATCTCAAACAACCTAACTTACCATCCAAAGAGATTAGAAAAAGAAGAACAGAGACCTAAGTGACAAGAAGGAAGAAAATAATACAGATCAGAAAGAAAATAAATAAAATAGAGATGCACCCCCAAAAGAAGAAAGAAAGAAAGAAAGAAAGAAAGAAAGAAAGAAAGAAAGAAAGAAAGAAAGAAAGAAAGAAAGAAAGAAAGAAAGAAAGAAACCAAGAAAGAAACCAAGAAAGAAACCAAGAAAGAAAGAAACCAAGAAAGAAAGAAAGAAAGAAAGAAAGAAAGAAAGAAAGAAAGAAAGAAAGAAAGAAAGAAAGAAAGAAAGAAAGAAAGAAAGAAAGAAAGAAAGAAACCAAGAGCTGGTTTTGAGAAAAGATAGACAAAATTGATGAGCCTTTTAGCCAGCCTCATTAAGAAAAAAAAGAGAGAGAAACCAAATAAGAAATGAAAGACAAGAAATTACAACCAATATCACAGAAATACAATCATAAGAGAATACTAGGAACAGTTAAATGCCAACAAACTGGACAACCTAGAAGAAATGAATAAAATCCTAGAAACATACAATCTTCCAAGACTGAATCAGGAAGAAATAGATCATCTGAATAGACTGGTTACTAGTATTGAAATGGACTCAGTGGATATTCCCTGGCAGTCAAGTGGTTAGGGCTCTGTGCTTATCTTGCAGGGGGCATGGATTTGATCCCTGGATTACTCTACCCAGCAAGGATCTCATTCAGATTTGATGGAGAAATTAAAACCTTTACAAACAAGCAAAAGCTGAGAGAGTTCAGCACCACCAAACCAGCTTTACAACAAATGCTAAAGGAACTTCTCTAGGCAAGAAACACAAGAGAAGGAAAAGACCTACAAGAACAAGCCTGAAACAATTAAGTAAATGGTAATAGGAACATACATATCGATAATTACCTTAAATGTAAATGGATTAAATGCTCCCACCAAAAGACACAGACTGGCTGAATGGATACAAAAACAAGACCCATATATATGCTGTCTAAAAGAGACCCACTTCAGACCTAGGGACACATACAGACTGAAAGTGAGGGGATGGAAAAAGATATTCCATGCAAATGGAAATCAGAAGAAAGCTGGAGTAGCAATTCTCATATCATACAAAATAGACTTTCAAATAAAAACTATTACAAGAGACAAAGAAGGACACTACATAATGATCAAGGGATCAATCCATGAAGAAGATATAACAATTGTAAATATTTATGCACCCAACATAAGAGCACCTCAATACATAAGGCAAATACTAACAGCCATAAAAGGGGAAATCGACAGTAACACAATCATAGTAGGGGACTTTAACACCCCACTGTCACCAATGGACAGATCATCCAAAATGAAAATAAATAAGGAAACACAAGCTTTAAATGATACATTACACAAGGTGGACTTAATTGATATTTATAGGACATTCCATCCAAAAACAACAGAATACACATTTTTCTCAAGTGCTCATGGAACATTCTCCAGGATAGATCATAAATTGGGTCACAAATCTAGCCTTGGTAAATTTAAGAAAATTGAAATCGTATCAAGTATCTTTTTCGACCACAACACTATGAGACTAGATATCAATTACAGGAAAAGATCTGTAAAAAATACAAACACATAGAGGCTAAACACTACACTACTTAATAACGAAGTGATCACTGAAGAAATCAAAGAGGAAATAAAAAAATACTTAGAAACAAATGACAATGGAGACACGACGACCCAAAACCTATGGGATACAGCAAAAGCAGTTCTAAGAGGGAAGTTTATAGCAATACCATCCTACCTTAAGAAACAGGAAACATCTCAAATAAACAACCTAACTTTGCACCTAAAGCAATTAGAGAAAGAAGAACAAAAAAACCACACATTTAGCAGAAGGAAAGAAATCATAAAGATCAGATCAGAAATAAATGAAAAAGAAATGAAGGAAACAATAGCAAAGATTAATAAAACTAAAAGCTGGCTCTTTGAGAAGATAAATAAAATTGATAAACCATTATCCAGACTCATCAAGAAAAAAAGGGAGAAGACTCAAATCAATAGAATTAGAATGAAAAAGGAGATATAACAACTGACACTGCAGAAACACAAAAGATTATTAGAGATTACTACAAGGAACTGTATGCCAATAAAATGGACAACATGGAAGAAATGGACAAATTCTTAGAAATGCACAAGCTGCAGAGACTGAACCAGGAAGAAATAGAAAATATGAACAGACCAATCACAAGCACTGAAATTGAAACTGTGATTAAAAATCTTCCAACAAACAAAAGCCCAGGACCAGATGGCTTCACAGGCGAATTCTATCAAACATTTAGAGAAGAGCTAACACCTATCCTTCTCAAACTCTTCCAAAAGATAGCAGAGGGAGGAACACTCCCAAACTCATTCTATGAGGCCAACATCACCCTGATACCAAAACCAGACAAAGATGTCACAAAGAAAGAAAACTACAGGCCAATATCACTGATGAACATAGATGCAAAAATCCTCAACAAAATACTAGCAAACAGAATCCAACAGCACATTAAAAGGATCATACAACATGATCAAGTGGGGTTTATTCCAGGAATGCAAGGATTCTTCAATATACGCAAATCAATCAACGTGATACACCATATCAGCAAACTAAAGAAGAAAAACCATACGATCATCTCAATAGATGCAGAGAAAGCTTTTGACAAAATTCATCAACCATTTATGATAAAAACCCTGCAGAAAGTAGGCATAGAGGGAACATTTCTCAACATAATAAAGGCCATATATGACAAACCCACAGCCAGCATTGTTCTCAATGGTGAAAAACTGAAACCATTTCCACTAAGATCAGGAACAAGACAAGGTTGCCCACTCTCACCACTCTTATTCAACATAGTTTTGGAAGTTCTAACCACAGCAATCAGAGAAAAAAAAAGAAATAAAAGGAATCCAAATAGGAAAAGAAGAAGTAAAGCTGTCACTGTTGGCAGATGACATGATACTATACATAGAGAATCCTAAGGATGCTACCAGAAAACTACTAGAGCTAATCAATAAATTTGGTAAAGTAGCAGGATACAAAATTAACGCACAGAAATCTCTGGCATTCTTATACACTAATGATGAAAAATCTGAGAGTGAAATTAAGAAAACACTCCCATTTACCATTGCAACAAAAAGAATAAAATATCTAGGAATAAACCTACCTAAGGAGACAAAAGACTTGTATGCAGAAAATTATAAGACACTGATGAAAGAAATTAAAGATGATACAAATAGGTGGAGAAATGTACCATGTTCTTGGATTGGAAGAATCAACATTGTGAAAACGACTCTACTACCCAAAGCAATCTACAGATTCAATGCAATCCCTATCAAATTACCACTGGCATTTTTTACAGAACTAGAACAAAAATTTTCACAATTTGTATGGAAACACAAAAGACCCCGAATAGCCAAAGTAACCTTGAGAATGAAAATTGGAGCTGGAGGAATCAGGCTCCCTGAATTCAGACTATACTACAAGGCTACAGTAATCAAGACAATATGGTACTGGCACAAAAGCAGAAATACAGATCAATGGTACAGGATAGAAAGCCCAGAGCTAAACCCACACACATATGGTCACCTTATCTTTGATAAAAGAGGGAAGGTTATACAGTGGAGAAAAAACAGCCTATTCAATAAGTGGTGCTGGGCAAACTGGACAGCTACATGTAAAAGTATAAAATTAGAACACTCCCTAACACCACACACAAAAATAAACTCAAAGTGGGTTAAAGACCTAAATGTAAGGCCAGACACTATAAACTCTTAGAGGAAAACATTGGCAGAACACTCTATGACATAAATCACAGCAAGATCCTTTTTGACCCATCTCCTAGAGAAATGGAAATAAAAACAAAAATAAACAAATGGGATCTAATGAAACTTAAAAGCTTTTGCACAGCAAAGGATACCATAAACAAGACCAAAAGACAACCCTCAGAATGGGAGAAAATAGTTGCAAATGAAGCAACTGACAAAGGATTAATATCCAAAATTTATAAGCAACACATGCAGCTCAATAACAAAACAACAAACAACCCAATCTAAAAATGGGCAGAAGAACTAAATAGACATTTCTCCAAAGAAGATATACAGATTGCCAACAAACACATGCAAGAATGCTCAACATCATTAATCATTAGAGAAATGCAAATCAAAACTACAAATGAGATATCATATCACACCAGTCAGAATGGCCATCCTCAAAAAATCTAGAAACAATAAATGCTGGAGAGGGTGTGGAGAAAAGGGAACACTCTTGCACTGCTGGTGGGAATGTAAATTGATACAGCCACTATGGAGAACAGTATGGAGGTTCCTTTAAAAACTACGAATAGAACTACCATACGACCCCGCAATCCCACTACTGGGCATATACCCTGAGAAAACCATAATTCAAAAAGAGTCATGTTCCAAAATGCTCATTGCAGCTCTATTTATGATAGCCAGGACATGGAAGCAACCTACGTGTCCATCAACAGATGAATGGTTAAAGATGTGGCACATATATACAATGGAATATTACTCAGCCATAAAAAGAAATGAAACTGAGTTATTTGTAATGAGGTGGATAGACCTGGAGTCTGTCATACAGAGTGAAGTAAGTCAGAAGGAGAAAAACAAATACTGTATGCTAACACATATATATGGAATCTAAGAAAAGAATGTCATAAAGAGATTAGTGGTAGGACGGGAATAAAACACAGACCTACTAGAGCATGGACTTGAGGATATGGGGAGGGGGAAGGGTGGGCTGTGACGAAGTGAGAGAGTGGCATGGACATATATACACTACCAAATGTAAATTAGATAGCTAGTGGGAAGCAGCCGCATAGCACAGGGAGATCAGCTCAGTGCTTTGTGACCACCTAGAGGGGTGGGATAGGGAGGGTGGGAGGGAGGGTGATCCAAGAGGGAAGAGATATGGGAACTTATGTATATGTATAACTGATTCACTTTATTGTAAAGCAGAAAATAACACACCATTGTAAAACAGTTATACTCCAATAAAGATGTTAAAAATAAAAATAAATAAATTAAAACCATTTATGACAAACCCACAGCTAATATCATACTCAATGATGAAAAACCAAAAGCTTTTCCTCTAAAATGAGGAACAAGACAAGGATGCCCACTCTCACCATTTCTATTTAACATAGTATTAGAAATCTTAGCCATAGCAATCAGGCAAGAAAAAGAAATAAAAGGCATCCAAATTGGAAGGGAAGAAGCAAAACTGTCACTATTTGCAGATGACATGATACTATGTATAGAAAAACCTAAAGTCTCCACCAAAAAAACTATTAGAACTAATAAATAAATTCAGTAAAGTTGAAGGATACAAGATTAGTATACAGGTCTGTTGTTTTTCTATACACTAATAATATCAGAAAGAGAAAGAAAGAAAATCCCATTTACAGTTGCATCAAAAACAGTAAAATACCGGGCTTCCCTGGTGGTGCAGTGGTTGAGAGTCCGCCTGCCGATGCAGGGGACACGGGTTCGTGCCCCGGTCTGGGCAGATCCCACATGCCGCGGAGTGGCTGGGCCCGTGAGCCATGGCCGCTGAGCCTGCGCATCCGGAGCCTGTGCCCCGCAACGGGAGAGGCCACAACAGTGAGAGGCCCGCATACCACAAAAAAAAAAAAAAAAAAAAAAACAGTAAAATACCTAGGAATAAACTTAACCAAGGAGATGAAAGACCTGTACTCTGAAAACTATAAGACATTGATGAAGGAAATTGAATATGATACAAATAAACGGAAAGATATCCCTGTTCATGGATTGGAAAAATTAATATTGTTAAAATGTCCATACTACCCAAAGCAACCTACAGATTTAATGCAATCCCTATCATAATACTCATGACATTTTTCACAGAACTAGAACAACTAATCCTAAAACTTGTATGGAACCACAAAGGACCCCTACTGAATGGGAAAAGATACTTGCAAGTGATATGTCTGATAAGGAGTTAATATCCAAAATATATAATAGCTCATACAAGTCAATATCAAAAACACAAACCACCCAATTACAAAATGAGCAGAGGATCTGAGTAGATATTTTTCCAAAGAAAATATACAGATGGCCAATAAGTATGTGAAGATGCGCTTAATATCACTAAGCATCAGGGAAATGCAAATCAAAACCACAATGAGATATGACCTCACACCTGTCAGAATGGCTATTGTCAAAAAGACAAGTAATAAATGTTGGCAAGGATGTTGAGAAAAGGGAATTCTAGTGCACTGTTAGTGGGAATGTAAACTGGTGCAGCCACTATTGGTGCAGTCTGGAGTTTCCTAAAACAATTAAAAATAAAACTACCATATGATCCAGAAATTCCACTCCTGGGTGTATATCCACAGAAAACAAAAACACTAATCCAAAATGATACATGCACCCCAGTGTTCATAGCAGCATTATTTATGATAGCCAAGATATGGAAGAAACCCATGTGTCCTTCAACAGGCAAATGGATAAAGAAGATGCAATACACACACACACACACACACACACACACACACACACACACACACTGGAATATTATTCAGCCATAAAAAAGAATGAAAATTTGCCATTTGCAATAACATGGAATGACCTGGAGGGTATTATATTTACTGAAATAAGTCAGACAGAGAAAGACAAATACTTTATGTTCTCACTTATATGTGGAATCTAAGAAATAAAACAAACCAGTGAATATAAAACGGAAATAGACTCATAGATACAGAGAACAAACTAGTGGTTACCAGTGGAGAGAAGGGTGGGGGAGGGGCAAGATCAAGGAAGAGAATTAAGAGGTAAAAATAACTAGGTATAAAATAAATAAGATACAAGGATGTAATGTACAGCATAGGCAATATACACAATATTTTATAATAACTTTAAACGGAGTGGGCTTTCCTGATGGTACAGTGGTTAAGAATTCGCCTGCCAATGCAGGGGACACGGGTTTGAGCCCTGGGCCAGGAAGATCTCACATGTCGTGGAGCAACTAAGCCCTTGCACCACAACTACTGAGCCTGTGCTCTAGAGCCTGTGAGCCACAACTACTGAAGCCCGCACGCCTAGAGCTCGTGCTCCACAAGAGAAGCCACCACAATGAGAAGCCTGTTCACCACAATGAAGAGTAGCCCCCACTCGCCACAACTAGAGAAAGCCCACGAGCAGCTACAAAGACCCAACACAGCCTAAATAAATAAATAAATCTATTTTTTAAAAAAATCTTTAAATGGAGTATAATCTTTAGAACTATTGAATCACTATGTGGTACACCTGAAATTAATGTAACATTATAAATCAACTCTACTTCAATTTTTTAAAATGTATTTATTTTATTTATCTTTGGCTGCATTGGGTCTTTGTTGCTGCACACAGGCTTTCTCTAGTTGCGGCTAGCAGGGGCTACTCTTCATTGCGGTGCTCGGGCTTCTCATTGCGGTGGCTTCTCTTGTTGTGGAGCATGGGCTCTAGGCATGCAGGCTTTAGAAATTGTGCACGCGGGCTCAGTAGTTGTGGCTCGCCGGCTCTAGAGCGCAGGCTCAGTAGTTGTGCGGCACATGCTTAGTTTCTCCGCGGCATGTGGGATCTTCCCAAACCAGGGCTCGAACCCGTGTCCCCTGCATTGGCAGGCGGATTCTTAACCACTGCGCCACCAAGGAAGTCTTCTACCTCAACTTTAAAAAATAATTCCAGATGCTGGTGGCAGCAGCGCAGAGTGCCAGGCTCTTTTGTTTGGCTGAGGGAAGGGCGGTTGGCCGGCACCTGCGGAACGCCGCTTCAGTGAGGGGCTCGACTGCGGTCAACCGGCTTGTTGCTTTTCTGGTCCCCACTAGCCTGGCCAGCTGGACAAGACGCACAAGTAGCGCGGCACTGATTCGTCTTGGGTTCACGGGCACTGCTCTGAGCAGCGTCACCCTTTATACCAGAAAGCTGACGGGCACCATGGGGAAAAGACAAAACAAGAAGAAAGTGGAGGAGGTGCTAGAAGAAGAGGAAGAAGAACATGTGATGGAAAAAGTTCTCCACCGTCGAGTAGTTAAGGTCAAAGTGGAGTACCTCCTAAAGTGGAAGGGGTTCTCACATGAGGACAACACATGGGAGCCAGAAGAAAACCTGGATTGCCCCGACCTCATTGCCGAGTTCCTGCAGTCACAGAAAACAGCACACGAGACAGATAAATCAGAGGGAGGAAGCGCAAAGCTGATTCTGATTCGGAAGATAAGGGGGAGGAGAGCAAACCAAGAAGAAGAAAGAAGAGTCAGAAAAGCCACAAGGCTTTGCTCGGGGTTTGGAACTCGAGTGGATTATTGGAGCTACAGACTCCAGTGGAGAACTCATGTTCCTGATGAAGTGGAAAAACTCTGATGAGGCTGACCTGGTCCCTGCCAAGGAAGCCAATGTCAACATGCCCACAGGTTGTCATATCCTCCTATGAGGAAAGGCTGATGTGGCATTCCTACCCCTCGGAGGATGATGACAAAAAAGATGACAAGAATTAACTCTCCTGAGTACCGGCCCCTGTCACATCTGACTGTGGGTTTCAAGTGGGGAAAGAAAGAGTTCTACTTGTCTTGACACCATAGAGGCGGCTTGAGAAGATGTCCTTTGAAGAGCCAGTATAGTTTCTGTGCCCTACAGCAGCCCAGTGCTTTAAAGTCGTTCCATGCTGTATAGTTTGCACATCCATTCCAGTGGAGGGGAAGGAGGGTCAGTGTTCCAAGGCAACCCATTCTGAACTTTGCTGAGGAAAGCAAAGGGCTTTCTATGAAGGACAAAACTTGCAGAATGGGATGTGGGAGAGCAAAAGATACTATAGATCTTCAAAGAGCATCTCCACAACCCACAGCCTTCTTCCCAATAGTGTTAACTCTGCATTTTTACAGCATAGCATGTATGTAGTTTTCAGCTATTACTGGTGTATTATTTGGGGTGGGAGGGATGGGGTGGGAAAGAAGGGAGATGGGTTAGGATCATTTTTGTTAAAATTTGGGGCCTGATGGGGGAAGTGGTGAGACAAAGGAAAGAACAACTAATGATGCTAATGATGATTTGATTCTGTGTCCAGAATATTTCATCCTTTCAAAAAATGTCATTGGCAACCTAAATGAGGACTGTGAGAAACTGTTTAAAAGCTGTGAATGCCTGAAACTTAGAAGCCAAGGTGTTCCCTGCCTGAGCTTAATGCTGTTCCCAACAAAGGACTAAGCCAGTTAAGAAGTTACCAAAGCTGTGGTCTGTGGGATGGAAACTGTTTGAGGAGGAAAAGTCTTATTGGAGTGTATACGCAGGCAGGTCATTCTGTCTTAGAGGTGATAATTCTTGAAATTGACAAGAAGACCGTTTCTTTTCCAATTATGAAGTTATAAATATAAGCTTCTCCACCCAAGCCACTGGCTGAAGTATTTGGGGAAGGCCAGAGGGTGGTATAGGACATGGGAGAGTAGGGAAAGTCAAGGGCTGGTGCTCTTAGGGTGGAAAACTCTTGGAGCCTCTGTTTTTTGAACTTTGAAACCATTGGTGGCAGGGTTCAGTCACTGACAGCACAAGTTCACTGAATCACTTCAAGAGCTGAATGATTTCAGAAGCCCTGGTCTCAGAAGATTAAATTTTCATATTGGGGCAGTGGCTCACTTTAAAACAAAACAAGTTTTTTTAATCCTAAGAATTAACTAAAACCCAAAACTCTGTCTTGAATCATGAGATCCATCAGTTCTGACATAGTCTAGACCTGCATCTAGAACTCCATTGTAAAACATTTTTAGCCATGTGTTAGGTTTCTGTGAAAATTTTGTTTTAATGTTAAGCTTCATACCAACACTGTCAGTTCTTGTCTTAATAAAACTATAGATTTATAATCCCCCCCAAAAAATTCCAAGTGACTGTCTTTGGGAATTAGAACTGTGGGGTGTGCAGAAAGCTGAGATGGAGTTCTGTTGCTTTTTATTATAAGCTCTTACATGTGTTACTTGATTTTTAAATTGTGATTATATATTATTTTTACTTTAAACATTTTAAAACAAATAAGTTAATATGTGCTCTCACTTTATGTGATAATTGTATTCCCTGAAAATCCATGGTTAAATCTGTTTGTTCAAACTGAATCATGATATTCAGGAGACCAACAAAAAAAGAACCTTTAAGACAGTGGTTCCCAAACTTAAGTGGGCATCAGAGTCATCTGTGGGGCTGATTAAAACCTGGATTGCTGGGGCTTCCCTGGTGGCACAGTGGTTGAGAGTCCGCCTGCCGATGGCAGGGGACACGGGTTCGTGCCCCGGTCCGGGAGGATCCCACGTGCCGCAGAGCGGCTGGGCCCGTGAGCCATGGCCGCTGAGCCTGCGCGTCCGGAGCCTGTGCCCCGCAACGGGAGAGGCCACAACAGTGAGAGGCCCACGTACCGCAAAAAAAAAAAAAAAAAAACAGAAAAAAAAACCTGGATTGCTCAGCCCTACCCCAGAGTTTCTAAGTTAGCAGATCCGTGGTGGAGCCTGAGAGTCTGCATTTCCAGCCAGCTTCCAATTGATGCTGCTGCTGATGACCCAGGGACCACACTTTGAGAACTATGGCTTTAAGGAAATAGCTCCTAATTTATATTTTCTATTAAATTGAATCACCATACATGGAGTTTGCTTCACATGAGGTTTACATACATAACAATATCACATCTTTTCATTCAAACTCGGCATTGTGAACTGGTAAGCTTAGTGAGAACACACTGCTAGCTCCAATAGGTTGGTGATTTTTTGAAAATCACCTTCTCAGGCATAGCATGAGGAGTAAAGAGAAGCTGAGTAACAAATCCTCTTTCTCACAAAGACCACATCCAACCACAAAAGGGAAAGGCCATGTGACCTAGACTGACCAATAAAACACTCCCTAGTCCCCAGTCAGAGATTGATTCAGAGATGACCCCATGGCCAAAGCTGGACCAATCAGAATTCTTCTCAGGACATTTCCACTTGAACCATCCAAAAACACTGCCTTGTTCTGGCTCTTGCTCTGGTTCTGGTATTGTGAAGCTTATAAGCTTGTGGGGCTACTATCTCGCCTGCCCTGTGGAAGGATGCATCCAAAGAAAGTAGAGAAACAGTTCTGATAACACTGTAACTCCCTGAGTCAGTTAATTCTGACTGGCCTTCTCAGTTGTGTTGAGCTGATAAATTCACTTTACTTTTTCTCACATTTGAGTTGGGTTTCTGACACTTGCAGTCAATAGTTCCTGAATAATACAAATGAAGTAAGACTTTTCCAATATGTTTTAAAAATGTGTTTTTTCATATCTGAGGTTCTATGGATTTTTCAGATTGGAAACCAAGCAAAAATGAATACAAAATGACAATACAGATGTAAATAGAGATGAACACTCTCCAGGGCTACAGAAGTATGGAGCTATAATGTAGCTCGTATTCAGGTAGGTGCATAACCAGTTCTGCACTAGCTGAGACCATTCCCTCCTCACCTCCTCTGTCGTGGGTCCCGTGTCCTCACAATTTGAGAGAAGCTCCCTTCCAGGAGTATGCAGAAGTAGAAGAACCCAGGCTGCCCCAGATTCATCTTCAAAGGAAGCCATCCATTTAAAACAACTCAAGCAGAGTGTTGACCATATGGAAAGTGTTTAGATTAATTACTGCTCTGATTGGCAGCTACATGGCCCATCATAAAAATTCCCAATCATGACCTAAACTTTGAAACAGAAGCTCTGTCTCCACCATTTCATATAATATATATTAATTGGCTGTCAAATAATTGTTTTCATAATCTCATTTAATCCTGACTAAAATTCAGTGAGGTGCATAATTTTGATCTCCACATTATAGATGAGGAGATGGAGATTCAGAAACTTAAGTAATTTTTCCTGAATCACAGAGCCAGGCATGGTGGAGCCAAGAGTCACATTGGATTCTCTGATTCTGGGATCCAAGGAAGGAAGGAAGACAGGGAGGGAGAGAGGGAGGGAGGGAGGAAGAAGAACAAAGAAACAAGAGATAGAGGAGGTCTGGAAGAAGCCTTCCAGTTCTGGATTCCAGACCCTTCCTTAGGTCCCAACCATAAGCCCTCCCAATGGCCTTATGCTAAACCCCATTTTCTCTTCAGCTAGCTTCAGCTGATTTGAGTTACTTGCCTCCAAAGAGTATTAACCAGTACAGCTATCCACCTCAATATGTTGCCAAAGGAATTGTGTTAGAACACAGCAGGCCCAGCATGTAACAAATGAAGGAACTTGTAACGGCAGTTTCACCTATACCAGCCCCTCCACTGCCCAACTAGCTCACCATTATCCTCCTATCCATCTTTAGATCATAGATTGTCTTGGGGATGAGCATGGCTTTACAGTGAGAGATCAGACCAAATTCTCTTCTGTCCCAAGTCACTTAAGGGCCCCATTCCACTTCACTGCCCCTGCCATCAGTGTGAAATCACATCTGGGAACCCTGCGAATCCAAACCCTACTGACAAAAATCAATGCCTTAAGCCTGTAAGGCTAAGGACAAGAGTGCCACACCAGTGAACACTCAGGGCCCCTGCACAAGTAGCCTTCATGTCCACTGCAGCAAGGAGGTGGTGATACAGCCAGTCTTATGGGCAGACAGTGTGTTTTGACCATCAAAACCCTGGTAATTGAATCACCTGCCATTTAAACACTCCCCCCACCCCACCCTCACCCCAACCTCCCTTCCACAAGAGCACATCAATTCAGTCCAACAAATTCACTTTGTTCCAGATATTTGCACTAGACACTGCAAACAAAGAGAACAAAATAGTTTATTAGGGAAGAAGGGCAAAATATGGTAAAAAATCCTTCAGGCTAGACATTCATATCTCTGGAAAATAACTAGAAAAAATGTTGTGCCACATTCATCCAAAGTCAGCCTTTTGGGAGCTTTTCCTCCCACCCCACCTTTTATTTATTTATTTATTTTTTGCGTTATGCGGGCCTCTCACTGTTGTGGCCTCTCCCGTTGCGGAGCACAGGCTCCGGACGCACAGGCTCAGCGGCCATGGCTCACGGGCTTAGTTGCTCCGCGGCATGTGGGATCTTCCCGGACCAGGGCACGAACCCGTGTCTCCTGCATCGGCAGGCGGATTCTCAACCACTGCGCCACCAGGGAAGCCCCCACCCCATCTTTTAAACCATTTGACCTTATTATAATATCTAAGAACATGGAATTAGCCCAACATGGTATCCAGTGAACTCCTCTGATAGCCCAAAGTATTGGAGAAAAGGACCTTCCCAAGGGCTCCTCTGGGTTTATTCTGTGAACTGAATTGACAAGAATGACATGGGGTCTTACTGGGCTTTAAAAAACTAAACTAGAAGCCAGAGAAAGGCCACCTTCACAACTGATAGTTTATCAATTGCCTCTGGGCTTAGCAGACCCCTAACATGCATGCCCCAGGAGAGGAAAGAAAAACAAGCAAACAAAATATCCCTAAGCAAACTCTCAGTAACAAAACTAAGTACCATATCCAAAACCTAACAACAGAAATATCTAATAAAAGGAGGCTAGTCATTATTCAGTTTCAATTCTGTGATGTTACATTAACAGATATAATCTATTTTCCCATAGTTTTCCGGGGAAGAGGCAAATCTCAGGGGTTTTGCGTACTTCATAAATACTTCAGTCAGTCTTGTAACTTTGGCAAAGACAATAGAAACTTTTTTGCCTGGAAGAAAGAGTCTCAGTTCCATCAGATGAGAACAAAAAAGAACTCACCAGGGTGTCAGAGAGAATGAGTCTCCTGTCATTTCTGTTCATTTGGTGTGAGTTCCAAACCAATGAACTCAAGGCACCAAGATGACACACTATAATTTTTTTAAGGAAAGGCAAATAATCAATGCTCTTCTGGAGGATTTACTCAGCTTTCATGCTATTCTCCTTCTCAGTGTGTGTAAAGCTCACTCTTAAATACTCTGTGCTCATACTGTAAAGCACATTTTCCCTTATCTGCATAGCTTTGTCTACTATCTCTGAAGCTCCAAGCTGCAAACTTACCTTCAAGTTCTAAGCGTTGGAAACCACAATCCAAATCTCAGGGAGGCCAGAGCCACTCGTTCTGTAGCTCTTGGGTGGTGAGAAGGACGCTCTGTGATTTCCAGGCTGAACGGTATTTGGGGCATTGGAGATTGACTTGTGGGCTCAGTGGCGGCCAGCCATGTGACCAGGATGGGGGAAGGGACACTCCTGCAGGGTGAGGGACTGATGCCTTGTTGGCTGACAGACCAGGGTAGTGCAGGGTCTGAACAGAGCTGCCAGGATCATAGGCAGACATCTTTAAGTTTCTTCTTAGATTTTAACTTGGTGATTTTACATGGCAGTGTTGTTTCAGCCTGGATTTTGAAATGCTGGTTTATCTCCCTGCATGGTTTCTATCCCAGATCCTTTTGAATTCTGTCTTAGAGGGCTCTTAGAGGTAGAAGTTTAAGGGACCTTAGAGATGATCCAGTCCTACCCCAGGGCCACCCATTTTATAGGCAGTTAGCAGCACTTCTAGGAGCCTGCAGAGACCTGGGCCTGGAATGCATACTGGAGTGACCAGGACTGGCTGGCACCAATATTACAGCTCACTTGAATATCTTCAACCGTTAGGTCATTAGAGCTTTGAGGGCTGCTGAGACGCCAGTTAAATGGATCTTGTCACACTTCAGGTACCTAAATCTGCAGCTATCAGATTAGGGCATGGCTTAGAAATTACAGCAATTTGTACTTGTGGTCAATGAGTTTTTGTACAGACATGTGTACTTATGTTTATGTATCTCTATCACAATCTTCATAAAATACTCTAAGATGATCTTTTTGGGATCAAGGGATGTCATGAGCTGGGGAGATCTTTGAGATCAAAGATCCTGAAGACTTCTGGAGACCAGAGCTGTATGGGTAACCTTCTAGTTCACATCTGCCACTCCACCCAAATGGTTTGTGCTGGCTGCCTGCTAAAAAAATTGGGGAGGTGGTAATAAGAATGGAGGAAATGGTAGAGGTGGAAGTGGTAGGTGGAATGGTAAAAGTGGCAATATTGTAGCTGGACATAAATGGAGGTGTTGGAGGTATAGATGGAGGTGGTGTAAGTATAGATGGAGGTGGAAAAGATGTAGATGGAGGTGGTGGAGGCAGTGGTGGTGATGGAGGAATGGGTGAGAAGACCTCCTAAATGATGGAGTAGGAGATTATTTTTACTATTATGCTGATGACCCTGGATGAATCTGACTTTCTGTGATTAGAAGTGTGAAATGGCGAAGCCTTGGCATTAGGAATCTGGAGAACCTTATTCTGTCCCCAAAGCTGTGTGACCTTGAGAAAATACTTCACCTCTTTGGGCTTCAGTATCCTTGAAGCAGAACTGGCACTTAATAAATGGTGGCTTGTTTAGAGGAACTCATCTTTCTCCCTCCAAGCACTTTACTCTTCCCTACAAAGTAGGAGCTTCTGTCCTTTCTGAAACTTTGATAAAAGTACTCTCCACTCACCTCCCTTACTTACTCCTGCTTAGTGGATGAGTAGTGGCTCATGTGCTTGATGAATTTGGGAGAATAAAATGGGCACGTGCCATGACTCAGATCCTTCTGAGAACTGCCTGCACCAGAGAAGGCCCAAGCTGCCCTCCTCTCCTCCCCTCTTCGCAGTAAGCTTCCCAGGGCAGGTTCTTGTCCTGCAGGTATGGAGTCTTTCAGTGCTGGAAAGATAAGTTTGGTTCCTGGGGAAAGAGTTAGGAAGCCTGACTGTGGTTGTACTTTCTAAACCAAATTCTCCAATCAGCTTTATCTGTTATGAAGTTATTTTAATCTCTAGCGTTTGACCCCTGTATCTTATTTCTCATTTGATTCCAAGCATAGAGAGAAAAACTGGGAACAAGGATCACTCTCAAATTCCAGTGCTGGTGAATTAATGAGAGAGCCAGCATGGAGTTGATTGGACTAAACGGTCTCTAAGTTTCCTTCAAGCTCTAACATCCTGTGATTCTATGAGTCTACTTCTCTGGAAAAAACTCAAACTCTTAGCAAACAACTTCTTAATCTCTGACTCTCCTCGTTCCTGCTTCTCAATACTAAGAAGACCTCAAATCTTCAAACATCGGGGCTTCCCTGGTGGCGCAGTGGTTGAGAGTCCGCCTGCTGATGCAGGGGACGCGGGTTCGCGCCCCGGTCCGGGAAGATCCCACATGCCACGGAGCGGCTGGGCCCGTGAGCCACTATGGCGAGCTGCGTCTGACCAGCAGAATAACAGTCACCACACGCTAGATTCTTCTCGTATCACACTTTATTGGAGTACAACTTGGTTATAGAAAGATGGAAGGAAGACGCCGCAGCCTCAACGGCAGCTGCCTATATAAGATTCGGGGTACTGTGCAAGTCTTTGACTGGTTCATATCGGAGGCATGGCCACGCTTCACCTTCGGACTGGTTACTGCTCCAAAACTTGTTAGCATATTCCAACGCATGCGCACTGGCTACAGGATGGATGATTCAGCTTTTTCTATCCTGCTTTGCGGCAACGCTTTGCCGCGCCCCACATCTCCCCCTTATTTAGTTACTATAGCACTCAGTGAAGTTTTGCCGGTACGCATGCTCACACCATGGTGTGCTCACGGTTCAACAGCAGTTTTTCACTGGCACATCTACGACACCCTCCTGCGTGCAAGGCCAGCATCGGGCTGCAGGGTGCTAGGGCTGTCTAGACGTAAAAAGGGGCTCCTTATGGAGGTGCAATGGCAGCAAAGCCTCTCCGTGCAAGGGCGATCATCTGGAATTATTCAGGGCAGAGAGCCAGGCCGCAGGGGAATCACCTTCCCTGATAGCCAAAAGCGCCTGAGTGAGCAGAACCTTATCTCGACGCGCTCGGATACGAATTCGACAGACCAACCAGAGACATAGCACAATCCCAAACAGGCAGCAAGCTGCAAACATAGCTACTCCCACCCACTCTTTGAAAAAGGAGAAAGTAGAGGAGAGCCAAGAGGTAAAGTCCCCGAAAGTAACCGGCTCCAGTTTGGTAGCATTAAGCCGCAATATTTGAATCTTCTGTTTCAATATCATCCGTTCCGCCTCTCGGGACCAATTTCCCGCTAGGAATCCTCCGATCAATCTGCTTTTATTGAGTGCATCTGGAACGAGAAAAGGTGTGACACATACATGGCCTACATTCTGCACGCAGCCCACTTGTATGAGGCCATATAAATCATCCATGGCCTCTTCCAATAGATTGATTCTTTCATTGGTAGCTAAAATGCCACTCAAAATATGAGCATCAAATCGAGTTTGTTCTTCCAAAATCTGTGAAGTTTTCATCACAATTTTATTGATTTCTTCTGCGGCCTTAACTTGGCTCGCCATTGCTACACCTGCGGTAACCGCTGCGGTGGCAGAAATGGCTATTGCTGTGACAATGGCGGCAGTAATGCCAAAATCTCTTTTAATACGAAGCAAACTTAAAATGGGGAAATTATTTGGATCTGCTTGAATCGGAATAGGTACGAAAGTAGGCACCCTCACCACGATGGCAGTGGTAACCTGAGTCCCATTCCAACACTCAGACAGCCAGCAGTGGCCAGACCCCGTGCAATTTGCACTGTCATTAGTAAGCAGCAGCACAAAGGGCGACTTCACACAAACCGCTGCTGCTGATCTGGTGTAATTATACACTGATTCATATTTTTTCATGATCTTAAGTTTATATCTGGTCCCATTGGAATGTCGCACCGTCCCGGAAACATTATAATAGGTACCGTTACTTTGCTGCAACGTGGCCAAAGCGGAGATATCCATGCTGGCCCCCACTTCATTAATCAACAGCCAGGAGTAAAATGGCCACCCTTCAAAAGCCCAATTCTCATTAGTGGTTTTATTCTTTCTACCCATATAAGACTTCAAATCAGGGGAAAATCGAAAACCTGAGCTAATTTCATATTTCGCTAGGGTTCTATCTTGACATTGGGTGAAAATCGGGGGTGATGTCGTATCTGGCTCACAGTAGGGAGCAACAATGGTCCTATTAGCCAGTACACAAGAAGAATTTTTCCTTACTGGAACTATGCCTGTATGCTCCAAGGCAAAGGTAGTGACATTTGCCTCGTCAGTGCCATTGATTCCCGTACCCTGACCTTGTCGGGCTCCAGAGGCAATCTGCTGTAACGCTTCCGTCAAAACCTTTAATGGAACTATACTATGCCTTAGTGGGCTTTCCCACGCCTGTAATATTCCTTTTTTCAAAATAATACAATCCTTGTCAGTATCGAAACTGAAACAAAGACTTCTGTTCAAAACTATATTACTAGCATTATAAGGCACCCAATCAAGCTTCAATGGCGTGGTGCATGCCGCATTCATATCACAGCTAGTGGAATACAGCATAGGGAGCACTCTACTCTGGGAATGCACCGGCGTGGGAACTGGCCAGGTCCGGCTGATTCCCCAAAAGGTCAGGTTCTCTGCCCTGAGCAAGGGAAGAAATATCACGATTATCCATTGTTGCATCATCCGTGCGACAGTCGGTATCCCTTTCGAGTTTCTCTTCCACGCTCCGTGTCAATCTTGACGGCACCCAAATCGGGTCCTGATCCTGTGGAGAAACACAAAGAGACCCCCTGGATCGAGCAATAACGCGATCCGGGCCTTTCCATTGGTTGGATAATACATCTTTCCACATCACTGTACTATATTCTTTATGAGTCAATGCCACATGACGCTCTGCAGCAGTTTTATCATCATCATGCACATTCAAAAAATTTATAGTAAATAAGGCAAGTGATAATCTCTGTTTGGGGGTGCAGTTCTCTGCTATTCCCCCTTTTTGTTTAAATAAGAGTTCTTTGAGTGTCCGATTGGCACGCTCTATAATCCCTTGGCCTTGTGGGTTATAGGGCAAGCCAGTAACATGCAGCACCTGCATCCGTTGACAAAAAAGAGCAAAACTTTTAGAACTATAGGCTGGGCCATTATCCGTCTTTATCTTGGTGGGCTTACCCCAGGCTGCCCAGGCCTCAAGGCAATGGGTAATAACATGTTGAACCCGTTCCCCAGAGAGGGGAGTTGCATGAAATACTCCCGAGCAAGTATCTACTGACACATGTACATATTGTAGTTTTCCAAACGAAGAGACATGAGTGACATCCATTTGCCAGAGCTCATTTGGAGCAACACCTCTGGGATTAACACCAACATGTTGGGCAGGCAAGAACTGGGCGCAGGCAGAGCAACTTTTCACAATGTGTCTAGCTAATTCCCTGGTAATATGAAATTTTTTTCTTAAGACAGTAGATGACACGTGATATAGGTCATGAAATTCTTGAGCTTGCACTACGGGATCCAGCGCTACCAGAACACGTGTAGCCAGGTCAACCTGCTCATTTGCTTTTGCCATAGGGCCAGGCAACAAGGAAATGTGCTCGAATATGGGTAATGTAAAAGGGCTGCACACGCGACAATATCTGTGACCTTATCCCTGTCAATAGGGTCGCTACTGTACTAGATGATTTCACATAGGGTGTAATTTCCAAGATTTTTACTGCATTCACTACATATAATGAGTCAGAAATTAAATTAAAGGGCTCCTGAAAGCGTCTAAAAACTTCCAACACCACCTGACATTCTACAACCTGAGGAGTGTCGGGTCGATAGTTCATAACCACCGGCTGTTGTCCTTGGACCATATAAGCCCCTCTACCTGATTTAGATCCATCTGTGTAAATGGTTAAGGCATCATCCAAGGGCTGTTGCACAGTAACTTTTGGAAAAATAACAGGTTGTTGAATCATGAACTCCAAAAGCTCGCTTTTAGGCAAATGATTATCAATTACCCCGGAAAAGGTATAAATAAGAATAGCCCATTCAGAGGTAGTTGCAGTTAAAACCTCTATTTGATTTTTCGTGTAGGGGACTACAAGTCTGTCTGGTGAGTTTGCAAAAGAGGAAACACATTGTTTAATACCTAATAGAGCTACCTCAGCAGCCATGGATGGATAGTGCGACAGGGTTCTCATCCCCACAGATTTTGTGTGGATCCAAAGCAAGGGTCCATTTTGCCATAGAACACCAGTAGGAAACCCCAAGGTGGGGAGAACACACATCCAAATAGGCAGGGCAGGCTCACAGCGCAGCAATTGTGCCTTCATAAGGGCCTGTTCCACCTTATGGAGTGCTTTCCGAGCTTCAAGAGTCATGCGACGCGGGGAGTTAAGATCAGGATTGCCTTCTAATATCTCAAACAAAGGCTTCAATTCCAATCGAGTCAAACTTAAATATGGTCGAACCCAATTTATGTCTCCTAACAGCCGCTGGAAATCATTCAAAGTGGTTAAGCTACTGGTCCGGATTTCAATTTTGGGGGGAGTAATTGTAGTCTTATCAATAGTGACCCCTAAAAATTTTATGGCATCTCCTTTCTGAATCTTTTCTGGGGCAAGAAACAAACCTTTCGTTCTCAAATGTTCAGTTAATTCACCTAAAACGTTATCAAGTAAATCCATACTACGGGCCGCTAATAACACATCATCCATATAATGGATGATTCTTACCCCGGGAAATTTGTCTCGTACAGGTTGCAAAGCCGTGTCAACATACAGCTGGCACATGGTGGGACTGTTAGCCATGCCTTGAGGGAGCACAACCCATTGATATCTCCGATCAGGCTTTTCATGATTAACAGAGGGTAGGGTAAAAGCAAATCTCTCTTTATCCTGCCTATTCAACGGAATAGAGAAAAAACAGTCTTTTATATCTACTGCTATAACTGGCCAGCCTCGCGGGATGGCTGTCAACATTGGCAACCCGCGTTGTATGGGACCCATGACCTGCATTTGTTGATTTATTGCTCGCAGATCATGAAGCAAACGCCATTTCCCTGACTTTTTCTTAATAACAAAAATGGGAGTATTCCAGGGTGAATGAGAGGGTTCTAAATGCCCCAACTGTAACTGTTCTTCCACTAGCTGTGATGCTGCCTCCAGTTTTTCCCTTGATAGAGGCCACTGAGGTACCCACACTGGTGTCGCGGTCATCCAAGTAATCGGAATCATTAACTCAGTGACCCCTGGGAAAAACCCAACCCTCGATGATGAGGATTCCCATGGGCTTCTATAGGGGCAATAATCCCCTGTAACCTTTTACCTAACCCTCTATCTGGTATGAACCCTGACTTCAACATAATCTGTTGAGAAACCTCAGAATAGTCATTAGTAAGCCTAAGTTTCAATTGACTCTGTACATCTCTTCCCCATAAGTTAAGCGGTAAACCCTCAACCACGAAGGGACGAAACTTTCCTCTCTGATTTCCTGAGATCCAGGTCAATTCTTTGGAACTAATGTGAGGGGCCTGTGCATACCCTAGCCCCTGCAACGTCTGGGAAGATCGTTGCAAAGGCCAGGACCTTGGCCAAAACTTGAGGGTGATGATGCTACGGTCTGCCCCAGTATCCACCAATCCGGGAAATATCTTCCCTTCAATCTTCAAGTCCAACATTGGACGATCGTCAAGAGACAATGACAAAAGGGCAAAATCAACTCCTGTAGATCCAAAACCGTTAGCTCCCCGCTCCTTAGGGCATGCAGGATAATTCTCATGGAGAGATGATAAAACTAACAACTGAGCAATCCGATCCCCAGGATTTATGATACTTACCCCCCTAGGGGATTGACACATCACTTTAATGAGCCCAGTATAATCGGGGTCAATTACTCCAGGTTGGACTATAAGTCCTTTCAAAGTAGAAGAGGAACGGCCAATCACCAACCCAACTGTTCCCTTTGGCAGTGGTCCACTCATGTCTGTACTTACAGGTTGTATGCCCATAGATGCTGTTAATACCATTCTGGAGGTGGCACGGAGGTCCAGCCCTGCGGATCCTGTCGTGGCTCGCCTTGGGGCCGGGGTGGCTGGAAAGTCACATTCTCGTGGGCCCCAAAAACTTTCGGGCCCTGGGACCATGGGCCCGTTGTCCCGTTTTTTGACTTGGAAACATAGGTGGATCTAGGGTTAACTGCAGATACAGCGGGCTGAATAACTTGTCCATTTATATCTTTAACAGATCTACATTCGTTGGCCCAATGCTTTCCTTTTTTGCATCGGGGACAAGTCCCTGGTATTTTCTGGGGCGAAGATGTTTTAGGCCTCGCGCCTAAATTTCTACATTGCCTTTTAATGTGCCCAGGCTGTCCACATTGGAAACAAACCCCTGACTTCACGGTACTAGTTGTATTTCGGGCGGCGGCCATAACTGTTGCAGCAAGACCAGTGTTAGACAATGGCCCGCCTATTTCTCTGCACATTTTCATCCAGACTTCTAAAGACTTTCCTTTTACTGGTGTGATTGCTCTACGACATTCCTTCGTGCATTGCTCATAAATCAATTGCTTCACTAATGGCATAGCATCTTCTACACTACCAAAAATCCTACCAGCAGCTTCCATCATTCTGGCTACAAAGTCAGAAAATGCTTCTGTACTGCCCTGTATGATCTTAGTCAGGTTCCCTGAAACTTCTCCTTTATTTGGGAGGGCACGCCAGGCCTGCATATTAATTTGGTTTATTTGGCCATAGACCTCCACAGGAAACGCTGTTTGGTTATTCAACCATTGACCTTGCCCTAATAACATATCAACATTCCAGGCAGGCTGCCCATGAGCGGCATTCTCCCGCGCCTGGCCATATGCCAAGTCAGTTAAAATGGATTTCCAGTCCAGATACTGCCCCATTGATAAGCAAGCACGTGCAATGTCCTGCCAATCTGTGGGCGTCAATGCATTTCGGGTAAGGCGTTGCAATAACATCAGAGTATAATTAGCGGTGACTCCATATCCTCTGGCAGCCTCTGCAAGATCCTTGATTATTCTATGATCTATCATCTCATAATATCTCTGACGAGTGGCTGGATCCTCAAATGCGGGAAAGGCCATGGGCACCTGAGACCATGCCTCCCGAGGGATAAAAGTACATTTTGATGGTCCTTGAGGTACACAGGGGGCATTAGCGGCTGAAGCAGGGGTCTGTACAAGCGCGGAAGCTCTTGCTGCAGCGGGGGCATATAATGGCGGGCGAGCACACGGGGAACTCCCATACCGTCCCCGTTCATACTCTGCAGCCGCCTCTTCTAAATCTGCCTCTTCTTTGGGACTCACTTCATCCTGAGATAAACATAAAGCTTTAAATTCTTCTAAGAGCGGATACAATCCTGGCGCCGGCTCTTGTTTTTCTGCTTGTTTTTCTTTTCTTCTTCTTGGATTTTTAGGCCTATTTACGGTAGCCCCTACATTTTCGCCTTCTGACGCACTATCTTGACACATACTAAGAGCCTTGCGTCCCCATTGAATTATATCCTCACATCCTCCCCCCTTGAGACACGAGTGTATCAACCTCCACAACGGGAGGGTACCCCGAGAAAGCTCTCCCAGCTTACTGTGCTCAGTTAGATCTCTTCCGAGTTTTTCCCATGATGGAACAGTCAAGCTGCCAGATACTGCAAACCAGGGTGCAGCGCCATCAATATCTTGTAATAACTTGCTTATGGTTTTCTGTGACAGCTTAAGTCCCCGATCTCTCAATAAGGCTTGAATGGGTTCATGAAACCCAATGGCAGGTTCGGCAGATGAGCTATTCCCCATACTGCCGTTTCCTACTGAAAGCAGCTGGAGAATACTCGAACTGTTTACCGACCAGGGGTGCGCACTCGGCCACGTCGACAACACACAAAGGAAGAACGCGAGGACAACAAAAGGGACAAAAGTGAAAGCGAAAATATACCTGACTGGACTACTTACCGACGGTTCACTCCGTGTGTCGAGTTCTGAATCGGTCCTCCATGCGGGGTGCAACGTTCCCGGGTTTCGGCACCACTTATGGCGAGCTGCGTCTGACCAGCAGAATAACAGTCACCACACGCTAGATTCTTCTCGTATCACACTTTATTGGAGTACAGCTTGGTTCTAGAAAGATGGAAGGAAGACGCCGCAGCCTCAACGGCAGCTGCCTATATAAGATTCGGGGTACTGTGCAAGTCTTTGACTGGTTCATATCGGAGGCATGGCCACGCGTCACCTTCGGACTGGTTACTGCTCCAAAACCTTGTTAGCATATTCCAACGCATGCGCACTGGCTACAGGATGGATGATTCAGCTTTTTCTATCCTGCTTTGCGGCAACGCTTTGCCGCGCCCCACAAGCCACGGCCGCTGAGCCTGCACATCCAGAGCCTGTGCTCCACAACGGGAGAGGCCACAACAGTGAGAGGCCCGCGTAATGCAAAAATAAAAATAAAAAAATTCTTCAAACATCTTCCTCTCCTCCCCTCTCCACCAGCCCCTCGTGGCTTCATTTACTCCCTGAATCCCTTCACTCCTCCCTCAGTGATACCCGTAACCTCTGGCTCCTGCCCTGCCAATCTCTTGTTCTCGATCAGCCCAACCATCAGCCTTCTCCTCCAGCACTGAACTCCCTTTCATCTCTGAAGAAAGCCTGTCTTCAGGGGGCAGAAGGGTGTGTGTGTGTGTGTGTGTGTGAGTGTGTGTGTGTGTGAGAGAGAGAGAGAGAGAGAGAGAGGGAGAGGGAGAGGGAGAGACAGACAGACAGGATGGGGACGGGGAGAGAGACCTAGCCACGCAATACCTGTGGCCAACACCATCCCTGCCCTTCCCTGTGATTGAGTTTTGTGAGCCAAAAACTGTTAAGAGAAGATCTGGCCATCCCCTTTCTCTCCCCCTTCCCGCTGGCCTCTCTCCATGTTACTTCCAAGGAGACTGGTTCACCCAGCTGGCTTTAAGCTCTGGCATAAATTGGAGGCTTTCAGTCCTTCCTTATCATCAGAGTGGTAACAGCGGAGATCCACACTTAGGGGAAAGGGAAAAGTTGGACCCAGTGGTTCTCAGTCAGAGGTATCCCCCGCCCAGGGGACATTTGGCAATATCTGGAGACATTTTTGGTTGTCACACTGAGAGGAGAGTGCTTCTGGCCTCTAGCGGGTAGAGGCCAGCGATGCTGCTAACATCCTACATAAGACACCCTCCACAACAAACAATTAGCCGGCCCCAAGTGGCAATGGTGCTGAGGTCGAGAAGTCCTGGATCAGACAGCTCAGCCCCCTCTGGTCTAGGCTCTAGGCTGTCTCTAACCCAGGCCAAAAGAGCATTCCACATGGGCCCATCTTGGTCTGGGCTCTACAAGCAAGAAGGAGGGGCAAAGATTCTTAGTAATTCGCAGTTTCTGACCTCTGTGCTTCCATTTCCTTTAGAGCCTGGTGGAGAGAGGTGGCTACTAACAGGGACAGATCCCCTTCCATCTCCTGGCCAGATGCCATCGGAACTCCACCTGAGTTTAACATACGGCAGGGTTTAAGCAGGTTTGACACAGAGTCCTGCCATGTGGGGCATAGTATGAAGAGAGAACAAGCCTCCTACCCTGGAGAGGTCTGCAAGGTTCAAGGTCTTTGTGTTGGTGGGAATAAGGACACATTTCAAGGCTCCAGCAGGCCTATCTAGAACTTACGCGGGCCTCTCACTGCCGTGGCCTCCCCCGTTGCGGAGCACAGGCTCCGGACGCGCAGACTCAGCGGCCATGGCCCACGGGCCCAGCCGCTCCGCAGCATGCGGTATCCTCCCAGACCGGGGCGCGAACCCGTGTCCCCCGCATCGGCAGGTGGACTCTCAACCACTGCGCCACCAGGGAAGCCCTAGAACTTTTATCCATAAGAAATTCTCCATGAGTTGGGTGAGACTCACTCCAGTATGTATATTATTTGGCTCTCAGATTGTTTGTGCCAAGCTTTGGCAAGTCGTACAAGACTGACTGCCCCAGATTCCAGATTCTTGTCAACTTTAGCTGCTTTTGAACTGTATCCAGGGTCAAGGAGGGAACATACTGTGATGGTGTCAAGTCTGCACAGGAGGGCAGAAAAAAAGATGGTATCTTAAAGGGAAGCTGAGATACCCAAAAGGCCAGGCTCAGGGTAGGCAGTGGCTGGGTCCTGGCCTTGCACATCTCCATCTACCCCCTAGTCACTGCTGTGGCCTGTGGCCAGCAACATCAGAGACCTTAGCTCACTCTCCACCAGCCACACTGCATGTCCTGCTGTTCCTCTAACACCCCAAGCTCATTCCTACTCAGAACCTTTGCACTAACTGTTTCCCTAACCTTCAGTATGACTTGCCCCCTTGTGCATTCAGCTCTCTGACCAAATGCCATCTACCCAAGAGGGGTCTCCCTGACCAGCCCATCTAAAATGTCCCTCTCTAGTCCTAATTCTGCCTTCCTTGTCTATATGACGTTTCTACCGAAAATCATATTTTGTGTTTGTTTGTTTATTCATTTATTGTCTGTTCCTTTAAAATGGCAGGGATTTTGTCTTGTTCACAGATTTATCCCTGATGTCTAGAATAGATGCTCATAAATGGTTGGGTTCAAATCCTGGCTCCACTAACTGTGGGATCTTGGGCAACTTGCCTATCGTTTTTTTTTCCTTCATATTCCTCAGCTGAAAAATGAGAATAAGAATTGTAACTGCCTCAAGGGTTGTTATGAGAACTGATTGAATCAATATATATAAAATCTTAGGTCAGGGCTTCCCTGGTGGTGCAGTGGTTAAGAATCCGCCTGCCAATGCAAGGGACACGGGTTCGAGCCCTGGTCCAGGAAGATCCCACATGCTGCAGAGCAACTAAATCCGTGTGCCACAACTACTGAGCCTGCATTCTAGAGCCCTGAGCCACAACTACTGAAGCCCATGCTCCCAGAGCCCGTGCTCGGCAACAAGAGAAGCCACCACAATGAGAAGCCCACGCACTGCAACGAAACGAGAGAAAGCCCACGCACAGCAACGAAGACCCAACGCAGGCAAAAATAAATAAATAAAATTAATTAATTAATTAAAAAATAAAACTTAGGTCAATGTCTGGCCACAGGATATAATTAGTATTAACTATGAATTTTTTTTTTTTTTTTCAGGGCCGGGGACCACCACCCCTGCCCTTCCACACACCCCTCGACAGGCCGGGAGAGCGTGAGGAGAGAGGCGGGGAGGCCCGCGGACAGAACGAGAAGAGCGGTCCCGTTCGCCCAGAACGTCCGTCCCTCGTCTGGCGCGACCTTAAGGCCCGGCCCAGGAGAGCGCGACATCACCACATCGATCAGTCAACTATGAATATTATTATACTCCCAGGAAGCTCACGACCTGTGTATTATGAGGAGTGGGGAGTGGCATTCCTGGCAGCTTGCAAGAATGAAGCAGTCATTGTTACTTCTCCAGGAGCCAAGATCCCCCTGCAGGCTCTCAACCAGAGTCCTTTTCTCTCCTCTGCACCTGCTCTCCGTTGCCCTCTGGAGGTCCTGGTTGGACACTGGTGAAAGCTAACCGTGTTAGGGGGACTCTGCAGATGATGTAATTCTTAGGGAAAAATGAGGCTTTACTGGATGGCAGCCCCCTTACTTAAGTTTGGCCCTTGACAAAACCGCCAGTGGAACCATCATTTGGCAAACATGATTGGAAATCATTGAGACCACAGAAGAACTGTGGGTACCTAGGAATTCATCTCTCAGACCCCAAGAGGGACCCAGGGAAAGGCCATCCTTCCCCTCCCCCAGGCTGTACTTCCTGAGCCAGGGGACAATGCTCTGGCCACCTGGGCCAACCTGAGACACCCTGTAAAGCCACTCCTCAGATGAGCCAATGCCTCTTCCAGCCTGATATTTTCTTTGCCTCCTTTTCTTTCCCCCAAATAGCCAGACTATTCCATGTTTTGCCTCAGGGGGCATGTATGAAAGCAGAAAGCAGAGACAAAATGAGCCTCTTCCCTTAGAGGAAGAGAAAAGACTCCTGGCTAACCCAGACTGAAGTGTAGGAGAGGACGTTCATGAGAAAGATCAAGGCTGTCCCCTACCCCTCATTCAAGGCTGCATGGAAACATGGACAGGGACTCTGAGCTCCACAAGGACCTGCAGGCACCAATGCACAAGGACTATATGGAACAAGAACAAATGACATCAAGTGTAGGGACCTATGTAGGTCCCTAAGAGTCTAGAACCCTGCAGTGCACCCAACTCCGACCCCAAAATGGAAACCATGAGGGACACTCAGAACAGACAGGGATTAAATGTCAGCACCTTTTACAAATGAGGGTTCAAAATATAGATGAAGAGTTTTAGAAACTCATGTTTCTTACAACCTTGAGTGCAGAGACCAAAACTGGTATTCCAAAGGATAGATTTTTTAAGAAAATAGTGTTGGGGGAGTGCACTATTTCAAAAATTACACTTAGAGGAGAAGTCTGGGCAGCAGACAAAGGCAGAAGTCTAATCATTTGTTGGACTCAGCACATTTATCTCTGCTCTGAAATCAAATGTGATTGCCCCTTAATACTGGGGTTGAACTTGCAGCCCAGGTTGCCTTGGACAATCACCAGGTGCCCTGTTGTCTTGGCTTCATTATCAGCAGTGCCCTCTTTCATTCTCAAAAGGGATGCAGTCTGGGCAGTAAGTTATATGGTTACTCTGCTCAAGATTTTTAAACGAGTGATCCCACGGGCTGACCCACTCTGAGTGAGGTGCTATGAAATAGAAAGTAAGGATTTTCAGGCAGGGGTGGCTGGAGGCTGTGGGACAATGAAGCTCTGGAGGGGCTGAGAATCTCACCCGGACAGGAAAGGAAGGGGCACGTGTTACATGATGAGAGGAGCTGTGGTGAGGTTGAAGGTCAGGTGCTGTGTGGAGTTGAGAGGACAGTGGTGGGGGTCAGAGTGGGATGTTTGAACTTAATATTTCAGACATGGAGTAGCGCAGGGTAATGGCATGGTCTGAGTTATGACCATGGGAGCAGGTAGGAGAAATGGAACCTGATTGCATTTGGGGATAGGAATTGGGCAACTAACAAGAGACGTGGAAGCAGGACTGGCTACTTTATACCTTTTTGCTCCTATTGAATTTTGAATCTTCTTACTATATTACCTTTTCAAAAATATATAAATAAAATTAAAATATAAAGGAATCCAGGCCTCTAGGTCAACAGTGGAATCATTTTATCAAGTTTTTAAAGCCCCACCAGTAAAACAAGTTGCCTTTAAACATTTGAAAAGATGCTCAACCTTACTCACTTAAAAAAAAGAAAAATAGGCAAATTAGAGCCACAATGAAATATCATTTTTCACCTTCAGATTGGCAAATATCAAAAGGTTTCACAACAGCAAGAGTGGAAGGAAATGGGCCCTCTTCCAAACAGCAGTTGGACAGATGGCAGTTGGGTACAGGCTCTACGGCACCACTTCAGCAATATTCATAACACCTGAAAATGCACGTACCTTTGGGTAGCAGCTATTCCTGGGTAGAAATTTATCTTACAGATACTCTCCCACCTGTGGACAAAGACATATGTGGTTTTAGGCAGTTACTCATCTTCCTGCACTTATGTCAGAGGGTTATCACAGGAATTAAATGATATAACGCATGGAAAGGATGTTAAAGAGAACCTGGCACATAGTAAGTGCTCAGTAAATGCCAGCTGTTATAATTACAGCATTGTTCATGACAGCAAAACACTGGAAACAACATGAATGTCTATCAATAGGGGACTGATAAAATAAGTTTTGTCTTACATTGAAAAATCACAAAGATTTTAAATACAATGAGGATATTCTTTAAACGGTGCTATGGAATGATCTTTTATAAATGTTGTTAAATGGAAAAAAAAACAAAGTGTAGAGGAATGCTTGTGGTTTGTCACCATTTGTGTGTGGGGTGTGCCTATAGGTGCACAGTCTCTCCAGGGATGAAATCACAAGAAACTGGTAACAGTGATGATTCCTGGGAGGGAAAGTGAGAGGCAGGAGCTCAAGGGCTACTCTATAACCTCTTGTACCTTTTATATTGTCCATCATAGGGATGTATTCTCTAGTCAAAAACAATTGAACAAATTGGGGTATATGTCCAAAAAGTTGAAGGCAGGGACTCAAATAGATACTTGTATGCCATTGTTTGTAGCAGCATTATTCACAATAACCAAAAGGTGGAGACAACCCAAATGTTTATTGATAGGTGAATGTATAAACAAAGTGTGGCTTATCCATACAATGGAATACTATTCAGCCTTAAAAAGGAAGGAGAGTCTGACACATGCTAAAACATGGATGAAACTTGAAGACATTAAGCTAAGTGAAATAAGCCAGTCACAAAAGGACAACTACTTGTATGATTCCACTTACATGAGATACCTGGAATAGCCACATTCACAGAAACAGAAAGCAGAATAGTGATTACCTGAGACTAGAAGGAAGGAGAAATGGGGAGTTAGTGTTTAATGGGTACAGAGTTTCTGCTGGAGATGATGAAAAAGTTCTGGAGATGGATGGTGGTAATGATTGTGCAACAAAGTGAATTTATTTAATGCCACTGAACTGTACACTCAAAAATGGTTAAAATGGTAAACTTTATATTATGTACATTTTATCACAAAAAACAATTAAATAATTTTAATAATAAAAATAGTCATTTTAAAAATTTTGATCGGAGTTATGTTCAATCCAGAGATTAATTATGAGGAGCTGTATCCAATGAGCCACAACAAAGAATGGTCCTATCGAAAAAAGGACTCGGTCTCCAAATCCTGGCATTTTTCCATGCCAGTTTATCCTCATCTACTGACTGGCTCTTGGGGGATTCATGGTACAGAGCAGAGGTGACGGGCTGAGCCAGGACCATGGGAGGAGGGCAGCTTCATCCAAGACAGGGAAGAAAATGGAAGGGAAGATGTGACAGGTGGGGCAGAAGTAGAGGAAATTCCTGCCAGACCACATAGACTTTCTCCATGAGGAATGTTGGGGGTAGATTTTGAGGGGGCTGGAAAAGCTTGGTCTTTGAGGGGAATCACAGTGGGGCCAGACCAGGGATGTGTAAAAGAACCACCACTTTCCTCTGAGGAGCCTGGTGAGGCTGGAGATCACAGATGTGTAGAGAGAATTTCCTCTCCTCTCACCTATTCTCCTTCCCCAGGCAACAACGTTGAAGGGGTTGCAGACCCCTGGTAGCTAAATAAGTGAGGAAGAGCAGACTCCCCATCCAGACCACCAACCACCATAGACTTCTCTTCTTCAACAACACAAAGCTGGGATTGGGAAGAGGCCTCAGTTTTAAGCTGAAACTGAAGTTTGGGTTATTATTGGGATGGACATTATTATTTCTGAAATAAGACTGAGACCAAGGGTGACCAAAACAATCATGTGACTTGTCTAAATTTCATCCAGTGGCAGAGCAAGATCTAGACCTACAGAATAAATTTTTAAAAGCAACAAGGGGCAGAAATCAAGCTACTTTATGATTTTATCTGATGAGTCATGCTTATTCAATGGAATAGTTACACAGTATTATTTTCAGTTGTTAATTGAAATGCATGTATCTTGCATCTCCCCTTAGATTGTAAGTTCCCTGGAGGCAGGTCCCATGTGCTATTTATCCTCATACTGCCCCCACAGCCTAGCAAAGTGCCTTGTATGTACACAGTGGGCACTGAAATGGCTGCTGACCAAGAGGGCTTACCCCATAGGAAGCAGCACTGCGCCATTAGTGTGCTTATACAGTACCTAGCACAGAGCAGGTGAGCAACAAGACCTGGTTGAGTTGAAATGACTCTTCCTAAAGAGAGAGCCTGTGTTCTAGGAAGTCTGATATAAAATGATGTTGCTCTCACACCAGTCAGAATGGCCATCATCAAAAAATCTACAAACAATAAATGCTGGAGAGGGTGTGGAGAAAAGGGAACACCCTTGCACTGTTGGTGGGAATGTAAACTGATACAGCCACTATGGAGAACAGTATGGAGCTTCCTTAAAAAACTAAAAGTAGAACTACCATATGACCCAGCAATTCCACTACTGGGCATATACCCTGAGAAAACCATAATTCAAAAAGAGTCACGTACCAAAATGTCCATTGCAGTTCTATTTACAATAGCCAGGACATGGAAGCAACCTAAGTATCCATCAACAGATGAATGGATAAAGAAGATGTGGCACATATATACAATGAAATATTACTCAGCCATAAAAAGAAACGAAATTGAGTTATTTGTAGTGAGGTGGATGGACCTAGAGTCTGTCATACAGAGTGAAGTAAGTCAGAGAGAGATAAACAAATACCGTATGCTAACATATATATATGGAATCTAAAAAACAACAAAAAAATGGTCATGAAGAACCTAGGGGCAAGATGGGAATAAAGATGCAGACTTACTAGAGAATGGACTTGAGGATACAGGGAGGGGGACGGGTAAGCTGGGACAAAGTAAGAGAGTGGCATGGCCATATATACACTACCAAACGTAAAATAGCTAGCTAATGGGAAGCAGCCGCATAGCACAGGGAGATCAGCTCAGTGCCTTGCGACCACCTTAGAGGAGTGGGATAGGGAGGGTGGGAGGGAGATGCAAGAGGGAGGGGATATGGGGATATACGTATGCATATAACTGATTCACTTTGTTATAAAGCAGAAATTAACACACCATTGTAAAGCAATTATACTCCAATAAAGATGTTTTAAAAAATAAAATAAAATGAAATGATGTTGCAGGTTGCCCAGACTTAAGGTAAAAGAGGCTGAGATGAAGGAGGTGTGGATGGTCATTTTCTATTTCTCTGTTAGGGCTGTTCTTGTACTGGATTAAAGAGAGGAAGGCTAAAACACAAGAGGAGGGTGAGTCAGACCTAGTTTACAACCTGTTATACCAGAAGTGAGTATTGCAGTGCCTTATTAGGCCTCAAACCAAGCTGAATTAATTTTTTATTAAGAGAATCTTAAAGGGCTCCTGTCCTCAAGGTTCTATAAAATCATCCCAATCATGTACTTTTGAGATAATAAATCAATAGAAGCACAGAGCCCAATTCTTTAGATAGGGAAGTATATCTCAAGTAGCTCAAGGAGCAATCTTTTCTACAATGAAGGTTGAGAAAAGGAAACCCAAGACCAGTTGATTATGGTTTGGGGAGTGATAACATTGGAGACCACACTCTACTGTCTGATTCTTGTCATGACATCACTCATGCTGAAGTTATCTCCTTTGTTAGCATGGCCTCCATCCCTGTTGGGGGGTAAAAGAGATGTTTGAGTGGCTCCATTATTAAGTTTAAGTACTTGATTACTGCCTCTCTGGGAAAATGAACTTGACTGAAAGGAGAGTGGGCAAGCATTCAGTCAAGCAACACACCTCTTACTGAGTGCCTGCAATTGATGGGGAAAGATGTCTCTCCTTAGACTGGTCCATCCAAAATAAGTTGGGGGGTGAGAGGGAGAAAGATCATAGTTGGTGGGTCTTTAGGGTACTCCTGAGGTAATCCCTCAGGTCATGAGCTGACAGCTCAGTTCCAAATTCCAGGATGCCTGCTTAGAGAGACAGTAAAACACACTTTCTCAGGGACAAAAGCCCACAGAGCCAAGGGCTCTGGGTTTCTGAGTCAGAATTTCATCAAGGGCTGGGTGACACTTTCTTTAGAAAGGCATCTGATCTCCAGGGGTCCTGATACACAAGAACTATGCAGCCTGTTCCATCTAGGGAGACAGATGTGGACTCGCCCCCCACCTCTCCCAGCCTCTCATGCATACCCCTCCCTCTTACTCCCTCAAGAGCCCGAGAAGCAGGTTCTTCATAAAAGGGTGCCTCCCTCAGGCCTGAAAACTTAGCTGAAGTGGAGATTTTTGTACAAGTCCCATGTTTCCTGGATTTTTAGGAGCCTCCAAAAAGATGCTATAAATAATCATTACTGAACTGGAAGAAGCATGAAGTAGGCACAGGACCAACCTCTGTGACTTCCATGGCTGAAAAGCATGGATTTAAGAGGCGTAGTTAGACCTCCATGCAGAGAATATAACTATTCTCAGCCCCTCACTGTAGAAGTCTGACACTGCACAGATGCACACACGCATCCGTGATCCCTTCTCTGAAGGCAGAGATGGGAGCACAGAAAAGCAACACTACTATAGGACAAACTGGTCATTCTCTTACTTGTCCTTTACCATGTGGGAATAGTTATAGATTAATTTAAACAATTAGATTGTCTCTTATCTTTGCTCTCTAAGTCTTGCACAGACCTTTAGCAAAAAGCAATAATGTTCTCACGTGACCCTCGGTGGGCTGGGGATTCCTGCCTATACTACTCAGTTCTTTCACTCACATCCCCAAACCAAAACCTACAACCAAGCTGTAACTCCATATATTTAAAATTCACTCTACTCACCCCCAGTGCAGCGGCCTGTTGCTCCTGGGCCCTTGAATCCAATCTCTTTAAGGTGGGCCTTGCATTTGGAACCCACCTACCACTCCTTTTTCTACCTTTGCTATTAAGACAGCCCCTCCACTATTGCTTCACCAACCATCTACTTTAGAATCAAAAGGTCTTTGTCTATTCATAGACACTGTAAAAGTAACATTCATTTTATGTTTTTTAATCTACTGTCAGTGTCTTCCATGATTCTCATTGGCTTATCTAATCAGCATGTCCTAGGGAGGCTTATTATTTGCTGGTTTAGCTTGTCCAAGCACAACAGGGCCAGCCGAGGCATTTACTCAGGGAGAAGCAGCTTCTTAAAATAGGCAATCCTCAGGAAGGATGCCAGACCTTTTGCCTCTTCTCTCCGTAAGCCTGAGATTAAGGAGAATGTTCCACATCCCCTGCCACTCCAGCTCTGCAAACCCAAATTCCTGACTTTTCAGAGAAAGATTCAGAAAAGGAAAACCAAAGAACAAACCAAACCCTGCAAGAAAAATGTTGCATACTTTCTGATTTTTCTAGGTTTTATGCTGATTTTTGCCCTCATTTTATTACTTCCTTCTTCATAAGTAGGAAACATAAGATGAAGGAGCAATAAGTGGAAAATAGGAAGTTTGGAGAGAGGAGAGAAAGGAGAGACAGTGAATGGGAAGTGAAAAGAAAAGAAGCAAGTGGGAGTGGGAGGCCAGGGAGGGGGCAGGAAGCATGCTGGGAAGTCTCTGGCAGTTTCGGCATCTCCAGGAACCAAGCACTGGGCTTGGTACTACACATACCTCCCCTTATTTAACTTCCTCAATGGTTCTGCCAGGACAGCATTTTCATCCCCAACCTTGTAGACATAGAAACTCAGGTTCAGAGAATACAATACTTGCCCATGGACTCATAGAAATAGGAGGAAGAGGTGGGGCTGGAAGCTCCATTGAAAAATGAACTCCACTCCTCTTATTCCACAGGGCCTTCTGTGGATTTTCAGTGTCTTCAGACCTGTATTTCAGGGTTTACTTCCCTTTCACGTAGGAAATTTATCTCCTGGTTTAAAGTCTTACTTTATTCCTAGATCATGTGGAGTTTTCCTTCAATGGAAAAGCCACAATCTTGGACCTAGTCCTGCCTGCAGGAGACAGTGGAAAATGTTCATGGCTGAGCCATCGCATGAACTGTACATCCTAGTTCTCTTCACAATCCAAGGAATGAAAGACTAGCAAGACTACAATGACCAACTCACCCCAGTTTGCCTGAGACTTTCCTGGTTTAAGCTCTGAAAAGTCCAGTGACCAAGGAAACCCCTCAGGCTCAGGCAGACCAGGACAGCCTAGGCCAGAAGACATACAAACTTTTGCCTCTGCGAGTTTCCAGCAGGCCAGAGATTAGACAAATTCACAAGCACAAGAGTGTGAGGCCCCTAAAGAAGCTCAAAGGGAAGAAGGCATTCAATAAAAGAGAAACTACATGTGTTTGGAGAATTAATTCGTTCCACAAATGGTCATTTCTTGCCATCTAAGAACATGTGAGGCAGAGGGAAGGAGCCACATAAATGAAGAACTGAGAAGTGGAAGAACACAGTATGTCCTGGGAACATGGACGCGGTTTCCCTGGCACAGGGCACATTTGGGGAGAAAAAGGTTTGGGCCTGTAAGATAGGCTGCGCCATTCTAGAAAGAGGAATAAACATCAGCAAATGTGTCTGACTCAAAGGAATGTGGAATGGAACTTTGTACAATAATGGAGTAATTGGAATCAGAGTAGACTGCAGCACAGGTGGGAAGACCAATGGGGACATTACTGTCAAGCATTCAAGTGAAACCCTTTTGTTTCTACGCACCCAGGTTTTGTCTAAACCATTTGGACATTTACTTCAGATTATTTTAGCTTCTAATTTTTGTTTTTGTTTTTGACTTCATAGAGGTATTTGAGGGTGAGCTTTATCCTGGATTGGGGAGGGAACAGGAAGATATAGGATAGGTAGCTTTCCCTCCAGGATGCACAAAGGGAACAGGTTTGCAGGCTGAGGATCCTTTCTGATGGAGGACATAGGAAGGGAACTGCCCTGGCAGCAAAGTGCTTTCCTCCTCGTGTCCAGTGTCCACTGAGAGTTGGCTGGAGCACTGCCTGTGCCTCTGTCCAGCCCTAACACAACCGCATTTTTTTGTGAATTGACATTCATATCCATGTTTATATTGGTGTATTTCCCTTTCCTTATTTATTTATAGGAATTCTTTACCATATTTTGTAAATATTTTTCTGTTTGTCATTCATTCGTTTATGGTCTTTTTCTTCTTTTCCTTACAGAAATGTTTAGTGTGTGTGTGTGTGTGTGTGTGTGTGTGTGTGTGTGTGTGTGAATTTTAAGGAAGTCAAATTTATCCATATTTTTCTTTAAGGTTTCTAGGTTTGTTGTCAATCTCAGAAATGCTTTAACTATCCCCAAGTTTATGTACACCGATATTTTCTTCTAGTTCTTTTCTGGTTTTGCTGTTTTCTGGACTTTAATTTGGTATATGCTATAAGATAAGGATTTAACTTTATTATTTTTCCCAAGTGTTACATCACCATTTGTCAAACTTTGTATCCTGTACCCACTGGTTCAAAATACTACCTTTCGGGCTTCCCTGGTGGCGCAGTGGTTGGGGGTCCGCCTGCCGGTGCAGGGGACACGGGTTCGTGCCCCGGTCCGGGAGGATCCCACGTGCCGCGGAGCGGCTGGGCCCGTGGGCCATGGCCGCTGAGCCTGCGTGTCCGGAGCCTGTGCTCCGCGATGTGAGAGGCCACAACAGTGAGAGGCCCGCGTACCGCAAAAAAAAAAAAAAAAAAAAAAAAAAAATACTACCTTTCTCACATACTAAATGTTTTTGTGTGCTGAGTCTGTGCTCATCCAACCATCCTGATAGCATATTCTATACTCGGTCTCCTTTTGCTACTACCTACTCTCCTCTCAAGCCACTGTGTTCTGACCACTGTCCCCATGGTGCCACAAACATTTCTCTAGCAAAGCTCATCATCAGACTCCTAATTGCAAAAGTCTGTGGATGTTTTTCAGATCTTTTCTTTTTTTTTTTTTTTTTTCTTGCGGTATCCGGACGCGCAGGCCCAGCGGCCATGGCTCACGGGCCCAGCCACTCCGCGGCACGCGGGATCCTCCCAGACCAGGGCATAAACCCGCGCCCCCCACATCGGCAGGCGGACCCCCAACCACTGCGCCACCAGGGACGCCCCAGGTCTTTTCTTGATGGATCTCTCTGTACATTTGACATTGTTGGCAATTTTTTCCTTCTTGAAATCCCTTCCTTTGGGGTGATTTTGTTTGCTTGTTTGTTTTGGTAAATTTGGGGGACTTCTTGGTCATTGGGTAAGTGCATCTTCATCTTTGCTAAATAACACCACAGTGTTTTCCAGAGGCGTTGTAGCAGTGTGCCATAGTCTAATTAGATTAAAGACAAAGTTGGTAGATCTGGGACACTCTGGGTCTCTGCCCCCTGGCATTTGCTCAGTTCCCCTCTTTTATCTTCTCCCCATAAATTTTCTCCTCTCTCCTGTGAGCTTGCATCCTGCTGCTGGCCTAAGCCAACTCCACCACCATCACCACTCTCCCCCAACACACAAACCAGTTGAGAGCTGTAAAGACTCACCTTCCTAAAACCTCATTTTTGCATTTTGTTCCCTGTTCCAAAATCAATAGTGGCTTCAAATGAGAGTCAAATAAAGTCTGAATTCCTTGGATTGGCACCCAAGGCCCTCCCCTGCCTGGCTTCGTCATTTTTTCCAAGACTTATCTCCCCCCACTCCCAAAGGGGGTGCACTTGAATCCAACCAAGGGAACTCACCCTACTGGTGAGGGTGTAAAACAATACAGCCAGTCTGCAAAAACAATGTGGCAATGTTTAATAAAGATGAAAATACACATACTGAATGACCAAGCAATTTCACTTGAGTATGTGTGTACCAGGGCACATGAACAAGGATGTTTACATAGCATTGTTTGTAGGTGCTCAAACATGGAAGCAACCCAAATGTCTATCAAGAGTAGAATGCAGGCTTCCCTGGTGGCACAGTGGTTGAGAGTCCACCTGCCAATGTAGGGGACACGGGTTCGTGCCCCGGTCCGGGAGAATCCCACATGCCGCGGAGCGGCTGGGCCCGTGAGCCATGGCCGCTGAGCCTGCGCGTCCAGAGCCTGTGCTCCGCAACGGGAGAGGCCACAACAGTGAGAGGCCCGCGTACCGAAAAAAAAAAAAAGAGAGAGAAGAGTAGAATGCATAAGTATGTTCCAGTCTCCGCACTCTTCTTCACTCTGTGCCCCCACTGACCCTAGGTCAGTGGGCATGTTTCTTTTTCAGACGTATCTTCATTTAAAACAGGAGCCCAACTACCTACTTCCAAAATAGAAAGTTAGGATATTTTTCCACTGAAAACTGAATTTCCAATATCATTGTACTAATATGTAGGAAAATTCTCTTTAACAAGATGTGGTCATGTTTTATCATTCTGTTAACCTAAGTGTTCCTTTTCTTTTTAAATTAACTTTAGGGCTTCCCTGGTGGCACAGTGGTTAAGAATCCGCCTGCCAATGCAAGGGACACGGGTTCGAGCCCTGGTCTGGGAAGATCCCACATGTTGCGAAGCAACTAAGCCCGTGCACCACAACTACTGAGCCTGCACTCTAGAGCCTGCGAGCCACAACTGCTGAGCCCGTGCAACACAACTACTGAAGCCCACGTGCCTAGAGCTCAGCCTCTGCAACAAGGGAAGCCACCGCAATGAGAAGCCCACGCACCACAACAAAGAGTAGTCCCCAATCGCCCCAACTAGAGAAAGCCCGTGCGCAGTAACAAAGATCCAACACAGCCAAAAGTAAAATAAATAAAATAGATTTTTAAAATAATAATAATAAATTAACTTTGAAAAATGTATACACATTAAATGGGGTATAATCTATAAAAGTATTGAATCATTATGTTGTAAACTTGAAACTAATATTGTAAATGGACTATACTTCAATAAGTAAATAAATAAAATAGCATTTCAATAATAAGTAAATAAATAAAATAGCACATGTTAGAAATAATAAAATAAAATAATATTTATATACAGTAAAATCCATTCTCCTTTGGTGTTCAAGTCTATGAGTGTTTAATGCATACAGCTCATCCTTTGTTTTTGCTTTTTTTTACAAAGGAGTATCAAGATGGGTTTAAAGTAATTTTTCTTAGATACTGTTCACTGGGGCTTTGGAAAACAAAGTTTGACTTCACAACTTAGTAGGCAGGTTGAGTTCATGAAAGTGCAGTTCCACCTGTTGGTCCTTCCTCAACTGTTTAAGTAGGTACTGATTGCCTGCCAGGATGGCCAGTCCTGGGCTGACCCTTTCCACTAAGATCAGAAGGATCGCTCCTGACAAAACAGGACTGACTTTTACTCTCTATAGAAAATTGACGAGCTGTTGCTGCAGATGAAGGATCCAGCCAAGGATCTTTCAAAACCAGGTGCCCCTGGCTGCCAAGTACAAAGGTGACCTAAAACTCCAGAGGAGGGTCTGCCATATCTGAGCTACCTTGTCTTCTAGAAAGTGTCAAGATTTGATGGCATAAGCATTGAGGGAGAGTGAATACTTGTCCCCTTATTTCTTCAAGAAATACAGGGAACATTGAACCAGTAATCATATAGTTTTCAAAGTACATTAAATCAGCTAAATTAACTGTTTAACCATAAGCCCACAATTCCATTCCATTCCATTTGCTCTGACATTATGCAAAAAAAAAAAAAATCAAAATTGTCATTGTTAGAAAAAAAGCCTAGAAATACCTACCTAGTGGTAGAACAGCCACTACCTTGCCCACCCCTTTCACCCCTTCCCACTCCAGTTGTTTTGACCTTTCTACTTCAATGGGTGACTTCACAAAAATGGGATGCTAGGCCTCACCAAGATGGTGACCTTGACAGCCAGCCTCTCTGGGTGGGAAGGATTTAGCATCTCCTACAAGTCTCCAGGTGATGCTAATGTTGCTGGTCAGGGGACCATACTTGGAGAATCACTGCTCTAAATCTAACTAATAATTTATAGGAAATATGAAAGGTAGAGGAACCTATTAACACCATGAGAATGCATTTTAAAAAAAACAGACTCAGAGAAATTGTTCCTTCAACAAATAAATTATAAGGAAAAAGCAAGCAAAAAAGAATCTAGGGATTAAAGGAAACAATAGGCATGGAGAGCAGGGCCAAGACAGTGGCCCAAAGTACAAGCCTTGTCCTGCGCATGAAGCTGGATGTCAATGTCTATCAGATTCTGCCCCAGGCCTCCAATGGTGGCTACAGGCTGGAATTCAGGTCAGTCTGCTTAGACTGTTCACTTTAAAAGGAAAGACTGCCTATATCAACTCAAGTATAAAATATCAGGGGAACTCTTTGCTCAGGCACCAGTAGAACAATATCCTGGCTGAGGAGACAGTGACAGATTCCAGGTTCTATTTTGCAATCTAGCTCCAGGATGACACTGTACATAGTGCTTTCATTGGCATTTGCTTCATAGATCAGGGTGATGTCTTTGACTTTAATATCCCTTTGCAAAAATCACTTCAGGTGGGTAAAGCAGGTATCTGAGATATCCTAAGAATCTCAGGAAATGGCTGCTCATCCCAAGTTGAATCTGGACTTCAAGGAAGGACAGATCATCAAGTTAAATAATGGGAACATTATGACCAAAAGATGACGTTTCCCAGGACTACAGGGATTGGAGGCCTAAGTTTACTCCCAACCCCACCTAGGAGCAAAGTCACTATTCTCCCTCCATCCTCCAAGACTGACATCAGCAATCATGTTGCCCCACCACCCATCCAAGTCTAACCATGGAAGCAGTGATGGAGATTTCCCTTTAGGGTGGGATTCTCCTGCTGCTGTCATGACACCAGCTCCAGTCATTGAGTAATGACTTGGGGAGACCTTGGCACTACACCCAGCTCTGTTCCAAACCTGGCATCCCAGTCATCCAACTGAGTCCAAGTCTGAAATAGCACTGGCAGGACATCAAGGACATACTTGAAGAATAAAAATGCCCTTGAGAAGATAGGGAAGAAAACCCCACCTGTGAGGAAGAAAATGAAGAAAGAGGAGGAGGTGCGGAAGGTAGACCTGGTAAAAGAAACTTTTTTCTAAAGAATTACAAGAATGACGTATGGGTTTGGGGATGATTAGAATCCTTATACTAAGCCAGTGGATATTCTTGAAGACCTTGTCATAGAGGTCATCACTGAAATGAGTCAAGGAAACATCAATTGGAAGACAAGGTCAAGTACAAATTGAACATATCTTTCTTTTTAAAAATATTTATTTATTTATTTATTTAGGCTGCTCCAGGTCTTAGTTGAGGCAGGTGGGATCTTCGTTGCCGCGTGTGGTATCTTTAGTTGTGGCCTGCGGACTCTTAGTTGCAGCATGTGGACTCTTAGTTGCCGCATGCATGTGGGATCTAGTTCCCTGACCAGGGATTGAATGCGGGCCCCCTGCATTGGGAGCAGCAGAGTCTTACCCACTGGACCACCAGGGAAGTCCCAGATATCTTCTATATTTGAAAGGATCCCAGGATGTCTGCTGAGGTTAAAGTCTTGCTTACTATGAATGAAGAACTGAAGCTTCTTTTATAATCTTAAATTTCTGAAGCTTCATTATTTTCTGGGGCAACCATAAATAGTAACAATATTTTCTACAGTAAGGTCCTGATACCTAACCATGTAAATAAAAGGTAAAGAAACACAAGATTTTCATGTCTTTGATTTTAGAGTGATATTTGAGATTTTAATTGCTTGCTTTTATAATACCGTACTCAAATTACTTATTGGGTTTTAATGACCACACAAAAGTTAAAGTACCTTGCAAACCATGTAGCTCCTTCTGACTTTTGACTATCTGAGTGAAGTACTACGTGTCTTTGTGCCATCATAGGATATACTATAACTGTTTAATATGTGAAATCTAAATGTCACCTTGGACCCTATGATAAGTGAAAATGTGTTTCATGTATTCTCATTTCTAGATAACAGTAATCTAACAGATTATTAAGGATAGTGAATTAATTTGTTTCTCTTTCATAAGAATGTTTATCTGTCTCAAAAGATAACTTGTTTTAACATTTTCTACAGATAGGGAGTGATTTTTTTTTTTTGAGAAACTTAAGTTTCACATGAATGCTTCAGGGTTGGAAGGCTTTTTTTTATTTAAAAGCTTTCAGGCTTATACATACTATTTGTCAAGTTGGAGGAGAACCCATTTTCCCAGATCAGATTAAAGCTTCTAAAATAAATGCTTTCAGTAGTAGCTGAAATGGCATTGCTTAAAAAGCTGACAGCCCAATAAGCATTTGGCATAGTGTTTTATTAATATTTGTTAGTACTTGTTCATTGTGGAAAAGTGTCCTTGACTAAAATCGAATATAGCTATAGAAATCACTTGCTCAACTTCCTGCCGTTCAGGATACACAGATTTTGAAATTGCGTTCAAAGGGATCAATGAATGTTATTATTTGTGAAACTGAACATTTTGTGTGCTGCTTATCAACATTATCTATCAATCAGTACTTGGAAAAGTTCTACTTTCTTAACCTATTAATACCAGGAATAAAATATGAAAAATTAAGCAGAAAACAAATTACCCTGGGGGCACAAATCTTCGAGAAGTTGGAAATACCTCCCTCCCCCAGAACTAAAATTACTGGGCAATCTTTTTCTTAGCTTCCCCATTTCATGGGGAAGCTGGTTTATGCCATTCCCTTTGTTGTTGTGCAGCCAAGATTAACAAGATGGGAATAGTGGGTCATACCACACTCATGGCTGACTCTGAAGGGCTCAGCAAGCCAGGGAGAAATGACCTCTAACGTCTATAAAATTCACCTTTCAAGTTCAACTTATTTCAGAGTCATCTCATGAACCTCATGTGCCTCTTCGTAAAGTCCTATTTAGCAATTTCAGGGGACAAAAAAATCTTGCCACTTCCTTCTCCACTAAGCCAATTCTCTGAAAATGGATAGACTGGCCTCAGTGTTTATAAATCCAGAATTTTGACAGGGATAGGGATGGAGAAAGTCATCTTTTCTGGTCACTGTTCTATACTCTTCCTCACTGCATCCAGTGCTGACTGCAGCTCCATCACTCTCTTGCACGTTTACATGTCTCTTCCTATGATAAAAGGGTTGTCTGTGGCACCTCCACTATTCTGTTTGTTGAAAAGTGCAACATCTTTGGCCAGTTTGGTGTGGCTTGAATGACGTTCAAAGGGCTGTTCTAAGTTACATTCTATGGAAGTGTTTATTTTCTTATAGCTCCATCCAGTTGCTGCATTTGAAGAAAAGCTTTACTTGGTATTTGCCCCATATTTAAAGTCAAAGGGTTTAGAATTTTGAACCTGACCTGTGGAGCAGAGGTTGAAAGCATATAACTCTTGTTCAATACCCACTTTCCCTTACTGCCTGGGTATCTATCTGACCCCTTTCCATAAACATTTTTTCAATCCTTTCAAATCTTCGGTATAAATTTGTTACATCTACCATCATTTGTAAAGTTGGAGAGTCACTGCTTCAGCTATTTGACAGACTCCCCAAAGTGAAGGGTTTGATACCCATTACCTAGAGTATCTCAAAAGCAAGTTGCTCTCCCATCACTTTCCTTTCCCACTGCCCGGCCTTTCCATATACAATGCTGGGAGGAGAGTGTGTCTTCTCAGGTGATGGGCACTGTATATTTGGTATATTAATGGGTAATCTGAGGCAAAAGCAAGAGGATATAATTTCTTTCCTCAACACCAATTTGGATGCTGTTATGGACTGAATGTCTGTGTCCCCCAAAATTCATATGTTGAAATCTAATCCCCAATGTGATGTATTTTTCCAAGTAAAAGCTTTGGGAGGTAATTAGGTCAGAAAGGTGGAGCCCTCATGAATGGGATTAATATCCTCATAAAAGGCCAGAGAACTAGCTTATTCTCTTTCTGCCATGTGAGGATATGAAGAAGTCAGCTGCCTGCAACCAAAAGAGCACTCTCTCCAAAACCTGACCATGCTGACACCCTGATCTCAAACTTCCAGCCTCCAGAACTGAGAAATCAATTTTGGTTGTTGATAAGTGACCCAGTTTATGGTATTTTGTTACAGCAGCCCAAGCTAAGACAGACGCTTACACTCTGAATGAAGGAAATCCTTACAATTAGTTTCAAAATATATTCTCTCTCCTTGACTTCCATCTTTTATCTCCTAACGACTCTGGGTCCTTTTTTTTTTTCATTGTACTCCCCCTCTGGCAAATCTATTCTTGCAGAGCCATGGCAGGACATCTTTAAATTCATGTTTTACAAAGAAAACACTAAAAGGAAAATCTCTACAATCACTAGTGACTACATACTGGGAACCTCTGTTCTCAATCTTCCTCCACGTTGTGTTCTTTGTATTCTCAGGATAACATAAAGTTATATTTGAATTGCTGACACTGAAAACGAAGTTTAAGATATATGCATATAAAGTATAGTTGTATTGGTGCACTAATGGTAATTTAGAATATGGAACTCAAAAGACAACTATTTGTAGTATATATCTTTTTCTTGAACCTTACCCGAATACACATACTATAATACAAAACATTTATAAGACAATCAGGGAAATTTGAACATGGGATATTTGATGAATTATTTTTTTTTTTAGGTGCAATAATGGTATTGTAGTTTTCTTAAGTGCTCTATCTTTTAGGGATACTAAAATACTTTTGGATGAAATGTCTGGGATTTACTTCAAAATAATCTGGGGGTAGAGGAGAGTGAAGAAGAGCTACACAGAGGAAACAAGATGGATCATGAAACAATGAATATGGGCACATGGAGATTCATTAAACTCTACTCTACTCTCTTCATTTGTATGTTAAAATTTCCCACAATAAAAAGTAACAAAACACAGGGTGACAGACATATATTTACTCTGACACCAGTTATTTGAGCGAGATGAGTCCAGGTCTCACCCCCAAACTCCCCAGCCTTCTGGAGGGAAATGGAGGCCAAACATCCCAGGCTACCCCCCTGAGTACCTCAGCAACAGAGGCTGTCTCTCCCTGGGAGCAACACTGCCTGTTTCCACTGTCACATGTGGTAGAGATGAAGGAAGCCTGGGTGAATGGACATGCTTCTCGATATACATAGAGAAGGAGAGGGCTACATGGAGTTTAACAACCACAGGGAGGCAGGAGAGGCTGCTCCCCCTCAGATTCCATGTTCTCTAGTTGTTCTGGGCCTACTTGACAGGGTTCAAGGTATTTAGTGCTATGAAGCTTCCCCAGTTGGGCACGTGGAGCTGTAGAGCACACAGGCTCCTGGCTCACTTTCAGCTCCAAGGCTGAGTAGGGCAGAATTGGCTCTGGGGCCTTGCACATTTCCTAGGATAAGCCAGCAGAGACTCGGGTCTCTGTATTGTACCCACTCCTGCTTCCCACTCCGCGACAGCACAGAAAATGGGAACCACGAAGGTAAATTCAAATTGGGGTGAGGTAGGAGTGCCACAAACATTTGACTCTTCCCCAGCCTTGGCCTGCTAACAGTAGGAGGAAACAATGCCTGGATGGTAGAAAACAGGATAACCACCCATGAAAATAAGCCAAAAACTGGGGCACTGAGGATTGCCTGTCCTTTGGAGCCCAGAATATGATTATCTGTGTCACAAGTGAATGTCTTGGGAATGTGGTTGCTTGCATTTTATTTCATTTGTTCAATATCATCCTCCCCCAGTATCATTTCTTATTGAGTACCTGTGTCAAACATGCTTTCTCATTTAACCTTTCCCTGAAGATTACCTGAGGAAAAAAATATCACCTGAGGAAGGTGCTATTAGCCTCATATTATAGATACAGAAACTGAGGTTGAGAAGTTAAGCAACTTCCCTTCAGTTCATACAGCTTATAAGTGTAAGAGCTGGGACATAAGCCTTATACTTACTTCACAAAGTTGTCTCCAGGTTGGGGAACGTGATGTTGACCCTGGAAATCTGCCCAAGAACCCCCAAAAGAGAGGGGCTCATAGGAGACAAAAGTGAGACTGTGTTCTTGTATCACGACTGGCAGTTCTGGGTGTAGATGGATCAGAGGAGACTGTTCCCACGCTATGCACCATCCTTAGTACACATAGTGCCTCACCAGGCCTCCCTCCCCGCCACCACATCCTATCCATTTCCAGAAATCTCCTGGGCTCCATGAGCAGCTCCCATTATCATCTACAGGCAATGATGCTTGCGCCAGCTATCTGCCATCCCCTGGCCACCCAACTTCCACCACTGAATATCGGGAAACAGTAGTGCATGCGTGCTGCTCTCTCCCCTTTCTCACCACCACAACCCAGTTTCTTTTCCCTCTATTCCACCAATAGAGGGAGCTCTGACCAGCTCACCAGGCAGCTCAGAATCAGATGCCACTTTCTTTCTGAACTCAGGCCCATTTGACCACTGAGCAATACAAGATACTATCAACTACCTCCCCCAAATCTCTCTCTTCCTTGGCCCTGTGACACTTCCTCTGGGGGCCTCTGCTCCAGTGATGATCCCTGGGGCTCTGCTGCGGGTTCTTTAACTCTAAGAACTGCCCAGGGCTCCACCCTCCTCCTGCTCTATACTCTCTCCTCAGGTGATCTGCAGCCTCACCCGATTCCCAGGCCTCTAGCTGCTTACTGTGTCTTGACCAAGTCCTATAGGCCAGTGACCTTCTGTTCACCTCACACTTCAGGACTTGGATGATGTGCCATGCTGCAGGGCATGGGATCTGGCTTTTCTGGTGGTCAACTAACACAATCCCACAAGTGAAGGGGAGCAAACACCCAATAGGGCAAACTTGGAGCAACAAAGGACAGCAGACAGAAGAGAGAGGAGGTGAATTTGCTCTCTCCATCCCTCGATCAACCCAAACGTAGCATTTCTGTATAGTTTATCCAGAGACATCACACGTGGACAAGTGGCCGGTTGTGTATTTGTGAAGCAGTGGCCCACCCATTAAAACAAACCTTGTGGGCTTCCCTGGTGGCACAGTGGTTGAGAGTCTGCCTGCCGATGCAGGGGACACGGGTTCGTGCCCTGGTCCGGGAAGATCCCACATGCTGCGGAGCGGCTGGGCCCGTGAGCCACGGCTGCTGAGCCTGTGTGTCCGGAGCCTGTGCTCCGCAACGGGAGAGGCCACAGCAGTGAGAGGCCCGCGTACCGCAAAAAAAAAAACAAAAAAAACCCTTGTGTTTTCTTGTCTTGTCCTGCCTAGCTTTCCTCACCCTTGCTGCTTGGGGATTGTATCTACCAATAAAGCACTAGCACTGCAGCTTTGCATCAGGTTCAGTTTTCTAAGTAACCTGAATTAAGACAATACACCTCATCCCAATAATGTCTTCAACCACCACTGACACACTCCCAACTCATTCCCCAAAGTTTATCTCCAATCCAAACTTCTCTGCTGAGCTCTATGCCCAGTTGGATCCAATTGCCAATAGACATCTCCACTGGACACTCTCACAGGCACCTCAAACTCATTTCTAAAATGAAACTCATAGTGCTGCTCCCCAAACGTGTGCCCTTCTCCTGTGTTTGGGGGGAGGCAGAGATGAAAGACACCTTAAAGGAACTCTCAGTCTGTCTAAAGAAGGAGACAGATGGGTGAACTCACAATTACAACGGAAAGAGGCAATTACTGGTATAAAGCACTGCCATAGGGGCGTGTACTGAAGAAGAGAAGAAAGGCTGCTGTGGGCAAGGCTTGCATGCGTTCTCTCATTTAGCCTTTACCACAGCCCTGTAAGGTATCGTTATTCCTATTCTGCAGCTGAGAAAGCAGACCAGACATTAGAAACCTCGCCAAGGTCACAAAGCAACTAAATCCAAGCACACCTGAAAAAAAAAAGGTTCATATTCTTTGCTGCTCCAGAAGAGGAGCACCTAAGAGGTTACAGGGATTGGAGATTTCCTAAGGTAGCAGTTCCAGAACTGTCTTAATAAATGAACAGGCTGTCAGCTAAGATGGGGTGGGGTGGGGGCAGAGAGATAGAAAGGAAGGAAGGAGGTAACTGGCATTCTTGGCAGTGGGAAGAGGCCTGAGCAATCACATGGTGGCAAAGAAATTGCAGGGGTTCACTGAGCCTAGACCATAAGGCACAAGAGAGGCTGGAGAGGTGGGCAGGATCCAAATCATGGATGGCCTCGTGCACCATTCTAGTTAATTTAAATTTTAAATTCTAGACACTTGGAGGAACCATTTCAGGATTTTGTTTAACTTTTAAATTCTATTTTAAAGAACCATTTCAGAATTTAAACAGAGAATGACACAGCCCAGTGTGCATTTTGGACAGGTCTCTCGGGCATCCATGAGAATTGGGTGAGAGAGGCAACGGAGGTAGGATGACCATTTCAAAGACTGCTGAAATACCCAGAGCAAGAAATTATAAACAGTTAGCAGTGGAGGGAGTGGGAAAAAGTGAACAGATGTGAGAGACAGTAATGAAGGAAAAACTGAACACGACTGGGTAACTAAATTAGCTAAGGAGAGTGGAAAAGCCATCAGATACCCTGGTTTGTGGCTTGTCAAAGACAGGTCATGGAAAAGATGTTTTCCATTTTAGGCATGCTGACTTTGAGACAGATACCAACAGGCAATTGAATAAAAGTATGGTATTCGGAAAGCAGTAATGGTGAGAAACCACTACCAAGGCAAAAGGACAGAACAAGAAAGCCCTGTCCTCTTTTCGTACCCCCGGGAGTTGCCCAGTCTTGGCCCTTGGTATCTTAACCACCAATGGGAAGGGAGGTCAGCAGCTCAGGTAGAAAGGACAGGAACACAATCCAATCCCAGGGAAAGAACAGTGTGCTCCACAACTTCCTCAGCACTAGAGAAGGCCAAATTGGAGAGGTGAGGTAAAGACTCTGATATCAAGACACAGCCACCCTCCTCAACCGATTCTGGAAGAATTAAGCCCTAATACCCTAAGCTTTCCCTTAGGTAAATAAAGAATTGTATCCTATGCATCTAGAACGGTATCAGCTATGTGTAATCCTTGAGAGTACTGAGGAAAGTCACACAAATCATTTTCTCTTGGAACCCCAGTCGAAAAAGGCTAACGTGCAGAGCAGGTATCAAGACACCATAATCCACTGATCTTCCCAGAGGATGCAGCAATTGGGAATGCGCCCAGTGCTAACGTGTGCCCTGGGCTCCCAACCTGGAACCTCCTTGTCCTGTTCGCTCCCTTCCCACAAGCAGAGGAGCTGACCTAGCTGGAGCTGCTCCTAAGCACTAGGGGTCTCTCCCTCCAATTGGATCAGAGACCTCTGGCAGCCTGGGCAGGATTTCCCCAAGGAGGGAATAAAAGAGAGTATCAAGGGAATTCCCTGGCAGTCCAGTGGTTAGGACGCCACACTTCCACTGCAGGGGGCACGGGTAAACGGCGCAGACAAAAAAAAAAAAGAGAGAGAGACAGTATCAAAGAGTCAGCCAACTGAACTCAACTGGGGCTAAGCTCTAAAATACCGGGGCACTGCTCACTGGCCTAATGGGCCCCAAATCTAGAAGTGATTTCAGTAGGTCTGGGCCAAGGCCCAGAAATGTGCAAATTTTTTTTTCAAAGGAGTTCCCCAGGTGATACTAATTTGTAGTGGGACTCAGGAGCAGCTTTTGCAACTTCTATCCTTTCTTACCGGTCTGTTGCTTTGGTCTTCCCTTGCTTAGTAAATGTTCCCTCTGAGAGGCCCCAGATCTTATGGGGAGACTGTGCCAGTGCATCAGAAAGTTGTCTGGGGTGGTGATCATACCATTAGCCCAGCTCCAAACACCAGCCTGAAGAGCAGTGGAAGATAGAGAAAGCAGAGGCAGGCCTGCTGGCAGAGACTACATACTCCTGGCCTCCTAACTCCATAAATGAACTCAGGAGCTGAGCCCGTGGTCTAGCCCTTTTCCCCTTGCTCTGAGAAACTTACTGCACACAAATTTGAGGAACTCGGCATTCTACTGGTCGCTACAGAGGGAGACCTTCAAATGTGACCCAGCCAAAGCCTCCTCAGCATCCCTTCTCCTCCACTCCTGCTCTGAGCCAAATGGCCCAAGTCCCACTCCCAACACCACACAGAGAACACTGAAGCAGAAGTGACTTTAATCAAGGGGTGAAGTCCTCAATCAGGGAGACCTCACTTGACCTTTGGTGGTGGGGGCCTCAGCCTACCTACCCCCCACGGCCCCTGAGGCTCCTCAGGAAGGAGGGAGCAACTGAACAGCAAGTTCCAGCAGAGGTCAGGGAATGGAAATAGGGGAACCAGGTCAAGGGGCAGGGGCAGGGTACTGACAGGTGGGAGTGAAGCTGAAAGGGGCAGGAACAGCTTTACACAGGCGGTTCTACCTGGGGGCTACCTGGTGGCTATGCATCAGGCAGAGCGGCACCAGGAGGGCTGAGTGTAGAAGAGGACAGCGAGGGAAGGAGCATTTAGGAGATGAGGCGACCATGAAGCTGGTGCAGCTGCTCCTGGGTGAGCACCAGCCGGTGTCGCTGTCCAAGGCCAGCAGCACACGAGAAGGTCACTTTGCCCATGTATACAGTGTCGTCCTGCTGCTCTTCCTTGGCCTGGGAGTTGGGAAGGGGAAGAGGCCTCCAGGTCAGGGGCTCATTTGAGCTGTATGCCACTGACAGGGTCCCTGAGCACTGAGACCCTGGGTGACTGAGGCTTTGAGGCTGCTAGGCTATAATGACCACATTTTCCAAATCAGAATTGAGGTGCACAGCCTGACAAGGGAGTTTTGAGCCCCTCCTGATGTCAAAAGTCATAGAAGACGTTTAACTGCTAACATATTGGAATTTCAGGCAGCAATACAAGCACTCTTAAGATACTTGCAAGTAAGACTTGGCCAGATTTCTCAGGATGTTCAGTTGTTCGACCTGAGACCCTAGAAGCCTCTTCAAATTCTGGAGGAGAGGGGAAGGACCCACCTGAGCCCTCCATACTCCCCCTCCCCCTCCCTATGCTCCCTCTTACCCTGAGGAAGGCTGATGAAGGGAAGGTGGCAAAGTCAGTGGGGACTGTGGCTCCAGGGCGCTGAGATACGGTCTCCTTAAGGACCTCATCCTGGCAGAGGGGAAGAGGATTCATTTAGGGGACTCCCACAGTCTAGCCCAGTACCTCCCTGGTTTCACAGGAAGGAACACTAATACCAAAGAAGCAGGGACCAATCCTCTTTATCACAATACTTTTGCTCTCACCTCCAATCTCATCTCTACCCAACATCCTTACTTTACAGATACTTACCCTTTTAAGGCTCAACTCAGATTCTATAGCTTCTGGGAAGCAATTTCCAACCATTCTACTCTGCAGTGATATCAGCTCTGACAGAAGTTGTGCCTGAAACCACACACTCTAAAGATGATCCTAGTATATGTATAACTGATTCACTTTGTTGTAAAGCAGAAACTAACACACCATTGTAAAACAGTTATACTCCAATAAAGATGTTAAAAAAAATTTTTTTTTAAATAAAGATGATCCTAGCTCAACCCATTTTGTTGATAAGAATCTGTTTTCTGTTGATGAGAATCTGTTTGGGAGTGAGGGCAGGTTCCCAAGGCAGGAATCCTGCCTCCCCTTCCATCTCCTCCCCATGTGTCATCTAGCACAGGGCTGGGCCCCCAGGAACCCTGGGAGTCCTTGTGGAAATGAACATGCTGGAGGCTCCACCACGGAATGCTCTGAAGCGGGCACTGTCGGGTGAGAAAGGGCAGGGTCTAAACTAACCTTGAGCTTCTCAATGGTGTCGCTTAGGGCCTTGAGCTGAGCCACTTGCTCCAGGAGCTGGGCCGATGGGCTCTTGGCAGCTGTGGGAGAGAAGTCTAGTGAGGCCCACCAAGGCCCAGGCAGGCAGCTGTACTGGATTAAGGGTCATTAGTGCAGATACTGGACCTGCTCATGGAGTAGACACGTAAGAGAGGTGAATCAAGCAAATCAAACACTGAGGCCAAAGGGCAGTGCTAGGAAGAGCCTCTCGGGCATGGGAATTGCCTGAGGCAAGGGGAAGGGGTGTGTTTTTCATCTCAGGAGTTGGCTGGTCCATACCAGGGCTGGTGCGGGTGATGTCCACGACATGGGTGTGTGTGCTCAACTGATTCAATGTCTCCAGCAGCTGGTTAGTCTTACGATACAGCACTCCAGCAGCTAGATCACTGCCAGGGCCCTCACGGGGTAGGAGAGAAAGCTTTGCCACGTGCAGAGGGGGCAGGGCTGCTAAGGATGCCTTCATCTGGGCTCCCTGTGGGGGAAGGGGGAAGAAGGGTAGTGGTAGTAAGTGACAGAAGGCCCTGCCATCTATCATCAATGAGGCAGTTACACTCCACCTCTACCCATCCTCCCTGTGACCTCCTTACCTTGAGGATGCTGTTCTCATGCTGGAGCTGGGAGATGTGCAACCTCATGGCAGAGATCTGCTGAAGCAGCAGTGGTGAGTCCTTCACTAGCCCTGGGCCTGGCACAGATCCCAGAGCCTGCCCAGAGGTACTTCCTATGGTACCATAACAAATGTCATGAGCCCCAGGTACAGAAGGCTGAAGATGGGCTCCATCCCTACTCATCCCCTTTCCTTATCCCCTCCTATTTCCAGTCTTGATTGCTCCCAAGGGGGCCGTCTCACCCTGCTCCCCCAGCCCCAATTCCCAGCAGCCCTGTTAACCCCCCACCAGGATGGGTCTCTACCTCGCTGCTGTTCTTCTGTGCTCAGGATAGCCCATGGGGGAGCAGGAAAAAAGGAGAGAGGAATTAGATGATTTGGGAGCGAGGGGGACATACCAGAGGAATCCTGGGCATGCTGAAAGATTTTTCCCTGATCACCATACCTTCTCTAACAAGACCCTGCCTCTACTTTTGGGGAAGGAGCAAGTATGCGTGAAAGACAGAACAGGGGAGCCAGGCCACGGTACAGGGTGCAACGTGAGAGGAAGAGTGGCAGCGAGAGTGTGCACTGCAGGAGGCACTTGAAGCCGCTCTCGCCTCCCTGCCTCAGACTCCAGCTCCCAGAAGGGCAGACAAACGCTCCTGAAACCCTGATATGCCTGCACCCTTAGTGCTCCCCAGCAGCAAAACTTAAGGATGTAGCCACATTCTATGTTCCTCAGGTTCCCCAGTGCTCTGAGACAAAAGTCACCCTTTTTTGGTGTGAAGCTTCGTAAACTACGAACCAATATTTGTTTAAAGAGCCTATGCTAAAACAATGCAATGCGGTAATTCTGGAGACTCCTCTCCCAAGGAACATAGCTGTCTGCACCACAGGAGTCTAAAGTCAAGAAGACACTTGGTCACTTTCAGGGTCAAGCAGCACCAGTGATACGGGGCTTTGATGAGGACAAGACCCTAGGTAAGGCCAGCTGACATGGCAAGCACAGCAGGGGAGATCTAGAGATCCTGAGGGTTTAATTCCATTACAAGGAGTTTGTCTTCTGGACGTGAGAAGGGTAAGTAAGAAACTGAAGAGAACAAAAACCAAACTACATGGTAGATGAGAACTAGCATGGTGGTGGCCGCCTCCTTGGTCAGGAAACTAAGGAGACTAGGCCTGGAAGCCAGAACAACTCCAGGTAAGGAGCCCCAACCAGGCAAAGAGTCTTTGCCTGGTCTGTCCAGAGACCAGGCAAAGGTCAGAACACAAGCCCCAAGTGAAAGTGGGATAATTCAGCAATGGAAGAGACAAACACTCTATAGGGTGAAGCCACGTGAACTCAGTGGGGAAGAAAAAATGCAGTGCCCAAGCAGAGGAGTCGTCAAGAGCAAGCACCATCCACTGCTGTGCATACCACAGCAGTTAGCCCAGCCTGCTGCAGGCTGATGACCCTCTGCAATCCAGGGCTGGGACAGAAAAGCCAGACTGTAGACCCAACAGGGACATCTGCTAGAGTCCAACTGTCACTGTAATTCTGAGCTTCACCAACAACTTGGTAAGGCCCCACTGCCTCACCTTGGTCGGAACTCTGCACATATCTTCAAGAAGTAAAAACTTCGTGAAAGTTGCCAGAGGGCTTCCCTGGTGGCACAGTGGTTAAGAATCCACCTGCCAGTGCAGGGGATACGGGTTTGAGCCCTGGTCCAGGAAGATCCCACATGCCACGGAGCAACAAAGCCTGTGCACCACAACTACTGAGCCTGTGCTCTAGAGCTTGCGAGCCACAACTACTGAAGCCCACGTGCCTAGAGCCTATGCTCCACGAGAGAGGCCACCACAATAAGCCCACGCAGCAAGGAAGACCCAATGCAGCCAAAAATAAATAAATAAAATTAAAAAAAAAAAAAAAAAAAAGAGTGAAACTGGGCAAGCATGTTCCTGGTTGAATATCCAGGGGGAAAAGAGGGAAAAGAGGCAGAAGTCAAACTGAAGCCAAGGGCAGGAGGGGGGCCATCCAATCTCCTCTGGGCTAGTGCTGCCTGTTCCACTGCACTCACCACCAGCAATGCCAGACACCAGGGTAGCAATACCCGAGGGAGGGGGACCCCGGAGCCCCTCAATCGTGCGCTTGGACTGGCTGTTCAATCGCTGCTTTAACTCTGCTTTCTCTGCCTCCAGCTGGTCGATGTCAGCCTGAAGTGCATCCATCGTCTCCTCAAACTCTCTGTGAAAGAGAATCTGGGCTTGGACAGTGTCCCTTCCCCATTGCCCCACACCCCCTTCTCAGTCCTGAGTCCTTGGAGTAGCCCTACTGGTGAGGAGCCAGGGGCAGAAGAGGCTCAGATTGGGATGAGACGATGGGGATGTCAGTTGGGAAGGAAGATGGCGTCTGTCCCTCTGGGCTAGGCAGCAGGGAGCTGCTGGCAGGAGGGAGGGGTGGAGTGAACAGGGTCCTAGGAAGGTGCCTGACTTCTCCTTCTTCCGCAGCAGCGCCTGGGTCTCCTCCAGCCGAGTCTGGACTTTCTCGATGCGCTCATCTGCATCCTTGGCTGCACTGTCCAGCTTCTTCTCCAGGAGGCTCAGCCGCACATTGGCCTCACTGAGCTCTTCTCCCTGGACGAGGGCAGAGAGCGTCTTGTTCCCTTACACCCTCCCATGGCCCCCCAGAGACCTGGGATAGACCATGATATAGAAAGCTTCCTGAGGGCCCACGAGAACTCCCACTGATCACAGGTGCCACTTCTCCCCACTAAACCCCCAGCCCCCCTCAGTTATGATCACCAACACTCACTGCTTCCCTGTGCCCCATGCTATTTCCTGGCCCCCCAGGTCCAGAGCCTTCCCTATCCACACCTTGATCTTCAGTGACTTCTTCAACTCCTTAATAACTGTCTCTCGATCTTCAAGCTTCAAGCCCAGGCCTTCAGCATCTGTGATCTCTGCACGAAGGGCTGCAGCCCGCAGCTCAACTGGGGGAGGCTAAGGGTAGGGACAGGAGGCAGAGGACAGGGATAGGGAGAGGAGGTCATCAAGGCACTCCTTTCAGAGATCCAGTCAAAGGGAAAATCTTCTCCTTGCCTTCTAAGCAGGATGGTGCTCCCCAGATTCCTTCCTGCTGCCGCCCAGCCCTCCCTCCTACATTACCAGCAGCTCTCCAAGTCCTGTTCCTCCAGGCCCATGGAGCCCCTCCAAGGAGCTACCCCACCCACCTTGCTAGGGGGCCGTTCTGCATCATACTCTCCCTCCTGCATGGCTGTGGCCAATTTGTTCATCGTACTGATCAAGATGTTGCATGACTGGCGCAGACACTCATAGGGGCTGCTGGAGGGTGTCCCGTAGATCTGCAGGTGCCAAGGGCAGTAGTGAAAACCCCACACTGGCCACCTGACTCCCCCATTACCACCTTCTGCCCAGCCTTCCCAGCCCACCTGCTCGCTTGCTTTGAAAGCCAGCTCCTCCAGGGCAGCCACAGGCAGGCCTTCATTCTCTGCCAGCGGGGCAATGAGCTGGGCAGCTGCAGCGGCCACCTCCTGCAGCACAGCCACCACCCACGTCAGGTGTTTCCTGCAGTCTAGGAGTGTGTCGGATACCTGTGCAACAGGCCAGAGTCAGGAGCCCACTCTGGGCCCAGCACCACAGCTCCCAGCTACCTCAAAACCATTCTTGTCCCCTGACCATATCCAGATCTTGACATGCTGGGCCCCTCCTGGTCCTGCTTGGCTTCCTTTCCATCCCCCTTCACAGCCCAAACCTGTGGTCCAAAGGCCAGTGCAGCTGGGATCCCAGGAGCATCTGTCCCTGGCATTCGCCTCCGGATCTTCTTGCAGAACTGCCGGATATCACTGCACGAAGTTTCCAGGTCCCGGAGCAGGAGGGCAATATCTGAAGCCTCCTGCCCACCCTACTCAGGGAATAGGAAACAGACAGAGAGCCAAGTCAGCATTAGGGCTGGGGCAAGGAGGCGGGGACTAAAAAGGAAGAGGAGCTCAAATAGATCTAGTTGTGCTCTCACCTGCAAAAAGGCCCGCAGCCGTCCCACCTCCACACTCATGCAGTCCAGGGCACTCTGGGTGAACTGTGAGGACAGAAGCAGGTCGTTGTCAGCCCCCAACAGGAGCCCTTCTGCCCCATCACCATCTCTAAGAAGTCTCCGCCCTCGGCTGGCCCCCATCCATAAGTGGGTCCTCTGGCTTCCCTGATCTAGCCTTAGTGACCCTGTTCCAGTCTTATGTGACACCCCTTGAGGGTGTGATCTGATGTCTTCCATTTCTGATCTCTATAAGGGGCTCAACCACTGGCCCAGACACCTCACCTTAATGTGGTCAGCCAGCTGTATGGTACTGTCCTCCGGTTGTTCAGAGAGGTGGATGCTGTACAGATGCTGAGGAGAGATGGCAAAGAAACAGACAGTCTTTAGGCCTTGGAAGAATGGAGATCTCTTCCCAAACTGCAATTTGACCCTGTCATCACAGGACTCCAGAGGTATGAGCATCCAAAACCCTCAAGGAGCTGCATCCTAAGGTGAGTCCATCTACGAGCCTCAAGCCATCAGCCTGGGACATACAACCCTGGCTACAATGGCAACAGCCTCCAGCAGAAGAAACCCTCCCTCCCTCCTGTGCCAAGGCTGAATTCTCGCTCCAGACCTGGTAGTACTTGATGGCTTTGGTGAGAGGCTCTACGTTGACAGTCTCGTCCAGCTGATCCTTGTGCAGCAGCTCAATGAGAAAATCCAAGGAGCGTTCGTGGGCACTCATCTCAGGGTAGAGGCTGCCCACCTTCTTATACACGTCCACATTGCACTGAGAGAGGGCACTAGAGACCAGAGAAGGGCCCTGTGAGGCCAGGGTCTACCAGGCAATCTCAGTTCCAGCCAATCTCGGACCTGTGACCCTGGAGTAGAGGTCAGGGGTTACTTACTGCTCGTAACGGTGGAGTGTGGCCTGCAGCAAACTCAGCGAATACACCAGCCCAGCAGCAAAGCTGAGCTGCTCCCCCACAGCTCCGCGAAGTCCTGGCCGCTCTGAACAGTTCTCACTTAGTTCAAATTTCTCCTGGGCCTGCTTCCGGATTAGCTCTGCCTGTGGGAAGAAGCACCAGAGACCTGGGGCTCAGAGCAGAGGATGGAGAACACAGACTCAGGAATATAGAGAGCTGAGCAACTATGTAGGGGGTATGGATACATGTGGGAGAAAGCAGAAACAGCTCTGGACAGGGACTATCACATGGGGAAAGGGTAATGATGTAATTACTGGTGGTTATGAAGATTTGGGATGCGGGGATGAAAGGGTGGCAGGACCAGTGGGACCAAGCTCTTTCCCGCCTTAAAGCTGCTGCTCCTGCTACCTTTCTACTTAGAATGCTATCTTGACAATTACCTCCCCACTAACTCCTAGTCATCTTCTAAGTCTCACCTCAAATGTCATTCCTTCAGTGACATCCCTCTATCTAAATCAGCTCTCCAACTGTGCTCTCTCAAAAACGCTACCTCGGGCTTCCCTGGTGGCGCAGTGGTTGAGAATCTGCCTGCCAATGCAGGGGACACGGGTTCGTGCCCTGGTCTGGGAAGATCCCACATGCCGCGGAGCGGCTGGGCCCGTGAGCCATGGCCGCTGAGTCTGCGTGTCCGGAGCCTGCGCTCCGCAACGGGAGAGGCCACAGCAGTGAGAGGCCCACGTACCGCAAAAAAAACAAAAAAACACTACCTCCCCTTCACGACATGCCATCTGTAATATATATCCATCCATCTGTGACTTTGTTGACTGTGTTCCTCCACTACATCATAAACTCTGTGAGCAGGGACAATGACTGTTAACTTCACTTGGCATCCTCAGTGCCTGGCTCACAGCAAGTCCAACAGATTCCTGTTGGGCACGTGACTGACAGACCATACCTTGCAAATTAGACGAGGCATGAGCAGCAGCACCAGGACGCAGTCATGGTCCCCACCTGGCCGAAGGAAGCTGTCAGGCATGAAGGCTGTCAGCAGGGACATGTGCCGGTTGGCCTGTGCCACCTCCATCTGCCTCAGTTCCATCTCAATTGCCTGTGAGGTAGACAAGGAGGTGGGCTCTCAGCCAGGCTGCAGAGCCTCATAACCACCATGCCATGCTCCACCACGTCCCCTGCTTCTAGGACAGGCCCAGGTCAGGAGTCTTCCAAACCACCACACAAAGCACCCCCCCGTCCAGGAAGCTGAAGCCCAGAACCCCACACCAGATCAGTCCACCGCCACACCCAGCCTGGGGTCCCCAACACTCAGCCCTCTGCGACCCACCCACTTTCCTGACCTTGGCATGGGCCTTAGTCTCAGCAAACTTGATTTTGAAGTCAAAAGTCTCTGGGGGTGGCTGCTGCTGCCTCTCCACAGATGCTTCCTGCTGGTTTGTCAGTTCCCGGTTCACATCCTGGGAACAGGGATGGACAATGAGGCACAGCTGGGTCCTCAGGGAGCCCTGGGGAGACAGTGGGCAGAGAGTAGCGGGTATGCAGGCACCTGCAGGTGGGCGGTCAGCTGGCGATACTTCTTGATGGTTTGCTGATAGTCTGCAACTGTCTCCTGGGCCGCCTCCACACGCTTCTGGGCCTCTCGCACCCGTGCACCCGCCATATCCAGCTGCTCCCGCAGCTCCAGTTCTGTCTCACGTGCATTCTCCTGCAGCTCATCGTTCATTTCATTCATTGCTTCCTGGGAGGCCACAGGGGAGTTGAGGCAAAGGAAAGTCAGAGTCAGGGTAGCAGGCCAGGGTGGGTTCACTCACCACGCCTCCTACTCAAAGGTCAGGGGTCACATGTCAGCCCTTCTCTCAGCAAGTCACTTGCAAATACCCTCCATCAGGGTCATGAGTCAGAGTCTGCTCTTATCTTACCAAGTCCCCCACAGTTTCTCTCAATTCCCGCACTTTCTCTTCCAGATTCAGGTTCCGGTCTGTCAGCATCTCCACCATCTCCTCAGCACCCAGAGCAGCATCCACCTGTGTCACAGAGAGGGAACAAGGAGAAGGGCTGAAAGGTGCCTAGAAACAGAAGGCACCAAAAAGCGAGTCAGTGGAGATGCTCTGGGCAAGGCACTGGGCTCCCCAGACCTGCTCCTTGAGCTCATCGATGGTGCTCTCTGCCTGGCTCAGTTCCTCCTGCAGACGCTCCCGCTGTTGCCTCACAACTTCCAGCTCTTGGTTCTTCTTTTCCATGAGCTTCTGGAGTTTCACGTGCTCCTGTTTCTCGGAGGAAGAAAGGTCCCGCATTCTGTGGGAAAATGGGGAGAGGGCGTGTGTCAGTGTCACCGGGTGGTGGGCGCTCTAACACATCCCATGGGCGCTCACAGGAGAGCGACCCGCACAGCGAGAGGACTCTACCTCACTAGGGCATCCTTTAGTCGGGCGTTCTGCTCCTCAAGCTGCTTGAGCTGATAACTAGACGCAGCGCCATCTGAGCCTGGGGAAAACCATTAATACTTTCAGACAAAGTTCCAACCCCACCATGTGGCCCCCAGCAGCTCCTGGCCCCTTACCCTTCTCTTCAATCTCAGCCTTGAGGATCTCCAAGTCAGTGGTGAGCTCGTCCACACGCTCCTTCAGTGCCTCCACCTCTTGCTGTAGGGACTCAGCCCGCTCTTCGGCCATCTCCTTATCCAGAGTGGCCATCTCGATGGCATCGGCAGTGTCAGCCATCTCCTCCATGTAGCGTTCCTTTGCCTCTAGGGCCTCCTTGGCTTCCTGAAGAGGAGTGGAGGTTGGTTGGGGTACAAGCACAGAGCTGCTGCCTCATGCACCCTTTCTCACAGGATACTCCAGGCTCCACTTTCAGCTTCCAGTACACTTCCTTGGGCCCCGTGCCTCCCCAAACACCCTCTTCATCCCAGGTCCCACCTTCCGAGCCTCCTTGAGGCGCCGCTGCAGGTCTGCCTGCTGCTCTTGCATTTTGCTTTTCCATTCCTGCACCTGCTCCAGCTGAATCTTGTGTTTCTCCAGCTCTTTTAGCTTTGCCTTGTCTTCTGCACGTTTCAGTCGCAGGGTCTCCAGTTTCTCCTCCAGGTCCCGCACTTGGGCTCTCAGCCCCTCCTCCTCCTGCAAAGGAGAGATCCTTCAGTCTATGCACAGCCTCCCCCGTGTTCCCCATCAAGACTGAGCTGGAATGGAAAGGACAGGAATGTGTGCAGACATCATTCCAGGCCCAGGGCCAAAGCAAGTGGCATACAAACATCTGAGAAGAGCCTGATACATAAGGGGAAAGTGTGGAAGGGCAGAGAGTATAAGGCAGCTTAGTCAGTGATGGGATACCGATATGCTGTGTCCCCCACTCTTCTAACCCAAGTTCTGGGTCTCCCCCAACCCTGGGAAACTTCGAAGACCCTGCCAGGGGTCATAGGCCCTTTCGTGTCTTGGTTCTTCTTCACTCCAACCCCAGACCTTACCTTAGACGGGGAAGGAAGCGGTGCGGCTGCTCCAGGAGAGGTGAGGGCTGGCGTGGGGATCATGGGTGCCGCCAGAGGAGTCTGAGCTGGGGTGCTGGGCTCACTGCTGCTCAGCTCACCTGCTGATGCTGAGCCAGAGGGGCCCAGGGAACTACTGGCCCCAGCTACCCCAGTGCTGGCTGGGCGGGTGGGCTATTCAGACAGGGTAGGGGCAGACAAGAAAAAGTGTAGGGGACAGGGGTGGTGAAAGAGAGTAAGACCGAATATGAGAATATGGTGAGGGAAGTGACAGAAAAGGAAAAAGGCAGAGAGTATCAAAGCACAATGAGAACAGAGAAACAGTGATGGGCAGAACGAAAATGACACAGTCAGAGATAGTGACAAAGGACCGGGGCAGGGTGGGGGTGAGAGGATGGCAGGAGAGAAAGGGACAGAAAAAGACATAAGATTACAATGCTCCTCCCTTGGCACTGACCCCACATTCCTCCAAGCTCTGGCACCAACCCCTTAGAGCAGAATCCCTTACTCCCCAGACCATTCCTTTTGTGACCCACTTGTGATCATTCTAGAAATTTCTTAATACTCCCAATCCCATTGTTGCTCTGGGCCTGTGCCCTCCTCCCCCAGAGGGAAAAAGTGCCTCAGTGTCATTCCCAGAGAAAAAGAACAGATTGATCTCTAACTTTCATGTTCCCAGAGAAGGCTGGGCTAAAAGTGGGGGTACTAGGCCCCCCAGCTCTTTAAATCAAGCTGATTCTCCTTCCCTTGATCTACTTCAGGGGACCCTGCAGGTAAAAGAGCCAGGGTGAAAGTTGTAATCCTTGGCTCCCCTCTGAAACAAGGTCAGTACAGCCAACCCATCTGTCACCTCCCTCCCTCCAAGACAGAGGGGCTCTAATCAGATGATGCTACCCAGGCCCCTGTGGAGCTGAGGCCCTGGAGCAGAGAGACCTGCCCAGTGTTCCTCCCTGCAGTACTGAGCCCTGAAGCTCTCCTGATGGGCTGACACTCAGAGACCACAAGCCCAAAGCCTTTCTTTCACAGATACACCCACCTCCTTATCTCCTGACATTTACACTGCCAAGTTCTTTTTCACCTTTCTTCCAATCCCCGCCCCCCCAACACACACACACACACACACACACACACACACACACACACACACACACACACACACACACAAAAAAAGCTGGTCTAAATGCCCTTCAAGAAAGCATACCTTCATTAACCACAACCACTCTCGTTTCTCTTCTGCACTCAAGCTACCGGCTCAGACACCCTCCTAAGAGCCGGAAGTCACTTTCCCCGGAGGGGCCTGTCATTACCCTCAGTCCCCTCACTCCCCTTAAGAGAACCCAGGATACTCTGTGACCAACTTATACTTGCTCATACACATGCCCACACACATGCACATGCCTAAAATGAGTGTGTGTACACTCAGCAGTAGCTTGTACAGAGGCCTGTTTTTCCTCACCTTGGGCCGCCGGGTTGTAGTCTGGACAGGCAACAGGAGCCAGAGGAGAAGTAGTCAGGAAAGAAAGGATAATGGCAGAAAGACAGCAAAAGGGACAGCAATGAGAGCAGAAGCAACAGAAATGAGGCTACGGTTAGCGGCCCCACCACTCCTCCCCCATCCCCATCCCATCCCCTTCATCCAGTGAATCACCTCGTTCCTACTCCAGGAACTCAGAACTCCTATTTCCTGTTAGTTCCTTCTCCCACTTTTGTCCTACCCTTGAAGACCTCACCCTTTCAGACACCCTGGAAATCCTGGAAGTCCCTGTCTCCTAGGCTGAACCACAGGAGACCAAACACAGCAGCTGGTAGAGAAGACCAGTCATTCTGCAACAACCTCTCCCACTCTAGCCCAGAGCCCCGCCCACCCACCACTCCCAAGGACTTTCCCAGGTCAGCCCCTTCCTTCAAGTGCTAGACTCCACAGAGGATTCCCTAGAAATACCATGTGACAAGAATGAAGATATGGGCCCAAAGTGAGCGATAGGAACCCAGCAGAGGGAGATCAGGCCCCCAAGGCAGAACAGCGCTACTGTATACCCCACCCCCACCCCCTTTCCCGGGACCAGTTCCGGTAGCAATTCCCTTCCCCAGGGCAGAGGGCTCAGGTGTCAGGACCATGAATACTGCATGAGCCAGAAGCCCAGAGCTCAGCAAAGTAACCCCACCCAGCTGCAAGGAAAGAGGGGGAGGGTGGACAGCAGCATAGGGAAACTATTGCCCTAAACCAAATCCAGAAACCCCTCAGATTACTGCAAAGTGATACAGATGATTAACTCCAACTCCCAAATAATGTTCCTGATACCCAGTGTCTCATAGTTCTGGCAAAGGCAAGATTTGGCCTGGGCCCTGCTTCTAGGTCTCCCAAGGAGACCAACGCCCTCCTCTACTACCCTGGGCTAAGCCTCCATAGCTGTGTATAAAAAATTATTCTAGGGAAAGACCCCTGACACAAACCCCAGTGGGGCAGGGATGCTGGTATTACAACCAAGAGTCATTCTAGCAAAGGTTGGGTGAGGTACGCCTGCTAGAGGCACAAAGACATCTGGACCTGCTTCCCAAGATTCTGCCATTCTATCCCAGCATAGGAAATGCATCCAGAGCCAGTTTGCAGCAAAATCTGCCTGAAGCCCAAGCCTGTGAGGCCACTGGGTACAAGGCCCAGAACACAGATTCAAAGCCAAAAGCAGGCAGGTCAGGGAGCAAATGCCCAGGGTGTGGGGCATGGCAGTGACACACACCCCTCCCTGCCCCCCACCTTCATCACCATCCTCTTCCCCCAACCAGGTAGACAGAGAAAGTCAATCAGCCCCCACCCCCACCCCAGCAGCCTGCTGCCACCATCACGCTGGCAACCCAGCAGCAGGACCAGAGCAAGCAAGAGTACCTTTCGGGCTGTCGGTGCCTGTCTCATCATTGCAGAAAACCAAAGAAAGCCAGGAGAGGAGAGAAGGAAGGACAGAGGAAGATGGACAAACACAGAGGAAGGACAGACGGAGGGAGGGAGGGAGGGAGGGGGGGAAGAGACCGAACAGAGGGAAAGGCGGCGGAGACAGGAGATTAGTGCATCAAATCCCAACAATGCAGCCTCAGCTTCCCAGACCAGCAGCTGTCCAGCTGGCAAATGGCTGCAACTCAGATGCAGAAGCCCCCACAGGTGCGCAGTGGGGACAGCCAGGCTCCGGCAGGCACCGGAGAGGTACCCGGCCTAGTTCGCCAGCTTAGGCTGATGGCAGCCTCAGTGGCCGCAGCAGCAGCTCCACCTGACGTCATGCACCCACCCTCCTCTGCTCCACTAGGGGTGGAGACACTGCTCCTCAGTCACCTAGCAACCACCAGGCTCTGATGGCTCCTCCTCCTCCTCATGATTGGACAAAGTCCTCTGCTGAACCCGCCCTGCTTCCTCCTCCAAAGAACAGGTTCTGGCTCCTCCCTCTCCTGCCCTCTCCCCCAGCCCCAAGAATTTGCTCCAAAAAATTGGGCTAGGGGCCTTCCCATTTCTGGGATGACCTCTCTGGGACCAGGGTATCACTGCACAGGGACACAGGGCCTCACTGCTTCATCAGGCCTCTCTCATACTCACACTCCCCTCTGTCCACAACCCCATCAACTCTACTTCTGTCTCATACACATGGACAATACCCTTATGGTGGCTCATCAGGCACATGTACCCACAGCACTCCTGCTGCATCAGCTCTGCAGGGCACACTAAGAAACCTGGGGAACATTCCATCTGGGCTGCAGCAGCTCTAATGACAGTGTTTGGCTCCTCTCCCAACTCTACCCTTGTTGTAGTCAGGTTAAAACCTGTCTCTAAAGGGCTCCCAGAAAGGACTGGGCACCTTGCAGAGACATCTGGGTTCTCTCTTCCACCCTCCTCCTCAAAGTTTCTTCTTTTGTTCTGGTGCTAGCTCCCTGTTCCCTGGGCTAAGTGATGTGCTGTGAGAGAAGCACCGGAGAGGAAGACCTAGGGGAGGACTTGACTACTTGACTGACACTCTGCATCCTGAGCCAAGAAGGTGCTATATCCCAGCACAGGCAGCCTAGGCTAGGCTTTGCCACATTTCCCTAGGCAGCCGCCAAAACCCCAAGATTTGGGCACAGCTCAGGTCCCTTCTCAGGGTCAAGTCAGCGTGCAGCCAGAACTCCTCCACAGATATCAGACTGCAGGTCCATCCTCTTCTCTATTCAGGGGTCTGATGTGAGATGGGAACCCCAACCTGGAGCCAATAATCAAGGGAAGAAGCCAAGTGTCTGGAATGGGTCCAGCATCCTTCTGAGAATTATTTTCCTTTTTATATCCCCATTCCCTCCCAAGCCAGGACCCCAAAGCAAGTACCATCATGTTGTCTCTTCCAAGGCAAAACTCCAAAGTGAGGACCCACCAACAACCAGAAGTCAAAAAAAAGATGTTTTACTCTCCCCTCCACTGCCCCAATCTAGTAGCTCTCCATGCAAGGTCAGAAGGGCCTGAAACAGGCTGGTGACAAGGAAATCACAGAATCATACACACAACACAGCACATACAGGTCTGACAGGCACATGCAGGTCAGAGACAGCTTGGGCATCGCCCAAAGGCAAGGGCTGGTGTGAGGAAGTGGTCATGGCAGCAACTTAGGACTAAAAGAGTTTCAGGGGTGTGGGAGGTGTGGGAGGTGGGCCTCAGGCACACCAGCAGAGGAAGGAAGAGGCAGTGAAAGACTGACAGAGCACAGTGAGGGTGGGCATTCATGGCAGCACCCACCAGAGACAGGAACAACACAGGCTTTTCAACTCAGGACTGTTCTTCCTGTGCTCTGTTCCCTGACCTCCCACCTCCTTACCTAACCACCTCACTTGGTACTTTCCTCACCTCCAGACCCCCAGTCTCTCCTCCCACTGCCCCCAAGCTGAGGCTAAGTGAGAATCCACTGTAACCCAGTAAATGCTCTATTCCATGGTGCTACTGTTTACAGTCAAATGCCTGGAGTTTCTGACTAGACGTCCTGAGGCAATGGGCAGGAGTGTGGGAAGGAATGAGGATCATCCTTAATGAGTACTACCTGAGCCCGATGTCCTTGCACCCCTCAAAGGAACTCTGAAAGCCAAGGCTGCCATTTCCTCTGGCCATCCCAGCCCCAAGGTCACACACATGCATGCAGCCCAAGGACATGCAGGACAGCTGGGGAGGGGGCTCATGGCCCTCACCCACCCAGGCACGAATAGTAAACACACCACCTTCTTAGGCTTCAGGCCCCGCTGCATGAGGAGTAGGAAAGGGAAGAGTTAGAGAACAGAGTAAAACATCACACTGTGCTAGCTGGCCAGATATCTTGGGTGTAGGTATTAAGACCAACTCAGGCATACCCAGGTATGGGGGGAGCCAGGTCACTGTCAAATCCAGGGTAAGTGAGATGAGGGCTCCCTTACGGATCAGCTTCCAAGAGGTCCACACCCTGACCCAGAGCAGCTGGAGAGTATGAAGCCCCACCTCACACACCCTGCGCAGAGCAGCGGAGGGAGACTCCAGCAGGCCCTCTGGCATACAGCCTAAAACAGGTGGCAGAGGGTCCAGCTCCTCTCCATTCACTTGTGAAAAAGAAAGCACCTTCTTTCTCCAGTTCTTACCTTACCCCTTCCCTACACCCATCAGACGTTGGCAGTCTTGGATACCAAAAGGTAGGATGTTGGCAACAACACTACTGGGGTCAGACCTGTCCTCCCTTTCACCCCCAGCCTCTGTTCCAATTGATCCAGAACTTCTGGGCCTTAATAGCTTTTTCCCTGATACCACCCTTACACCTAAAGCAGCAACTCATACCCAGAAAGCTTCCTTCTCAGGGAGGATGGAGACTGGAAGGCTAACTCAGTTTACTCATCTATTGCTTCTACCTGCCTGGTATTGAGTCTCCCTCCTCTCTTTCTCCTTTCCCTCTTCCCTCCACTACTCCCATCCCCACCCGTAACCACTTACCAGTTTGCTGGTCTTTGCATTTGAGTCAGTTCCCTCTGTAGAATGCAAACAGAAACAAAGCGTGTGTTTGTGTAGAGGGGTAGAGGCAGAGAACATCATGGCAGGTTAGGCAAGATATAACAAGGGAATATGGTGGTGATGGAAACTCTCAGGGTCCACCGTGGCCCCTTGTTCTAGGGAGAAGTCCTGGGGACTCCTGGATGTGAGGAAGCAACTTAAGTGGGTGGTTGTTACCTCTTCTGAGGACCTTTGAGGCAGAAGAATCAGGTGTCTCTGGGGAAGTAGTATCTGCTCCATCTTCAAATACCTGGATCTGAGGCCACAGAATAGACTCAATATAGCTAGATCAAGGCTGGATGTAATATGGGCCCCTCCCCAGGCCTTAAGCAAACCTGGGGTACAGGGCAGCTTCCTTAAGGATAGCTCTTAATCTTCCCTCCCCCATTACCTCCTACTCTACCAACCAGAGACTTATGCTCATGCCCAGGAAAAGGGAGCACCAACACACCAGCCGCACATGCAACAGAGCATGTACGTACACACACACACACACACACACACACACACACACACAGAAGCAGGAGATGAGTACCTGGGATTGGCGCACAAAGATGCCATGCCCTTCCTCACAAGTGAAGTACTTCCTGCCTTGGACAGTTCCATCATTCTTGCCTTTTGCTTCATCCAGAATCACACCTACCCATTTGCCAGTGGCAAATAGCGTGGCTCCAACATAGGCCACAGTGCCACGGTAGCCTTTTCCAATCACCTCCACACGGGAGCCCACTCGCAGAGGCCGGGCACTTGCCTCCGCACTCATTCTGCTGCCGCTGGGAGTCTGAAAGACACATGCAAACATACATAGTTAAAAGCCTCAGGTCAACGGTGTCATCCTAATATATAAGAATGGCCCCAATCAGGATCCTGGCCTGAAAAAGGATCAAAAGTCACTTCCCTGAACCCCATTCTCAAGGTAAAGTGTCCCCCCCCCACCACCACCACCAAATTCTCTTTTGAAAAATGTCAGTGCTGTGTTCTAAAACTTCTCCAAACACCTTTGGAATCTGCCAGAATTTTCAAGAAATTATATTTAAATTTAATAAATCAGAATTCATTGCTAGATCTGTGAATGTCACCCCACATGGCTGCTTTCTCAAGGAGCACTGCCCCCTAGGAGGGGAATGAAGCACAAACAAATAACTCAGTTTAGACCAGGCACCCCATAACTCAGTGCCTGACTCAAAAGCCTGAGCTGGGAAGACAGGTGAGTCAGTGAGTGACCCCACAGAATCCTGTTCCCTCCCTACTGCTGCCTGTCCTCCCTGAGGGCACACAACTGTGCCTCCTTCCAGCCCTTAAGTCACTACCACTCCATCCTGACCTGACTTCCCCCGCCCCCACCAGCACACTCCTAGATGCCTCACCAAGCCCACCCAACGATTTACTCCCTTCTTCCTGGCCTGAGCCCTGTCCTATCAACTCTCTACCCACAAGTTCTGGAGATCCCTCACTCATGTTATGTCGCTATAAAAAGAAAAATAAAGGCCAGGTAAATCGGGTACCTCAGATCTGTCCCGCATCTGTCCCCCAGACTCTGCCCAGTGGTTCAAATGGATGGCTTTTCACCCTATCCATGGTGATAATGGACAAGGCAAGGGGATAGACTAAACATTGTCCTTGGGAAGCTTTCATCTTCTGACATAACCGTGATGACCGGACAACATGAAATTAGGTTCCAAACAGGCCCATGGCTTAGAAAAAAATCACACCTAAGCCATTTTTAGCAATAGCAGCTCTATGAACCAGGGGCCTTGCAACAAACATAGAAGGAAGCATGAAGAAGTGACAGGATGGCCTTGAAGAATCCACAGGGCCCCCTTCTGATGCCCCCACTTGGCTTCATAAGAGAGCTCTGCCAGAGCCAGTGACTCCCTAACTCTCTTCCCCAAACAGCTCATCCAAGAAGGTGAGGATACCGTTCCCAGGGGCTCCGAGAGGCCAAATCATACCTGGGACAGCCGAGTGGCTCTCACGAACCTGACAATAAAAGGAACTGACAGTAACATCAGGGCTGGCCCCAAACTCAGAGACGCTCTCCAACCTCCTAACCCTAATAAAGCCTCTCAGAATCAGGTGGACACAACAGTGGCTACAAATTCAATCTCAGTCAGAAGAGCAAGAAAGCGAGTGACAAACAACAAAGCAGCTCTAAGGAAAGACTTCACTGAAAGGCCATTCCAACCCACCAACCCCATTCGTAATCCCCAAGATAGTCTGGCCCCCTCAGGAACCTCTGGCCTGAGGTCCACTTGGAGTCAAAGGTCAGGCCTCACCAGTACCCAGAGAGGGCCCAACTCTGGAAAGGGAAGCCTGTGCAGTCCCACACGGTCAGGGCCGCGAGTGGCCCCAGCCTAGCTCCCGCCTGTCTCCCCACCCCCCACAGCAATGTCCACAGCCACCCAAGGCCTTCTCCAGAAGCCCTCCCGTGGCCATCCCAGATCAGGGCCACTTACCCGGCTGTACACGTGCCTCTTGCTCTGGGCCATGTTGCTCACCCGGCCTCTACCCCCTCCCCCAGCTGGCCAAAGACAGAGAGAAAAGGCAGAAACCTAGGCAGGAGGGTCAGGGCTCCAGGCCCTCATGGACAAACACAGAAGCCAGCAAGCGTGGCCCTCCCCAGTCCATGGACCTCCCTGGGGTAGGGGTGGGGACAGAGATGGGGGCTGAGGAGCAAGTCCCCTCTGCTGCTGGAGGATTCCTGAACCCAGAGACACCGAATCCTGCTTGCCAGCTGATGAGTCTCACTCTGCGCTAGTGCTGCTCTAGACTTGTCAGGAATCGAGCTAGCCTCTGGGTCCTAGTGCCCCCTTGCTTCACCTGGGCCAGTCAAGAGGGACAGCATATAAGGGACTAGACCCACGCCAAAGACCCTCAACACTCACCTCTAGAGTACACTGTCCTACTGCTGGGACAGCCCTGCTGTCCTACGGTTGGGATCAGCCCTGCTGATCCTCCTAATCTGCACCCCCTCACCGTCACTGCCACCCTTCCCACCCCCAGGATGTGAGGCCTCAGCACACCCACAAGCATCAAGTGACACATTCACACAGCCAAAATAAGGGTCTCTCGACCCCTTTCTGGTGCTCTTCCTCCTCCCTCCCCTTTCTAAACTCTGGAGTCAGGTCCAAACCCACGTGATTAGGGTCTGAATTTCAATCTCACCCTGGGCCAGAGCAGCCAGGCCCCCTGCCCAATACACAGCAAAGGAAGGGCAGCAATGGAGGCAACTTCACACACACACACACACATACACACACACACACACACACACAGCAAAGCAAGTACCCCAGCTCCCACAACACTGGCAAAGGTTGCCATGGTCATTCTTCCTCCCTTCTAGTTGTTATAAAGGGCCAGGCTCTGAACCCTAAGAGTATCAGGTTCAAACGGATTAGTAAGGGTGGTGGTCTGAAAAAGAGAGTCCCACTTGCCCCCTACAAGTGGGGGCAGTTCCCAGTTCACCTCAGCCACCTGTCCCCTGTACTCTTGGCCTTGCCTCCTAGGCATCTCCTTAAGAGAAACAATGAGATGGTTTGTTTTCTATTTTTCACAATATTTCTTTAATAACCATATTACTTTTATAATTTTAAATGTTTAATTTAATAAGATTATGCATTCTAGTGAGAGGTCTCAAGAGGGTTATGTAACCACTTCATTCATTTATCCATCTAATGGGCTAGAAACCAACAGTCCCCGCCCCTAAGTAGCTAACAAGGTTGTCCTGGGGTCTGATCTATGGCTCTACCGGGTACAGTGTGGATGTACATCCCCTGGGCCGAGGGATACCTGTCTTGTCTGCACTGGGCTTCACTGGCTGAACAGGGTCTTCCTCCATTCCTCCCTCTTTCTAAGGCAGGCCAGATAGCCTAACAGGAGAATGATAGCCAACAGCCAGATATATGGCCCCCAAACACCTCTCCACATCTCCAATCCTGGCCAGACTCCCTAGGAAACCATTTCTCTCCTCCTCTGCAAAATCTCCATGTTGCCCCCTCCTTTCCCTATTCACCATTACACAGGTGGGCAGGGCCATGCAGCTCCTTGCAGCCTGGACTTCTGTATGTTCAGAACACTTTACAGTCTACAGAACACCTTAAAAAACAATTGTATAGTACCATGGTTAAGAATACCGGTTCTAGACTCAGGCTGCTTACATTCAATCCCTGGCTTCACCACTTGGTAGCTACATAAACTTGGTCCAGTTACTTAACATCTCTGTGCCTCAACTTCCTCATCTGTCAATTAGGAACAAAGAACATCTCTGAGAGCTGTTGTGAGGATTAGCTGAGATAAACCATGTAAAACACTTAGGACATTGCCTGGTATTTAGTAAGTACTCAGCAAAGTTAGCTAATTAGTTAGTTATCCATATTTGGACATCAAAATAACCCCATAAGAGGCAAGCCAGCAACAATGCTGACAAGGAAACAGGGCTTAGAGAACTGAGCAACTTCCCGAAGTCACAGAGGAGACAAGGAGTGGAGCCGTAACTGGAACCAAAGCCTGAACCAGAACCCTCTGCACTGGCAGAGCTCTCTTATGAAGCCAAGTGGGGGCATCAGAAGGGGGCCCTGTGGATTCTCTCCTCATTGATACCACACATATTTCTAGGCTTCCAAAGCCATGCTCTTCCTCTGGACCACACTACCTTCAAACATTCAAAAGAGCGCACATCCAAGAACAACATCACAGCTCACTAGCCACACATATATAGTGTATATATATGTATATAGTGTATATATATATGGTGACTACAGTGTATATAGTCACCTAACTTCTTAGATGCTGTTTCTTCTATAAAATGGGACTATCACCTACCATATCTACATTAATGCTCAAATAAGATAAAGCACATAAAAGTGCTCTGTAAAAAATACAATACCTATACATAATACCTATATATAATACCTAATAATACCTATATATAATACCTATACAGCAGAAGCTGTATAGGTATTAAAATAAAATGTCTAGATGATAAATATTATAAGGAATTACAGAGAGGGAAAAAGTAAGCTAAAAAGAAAAGGGATACTTGATTATCCCTTGAATCATGAGGTTTTTGTTTGGATATGTGGAGAGGAAAAGCCTACAAACATTGTAATTTGTGAGTACAGTATGAGTAGAGACACAAATAATTCTGCTTGACTGGGGAAAGTTAAAGATGACTAGCTTGGCTGAATTAGTGAATTCTGATGAGTTCTCCTATCAAACTATAAGCCTTTTAAAGCAGACTCCTCAACTTTTCCTCTTTATGATCCCATCACTCTTAGCTCATGAAGTCAAATATTTATTGAATGAATTAACACTAACATTGAGATGTATTAGAAGGTAAATATGGATAGTCAGGGAATTTAACATCACGTAGAGACAGATGAACTGGATCCAATAACAACAGGAAGCCAGTCTCTTCCTGAGCAGGAGACGGGCATAATGAAAACTATTTTAGGAAGATCAAACAGGTGGCAGAGAGCAGAATGGAGTGGAGGCAAGAGCAACTTGATAAAGACAGGGAAAACAGCAAGGAGGCTATGGCAGTAATGAGCAAGGGGTGAGGGGGTCTGAGTCAGGCTCATGAGAGAAAAAGAGAGGGAAGAGGAAACGGACCAATTCAGAGACAGTACAAAAAAGCCCCGAGAAGGACCTATGATAGATCAGACATGGGGAAAGAAGCAGCAGGCAGGCCTGTATGGGCTCTGGAGATGGACAGACCTGGGTACAGCTTTGGTTCTCCTATTTCCTCATGTGTATGACTCTGGGTAAGATATTTTCAGAGCCCTGGTTACCTCAACTGAAAAAAGGGGGAAATAATGCCTACCTCACAGGGATGTTGTGAGGATTAAATAAGACTGAGGTAAAGCATTTAGTACAGTGCTGAGCACAGAATGTGTGTTCAACAAATTGTAGATATTGTCTTCATCATTACCGAGAGGGTACATCAATGACAACTGCATACAGTAGGAACTCAAACCTTGCATGAATAAATGGATGGATGAATGAATGCATGGATAAGAAAAGGAATGAATAAACTTGGGAGTTTTCAAGCAGGAATAATGGCAGAGTGATGATTGATAACAACAGAATTGGGACGGGAAACTGAGTATGTTAAGAGAGAGAAAATAAGTCATAGGGCCTTCTCAGAGGCAAATTTAACTGTGACCACTAACACGTGTATTTCACGATCTCCTTCCAAAACGAACCTGTGATGCAGGCAACACGGATTCCACTATTTCCATTCTACGGGTGACGGAATTGAGTCTCAGAAGTCAAACAACTCACCTAAGTCTCATAGCCAGCGGGGCACACGTGAGTAGGAAGGGGGGCACATTTGACTAGCTGTACAGGTAGAAGATCCTTCAACAGCACCATTGGGCCCCACCCCATGTCACACAGGACAACTCGGAGTTACATGCTACCTCAGCCAGAAGACAGATACTCCCTGGATTTCTAATCCATTTTCCTCCCCAATGATATTAAATACTAATAAAAAGTCTAGGAAAATGGAAAGAGAGGAGGGAAAGAAATCTGTGTCTGATAAATAGATTACCAGTGGTCTCGGAGAACATTTCAGAGATGACAGGAAAAGAAGTGGATTATTAGGAATTGAGGAGGAACTAGTAAGGAGGAAAAGTCTCTTTGGCACCCAGCCTGCACCATATCTACCTTGCTTTTACTGGTACCCCAGCATCCTTTACGCCCCTGATCTCCTCTTGTCTCACCTTACCAAACCTTGATCCTGGGCTAACCCAACTGTTTGCTTTCTCCGATCCCACTTGTAGAGGTTTGAAATCCAGGCAGTCTGACAGCAGGGTCCACACATTGAACTGAACTGCATTAGGCACAGGGTATTTCGATTTGGTTGCAAAGAGATAAAATGAAACATAAAGGTAATCAGCAAGATACAGATTTTCTTATAACTACGGTGAAGTTGTACATCTCTAAAAGCACTAGTAGGGGAGGGATATGTGTGGATATAAGTCCCTCGGGAGTCAGGAAAGGAGAAGGGAATAGAAGCTCAGGTACTGGAAGCTTGGAAGGCCAGATATGCACAGGAACCCATAAAGAAGATAAACAGAGCCTTTTGTTCCTAGGTCCTACTCCAGTATCTGCCTTGCAGATCTCACACAGATAGGACCTAGACCCTAAATAGACTTTTTTTTTTTTTTTTTTTACCTCTCTAGCTCTTCATTATCCCCAGAAATTTCTGTAGCCTACTCTCAAACTGAATACAGGTCTACGCCCTCCCAGGATATCCCCCTCCCCTTGGAATACCCAGTGACTACCAGGCCCACCTCCAAAGGGCCCAGACCTCCAAGAGCCAGGAAGGAAAGCTACACAATATGCCTCACATCCTAAATGAACACGCTTCTGCAGGAAGGTAACAAGCACTTGATTGCAGCCTGGTACTCAAGAATTGCAAGCCGGGACTTCCCTGGTGGCGCAGTGGTTAAGAATCTGCCTGCCAACGCTGGGGACACAGGTTTGATCCCTGGTCTGGGAAGATCCCACATGCCGTGGAGCAACTAAGCCCGGTGCCACAACTACTGAAGCCTGCACACCTAGAGCCTGTGCTCCGCAACAAGAGAAACCACCGCAATGAGAAGCTCGCACAACGAACAGTAGCCCCCACTCACTGCAACTAGAGATAGCCCACGGGCAGCAACAAAGACCCAAAGCAGCCAATAAATAAATAAATGTTCTTTGAAAATAGAAAGAATTGCAACCCTCCCAGAGCTAGCAGCGGTCCTACTTAATAGCCTACTCGAAGTTCCTGTTGCTTTCTCCCCATGATCAACCAGCAAGTACCTGGCACTAGGACCCTGCAGACAGGGAACCCTGAGCCTGCGCTCTAAAGAGAGAGATGCACCATTTCACAACTTCAGCAAAAGCCAAAGCAGCCAACAAAGCCACAGCCACCTCGGCTGTGCTGGGCTCTGCCTTTTGGGCAGCTCACCAGCCACTCCCCAAAAGCAGAGCATTCTGCCCTTTCTCTTTTAAAATCCACGTCATCATCTGATCATAATGGAAATCAATCTCCTCAAGTCACCACGCAAAGGCGTATCCATGGCAACATCAAGAGGAAGGACACAGAAATGATGCTCCAGTGGCTGCAGCAGGAAAAGGTAAGTCCATTTCTCTTCCACCCATGCCACCTCATCATTCTCCCCTTTCACTCAAGTCAGGTGTGCACCTTACCTACAAATTCTATCTATCACACCAACAGGGAAAACACCAAAGGTGAGTGTTAATAATCTATGCTATTACGTAAGGTCATAGGTCTGCCTAGTCCCATAACTGGCAGTAAAAATTCTTTTTCTGGTTGACTGAGAAAAGATCTCTTTTCTTATTCACCATCTCAATTGACATGGTCTCAGCCTGCAGTACCTAACAAATCATTATCAGTCACCTGTCTTTCTAGGCAGGTTGCCGGGAAATCACACAAGGATTTCAGAATTCTGTACGTAGTTGTAAAAATACAGCAGCAACAGTGACCCCACCACCCTGCTCACCCAGGCCACTATCATACCCACAGACTGGCTCTCCTTAGCAGCCCTAAACTCCAGCCCCTCAAGGACCAGAAACTGGGAGTTGGGATTAAATTTCTGCCTTTCTCTGATGCCTCAAGGAAGGAATGCCATTTCTGCAGAGGTAAGAGATTCATCAGACATAAGTTCTACTAAGTGTAAGTAATACTCCATGCCTCAGTTTCTCCTTCTGTAAAACACAGATACTAACAATACCTTTCTAACAGGGTTGTTGTCAGAACCACGAGAGAATGCCTGAAAAGCACTTAGAAGAGTGCCTGGTATGAAGCACTCAGTAAAAGTCAGCCATAATTATTATGAAGAAGAGGAGAGGCCTACAGTGCAGGATTCAAATTCAGAGGGTACTCAATGTTCTTGGAACATATCTCAACTCTGCTCTCTTTCCCTTTCCTCTCTGGACAGTTTCAAGTTTCCCTTACCATTTTCAAGTCCCTGTTCCTATCCAAGCCCACACCAGGACCCCCACCCCTCAGCAGATAAACTTGGAAGTTGAACCTATTAGATAAGAATTCCTTTGCAAATTCAGGTGTATCCATCATTGCCTCTTCCTTCCTACATTCTTTTCCTTTCTTCTGTCACTCCTCTTCAAAAGAAATGATGTCTCCTTTTCAGAGACAACCCTCCACCCTCTTCTGCAATCATCATTTCCTTTGTGCCTTCAAATGCAACCTCTCTACTGGCTCTTACACATCATCAGATAACCCATGCTCAAGACTTCCATTCTAGGAAAATGTCTCTAGTGTCTGCTACTCCTCCACAAGCTGCCACCATCTTCCTTCCTTCCTTCCTTCCTTCCCAAACTACTCAGAGTGAGTACATCCTCCCTATCCTCACTTCCCATCCACTCTTCAATCCAGCTGCTCACACTAAAAAAATAAAAGAGCCTTGGTGACCACAATCTCCTAACTGCCCAATCTCAAAGTACATTTTCCAAGCTCAAACTACTTGACCTCACTGTAGCAAGAGGCTGCTGATTCTCTTCCTGCAACTTTTTCCTCTGTAGCTCCCTGGACAACGTTGTCTCTCACCTTGCCCACCAATCCTTGTCATCTCCTCTGTTATCTTCAGCATTCTATAAGCATGGCCAAGCTCATCCATTCCAACAGCACCAACTACCACTTACATCTACCACCCCTAGACACAGACTCTCTTCTCAACTCCAAACCCACATTTCCACCTACCTGCTAAGCGCCACAGACGCCCCAACTCAACAGGACCCAAAACACACGGAAGCTTCCCCCAGCAAATGTTCCTCGTCTATATTCCCCCTTTACTACTGGTACCACCATCAATCCAAAATAGAAAACTGAGTCATCCTCAACAACTCCCTCTCTCTTGTTCTCAACAACCAATTAATTAGTCATTACGTCAGGTGAACTCTGTCTCTACAATCTCCAATTTATCCCCTCCTTCCCATCCCCACTAATCCTTAATTCAACCTGAAGCCAAGCCCAGGTTACTACAAGAGTCTCCTGATGTCCTGGATCCAGATTCTCCCCTTTCAGTCTATTTCCACAATTAGCTTTCCAAAATATAACCACATCACCTCCCTGCCTAAAAACCTCCAGTGGCTTTCCTCCCACAAAATTGAATCTTAGACCTTCAGGCCATTAAAAACCTGGCCTCATTATGAATCTAATCTCATCAATCACCTCTCCTTTGATCCCAAAGTTCTCTTAGATTCCAGCCACTTGGATCTATCTATCTTATGCCTCTGCAAATGCTGCAAACGTCACCAAGTCTCTCTCTTCGTCTTCAAGGCTCAACTTACTTATCACCTCTTTCCTGAATACTCCCCTGATGTCTCCATGGGGAGCTAGTCATTCCCTCCTCTGCCCTCACACAACACTTTGGAAATATCTCTATTACAAGATCGCATTTTACTCACAATATAGTCTCCCTTATCCCATCGTGAATTCCTCCAGGGCACAGAATTTTAATTCATCTCAGTATCCTAAGCACTGAACACAGAAGACTTTCAATGCTGAATAGAAGCCCATACCAACACCAGGCTCTAGGGATATAAGTTGGTTCTGACAGGTTTCCCAGAGACACCATGGGGGAAGTACAACAGTCAGGCACACATACACCCCAAGAGATGTAGCTCTTTGCTCACCAGATAAGAGCCTAAGAAACCAGAAGTGCAGGGACAGCTCCAGGTCCTATGGAATTTGGTAGTAACAATAAATCTCAACCTCATATGCTTCCAGGGTAAAAGGACCAGAGAGAGACAGAAATAAAGAGAGGGAGAGGGAGAGAGAGGGAGAGGGAGAGAGAGGGAGAGAGAGACTGAGACCTCTAGGCTCTAGGGGAAGTGCAGATCTTCTGGGAAAATAGCTTTAGCGTGGCTTCGGTAGTGACAAGGGTCCAGTCTCTGCTTCAGTGAAACCCTCAGTGGATATGTGGGAGCTTGGGGAGGTCAGATTGGATAGCCAATTTGTCCATCAGCCAAGTACAACTAATACTAGCTGGAACTTCAAAAGAAAAATTATATAAAACCAAATTCAGAAACTCCAGGATGGCAAGGACCCTAAGATAGATTTGAATCACTCAATTGCTCAGCATTTACCTTCTCAGGGGACACTGAGGATCCAGTCCTCAATTCCCTTGGTATGGGACAGCTAACCCAAGGCCCACACACCACCCAGTACCAATAGACAGGCTGAACAACCTAGGAATCCTCTGCCACAATCCCTCCCAACCTATAACTCCAAACAGCCACTAAGAATGACAGATCTGAGCAAGTACAACCTATGGCAGTTGTCGATCATGTATTATGATTTTCCCAACTATTTTGACTCCTCCCTAACAACTTCTTTTCCTTTGTACCCTTATGTTGATTCAGGCCCAACTTATCAATTCTTCCTCAGTATTGCCTCCTGCATTCTTCCCTTCTCCTCCATTACCACTGTCATCACTTTGGTCTGCCATGTAACAGCTTTGAGAATCAAGGCAAATCATTTACTCTTTGGTGACTCATCTATAAAACTGGGTAACAGCTGCTCTGCCTACCTCACAGGAAAGGTTGTCTGTGAAAGGTTCTGTAATCTGTAAAATGTTATACATAAATAGAAGGCATTACTATTATCATCAACCTAAGCCCTCTTTACTGATATGTTAAGCATATCTGGCTCTCTGCCTCTCTCCTTCCCCATTTCCAACCACATTATACACCACAGTAAGGCAACTACACACTCTAAAACATTGCTTTGCCCAAAATCTTTCACTGACATACCATTTTTTTACTTGAATCAAACAATTCTGGATCTGACATATGCAGTGTCATCTCTGGACCACTGTCAGCTGCTTAGGATGCTTTCCCGGGTTTTGCAAGCCCCACCCATCCTTCAAAGTCCAGCTACAGCCCCACCACACTCCACACAGAAGGACTAAATTTAAGAGACAGGGATTTGAAGCAACGTCATGGAAACATAAAGGATAATTCAGTTTGGGGAAAACTTGGTAGAAACACTGTCATCTCACACTTTTAAGAGTCTTTTTTTTTTTTTTCCGCCATGCCACGCAGCTTGTGGGATCTTAGTTCCCTGACCTGGGATTGAACCCAGGGCCTGGCAGTGAAAGCACCAAGTCCTAACCACTGGACCGCCAGGGAATTCCCAAGAGTCATCTTTTTTTGCGGTACGTGGGCCTCTTACTGCTGTGGCCTCTCCCGCTGCGGAGCACAGGCCCCCAAGAGTCACCTTTTAAAGAGGGGTTATACTTTTTTTTCTGTTTGATTCTAAGAGATAACCTAGGACCAACAGGATGGAAGTTACAGAGATGTATTTTAGCAATATGAAAAATTTCCTTATTGAGCTATCCCACGATGAAATGGGATGTCTTACATGCAGTAAATTCCCCATTACTAGAACTGTTCAAGCCCAAACTGGCCATAGGGCAAGGCTATTTTAGATGTAATTCAACTGTCACAAGGGTAACTGGACTAGAATCACATTTTAGGTCTGAAGGAAACCTGAGAGATCTTCTAGTCCAGTCTATTTTATAGGTCTGGACAGGGGAAGTGATCATTCAAGGCAGCACAGCTTGCTCTGGAGAGCAGGGAACAGAACATGGTCTCTATCAATCCAGTGAAAATCCTTGCTACTCGAAGTGTGTGTGGTCCATGGACCAGCAGCATCAGCATCACCCGGGAACTTGTTAAAAATACAGAACTAACCAAAATCTGTACTTTAACAGATTTTGTGTATGCAGCATTAAAGTTCAAAAAGCACTGACCTACACTGCCCCTTCCAAACCTTGAGTTTCTAATTCTGGAACTCCATTTCCCAAGCTGTTCCATATGTTAAACAGAGGTAACACCCAAGAAAAACAGTATTTTTCCGTTCAAATTTGGGAAACTCTCCATACTATACTTCCAGTGGGAAATTCGTGATAACAATATCAGTAGCATACTGAAAGTTCCAAAATATTCTGTAGTAGAGAAAACTTTAACCATGAAGTTTCTGAACATATTTGAGCACAAAATGTCTTTGAAAAAAAAAGTTATACTTAACTACTATCGCTAACTTCCCCGGGCCTTGGGCTTCGCCCGTACATTAGCTAAAGATCTTCAATCTCCGCCTCATAGCTCCTTGACTCTCAGTATCTTAAGCATACTGGACCAAGTAAGTGGTCAAGATGGGCTTGTTGCTCTCCACACTTGTAATAAGTGAGGGTAAGTTTCTAAATCACCGCCTCTTAAAAATAGTGGAGTTCGTCATCTGTGTGATTTAGTTGTGGGGATGCGCAAGATGACTGCTCAAGGGTGAGCCTGCCAGTTAAGGCGGACGCCAGGAATGGGAAACTGACACACCAAACGCATATCCAGGCCCCCAGCTTGAGTCCGCTTTGTTTTTTGTTTGTTTTTCTGTTTGACACAACTTCTCAACCGTGTGCCCCACAGGAAACCTGTAGCTTGGAATGGGTTCAGGGGTGCCTTGGATGCTCCCAGGAAAGGAGGGGAATCCTTGCAGTTCTGTAGGAATTCGGAGACGAAATCACTCGACCCCGGGAGAACACCACACGGGCAGGCTGAAGAGCTCTGGTGGGTCGGACCAGCCCAGACCCAGGGGGCGCCCACCCCCGCCGCGGCCCACCCCTACCGATCCCCGCCCCGTCCCGCACACCCAGCTCCCGGCCGCGCCCTAGGCGAGCGCCGAGCCCCCAGAGCACAGCCAGGAGCCTGGCGAACACGGTGGGGGGAGGAGGCAGTTTCCAGGGTCGCCGCCTCCGTACCTGTCCGGTCAGGGACTCCGCGCCCGGCTCCGGGGCCCACCGAAGACCGACGCCCAAGCCCTAGCGGGGGCCCGCCCGCATGGGCTGCCCACCGTGCCGCCCGACCCCTGTAGGCCCGTCCCAGGCCCTCTAGCCGCTGAGGCCCAGAGGCGCTCTGGGTCGGGGGAACACGCTACCCTTCCCCGAACACCAGTCCGGGTTAAATACTGAGCGCTGAGCGCGGCCGAGAAGACTTCGATCAGGCACAAAGCTGGACACCTGGAGAGAAATATGCGCGTGCGCACTGTACACGGGCAGCCGATTAGGACCACAGGAGAGAGGCGAGCGGTGGCCAGCGACCTCTGCAGGCAGAGGGTAGACAGCACCGAGAGGAGCCCGAGGATTCCTTTGCGTTGGGCAAAGGGCTCCCCCAGAGGGTGGCTACGCTTTTGAGTGCTAAGCTGTTAATTAAAACAATACTAGTAAACCATCTTTCGTCAGGTTGCTTGAGGAAAAAATTAAAATTTGCTGCTATTCAGTATTATCCATCGTATGGGAATTCATGCCCTTATGCAAATTTACATAATGGACTTTGGCATGTTTTAATTTAAAAAAAAGGAAACATGGGTGGCAGGAGTGGCAGCGGCTGAAGTAGGAGATAGATGGGCCTCTGGGCTGGACAGCTGGTGCTTGTCAAATGGAGCAAAACTGAAGTTTATCCTCATCCAGACAAGAATGCAAGGCCCATTTCCCTTCCTTCATTGATGTGGAGGGAATGAACTAGCAGTGGCGTATTTGTTGCAGTAAAAACAGAAATGAGACTTTTTGGATAAACAAGGAAAATAAGTAAGCAATGAACAGGTTGGGGAAACAGCATAACCAGGCCTGAAAGTGTTAAGCAATCTTTGTTATTCTTTAGCTGTTACTACTTATAAATACGTGTAGCTAGACTTGTCCTTATTACTCTCTGACCCCATATGAATTACCCTTTGCACCTGGCATTTCTTCTCCTACACACCCTTGCAGCACTCTTCATTTCAGAAAGGTCACAGCTGATAACTTCAGGGACACCAGACCCGGTTGCTGAGCTGTCTCATGCCAGCTTTGACCATGAATATTCAGAAGAAAAGAAATGCAAGACCTTAATTACTTTGAGCCTTATCACCTACCCCAAACCACGAGCCCCAAGCTATAAAAACCTTTCCCTATGGGGGGTGGGGGGGGGTGCACAGTTCTTGAGACTCTAGCCTGCTGTGTTCCCCCTTTTGCCTAGCAAAGAATAAAGCTACTTTTTCTCCTTCCTCCAAAACTTCGTCTCCGTATTTCTTTTAGGCATTGGTGCACAGAAAGCCAAGATTCTGGCATCACGGCCAGGCAACCCAGCTTCGCGAAGATTCGTGGCATGCTGTGCCCCGCAGGCACCCAGCATGCGCCCGCCCCGCTGCCAAGGTGCCCAAGAGGAAAGTCAGCCCTGCCGAGGGGGGGGAGAAGAAGGAGCCCAGCAGGCGATCAGCGATGTTGTTGGCTAAAACAGCTTCTGCAAAAGTGGAAACGAAGCCAAAAAGGTGGAAGGAAGGGATAAATCTTCAGGCAAAAAAGTGCAAACAAAGGGGAAAAGGGAGCAAAGGGAAAACAGGCTGAAGTGGCTCACCAAGAGACTAAAGAAGACTTACCTGCAGAAAATGTTGAAAATAAAAATGAGAGGCCAGCCTCTGATGAAGCAGGTAAAAAAGAAGCCAAGTCTGATGAATATCAAACACCCAGTCCTATCAGTGGTCCCTGTCTCCCTTCTTGTACAATCCAGAGGAATATTTTTATCAACTATTGTGTAAATGCAAGTTTTTTAGTAGCTCTAAAAACATTTTTTAAACGGAGGGAATCCTGGGCTTCCTTGGTGGCGCAGTGGTTGAGAGTCCACCTGCCGATGCAGGGGACACGGGTTCGTTCCCCGGTCCGGGAAGATCCCACATGCCGTGGGGCCGCTGACCCTGCGCGTCCGGAGCCTGTGCCCCGCAACGGGAGAGGCCACAACAGTGAGAGGCCCGCGTACCACACACACAAAAAAAAGAAAAAAAAAAAAAAAAAAAGGAGGGACTCCCACTTCATCTCATTTTTTAAGTGTGTGACAGGGAAGAGCTAAATCGGAACCCACATTGTATCTGTTTCTTTGACTTTAACCTTTGATTTTCGTGTCTTTTGTTATTATAATCATAGGTAATGACCTGCCTCAGGAAACCCTGCCCACCTGTGAATGGCTGCAAGAAAAAAGAAACTAACACATCCCCTCACTGAGGCTGGTCATTCCAGGAGATGTTTTGCAAGACCGATGGCCCTTTTACTTTACTTCCTCACCGCCTCTCCTTCTCTGATTCTATTTTTAAAAACTGGCATCCAGACCCAGATAAAATGGTTTATCGGAGACACTAGTCTGCCATCTTCTCGGTCTGCCGGCTTTCCGAATAAAGTCGTATTCCTTACCTCAACACCTCGTCTCTGATTCATTGGCCTGTCGTGTGGCGAGCAGAGCGAGCTTGGACTCGGCAACAAATTTAGCGAGCCAACCAGGAGCCTTGCTCGTGTCTAGCTAGACCCGGTCAGGGAATATTGAGGCAAGGCCCTAGCAGCTGCCAGGACCATTTGTCCTGAGGATCTTCCCTTCAAAATTCCCTGAACCGGCACTGGCTATCCCAGCACTTGGCAGTTGAAGCAAGGAACCGACAAACTTCAATTTGGTGCTACGAGTCAATGGACTCGATTCAATTTGGAGGGTAAGTCGCTCCAGCGTGCACGCCAGAAACATATCCCCCCCTCAATCTGGGCTTTTCCTTTACGGGACAAGCCAATCTGGTTGGTGTACCCTGCTGGAGGGGGGAATTGTTGTTGGACTCTGCCCGATTCTGGGAACTGGTTCCCTGGGAACTAGTTCATTGGTTTTGTAGGGTAAGTCTACTCGATCTGGGAGCTAGTTCGTTGGTTTTGTCTTGGTTTTGTGTGCATCGATGCTAGAGTTTGTGCCTTTTGTGTTGGAATTTGTCGGCGTCTTCTGTGTCTTGGTGTCATCAAACTTTTAAAAGTGGAAAATACTCCATCTTTCCTAAAGGAGAGCCCTTTGGGGAATATAAATGGTGAAAACAGCCGTTGAGCCTATGACTAAGAAAGACATGATGTACTATTGTAATAGGGTGTGGACCCAATATATGTTAGGATCAGAAGAACGATGGCCCCTGAATAGATCACTCAATTATTATACAATCTCGCAGTTAGAAATGTTCTGCAAAAGAGCAGGGAAAAGAGATGAGATTCCATATGTAGGAGCATTTATGGTATTGCATCAAGAGGAAAAGGAGTCAGAGGGCTGCCACCTTATGGTGCAGCAGTCTGAAAGAAAACCCAAGGGGAAACCGGTTCTACAAGGGAAGAGAAAAAAATGAGTGGGGAAATGTTACTTCAAAACTTAAACCCCCAGCTCCATTTTTCATTCTCAATATTGCTTTGGCTATTCGGGGTCTTTTGTGTTTCCATACAAATTGTGAAATTTTTTGTTCTAGGGCAGAACACTCTATGACATAAATCACAGCAAGATCCTTTTTGACCCATCTCCTAGAGAAATGGAAATAAAAACAAAAATAAACAAATGGGATCTAATGAAACTTAAAAGCTTTTGCACAGCAAAGGATACCATAAACAAGACCAAAAGACAACCCTCAGAATGGGAGAAAATATTTGCAAACGAAGCAACTGACAAAGGATTAATATCCAAAATTTATAAGCAACTCATGCAGCTGAATAACAAAAAAACAAACAACCCAATCCAAAAATGGGCAGAAGAACTAGATAGACATTTCTCCAAAGAAGATATACAGATTGCCAACAAACACATGAAAGAATGCTCAACATCATTAATCATTAGAGAAATGCAAATCAAAACTACAATGAGATATCATCTCACACTGGTCAGATTGGCCATCATCAAAAACTCTAGAAACAATAAATGCTGGAGAGGGTGTGGAGAAAAGGGAACACTCTTGCACTGCTGGTGGGAATGTAAATTGATACAGCCACTATGGAGAACAGTATGGAGGTTCCTTAAAAAACTACAAATAGAACTACCATATGACCCCACAATCCCACTACTAGGCATATACCCTGAGAAAACCATAATTCAAAAAGAGTCATGTACCAAAATGTTTATTGCAGCTCTATTTACAATAGCCAGGACATGGAAGCAACCTAAATGTCCATCAACAGATGAATGGATAAAGAGATGTGGCACATATATACAATGGAATATTACTCAGCCATAAAAAGAAATGAAACTGAGTTATTTGTAATGAGGTGGATAGACCTGGAGTCTGTCATACAGAGTGAAGTAAGTCAGAAGGAGAAAAACAAATACCATATGCTAACACATATATATGGAATCTAAGAAAAAAAAAAGTCATGAAGAGATTAGTAGTAGGACGGGAATAAAACACAGACCTACTAGAGCATGGACTTGAGGATATGGGGAGGGGGAAGGGTAAGTGGTGATGAAGTGAGAGAGTGGCAGGGACATATACACACTACCAAATGTAAATTAGATAGCTAGTGGGAAGCTGCCGCATAGCACAGGGAGTTCACCTCTGTGCTTTGTGACCACCTAGAGGGGTGGGATAGGGAGGGTGGGAGGGAGGGTGATGCAAGAGGGAAGAGATATGGGAACATATGTATATGTATAACTGATTCACTTTGTTGTAAAGGAGAAACTAACACACTATTGTAAAACAGTTATACTCAAATAAAGATGTTTAAAAAAAATTAAAAATTAAAAAAAAAAAAAAAACTTAAACCCCCGTCCAGCCTATCCAGCTCCCCCAGTGGCCAAGCAGGCTGCACCAGCAGTTCTTCCAACTGCCCCCCCCGACCATGCCACCAACATATTCACTGCCTCCTGTTTCCCCTACCCAAGGGGATCAAACAGAAGTTTCTATGGTAACACCCAGGGCACAGGGACCTGGTTTAGTATCACCATCTAAGACCTGACAGGGCACCCAATTTGGACTGGGAGCCACTTCTGCAGCAGGACAATTTCCCTTGTCCCAATATCTTGTAAGAAGCCAGGACACTCCCTTGGACTGGAGGCTTGCAATTCTGATTTCTCCACAGGAGCCACAGGTAACATTGACAGTGGGGAACAAGTTGATAGATTTTCTAATAAATACGGGTGATCTTAAGAGGCTTGTAAATATTAAACAAAGGGGAAACAAAGTCATCCTAGGAGAAACTTGCTTGTATCTTGCCTAGATACAAATGTCCTATCTGGTTTTCTCAAAAACCCTTATCTCTGCCATCTTTTTAAAATGCAAATTTTGAAAAAGAGGGTACAGTAATTTAGAACTTGACTTGTTTTCCATAAATATTAGTAGAAAGGGTTTAGCCATCTAGACAAGTGAGCTTGATTTGTTCCATCTGCCAGAAACCCAACTTTAATGCAACCTCTTTTGTAAACTGATGGGTTTTACATTGCTGTACCTGACTCAGGGCTGAACTTTTGAAATGAGAGCTATGATGTCTTTCTATTTGTTTGTGTGTTTGTATGTGTTTTTGTCTTTGGATAACATTGCTGAGGTTAATCTGTAAATGAGCCCTATTTAATTGGCTTAAAGAAAAGTAAGTGCTTACAAACCAAACAATTCTAAATACAAGAGAAATTAAGCTAAATGAGTTTCAGGTTCACGTGAACTGGGACATATTTAGTATGAAATTAATACCTGGTATTAATGTTTAAGTTTGTTGATCTAATTAATACAGACATGTCTTTAGAGCCATCAGCATTATGTATAGTACTTTCACTGCACCTAGATTTAATAAAAGTTAAATGAAATCTTGTTACATCTGTTGAAAATTTGTCAGCAAGAAAAATAACTTGATATGATGAAATTAAAGTAAATATAAATGAAATAAGATATTTTAGGTAAGCTATAAGAATAATTATGTATTAAAAATCATCTAGGGCTTCCCTGGTGGCGCAGTGGTTGGGAGTCCGCCTGCCGATGCAGGAGACACGGGTTCGTGCCCTGGTCCGGGAGGATCCCGCATGCCGCGGAGCAGCTAAGCCCGTGAGCCATGGCCGCTAGGCCTGCGCGTCCGGAGCCTGTGCTCCGCAACGGGAGAGGCCACAACAGTGAGAGGCCCGCATACCGCAAAAAAAAAAAAAAAAAAAAGAATATCTCTGGGGCTTCCCTGGTGGCGCAGTGGTTGAGAGTCCGCCTGCCGATGCAGGGGACACGGGTTCATGCCCCGGTCCGGGAAGATCCCACATGCCGTGGAGCGGGTGGGCCCGTGAGCCATGGCCGCCGAGCTTGCGCGTCCAGAGCCTGTGCTCCGCAACCGGAGAGGCCACGGCGGTGAGAGGCCCGCGTAACGCAAAAAAAAAAAAAAAAATCACTCTTACAGTGGGGACTTAGGACTATGCAAGTTCTATTTTAAAAACCATGAGAGAAACATATCTACAAGTAGGGACATTTTTGTTAAAACAGATCAGACCCTTGAAATATAAGATCTCATTAAGCTGTCTAAAATCAGGAATACAAAGATGCCCAATATCTCTGATTCTAAACAACATTGTATTTTAGGACATAGCTAATACAGTAAGGTAAGAAAAAGATATAAAAGACATAAAGATTAGAAAGGAGGAAGTTAAACTGTCATTTTTCACAGATGATATGATGAGATACACAGAAAATGCCAAAAGAATCTGAAAATTATTAGAATTGATTTAAAATATTTAGCAAGGTGGCTAGATACAAAAAAAAATCAATATAAAAAAATCTGTTTCATTTCTATAACCAACAATGAAAAGTTAAATAATACAATAGTTTAAAGAAAACTGATGCATCTAGTAATAAACCTAACAAAATATGTTCACAACCCAAAATTATAAAATCATATTTGCAGACAATAAAGATATCCTAAATAAATGCAGTATAGCACATTCGTGAACAGGAAGATTTAATGTCATAAAGAAGTTAGTTATCCCATATTAATACATATATTTGAAATAATTCCAATCAATATCCTATCAGGATATTCTAGGAGCTTGAAAACAAATAAATCTGTAGAGAAGCACAAAGGGCCAAAGATAGCCAAGAAACTCCTAAAGAAAAAGAACACAGTTGAGGGGGTGGCTGTGCTTAAAGTTGTATAATTAAGGCAATGTGGTATTGATAGTGAAACAGACCATTAGAACAGAAACAAATCCAATTCCCTGGCAGCCCAGCTGTTAGGACTCTGCACTTTCACTGCTAAGGGCCCAGGTTCAATCCCTGGTCAGGGAAATAAGATCCCGCAAGCCATGCGTGCGGGCAAAAAAAAACTGGCTAAGAACAGAAACAAATCCAGACCTAAAATAAACACATACACGTGAAATTCTGATATGAGAAAATTTATATTATTAATCAGTGAGGGAAAGACACTATTCAACAAATGGTGCTGGGACAATTGATTATCCAAATGCAAAAGAAGGAAATAAAGAAGGAAGGAGAAAGGAAGAAAAAAACTGGACACTCACATTTCTGGCACTACAGAGGACTAAATGTCACAGAAATTCCACCTGATATAGTGCAACTATAAATGCTGGATCATTACACACACACACACACACACACACACCCCTATTGGTCAGAAACTAAGGGAATTCCTCAGAAGCTAGAGATGACGTGAAGTTATGAATCCCAAGGCACAGGTGATAATTAGAGCCAGCATTTGCTAAGCCATTTCCTCATCTGGAACCAGGGTTTAAAGGGCCATGAACTGGGACAGAAGACAAAATCGGGGGTTGAGCAGAGAACGTTGAAATGGAAAACTATCCCCTACACACATAAAACCAGGGTAGTCAAAGAGTAACACCCCCAGAGAGCAAACTTAAGAGAACAAAAAATGTGCCCCACAGAGTGAAACAGGAAGGACAAAAGCCTATCTATCTCATCCTTGGTTCAAGGTGTAGTGGGGGGAAAATTCTCACATAATTCAGAACAATAAGTTTGTACTCACACAAGTTTGGGGACAGAATGTATAGCATGTGAGTGGCCAAAAAAAAATTCCAAGACAAAAATTTAATTTAAAGTGGTCCAAATTGGCATAGTTCTCCTAGAAACCTGGCCAAACGAAATGTAAACCCTCTCTGGGGAATATACTTTAATCCCAGGCATCAAATAATTCCTACAGCTAGAGTTCCAAGAACCATGAGGGTACAAAGCCATTAAACATACAAAGAGGGCTTCCCTGGTGGCGCAGTGGTTGAGAATCTGCCTGCCAATGCAGGAGACACGGGTTCGTGCCCTGGCCCAGGAAGATCCCACATGCTGCGGAGCGGCTGGGCCCGTGAGTCATGGCCGCTGAGCCTGCGTGTCTGGAGCCTGTGCTCCACAACGGGAGAGGCCACAACAGTGAGAGGCCCGCATACCGCAAAAAAAACCCCACACAAATAGACAAGCTGCCATAAACTATTCAAACCTGCAAAGATTACTGATTTGGGAATTTTCAGTTACCATATATAAAATGAATATGTTTAATTTTTTTTTAATGGACGAATTTTAAGGTATGTAAATAAAGGTTGTTTTTTGTTTTTTTTGCGGTACGCGGACCTCTCACTGTTGTGGCCTCTCCGGTTGCAAAGCACAGGCTCCGGACGCGCAGGCTCAGCAGCCATGGCTCACAGGCCCAGCCACTCTGCGGCATGTGGGATCTTCCCAGACCGGGGCATGAACCCGTGTCCTCTGCATCGGCAGGTGAACTCTCAACCACTGCGCCACCAGGGAAGCCCTTTAGTTTGTTTTTAAAAACATAAAGGGGGATTTAAAATATAGGGAAGGGGACTTCCCTGGTGGCACAGTAGTTAAGAATCCTCCTGTCAATGCAGGGCACACGAGTTCGATCCCTGGTCTGGGAAGATCCCACATGCCACAGAGCAACTAAGCCCATGCGCCACAACTACTGAGCCTGTGCTCTAGAACCTGCAAGCTAAAACTACTGAGGCTGTGTGCCACAACTACTGAAGCCTGTGCACCTAGAGCCCGTGCTCCACAACAAGGGAAGCCACTGCAATGAGAAGCCCGCACACCACGACAAAGAGTAGCCCCTGCTCACCACAACTAGAGAAAGCCTGCGCTCAGCAATGAAGTCCCAACACAGCCAAAAATTATTTAATTAATTTTTAAATTCAGAAAATCCAAGGGATTCCCTCCAGAATAATTGAAAAGAAATGCACATCTGGAATTATACTTGTGAAATTGTAGAAAAACAATAACAAAGATAAAATCTTAAAAGGAGCAAGAGGGAAAAGGCAGATTCCCTACAAAGTAACTGTTAGATTAATATCTTATTTCTCAAAAGCAACAATGAGAACCAGAGACAAAAAATATTATCTTCAACAGGATAAGAGAAAATAACTGTCTTCAAATATGAAGGTGATACAATAAAAAACTGCAACAAACACATAGAGGCTAAACAATATGCTACTAAACAACAAATGGATCACTGAAGAAATCAAAGAAGAAATTTAAAGATACCTAGAGACAAATGAAAACGAAAATACAACTATCCAAAACCTATGGGATACAGCAAAAGCAGTTCTAAGAGGGAAGTTTATAGTGTTACAGGCTTACCTCAGGAAACAAGAAAAATCTCAAATAAACGACCTTACCTTACAACTAAAGCAACTAGATAGAGAAGAACAAACAAAAGCCAAAGTTAGTAGAAGGAAATAAATCATAAAGATCAGAGCAGAAATAAATGAAATAGAGACTTAAAAAATAGAAAAGATCAATGAAACTAAAACCTGGTTCTTTGAAAAGATGAACAAAAATGACAGACCTTTGGCCAGATCATCAGGGAAAAAAAGGGAGAGGGCCCAAATCAATAAAATCAGAAATGAAGAAAGAGAAGTTACAACCAACACCACAGAAATACAAAGGACCATAATACACTACTATGAGCAACTATACACCAATAAAATGGACAACCTAGAAGAAACACACAAATTCTTAGAAAGGTACACTCTCCCAAGACTGAACCAGGAAGAAAGAGAAAATATGAACAGAACAATTACCACTACTGAAACTGAATCAGTAATTTTAAAACTCCCAAAAACAAAAGTCCAGGACCAGATGGCTTCACAGGCGAATCCTACTAAACATTTAGAGAAGAGTTAACACCTCTCCTTCTGAAACTAGTCCAAAAAAAATTACAGAGGAAGGAACACTTCCAAATTCATTCTATGAGGCCACCATCACCCTGATACCAAAACCAGACAAAGATATCATACACAAAAAAAGAAAATTACAGACCAATATCACTGATGAACATAGATGCAAAAACCATCAGCAAAATAATAGCAAACCAAATCCAACAATACATTAAAAGGATTATACACCATGATCAAGTGGGATTTATCCCAGGGATGAAAAGATTTTTCAGTACCCACAGATCAATCAATGTGATACTCCACATGAACAAACTGAAGAATAAAAACCATATAATCATCTCAATAGATGCAGAAAAAGCTTCTGACAAAACTCAACATCAATTTATGATTAAAATCTCTCCAGAAAATAGACACAGAGGGAACATACCTGAACATAATAAAGGTCATATATGACAAACTCACAGCTGACATCATACTCAATGATGAAAAACTGAAAGCATTCCCTCTAAGATCAGGAACAAGACAAGGATGCCCACTCTTACCACTTTCATTAAACATAGTTTTGGGTGTCCTAGCCACAGCAATCAGAGAAGAAAAAGAAATAAAAGGAATCCAAATTGGAAAATAAGTTAAACTGTCACTGTTTGCAGATGACATGATTCTATACATAGAAACTCCTCAAGATGTCACCAGAAAACTACTAGAGCTCATCAATGAATTCGGTAAAGTTGCAGCATACAAAATTAATATACAGAAATCTGTTGCATTTCTATACACTAACAACAAAATATCAAAAAGAGAAATTAAGGAAACAACCCCATTTACCATTGCTTCAAAAAGAATAAAATACCTAGGAATAAACATACCTAAGGAGATAAAAACCTGTACTCCAAAAAGTATAAGACACTGATGAAAGAAATCAAAGATGTCACAAACACATGAAGAGAAATACCATGTTCTTGGATTGGAAGAATCAATATTGTTAAAATGACCATACTACCCAAGTCAATCTACAGATTCAGTGCAATCCCTACCAAATTACCAATGGCATTTTTCACAGAACTGGAACAAAAATTTTTTTAATTTGTATGGAAACACAAAAGATGCTGAATAACCAAAACAATCTTGAGAAAAAAGAATGGAACTGGAGGAATCATACTCCCTGACTTCAGACTATACTGCATACATACAGTAATCAAAACAGTATGGCACTGGCACAAAAACAGAAATATAGATAAATGGAAAAGGATAGAAAGCCCAGAAATAAACCCACACACTTACGGTCAATTAATCTATGACAAAGGAGGCAAGAATATACAAAGGAGAAAAGACAGTCTCTTCAATACATGGTGCTGGAAACCTGGATAGCTACATGTAAAAGAATGAAATTAGAACATTCTCTAACACCATATACAAAATAAACTCAAAATGGATTAAAGACGTAAATGTAGGGAGTTCCCTGGTGGCTTAGTGGTTAGGATTCCGGGCTTTCATTGCCGTGGACCTGGGTTCGATGATCCATGGTTGAGGAACTGAGACCCTGCAAGTGGTGTGGCAAAACAAAAACAAAACAAAACAAAACCCTAGGTGTAAGACTGGATACTATAAAACTCCTAGAGGGAAACATAGGCAGAACACTCTTTCACATAAATTGAAGCAATATTTTTTTGGATATGTCTCCTAGTAACTGGTAATGGAAACAAAAGCAAAAGTAAACAAATGGGACCTAATTAAACTTAAAAGTTTTTGCACAGCAAAGGAAACCATAAACAAAACTAAAAGACAACCTACAGAATGGGAGACAATATTTGCAAACAATGGATTAATACCCAAAATATACAAACAGCTTATATAGCTCAATATCAAAAAAACCAAACAACCCAATCAAAAAATGGGCAGAACACCTAAGTAGACATTTCTCCAAAGAAGACATAGCCAACAGACATATGAAAAGATACACAATATCACTAATTATTAGAGAAATGCAAATCAAGACTACAATGAGGTATCACCTCACACCAGTCAGAATGGCCATCATCAAAAAGTCTACAAATAATTTGGCTTCCCTGGTGGCGCAGTGGTTAAGAATCCACCTGCCAGTGCAGGCGACATGGGTTCAAGCCCTGGAAGATCCCACATGCCACGGAACAACTAAGCCTGTGCGCCACAACTACTGAGCCTGCGTGCCTAGAGCCCGTGCTCTGCAACAAGAGAAGCCACCACCATGAGAAGCCCGCGCACTGCAACAAAGAGTAGTCCCCACTCCCTGCAACTAGAGAAAGCCCACGCACAGCAATGAAGACCCAAAGCAGCCAAAAATTAAAAAATAAAAGTCTACAAATGATAAATGCTGGGGGGAAGTCCCTGGCAGTCCAGTGGTTAGGACTCCACACTTCCATTGCAGCGGGCATGGGTTCGATCCCTGGCTGGGGAACTAAGATTCCACAAGCCACACGGCATGCCAAAATAATTAAAAAATAAATGCTGGGGAAGGTGTGGAGAAAAGGGAACCCCCCTACACTGTTGGTGGGAATAAAAACTGGTGTAGCCACTATGGAGAACAGTATGGAGGTTTCTTAAAGAACTGAAAACAGAGTTACCATATGATCCAGCAGTCCCACTCCTGGGCATATATCTGGAAAAGACGAAAACTCTAATTTGAAAAGATACACACACCCCAATGTTCACTGCAGCACTATTTGCAATAGCCAAGACATGGAAGCAACCTAAGTGTCCATTGACAGATTAACAGATAAAGAAAATGTGGTATATATATACCACAGAATATTACTCAGCCATAAGAAGGATGAAATAATGCCATTCACAACAACATGGATGGATCTAGAGATTATCATACTAAGTGAAGTAAGTCAGACAGAGGAAGACAAATATCATATGATATCACTTATATGTGGAATCTAAAACAAAAAGATACAAATGAACTTATTTACAGAACAGAAACAGACTCACAGACTTCAAAAACAAATTTATGGTTACCAAAGGGGAAAGGTTGGGGGGAGGGATAAATTAGGAGTTTGGGATTAATGTATACACACTACTGTATATAAAATATATAATCAACCAAGACCTACTGTATAGCACAGGGAACTCTACTTAATATTCTGTAATAAACGTTATGGGAAAAGAATCTGAAAAAGAATGGATATATGTATATGTATAGCTGAATCACTTTGTTGTACACCTGAAACTAACACAACATTGTAAATCAACTTTACTCCAATATAAAATAAAAATTTTTTTAATTAAATAGATAAACAATAAGGACCTACTGTATAGCACAGGGAACTATATTCAACATCTTATAATAACCTATAATGGTAAAGAATTTTTAAAATTATATATATATATATATGTAACTGAATCACTTTGCTTTACACCTGAAACATTTTAAATCAACTGTACTTCTATTGAAGTTTAAAAACAAGGAAGGTACAATAAAGACATTTCAAATAACACCGAAGAAGTTTGCTATCACTAAATCCTGTATTAGTAGTCTACTGCTGCATAACAAATTATTACAAACTCATTGGCTTAAAAGAAAACATGTATTATCTCACAGTTTCTATGGGTAAGGAATCTGGGTACAGGTTAGCTGGGTCCCTTGCTCAGGATCTCACCAGGCCGAAATTAAGGTGTCATCCAGGGCTGCAATCTCATCTGGGCTCCAGGTCCTCTTCTAAGCTCACTGGTTATTGGCAAAATTCAGCTCCTTGCAACCGTAGAACCGAAGCCGTAACTACTAGAGTCCATGTGGCCTTCTCCACAATGTGGCAGTTTGCTTCTTCATGATCAACAGGAGAATCTCTCTGACTTCTAAGAAGGCCTGAACCCTTTTAAAGGGCACACCTGATTAGGCCAGATCCACCCAAAATAACCTCCCCTTTGATTATCTCAAAGCCAATTGGTTACTTGAGTCTTTAACTCGCCAACCTATTTAAAATTTCAAACTGGGCCCATCATCATGGCACTCCTTCTTTCCTTTCTTGCTTCACTTGTGTCCATAGCACTCATATGAGTGCTATGTAATTTTACCATATATTTTTGTTTATTATCTCTCTTACTCCACTAGGATATACACTTCTTGAATTCATGGATGTTTATCTATTTCACTCATTACTGTAGAACAATGCCTGGATCCGTTGACACTCCATTAATTTATTCATTTAATAAATTAAATTCATTAAATTTAAGATCATTTAATGAATAAATTAATGAATGACACAGACTGTGGAAAGCTTTGAGGAACTCAGATGTAGAAAGATGTAATTTAAAGATGTGAAGAAAAGTATGGTAGACGAATAAATATTGTTCAGTCACATGCACACAAAGCCAAATGGTTATAGACTTTAATTACATCAGCAAATCCCATTAACCCAATATATAACATAATCACAGAAGTAAAATTCTATCATGTTCATGAGATCTGCTCACACCCAGGGGGAGGAGATTATAGAGAATGTGTTCACAAGTGGGTAGGGATCTTGGGAGCCAACTTAGAATTCTGTCTACCACAAATCCTCATGAAAGGAACTTCTAAAGGATGTACTTCAGGGTAGAAGGAAAATAATCCCAGGTGGAAGATCTGAGACACAAGAAAGAGTGAGCAAAGAAAATACTAAACATATGGGTAAATCCATACAAATATCAACCATTTAAAATAACAAAATATCTGATTTGTGAAATTAATGAAATAACAATATAATTAAAATATTGGGTTACAAAAGCATATGAATTCAAAGAGAATGATTAATGTTAAAGAACTCTAAGCTCTATGTATTGTTTGAAAGAAGAATAAAGATATTGATTAAAGCTGTTAAATAAATATGCAGGGACTTCCCTGGTGGTCCAGTGGTTAAGACCCCAGGCTCCCACATGTGGCACGGCCAATAAAATAAATAAATATGCAGGGTTTTTTTTTTTTTTTTTCGGTACGCGGGCCTCTCACTGCTGTGGCCCCTCCTGTTGCGGAGCACAGGCTCCGGACGCGCAGGCTCAGCCACCATGGCTCACGGGCCCAGCCGCTCCGCGGCATGTGGGATCTTCGCGGACCGGGGCACGAACCCGTGTCCCCTGCATCGACAAGTGGACTCTCAACCACTGCGCCACCAGGGAAGCCCAATATGCAGGTAAAGGGACTTCCTGGTAGTCCGTCCAGTGGTTAAGAATCCACTTTCCAATGCAGGAGACACAGGTTCGATCCCTAGTTGGGGAACTAAGACCCCACATGCAACGAGGCAGCTAAGCCCGCACGCTGCAACCACAGAGTCTGTGCTCTACAACTAGAGAAGCCCGTGTGCTGCAACAAAAACCCAGAACAGCCACACACACACAAAAAAAAAATGCAGGTTAAAATTTTTAGACTAACCACTAAAGAACAGAAGTAGATTGTATATTAGAGAGGGAGTTTAAAGATGGAAAAATCGGGACTTCCCTGTGTCCAGTGGTTAAGACTCCATGCTTCCACTGTAGGGGTTGCAGGTTTGATTCCTGGTTGAGAAGTAAGATCCTGTGCACAGTGCAGCCAAACAAAAAGGAAAAATCATCCCACTGCACTCTAAGATGCTCCCAACCAACCTTCTCTCCTTTATTCAGGGTCAGACTTGTATCACAGTCTGGTGGATCTCCCTGCTTCTTCCCCACTTTCTCTCACAGCCATTTGCCCTAGCAAGTTTCTTGTACCTTTAATCCTCAATTAATTGGCATCTGTTCCTCGTTCCTCCCAATTTATTTTAAAAAATGAATCTATCCATGACAGAAAAACCAGACAATGGCAATATAAGTAAGGAAAAGTACAGTACAGGCCAATCTCATTTATGAATAAACAGTTCCAAGCAAAAACATGAGTATACTAAATTTAGCCATGTATACAAAATTAATACTCTGACAAAGTTGGTTTAAGTGCAAGTTTGGTTTAATACTAGAAAATTAGTTAAGGTCTAGGAAAAGAAATACAATTTATAATAGTTGAAAGAGAAGAAATAAATGTTATTATTCCCAGATGGTTTGATTTTCTATGTGGAAAAACCAAAAGTCTACAGATAACTTGTCAGAATTAGATAACTTAATAAAGTTGCTTGATGTATGATTAATATACAAATCTTAAGATACCATTTGCAATAACATAAAAAGTAAGGTATCTGGAATTAAATATAATAAAACTTGTGCAAGGTCTTTATGGGTAAAATTATTCAAAATTTTATAAAGGTATTAAGATTTAAATAGACAAAAGTACACTTTGCTCATGTTTAGAACTCATTATCGTAAAAACTTCAATCCTCCCAAGTAGATGTAGTGCAATCCCAACAAGGTTTGTGTATGTGAAATTTGAAAAGCTGATTCCAAACTTTATGTAGATTTAAAAGAAGCAATTCACTCTCAGAATTCACTGGACTTATTGCATGACTCAGCACCCAGGAGCAGCTGGTCGATAGAAAGGTGGAATGGTTACCTGTAGGCTCAATTACAGTACCAGCTGGGAGACAACACCCTATGAAGTTGGGATGCTGTCCTACAGGATGTGGCATATGCCTTAATCCAGAGGACACTATGTGGTACCGTCTCCCCCAAGGCCAGGAACCAAGAGGTACAGGTAGAAGTTTCTCCTCTTACTGGTACATCTAATACCCACCGAAAGGAGTCTTACTCCCCATCACCACAACATGGGACTCGGTAGGTTTGGAGATCCTAGGGCCCAAGACATGAATACTTCTATCAAAGTACTAGCAGAAAAGTAGAAGCTGAAACTGTCCCCTGGCTGATCCGAGCTCTCACGCCTCTGAACCAACAGGAAGAGGAAGTGGTCACTATACTGGACAAAGAGATTGATCCTTGGAGCCAGCAAACAGAAGGCATAATCAGAGTAAGGGCTGGGAGTCAAGGAGAGGGTGGCTAGTTAGGGCAGGGGTCACAGAAGATCAATCCACCTTGTCTAGGTTTGTTAGTCGGACTGAGGTATTCCAGAGGCTTTGGGCCACGTGACAATCCTGAGCAGCTTCAGGGGGAAGAGTTATCACACAGGAACTGTTAAAATGTTTTCCAGAAATGCCATCCAGCTCCTTTGCCAAGCACAGGTAGAGGACTGGGATTGCACCTTGTTTGCTATCCTGTAGAGACACAGGGGAAGAAGAGGAGTAAAGGACACTCAGCAAAAGAGCCCTGCCCCACCCTCCACTACCCACCTTAAAGAAGAAGCTGAGGAGCCAGAAGAGGAAGTGATATGGCCAAGAGAAATGCCTCATGATCTTCGTGTATACAACACCTGGGTCCACAGAGTTCACAGTCACACCTGAGAGGGAGAGAGACGTGTAGTACAAAGTGAAGTGAGAGTGCTTCCCTGGTGGCGCAGTGGTTGAGAGTCCTCCTGCCGATGCAGGGGACACGGGTTCGTGCCCCGGTCCGGGAGGATCCCACATGCCGCGGAGCGGCTGCGCCCATGAGCCATGGCTGCTGAGCCTGCGTGTCCGGAGCCTGTGCTCCGCAACGGGAGAGGCCATAACAGTGAGAGGCCCGCGTACCACCAAAAAAAAAAAAAAAAAAATGAAGTGAGAGGAGGATGGTGGGAAGAAAGGGTTAAGTGTGGTTCTGCAATGTGCAATGAGGGGAGGATCCTCTCAGATCTGTCGGGTAGAGGTGACAAGAGACCTGGGGGTGGTGCCAGGGAAGTCAGTGTTTAGTAACTTACATGAACGGTGATATCTGAGCCAGTAAGGAGACATAAGTATTTGAAAGTGTTGGGTGATCTTGAGGAGGAACATGATGGATGCTGTTGGAGGAGAGGGAAGTTGTAGGTGATGAGAGAGTTGGAAAAGGACGAAAAGGAGATATGAAGATGGGGTTGAGAGAAACATAGGGTGCACAGATGATAAATGGAGGATATTAACAGCTGGCTTGGAGGATATTGGGAGTATTATATGGCCAGAATATATTGGAATGAGATGGGAAGTGTTGGGAGGTAGTGTTGGGAGTGGAGGAGTAGGGGATGTCAGAGGCCGTTACCTGTCCCTTGCAGTCTCTGGGCAAGCTTCCCAGTGAATGAGGCCAAAAGAAGTTTGCTGCAGTCATAGTTCTGGTTGAAGGTCAAAGGTCTACCAGCCCCTATCAGATGTTCTTCATCAATGTACCCATGTGCTTGCCGGAAGGAAGACACATTCACTACCCGGGCTGACCCTGCCCGCTGAAGGGCCCCTGGGTAGAGAGAGGACCACACACCTTCAATGCAAAGTCCTAGAGTAAATTCCCATGCCCACTCCCCCAACCTGCTTCTCCATGAGACTCCAGGAGGACAGGGACCATCCCAGGCTTTCAGGAGAGTGTCAGGGGGTCACCATGCAGGCGCCCAGGAGAGGCACAGAATAACGTGAACTGAGACTTCATTTTTATTAGCTGCTTTCCTAATGCTCTTCCCCTTGTTTTATTTTAGTGGGGGTTTTTTTTTTGCCTAAAGTAAAAGTGGAGTTTTGCCTTTTCTTTCACTTTCCAGCTGGAGCTAATTTAATTAATCCTTGTTTATATTTTTATCTTGCTGATGGCTAAGAAGGGGAAGGAGAGGCTGGAAATGCGTGAAAACTGTCTTTCACACACTCATACATTCATTCTTTTAATTATTCATTCCGCAGATATTCACTAGGCCCCTGTATTATGGCAGACACCACGCTAGGTGCTAAGGACATATGGGTGCTAGGTTTAGGGGAAAAGAAATGTGTGCAGAAATACTTGGGAAGGTGTGTGTGGTTTTTTTTTTTTTTTAATTTTAACTGTCTTCCAAAAGAGTGAAAGTAAAATTACTATCAATAGAACAGGTAAAGTAAATCTTAAAAAAAAAAAAAAAAAGAGTTCCTAACTCTACAAAAAAAAGTCTGGATTATATAAAGTATCAAAAGTTGTAGGACTTCCCTTGTGGCACAGTGGTTAAGAATCGGCCTGCCAATGCAGGGGATACGGGTTTGAGCCCTGGTCCAGGAAGATCCCACATGCTGCAGAGCAACTAAGCCCATGCACCACAACTACTGAGCCTACGCTCTAGAGCCCGTGAGCCACAACTACTGAGCCTGTGTTCCACAACTACTGAAGCCCGCGCACCTAGAGCCAGTGCTCCGCAACTAAGAGAAGCCACCACACTGAGAAGACCATGCATTGCAATGAAGACCATGCATTCACCTCTCACCACAACTAGAGAAAGCCTGTGAGTAGCAATGAAGACCCAATGCAGCCAAAATAAATAAATAAATAAAATTATTGGAAAAATAAATTGTAGTTGTCACATATGAGTTTACTTATTGTTTCAAAATGCTAAAACTATTTTGAGCACTCCATTTAAATGAAGAATCACAAATGAAAACTAGAGCAGGAGGTATTTAGCCAAAATTTGTTGGAGAGAAGATTATTCTTAAAGAGGACAGTGAACTCCAAACTTGCAGACATAGTGACATGAAGACCAAAGGGGCTCTCAACCTAGTTGGAGACTGATCTTCATGCAGCAACATCAGTACAGGAACAGAGATGTGTACAGGGACTAAGGGAGTAGTGTAAATGGGGACGGCTGGGGGAGGCAGAGGTGTCACGGCAGGATCCACAGCACGAGTGACATCTGTGCTGAGTGTTGGCAGCTGAATTAAGTTAGACAGGCTAAAGAAATGGGAAAGGATATTCCAGATAGAGGGAAATACATGGGCAAAAGCACAGCCAGAATTAAAAAACAGAGTGTGGCCCAAGAGATACAGATTGTCTGGCTGGAGACAAGGGTGTGGGTTTGGGAAAGGCAAAGGTGAGACTCTCAGCCTGCAGAGGGTCGTTTAAGTGGAGAGAAACAGCTTAGTTCATTATATAAAGTACAGAGTTCCTTCAAAGGATTTGAAGCAAGAAAGTGATACGATGAAAGGTGATTTCTTAGAAGTGGCAGGGGCTTCCCTGGTGGTCCAGTGGTTGAGAGTCCGCCTGCCGATGCAGGGGACACGGGTTCGTGCCCTGGTCCGGGAAGATCCCACATGCCGCGGAGCTGCTGGGCCCGTGAGCCATGGCTGCTGAGCCTGCGCGTCCGGAGCCTGTGCTCCGCAACGGGAGAGGCCACAACAGTGAGAGGCCCGCATACCGCAGAATAGATTAGAGTAGGGAAGATGGGAGAGAAGGCAGTTTAAGAAACTATTACTAAGCAAGGTACAGACAGGGTATTGTAGCATGTTTTAAGTTTTGGAAAGGGGGGAAAATATTTTTACTTACAAATGCATAGGGTTTGGCCTTGCTCTTTGTTCACTTTCCAGTTGGGGCTAATTTAATCACCCACTAAAGGGTACATGAGACCTGGCAATAGTAGTTGCCTCCCAGGAGGGGAATGGGTAGCTGATTTTCCAAGAGAGGAGGAGACTTTTTCTTTCTGTCTGTCTTTTTTTACTGCATACCCTTTTGTACTTTGGACATGTATTACCTGACCAAAAAATTAATTTTCTTTTAAAGAGGCTATTAGACTTTCCAAAGAAAATGTTAGGGAGAATGTTCCTGTCACCCGATCCCTCCCCTCCCTAGGAAGAATACAAACCTCCTTAATTCTAGTAGCCTAATACCACCCTCAAGAAGCTTTTGTTGAGATGACTGACTCTACTAATCTGGCTAGAACTCAGAGCTGGGGGAAAGAGAGGTGGGATGTAGATCTTACATCCTCTTGCTGGTTGTATTTGGGGCTGACTGATTCCATTACCAGCCTCCTCATCCTGACTGTTGCCAGATGGGTTCCCTGCTGTGTACAGCAAAAATATACTGGGTCATTGCTCAGCAAGCATCTGGGTGTCAAGGGAAAGGAGATGACCATGGGAGACAGTAAGCACAAAAATGCCAGGGGAATGGGAAGTGGGGGTGGCACAGAAGGTAAGCACCCATCCTTCCTTACCTTGGAGCAGATTTGTGAGCAGAAAGGGCCCAGTGTAGTTGGTGGCAAAGGTGAGATCAAGGCCCTCTGGGGTAAGTGTAGTGGGGAATCCTGGGAGGAGATGAAAACATAGGTGGTGGGTGATGGAGTGAGGACCCTGAGAGAGACAAAGTCTGGGGAGGACATATTGGGTTCAGTAGAAATGCCACAGGAGCATGGATGTGTTGAGATGGGGGCAATGAAGTTTGAGCCTATAACTTAAGGTAGGCTTTTTAGGATAGTGTCTGAATTATAGTGTTTCCATGGTATGTACAGGTTAGGCTTGGAGGATGCCTGTTTTGGGGTCCCTGAGCTAGAAAGGAGGTTCCTGAAATGTGCTTAGGGGAAGCAATCAAGGCACATACCACAGACTGCAGCATTGTTTACCAGTAGATGTATCTCAGGATACTCCTGCAGAAGACACTGAGCAAAGCTTCGGATGGAGTTCATACAGCTCAGGTCACCAAGCAGGAGGCTGTTGCTCTTTGACGCTGCTTGTATCTCGGCCAGGGCTCGCTGTCCACGCACCCGGCTACGGCAGGCCAGGATCACACGTGCCCCGCGGCGGGCCAGCTCCTGGGACACAGCCTTCCCGATGCCTGTGGGAGGGCAGCTTCAGAGTATGCTAGTCTGGGGAGTGACTAAAGGGCAATGTGGGGGGAGGGGGTGCGGGGGGAGACAAGTGTTCTGACAGTGGGTGCTGGTCCTCCTCCCTGCCCTCCCTGTTGGGGCTGTTGGAGGCTGAGGCCCTTAGTGAAGTGACAGTGCAGAAGGAGCACTCACCACTGTTGGCCCCAGTTACCACTGCTATCTTCCCAGTCAAATCCGTGGAGCAGCACTGGAGGTCCCAAAGATACAGCTTATGCCAGACCTGCACACTTAGTGTAAGCAGGAGGACCAGAATGAGGAGGACAGAGCCAGGACCCCAGACTGGGGTGCTGAGTAGAGACCACAGTGACATAGCAGAGAAGTCTGGTCTGCCACTGGAAGTGCTGCCCATGGGAGGGTGGGGAGGGACTAGTCAAAGCTGAGTAGGACTAGGCAAGAGGTTGGTGTGGAGCATAAGGCACAAAATTTAAGGAGGCACTCACTCGTGGATGTGCTTGAGCATCCCGTTTGAAACTGAGAGTGAATTCCTCCTTAAATTGTTTTCCCTAGCTATCTGATTGCCTCACTCCATTGCTGGTCCAAGTCAAAGATCAAGAGAGTCCAGGTTTCCCTAAACCCTGCATAGGCTCAAATGTGTCTCCAAGTGAAACTTGGATTTGTACTCTAAGATTAATTGACAGAGCTCCAGAGACTGGAAATTAAATTCCTCATGTCTCGAATCACTCTGTGCTTAAGTGGGGCCATCCCCTTCTTCCCCTACTGGAAGGAGACTCTTATAAGTTCTCCAAACTGAGGCAGACCCCACTTGGAACCCTTATGTCTGCTCCTTTGTGGGTATGGGGATGGTTCTCCAGAATGCCTCTGCTGCAGAGCCACCTTGGCCCTATAAAGCAGGGTCTCCTAAGGGTGTAATGGAACTATTCCCTGGAGCCAGTGTTCTACATTCTTCTAGACCACTCCAGTTCATGAGAGCACACACTTGGAAGAAACTGACAGGCATCAGGCCAATACTTAAGGCAACTCAGATGTTTATTTCTGGCAAGCAGACAGAAGGAAGGTAGGTTTCACACTGCCTGAGGTTCAGGGCTCAAAATGGGGCAGGTGCTTGGAGGGGAGTGACCACATTTTGGGGGTTAACTTCTTCATTAGCTGTGCCACGGTCACCCACGCCCGGGCTGCTACGGCTGGAACCCCCCGGAGGAGCTGAGCCTGGTCGGGCCGCCCGCAGAGGGGCCGGACACCGACACGACCGAGGGGATGCGGGGCACCTTCTCCTCCTGGAGCTCCGGCCGGTGCGGCTGCGGCGCCGAAGAGTAGAGGTCCTCAAACGAGAACTGAGAGCTGAGGGGCTGTGCCCTCTCGACAGAGGCCTGAGGGCTGGCTACCAAGGACAGCTCCAGAGAAGGGTGGGGACTGCCGGCGGGCGCCATCTCTCCCGACAGTTGGATGCTCCCGTTCAAGGATCCGACTGCAAACAGGTGGCCCCTCGCCTGGTCGTCCAGTTTCTCGAAAGGACCCCTGGGCCCTGTCTCCTGAAACAGAACCAGGGTGGGTAGGGGGCCCGGTGTGACTCTCAGTTCAGGAGGACGCTCCCAAGATTCCATCCGCTCCTGAGAGCCTATATCCATCCACGAACCTCCTAAAGGGATCTGGTCCACGTTCTCTTGGTCCTGGGGAAATGCACCAGGGGGGAGGTGAGGGGTGAGTGGTGAGACGTCAGAAAGGGTAGAGAGGAGGGTGGAGCAGTCCAGTGAGGCCCTGAGGAGATCGAAGACGCGGCAGGGGCGGCGGTGACAGCTGAGAGGTAGGTGGGGCTGAGCTTACTTCGCCTTGGAAGTTCTCCTTCAGCCCCACCGAGGTCAGCGCGTGCAGCACGGGCACGGATCCCTGAGCCCAGGCGTCTATCGTGCAAGGCAAGGGTTCCTCGTCCTCGCCCCATGTGGGGTCCTCTGCCACTGCAGATTCTCCCTCGTCCCTGGCCAGGAAGCGCCACTCGGTGATCTGCAGCATGGCTTCCCGTGCCTCACTGATGATGAATGGAATGCACTGCAGAGGCGATAAGGGGTCTCAGCCCAGTAGGGAGGGGTCAGGGAGAGGGGAGATGGGTCTGGAGAACAAGGATGCAGGTCCCCACCTGCTGGGTCAGGTAGACTTTAAAGGCAGAGTCCATGACTCGGGCCAGCAGATCAGCCAAGATGTCCCCCACCACTTCCTCGCCCTCTTCGAGAGCCGTGAGCTCCATCCACTCGGCCTCAGTGAGCCGCCCAGGCACTATGTCCACCTGCAGCACCGGAACCGTAGGCGGGCGCGCCTTTTCCGCCTTGGATCGGGTCACCCCGCGGTCTCGGACCTGCCTCTGTGGGAAAGGAACGGGGCAATCAGGGCGGGAAACTGAGGAGTGGAGAAGCAGTTATGGGCTAGGAGGAAGCTTCCTCAAGTTGTCTAGTAGGAAAGAAAGCCTTTAGAGAGGGATAATTTACTAAGAGACTACTATGTGACAGATGCTTTTCAGGTGTGTGACCTAGCTAATTTAATTTTCGTAACAGCTCACTAAGCCCATTTTACAGACAAAGAAACTGAAACCTGACAGCAGTTTACCTCCACTTGCTTGGGATTGCACAGTGAACCCAGGCTATATATAGCTCTAACTGCACAGTCCTTGCTATTTGCACTCGTTCAAAGTGTTCAAAACTCTTGCGAGTTCAAGAACTTGAGAAAGAAAAGTCAACAAGACTTCCCTGGTGGTACAGTGGTTAAGAATCCACCTGCCAATACAGGGGACATGGGTTCCATCTCTGGTCTGGGAATATCCCACATGCTGAGGAGCAACTAATCCCACGAGCCACAACTAGAGCCCACGCGCTGCAACTATTGAGCCCATGTGCTGCAACTATTGAGGCCCATACGCCTAGAGCCCATGCTCTGCAACAAGAGAAGCCACCGCAATGAGAAGCCTATGCACCACAACGAAGAGTAGCCCCTGCTCGCTGCAACTGGAGAAAAGCCCGCACACAGCAGTGAAGACCCAACACAGCCAAAAATAAATAAAATTAATTTTAAAATGTAGGGAAAAATAGTTTAAATTGTCATATAATCTCTGGGTGAGAAACAGCTGCCTAGGCATAAAAGTAATGTAAGAAATAATACAGAAATGGGTAGATAAGTATATATATTTATTTATATATATAGGTCAAATTTTCCTCTGCTTATTTTAAAAAACATTCCTAATTAGAAGGTGATAATAGTAGTTTTCATTTACTGGCACTTAAAGTATATCAGTCACATACATGGATTCAATTCCTACATTTTTTAGACTACATACTATTTTTAACCACATTTTACAGAATTTGCCCAGGACAACAGAGCAAGGAAGTAGTGGAGTCATATTTCACATGTCAGTCTGTCTGACTCCAGAGTTTGACTTTATCCTGCTTCCTAAACAAAAAGTATGAGCAACAAATTTTTAAAAAGGATAAATTTCCCCAAATACATTAAAAATGCATAAAATTTTCTAAAAATCATAAGACCTCCAAGGATAATAAGCAAAGGACATAATATTTCACAAAAGTGGAACTGTTGATGACTATTAAACTTTTGAAAAGCTGTCCAACCTTCAAAAGTACCAATTCCAGTTTTATGAATACACACAAAGGCATATTCTGAAATGAAAATAAAAATATATTCTCTAAAATAGTCCCTGTGATGTCATTTATAATTGCAGAATATTGAAAATATACGTCTAACAAAAAGAGAATAGGTGGCTAATTGTGTGTTACCTATATGATGGATATTATGCAATGATTAAAGGCAGTCTTTAGGAAGAATTTACAATAGCATAGGAAAATACTTATGATGTAATGTTAACTGAAAGAAACAGGATACAAAATTACATATCAAGTATGATCTCAGATATGTAAACCAATGTGTTGAAGAAAAGGAAAGCACAAAAATTGTTAACAGTGGATATGTTTCTTTCCTACACTCTTCTCCATTTTGTAAGTTCTCTATAGTGACTTTGTATCCTTTTATAATCAAGAAAAATCCACTGAAAAAGAAAAATCTAGTCCCCCCCCAAATCCATATTAAGGACATAGGAATTTAGTAGCAGATTCTTGGGAGCTTTCTTATTTTCCCACAAAAGTCTCCCTGAACCTGGTTCCTTCTAAAATTCACCTCCCAACGTAATCTTCCCAAACCTTTGCCTCCCCATCCCCACCCTTATTGCCCCATACATGGTGTTCCCCAAAATTCATTCTCCCCCAACTCTGGTGTTTCCTAAACCTCGCGCTGAACTCAAAATCCCTTAAGCCTCATTTCCTCTCTGCTAGAGAGAACAGTCCTGTTGGCAAGCCCAGGGAATGGCCCACGGCCCAGTCCAGGCTTGGCCAGAGCAGAGCAGGTAGGGCTGGGAGAGGAGAGTTTGTTTCTTATACTTCCCTGCCCAGCGTCTCATGTGACACCCGTGATAATGGCTGTACCTATAAGTGGCCGGAGCAGAGGGGCCAGAGATTGTTGCACGAATTCTCTTCAAGTCTGTTTATTTTAAAGTATCTTACCTTTTAAACAATTGACTTTCAAGTGCAGCCTCAGAATTGTTGTTTAATCCATTTCTTCCTCCTGAAATTCTCGAAATGTATCATATCTAGCAACACCTCTCCCCAATGCCTGACTAATTCTGGTTTATCCATTTAAATGGGTACCTCAGTATAAGAAACATTATTATACATGCATTAACTGTTTCCAAAGTCACTTCTTGTTCTTGAGCTCTACACCGCCCATTTAACCCCTTTCCCTCAGGTTCCAAGTGTGACAATGCTTGTGAGTGGGCGTGGTGCAGGTGTAGATTTTCTGCCCTAATGCACCGACATGGCTTCCTTGGTCATCTTGAACGCCCGCATGGAGGGCGGGCGCCGGGTGGCACAGAGCTGGCCCACGGTTCCTGACACCGATCTTAACGGTCTATCCCCGCTCTGGGGCACCCTCAGCTGAGCTAAAGCTCACCGGGCCTTCGTGCGCCATCGCCGCAGCTGTAGCTCCAGCCCCGGAAATCCAGCTGCTTTCCTGTCCCGCCGCTGCTGCTGCCGCCGCCTATTGGTCGCCTCGGCAGCCACGCCGCAGGCGGGCTCGCCCCGCCTACAGTTGACCTGGCAGCAGCGCTGCGCGCTGCACGTTTGGGTTGCTCGCCCCAGGCAACGGCCGTGCGTACGTGCGTCGTCTCCATGGTGGCGGCGGATTCGGAGGGACGGAACGCTTCTCGTGTCCGGCAAGCTGCTGGTGTGAACTCTGACCTGGTCCGGGGGCTTCGGGGAGCCAGGCCGAGGGAGGAAGGGCCTGGGGGCTACCCTGCTTCATCCCGCCTTGGCTCGGGTTCTTGGGGCCATTGAGCCCTGGGCCACCGCAATTCCTCCTCTGGGAACCCCTGTCGCGTCATGACTCAGCCCTAGGGTTCCTCTCGTCTGCTCCACAATACCCTTCCCACGCCATGTGATCCCCCATCACCATCCTCGAGGCCCTCGTTCACATCATTACCCAATCTCAGGGGTCTCTCCCAGTGCCTCGTGACAGCCCCCACTTCCACCTCCCAGCCCCCACAGGAATCTCCGCTGTCGGCTGTCTTCCGCGCGCCTGTGATTCGGACGTCTCTCCCCAAGGATGTTCCGCCGGGAGCGCTCCATCCCCCTTCGAGGCTCAGCCGCCGCCCTGTGCAACAACCTCAGTGTGCTGCAGCTGCCCGTGGGCAACCTCACACATTTTGGAGTAGTCCATGGACCCAGCGCCCAGCTTCTCAGCGCTGCTCCTGAGGCTGTGCCCTTGGCCCAGCGCCAACTCCAAGCTAAGGAGGGCGCTGGAGTGAGCCCCCCACTTATCACCCAGGTGAGGCGTGGTGTTAGGAGTGGTGTTGCTGAACCCAACCCTAAACCAGTCCTTCCTCTCCAAACCTCAAGGAATAAGGCCTTCCCTAACCATCTGAATTTCCACATTTTTGAGTCGTCATTCCCCTGCCCTGACCACTTCTTCCTACTCTGATTCACCTCCCTCTAGGTCCACTGGTGTGTCCTCCCTTTCCGAGTATTGCTGGTACTCACCTCACATCGAGGAATACAAGTAAGAAGAGGACCTTCCTGCCCTCCCCCACTAGGGTCTTCTCAACTTCTCTCCAAGGCCCCTAGACCTCACCCCATTTATCTCTAAACATTTCCAAGCTGTTCAAATGCTTAGCCCTCTCTTCCTTATTTCTCATCTTCATTCCTTCTTTGTTTTCCAGTTCTCAAGTGCTATCTCCAATCTCTGCCCTTTTATCAGTTGTATGACCTTGGGCAATTTAGTTAACTTCTCAGAGCCCCAGTGTCCTCCTCTGTTAAATGGAGATAAAAGTAGTGCCTACCTCCCAGGGTGGTTTTGAGGATTAGATGGGCTAAGGCTAACATGAGTATGTGGAGTAGTCAGCACAGAGCTCAGCAAAGGTCAGCTGGGTCATGACCCCATCCTTGCCTTGGTCTTCCAGATGTATGAGTCTGATGGCTCCGTCATGGTCTATTGGCATGCACTGGATGCTGGAGATGCCTCTCTAGGTACCTGCAGGACTGAGTGGGTTGGGGGTAGGGAGTGTTTGCTGGGGCTAGGGGAGACGCTATTTCTAATCATTTTCCCCTCTCAGTGCAGGCTGTGTTTGCCCGAGGAATTGCTGCCAGTGGCCACTTCATCTGTGTGGGTGAGGGGGCCAAGGGCAGGGCATTGGGGGGTACTGAGGTATAGGGGTATATAGCCTTTGGCCAGGAGGATGCCAAAGGTCTGAGGAAATTGTGGAGTGTTAGAGGGAAGGGTGGGAGTGAAGGGGGTTCTGAGAGACTCTAAAAAGCCATGGCGGGGTTCATAGGGGCAGGGTCGGATAGGAAAAGGGTAGTGAATGTAGGGGTGGGGCTGTCGGAGCAGTGAGCGGTGGGTTTGTTACTAAGGTTTCTGGGATGGAGGGAGTGCTGAGTGTGGTGGCTGGAGACCTGGGAGGATCAGGAAGCCATCAGTGGAGCACTGGTTCTGCAGGAATGTGGTCAGGCCGGGTACTGGTTTTTGACATCCCAGCCAAGGGTCCCAACATTGTACTGAGTGAAGAGCTGGCTGGGCACCAGACACCAGTCACAGACATTGCCGCCGAACCTGCCCAGGGACAGGTGAGTGGATTCCCCCTACTGTTCCAGTGAATCTGGGGGCCTCCCCACCTTGGGAGGCTGGGGACCTGGGTTCCAGCCGTGGCTCTGCCACTAAGCAGCTGGATGACTTTGGGCAAATTGCTGCACTTTCCTAGGCTTTAGCAACCTCAGTTCCAGTGATGAAGCCTAAGATACTTTACATTTACGTGGCATTTAATAGTTCACTCACACCTTACAATACTGGTGTGAATGGAAGAGTTGGGACAGATGGTTTCTGAGATACTTTCCAGCTCTGACATGTGTGGCTTCCTTCTCTGAACTTGGGTAAGTTCAGGCCCACCTCCAGTGCTATCCTCCCCAGGAAGCCTTCCCCCATTCCGGCTCCCGCTGATCTCCCTTAGCTGAACCCTGAATTGATACTGCCCTCAGACAACTCTTGTCTCCCCAGTTGAATTGTAAACCTCTTGAAAACAGGGTATGTATCTTCTAATTCCTATATTACACTGCACCTGGCACAGAGCTGGGCCCATGGGCTATGTTGGTTGCCTGGGTTTAGGGGTTGTCAGGAGGCCCAGAGTCTAGTCATGACTGTGACTGGCTCACTGCAAGACCTCCAGAAGGTCCTAACACTATGGCCTCAGTTTCATCATCCATCCAATGAGGACAGTTATATACCCTAACACATGGTGTGTGTGTTGGGGTCAGGGTAGGGAGTAAGACTATAAAGAATACAAGGAAAGCATTTTATGCCTCCAGGGGACCCCTCCAGCCAGTGATGGCTTCACATCTTGCCCTTTCCCTGGAGAGGCCAAGATGCAAATACTGCTTCCCTTCCCCTGCTGCCCTGTATACAGGACCCAGCAGGGGAGAAAGGGAAGGGCTGATCCTGCCTTTCCCCTCAGGACTGTGTGGCTGACATGGTGACAGCAGATGACTCAGGCTTGCTGTGTGTCTGGCGGTCAGGGTCCAAATTCAAATTACTGACCCGAATTCCAGGATTCGGGTAGGTGAGGCGGAAGGGGGCTGAGGCCTTCCTGAGGTAGCTTCCGGGTGGGGTGTAGGCTTGGGTCTGGGAAATCAAAGTAGGGTATCACCCTTGCAGGGTCCCGTGCCCTTCTGTGCAGCTGTGGCAGGGGACCATAGCAGCAGGCTATGGGAACGGGCAGGTGCGTCTGTATGAAGCCAGTACAGGAACTCTGCATGTCCAGATCGACGCCCACGCCCGGGCCATCTGTGCCCTGGATCTGGCTCCTGAGGTGGGCAAGGTCAGTCTCCTCCTCTGTCCCTACATACCCTTGTTCCTGGTGCTGGGATGTTGAGAGGAACTCCACAGGCTTATCTCTGCCACTCAGTGTCGCCCCCTCCTCAGGCACCTGGACTAGGCTCAACAGCCTATACCAGTCCCCTGTCAGCACGTTCTGACTCCCACTGGTCCTCCCTGCCTTTTTTTTTTGTAGCTACTCTCTGCGGCTGAGGACACCTTTGTACACATCTGGAAGCTAAGCAGAAGCCCAGAGGGTGGCTACATTGAGGTGTGTCTTGTAAGGGGAGTGGAATGAGGACCCAAGCATGAGGCAGCAGGCCCTGAGCAGCTCTCTTCTCTCCCAGGTGGAGCACTGTCATGGAGAGTGTGTACCCGACACCCAGGTGTGTGGTGCCCGATTCTGTGATCCCTCAGGCAGCTCCTTTGCTGTGACTGGCTATGACCTCGCTGAGATCCTGAGATTCAGCAGCACGTGAGAGAAAAGCAGCCCTCCGTTTCCCCTGTGGTATTTATAAAGTACCCACCTCCACCCAGCCCTTGTCTGATTACTCAGTATCATAGTCATACTTCACAACTAGTGAACTAAGCTCCAGGGATGAGGGGATGTGGCAGGTCCAGACCAAGCCAAGAGGCAACCTGTCCTCAAGAACCAGGTGAAGGCTGATGTTAAATAACTTTAATGGTCAATTTGGGAGTCACAAGGGAGGTGCATTCCCTCCCAGGGCTCTTCAGTGCCATCCTCAAAGCTGGTTAGTACAGGGAGGTAGGGCAGGGTTGGTTCCAGTTTTCTCCCAGGAAGGGTTTAGGGGGTCCCAGCCAGCCCTGGGAATGAGTCCCTCAGCACCATGGCAACCACAGCTTAAAAGGGGCTTCTGCTCCCACTCCCCAGCCTATCCCCAGTCCAGCAGGGGAAGGGGAGGCCAAGCTGGCCAAACAGCGCCGAATCCAGAGCCCAACTGCACACCGATCATCTCCTCTTCTGACCAGATCCTATTGCCAGCACACCGTCTCACACTGGGGACTGGAGCCAAGTGTGGGGTGGGCCTTTGCTGCAAAGGCCTCTGGACCGTGGAGACCGCTTCGGGGGTAGAGGGGCAACCGAGTGAGAAGCCCCAGGGGAGTGGTCTGGGGGGACAGCATCCAGGGATAACGTTCGGGGTCTCCCCCAGGGCAGGGAATGGGTCTGGGCTGGGGTTGGGGCCACTGAAGCAGGCGAGCAGGGGCCAGGCAGGGCAGGCTGGTCTGTAAACACTGCTAGCCAGGGTGGGGGCGTCTCCAGCCTCGTGCCCTCCCGCTGGGCCAGGATGTCTGTCACCGCTGCGATGTCATCCAGTGGCTCAATAGCTGTGGCACGGGGAAGGGATTGAGGGGAGGGGGCTAGTCAGAGCTTAGGCCCCAGACCTACTCAGCCCTGAGCATCACCTGTCACTGTAGGAGGAAAGCAAAGCCTGGATCTCAGCTGAGATTGCATTATCCTGCAGGAGCAGCCCCTCACTTGGGCCCCCTGGAGTCACAGGTTCTGATAAGACTATGGGATATGGGGTGACAGGGTGGACAGGGAGAGGATGGTGGGCAGAAGTAGGTGAAGAAGCCAAGAAAGAGGAGGAAAATGAAAGCAGTGCCAGGCAAGTGAAAGGTCAGAGGAAGAGACAGGAATCCGCATGCAGAAAGGGAAACAGAAAAGAAGAAATTACGGGAAAAAAAATCCATGAAATGAATCTGCTCTGGGTTTTTTGTTGTTGTTGTCGTTGTTGTTGTTTTTGCGGTACGTGGGCCTCTCACTGTTGCAGCCCCTCCCGCTGCGGAGCACAGGCTCCGGACGCACAGGCTCAGCGGCCATGGCTCACGGGCCCAGCCGCTCCACCGCATGTGGGATCTTTCCGGACCGGGGCATGAAATGAATCTGGTTCTGTGGGTTTTTATTGTAAACTTTGGTGGAGGTGGTTTTAAGAAGAGTTGGAGAAGGGAAAGGAGTACTGGGTGGGACTTGTGTCCTCAGAGCTCTGCCTTAGCCCAAAGTGTGCTTTCTCTCTGTCTCCATTATCTGGGTTCCCTTGAAGCCCCCAACCCAAATTCCCATCAGGATCCCAGAGTGCACTTTCACTCACCCATCTCATGGTACAAGGACCCCTGCTTAGCCAGTACTTGGGGTGGTTTCCGAGGAGCAGGGGTTTCAATTTTCATTATTTCATCGCAGCACTGCTTCCACTGGCCTGCAGGGAGAGCACTGATTGGGGTGGGTGGGGGAGGACTGTGAGAGGGCCAGGCTACCCTCTCCCCTGCTACATTCCTTTCCACACATTCTTGAAATAGAGGCCTTTGGTAAAAGTAACATCCACAGTCCCTCCCGAAGGTTCAATCCAGCCCCCTCCTCTTACTCATGTCAAAGAAAAGCTGCCACAGAGCTTCCATCCAGCTCTGCAGGGCTCCCCGACTCTCGGCCTGAAGGGTGTGTGTCACCTCATCCTCCGCATACTGGTTACTGATGCTCAGGGTGAAGGGCCGGCCCACTGCCTGGTCCAGCTCCCCTGCCCGGACTCGAGTCTCCTGTAGGAGAAAGAGGATCTGCTTCCACCTTCACCTTGGTCACAGAAGTCAGCAGTGACATCAGGCAGGCTTGGTCATCCCTGCCTTAGAAGGAGGAGCTTGTGGGGCTTTCACGAAGCCCTCTCATTTGCCTCCTACTGACCAGAGTGGAAAGGAATGGCAGGAAAGGAAAGGGATGAGACAGGTCGTCCTTAGTCAGGAAAAGAGGAGCAGACGGAGACAGGGAAGGAGGGATTGAGTGAGGCAGGGAAGGCAGGGAGGCAGGGACAGGAACGCCGAGGCCTGAGGTCCCTCACTACTCTTATAAAAGTCGGCAGGAATGCTAGCAAAAGGGCTAGGAAACAAAGAGGGTCCTTGGACTTGGGTTGGGAGAGAAAACCAGGAAACGGTGAGGGAGATGCAGATTGAATCTGAGTGGAAAGATGGAAGGAGGATGAAAAGTCCTAAACTGGCTATAGAACCCTCTCTGAGACTTGGCAGGGGCAAAGGTTGGTGAGTAGAAGGGACGATCATTTTCCAGTGATGCTGGTTGGGGAGAATATGGTCCCAACAACCCTGGCCCTGAAGCTGGGTGTGGTGCTGTTTGGAACAGGAGGCTAGCTTTGATCTCTTTGAGGTCTGTGCCCACCCTCCTGGGGCCTGATGGAGAGGCTCCCGAACCCTGCCACCTTCACCACCAGGGATTCATCACCTTGTTGATCGCAATAGTAAACAGCGGCTCCTCCCCAGTGTCTGTGTCTTCAGGTTGCCGGTAACAGAAGAGGTTTGTTCCTTTCAAGACTCCATGCACTCGCACCCAGTCCTGCAGCTCCCCAGCTTGCTGCATAAATGACTCAAGGTTTCCTAGGGGAATCACACCCCCAACACCCTTCTTCCCAGCCCCCCACAGAGAAACTGCTCCTTCCTGCCCACCCTCCTGTCTGATCCCCCTCTCGTCTTGCCATGCTCCTCCTGCTTCCACCCAGATCTTGCTTTTTCAATAGTTCTTTGATTCCTGGGTGATGTGGCTCTCCTCTGCCTTCTCCCTGTTCCCTTCCACTCCTCAGGGCCCCTCACCTGCACCCTGAGGATACCACTTGCAGTAGGCTGAGTCATGCAGAAAGGCTGAGCCACGAGGCGGCAACACACGCTACCATAAAGGGGCAGCCAGGCGGGGTTCTCCTCTGGGGGAGGAGGAAGTGCAGGGTGAGGGTGGGGAATGTGAAGGGGACCATCCCACAGCCCCTCTTGTCACCATCCAGCATCCCCCACATACAATACTCACCATGACTGGCGAGGGTCAGGTCATGTGTGCGGAACCCATCTTGCACTGCTGCCAGGGTGAGTGTGGTATGAGCCAAGAGGTGGTAACGAGGACCACTGCAGGACAGAGAAGTGGGCAGCAGCCAAATGAGGGGCACGTTGGATGGCAGGAGCTATAAGCTGAGCAGGTCGGCCCCATCGTTCAGGCTGCCCCACAGAAAACTAGCTTGCCTCCCCCACAGGGGTTGGAACATTTACTGCACTCCTGCTAAGTGCCGGGGCCTGTGCTTTAAATACGTTATCCCACTGTGTTCCCACAACAGCCCTGAGGCAGCTTGAGGCTTAAAAGAGGTTAAGATATCTGCCCATAAATATAGCTTAGGTGGTAGAGTTGGAATTTGAATCTATGTCTGTCTCCAAAATAAGCATTCTCTTCACTACCTGGAAGGTTTTCAAACTGCTGCTCAGAGACCCAGTGGTTCCACTAGGTGCCTCCAGGTGCCTGCAGGCAACAACCACAGGACCCAGGCTACCCTGCTGCAACCAGGGGCACTCTGTTCTATCCACATAAGATGTATTTGCTGCTGCCAAAAAGTGATGACCCCAGAGCCTAGCTCTTCCTGCATTCCTATTGGTCTTCTCAGTTGGCTCAGGGTACAAGCCCTGAGGTACAGGCCAGAGTGCCTCCCAGCTATGTGACCACTGCTTATTTGTATCTGTCTGCATGTCCTGGCAGCAGTGCAAAATAGGTTCTGCATGCTCAGCACAGCTCAGAGGTCACCTGTGGCCAGCTGAGGGCAGTGGGGGAATACAGGGCCTTACCCAACAGCCGGGGTGGGGAGCAAGATGGGACTGCTCCCTGAGCCCCCAGCTGTCTCCAGCGATGCCCGCACACGCCTCCCCGAGGAGCGGCCCAGAGAGCTGCTGAGTTTGGTGGCAAGCCTCTTGGGGGCTCCAGCCAGGGCCCCCTCCTCTTCCACACAGGCCCCATACAGCTCCAGCCGCAGTTCAAAGTCTGGCCCTGCCTCGGCACTGTAGGAATATGGGAGGAAGAGAGGACAGGAGGGTGGTCTGGGGAAGTCCAGGGAGCGGCGCTCTGGTGGAGGACGGATGTCATGCAAGTACAGGACAGCTCCACAGGGAAGGCCCATCTCCCTTCCTCCCTCTCCTCTTCCTCCCCTCCCCTGGAGCTACCTCATCCGAGGACTCGAGCAGAGTAGAGAAAGGAGGGAGCCACAGGGATGAGGTACTCACAAGAGCACGTTGTTCTGAAAGGATATGTCTGTGAGGGTCCTATCCACCAGGATCATCTCCGTGTCCTGAATGTGTTCCCCTATCTGCAGCAGCAAGAACACAGCCCAACGGTGCAGGTCTGGGGACAGAGCAAAACTGGTAAAGATGTGCCCCACAGGGACCTCCAATCTCAGGGTCACTCCCTTAAATTTGTCCCACGTGTGTGGAACTCACCGCCTTTGTTCTTGAAATATTCTGTGTCCTTCCACATGAGTGGAATCCGGAGATCTAAGGGGCAGAGGAGTAGGAATAGATGTTGAGATGGGGCAGGAGATCTTATCATTGGACAAAGAATGCCAACAGCTGGGGTAGTTGTGCTTCTTACCAGAAATGCAGACCTGGCCGCGGCAGGGGGAGCGCTCAGCGGGCGGACCACTGTCAGAAGGCCTGTGGGCAAATCACAACGTCCTAGCCTGGCCTCTTGACACTATTCCCCCTGGCTCTGGTTCCCAAGGGCTCTAGGACCCCCCTGGCCCAGGACCCAGCTGCCAGGTCCCAGCCAGGCTGACATGGCAGGGCTGAAGGACTGTTAGGGAGAGTTGTCAGTTGAACCCAGGAGGTTGCTGGGCTTGGGAATGTTAGAGGCTCTTAGCTCACACACACAGTACAAGCTCAGGCCACCCCCCGCACAAGCACCCTTCCTGACCACCTCCCCAGACTCCTGCCAGGGAGAAGTGGGGCTCGAGGACACAGGTGCCCACAGAGAGAGACTCCCTTTTAGGGACTCTTCTCCATTAACCCCCAGGCTTGGAGGAGTTTGCAGGCTTTCTTTTTAACAACAAAGGAGGCTGCTTGTCTCCACCATCTCATCACTTCAATAAAGGAGGGTACTGGATCAGTCAGAAAACCAAAAACCCAAGTAGGGAACATTTGTGTTCCATTTACTGCAAATCTCTCTCCATCCTCCCCCTCAGCTTTGATTTCTCCTCTACCCCTCTGGCTAGATGGGCTGAACCTTCCCAGTGCCCCAAGTTTCCCAGTCCTCCCACTGCAGGGGGGACATCCGGCCTTCCTCCCCTCCCTGCCCATCATTAGGACTCACCAAGCATGTGTCCCTCTCCTAAGGTGATGGCCAGCTTATCCATACTAATTTATAATTCATTATAATGAAATTAGTGACTTAGCCTTAAACTAAATGATGTGGCATTGATGGCAATGTGTTTAGCTACCAGGGACTTGGGGTGCACCTCAGATCACACTGTATGGGCTGTGTGGGGACTTGGGCAGGGCAGAGCCTGTCAATGGCCGCCTCTTAAGAGACAGCAAACTCACAGTAGAAGGTGTCCCCATGCCTGCTTGCTCTTCGTTTAACTTTATGGAGCAGCCTTCCCCTGGTGTCTTCATGCGTGAACTCTGGAGGCCTCCTGGCAACCTCTCCTTGTGTCAGCCTTCATGGATGAGCTGGGATGACACTATGTCGGTGAGGGGCCTGGACCTTCTCCCCACTCAGCCTTGTGGGATCAAGCAGGTTACTTTGCCAGAAGCCAATTTTCCAAATGACCAGTTCACCAAAAATGGTCAGTTCTCAGAATGATCAATTTGCTGAATATTTTCTCCCACATTTTAGTTTTACCAGAGCATCGCCTCGACCACTTCACTACAGATTTGTCAGATCAGCAGAGTCTAATGCCAGTGTAGGTTGTGTTTCACATCCAAGAGTTGAGTCCTTTTAGTGCACAATCTAATTTATGTGAATGGGTAGGCTTTCCCTTAAATTTTTTAAAAATTATTATTTCTTTTCCCAATCCCTGACTCTAATGAGGCAAACCCCAGGTACAATGAACTATTTATTGTCAGTTACAGTAAATTGGTCATTTAGCAAATTGGCCATTTGGTGAACCAGCTATGAGAAAATTAGCTTTCCAGAAGCCAGCCAGCCAGACTCATCAGATCACAGGGAGGGCTTAGCAAATTAGCACTTTTGCATTACTACTCCTCAGACTGCCAGCCTTTCGCCAGATACACTGGCTTTCCTGAGCCAGTGTCTTGCAACTCACTAGTGCACCTCTGGGCAGCACACTGCGGTGGTAAAACACCAAGGTGTCTTCTAGGACCCTGTTAAGTCTTCACCAGGAAGTCATCTTCAGGGTGCTCCATACTCCATAAACACACACACTGCGCCATCACTCCCATAAAGCCTCGCTTCCCCCTTGCTCACCGCCGGCCCGTCTTCCTCAGCACCTGCGCCTCCTTGCGCCGCTGCAGCTCGCCCATGTAGCTGAGGATGCGGCTGTTGCACACCAGCAGGCTCTTGGTGGCCTCCAGAGCCTGCTCTCGCTGGGAGCAGGCCGCCAGCAGCTTGCAGGCCCCTTCCCTCATCCGGATCTCATGGTCTAGCTTTCTTTGCAACTCTGTGTCCTAGCCGGGGTGGGGATAAGGATGAGAAGGAAGTGTCAACTGGGGGACAGGTTGAAGCACCCTTCATTCCCAAGTGGACTGTGGTCCACAAGAAACTTATGTTTCAGGCAACTAAAGGGCAAGGGTTGAGTCTCAACCTCAGCAGCCCACAAATAACCAGAGAGGCTTTGTTAAAATTTATACTCCCAGAGGGAGTATAAATTTTTTCAGCCTCTTTTGAGCGCAATTTGGAAAAATCTGTAAAAACTACAAATTCACATATCCTTTGATCCAGCTATCCAACATCTAGGAGTTTATCCTACAGATATAGTTACACTTGTGGGCAGAGCCATATTCACTGCAGCATCATTTTAAAACACCAAGATTAAAAGTCCTTCAATAGGGCATTGGTTAAATAAATTATAGCACATCTATACCACGGAATATGGACTACTGCAGACATTAAAGAGTGAGGTAGATGTGTGCAAAAATGAAGCAATCTTCAAAATATATGAAGTGAGAAAAGAAAGAACAGTATTACAGCGTGCTACCATTTGTGTGCTATATATATACATATATATATATATATATATGCATATACATATCCATAGACATGCATACAATAGTAGTGGCTGTGGGGCTGGGAGCCAGGAATGGAAAATCAATTTATGATACTTTATGCTTCTTTACTACTGTACTATTGGAAATTGTGTTACCTTTTAAAAAATTAAATCTTCTGAGTTAAAAAAAAAAAAAATCACGAGAACCCACGTCAGAGTAGCAGAATAAGAATCTCTAAGAGTGGGGCCTGTGCATTTTTTGGAAAATTCCCCAAGTGACGCTGAGGTGCAGCCCAGGCTGAGAACTACCACCTAAAGGGAATGGCCACAGATAGTAAAGGCCATCCTGGCTTACCCCAAAGACTCAAGTGATGAGAGAAGACATTTAGTTGGCAAGGGGTCAGTGGAGAAGGAGCATACCACCTACAGTGTTTATCCATGCTGCACAGAATGCAGTACACACCCCAAATTTGGGAACCTGCCACCTGCTGGCCCTCTGAGACTGGGAGGTAAGGACAGAGGCAAGGAATGGGGATGGGAAGACAGGTGAAGCAGGTCAGGAGTGAGTAGGCACTTAGCACAATGCCCAATGCACAGCATATGGTATGCATGGGGGCGGGGTGCTTATTTTAATGATGCAACTTCAGCCCAGTAGCGTTCACCCAATAACACTGGAGCATCCCCGTGCTGGCCAAAGCACCGTATTTGAAATCCAGCTGGGAGGTGAGAGATGCAGACATTAATGGCTGCTCCATAAGTGCCACGTCATGGCACAAACATGCTCACAGGAAACAGACCCTATTTGTTTCTGGCTGAGGTGATGGGGAAGGCTTCAGAGAAGAGGTGGAAGACTATCCCTATTACAGCGTACAAATCAGAAGGCAAGCCAAGTGGAGTCACAGGGTTGGAAGAGGAGGATGAATGTGACTGCACAAAACCAAAACCTGTCTTCTCCCTCACACCAGCTCTTTTCCATACTCTGTGCTCTTGCTTCTTTCTTGATGATTCCAGCCCTCAAGTCTCCAAGACCTCAACACCCTAAATTTCTGCTTCCGGGAATTGCCTTGTTCAGCCTCTCTCCTGATTCTTCCTTCCTTACTTGGGCTAGGCCAGACTTTCATCACGTCTCACCTTATCTCATCACCCTCACTATCCATATTTCCCTTCCTGACCCTTCAGAAATAGCCCAACCGGGTACCTACGCTGCCTCCACCAGGAAGCCCTCTCAGACTACACAGCTGCCCCCACCCCCACCATGACTGCCTGCTACGGTTTGCTGCCTGCCAACCCCCATCCCATTCTGCATGTAGCTTCTACCACAAACGTCCCCAAACAGGTGAGGGGGGTGGGGCCGAGCAGCGTCCGCAGGCCCCCTCCTGACTAGCCTTTTGGTCCCGGCTCCAGCACTCAACGGATTCTTCCCTAGCCCTGTCCATTGCACGTATGGTGCAACGCAGGCATCGTGCCGGTCCCAGGAGCCACAACGCAGGGAGCCGCCCCGCCCGCAGCGAGCGCCGATGACATCATCTACCAACTGCCGGGAGAGCGGCCGAGGGGCTCCGGGACGCAGGCAGTCCCTCAGTCCTTCTGTGCGCTTGGCCCGGTTAGGCTCCGGGTGGTGTTAACCACAGAGACCTAGTCGCGTAAGGACGGTACCTCCGGGAGCACCGACCTGCCTCACTCTAGAAAGGTCTCCAGACTCCGGAGCTGCTGGAGGCCAGGGGGCCCCTCCGGAGTGCAGTTGCCCTCCAAGATGACTCCTGGCCCGGGTGCATGCGGGAGGGGGGATAGTGTATACATCAGAATAACTGGGGCTGCAGAGAAGTCGCTGTATCCAGCCTGGATGAGTCGGACTGGGGGCGCAGACAACCTGGCTACCACTCTCCCCGCATGCACTCGGGTCCGAATCCATTCTCCCACGGCTCTCGGTGGAGAGTGCCATAGAAATCTCCCACCCTTTGGGCAGAGCACCTCGGGAATCCTGACGCAGGCTCTGGATCCCAGAGCTTCACCCACATCTCCGTATCCCAGGTATAGCTCCATGTCATCCCCCTCCCCACCCACACACCCTCTCTTCCCAAGCCGGCAGTACTTTCACCAGACCACTGGGAAAGAGCCCTAAGCTGGACTCTGCTCAGGGCCCAAGGGGCTGACGGAGGATGAGTCATGGGCAGAAGCCCCAGCACACATTAGGCCCTCTCTGGACATTCTTTCCAGTTCCTCCCACTCCCTTCTGTCTCTGACTTCCCTCTCTGCTTCTCATCACCTTATGTTCCCTTTAGAATCTCCACCAGGGCTAAGTTCAAATCCTGGCTTAGGAACTTGACTAGTAGCCATGAGAACTTAACCTTTGGAGCCTCTGTTTGTAAACTGGGGGTGGGAGGGCATGGTAATTCCACCTCCTACTGTTTGAGGATTAAATGGGAAAGTTTAACCCCTACCTGGGCCCAGCACTCCCACCTTCCCTTTAATTTCAGCTTAAGTTGCCTCCTCCAGAAAGTCTTCTTGAATTTACACTTCCACGACTACGTCTCTTGCTAATCCCTGAAACATCAATGGGATAGGGGTTGGGGAACTGCTGAGCTTCCTGGAGAAAGAACACAGCACCCTGAACTAACCCAAGACTGAATGAGAGATGATCAAAGTGAAATCTAAGCCCCCTCCTCTTCCCCAGAACTTGGGCAGAGCTCCTATGAAGAAAAATTACATGGAGGGGGAGGCAGGCAGAATTCTAACATTTAAATACCTAGACCAGCCATGGCCAATAAGATCTTCTGCAATGATGGAAATGTTCAGTAGCCATCTAGCACATGAAATGTGGCTAGAGTAATTAAAAAACTAATTTTTTAATTTTATTTCATTTTAATTAACTAAATTTAAAATTTTAATAGCCACATGTAACTAGTAACATGGACAGTGCAGAGGACTAGGGATGGCAAATAGGTTTTATCTCATATGCCAACACAGGACAATATGTAGTGTCAGAGTCCCAATGGGATCCTTGGGCACCTTTCTCCATTTTAGAAAAAGATGATCCTCTCCAGGCAAACAAATTAGATAAAGGTGTCCCCTCCTCACACCACCTGAAACCAGGCCAGGACTCCTGCCACTATGCAGTGCCCTTATGAAGGATACAACCTGCATAATTTATGCCAAGGTTGAGCTGAGAAAGATTGTGAGGCCATGTGTGGATTTGTTGGTGAAGACTGCCATGATTGACTCATAAAGTCTATCATGATCTAGGGAGTGGGGACCCGGTTGAGGGTACAAACACATGTGCAATAAATTCCCCTTCTGAGCTAGGCTCTCTACTGCCCTGCCTCTGACCTCCCTTAGCAGCAACCCCCTGCCTGGTTCAGGCAGTCACTTCTACAGCTTCCTCTCTCTTCCCCATCTCAGTAAATGACCACATCGTCCAGTTGCTTAGCCACACACCTGAGAATCATCCTGGAGCCCTCTCTTGGCCGCACCCACATGTCCAGTACATCAGCAAGCCCTGTCAGATCTACCACCATCATCTGAAATCCACCCCCTTCTCGCTATCTCCACCGTGAGCATTTAATCCATACCACCAGGTTCACTCCCCTAAGGCTATAACAACCTCCTAGCTGGTGGTCTTCTGCTATTCATCTGGCCAACCCTTCTCCCTCCCAATCCCCACCCCCACCCCCATCCCCACCCCCCACCCCTGCCTAGCCTATTCCTTTCAAACACAACAGCCATCATTTTAGAGCATTAGATAAGTTGTCCCCCTGCTTAAAACGCTTCCATGAGCCAACATCACACTTAGAGTAAAATCTAAATGCCTGTCCTGGCCTACAAAGCCCTGCATAATCTGGCTTCCACCCATCAGCTCGACCCCAGCTATTATGTTCCAGCCCCACTGGCTCTCCTTCTTCCACAAACATATCACCATCATCCTCATTTGAGAGCCTTTTGCCCTTACTATATGCCCTCTGTCTGGAAAGCCCTTCCTCCCATCTTTACATATCTTCATATCCTTCTGGTCACAGCTCAAAGAGCTCACAGAGGCCTTCCCTCACTCCTACATCTAATGCTGCCCCCCCACCCGATTTTTTTTTTTTTTAAATATAAACAAACATTTATTGATTACTAACTATATGATAGGTTTTGGGGGTTTTTTTGCGGTACACGGGCCTCTCCCGTTGCGGAGCACAGGCTCCAGGCGCGCAGGCTCCGCGGCCGTGGCTCACGGGCCCAGCCGCTCCGCAGCATGTGGGATCTTCCCGGACCGGGGCACGAACCCGTGTCCCCTGCATCGGCAGGCGGACCCTCAACCACTGCGCCACCAGGTAAGCCCCCCCCACCCGATTTTTATTACACACCCCCTATTTTCATCATAATTTCACTATGTGAGATTATTTGTTCACATGCTTCTTATCTGTTCCCCCAGTAGAATGGACCTTTCCTGTTCTGTTCACTGAGGTATCCCAAGATCTAGAAAGAAGCTGACATATAGTAGGTGTTCAATAAATGTGATTGAGAATAAATAAATGAGGGACATCCCCGGCAGTCCAGTGGTTGAGACTCTGCCTTCCAATGCAGGAGGCGTGGGTTTGATCCCTGGTGAGAGAACTAAGATTGCACATGCTGTGGGGTGCGGCCAAAAACTAAAAAAAAAAAAAAAAGGACTTCCCAGTTGGCGCAGTAGTTAAGAATCCGCCTGCCAATGCAGGGGACATGGGTTCAAGCCCTGGCCTGGGAAGATCCCACATGCCGCAGAACAATTAAGCCCGTGTGCCACAACTACTGAGCCTGCACTCTGGAGCCTGTGTGCCACAGCTACTGAAGCCTGCGTGCCTAGAGCCCATGCTCTGCAACAAGAGAAGCCACAGCAATGAGAAAAGCCTGTGCACTGCAATGATGAGTAACCCCCCTCTCGCTGCAACTAGACAAAGCCAGTGAGCAGCAACAAAGACCCAATGCAGCCAAAAATTAATTAACTAATTTTTAAAAAATAAAATAAATCTATCTTTTAAAAAAAGGAGGACTTCTCTGGTGGCACGGTGGTTAAGAATCCGCCTGCCAGTGCAGGGGACACAGGTTCAAGCCCTGGTCCGGGAAGGTCCCACATGCCGCAGAGCAACAAAGCCCATGCGCCACAACTACTGAGCCTACGCTCTAGAGCCCACGAGCCACAACTACTGAGCCAGCGTACCGCAACTACTGAAGTCCGCGTGCCTAGAGCCCGGGCTCCACGACGAAGAGTAGCCCCCGCTCGCCACAACTAGAGAAAGCCCACGCACAGCAACCAAGACCCAACACAGCCAAAAGTAAATAAGTTAAAAAAATAATAATAATAAGTAAATTTTTTTTTTAAAAAAAGAATAAACAGCTCCCTGCCATCTTCAGGGCCACAGAATCCTTACATCCTGCCCTAGAGTACTCTTCCCCTTCTCTGGTAAGGCCATCTCCTTCCTGCAAACCTCTCTCACATTGAACTCCCCTCTTCTTTCCATACCTAAAAGGTGCCCTCAGCCCCAGAACACACATCCACACCAACCCACAGAGCTTCCAGAAATAGGTGTGAAGACCCTGTTGCCAACACAATACTCTAATAGGCAGAACTGAACCTGGGTCCACACGTAGCACCCAACGAAGGGCTTACAGAACCACCTATCCCTCTCCCCACTTGGAGCAGGCTCTGCTCTCCCCGCTAAGCCCCATCAGGAAAGGGCAGAGCAGAGATGGGCTGGGATGCTGTGAAGGAGGTGCACTCCAGGGGTGGGGGCGTTACCTCCAGGCTGAGCGCCATCTGCCGGATGTAGAGCATATTCAGGTCCTCCAGGATGTGCAATCTGTCCTGCATCTCTGTGCCCCCCAGTTGCCCCTTCCCTTGTTGACCCCTCAGAAGGGTGGGGCGAGCAAGCACCACGCTGCCCCACAATTCCTCCCGCTGCTCCCCTGGTCTTGAAAGAGGTGGGCAGTTCTTGGACAGAGGGCAGAGGCAGCCCCTGTCCCTCTTGCGCTCCCGTTAGACCCCTCTGGCTGCTGTGACAAACTTTCCTTGCCTACCGCTGTTCCAGGGCCCTGATGGGAGCCAGGCATGGAGGGAAAGGAAAGCGAGGTGAGGATGAGCAGGGTCCCCGGAGAGGAGGCCAGCTGCAGAGGGGACTCTGGGCACAGAGTGTCCAGTCTTGCTTTGGTGGCAGCTGTTCTCCCAGCTGTGGAAGAAAAAGGCTCTTTCATTCCGACTCTGGCCCCTCCCCAGCCCCCGCCCACATCCCTGGCCTGGTGGACAGAGAATCTGTGTGCGGTAGGGTGTGAGGGGCAGGCACAACTGGAAGGGGGCAGGGAGGGGACACTTCATGCAGGTTCTACAGAGTCGTGGGGTTTGTCAGGAGGTTGCTTTCTGAAAGGGGTTCTGGCTTAGTTTGAGGAAGAAGACGGATAACGGTGAGGACCTGATTGAGTGAGCCCAGGGAGTGGGACAGAGGGGTAAATGCGGCCCAACCCCCAGGGCCACCTCTTCCAACTTGGGTTCAGCCCCCATCCAGCCTGCCCCACCCTGGGTTCACAATTACCTCGCTTTTCCAGCAGAAGGGAGGAGACAGAGGGAGAAAGGCAGGGGTGTGCCTAGCTGCTGCTGCCCCCGCTCCCCTCTGCGGGCCCCTTCCCTTCCAGACAGGAAACCAGCCCCGATTCCCAGCCAGCTGCAGTTTTGCCACCCCCCTCCACCCCAGGCCCACGGAGTCACACACCGCTCCGCCGGGTCCCAGCGGCTCCGCCCCGGCTCCTCCGCTACGGCCCCCAAAAGGCTGGGCTTATCCCAGGGGCGGCCCCAGCTCACAGGCCCCTCCTCCGGGTCCCTGGGCCTCGCCCCTCACTCCTCCACACTGGCCCCACGCGGCGTTGCTTATGCGGGACCCGATAGAAGTCCTCTCCCCGAGGCCCACTAGCTTCTAAGTCAGCGAAGGCCCGGGACACTGGGACACCGGTGTGAAAGAGCCTTTGTTCTGGACGGGCTGTAGGGTAAAGTGCAGAAGCCAGGCCTGGAATCCCGGCAGGGAGGGGTGAGGAAGGCCCTCACACTTAACCCTTTCCAAGCCAAGCAGGAAAGGAGAGCTGACCTTGGGGATAGCCTCTGCTGTAGCTACTCGCCTTCTTAGTCCTAGCTCAGCCCCACATCTTTCAGACCCTCCTGAGCCTCTTTAGGGAGTTACAGGTAAGGCTCAAACCTGAGCAACGTGTAGAGTGCTGGGCCGAGGAGGCAATTGTAGAGGCTGGACTTCTCTTAGGCCCCAGGAAAGGAGGCTGAAAGTTTGGGTGCGGGAAATAATCCCAAATCTTTAATAAGGAACCCCCTCACTCCCGATTCTCCCAGCCACAGAGGAGCAGCTGGGGAGGGTTTCAGCGAAGGGGGCAGACCTGGTGAAGAAGTCAGGATTGATGATGTAGGCTGTCCCAGACGGTTGAGACAGGTTGTGGGATGCGGCTGGAGCCCAGGGAAGGAGCGGGCGCCCAGGCCAGGAGTCTGTTAGAGCCCGCCTGGTGCACACCGCCCTTTGCTCCGGAATGCCGGGAAGGACCGGGGTAAGGCACATTTTGGGAATCGAGCCTAGGGCCCCTTAAATTGAAGCCAACCCGAGGTTTTTCCAGGCGGAGGCAAATCATCCCAACTGGGCCAGGTAATGTCTGGGGTGGCACGGTCCGATTAACGTGCAGACGGTCCGCGGCTGACTTTTTAAGTCAACAACCACTAGTTTGTACCAGACCGGCGGCGTCTCCGCCCCTCGGCGCGCGCGGGCGGGGTGGGAGGCCCAGGCGGCCCGGACTGCGGGAGCCCGGAGAGGGGCAGGCAGGGACGCAGGTCTCTCACCTCCGGTGGGTCGCAGAAGAGGCTGAGTCGGAAGCGGCCGCGTTTGAACTCCATTTCCAGGGCGGAGCCCCTGGCCACGGTGACCCGGCTCCGGTGGTTTCGGGAGAACATGCTGGCGGTCCCAGGCCTTTGCCTGCCCTCTGCACTCCCCGCGCCGCCCGGTCCTGCCTTGTCTCGTAGGCTTCTGCCCCTCGACTGCCTCCAGCTAGTCCGGCCGGGAATCTCCCACGGCCCGGTTCCCAAACTCCGCCCCCGGAGACGACACCTGGGCCGGGCAGGGCGCAGCACGTTCTCCCTCTACTCCAGCCCCCCGCCCCCACCAAAGGCCCTGCCCGCCGGGCCAGTCCCGGGCCCCAAGCAGGCCTGGCCCGACAGCCGGAGCACCCTACACCTCGCGAGCACTGCGGGGGCGCGTCGTCCCTCCTGCCCGGGTAGCCAGCGCCTCACCTGGGCAAGGGGCGGGCCCAGAGAAGCCCCGCCCCCCTGCCTCCCCCTCTCGGCTAGCCAGGCTGCCTGCGCGCGGAAAATCCCGGGGCCCAGGGATCGCCGAGAGGCACACAGCCCGGCCTTCGGCTGGCGCCCGATCTCACCTCTAAGCAGCTTCTGAGGCGACTGTTTCAACTTCCTACAGTCCCAAATGTCCTTTCTTCGTCCCCCTACCCACTAAAGCTTCCCTCCGTCCCTAGTGGCCGCAATTCACGTGTCTGGTAACCCTGTTCTGTTGCTTGTACAATGCGGATACAGTAATTACCTCCACTCCTCAGGTCGCTATGAGGATTACATATGAGAATGAGTGTAAAATGCCCAGCATAGTGCCTGGCACAAGACAAGCACCCCGTAAGTGGAGCTATGAAGAAAAAGGATCAGGTGCAGCACCTTTGTGCCCTTGGATGGGGCACCAGCGACCTCAGCTCCCTGGACCCAGACTTTAAGTGCCTTAAGACGGTGAGGATATCTGTGGCCTCAGATGGGCTCTCAGCTGTTTTGCTGGGTGGCTGAGGCAGGGTTAGGATTCACAGCTTCTGCAAAAAAAGGGGCCAACCCCAGCCTCCTGGGACAGAAGGAAATGGCAGAGGATTCGTTTGCTGACCACACATGAGGAGTTTTCTGGGGTCTTATGAACTTACTGGGGAGAACTCGAGAGAGAGTGGGGCTCCTTCACAGCCAGAGCCAGAGAAATACCAGCCTATAGCTTTAGAGACCCCAGGTTAGAAATGCTCTGCTATGACAAATTACTCAACATTCTTTTAGAAAACCTGACTTAAAATTACTTTGGCAAAAGGGGAAATTTATGGCTTAAGAAACAATAATGTCCAGGGGTCAGGCTTTAGTTGTGGCTTGACCCAGGCATTCAGCATCACATCTGGCTCTACTTTCCTCCATGTTAGCTTCACTTTCCACAGCATAACAAGATTGTTGCCAAAAATTCTGGGTATATAATATTTTCAGACTTAAATTCAGCAGAAAAGGGAGTATCTGTTTCCTGAAGCTCCTACACATGTCTGGGATTCACTATGGGCCATTTGGGATGATTTATCCATCTCAAACCAATCACTGTAGGCAGAGGGGTGGCCAGACCTGAACCAATCACTGTGGCTAAGGAGGATTCTATTTGCCAGTTGGCCCGGCCTAGGTCACTTCCCACTCCTGGAAACCAAATGGAACCCAGTGAGATGGGAGAGAGATGGGGGAGGGAGATGTGGTTTCTGAAAGACTGTTCCAGGTATTGCTACCAGAACGTGAAGGAATGGATGCTGGACAGGAAAAACATTTGACATACGAAAGTGTACATGGAGAAGGGAGTTCTGTCCGTAGGAAAGGAAGATTAAAAGATTTTATAAATCTGTGGCCTCTGAGATAAACCTCAAAGAGGAGTGAGGGGAAAGGAAAGGCATTGTTTCTGAATTTCTTCAAATATCTATTGTGACTCCTCTAAACTGTAAGCTCCCCAGGGAGGGAGAGTCTGTCTTGTCCACCGCTTTATGCTCAGTGCCTGGCACATAGGAAGTACTCAATAAACCATCATTTGAAGTAAATGAACAAATGAGATGCCTAAAGAAAGCATACAGATTTGAGAGTGCTTGACTGGGATGAGCCATGCTGTTGGACTAAAATTGTTCATTTCAAATGTTTGGCTTTTAGCAGCAGAATGCTTTTTTCTCCAAATGAAATCTCACCTGGAACATGTGAAATATAATCAGAGCTGCTGTGACAGAAGCAGGGGCTGGAGCCCCACATCTTGTCCTCTCCAGAGGCCCTCAGCTGCACGCAGGGACACACACACACACACACACACACACACACACACACACACACACACACACACCTATGGGACATGGGCCCTAAGGAGGGGTTTAAAAACCCCTGACAAGAGCTGGAGGAATGGAAGGCATTTGAAAAGGAAGTAGAGCTCAAATCCTGCCAGAGAATTTGCACTCAATGTGACTGAAGATTTTGGGAAAGGAGTGACACAACCAAAGTTATATTTTAGAGATCATAGTCTGGCATCCATTTGCATAAATCATTTGGAGGAGGTTGTGACTGGAGTTTGGGAAGCCAGCTTACACTGTTCTCAACCAACGGTAGAGAAACAAGGGCCAAAGTTTCTGTGGGGTTATTATTTTTTAATTAAATTCTTATTTGAAAACACACATACAGTTTTTTAAAACAATCCTATGCCACCACTTAAAAAATAATACAAAGTAAAGAATAAATGAACAAAAGCACACTTTCCCCACCATCAGAGAAAAACACTGAGACACAGCCCGGTGCCATGGCATGCTGATGCCTTATACTGGCTCGTGAGAGACAATTGCTGAATTTTCTGGAATTGTGCATTCCAGCTGTTAAACACAGCTTTAATTAATAATTGAATCATAAAAACTCACAGCTAAATAAATTATATTAAAGCAAAGGTGATAAAACTCAAAACTCATCACTTCCTAATTATTCTCCGGCATTTTCCCATCATCCCTTGAGGTTGTTTACATCTATAGTGTCCGTACGGTTGAAATGCTTTGTCATGATGTGCTACTACATGTCTTGCCAACTCTGTGCTCAGTAATGAAATTGGCCATGGTGGGAGTTTTACACAACAGAAATAGGCGAACACTGTAAACCAGGGCTATTTCTTTTCCCCCTGGGGAGATATCGTTAAATGTTTACCCACATACCACTTGTTCACTGCATAATATCTCCAAATTTTTCCTTTTCTTACATCTGTAGCTCTGTCTCCCCAACTATGAAGTAGATATCTGGGAAGGGCTTATTAGCCACCCAGTATTCAAATTACCTTCCTATTTCTACACAGACCCCTACTGTGGACAACTCTGGTAGGCTGAGGCTCTACCCTCTTTACGGCAGCTGGAGAAGGACATTCATCCTCCCACTTCTTCACAGCCCAGGGGTAGGCAGTTGGCCTAAGCCAACCAACTGGAATGCTACCAACTGGACTTTGAATCTTGAATGAGTGAGAACAAGACCCAGGGAGAATTCATGAGGAGTGGTTGGCTCTGCTAGCAGGGAAATCCTCATCAACAGGTTCCTGTGGTGAGACTTTGGTGTGGCCTCAGCATAAGCTCAGCCACATGTCCCTAATGCTTGGCCTCCCAAGGGTTCCCACCCCTTATCCAGGGAGAATACAAGATGAACCCGAAACATTTTGTAGTGCTGGGAAGTAAAAAAGTGCTAAAGGAATGATGGAGATGTGTCAGAAGGACACAGAAGTCGTCTTAAAGAAATGCCCACTGACCAAATCTGGGACAAATTTAAGCATCAAAATAAATAATAGATTACAACTCATTAAATGAAACAGGAATCTATACCGATACAAGTAAATACATATGAAACGGAATGTAAGGAGAAAAGAAAGCTCCACTTCAGCATAGAATGCCAACTAACACATGTATGTGGAATAATGGGAGTAGAATACCACTTGGCAATTATTAAGGTAGAGCTGATTCATACAATGTTCATCAATGGCTATTATGCCTGGTAGGTGGAAGTTTGATATAGGGGACAGGATATCAGAGTAGCTTCAGAGTATTTCTCCAGAAAATACTCATTAACTACAAAGTTGAAAATGGTGACTTTGTCTAGTGGTTAGGACTTGGCGCTTTCATTGCTGGGGCCTGAGTTTGATCCCTGGTTGGGGAACTAAGATCCTGAAAGCCACACAAAATGGCCAAATAAAAAAATTTAAAAACAAATTAGAAAAAAAGAAATGGTGACTTTACACTGGAAAAAACTGGCAGACACCACCTTGAGCAGGTGATCAAGGTTAGCATCATCAGTGGTGGGATAAGCTGACCGCATGTGCCCCCTGATGTGATACACTGAGAAGAACACAGCATAATATTTTCTTGAGTAGTACTCCTGCCAAGAATTTAAGAGTCTTAACTTGGGGCTTCCCTGGTGGAGCAGTGGTTAAGAATCCGCCTGCCAATGCAGGGGACACAGGTTCGAGCCCTGGTCCGGGAATATCCCACATGCCGCGGAGCAACTAAGCCCATGCGCCACAACTACTGAGCCTGCGCTCTAGAGCCCGAGAGCCACAACTACGGAGCCCATGTGCCACAACTACTGAAGCGTGCGCGCCTAGAGCCCATGCTCCACAACAAGAGAAGCCACCTCAGTGAGAAGCCCGCGCACTGTGACGAAGAGTAGGCCCCACTCGCCGCAACTAGAGAAAACCCGCGTGCAACAACGAAGACCCAACGCAGCCAAAAATTAAAAAAATAATAAAGTAAATAAATAAATTTTTTAAAAAAAGAGTCTTAACTTGAAGAAAAACCAGATGGATCCAGGTTGAGGGACATACTACAGAATCAAAGGCTTATACTTTTTAAAATTGTAAAGGTCACAAAGGATAGGGAAAGACTGAGGAAATGTTCTAGCAAATTAAAGAAGATCAAAGAGATATGATGAGGAAATGTAATGCATGATCCTGGATTTGAATCCTGGCCTAGAAATGAAAGGGAGACATTGGGAAGTGGGTGAAATTTGAATGGGATCTGTGGATAGGATGGTAGTATTGTATCAGTGTTAATTTGAGGAAATACACAGTGAACTATTTAGGGGTGAAGTGGCATCATGTCTGCAACTTGCTCTCAGAATGATCAGAATAGGAATAATGATAATGGAGAGGAAGGGGGGGAAATGGTAAATGTTAATAATTGTAGAATCTGATTTAAGGAGCTAAGAGAGTTCTATGTACTCTTCTTGCAGCTTTTCTGTAAGTTTGAAATTACTTCCTCAAAAATTTTATTTAAAAAATAAGCTAAGGGCTTCCCTGGTGGCGCAGTGGTTGGGAGTCTGCCTGCCGATGCAGGGGACACCGGTTTGTGCCCCGGTCCGGGAGGATCCCACATGCTGCGGAGCGGCTGGGCCCGTGAGCCATGGCCGCTGAGCCTGCGCGTCCGGAGCCTGTGCTCCGCAACGGGAGAGGCCACAACAGTGAGAGGCCCGCGTACCATGAAAAAAAAAAAAAAAAAAAAATTGAAAAATAAAAAATAAGCTAAGAACTTTTTCGGAAGGACAAAATTCTTCCTTTCAGCCTACAAACCTGCTCAAACCTCTCTGACACTAAACAAAGCAAAACTAAAAACAAAACAAAATAATGAAGCCCACGGCTATTTACTGTCACCACTTCCTCCCTGCTGGGCATCAGGATGTTGAGGAAACACCACTGGGCCTAGTGTCAGGAAGGTTCTGTTTGATGCTGGCTCTGCCACTCCCTAACTGTGTGGCTGTGGCTAAATCATTTAACCTCTCTAAGTCTCAGTTTCCTCATGAGGGAACAACAGCATATCCCATATGGAGCTGCCACGGCGATCAAGGGAGGGAAGGGGTATGAAAGCAGGTTATAAACGCTAATATGTTTGACAAATACTAACTGCAGGTGATCCCTCACTTTAACTCCTGGTGATACAGAACTATTGCCTTCACTCCCTGCTAGAATGCATACTCTGCTTGGAGCTCAACCTAGCCTTCGCAGAACTGTACACAGTTCATCATAGCCTTCGTCTGCTGGTAATCTCTGCCCTTGGGTACCTTTATTGCCTCTTTTGATCTCTTCCCAACCCTGCCTGCCCCTCTGCCTCCCTGTTCAGGACTGGGGTCCACTTGGGTTTGTTCCTGGTCCTTTCCTCTTCATCTGATTGATCATTCTGGAATGTCTCATCGATTCCCATCCCTCCATTTTAATGCTGATGATGCCCCAAATCACACCTTCTGCATTGACTTCTCCTTCAGTATTCCATCTCCATCTGGGCATTCCTACATGCACTTTATTTTATTTTATTTTTATTAATTTTTATTAGAGTATAGTGGCTTTACAATGTTGTGTTAGTTGCTGCTGTGCAGAAAAGTGAATCGGTTATACATATATATATATCCACTCTATTTTAGATTTTCTTCCCATTTAGGTCACCACAGAGCACTGAATAGAGTTCCCTGTGCTATACAGTAGGTTCTCATTATTTATCTATTTTACACATAGTAGTGTATATATGTCAATCTCAGTCTCCCAATTTATCCCACCCCCCCTTCCCCCTTGGTAACTCTAAGTTTGTTCTCTACATCTGTGACTCTATTTCTGCTTTGCAAAAAAGTTCATCTGTATTATTTTTTCTAGATTCCACATATAAGCAATGTTATACGATATTTGTTTTTCTCTTTCTGACTTACTTCACTCTGTGTGATAATCTCTAGGTCCCTCCACGTCTCTGCAAATGGCATTGTTTCATTCCTTTTTATGGCTGAGTAATATTCCATTGTATATATGTACCACATCTTCTTTATCCATTCCTCTGTCGATGGACATTTAGGTTGCTTCCATATCCTGGCTATTGTAAATAGTGCTGCAATGAATATCAGGGTGCATGCATCCTTTCGAATTCTGGTTTCCTCCAGATATATGCCCAGGAGTGGGATTGCTGAATCATATTGTAGCTCTATTCTTAGTTTTTTAAGGAACCTCCATATTGTTCTCCATAGTGGCTGTACCAATTTACATTGCCACCAATTGTGAAAGAGGGTTCCCTTTTCTCCACACCCCTTCCAGCATTTACTGCATGTAGATTGTTTGATGATGGCTATCTGACAGGTGTGAGGTGATACCTCTTTGTAGTTTTGATTTCCCACATGCACTTTAAATTCACCTTGGGTAACACTAAATGATTTTTTTTCTTACTTGCTTCTCTTTCTATGTTCTAATCTTTATTTAAAACACTATGGGGACTTCCCTGGTGGTGCAGTGGTTAAGATTCCGTCTGCCAATGCAGGGGACAAGGGTTTGAGCCCTGGTCCGGGAAGATCCCACATGCCATGGTGCACGAGCCACAACTACTGAGCCTGTGTGCCACAACTACTGAAGCCCGCGTGCCTACAGCCCGTGCTCTGCAACAAGAGAAGCCACCACAATGAGAAGCCCGCGCACCGCAACAAAGAGTAGCCCCTGCTTGCCACAACTAGAGAAAGCCCGTGAGCAGCAATGAAGAACCAATGCAGTCAAAAATAAATAAATAAATTTATTTAAAAAACAAAACACTATGTTCTCTCTAATACTTGGGCTAGAAATATAGAAGTCATTTAAAAATTTTTATTCATTCATTTATTTATTTATTTATTTTAGCTGAGCTGGGTCTTAGTTGTGGCATGTGGACTCTTTTTTTAAAAAAAAATATTTATTTATTTATTTGGCTGCGCTGGGCCTTAGTTGTGGCATGTGACCTCCTAGTTGCTGCATGTGGGATCTAGTTCCCTGACCCGGGCCCCTTGCATTCGGAGGGCAGAGTCTTACCTGCTGGACTACCAAAGAAGTACCTAGAAGTCATTTATTATTGTTGCTGTCTGCTTTTTGAACATCTACTATGTGCCAGATACTACCCTAGGTACTTTGCATTCTTGATTTGCTTTATTCCTTGAAAGAATCCTATGCAGGAGACACTACTTCATTCCATTTTACAGAGCTGGAATATGAGGTTCAGAGAGCTTAAATAACTATGAACCCAAGGTTACATAGCCAATAAACTGGAATTTGATAATAGGCTTCTCCAACTCCATAGTTCATTCTCTTAATCTTAATCACTATACTACATTGACTTCTTCCTGAATTCTCATATATAATTGTTCATCAATTCCTTTAAATTTCATCAATGAAATGTCTCTTGAATCAGTTCTTCCCTTACTACGTTCACTATTGCTACCTTGTTCAGACATGTATCCCATATATATTATATACAGTGCTTTTTTCTAATTATAAATGTGATATGTAGGCTGTAAGAAAATTCATCACAAAAAATACTAAGCAATATTTTTAAATGAAAAGAAAAAGAGACAGAGAGAAAAGGAAAGGAAAGGAAATTCACTACAGATCTAGATAGTGAAATTTCCCCAACCCCAGCCTCCAAAGATAATCACCGTTAACGGTATAGTATACTTTCCTTAATGTTTTTTTCTGTGAATGTAGTAGCATATTATGCCTTTTTAAATGGGATCACCGCAGGACTTCCTTGGTGGCGCAGTGGTTAAGAATCCGCCTGCCAATGCAGGGGACACAGGTCTGACTCCTGGTCCCAGAAGGTCTCACATGCTGCAGAGCAACTAAGCCGGGGCACCATAACTACTGAGACTGCATGCCACAGCTACTGAAGCCTGCGTGCCTAGAGTCCATGCTCCAAAACTAGGGAAAGCCCTTGGGCAGCAACGAAGACCCAGTGCAGCCAAAACTAAACCAATTAATTAATTTTTAAAAATTAAAAACTAAATGGGATCACCTCATCTTGAAACTTGCCTTTCTTATTTCATGTGTCAGCACATACAGATCTACCTTGTTCCTTTTTTTAAAATTAGGTAAAACATACATGTTTTAGACAAAGTACAATAGGCACAAAAGGGTATATTATGAAGAATAAGTCTCCCTTCACACTCGTTCTCCCAACTATCCATTGGAATTGCTGTCACCAGTTTCTTGGGTAGCCTTCTGGGGCCTCATTTCTTTTAATGGCAGCATAGCTTCCCACTGTGTGGATGTATCAAATCCCTGTACCAAATTATTTTGGTTTTTCTTTAGAGGCACACTTAGATTGTTTCCAATGCTATATTACCCACTTGGATATAAATTCCATGTCAATCTTATCAATTACTTATCAGCTCTTAGCTTTTGTGTTCCAGATTGGATAGAGGCACCATAATTCATTTATCCATTTCTCTACTGATATAGAATTTAGGCTTAAATATCATTTGCCCTGCTGGTAGGGCACTTGTGCTGTTAAGCCCTTCTGCCATTTTGCCGGCAATAGTTTCTTACGTACTCCACCATATTGTAAGCTCCTCAAAGGTAGAGAGAAGTGTTCATATTCATCTTTGTATTCTCATAGCCTAGCCCCGAATTTGGTCTGGAATATACGTTCATCACGCTTGAGTGTAATAATAATTGAATCGCCCGCGCTGAGTTCTGATATCGATTGTGTGGACGCGGAGCCAGCAGAAAGCCGTGGCCCTCTGACCGCTCCCGGTCTCAAAGAGCCCGGAACCCTTGTTGGAAGGAGCGTTGTTTCTTCCGGAGGATTTTTAACCGCAAAGCTTGCCCCGCACAAGTATGGTTGCTACACACCGGAAGTACCCGGTTATTCGCTGGGATAAGTTGTTCCGTGGGGCGGAAACGGTATGTCTGCTTGCGTTCCGACTATTTTCAGCCCCTTTTCCTTGCAGGACCCCATGAGTAAGCTGTGGCGCCGCGGGAGCACCTCTGGGGCTATGGAGGCCCCTGAGCCGGGTAAGCGCGGATCGATAAAGCAACTTAGGCCTTCGCAGAAAAGGAGTCCCTTTCTTGCTCCTCCGAGCTTCCTGGGTACTTCGCCACAGGTGGAAGGAGAAAGGCGGGGCTGTTGTTATGGTAACAGCGAATACCGCGGGCAGAGTAGGACCCCTCAGGGGTATTGGGTTCTTCTGGGCTTTCCCTGACGTGCTCCTGAGGTACACCGTTGACAGGCTCTCCTTCTGCAGGGGAAGCCCTGGAGTTGAGTTTGGCGGGTGCCCACGGCCACGGAGTGCACAAGAAAAAGCACAAGAAGCACAAGAAGAAACACAAGAAGAAACACTACCAGGAAGAGGAGGCAGGGCCCACGCAGCCGTCTCCTGCCAAACCCCAGCTCAAACTCAAAATCAAGTTGGGAGGGCAGGTTCTGGGCACCAAAAGGTGAGGCCAAGAGAGCCGCTGGGCACCAAAAGGTGAGGCCAAGAGAGCCGAGGTTTTACTTGGGGGACTTCAGGAGCAGGTAGAGATAGCAGCAGAAGCTGGCTGCGCTTTTCAGAAGACAGAGAATGGACGGTGTGACTTCAGGGCCCAGTTTAATGCAGCAAAAACCCAAGAGGGTGTAGGGAAGGCTGGATGTACTGAGCAGGAGGAGACAATTGCTCAGCTTACAGAGTGGTTGCTTCTCTGCAGTGTTCCTACCTTCACTGTGATCCCTGAGGGTCCTCGCTCACCCTCTCCCCTTATGGTTGTGGACAATGAAGAGGAACCTGTGGAAGGAGTCCCCCTTGAGCAGTACCGTGCCTGGCTGGGTGAGAAGGGTCTGGAGGTGGGGAAACTGGGTTTCTCATTATACCTGGTTAAGGGAAGAGGGTTCGTTCTGAGGAAGGTGAGACTTGGCCAAATTAGGGTTCCCCATCTGAACAATTCCACTTTTAGCTTTCCAACTTTCCTTTCCAGATGAAGACAGTAATCTGTCCCCCTCCCCACTTCGGGACTTGTCCGGGGCCTTAGGGGGTCAGGAGGAAGAAGAAGAACAAAGGTGGCTGGATGCCTTGGAGAAGGGGGAGCTGGATGACAACGGAGATCTCAAGAAGGAGATCAATGAACGGCTGCTCACTGCTCGACAGGTTAGTTCATTCTTTATTTGCTTGCCAAATTTATATTGAGAACTTTCCATGTCCCAAGAACTTTGCTAGGCAGCAGGGATATCAGCAGTGGAGAAAAGACAGACACGGTTTCTGTTCTTATGGAGCTGGTATTCTTGTGCAGTAAATAAATAATTTCAAAAAACTGTAAGGTTTATAACAAAAATAGGGTGATGAAATGCAAAGAAGTAGAAAAGAAACAACATTAGATAGGGTAGTCTGGAAAGACCTCTTTAAAGAGATAACATTTACAATACCAGAGGAGCTTTCCCGGCAGAGAGACCAGCAGGGGCAAAGACCCTGAGAGCGGAACATGCCTAATCATGGTCAAGGAGAAGAATAAGTGTGACTACCACAAAAGGGTTGTTTACAGAGAAGTGATGTATTTGATTTATATTTCAGTAGATTTCTTTGGTTTTTTAGTGGTGGTAAGGGATAGAAGCAAGACCAGGTAGGAAGCTGTTGAAGTAGGTAAGAGATGGTGGTGGCTTGAACCAAGGTGAAGTGGTAGAGATGGAGAAAATCAGATGGATTCTGGATATATTTAGGAAACAGACACTTGTAGGGGGAAGGAGAGGAATCAAGGATAACCGTTGGTTTTTGGCTTGAGCAGTTATCCAATTGATGCTATCCATTGAGATTCAAAGATTTAAAACAACAACAAAAAAGCCTCCAGAGAGCTGGTACAGAGTTTTGGTACACAAGGCAGGAAGGTAACATTACTAATACTTTTCTCCTTGAGAGTCAAGGGTCTAAAGCTGGAAGTCTGGAGACCTGAGAGGAGGCAGTATTAAGGGCTCCTGGAGAGGGTGCTCATTTCACCCCTTCTCTCAAGGCCTGTTCTCCTCAAGACCCTGCTTTCCATGTCCCCTCTTCCCCTTCCCCCGTCAGGCAGACCTCACTTCTCTATTTTGACATCTCTTCCGTCTCTCCCTAGCGAGCTCTGCTGCAGAAGGCTCGAAGTCAGCCTTCCCCGATTCTGTCACTACCTGTGGCTGGGGGCTGCCCGGCCCCCGCTCTCACCGAAGAGATGCTGTTGAAGCGTGAGGAGCGGGCACGGAAGAGGCGGCTGCAGGCGGCTCGGCGGGCGGAGGAGCACAAGAACCAGACTATTGAGCGCCTCACCAAGACTGTGGCGCCCAGCGGGCGAGGAGGCCGAGGGGCCGCGCGGGGCGAGAGGCGGGGAGGGCGTGCCGCGGCCCCGGCCCCCATGGTGCGCTACAGCAGCGGGGCACAAGGTTCCACCCTTTCCTTCCCACCTGGCGTCCCCGCCCCCGCGCCTGTGTCTCAGCGGCCATCCCCATCTGCCCCTGCACCTCGGTGCTCTGTCCCCGGCTGTCCACATCCGCGCCGCTATGCCTGCTCCCGCACAGGCCAGGCACTCTGCAGCCTTCAGTGCTACCGCATCAACCTGCAGATGCGGCTGGGTGGGCCTGAGGGCCCCGGATCCCCACTTCTGGCTTCTTAAGGCCCTCACCCAATCTGGACTCTTGTGCCTTCTCCTCTGTCCGCGGTTTTCAGTGTCTTCCCCACCCTATTAAATTTCATCCAGTGCCTTGACTTGTACAGAATTGGGGTAATGGGGTATGGGTAGGCCAATTCCGCGTACACACATCTTGCCCCCACCGAAGCTTGCGTCGACGCCTGGGAAACGTCCACCAGGCCCAAGAACAGTAGCCAGTCCGCGCCCAGACTCCAGCCGACATTTGTGACCCTGCCTCTTCCAGGGGGATTACCTGGCGTGGTTAAGCGTTTGGCGTCATCTGGAAAATAGGGGTCAAGCCAATCAGCGGGAACTTTGCTGTCCTGGACGGCCGTTCATTGGTTGATAACGCAAAGCCTGTTTTGTTGTCCGTATTGGCTGTTGTAGCTGTCAGTTAGGGCCATGGGTCGAACCTTACCGCACTCTTTGTCTGTGCAAGCTCTTGTTGTCTGGGAGAGTGGCGGAGGCGCTGCTGTAGATTGGTCACAGGGAGAAGCCTGTGATCTTTCCTATTGGCCCATCTGTCGGAGGGTGATGTGGATTGGTAGGACGGAACAACCTGGGTGCTAGTTGGCAGAGCTCTCGCTGGATGGAAGGTCTGGTCGCGGAGTGATGGTGGAGGCAGCGAAGATGGGCCGGGCAGGGACCATGGCGGTGGCGGCAGAGGTGGCAGGGGCGGGGTGGCTGGCGGTAGAGGAGACTGTGGTCTTCAGGGGGCTGTAGGCGGAGGCATGGCTCGGGCCAGCGGCGGGAACGGCAGCGAGGAGGACTGGGGGGCACTTCGGGTGCCGCAACAGCAGGTATCCCAACAGCTCCAAAAACCTATCACGACAGCCATTTATTTCTCGTTCCCCTTTCCTTGTCCCTGCCTTTTGGGGGGTGGGGGAGGAACTCACGGAGCCAAAGGTACTGCGAAGTTCCTAGATACGTTCCTTGCACTCTTTGTCTCAACTTTGTAATGTACTGTAGATGCGGTTGACTTTTGCCCGCAGCTTCATTAGACCCCCATCCCGTGGCTGCAGTGGAAGCTTGCAGTGGCTCTCCAGTGACCAGAGGCATAGCGAGGCCCCAGGGAGGCTCCCTCTGTTTTGCAACTGTTATTTGTGCTGTTTTTCTATGTGCCTATTGTCACAACCGAGTCTGGCAACATCTCTTGAGGGAGCAATTTGGAGAAAAGCTGGAACCCAGACTCGCGCCTTGGATGCCATCCTTTAGCATCCGCAGCAATACCATCTGGTTGGGAGCCCTGCTCTGTGTCTCACACTGACCCTCCTCTACCCTAGGAAGCCTGAGACCCAGGGGTGGAAGGATCCAGCTTGGGAGTGGGGATTGGCAGACCATGGGGAATGATGATGAAAACAGCTTTGGAAATTACCTTAAACTCCATACCCATTGTCTGAGACTTTGAGATAGCTCAGACTGTCTTCTGGCTTCTGCCAAAATACTCCCTTAACAGAAAGCACCCTGGGGAGCCAAACCTGAGTATGAGAGAAGTCTCTTATATGCAGAGCTGAAATCTGCCTCTTTGTACGTCCACACCTTGCATCTTAATCTTGGTCTCTAGACTGATTCTTGCCATTCCAAATCCTCTTCCATGCTGGCAGCCCTTCAGATATTTGAACACTCCTCTCAGCATCACTCTTCCCTCTCCCCATAGATTTCTATGAGCTAAACTTGGTTCACAGGGTGGGATTGTGTATGTGTATGCAGCGGTTGGGGATGGACAGTGCCTTGGGCTGGAACCTCCCTTGGTTCTAAGTGCCTCCTTGCTCCCAGCTTCGAGAGCTGTGCCCAGGAGTGAACAACCAGCCTTACCTCTGTGAGAGTGGTCACTGCTGCGGGGAGACTGGCTGCTGCACCTACTACTATGAGCTCTGGTGTGAGTCATCAGGAGGGCTCTTCTTGGGTCCTTCTACCCCCCTGCCTTTGGACCTCAGCCTTCAAGGACCCTTCTCTGCCTGGGAGAGGTATCTAAGACTCTCCCTCCTCACTTCCTGCAGGGTTCTGGCTGCTCTGGACTGTCCTCATTCTCTTTAGCTGCTGTTGTGCCTTCCGCCATCGACGAGCTAAACTCCGGCTGCAGCAACAGCAGCGGCAGCGTGAGATCAACTTGTTGGCCTACCACGGGGCATGCCATGGGGCTGGCCCTGTCCCTCCTGGTTCACTGCTTGATCTTCGTGAGTGACTTGAGGCTCTGGGCTCACTACCAGTGGTCCCTCCCAAAACAGGATGCTGATTTCATCCCACACTCCCATTTCAAACATTTCAAAGCACACTTTTTGCTAATAGGAAAGAGACCACCACCCCACCCCTTGTTGCCTTCCACCAACCATGCCATTCTCTCCTGCAGGCCTCCTCAGCACCTTCAAACCCCCAGCCTATGAGGATGTGGTTCACCGCCCAGGCACACCGCCGCCTCCTTACACTGCAGCCTCAGGCTGCCCCTCGACTGCTTCCAGTGAATGCACCTGCTGCTCCTCTGCTTCTAGCTGCCCTGCCCACCAAGAGGGAACAAATGTGGAAGGTGTTTCCTCCCACCAGAGTGACCCTCCTCATCAGGAGGGTGAGCCTGGGGCAGGGGTGAGCCCTGCCCCCACACCACCCTTCTGCCGCTATCGCCGCCTGACTGGGGACTCAGGTATTGAGCTCTGCCCTTGTCCTGACTCCAGTGAGGGGGAGCCAGTCAAGGAGGCTAGGGCTAGTGCCACCCCACCAGATATGGAGGACCAGTCCCCTGTGCACGGCCCCTAAACCCTGTACCCCAGGTCTCTCCTGTGGGGCTGGCTTCCAATGAAGGGGACATCCCATAAGCAATTTGGGGAGGGTGGGTGGCTTACTTGCCCACCAGAAACAGCCCTGCTCCCAACTCCCTGAGTTCTCCTCGGCCTCTCCCTGCCCTCGTAGAATCGGTCTGAAAGGGCTGGAGTCCTGAGGAGAAGGGCAGTGTTTGGGGGACTGTGCTAGCTCTATCTCCTAAGACATACACAGGAGCCTTTGATCTCATTAAAGAGATGTGAACCAGCTGCTTGTGGATTTGGGTAGACTAGTGCTCAACTTACTGCATTGCACTTGATTGGAGGGGACAGTCAATGGCCACTTTTTCCACCTACTCTGAAGGACAGCAGGCAGCCCTAAGGCCTGGACTGAGCTAAGACCTCTTGGTGAGGCAAAGTTGGCAAAAGCAATAGAGTTTGGCATGGTTTTCCCATTTATTTAGAAAAATAGACTCTGAATTCACATTCGCTCCAGGGCTATGTGGGATGTCAGTAAGGAGACCTGAGATGAGCTGAGGAGGGTTTGAAGCACTGGTACCTGAGGGCTGGGGGCAGAAGTGAGAGACCTTGTCCCTCGACTCCAGGTTGGCATAAGGGGCCTAGCTCCCCTCCCATGTTCCCCCTTCAATAGTCTTCAGCCATGGCCAGTAGGACAAGGCTGGTCCAGCCCTGGAAAGGGCGGCAGCCCATGCCTCGCCCATCCTGGTCACTGTATTGCTCCCACAGGAAGCCCGTGGCCTGGTACTGCCGCCTCACATTGCTCACCAGATTGGTACGGAGCTCTCTGTGGAGCTTAGCAGCACGGGCCTGATAGGGACCCTCCAGATGCCCATAGTAGTGAAGAGCCCCCAATGCCAGGTAGTTGACATTGATCCACACAGCACCTCGCCAGTAGGGAGGATCATGCTCTGAATTGCGCTGGCTGTAAAAGGGGCTGGTTGCTGCAAGGGAGCGCAAACCAAAGGGGCTCCAGAGCTGGCGGCTATCAGCTAGAACATCCAGCAGGGGTCCAAGGCGGGATGAGGTGGGGTCCAGCAGCCTCAGCAGGAAGGGGAAAAGACTGACATAGCCCAAGGCATCCACATATTGTAAGCGAGGGTTGGGCCGGCCCACCACTCGCACCAGCCCCTGAGGGGGTCTAGTCTTCAGCTGCACTGCTTTTGTGTGATTCCCAAAGTCTGCAAAGACTCCTAGCTCTGGGGCCCAATGCAACTCATCCAGGCTCTCCTCTCCTTCCAGGGAGGCAGCCAGTGGGCCCAGCTCTGCAGCTGCCTCAGCCTCTCCCAGCTGCTCCGCTAGCTGCATCAGCACACGGGCACCCAGTGCCACCCAGCACCGCAGGTCCAGGTGCCGCTCAGTGGGCGAAGGGTGTGAAGCCCGGGGATAGTCATCCAACCCTGAAGGCAGCGTCTTGGGGTTCAGTAGGGTCGGCAAGGCAGGGTCCCGGCCCCGCCAGCGGTAAGATAGTGGTACTGGCCCTGCCTGGCTCTGATGAAGCCAGGAGAACCAGGCACGCAGGCGGGGGAAGGCCCTGCGGAGGAAGGCATAGTCGGCAGGGTCACCACCCTCCAGCATGTGGGCTACAGGCAAAAGCAGGGTTGGGGGGTTGGCATGGGCTGTCCGTTGCACCAGGAACTCTGAGGGCACCCGGGCTCGGGCCTCATCCCCCAGCACCTGCTCCCGCCCAATCCAGCCGTCAGCATTTAGCAGCCCCAGCCAGTGGCCTATGGCCTCCCGGGTGAGCTGGGGATCCCACCGTTGGATCACCAGCTGGTGAAAGCCCTCGTCCCACAGGAAACCTCGAGGGAAGAATGACCGGGAGGGCACTGCTGTGAAAAGAGGGACAGGTGGAAAGAGGACTGGGTCCACCTTCTGCTTAGGCCCCTCAACTTCCATGTCTGGCAACACCAGACCCTGCCCATAGAAGTAGCCAATACCACCAAGAAGACCACTGAGGGCAACCTGACCCAAAGCCTGCTCCTCAGGGCTCAGGCCCTTCTCCTTCAGCCGGAAGGTCTTCTCAAAGCGCTCTCTAAAGGCTTCAGCATGGCTTTCCAGGGCCTGGGTCAGCAAGCTGCCTGCCAACTGCTCTAGGGCTTGGCTTCCTCCTGCCTGGGCACTGCCTGATTCAAACACCAACTCCACAGAAAAGGGGACTTTCAATGTCACCTGTTGTATCAGAAATTGCCCTTGTCCCTGTCCTTGCCCACTTGGGCCTCTGTCCTCCCACTTCAGAGATCCTGGCAAGCCGAGGTAGCGTTCAGGGGAAGCCCCTGGGGGCCGATGCCGAAACCAGTTATTTAGGCGGCTCTTCACCGTCTCTGTCAGCAAGGGAAGTCCTGGGTTGGAGGACCAGAAGACGTTGTAGCTTGAAAGGAAAAAGATAAACAGGAAATATTACTCAGGAGGAAGTGGTGGGGATTATAAAGCGAAAACATGAGGTGATCAGGAGTCAGGATGGGAGAGTCTTGGCAATGCAGGGAACATGGAGCCTGGTGAGAAGGGAAATACCTGGTGAAAAGAGGGTAGAATGGGGGAGATGGAAATCAGGCTAAGTCAGCATCCATACCACCACCCCACACTCTTCCCCCAGTTACCTGCCATACTTGGGGGCTGTATCTCCTGGACTGGTTGGTGGCATAAGTGTAAAGCGGAAGTCACCAAGTTCACTGGTGTGTCCACTGATGAACTTCAACTGTCCCTTAGCCCCAACCTCTGGCACTAGGACTTCTTTGCCATCTGTTACCACATAGAAGAACAAGGACACCAAAGGGAGAGCAGAGATACCTGAGGCCTGGGAGACCAATGAGGACATAAAAACACAGCATTAGGTTAGCAGTCTCTCCCCTGAGAATCAGCCTTAGGGAAAGGGACACCAGGTGAGAGCAACAACAACATACATCTAGCAGTGTTGAGGGTCACTGAAAGTAAGCACCAGTGGGATGAGATAAAGAGCTCTGCACAGGGTTCTCTGGGAAATAATAGTACTTTTGTCCCATGTACTATGCTAAGAACTCTACATATTATTTCCTTTAATTCTTACAATTCTGTGAGTTAGGTACTATTTTTATTTCCATTTTACAGACAAGAAAACCAAGGCTTAGAGATAGTAAAAAGAGATGGTCATACAGGCAAGTGTTTAAGGCAGGCAACCAGGCTCAAAGCCCCTGCTATTAAGCCCCACTTTATCCTGCATTTGCACGCAGCAAAGGAAGGGTGGAGGAAATCTGGGCTAGGGGAAGGGTGTCCTGAGGGCCCTGACCTGAGGCTCTACAGTCACTCTCCAGCTCCAGTTCCCTCCATGTTGACCCCCAGGCCTCTTGACGAACTCAGTGGTGAGCCTTAAGGCCCCATCCTGGATGTGTTGCCGCCCGAAGGAGAGACCGTCATGGAACTCCCAGCCATAGGGACCCACGCCGTCCCCCTGCTCACACGTGTGCCTGAGCTTAGGGGTCCCCGGGGTGGTGCCTTGCTGCGCCCACATCAGTCCTGGGGGTAGAATGGCCAGGTAAGTCAAAGAGAGAGCAGGGGACCTGTCCCTCTGGGTCGCCGAGAGCTTCAGGGTCATCCCTCTTAATAACACTCCTGATCCACTCCTCACCACCCTTGATCTGGCGCGAAGCTGGGGCGCCCAGATTAAGTGCCCGCCTGCCTGCCCGCCCCGGGTCCAGGTTACCGGTGAGGAGGGGCTGCGGACTGCGGGTCTTCATGCCGAAGTAAACGTGAGGGCGGTAGGTGCCCCAGAAGAGGTCCGGGGCCACGGCGGGGCTGGAAGAGCCGGGAGGCAGCGCCGGGGGCGCGGAGTGCAGCGTGACAGCGCGCCGCGCACGGTGCCATGCCAGTAGCCAGCATCCCGACAGGCCCAGGGCCAGAGACAGGACCACGACGGCCAGAGCCGCCCCCGCAGCCGCGCCCCGGGCCCTGCCGCCCCGGCCTTCGCGTCGCGCGGGGCCGCCCCGAGCCGACCTCTCAGCTGTCCGCGCTCCGTCTGCCGGCGCTCCACGGCGCCGCCGCTCGCCCCGAGCCATCCTTGCACGGAAATCGGCGTCGCGGGGACCCGGAGAGATGGCAACAGAGCCCGAGTCCCGGCTCGCTTCCTAGGCCCGCGCACAGCGCCTGGAACACGACTGATGTGTCAGCCGCACCCACCGGCCGGTGCCTCCCCTCCGCTTCCGCCGGAAGTCCCGCCCCGCCACGTCAGGTTAAGCCCCACAGCATCACAGCGCGGCGTGGTGTAGGGCTGGCTGGTATCTGAGGTCGGCCCTCTGGGCCGCGTCCACTGGATCGGCGTTTATTTTGCGTTCTCACGCAGTTGACAGGCTAGTAGGAAAAACCAATCACAATTGTCTTTTTTTTCTTTTAATAACTACTGTATATTAAGAGCATGAGACGCTGTCCTAAGTGTTTTACATTTAACCGCTCCCCATATCGCCCCAATCAGGTGCCTGAAAACCGTGGCCTAGGAAGTTCAAGTAACTTGGCCCTGGCTACAGAGCCGGGAAGTGGCTACCTTGGAACCCAGTGTATCTGAATCATATTGTCCACACCTATGCCTTCTTTCCTAGTGAAATGGAGTGGATCCAAGAGGATCTGTGATTTTAGATGTCATACCTCCACTCAGTCTAGGATTCCTTATCTAGATAAACCCTAAAAGGACCATAATGGTGATGGCTGTACTTTTTTTTTTTCCTTTTCTACAACCCAGGAAGCAAAGGCATTTAGGGGAAAGATTGCTTATGTCCAGGTCAGGGAAGGCTCTAGGAAAGAGGTAGCATCTGCACCTGATGTTGTCCTAGAAGAGCCAAGATTACATTTGATGATGGTTCAGAAATGCAACTTAGATTCATAGTTACTTCTCTCCAACAGCTCAGCATAAAAGGTGTTTTCATAAAGTACAAATCTCTATCATTCTCTTAAAAAACCCTACTCTACACCCTTATGCTATTCTAGCTATTATCACACCTCCCATCCAAACTCTAATTATATAAAACTACTACTTTGGGCTTCCCTGGTGGCGCAGTGGTTGAGAGTCCGCCTGTCGATGCAGGGGACACGGGTTCATGCCCCCGTCTGGGAGGATCCCACATGCCGTGGAGCGGCTGGGCCCGTGAGCCATGGCCGCTGAGCCAGCGCGTCCAGAACCTGTGCTCCGCAATGGGAGAGGCCACAACAGTGAGAGGCCCGCGTACTGAAAAAAAAAAAAAAAAACTACTACTTTATGCTGCACACCCACTTCTTCTTTCATTATAATCTGTTCTTCTTTCACTATAATCTGACTTCTGGCCCCACCCTCCACTGGTAGACTTTTTACTCATTTAACAATCACCTGACCGAACCCAATGGTCAGTCCTTTCTTGCTACCACTGCACCTGGTCCACACCTATTCAATATATTGTAGCACTTAGTACACACACCTGAGTTTCACCATTCATCTTTGTATCTCAGTACTAATCAGGTGAAGTCACAAGGTTGATGCTAAATGTTGGTAAATTCAACAAAAGTTTATTGCACACTCTGTATCAAGCACTATGCAAGGTGCAGGGGACACAGAGAAAACAGTCCCAACCTCAAGTTCACAATCTATAAGCACAGTGCCAGCACTCAATCCATGTTTACAGCAGTGCTTGAACCATCCCTGTTTTTACAGATGAGAGTAGTTAATCTGGCCAAGGATAATAGCCAGTTACCCATGGACCTGGAGAACTCAAATGTAGGGTTGTATCCTTTCGTCACTAAGGAGGCCTATAACATACGGCCTCTTAGATACTATGCTATGCTCACTCAATATTCTATGCAGTTTACAGATTATCAATTTATTTACTGATTGATTGATCTTTGGCTACGCTGCATGCAGGGATCTTAGTTCTCTGACCAGGTATTGAACCTGTGTCCCCTGCAGTGGATGAACAGAGTCTAAACCCCACTGGACCACCAGGGAAGTCCCAGGTATCAATTCATTTAATCTCTCAACAGTTCTATGAGGCAGGTACTATTATCTTCATTTTACGAATGAAGAAACAGGCACTGAGAGACTAAGTAATGTGTCCAAAATTACATAGCTACTTAAGGGAAAAGCTAGGTTTTCAATCCCAGGCATTCTGGCTTTTTACTACACTATACTGTCTCCTGATAGTTTTCTTTCTTTGAAAGGAGAGGGGGGAAACCAGTCCTTTGAAGATATCACCATTTTAAGAGAGAAGTAGTATAGTAATGGGGTAGGAGGAAATATATTTGGCAAAGTACACAGCAGCCAGTGTCCAGAGATTCTTGATTGCCTAGTTGAACATTCTGAAGTTTTTCTCTAAACCAGTGGCTATCAACCATTTTTTCCTACAACCTGTGGTAAGAAATAATTCTATACTGCAACCAAGTACATGCAGATAGACACACATACACATACTTTATATAATACCTATATCTATATTCATGATTATATGCTTAAAACTTAAGTTTCTTAAAGAATATTTCCCAGTCCATGTGCCATCTACTGATACTTTTTATTCTATTTTATTCTATTTTACTTTGTTTTTTAAAGGCTGATTTAACTCCCTAAATTGACTTCATGATCCACATTAATGGGTGGTAACGTAGTATGAAAAACACTTTAGGCAGCATGCCTAAAAAGTACTTTAGGCACTGTTCTCTGAGACAAGTTGTAATAATAAAACCAATGATATGCTTTGGAAAAATAAAAGTAAGCAGCAGCAAAAACGGTTAGCAAAAAGGAGACCAGGTGGGAGAATGCAACACTAATACAGGAGAATGAATGGAAATGTAGAGAACATTTCAGAAGCTTTTGCTTAAGACAGAATATTATGAACTTACTGACTGGATATGCAGGGAAAGGGAGCGGGCAGAACCAGAGATAATGCTGTGGTTTCCAGCTCAAGTGGCTGAGCAGATGAAGTTCCTTTTAAAGGAATGAGGAAGTCAGGGGAGGAGGCAAGTACAGATGACCCTTAAACAATGGGGGTGGGGATGGGAGTTAGGGGCCCAACCGCTCCACAGAGTTGAGAATGGGGGGATAACTTTACAGTCAGCACCCACAGTTCCACAACCGCAGATTCAAACAACCACGGATCATGTAGTACTTGTACTATGTATTTATTTGAAAAACAGGCATGTAAGAGGACCTCTGCAATTCAAACCTGCATTGTTCAAGGGTCAACTTTAGAGAGTATGTAAGATTATTGGGTTAGCGTTAGAGTGTTGGTGGAATTTGGAGAAAACTGGTAGTAAGTACCCTGACTATAGCACAGGATTTGAGATTAGAGCCAAACAGAAATGTAGGGTTTAACCCAAGAGGGTAGTTCAAGTCATGACAGAATATGAGATGCCCCAAAAATAAAAGAGAGAAGAGAAATTAGGAGAGTAGTATGCCTTTATGGTTAAAAGAAAAAAAAGGGCCTGAGCGGAAAAGAAGTTACACAAGGGAGGGAATTAAGAGTGGCAGGTGCTACTGAAATGGAAAAATGAGGACTGAGAAAACAGCATTTCTAATAAGAGTAAGAGGTACCTTGAGTAGTGTTGGAAGAAGCCAAGTTCAAAGGGTTAAGCAGTGAGTGATGGTAAGAAAGTGAAATAAATTCAAATTTGTCCAGACCCCTCCCCATCTTGTCTCGTCCCAGAAACACTGGTTGGATTTGTAGTCACAGGGCTCTTTCTTTTTTCTTTTGCGCTCTGTGGTCTTCCAGATAGTGATTTGAGTAATTAAGTCAAGCTCTTCTTAGATGTGTCCTTAGCAGTCTTAGGTGAAAACCTGCTTGTTGGTCTCTTCCGCGCTGTCAGCGCCCGGTACTGGCGCCCGGCTTGTCCCCGCTCCCCGCCGCACCTCTGGCCTTGATGTGGGAGGAGAAGGCAGTGATCATTTCCTGGGCGGTGAGGTGCGCGCCGCGCATAATCAGGCGATGCCCGTCTCCTGGGGAAGAAACAAACGAGTCAGGCACCGGGAGGACGGCGGGGCAGGCGCCGAGAGCTAGCGACTCCCTCCCGACTCCCAACCAGACCCACCGAACAGCACGTCCACGCAGGGCTCGGAGCCGTCGTGTCTCACGTCAGCTATCACCGAGCAGTTGAGGTTGGTGCAGCGAACTTTCTCGCTGCTCACGGCCTGGAGGAAGGTCCTGCGGTGAGAAAACGGCGTGAGCGTCCGGCAGAGGGGGCTAGACCCCCGGCGGGAGGAAGGCGCGCCCCTTCGCGTCCGCACTCCTTCCCCCTCGTACCTTGTCGACTCCACGTTCTCCTCGAAAGGGCAGAATTGAACCCGAACCTGCTTGACAGAGCGTAGTCCGAGCCGAGCCAAGGCCGCTGCCATGGTGACCCCCACCCCGGAAGGACTCGTGCGGGCGGAAGTGTCGCTAGTGCGAGACGCTGTGGGTTGCTACGCGCTTCCGCAGTCCCCCGACCTCCGCCTCGTGAGGCTTCTCTGGCACGGTCGGTGGTGCTGGTCCCCAGGCCGCCGCCCTGGGCTCCCCAGCCGAGGAGGAAGGCCAGGAGGGAGACAGATGATTTCGGCACAGGGTATGGGGCGCCCAAACTACGCTGTCAGTAAACACTACCTGTCATTAATAGCCCCCTTTACCACGGTGAAGACAATAAATACTGCCAAAGCCGTTTGCACCTGGCTCCGATAACAAGTCTTTTGCAGCCTTTACTCCTCTGTACCCTGCTGTGCCAGATCTACGTTAACACCGTCTTAAGTGCTGGTCCCTTCCAAGGAGAGGGCACCATCACGGCAGAGATTATAAACCTACCAGAGGGTAAACTCCACTCAGGTAGTTTAAGATTAAACACGTGGAACTCTAGAGTAGCGAAGCTTACACGTGAAGGTCCTACAGCCCAATATTCTTAAATGACTAAAAATAGTGATAGGGAGGGGAGTGCAGGGTACTATTATATAGTATACGCCGTGGGACTGATTTAGGTGTAGTAATTCCTATTCCACCTCTGTGGTTCCTGATGAATTAACTTTGTAGTAGTGTCCCGAACTTTCTGTGTTTAGCCTGGCTCCTGGGACTTAAGATGAAGTGGCATCTAGGCTCCCTGCTTTCTATTGCTTTTTCTCTTTCCCTTTCCCCTGGGATCCAACCCTAAAGCCTTACTCCCAGCATCTAGCCCCTTACTGCTAGTGTCTAGCTCTGAGATGTCTTCACTGATGGGGAACTAAGCCCAAGCCTCCCAAGGATGCTGACCTCCAGGTTTCTAAGTCCAGGCTCTGTGTAGCTTGTGGCTCTCAGGTATGCTTTCTTCCAAGCTCCCAATTCGGCTTTTTAAGTATGCATTTCTAAATGTCTGGGCTTTTTCAGACAGAGATAGGGAGTTCTGACGGGCTCTGATTAGGGTCCTTAGGATTCAGAACTGGTCCTCAGGCAGGAAAGAAAAGGTAAGTGCCTGCGGGGATGCTGGTGCTGCCTCAGGGCAAGCCAGGCCTGCTGATTTCCTACCAGGTAAGCCTCAGGGCTATGTCCTTCTCCCCACAGTGTGCTTAGCAGCTGAGCTGTCTGGGCTGGGAGTACTCCAGGTCGAAGAGGGGGCTCCAAGCTCTCCAGGCTGTTGAGGCTGCTGCTGGGCAATTCCATGGTCTGGACCTCATTACATGCACCTGGTAAGGCAGGAGTGGAAGGCAGGTGGCTGGCGGTGTGGGGGGGGAGGGGGGTACACGCAGAAGCCAGATCAATGATGAGGATGGGGGATGCGGCACATAAAGTTATGAGCTAGGGGCAAAGAGAGCCTGGAGTTGGGGAAGGAGAATGACTCACAGCAACAGGGAGGCCCCCTGTGGACTTGAGTCTTGGGCAGGGGCTGCTGCAACAGACACAGCAGGGCCCCGTCCAGCCGCTGGAAGATGCTGAGCGTGGACAGAGTCTGGCGAAGTTCTGGGGACAGGCCCCACTGCTCCTCCTCCAGCAACTCCCTGACCACTCCAAAGTCTTGTCTGAGCTGCAGCGCCCCCTGCAGGCTGAAGGCCAAGGTACAGTGTGGCCACCTGACCCTCCTGCCTCTCCAAACAGCTCTGCCCCACCCATCCCCTCCCTTTTTTTCAGTTCCATTCATCCCCCTGCCACGGCCTCCTTTTCTCCCCACCTGAACCGGATCCCATGGGTGAGGATGTGGTCAAGCCAGGCACCCAGGATGGCAGTCAGCGCCTGGCTGAGGGCAGGGGCCTGGGCTTGGTGTGGCAGTCCTTGCAGTCCTTGCAACACAGGCTCCAGTACCCTGCGGACCACCAACCCAGCATACTCACTAGGAATGCTGGGAAGTTCTGGAGTGAGAGAAGAGAAAGGACAGGATATGAGGCTAGGGAGATCCATCAAGCCCCTAATGGAGCATTTGGGGGAAGAGGGTAGGATTTCAGGGTGAGGGGACACAGAAGGTGAGGACAGGATGGAGACAGAGGAGTGGAGCCAGGAATTGGAGGGGCCAGGACACTGTTACCCCCTGAGAAGCCTGGAAGGGAACGCTGGGATGAGGACTTACCAGGACAGAGACGATGCCGCCAGTACCGACCCCGTGGCATGTGGAGTTCGAAGTCCTGTGTGGCTCGTTTATGACATTCTTGAAAAAAGAGACTTAGTGACTCTTCAGGCAGGAGCTGTGGGGATAAGGAGAAAGTAAAAGGGGCTTATCTCTGAGGTACTTGTCAAGTTATATGCTCTTCTAAATCTGAGGTGTTTAACCTGGTATCCATAAAGCCCCAGAACAGAATTGTATGCATAATTGTATGGGCTTGGGCATTTTCTGAGGAGAGATACTATAGCTTTTATTGGGTTTTCCAAGAGGTCTGGACCGAGGAAAGATTATGGACAGTTGCCCTAAGATTACCCTGCTCTCCTCAGCTTGGTTCGGAGGATGGAAATCCTCCATGTTAATTTTGTTCCATAGGAACGTTAATAGGAAAAAAAAAAAAAAGGGAGACACCCTCACCACTGCCAGTGTTCAAAAGCAGATGCTAGAGAGAGGTCTGCATGATCTACAGACAGGCAGAGGCTGAAGAAAGAAAAGGGAATTGTACGATCTTCTGTCTGTCATCTATAAAAGGAAGGCAAGAACTGTGTGTAGACCAGGAGCAATGAATATAACTTTCTAAGATTCAGGAACCTTTGGAATGTCCTCACACTGGATATTCTTTATAGCCACTTCCATTTCTCCAGAGCATTGTAACCCACAAAGCAAGAAAAGGCACATGTGCTGGTTTGGTTTCTTTGGTTTGATAGGATTTGTTTTTGGAGGGGGAGAAGACAGCAAAAAGGAGGGTTCTCTACAGCCCATCTAAGAGAAGAACCCAAGAAGTGGGGTGTGTAGTGGCAGGTCTAAGGAAAAGGTGACTGTATACTGAGAGCCTGAAGAGAGGAAAGGACCTGGCGGGGGCCAGACTTGGTGGGAGAGAGCCCATGTGGCTCCTGATACATGGGCTGTCTCCCACCAAGTCTAAATCCAAACTCTTCTTCTCTTATCCCAAACCCCAGAACCCCCTTCTTCCTTATATATAACAAAGAAATTACCCTTTTGTCAACTGACATTTGTTAGGAAATTCTGCACTCAACACTTGGAAAATACAAGGTCACACTATGGGACAGTTTTTTCTGTGGGACACTACAGTCCAGCTGAGGAGAAAACTCACATCTGATTCTTCTTTTTCATCCCAGTGCTGTATGTGGTAGAATGCCCAGAGCAGATGCCCAACCAGGCAGAGAAGCAAGGCATGAAACTGCTCTGGACAGTGTTTGGTTCACACGATGAACACACTCTCCCTGCCCCTTTTGCTCTGTTCTCACTGCAACTACCAAGAGCTGGACCCTTCTCATATTATGTCTCCCCACCTCCCTTCTATCCTGACCACTATAGCTGGATCAGACTCTATCACTGTCTTCACTGTTCCCCTCCTGCTCTTACAATGGCTCCCTATCACTTAGGAGATAAAGTCCAAAATCTGTGGGCTGGTGTTCAGTGCCCTGCACAACTTGATGACAACCTACTCCTTCACAATCCTCCACCCCCACCCGGTGCACATGCGAGGGCAAGTGTATGCTCATACACACACACACACACACACACACACACACACACACACACACACGGAGCTTCTGCTTTGGTCAGACCATCTCGCCAGTACTCCCCCAAGGAACTATGAACTACCCACATCCAGTAACCCCTGCTGCTCCTCTGAGGCTGCCCAGCCACCAGCTTGAGCCATAGACCCTGTAAGGAGCTTCTGTTACCATGTGTCCACCAAGGCCTTCCCTCCCCAGAGCTCCCACAACCGTCACTGTCCACCCTACTCATGAAAAGCCTGTTCTGGGACATGTTGAGTTGAAAGAGGCAGCAGTAAATTGAGGTATAAATGCCCAACAGGCAGATGCAGATGGTGGATTAGGGCTAAACTGGGAGGGGGGTGGTCTACAGCACCAAGGCTCTGTGGAATGCAGAGAGAAAAGGAGCATTGGTATGGGGGCTGGGCTCTACAGCCATGCCCCTATTCAGGGCAGAGTAGACATTTGGGCAGGAAGAGAAAACAAAAAGCAGAGAGACATCATCCATAGTAGGAACAGATACTGTGTAAAATGGGGGAAAGTTAGAAGTATAATAGTTTAATTCATAAATTTAGAAGAAAAGAAGAAAATATTAGAAGAAACAGCCAAGAGTGGATGAAAGTTAGCACTGTGGAACAAGGATCAGAAATCGAAGTTGGGGAGGGGCAATTAAAGTGCTATTTTTTCATTAGAAGCCTTCTAAAATAATATTTTATTTCAGTTTTAATAAAAATACAAATTATTCTTTTAGAAAACAGGAGAAACATATCAAAAACTAGTAAATAAAAGGAAAAGTCAATCATTTATCTTGCTTTTTCTCTACAAATTATACCTCAAAGTAACCAAGTAATTTATTTTATTTTATTTTATTTTTTTTTTTGCGGTACGCGGGCCTCTCACTGTTGTGGCCTCTCCCGTTGCGGAGCACAGGCTCCCGACGCGCAGGCTCAGAGGCCATGGCTCACGGGCCCAGCCACTCCGCGGTATGTGGGATCTTCCCGGACCCGGGCACGAACCCGTGTCTCCTGCATCGGCAGGCGGATTCTCAACCACTGCGCCACCAGGGAAGCCCTAACCAAGTAATTTATGAGGGCAAGTTTCACTTTATAAGAGTAATCCAACTAATGATAAAGAAGGAATGATAGAATCGGAATGTCACCTCCTTGCACCCTCTTATGAAATAACAGATCTAGACAATGATCATCAATCATCAGTGGATGTTAACATCACAAAATGAGAGCCTGACATGGGAGTTGGGGGTGGGATATATAAGTGAAATAAAGTTGACCATGAGTTGATGAGTGTTAAAGCCTCAGTGGTAGGAATATGCGGGTCCATTATACTCTTCTCTGTACTTTTGTCTTTTTTTGAAATTTTCCGTAATAAAGAGAGGACAAGAAGTGAAGAGCAAGAAAAGATAAATTTAGTGGCGATTCCAAGGCACTGAGTTGTTCTACCACCACCACAACCTCCTCACCAACCCCAAAGCTGGCCCCTGTCAGGTCGCCTGCTCTCCTTACCTGGATCTGTGCAGTCAGCTTCTGGATCTCCAGGCCCAGCTGCTGCTCCACCTCCGAGGCCAGACTAGACAAAGCTTCTGCCTCGTATAATAGAGGCTTTGGCAGAAACAGGGAGTGAGATCCAAGCCCAGCCCAGGATGCTCCCCTCCCCATTCCCTAGCTACTCACAGGTAAATCCTTCTGGATCAGGAGCAGGAAGGAACCTGGGGCCCACGCTGCCAAATGCTGCTGAGTTCTGCCCCAAAACCAGAGCAAGGTGGTCTGCAGGGTACAGAGCCCCAGGGCAAGGGGGTCAGGACCTGGGGAGAGGAGGGACAGAGTATCTGAAGGGCCATGGAACACCTTTGGGAGGAGACAGGCTTCAGAACAGATTAAGGAATAAAGGAGATATCCTCAGCTGTTCTCTTATCCCCCCATCCCCAATACCTTGTCTCACCTGGAGGCCGGCAGAGGAGCAGTCCTGACCTGGATTCTCGAAGGGCATCCAAGAGAGGAGGGAAGAGCTGTTGCAAAAGTTCAGTGGTATGAGAGGATGAGGGAAGGCTGCTCTTATTTCCACTAGCAGATCCCAAGGCCTGGCAGAAGCCTGAAGATGAGGGGGTATGGTTTGATAAGGAAGGAGCAGTCTGGGGCTTGTGTCACTGCCATTGCCCCTTCCTTCTCACCTTGATCCCAGCTCCAGATAAGAGACTGATGAATTAGGTTGTGACACAAAGAAGCCAGCTCCTTCTCACACTCCTGAGGCAGTGATGCTAGTGGGAGAAATGACTGGATCCTGAAAACAGGGTCCCTCTTTTGCCCAACACTGTCCCCACTCAATGATGGGGGAAGAGGGGAGGCTTCCCCCAAGACTCAAGGCTGGCGTGGAAAGCAAGACTTTGCCTTGAAAGCCCAGAAGCTATAGCCTGAACCCCCAGGGGTGGGGTGGGGTATGTTCATTCTAAAGAGCCTGTTTTTGTAGTCAGGTGGCAAGTGAGTGAGGTGAATACAGAAGAGATCCCAGCCTTCCCAAACTCCCACCCAAGCCCATTACTCACCCTGACCCAGTGCCTGACTCAGCTGTTGTGCCGCTGCCCTGGGGTCCCTCCAGGGTTCTAGACTTTGGTCCAGACTCTGAGCACAGGCTGCCCACAGCATGGACCAGTACTGGCTCCACAGGGCCCCAGCCCCTCCAAGCCCCAGTCCACTGCTGGTTGAACCAGTCATGCCCCCCATCAGGCCCAGTAGCCCTGGCAGCAGCTCCTGCTCCTCTTGGCACCGCCTGCGGACCTGGTCCCTCAAGTCAGATCCCCTGAGCACCTCATCCAGCCAACCTGCCACCTGGCAACCCCGCTCCCCCGTCAGGAGGCGGAGCACACGGGCCGGGGGATAAGGGCGCGCTGCCCCTGGAACGTAGCTCAAGGCTTTTCCCTGCAGCTGGTGGTAGACGGGAAGTGCCAGCAGCAGGTCGGCGATTTGGGACGATAGGCCCGGGCTGGCAGGCGCCTGGCCCAGAGCCCGAAGCTGCATCTCGATAGTAGCATCCAGGCGCTGGGCGGCTAGTCCGACGGATCGTGCCAGGAGTAGCGGCTCGGGTGTCTCCTGAAGGCCGCTTCGCAGGACCGCGCGTCCAGAAGGGTGCCCCAGCAGGTCGCGGCACAGCTGAGGCAAGTGGCCAGGGGATGGAGCGCCGGGACTCAGGATCCTCAGGAGGCGCACGGTCGCCTGTAGGTGGCGGGCGCAGTCCTGGGCGTGGAGGAGCTCCTGCCGCTCGTACTGCAGCCGCAGCAACACCGCCCGGAGACGCTGCAGCGCTGGAGGGGTCGGGCCGTCACCCGCCGGCTCCCGCCCCCAGTCCACAGCGCCAGCCTCACGGCGCTCTCCTGCGTCCGCCGGCACCGCCCACCACGGCTGCCCTCTCGGGGCTCCGCCGGGCCGTGGGTCCAGGCAGGGGATGCTTCGGGCAACCGGTAGCCGCAGCCAGCCACGAACGTCCCGGAGGAGAGCGCCTGCCCGCTTTCTCTGCCACTGCTCCTCCTCAGCGTCCCCGGGCTGCGCCCGTAACGGCGGCACGGTAGCCAGCGGAGGCAGAAGGCCACCAGAGCGAGACGCTTGAGCCATGGGACAGCTTGTCCGGAACGAGGCTAACGATTCCCACCTCACAGTACTGCCCAACGCCCGCCGCAGCCGAGGCTCCGCCCCATCCCCGGAGCCGTCATCTCTGGACCGGGAGCCGCCGGGACCGTCATGCACTCTCTCGCACTCCGTAAGCGGAGGCTTCTGCCCCCAACAAAGATGGCTGCCTTCTCTGTCCTACTCTGATCTTCGGCCGGTGTAGAATGCCAGACTTTCATTTTCGGGTCATGTTGACGGGGATGGCGCCGATTCCGAAGACCGTGGGGCTGGCCAAGCTAGGTAAGCAGGTGAGACAAGACCGGAGGGGGTCCGGGAGGACTGGGGCAGCCCCAATTAGATCTGTTTTCAGTAGGCTTTTGTGCTTCACGCGATGGGCAGAGGGCTCCAGCTCACCTACCCCGAGGCCCCCGACGCGCCGCCGCCTTCCTTTCCTATAGACTGTCCTCTGCGGCCCGGCTGCCCGCTGGGGGTCGCTGCTGTTCCCAAACTCTGCAAGGAATTCGGTCCTGAGGACTACGGCGACGAGGTAGAAAGGACTCCTTGAGAATTTCTTGGTGATCCAGGGGTTAGGACTCCGCGCTTTCACTGCCGAGGCCAGGGATCAGTACCTGGTCTGGGAACTAAGATCCCGCAAGCCTGGCGGCGCGGCCAAAAAAACAAAACAAAACATAGCTCTTAGCTGCCTTTCGGCCCGTTCCCTTTACGGTCACGCCTCTTTTCAACCTTCCGTGTTGAGCCCTTCCCCGGCCCGGCGCCGCGCGGGGCTCCACCAGGGCTTTGGAGAGGCGTAACTGTGGGCCCTACTCCCAAGAAACGGAACGCAAGTGGAGGGGGGCGGGGACGACTCAACGGTGATAAATGCTTTAAGTGAGCAGGATCGGGCAGAGGAGGGTCTCTTAGTTGAGGATTGGGGAGTGGGTAGGAGTTGCTTGGGGAAAGATACTATGAACAGAGGGAACAGTGTGAGCAAAGACACTAAAGCAAGGACACGTTAAGAGAACGTCACTGAAGTGAGACCTTAGTTATGGGTTTGAGAGAAGAGGCGAGCAAGAGGGCAGCAAGTAGTTTGAAAGTCCTGGTCTGGCACATGGGTTTGGGTGTCCTGAAGAAGGTGGTAGGGTTATAGAAGGAGGGACAGGATCAGATTTGGGAGCACTGGAAAGCTATACTTCCAACTGCTACCTGGTTACCTCTAAAACCAAACTCAACAAGTCCAGAAGTTAATTCATCATCTTTGCAAATTCGTTGCGTTTCCTCTCATCTTAATCTTGCTTAATAACACAAACTTCCATCCAGCTGCTTAATTCTGAAATCTGAGAATCATTCTACATATTCCTCCCCTTTTCTTTACCTCACCTGTGTAGTCAGTCACAAAATCTACTTCTGAAGTGTTCTTCTATCAAATCCATTATTTCCATTCCTACTTCTGCTGCCACTACCTTAGTTCAAGAACTCATTCTTTCTGGCCTGAACAGTTCTAATGACCTGCTAACTAAACATTTCACCCCTAGACTCATCTCTTTCCCCAGTACAATTTCATCTGAGCATTTTGCTTCCCAGATTAGATCCACTTCCATCACTAACAGGACAAAGTGCAAACTCACACAGTGTTCTTCAGGCACAGCTCCTGGCTGCATCTCTATTACAACAGACTCCTCACCCATCTCTCTGCCTTTGCTCATTCAGCACACACTTACTGAGCACCAACTGTGTACTGAACACTGTTTTAGGCACTGGGAAGAAAGCAGTAAACCAAACAGACAAAAATCCCTATAGTCAATGAATTAGCAGTGTCTAGTGGGGGCAGCCAGTCAACAAATAAATGATATAGTATGTCAAATATGAGAAGTGCAAAGAAAAATAAAGCAAGAAGGAGGATAGGGAACACTGGAACTGAGAGGTTTTGTTTTTTAAAGGGAGTGGTCAGAGAAGTCCTCCCTCAGAAGATTTAAGCAGGGATCTGAAGGGGATGAAGGAGTGAGCCATTCACTGGGGAAAGAGCATTCCAGGCAGATGAAATAACAAATACAAAAGCCCTGAAATGGGAGCACACTTGGTGTATTGTAGGAACTTCAAAGGAGACCACTGCAGTTGGAGGAGGGTGAGAGGGTAGGAGATGATTTCATGAAGAGATTTGGTGACCAGATCATGTGTGGCCAGGTAGTGAATTAAGAGAGTGGTATAGACTGTGTTTTGGGGAGAGATAGACGGTCAAGGCAGTCCTTTTTCTGTTTGTTTTTAAAGATGGCTTACACTAACTAAGGAAACAATCCTCATTAGAACCACAGAATGTACAGGCCAGGCCTTGAAGAGTCTTGCCTCATTTTGTGAATGAGGAAGCTGAGGTCCAGAGAGGTTAAATGACTTGTCCAAAATCAAACAGCCCAGTAGTGGCAGAGCCAGAACTAAGATGCAAGCAGCTGTGCTCCAGCACAGTGTTCTCTCCAGTTCTATGCTACCTGGCTAATTCAGAGAGCAATAAAAAGCAATGAATAATAAGGTTTTAAATTATATAACATAGGCTATGTTAATGCAGCTTGGTTGAATGAGGGCAGAGATAACTGGAAATGAAAGGGTCTGGGAAGGCTTTGTGGGGAGATGGAATTTGAACTCTTGAAGGTGAGGCAAGTTGTGGTGAGAAAGAAGCTCAGAGCCAGGAGGGATTTGAGGACAGCTGGGGGAAGACCCCAAGGCTGGAAGGAGCCTGGCGGCAGAGGGAGGACAGCAGCTAAGTAGGAGAGGATTGCAAGGGAAAACTGGAAAGGTCAGCCAGGGAGCTTTTTGGAAGGCTCCGAATCCCAGGCTAGACTCAGTCCTGCCTGTGGTCCTGGCAGTGGGGGATTACTGGAAAATTCTGAGTAGGGGAGTAATTGCTGAGAGCTTAGTTTGGGGGAGAAACAGATAAAGTGCAGGGAAGAGGCCAGCCAGGAACTGTGGCACTCATTTAGGCATTGAGGTAGCCCCAGGGTGGATTATATAGGGGTGTTCATATTCAAGGATATGGCAGGGGACACTGCTGGAAGAGCAGGTAAGAGGGCTCCATTTCAGGGGCATCAGTGTGGCTGACCTAATGGCAGGATGTCAGAGAAGCCTGGACTGAATGCCACCCTCAGCTCTTGGGAAGGCAAAAGAGTTAGTGAAGGCAGGTGATACATGTGAAAGTCAGGAGCAGCATGTTTTTTTTTTTTTTTTTTTTTTTTTCGGTACGCGGGCCTCTCACTGTTGTGGCCTCTTCCATTGCGGAGCACAGGCTCCAGACGCGCAGGCTCAGTGGCCATGGCTCACGGGCCCAGCCGCTCCGCGGCATGTGGGATCTTCCCGGACCAGGGCACGAACCCGTGTCCCCTGCATCGGCAGGCGGATTCTCAACCACTGCGCCACCAGGGAAGCCCAGGAGCAGCATGTTTTGAGGTGCTGAGCAGGGAGGGGTCAGCCAGTAAGGTTTTCCAGGCTGGGTGGCTGGTTAGTGGTTGCCGTGGTGGAGCGGTCAACCCAGCCAAGCTCCTTGCTGTCTCCCAGAGTTCCCCACAACATCAACCTAATCTCCCCTCCCCTCCCCCTCCCAAGACATAGTGGATTTTCTTCGACGACTTGTGGAGAATGATCCCTAGGGCCTGCATCGGATCCGTGTGGGTGGGAGCGGCAGGTGGCTGCAGCTGTGGCACCATGGTGGGGAGTGCAGGTGCCAGGCCCAGGGATTAAGGCTGGTACCCTGGGGGGGGGGGTGGCTTTCAGATGCTCCTCTCTCTCATGTTCTTTCTTTCCCTTCTCTTTCTCCCTCCTGACAGACTCCCTCCAGACCATTTCTGTTATGAGGGGGAAACAGCTGGACAGAATGACAAGGCCAAGGAGGCTGAGAGACTGGGCACCTACTGTGGTCTCCGAAAGTCCTTCCTATACTCTCCACGAGGGTCTAAGCCCTGCCCTCAAAGCCTTTCTGCCTCGGCATCCTGCCTCAGTGACTCAGACAACCTGCTTCAGGTGGCCATGCCGCAGAGGCTCCTGCTGACTGAAGAGGTGAGACTCTAGTTCTCCCAGTCCCCAGATTCCCATGTCTATATTCTCTCCTAATCTGGATCTTTCAAGATTCGTTCATACTGCTTACCTCCCTTTCACTTTCTCTTTTCCTGCCACCTGCCCTTCCCCTCCAGGAAGCCAACCGCCTGGCTGAGGAGCCAATGTCTGAGCAGGAGCGCATGAAACGGAAAGCAGAGAAGAAACGACTCAAAAAGAAGGTAGCTGGAGGGCAGAAAGAGTGGGAGCCCAGGGCTTCCCTGGTGGCGCAGTGGTTGAGAGTCTGCCTGCTGACGCAGGGGACACGGGTTCGTGCCCTGGTCTGGGAAGATCCCACATGCCATGGAGCGGCTGGGCCCGTGAGCCATGGTCGCTGAGCCTGCGCGTCCAGAGCCTGTGCTCCACAACGGGAGTGGCCACAACAGTGAGAGGCCCGCATACTGAAAAAAAAAAAAAAAGAGTGGGAGCCCAGAGGGACTTGGGGGAGGGGAGAGAGCTCTAGATGGCCAGGGGGTCCTATGGGGCTCAGGGGCTGCAGGGTCTCCTGGAGGCCATTTGGTGCAGTGGTTCTGGAGTCACACTATGCTGTCTGGGCTGGAATCTGCCTCCTTACTATGAGCCCTCTGCCTAGTGACTGTCTTATCTGCTTTTCCACCTGTAAAATGAGGATGACAACAAAACCTACCTCATAGAGCTGCAAGGATTAAATGAGATAGTGTATGCAAAGCTCTTAGTACGGTACCATGGCATGTGATATATATTGTCCACATGAAGAATTGGTCTCAGGATACAAAATATGTGTGTGGGGGGGTGTTTAAGTATAGTGCTCAAAATACATCTTCCTCTTTCTTGTCATTGTCATTACGGTGTCAAAAGGATCGGAAGCGAAGAGAGCGTTTGGAGCAGGATGGTGGGGAGTCCAACGCAAATGTCTACAGGCAGGTACTAAGAGCACCAGGGACCAGGAGGTGGGGGCTGGAAAAGCAGGCAATCCCAACACTGCACCTATTCACCTTCCCTCCAGGCCGAGGCATTGCAGATGGGGATGGGAGCCCCCCGTCCAGCTCTGGGAACCCAGCTCAGGGACAGTGTTGTGAGGAAGAGGTAAGAGCCCCCTTCCTTCCCATTATGGTCTCTGCCCACCCTCTCCTCCCACTACTCTAGGACATACCTCATCCCTGCCCCTCCTTAACTTTCTTTTCTGCTCACAGGACCCACTGGATCTATCTAGTACTTTTGTGTCTCTGGCTTTGTGCAGGGTTGGGGATTGGCCCCCCAGTGCCTGCAGAGAAAAGGGACTGAGTCAGGAGCCCCAAGGCAGGAGCTTGGGTCCCCAAGAGAAGATGAGTTAGGAGGAAGGAAGCACTCCAAAAGAAGAGAGCCCCCGGCAGAGTCATAAGGCAGAGGTGAGGAGGAGGGCAGAAGAACCTCAGCTGCAACCAGTGGAAGGGGCGCCAGAGGGCTCTGGGGAGTTACGCAATCTACAGGAAGAGGGCAGTGACCACTAGGAGTTCTCTGGCCCTATAGGATTAAGAGACCTGGGATCGGGGCTTCCCTGGTGGCGCAGTGGTTGAGAGTCCGCCTGCCGATGCAGGGGACACGGGTTCGTGCCCCGGTCTGGGAAGATCCCACATGCCGCGGAGCGGCTGGGCCCGTGAGCCATGGCCACTGAGCCTGCGCGTCTGGAGCCTGCGCTCCGCAACAGGAGAGGCCACAACAGTGAAAGGCCCACGTACCGGGAAAAAAAAAAAAAAAGGAGACCTGGGATCAAGCTCCATCACCGTCGCCCTGACCCCAGGTAGTTTCGTCTGAAAGAAAGTAGGGCTGATGCCATCTTGCAGACCTGTCACGAGGATTACATGAGTTGCCTGATACAAACTGTTTAAACAAAGGAGAAGGATTTGGGAAGGCGGAGGCCTTGAGTCCTGCTTGACTTTGCTTCCCATTCCTAGGCATCTCTAGAATTGCTGGCAGCTGCCTTACAACAGAGCCAGGAGTGATATTCTTTCTTTCTCCTTCCTCACCCATCCTTCCCTGCGATAGCCCCATCTGAACCTTCCTACCCTCTCTCCTCCCCAGAGTTTGGTACCAGCTTTGGCCAAAATGGTTTCCACCACAAGGCCGTGGTCCTCTTCACCCAGGCCTCGAAGCTCAACCCCCGGGACCACCGGTAGGTGGAGGGGTTGGCCTCTGTGCTGGGACATCAGGGCGAGGCCAGGTGCCGAGGGAGGACCTGGACTTTTGGCCACTTTGTCTTTATCAGGTTACTTGGAAATCACTCATTCTGCCATGAACGGCTGGCTCAGCCGGTGTGGGCCCTGGCTGATGCCCAGATAGCCCTTACTTTGAGGCCTGGCTGGCCCCGGGGCCTCTTCCACCTGGGCAAAGCCTTGATGGGACTGCAGGTAATGGGTCTGAGTCTTCTGCTTCCGCAAAAGAGGAATTTGAGTGGGATCGGGTGGGGATCAGGTCTACACTGACATTTTCTAGTTACGCTACTACCACAATGTCACAATGTTAGTGGTACTCGGAACTGGAGCCAGTTTGGGAAAGGGGGCAGTTTTAAGTTCCCTGACCCCACTGACACCTAAACTTTCCTCTTTCTTATTCCTCTGGGACCGAAGCATTTTGAAGAGGCAGCTGCTGTGTTCCAGGAGACTCTGAGAGGCGGATCCCAGCCTGACGCAGCCTGGGAGCTCCACTCCTGCCTTCTTCAACTCGCTCTGGTAAGGGGACCAGACCCACTCTCATGCTGAGGGGGAAAGAGAGAGAACTGGCCAGGATTGCAACACCAAGTGGTGCTGCTTTCTGCCTCAGGCAAATAAGGGGGATGGGCAGGGATGCACGGGATGAGGGGGGCACAGGCAGCACTGCTGGAAGGAGTATCAGGTGCCCCTCCCTCTTCTTTCTCAGCAGGACCAGCGAGGAGGAAGCCCTGGGCCGCCTCTGTCAACTGGATTCACCTATGCATTTCCCCATGTTGAGCTGGGGCCTTCAGGCCTCCTCTCCCTCAGTTGCCCTGGAAGCACTGCTCCGAGGGCCCCTGGCCTTCTGTCTCCACCCTTGCATTATCCCCCACATCACCTGAGCCACTCCAGCTGGTCCCTCCCCCATACTCAGAGCAGAAGGCCCTGTCCTCTCCATTTCCAGGACTCCTCAAAGGGCTGGGGCATCCTGGGACTTGGGCCCCAGCACCTACCTCACACCAGATGAAGGAGGACCTGTCCCTAATAAGGCAAGGCCATGTGTGCATCCCACAGGGATGAAGGACACCGTGTGGTAGCAGTTCACTGCACATTTTGAGACCTGTACTCTAAAACCACGGTTGGGAACATCCCTGGCAGTCATGCCTCTTGCCACAGAGACCTTCTGATGAGAGAAAGGAGCCCTACATCCACTGCGATAGGCTTTCTTTGGTTCTTAAGCAGATGGCTTCTTCTGGGAGCAGTAAGGAAAAACAAAATCCCCCAAGGCTCAAGAAGGGATCTGTACAAAAGTTCAGGTTTTCAGACTATAACAGACCTGGCAGTGGGGGCATTTGAGGCTTGCCCTGCTTCTTGGCCCTGGGGGACTCACTCACCGGCCAGAGCTCTGTGCTCAGGATGGGGTCACAGTAATGAATAAGGCCCAAGTCTCGCCCTTCAGCTTGACAGATGCTCACTTCTTCCTAATCCCAGTTCTTGCCCTGTTTTCTCAAGCCTGAGCTCCTCATGCCCCGTTTCCTGTCCACACTTCTCTGCATATTCTAACCTCTCCTTTGCCCAATGGTCTGATGCTCACCTCCTCCCACTGCTAGAAGATTCACCAAGGGTTTGTATTTACCAGCTTACCAGCTCCTGCCTGGAGCTGGCAGAGCCCATACATCTCCACGTACCTGCACTGCTGGCTCTCCCACTGATGGGGCCTTAGCAGGTACCCAGGCTTCTGCTACCTTGGTCATGGTCTTTCTCCACTCCAGCACTGGGCATTGTAACCAGCCTTTCCCCCATGTGAATTTAAATTACTTAATTTTTTCCACCCAGGGTCACTGCCCCTAAAGAAGGCTAAAATCCTCTACTTTCTGTATAAGAATCACGACCTTCTGGTTTCTCCTCTAAGATCCTGGCAGCTGCGCCTGGCTGGTTCCTCCCTAGCTCTGCCTGGGACTCTCAGTTCATTTAAATATGGATCTACAGGGGACTTTTAGGCCTCCAGAATGCCTTTCCTAGAGGAACCATTTATCAGGATGAATGACTCTTGCTGCCCTATGGGTCTTATTCAACACCGTTTGCACCCAGAGATAGGAGATGCTGAAGCACCTCTTTATTTAAGGCAGTCCCAAATTCTTGTTATTACTTATGGTTTCAGGCCCCTTAAATACTGTATGACAGATTGAAGTCTGCCATTACTAGTTGGGTAACCTTCAGCAGATTTCTTTTTTTTAAAATTATTTATTTATTTATTTTTGCTGTGTTGGGTCTTCGTTTCTTTGCGAGGGCTTTCTCTAGTTGTGGCATGCGGGGGCCACTCTTCATAGCGGTGCGCGGGCCTCTCACTAACGCGGCCTCTCTTGTTACGGAGCACAAGCTCCAGATGCGCAGGCTCAGTAATTGTGGCTCACGGGCCTAGTTGCTCCGCGGCATGTGGGATCTTCCCAGACCAGGGCTCGAACCCTTGTCCCCTGCATTAGCAGGCAGATTCTCAACCACTGCGCCACCAGGGAAGCCCTCGGCAGATTTCTTAACACCTGTGTTTCAGTTTCCTCATCTGTAAAATATGGGCAATCCCTACTCCACAGGGCTGTTGTGAGGGCTGAAAGAGAAAGTGTGAGAACCTACCTACCCAAAGCCTGGTACATAGTGGGTGTTAAATAAACTGATTTTTATCTGCAATTGTCCTACATATTCATGATTCCAACACTGGGAAGAGGAGTATGAGTGAATTAATTGCTGCTTATTTCACAAAATACAGAGTTTGTGGGACTGTGGTTCTCAAAGCGTGGTCCCTGGGCCACCAGCATCAGTGTCACCTGGGAACTTTTTACAAATACAAATTCTCAGGCCCCCTCTAGACCTTCTAAATCAGAAGCTGAAAGAGTGGGCCCAACAGTTTGTGTTTCAATAAGCCCTCCCAGTGATCCTGAGGCACCTGACGTTCGGGAAGCTCTGCTCTAGGACCTAGCAGAGGAGACACCCATCCAGGAGGCCATTTTGGTGGGACAGGTTTGAGTTTTGTTTATCCAAGTCTTGATTATAAGAGGTGGTAGCACTGGGCTAGAATTTAGGAAGCCCTAAGTAGCAGAGGGTTATGGCTCAGAGCCAGTTAACTTGACTGAATCCTACCTTCCTGACTAGAATGATTTGCCCTGGGAGTTCTTTGCTCATGCCCGGCTGGCAGGGGGGTAGGGTTTGGGAGAGGTAGTTGTGTGTGTTTAAGGGGTGATTATATCACAGTGCCTCCACACCAGGCCTGCTCATGTGGCCCTCTTGTTCTGGACTGGGGCTAGGAAGGTTGGACTGACATGCTTTGGGGACTCCACTAGGGCTCCTGGCCCCTCAAAGAAGGGCCACCCACCACTACTGTATGGCATCTTTGCTTTCAGGCTGAGCTGCTCCTTGCTCTTCCAGCCCCTCAAAGAAATGTCCCCGCCCCAGTACCTCTTAGACTGTCCTGGACTTGAATCTTTCCCAAGAGCCATAGGACTCCTGACACCTTGCCTCCACTTTGTCCCACACTCACACTGCTAACTGGTAGGGTTCTGACCCAGCGGGCTGAGTTCTGAGTCCCCAGGGCTGGGAGGCAGAATGACCAAACATCCTGGTTTTCCTGGGACTGAGGGATTTTCAAGGCTGTGGAGCTTTCAGTGCTAAAAGTGGGAAAGCCCTGGGCAAACAGGAATGAATTGGTCACCCCAATCTAAAGGTTCCAGAGAGGCAGTCTTTAGAAGGGGATGAAGGGAATACAGATGGAGCCCTGAACAGGAACCAGGGGAGGTATGTGTGTTATATATGTGTACTGTAGAGGCAACACAGGTGCAAGGGATACTTTTCGTATATAATAGGTGACAGATTCTTAGCTCTGTACTAGTAGTCATTATCTGTTCCTGTCAATGATGTCATTTTCCTTCCAGTTGCCCAGGGTTTCAAGGTTGTCTTTGACTCCTCCAATCTTTGGTCACTGGAGAAATTACACTGATTCCTGTTTCATAACAACCTTTCTCCGCACTCCAAGACTGGCCCTGAATTCTCTCTGCTCTTACTTTTTGCAGTGGCCAGAGCTACACTCCAGATGAGCCTGCCCTAAACATTGCTCTTATACCTCTCTTCCCTAAAACCTCCAAGAACCATGACATGCTCCGTCTACAGTACAATGCCTAAATTCCTACCTTTGGCTCTTCCCTCTCTCTGCTCTGTGAACACTTCTTTCAGTTAGTAGTCCCAGCCCCACTTACAAGCTTCATGACATGATCATGGGCTTCTGTGATTTCATTCTCCTTATCCTTAAAATGAAATTAAAGTCTCTTCTCATGGGATTTACTGTAAAGATTAATCCATGCAAAGCATTTGGAACTGTGTCTGAAAATGCCAGGTTCCTTTCTGCCGTCCAGCCTTGTTCACTTCCCTGAAATATCCTTTTCTGGGACTTCTACCTGCAACTGAGGCCCTAGCTGACACACACCCCTCCCCCCACCCCAGCGCTGGGTGGATTATTCCCAGAGCATCCTGAGAGTGGGATTGTGGCACCTAAGCATGGGAAGGTCTGAGGAGGGAGGAAGGACTGATAGGGAGAGAGGGGAAGCAGGAAGACCAAGCCTAAGCATGGTCTCCTAAAGATGAACAGGGATGACAGGGCATGGGGGAAGACCTGCATCACGGGAAGTGTTCCTTTTCCCTCCCCATCACATGCAGGAGGATGATTAATTACCACCGTTAGAAATTAATCTCAGAAATGTCTGCCGGAGGAGGTGGGCTGGGCTCTCTACCCTGCAAGCAGCTACTCTAAGCTCTGCCTCAGCAAGTGGGACCAGTCCTTCCCACCCTCCCGCCACCACCATCATCCTGGTGGTGACCATTTCCGCCCAAGTGCGGGGCGGGATGGAGGTCGCAGAAGCAGGGGTATGTCCCCTCTCCCAGAGCTCATCACTTTGCCTGTGTCTCAGCGTAGGATTCTCTGTGGGGCCAAGGAGAAGGGTCAGGACTCTATTTAACAAATGACCTCAGGGTGGGGAAAAAGGAGAGTCAGGCAGGACGCTGTCACTCTAGGGCCAGTCTATTAGTTAGGTGCAAGGTCTCCCAGGTGGCAGCTGATCAAACGCCGGGTGGAGACCTGGAACTAAGGCGGCCAGTAGAGGAGGGGTACGCGCCCGCAGCTACCAGAGTCCCATATGCCCTTCCCCTCATCCCGCAGTCTCCAGAGCATAAAGCTGACAAGCACCAGCTCTGAAGGCGTTGGATGCCTGGGTTCACATCCTAACCTAGGGGTTTGTTCTTTTGTAAAATGGGCATAATTATATCACCTACCTTATCGGGTTGCGTGAGGGTTAAAGGAAACATCGGATTTAAAGCGCTAGGCACGGCGCCAAGCACGGAATCTTCGCAATAATCAGCAGATTCTGCTCTTACTGCTGGGAGCGCCAGGATTGAGGCGTGCTTCGGCGGAGTCTCAACTTTATTCTCAACAATTGGGAAAGGTGGACGTCTGGACTGTGAGCCGGAAGGGGCCCGGGTCGACACCCTCCCCTTTACCCCGGAACCCAGACAGGCCGCGGAGGCGCGGAGTCCAGGGCCCCAGAGCCCTGGAGGTGGCTTTGCCTTCAATCGTCCACCTGTATCTCCTCGTCTGACAATTGGGGCCCAGAGTCAGGCCGGGCGGGGCCCGGGCAGAGGCCTGGGGCGCCGTCAGGCAGCGCGAGGCGGCACTGAATTTCGGGGGACAGCGAGCGAAGCGAGGCCAGGTCGGCGCGCATCTCCTCCACGTCGCGCTTGAGCTTGGCTCGCCGGTTCTGGAACCACGTGACGACCTGCGCGTTGGCCAAGCCGAGCCTCGCCGCCAGCCCGTCACGCTCGGTCGGTGCCAGGTACTTCTGGAAGACAAAGCGCCGCTCCAGCTCCAGCACCTGCTGCGCGGTGAACGCCGTGCGTGACTTCCGCCGTCTGCGGCCGGCCCGGCCAGGGCCCAGCGCGCCTGGGGCCGCGCGGCCTGCGGGGACAGGGCGGGGGTCAGCCTTCTTCTAGCTTGCGGGAATCAGGCTTCGGTCTGGGAGGAAAAGCGGGGGTGGGGTCAAACCAGCGAGAGGGGCGTTGGTGCGGAGCGAAAAGACGGACGGGAGCCAGAACCGCCGCCCCTTCCCCAACTTTGCGAGGGGGGAGGGTGGTATTTCAGCCCGGGGGTGGAACCGGCCACTGGGGTACTGGATGCAGGAGGCTGAGGGTATCTTGCGGGGACTGGGGAGTGGGAGGAGGGCGGGACAAGCCAGAGAACTGGTGCACGGTCAGGCGGTCAAGGGCGGGGCCTTTGAGGCCTTCCGGAGCCCCTGGTGGAGCGGGCTTGCAGGTCTGGGCCAGCACCACAGGCAGGGGCGGACCATGGTCAGAGTAGGGGCAGCCAGCCGAAATGGTGAGTGTAAGAGAACCTGCACCGTGCCCTTCTTTAGACTCGTGGGTGTCGGGCACTCTCGGCTTATTCTTTTTGACACGGGCGCCCCCTCCTCGAGCCCAAAGGGGAGAAAGTGGAGGTACAAAGGGCGAGCAAAGGCGGAGTCCAGAGTCCCGCGGCCCTTGAGGCTCCAAGGAACTTCTGCTCCTTGCGCCCTCTCGAGAGGAGAGCGGCTTGGAACGGAGCTCGGTCACCCGGAGAGGCCCGAGCCTCGCCTCCCTGCACTTTGTGCGCCGCCCTTGCCCTAGCTCACTCATTTACAGCCTCCAAGCCAGGCCTTTTGTCTCCTCTCTGGCCTTTCTCTGTCGCGATTGCCCCGCTCAGTTCTCGACAGACTGGCCCTGCCCCTCGGCGCTGGCGACCTCCAGGAGCGGGCGCGGAGCCTGGGAACTAACGGAGGGGAGGGGAGAAGAGGGAGAAGCAAGCCCCGGCACGTGGGCTGAGGGCAGGGTGCGGATTAGGGTAGCGGCCAGGGTGAACGAAGGTTCGAGACCGGGAACCTGGAGGAAAGAAATGGGGAGAAGGCCAAGTCACAGTGAGCGACCTCGCCGGCGCTATACCTTCAGAGGGCTGCGGAGCGTGCCCGTCAAGTACGCGGAAAGTTTTACTAGTCAGCTCCTCCAGCGCGCACAGCGGCGACGTGGGACCTTGGTTCGACTCTGGAAGCTGCGACGCAGAGGGTCCTCGGGGAACCATGTGCGGGCCTAGGATGTCTGCGATGCTGAAGGGTGTCCGGGGTGTCCGGGGCTCGGATCCCGAGCTCATGGCCAGCCGGGCTGTGGCGGTCCCGCCGCGCTCGGCTCCGCAGCTGCCTGGGCCCCAGCGCGGCTCCCGATCTGGGCCCCCAGCCTCAGACCCGCCCCCCGCGCTGGGCCCGAGCCTCGAGTGCCCCTCCTCCTGCGCCCCCACCCCCCAACCCGGCCGGGTCCGCGGTGGGTCTGGAGCTGGTAGACGTCCCGGCAGCGGTATTTCTACAGGGTGGGGAGGTGTGGAGAGAAACCGGAGGAACAACCCGCCAGGCCGGGCCGCAGGGCTGCTCTGCGCTGCCGGACGCGGCGCAGTGCACACTCGGGCTGGACCCTTCCTGGGCGGCCCCCAGATTCTGTATACCACAGACTCCCCGCCTAGCCGCAGCTCTGGCTCATAAACTCGTCGGCAATAAAATTGCTTTCCCTGGCCCCAGCGGCTGGGGAGTTGCAAAATCCCGAAAAGGGAGAGCGGAGCTGGCAGTGGTAGGATACCCAGTCTCACCTAGTAAGGACCTCTGTGTCCTGACCTGGCCCCCTCGTTCCGCCCCATCCCTGCGGAACGCTCTTAAAGAGGTCGGACGGCTGGAAGCTATTAGTGCGGTGCTGGGGGCTGGGGGACTTGCAACTTGGAAGGACCTGGCCGGGCAGAGCGATTGTAACCGGGAATACTGGGGATGTCATGGGGAAGCAAGTGCAGGTGAGTGGACTCTGCTGGCTCTCTGGCTGGACCCAAGGCTGTCCTGCTAGGGCTCAGAGGCCCTGAGGAAGTCAAAACACATGGAGAAGGGGCCGGAGACCTCCTGGGCCTCAGGAGAGAGGACACAGCAAACCAGAGCTAGTGTTACTGCCCAGGAGGGGTCTTTGCCAGTGAAGCCTGGGCTTCCTGGTTACTCTTTCCACCTATCTGTCGATCTGTCTGTCTTTGTCTTCTTATTAAGCTCCTGTAGCTGGAGTAGAGGTCCTTCAGCCTGGAGAGGCCCAGAAACCACCCAGCATCTAAAACAGTGGAGGCGGCCACTGGTCACTGCCCAGGAGCGTCAGGGTCACTCGCTATAGAACAGTGACTTGAAGGACAGACTTCATCTACCCAACCAGATCCCGGGACAGAACCCCTACCAACCCAGGGGCAAATTCTAAGACCTGGGATATTCATTCCTATTTTATCTGGGTTCTGTCTTTCTCGCTTCTCTCCCACAGCTAGTCCTGGGCTTATACCACAGCCCTCCTTTGTAGGAAGAAGACAGCTCTGGGACAGCACTGCTCACCAGTGGCGGCCCAATAGGGCAAGGGTTTTGTTCACGTATCACATCCCAGAGGCAGAGAAGCCCCACCACTCCTGAGGAACTCACCACACCTAAGGAACTTGCTGCTATGGTTTCTTCTATTTTTTTTGAACTGTGCCATGAAGAAGTGGACCAGTCCCTCCTGGATTTTCCATTATGTCACCTTCTCTGTAGACTTCTGTACCTCCCACCATTTGTGCAGTGATACTCTGAGTCCACCTGTCTATTCTCTGGGGCGAGTGGAGCCTGCAGTTGGGGTGCCCTGAACAGAGCTTGGGAGATCCAAGACACCTGGGTCAAAGACTCCTTGACAAGGACAAGAAAACACTTTGATAATGGGGGTCAGGGAACCTCATGTAACCTGAGGCAGTGACGTAGCCCACACCCAACAAAGGGTATTCTTGGTAGAGGGCTCCCTCTCAAGGCACCTCCCATCCCCTGAGACTCACACAGACACTCACATAGTACCTTCATGGCAGCCTAAGCAATAAACTCAGCACAGTGGGCCACCGTTGGATCAGAGAGCAGACAGTGGAAAGCTGAGATGCCAGGACCTTGTTAATTGGTTATTAATGGTGACAGGTGGAGGAGGGCCAGGAGAGATCTTCTTAGCTGGAGGCCTCAGCCCTCTGAACCATCCTGGGGGGTTCACTTAATCTGCAATTAAAGAAGGTCTCAGGAGGCTGCAGGAACTGCCTAGCCTATGTCCCAGGCCTGTCACCAAACAGACACTCTGGTCTTCACTCATGCATCTTCTTACGTAGTTTTTGTTTGTTTGTTTGTTTTGTTTTGTTTTTGTGGTACGCGGGCCTCTCACTGTTGTGGCCTCTCCCGTTGCAGAGCACAGGCTCTGGACACGCAGGCTCAGCGGCCATGGCTCACGGGCCCAGCCGCTCCATAGCATGTGGGATCCTCCTGGACCGGGGCACGAACCCGCGTCCCCTGCATCAGCAGGCGGACTCTCAACCACTGCACCACAAGGGAAGCCCCTTATGTAGCTTTTATGTCATCTCTTCTGCTCTCAATTACTCCTGTGTGTCAGTGTGGGGCTCTCCTGAAGGGCCTTTGCTTCCCTCCCCTTCTGTCTCTCCAACATTTTCCCCCTTGCAACCGGGCTTAGGAATGGGGTTGAACATTGGGGTTGGGCAGTCCCCAGATGTGGGTTTGGGGGAGGAGAGGGAAGGAGAGACTAGTAAAGGGAAGAGGCCACTTACAGCAGAGCCCAGCTAAGGTCATCTCAGCAGCCAGGGACTTGTCCAGACAATAGTGGGGCCACAGGAGGGGACTTTTCCCAGCAAAGCCCCTGGAACCTGAGCTGGGGAGAAACCAGATCCTCCGAGGGGGGTAGGAGGAAGGGAATGATTAATGAGGGAGATTAAGAGATTAAACCTGGGTTCTGGGCTGAGGAGGGGGGCTCTTAGCTGTCTCATAAGCTTCCCCCGACCCCAGCTCAGCAGTGCTGCTGCTCCCCAGTGCACCTCTTCCCACCACACCTCCCAGCCCCGTGGTCCAACCCTCTCTGCCTTGGGTCCTCCCCAGAGCCATCCGAAGACGTGAGCCTACATTGCTGCCTGCCACCCCCCTTCTGCAACAGATTCTCCCCATTGTCCCTTCAGATATTTGGGTGTCCTCTGCTCCCTCCTCTAGCAGAGATCCCCTCTTTCTCACTTCCCCTCCAGAAGGCACCTCTATTCCCACTTATGGGTGCCTTCTCACCCACCCCCAACACCCTCTTTCAGTATTCCCTTTCCTCATCACCCCATCTTATTTTTCATTCCCTGACACTGCACCTCTGATCTGCCTTGCCCTCCTCAGCCTCTCAGCTTGGAGATTCCTCTACCCAGGCCTGCCCCAGATGTACCCCCTCTTCTTGGCATCCATATCTGCTCAATAAATGACCTTGGGTTTCCCTGGTGGCGCAGTGGTTGAGAATCCGCCTGCCGATGCAGGGGACACGGGTTCGTGCCCCGGTCCGGGAGGATCCCACATGCCGCGGAGCGGCTGGGCCCATGAGCCATGGCCGCTGAGCCTGTGCTCCGCAACGGGAGAGGCCACAACAGTGAGAGGCCCGCGTACCACACACACACACACACACACACACACACACACACACACACACACACACACAGAAATTGACTTGAATAAAGGTAATTTTTTTAAAAAAATGACCTTTAGTCCCCTGGATTTCCCACCCCAAGCATTTTTCTGAATTCTGTGAGTGTAAAAGGGGGAGGAATCCTCAGAATAACCTCCTTGGGGTGGTGGATGGCTGAGGACAGTCCCAAGAGATGTGCTTGTCCCCCCCCGTCCCCCCCCCCCCCCCCGGCCACCCGCCAGGGGAAATCCCTTAACCAGAGTGAGAGGGAAGTGGGCATTTTAGAGAAGAAACTCCAGGCAGAGGAGCTGGGGCGGGGAGTCCATACATCTCACACACTACTGGGATGGTTTTCTCTTTCAGAAAACGTTAATGCAGATATAACTGATTCAGACATAAATTTTAGTTTCCTCACTTCTAGGGCCTCAGGTCTGTGAGTTCTTTTAGGGCCTTTACGCTGGCTCACAAAAAGCTCTGTGCAATTGCTGCCAAGCTGGGGGTGTGCAGGCTGGGGTGGGGGAGCGGTGGGATGCTCAGACACTCCCCCACACCCCCACACTGGTGTAACCCTTGGGACTCATTGCTCCAGGGAAGTCCCTTTTCCCTATCTCCTCACCCCCGCCCACCCCCAAGTCCTGGGAGAGACTGGCCAGGCTGAGAGAGATGGGTCCTCCTCTGTGCCAAAGGCCAGAGCAAATCTTGGTGCCCCCTCCCTCAGGTGAGTGTGGACCACGAAAGGGGTTTGGTGAGAAAGGGCATCAGGGGCAAGAGCGAGTTTGTCCCTGCAGGTGAGGACCGACGCCTCCACCGGGGCGCCCCGCGAGGTCCTGGGCGCCTGCGAGAGGACGGGCTGCATGCTGGGAATGCGGCCGCTTCTCTGAGCACAGCGCGGGCGTTCTAGGTCACCAAGCCCAAGAGAACCGTGGGCTTGATTTGTCTGCTGTGGCGCAGATCGAGACCCGAGTGACCCCGAGGGTCAGGATCTGCGTGGGGCAGGCCAGGGAGGGAAGTAATGGACCCACAGATGGAGGGAGAACGGTGCGGTACCCGCAGCTGGTCTGATCAGCCACTTCGGGAGACGCACGGCAGCTACCGCCACCACTGCCACGCCGGCAAACAGACAAAAAAAAAGGCTCCACTGAGCTGAGGGCGAGGCGGGGAGCCGCTCCAACGCAGATCCAGGCCTGAGCGCCTTCCGCTGCTTCTTGGCCGCAAGCAATGTGTCATCAAAGGCCTCATCCCGAGGCTTGGTTCTCAGGTCTCCGGTCTCCAGCAGCCTTATCTTCTGACTGGGCCTGCTAGATGTCAAGCTGCCGCCAAGCCCCTACCGGACTACTCTTTAGGGGCGTTTCCATTCTCCTTACCTCCACTACCGCCCCCGCCCCCGGAAATGCCCTTTCACACACAAATGCCTTGAGAACAGTCTAAGCGCTGCGTGCTTGAGTGGACCTGGGAGTACCCAGAGCTTAAATTCAGGGAGAAGAGAATGGGGAACGCTGGGATAGATATAATTCATCAGAAACCTCCAGACAGGGCTTCCCTGGTGGCGCAGTCGTTGACAATCTGCCTGCCAATGCAGGGGACACGGGTTCGAGCCCTGGTCTGGGAAGATCCCACATGCCGCGGAGCAACTAGGCCCGTGAGCCACAACTACTGAGCCTGCGCATCTGGAGCTTGTGCTCCACAACAAGAGAGGCCGCGACAGTGAGAGGCCCGCACACTGCGATAAAGAGTGGCCCCCGCTCTCCGCAACTAGAGAAAGCCCTCGCACAGAAACGAAGACCCAGCACAGCCAAAAAATAAAATAAATAAATAAATATTTAAAAAAAAAAAAAACAAAAAAACCCCTCCAGATATATGCTGGTATAGAAGCAGGCCAAAGACACTGAAAAAAGCCCTGATTCTGGCTGAGGGAAGGTTTTCTGGAGGAGGTGACACTTAGGCTTTCAAGGAGGGGCAGTGGGGGGGTGGGCGCGTTCCAGGCCTGAGGCCTGAAACATGTGAAGCTCGGGAATCTTGGAGATGGTGCCAGGAAAGAACTGGGCCTGGGCCAGTGGGCCTGCAGTGTCCCTATCCTGGTCCCTGCTGCCTGCCCAGAGTTCACCAAGGGTTCTGCCTTGCTGTCTGCAGTCTCTCCACATATGCCTTTCTCTTGGCCTACAAGCTTCATCAATGGGGAGGGAAGCCCACACCTACTGTGCCCTGGGAGAGAGCTCAGGTTTTTGCCCCTGAGTCTCTGGCTCTTTTAGCCAGTTCAGGCCACCTTCACTATGGCCCTCCCTTGGGTCCTCTGCCACTCAATCTCCGTCTGAGGCAGCTCAGGCACCTTCAGCCCTCACAAGCTATACCCAATGACCCCCTTGAATTCATGGAGTCAGACTTTGACCAGCGCCAGATTTAGGCTTTAAAAAGTATGGAGATTCCTTTAAAAACTACAAATAGAACTACCATACAACCCTGCAACCCACTACGGGGCATATACCCTGAGAAAACCATAATTCAAAAAGAGACATATACCAAAATGTTCACTGCAGCTCTATTTACAATAGCCAGGACATGGAAGCAACTTAAGTGTCCATCAACAGATGAATGGATAAAGAAGTTGTGGCACATATATACAATGGAATATTACTCAGCCATAAAGAGAAATGAAACTGAGTTATTTGTAATGAGGTGGATAGACCTGGAGTCTGTCATACAGAGTGAAGTAAGTCAGAAGGAGAAAAACAAATACCGTATGCTAACACATATATATGGAATATAAGAAAAAAAAGTCATGAAGAGACTAGGGGTAGGATGGGAATAAAACACAGACCTACTATAGTATGGACTTGAGCATATGGGGAGGGGGAAGGGTAAGCTGTGACAAAGTGAGAGAGTGGCATGGCCATATATACACTACCAAATGTAAAATAGATAGCTAGTGGGAAGCAGCCACCATAGCACAGGGAGATCAGCTCGGTGCTTTGTGACCACCTAGAGGGGCGGGATAGGGAGGGTGGGAGGGAGGGAGACACAAGAGAGAAGAGATATGGGAACATATGTATATGTATAACTGATTCACTTTGTTGTAAAGCAGAAACTAACACACCATTGTAAAACAGTTATACTCCAATAAAGATGTTAAACAAAATCAGGTTTAACATTTATGCTTCCTATGCCATCCAGTTTGTCCCAGATTCCACAGCAGCCCATTAGCTTCCTTCAGGAACTCCTTGCTTTGGCTTCCAGTCCCCTCCTCTGTTACTGTCTGGCTCAAACAGACAAGGAATGCTTGCTGAATTACTCAGTGGAGTTCTCGCCTTGTTGCTTCCCTCTTGTTCCTAAAAAGTGCCTCTTCTGGGCACCAGTTCCCTCTTTTCAACTACCCTCTCCACACCCTGGCTTCACCTAGCCCAGGTACCTGAAGGCCCACTGAATCTCATATGGACAGCCAGGTTTCCAGCTGTGACTATACCCATGTGTTCTTGCATCCCAATTTTTTTAAGGCTCCTCCCATAGTGCAATTCTTTGTATTTTCTTTCAAATATCACTCTTCTTCAGCCCTGCAGTGGCTACTGTCAAACCCTATAGCCCCATTCTCACCACTATTGAATTTAGGATACCTCCACTCAGGCCTGCATTATATGTGGCAACATTCAAGGACGGTGAGAGCTCCCCTTCCCTTCACCAAAAAGAGCTGGTATGAATGACCCGGTTTCACTTAGGTCACCTTCAGAGTTTTACATACGTAGGGTCCTCTACTGCTTTCATTTGGCAATTCACTGAGGGAACACCAACATAGAGAGGCCCTCCTTCTTGATGAAACTCAAGAGAGAAGCAGGACACAGGACAAAGCATGAGTGTGTGGCAGGAAAAAAAGGAAAAAGATGCGCTTTTTAAAGTTTTTATTTCAAAAAATAAAGCCAAGGTTAATTTCACATAAATATCTGGGGAGGGAAGGGCAGAGGAATGGGTGGGGGCTTGGCCCCTACCTCCTCTTCTCTTTCACACTGTATTGTAAAAGCAAAGGGGATGGCTAAGGAGAGAACACAGGGAAGAAGTAGTCAGTGGGAACATTCTTACCCAAGAGGCCCCTTCAGCCTGCCCCTGCCCTGGAGACTGCCTTGGCACTGGCTCACCTTGCCGAACCAGCGGGAGAGCCATATCTGCTTCATGGTCATGTGATCAGGGAGAACTTCATTGTCAAAAAGGAGTTGCACCTAGGAGGGAGATAGGGGCACAGTTTTCAGAACTATCCTCTTGGGCTTCCCTGCTGGTGCAGTGGTTGAGAATCCTCCTGCCAATGCAGGGGACACGGGTTCACGCCCCGGTCCGGGAAGATCCCACATGCCGCGGAGCGGGTGGGCCCATGAGCTACGGCCACTGAGCCTGTGCGTCCGGAACCTGTGCTCCGCAACGGGAGAGGCCACAACAGTGAGAGGCCTGCGTACCGCAAAAAAAAAAAAAAAAAAAAAAAAAAAGAACTATCCTCTTGCACAGGTCAAGAACTACCCTAGTCTACCCTATACTCTGTTCCTCCTTTCTCAGCCCACCCCCCAAAAAAACCTACTACGGGATACTCACATGCTGGGGATTTAGCATCAAGCGGTGACATAGCACCCTCCGGAGATGGCGAACTTCAGCTCTAACAGAACATCGGACATATTTGTTCTGGGGGTGGGAGGGAAAGGAAGAGAACAGGTGTGTGAGGGAAGGGCCATGGGGAGTTGAGTCTCCTTAGAGAGGCCCTCCCCTCAGCCCCTCTCACCTGCAGGACGCTTTTATTCTTGTCTTTGCCAGAACTGGGTGGGGAAACAGACACAGGTTAGGGAGCTCTATCTTTCCCCCGTCCCCTGACCAGAACCATGATATACTCTCTTCAAGTGAACAGACACTCCCTTACTGCTCGCCCACTCCCTGAGCCCCTCCCTGCCTCTGGGTCATTGTCACTGTCACTTCAGATACCCCATGACCTGTCCTTCACCTCAGCCGCTCCAGGCATAGGCTCAGCTGCTCGTCATAGCGATAGTAGTGGGCTTTTGAGTGGTCGAAGCTGCTGAAGGGGAGGCCAAGGTTGCTCAGGGCTGGCTCTGAGAAAGACAGAGTAATGAGGAGAGTGGCACATGTTCCATATGCCTTTTTCCCCGGGGAGCAAAACTGGGCAGGAGGAATGCTCTGGGGGTTTTACCTTAGCCTCCTGCTACCAAGAGACATACCTTCCCCGCTGGGCTGGGTGACCCGGTCCAAGCCTCGGGACTGGTAGAATTCTCGGATCCGTTTCTCTTCACCTAGAAGGGAGTGGAGTACAGGAAGTAAAATATAAGCCCTCCCTCATTCTTTGTCCCTCTTACTATCAACCTCTTTACCAAAGCCCTTGTCATCTCAAGCAGCATCAGTCCTCTAGAGGCCCCTCAAAGTCAGGTTGGTTACTCACTGTCTTGCAAGCCTGGCACTAGCTTGTACACGATGTCCTGCATGACCCGGTCCAGTTTGAGGTTGAGCAGTGGCTGTGTCTCGTGGATCTTGATGTTGCACATGGGGCAGTACTTGCTGGTTTGGAGGTACTTCACAATACAACTCTTGCAGACTGCAAGAAGAAAAAAGCAAACTCTCGGGCCCTCTGGAAATCGGGTTCATGGGCTGGGTGGGTCGCCTGGGTGGTTGGGGCAAGCAGCCTAGAGGCTGGCAGCCGGCTTAGTGGGAAGTGGGGCCTGGAAGAAACAGCCAGGGTCCTGGGCACTCACACGTATGAAGACACTCTGTTATGGTGGTGGCATCCACGAAGTACCCTGCGCACAGGCAACAGACGATGTGCTCATTCAAGTCTTTGATCTTTACTCGCACCTCCTCCTGCGGACACACCCTCAGTCAACGACCACTCTCCCAACCCCAACCCGTGTGCCTTCACAACTTGGAAGTCGCCTCTCATCAGACCCCAGGGCCAACACCGCACCCTGCGCCGTCAGCCGATTAGCTCCCGGGGGTTGACACTCCCCCTCCGCCCAGCAGAGGGCTCCGCGCACAGCGGGGTCTCCCTCCAAGACAACTCGCCCCACCTTCCTTTCCCAGGGGAGACTACAAAGAGTGAGCGGCACAATGCGCAGGCGTCCTAGCCTGGAGTTTGGCAACCCGACCGCAATCGCGCAGGCGCATTGGGCACCCTGTCTCTGCGCAGGCGCACTGGCGCCCGGCCAGCCACCGCCCGTCCTGTAGCCGGCCGCAGTTCGCACCGCTAGCCGACCACAGTGGTAACCTTGCCGCCCCTGCACCTCGTTCCGTAGCGGGTCCATCTTGTACACTGACTGGAGCTGGTTCCGAAGCCTCATCGCGATCGCAATCTGGCCCCCCTGAGGAGACGCCATCTTAAAGGCTGATCCCGGCCGGCCACTTCCGGTGCCGCCTGCGGGGCGGGACTTGTCGCCTCGCAACGAAGGCTTAGGTCTTTTCGGATTCGCTGACCCTCTGTGAGGCCCCGCCCATGTCCCTTTCTCCCCGTGTGCTCACCTGAGCCCCACTGGCCCCTCCCCCTCCTCAATCTGTAATTAGGGAGTCGGGGGGTGCCTGGGAAGGGGTCCTTTCTCTTTGAGCTCCTGTAGTAATCATCATAATAGACCCTACACGACCTCGGGACTAACTTTTGGAGCCTGCAAAGGACTGCCGCCTTCAACTCCCAAAGGCCCGGCGGTCTCCTCCCGCCACCGCTCAGGGTCGTCGATCTCCTGTGATGATGTCCCTGCTAAAGAAGCCCCTCCGGGGCCCTCTACTTGTGTCGCCCTCCGCGGCTGACGCGTCCGCATTACGGAGCTTCATCCCGATGGTGGGCCTTGTCCCGGCTTCACAGCGGCGGTTTCTCGGAGCTTTGCGGAATCTCGTAGAGGGTGGAGGGGAAGGAGGGACCCCCAGGGACTTGGTAGTGACCGTACCCCCGCCCCCACACTCCCCCCTGCCGCCGAGGATGGGGGAGCAGGCCCTGGTTAATGATGATGATTCAATCATCGGCGCCTGCGGAGGCCTGGGACAGACTAATGCAGAGCAGATGCCCAAGAAGGAGGGGAGGACGGCTAAGACACTACCACACACGGACACGCTGAGGCAGCTAACTCCTGCGGTAGCATAGGCCCAGTCCCGTACTTGGGGGAGGACGCAGGGGCCCTAGAGCTGGTACACCGACGTCTCTAGGTACTTTTTTAAAAGTGGGATTAAAAAAAAACAAAATAAGGATAAAATTACTGTGGAGTATTAACATCAGGTGCAATTGGAGACTCAGGAAGGGAGAGATACCAGTGGAGACCCCGAAAGACTTTCTGGAGGAATTGGGTCTTTGTGTGGGCACAATTTAGAGATTGGGGGTGGGGGTGGGGAAAGGAGTGTGGTGGAAATAGAAAAGAAAGGCAAAGTGGAGGGGAGTGAACGGAGAGGGGCTGGACTGAGGTGAGGCCCAGGTGTAGATCTGAGAGTAGTGATAGAAAAAGCAGAGCCTTGTGGAGTTGGGACTTTAGCCTGAGGGCAATAGGGAGCTAAAAGACGTTTTTGAAGAGAGGGAGTTATCCTATGAAAGAAACATATTTGTTCATTTATCTTCAGAGTGAATTAGCGGTAAGGAGTTATGAGATTAATGATATTTTTAAAATCAACTACTCGCTACAGCCACTGCTTACCTCTCTGTTCCAAGATGCCATTATCTCTTCTCTGGACTCGCTACAGCCACTGCTTACCTCTCTGTTCCAAGATGCCATTATCTTTTCTCTGGATGATTGCAGTGGCTTTTTGCCTGCTTTCCTTGCTTCTACCTTTAACCCTCTTTAGCCTATTCTAAACATAGCAGCTCACAGTGATTCCGGTAAAACATGAATAAAAAAGGATACACGGGGGCTTCCCTGGTGGCGCAGTGGTTGAGAGTCTGCCTGCCGATGCAGGGGACACGGGTTCGTGCCCCAGTCCCGGGAGATCCCACATGTCGCGGAGTGGCTGAGCCTGCGCGTCTGGAGCCTATGCTCCGCAACGGGAGAGAGGCCACAACAGTGAGAGGCCCGCATACCGAAAAAAAAAAAAAAAAGGATACATGGGAAGTTTTTTTGAGTTGATGGATGTTTATTATCTTGATTGTGTTGATGGTTTCATGTGTGTATACATATGTCAGTGTATCAAATTGTACACTTTAAATATGTACAGTTTATTGTATGTCAGTTTTGCCTTAAGAAAGTTGCTTAAAATAAAATTTAAAAATGAGGTATCTTACTTTTCTGTTTAAAACCTTCCAATAGCTTCTCTTTTCAATTAGAATAAAAGTCCAAGTCTTACAATGGCCTTCAAGGCCTTGCATGGTCTTTCGCAGTCCCTCAGTCTCTCCAGACACACTGGACCCCTTCACTGTTTGTTCCACAGATACACCAGGATATACTCTCGTGTCCCCAACTTGAAATGCTCAGATATCCAAAATGCCCTTTTCTTCCTTCAGGTCTTTACTCCATGAGGCCTTCTGTGATCAATCTAGATAAATCATAATCCCCCACTCTTACACTTCTTTTTCCCCTTCCTTGCTTTATTTTTCTTCTTAGCATTGTTATTATTAAGTTTATCGTATATATTTCCTTTTTCATCTGCCTCCCCCACTGGAATATATGCTGCTCAATGGCAGGAATTTTTGTTGTATTTACAACTATATTTCCAGTGCCAGGATCAAAGTTTTCTGGATGAACACATGAATGTAGGTGGTGGTGATGATGGCCTAGACTAGGCTTTTATCTGTGGAAATGGAAAGGAAGGACTGTGTATGAAACATTTCAAAGAAAAGAATAATAGGAGGAAGTGAATAAGGAACTTGAGGGGAAGAATTTCCTCCAGCCTGTTGGACTTAAGGTGGCTAGAGCGAAAGCAGGTGGAACTTGCCAGAAAACTAGAATGGTAGGGTGGAACACAGCAAGTGTCAGAACCAGGGACTGAGATCTCCAAGTTTTCTGGGTAGCTGCAATAGATGGAACTATTGGAATGGATGAAACCTGAGCAGATGTAGAGATGGGTAAAGCTGAAGTCGGAGCTCTGAAGAATGCTCACAGTGTTTGGTGGAAGAAGAAAAGTCAGTGGAGGAAAAACAAGCAGTGACTGTGAATGTCCAAAGATGTAGAATAATATGATATTATGGAAGCCAAAAGAATGGACATTTCAAGAAATAGTTGATGGTCAACAAAGTAAAACATGTCAGAGAAGTCCTGGATAACAGACACTGGACACGGGAGCGCTTTGAGAAAGGGTCCATGTACTGAAGCCAGCTTGCAGTGGGTTAAAAGAATAAATAATGGGGAAATGGAGGCAATGGGTATGGGCAGTAAAAGGGAAAAAGAAACACATAATTTCTCTTGAGGAGTTGGGCAAAGACTTTGTCCAGATAGTAGAGACCTCAGACAGTTGGGGGTTGGAAGGACTAAATCGAAAAGAAAAATGATGATACAGGAGTGGGGACATGGCACCAACAGCAGGACGGAAGACAAGATTCAGGAGCATGGGCTGGGAATGTGGCCTCTCCCTTTGAAGCTGTAGGTTTGAAGTCCTGAACACTTGAAGAGTTGGACAGCCACACGCATGTAAGAAATGGTGGGATGGACCCAAGGCAGTGTGTATGAGAGGCGGGGGTGCTGACTCCAGAGCCTCTCTTCAACAGAAACTAGCAGGAACCATCCTGCTAGAGAATCAGGGAACTAGCAAGGTGGAGGCAAGCTGAGAAATTCCTAGGACTGTGGCTGACAGAATTTGATGCCATTTGTTCTTGAAACAGAGCACTGAAATCTTTTTTTTTTTTAATCCCCAGAAGATGTGTATATACTACCAGGTTTGTGACCATTCTCCTCCAAGGATCAGTTGCGTAATCTCTGGGTGGCCATACCATCTGTGCTGACCTCAAAAGGCAGGATGTAAAAAAAAAAAAAAAAAAAAAAAAGGCAGGATGTAGAGTAAGCAGGTATACAGGTCTGCACGATGCTACCTTTTTCACTTGCATTGATTCACTCATTGATTCATTCAAGAAGGACTTATTCCGCTTGATTGGAGACACACTAGTGCTCACTGTCTCCTGAGGCCCACCCCTGGAGTGGGAAAGGGGACTGACAAACTCCTAACCTGCAGGCCAGTCCCCTTGAGAGACTTTATTTACTTGACTGTCTCCCTATAGGCTCTCTGTTCTCATCCAGGGAAATCCAGCCCATTGCTATCTCTGAAGGGTTTGCCTGAACAGTAGAGGTTTCATGCTCTCTAGTAGCGCCAACCCCTCTACTGCTGAGAAAAGATGCTTGGAGTTCTTTGAAGGCTTAGGGCAGGTGGTGATATCTGTCTTCTTCACCAAGACAAAAACAGCTGCCAAAGTGACAATTCCCGCCCCCCACCCCCCAGCCCCGGCAACCCTTTCAGAAGGGATTGTTAGCAGGGTGGGGGAATAGCTGGAGAAATGGATGATGGAGGTGGACAAGACTGGGGGAGGATGTCACATGTTATTGATACCCACTGCCTCCCTCCCCCATCGTTCACCCCCTTCAGATTGAGGTTTTCTGAGAACACTGAGGGGCTGGTGGCTTTGTGTGAGGAGAAAGCCTACTCCCTTCTTTCTCTTCCTTATCTTCCTGCCCAGATGCCCAAATATCATTCCTGGTTCCCTGGAGAGAAAAGACCCCTTACCCTGCCCTAGGCACCAGGCTGCCAGCCCATCTGCTAGGGAGAAAGGAGGGGCAGAGTTTTCCCCAGGAGATCCTGGAGAATCAACTGGAAGATCGGTGCTCCCAGGGAGACCCATCTACTAGACTTAGAAGGCATTTCGGCTCACACGGGTAACTGGCAGCCTGTAGGGGAGCACCGGAGTGGGCTGCAGTGGAGGGGCTAGGGCTGGCACAGTGGGGCGGGGTACTTTGGCCACCACGTGACGAGGCAAGCCAAGCTGCTCATCGGTGCCCACCCTCCGAGGGATGGTAAGAACATCCCCCTCCAGGCGCCCAGTCTCACCGGCTCAGAGGCGCCAGGAGCCAGCCCCCCCAACCCCGGGGTCCGGGGCGGGCCGGGGAAGGTAATGTAATTCCGACCCAGCTAACCCGATTATGGCGGCCTGCACCGGGCTGGGTGGCGGCAGGGGCGGGTCTAAGGCACAGGGGCCCAGCCGGCCCCGGGTCCCATCCCGGGGAAGGATGCAGAGTTCACACGCTCCCAGCTCCTGGGTCCTCGGCAAGAGGTCACAAGGTCACCGAGCGGCTTCTGTCTTTCCCCACCTCCCTTCTCTGACACGCTCCAGGCACAGTTTCCTGGGCTTGGGTGGAGTGAAGCAGCTATGCGAAATGAGGCGGTTAGGATCCTCCGAAGACTTCTGTGAGGTCCCAAGTGTCGCCTGTGGCGATTTCGTCCTCCTGCCTTTTGGGGGGTGGGGTAGGCGGGAGTGTGTGAGAATAGACTTCCTAGGCGCAGAGTGGAGGGGCAGAGTCCCGCATTGGTGGTTGCCTGTCGGGGGCAGAACGCCAGCCCCAAGTCCCCACCGACCTGAGTTGGCTCGGGTGCAGCCACGGGTCCGCTTTACACCGATTTCTGAAAATCGAAATTCTAAGAAACACTGGGCACCCATTACGGGCGCTCCCGAATGCAGCTAGGGCCCCTATGAGAGAGGCCGGGAGGAGTACCAGGATCACTGGCCCAGAGTAGTTGTTCCCCGCCCTAGCCCACCGGACGCCCTGCCACCCCCTTCCCACACCTGTCCTCTTCCCGGGCCTCCAACTCGCCGGCGCCGTTCCCCAGCCGCTTCCCATCGCAGCCAGAAAGCCACAACGAGATTTGGTCTTCGAAAGCATTTAGGCGGGGGCCACAACGAATTCGGGAGTCGTCAGGCAGGACCCATCGGGAGGCGAAGAGTGGGGGCTGTGGGAGGAGGCACCTGCAAGGAAGCCGGTGAGGCCGAGGAAACCCCAAAGGCAAAGGCCAGCGAGGATGGAGTTGCCTTGCGCATCTCGGCTGACTCAGCGCGCAGCGGCCCAAGCACCGGCCCCTCCCGTGCAAGTTCATAACACCCTCGCCACCTTCCCCCTCCAACACCCCCACCATTCCCGCCGGCCAGTCTTCCCCGCGCTGAGAGCAAACAGGCGTCTCTTCCCCTTTAACAGGCCCGGCCCCGCCCCTGCCCTACCCCCAGCCCCCACTGCCCACCCGAGGCTGATCTGTCAGTCACTGCCACAGCCCTAGCCGGCCAACCCTCTCCACCCCGGACTCGGGCAGAGGCCCTGGCAGTCCAGCGTCCATCTGCTCTTCAGAGTCGGCAAGGGCGCTTCTGGGGCCCCAGTCGGTCGCGCTCCCCCGGGATGCGAGTCCCTGCGCCGACGCCCGGCAGAGGCCGGCACGGGCGCGGTTACTCCCCGTACACAGGGATGAAGATGTCCTGGGGGCCCCGGCGCCTCTCCACGGCCAGCCCCGCAGGCCCCTGAGGCCACCGCCCCAAACGCTCCGCTGCTGGGCTCCCAGAGCTGTTTGGGGCGCCCTCCCCAACTGCCAAGCCTCCTGCGGTCCTCCTTGACCCGGACCCATGGAGCCGGCGGTGCTGGCCTCGCACAACCTCCCGCACCACGAGCCAATCAGCTTCGGAATCGATCAGATCCTGAGCTGCCCGGAACCCCCCGGGAGCGGCCTAGGCCCGGGTCGAGCGGGCCAGGGCCATGGGGAGAGTGTGGCGTTCTCGGGTGGATTTCATGGAGCCTCAAGCTACGGCCCCGCGGGCTCGCTGGCCCCGCTACCAGGCACCTCTGGTGTGGGCCCGGGCGGCGTGATCCGCGTCCCGGCGCACCGCCCGCTGCCAGTGCAGCCGCCCGCGGGAGGCGCGCCTGCTGTTCCTGGACCCTCGGGTTTGGGCGGCGCCGGGGGCCTAGCGGGACTCACCTTCCCTTGGATGGACAGCGGCCGCCGCTATGCCAAGGACCGTCTCACTGGTGAGGTTGCCCGATCCCTCCAGCGTCATGCCCCACACTGACCCGGTTTCCTCATCTTTGACCCTTCTGCTCCAACTCAAGGTCCCCTTTCGTACCCTCCGCCCCTAATCCCAGGGGATCCTCCCCCAATTTGTATCTCTTGGTCCCGCTGCTGAGAGGCGCTGGGGACGTAGCTGCCGTCGATGCCCGCGCCCTCCTCTGCAGTTCACTGTCCACACCGCGGGAAGGGCAGGGTGAAGTTACGGGGGACGTCTCTCCCTCACCCAAGTGGCAGGGCCATTTCCGAGGCCTTTTCTTGTCTAGAAGCCTCTACTGGTGCGGTGTCGAGCTTGGGGCACCGTAGGGACCGGGCGCGGGAGCTCTGCAGCATCGGCAGCCGCGCTCTCTTCTCAGTGACACCTCGGGCCGCGCTGAAAACCCTGCCTTGCTCTTTCTTCCTCCCTGTAGCGGCGCTCTCGCCCTTCTCCGGGACGCGCCGTATAGGTCACCCCTACCAAAACCGGACCCCCCCAAAGCGGAAGAAGCCGCGCACATCCTTCTCCCGCTCGCAGGTGCTGGAGCTGGAGCGGCGCTTCCTGCGCCAGAAGTACCTGGCCTCGGCCGAGAGGGCGGCGCTGGCCAAGGCCCTGCGCATGACCGACGCGCAGGTCAAGACGTGGTTCCAGAACCGGCGCACCAAGTGGCGGTGAGGCGCGGGGCGGGCGAGGGACCGGGCCGGGCCAAGTGGCGGTGAGGCGTGGGGCGGGCGAGGGCCGGCCTCGCTGACCCCGCGTCTCCGCCCGACCAGGCGCCAGACGGCCGAGGAGCGCGAGGCAGAGCGGCACCGTGCGGGCCGACTGCTTCTGCACCTCCAGCAGGACGCACTACCGCGGCCGCTACGGCCGGCGCTGCCCCCGGACCCGCTCTGCCTGCACAACTCGTCGCTCTTCGCGCTGCAGAACCTGCAGCCCTGGGCCGAGGACAACAAGGTGGCTTCCGTGTCTGGGCTCGCCTCAGTGGTGTGAGCGACGCCTGCCCGACCGGCCGAGCGCTCTTTTCCGGACCGAGGCGCCGCGTGGAGCCCCGGGCCCGGGGCCTTGGAGCGCACGGCCGCCCACCCCGTGGTTCCGTAGCAGTGGAGCGTGTGAGGAGGAGGTGGCCTTGATGCTATCGTCGAGGGCTCCTCGGCCACTGCCGGCTCCCAGGCCAGCGTTGCGCGGTTGCCCTGCGCGCTTAATCGTGACCTTTCCCGCCATTTTTCACTTAGACTGTTGCACCGTGGCTGGAACCCGAGGCGCTGAGGGGGCGGGACCTGCAGTATGATAGCCAATGAGGTGCAGGGAGGGGGGGAGGACTGGCCAATGGCTGCTCTCTTGAGGGACTCCGGATTCTTCCGTGGGTGTGTTGGAGCTGGGGTTGTGTGTGACTGGAGTAGGTTTACAGGCCCCGCTGGAATCAGGAGGCTGCAGTCCGCACGGGCTGGGTCTGTAGCAAAGGTGTGAAGGAAGGAAGGAAGCCGTCAACGACAGAGGAGTAATGGAGGAGGTGCTGGAAAGCGAGTTTGACTGACCGCGACAGGAACCAGAGGGTTACCTACGCTGGGCATCTCATCCTTCAACTGTAAAATAATCGCTAAGGACTTTGAGCCCCATGTTGTCTGTGTGTTTAACCTGCTGACTACGTCCTCTCACTTGAGACACAAGTGGGTGGCAGGCGAGACGTATACTTACACACTCGATACAAGAGAAAATCTGGGAACACTAATCTGGCTCTGGTGTCCCTCGGGGACAGAGAGGGAAGAGGAGGAAGCAATGGACAGTTAATGGGCCCAATGGAGTTAGGGTGAGCAGAATTTGGCAAATAATTAGGAAGTGATAGGCCTAAAAATAATCAAAGTTAATTCCCAGGTTGGAAATGTAAAGGATCAAGAAATCAATGGTGTTGTGGATGATGAAAGGGAAATTGGGAAGACAGAACCAAGATTAACTCTGCAGGCAAAACTAAATGTTAGTCCTAGAGAGAATAAATTCTGGAAAAATGCCTTTTGGGGGAGGTCAGTAGACATCCACATAGAGGTAGGAAATTGATGGAATGATGAGAACAGACAGACTCTCCAAGGGAGGAAACTCTGAGGAGAAAAGCAAAGTTCTAAGGATTAAAGTTTTCTTTCCATCAATTTCTATAAATACATTTACAATGTACAAGATGATTGAGGATATCAAAATTAATAGTCCAAAGGAAGAAAAGGGAACGTAGTACCCAGCTGGAAAGAGAAAAGCATGATGTCCCTGAAGTTGTTAGAAAAACTTGTGAGTGGGCCAGGGACTGCTGGGAAGCTTGTTGATGGAAAGTTAAGAGTTTGGGTATGGCTGCAGTAGCCTTGGGGTTTAAGAAGGAGCAGGATTTAAGTTGTATGAGAACAAAAGGGAAGACTTTGTCTGATTCTTATAGCACTGCCTTTCTTTCTCCCCTGGAGGCAAGAGCAGTGTGATAGAGGGAGGTAAGCTTTAGGCAGGGTTAGATGCCAACTGTAGTCAAACTACTCATGTTCCATGTTAGTGACAGCTAGGTTAGTCATAGTACAAGTCTTGACTAGAGGTGGGAACCAGGCAAGAGGATATCACTGTTGGAGTTGACTCTCATTCTTTCATACTAACTCATCTCTAACTCATGGATATTGAAAATGCTGCCGCAGAACCAAACTCAAATTTGACACCATATAAAAAGAACTTTTATAGACCAAAAGGGAACACAAGGATGGGTTTGGCATAAGTTGGGTATATGAAAGGCATGTTAGTTCCTCTCCAATAAATAGAAGAAAGCTAAGGAAAGGGTCCTACTCTGTTTAGACTGTGGCTTTCCCAACTCGCTCCACTCCAGCCCATCATTTCTTGGGACTCACGTTTCCAGTATTTGACCCTTAACGTTGGGCTTCTAAATCTGGCTGGCTGTCTAGGTGCTAGCCTGAGGGAAGATCTAATGTGATGAGATGAGCTCAGCTTCACTCCGCAGGCAGGTCACTGCAGGACACAGGCATCTCCAAGCTCTTGGGTGGAGGAAGATTCACTCCCTGTTGAAGAATCTGCCATTTCTTCCCTCAGCTGGTTCAGGAAGTCTCTGCTCTCACTAGGGGGCAAGTTACTCAGGAAGTATGGAGGGGCCAATTCCACCAGCCTGACAGAGATAATCATAATTAGATGATTTCTGTATCCTCTTTTATAATGCATGTTGTTAAACTTCTTACTACCCCTTCCACAAACCCTGTCTCCTCAAATCATATATTACTACAAACCACTAAGACCCCCTCCTCTTCTTAGGGTCTCTAAATCCCTAGCTTTAATTTTGGCCCCAGGAAGAGGAGACAGTGCCCAACACAGGGCAGCTTCTTCTGCACAGAGTGGAGGACGAGTAAACCCAGGGGCAAGAGGGTAAGAGGGTTGTCAGGGAACTCACATCTGTGGTTGAATCTCAGAAACAATGGAAAGGCAGTTGTCTTTGGAAATGGAGAAATTGTGGTAAAGCACCCAGGGCGGGGGTCTGGCGGGAGCCCTGCGGCTTCGGTAGCAGCAGTATGGGGAGAGCTGGGCCACATGCTTATGGGTTAGGAGCAGGTAATTTCCAGTTCCATCTGTGTCTTGGGCCACCTCATTGAAAGACAAAGATATTGAATGAATAAGTGAGAGTGAAGTGTCAGTCAGTAGAAGAAAGAAAAGGGGGTTGAGAAAGATTTATTAGCAAGGGTGGTGAGAGTATTAAAAGTAAAGCATACCTCTAGGTGTTATAGTCCTACCATACTACCATACTGTATGGCATCTCCATAGCCCCTTGTATCCAAAACCTCAAAGGAAAAGTTTCTCCTGGTTCTAAAGAATCCTTTGTATGGCCACCTGGACCCCAATTTCAGAGGTGACATACACCAATCTTTGTTTCCTCTACTTTCTGCTCCTTTTAGAGTCACCGCAACTCTTTCCCCTAACCTTAAGGAAGTATCCTGACACCAGTGCTTTCTGAAGGTCTCTGCGATTCTGCTCAGAGCCAAAGGCTGGTTGAGACAAGGGAAGTTCAATCCGTTGCATGAGTTCTAGGAGTTCTCCCCGAAGTTTATGGGCTTGGCACAATGCTGCCCAGTTTAGACCCCGAGCCTGGCACCAAGACTTGTCTGCTCCACCTAGGAATAGAAAGGGACCAGCTATAGCTAAAGCCGTTGAGACCCCCAAAAGAACCCAACCCTTGGCCAAAGGGCTTCCTTTTCCTGGGAATAGAGATCTGTCAGCTGGTTGCACACCACTTTCTCTCTTTGGAAAATCTGGATTCTGTAAGACGATGCAGATTGGACCACTCACTCTGTATAAAGGATTCATACACCTGGATCAGAGAGCTGTGATCACCATCCACGTGTTCTAGCGCCCGACGCAGGGCAGCTTCTTCTGCACAGAGTGGAGGATGAGTAAACCCAGGGGCAGCTGGAGGCAGAAGAGAGGAAGTTCATTTTGGGGAATGAGAAAGGACAGCAGTGCACTGAAGAGGTAGAAGTGTCACTTTGGGAACTTTATTCAAAAGACTTCTAGAGGCTATGCAGTTTATTAGAATATTGAAGATAAATAAATGAAAAACAGTCTCTGCCCTCAAGAAGCTTGGGACAGATCAACAAGTAAGCAAACTTGATAAGCCCAATCGGTGTGCAGGCCAGTATCTGAAGTTTGAGTAGGAATTAGTTCAGTGGAGAAGGGGCAGAGGTCTAGAAAGACCATAGGAATAGCATGTCTGGAGAACTGCAAGCACCTAGTATATGAGTGGAGGGGATGGCATGTGTGGCAGCGTGGCAGGAGATTAAGCCGGAGAGGTAGGTATGGGCTAGGTTAAGAGAGGCTGGATGTGCTGTGCGAATGAGTTTACATTCTGTTTGGAAGGTAGAGAATAGCTGACGAAGAAGAGTTTTTAAGAGTCCACGTGTTTGGAAGAAGTTCACATGATTAGTTAGGAGGCTACTAAAGGAATCCAGCAGAGTAGTGATGAGGTAACACTGGCACTGACTGTGAGTATGGAGACAAACAGGTAAATTTTTTAAAAATTAGGAAAAGTGAAAAAGAAAAATGAAAAAACCTGGAGAAAGGTTAGTCTAGAATGATGATAGTGGAGCTGCAGAGATGATTGTATGATTTTGTGGTGGTGGTGGTGGTGGTGAGGGGGTAGTTTAAAAAAGTGCTCAGGCTTGGGCTTCCCTGGTGGCGCAGTGGTTAAGAATCCACCTGCCAATGCAGGGGACACGGGTTCAAGCCCTGGTCCGGGAAGATCCCACATGCCGCGGAGCAGCTAAGCCCGTGCGACACAGCTACTAAGCCTGTGCTCTAGAGCCCGCGAGCCACAACTATTGAACCCGTGCGCCTAGAGCCCATGCTCTGCAACATGAGAAGCCACCACAATGAGAGGCCCGTGCGCAGCAACGAAGACCTGACACAGCCAATAAATAAATAAGTAAAATAAGTTTATTTTTTTTAAAAAGTGCTCAGGCTCAACAAAAACAATGACAACAAAAGTGCGAGTTCAGTTCTGGGTTGAAGTATTATGGACAATTCTGATAGAAACGTCCATCAGGAGTTAGATATATAAATCCAAGATTCAGAAGAATGATATTGTGGCATTTCAGACGACGGGGCTGAATGAACTTGCTCAGAGAGTTCAGGGAATGGGAAGACAAAAGGGGCAAGGACAGAACCCTGAGGTCCAACTTAACAGTGGAGGAGCAGAGGAGGAAGCAGAGGAGGAAGAGCTCAAGTAAGAGATTAGGGAGTGGCCAGAGGGTTAGGGTGAAAACCACAAGGAGTGGGTCACAGAGGCTTAGGGAGGGGGCAATTTTAAGGTGGGAATGGTTGGGGTTCTCAAGTGTCAAAAGAAAGTCATGAACAGGGGCTCAAAAGTGTTCATTGGATTAGGTCTCTAGGAGGCCACTGGTGAGCTGAAGGCTGTGTCAGTGTTGTGGTGGGCCTGAAGCTGGAATGCAGTGGGAGAGGAATACCCTAGACTGAACAGGATAGAGATTATTCTGTATAGCCGAAGGGGAGTGTAGGGTTGAGGAAGAGGGGTGCAGTTTTAGTAATAACAGGTAGGAGAGATTTAAGCATATTGAGGGGCAAGAACCAACAGAGAGATCGGAGAGGGATAAGTGATGAAGCCTAGTTCCTTAGGCACTGTGAGCGCTGGCAGCTAGAGCAAAGGCGAATGGGCCAGCTTTAGGAGCACCAGAACACCAAAGGGAAGGCTGAAGTGGCCATAAGAGCCAGAGAGAGAAGCGATTTATACCAGTGAGCATGGCGGCCAGGGTGAGCATCTCATCCACACAGTCAAACTCGCACGAGGCCAGCAGGGCTTTGGCCAGATCAGGGGCCAGGGGAAATTCTGATAGGATGACTCCCAGGTCTGACAGGTCCCCATTATCATCCAGGGCTGCCAGATAGTCTAAATCTTCCAGGGCCTGCATCAGTGCTTCTGGAGCTGGAGAGGGAACAAGGCTTACAGGGCAGGGGGTCTCAGAGCCTAGACGGCAGGACTTGGGCAGGAGGGGTGCTCACCAGGCCGGTCCAGGAAGTGACACTCTCCTGGCTCTGCAATCTGTCTCCTCTTTAGTAGTAATATCAGGGGGCTCAGATTCTCCTCACGCACCCTGGGTTGGGGCAGCGGGGGAGCCTCTAGTTCTAGGAAGGACTTAGGATACAGGCAGAGGCAGGATCCTGAGGGGAGAAAGACCTGGGAAAGAAGACCACTGTAGATTTCTCAGGGCTCATGGGCTGGTAACTCTTTTCGTGTTTGATCTCATTGAGGGCAAAGGCTCTTACCTGGTAGGATCCCTGTTGCCCGCAGTCGTCTCGCCTCTGCCTGACACTTGCTGATTGGTCTCAACACTTGGGATTCTGCTCCGATCTGAGGATTGTAAACCTGTCACCGCCCCCCAATCAAGGCCAAGACAGATGAGAGGGGGCTATTTCTATCTTTAGCCCCCACATCCCCTCACCTCTCTTTTACTCACACTTCGAAGCTCCAGTCCTGAGTCAATGACATGTCGGATGCAAGGGAGGGAGAAGGAGAAGTCGGCCAGCCAGTGAGTGACCACAACCTTTCGGGCACCCGATTCTATGTCCTCATACACAGCCTGAACAGCTTGTCCACAGCCTGGGTGAAGGGGCAGCACCCGTGGTGGAGGCCCTTGGTTCTCCAAGAACCCCCCATCCCTGGACAAGGACTCACAGCACAGGGATATTTCCTGAGGAAAGGGGTGGGGTATTAGGGTAGTTCTCACCTTTGTGGGTCACAGACCCCTTTGAAAAACTGATTAAACACTATGGCCCTTCATTCTGAAAAAATGCACATACTCATAAAGTTGGGGTGTTATAATTTCAGGAGCTCACTGAACCACAAATCCCTGCATTGTATGGAGTCAAAAAGAGGGTGGTAGACCTTCTTACCCTGAAACCCCAGAGTTTTTCCTCAGGACTCCAATGGAGAGTAAGTACTAGAACTTCAATGTTCCTAACAAGCATTGCTCACATTCCCCCCAGGACAGGAAGGGATAAACATGAGACATGAGTACCTCCTTTTGCATCCCAGTTTTTACCTCCTCACTGGGCAGGTACACTAGCACATCTCCTGGAGACTCCTTCCGACACAATTCAAGCACAGCTTGGCAGGCAGCTTCCACTCTATCAGTAGGGACAGTGTCCCTGTAGACGGGAATGGGACACCTGCCAGTCTCTCCAAGTACATGTACAATAGGAGGATTGCCCCAGAAGGCCTGGAGCTTAGGTTCGAGGGCTGGGTCAGTAACTACAACCACTCTGGTGTCCCCTGGAAGGTTTCTCAGCCTGGCATCTCGCAGGAGCCCCTGGAGCAAATCTGAGGCCACTGACCGCTCCTGAGCCTCATCCAGCACCAGCACACCCCACGCTCCAGTGCCCCGGGTCGAGGCCACCTCCTGCAGAAGCATCCTGTCCCAGCAGAACCTGTTGACATTGGCAGTGGGCAGAGGAGTCAGTGTAGACACTGACCAGCCCCAGAAGTTCAGAGGAGCTTCTCCCCAGGGGGCCTAGATTCTGATAGTAAAGATCAGAAAAAGACCCCGTGACTGACTTCCTGAGCCCATGGACCTTTACCTGTCACCCATAACCCCACTGGTGACACTGTTCACAAGTTGTACTCCAGTTAGGATAGTGAGACTTTCATGACGAGGGTGAGGTTGAATGTCTGAGGTCCCTGGCTGGGGTTAAAGGGTTGAATTCAGCAGTTGCATCATGCATGATTTAAAGGGTGAGCTAGGCTGAGGGAGGGAATGGTGAAATATCAGAAGACTGGGCTTGTTTCTACTGGATGAGGGGAAGGAGATCTGGGTCAGGCCTGCAGGGGGCCACACCTGAGCAGAGTGTCAGGCCCAGTGCAGTCCTCTTGGGGGATGCTGTATCCAACCTCATGACCCAGGGTCAGGTCCATTTCATCAGCAACTTGCAGGGCCAAGCTCAGGGCTGCCAGAGGGTAGGGCTGAGTCACAGTTACCCGGCCCTTCTGGAAACCCCTGGCCAGCACAAACTCTGCACACCACTGTGGGATCTGGGGTAAGGGTAGGGAAGGACAACCAGTCAGCAAGATATAGAACTCCAGTCAAAAGTGCTGGGGGAGCTGTGGACAGTTTAATCTCTCCTTATTTGGGGAGTCCCCTGGTCCTTCACCAGCTACCCTGGGGCCAGCCTGTCTCCTTTTACCCACCTCCCTTATTACTCCACACAGCTCCGCCCTGGCCCCCACCTCCCCGCCCCCCCCCCGCCCCGCCTCCCTTGTCCAGGGAAGAGCCAGTTTCCTAGCCCCTCCGTTTGTCCACTCCCAGAATCTTCCCCAACCTGGGTGCTCTTGCCAGAGCCAGGCTCTCCAGACACCAGCACCACTCCACTGGGGCTACTCTCCAACTGCTCCAAGAAGATAAAGCGAGCAGCCCAGATAGGCAAGGATCGGCGCTGCTCAAGCAGCTCGTAGTAGCGGGAAGAGAAGGGGAGCCCGTCAAAGGGGTTCACAGCCAGTTCAGAATCCCCAGGGTTTGGGCCAGGCTCTTCTTCCAGCCCGAGAACCTGAGAGGCCATGGTGGTTGTCTAGCAGGACCTACAGAAGGCAAGGCAGACATCAAGGCCTCGTATTTGGTGACTGACACCATCTGCCCACCTCAGCCCTGATCCCTAACCTGTACCCTCAAGTGATAATGCACCGAGGTCCATCCTTCCCAGTATTTCTTGCCTGCCAGGAAACAGTGGAGAGTTGAGTCTCCAAGTAAGGGACTATCAAAAGTGGACTATTACCCTGTAGTCAGATAGTAAAAATCCTTTGACTAACACAGGGGTCCTCAGGGGCAGCAGAAATTCTATGAGACATGGTAATCTGTGGGAAGGTCCCCAAGGGAAAAGAATGAAGAATCAGAGGAGGAGCAGGGTAGAAATCAGGGAGCAGGGCCACAAGGATCCTGGATTCAAACCTGCTCGCAGCTCTGAGACGTGTCAGGATACCAGCCAGTTCCAGACCCACACAAGTCACCAATAACCCTGACCTGCTGTGAAGTACAAAGGTAAATTCCGGCTCCACCCTGGGGTGTGCCTCAACAGTCCTAAAGGCTGTTTTGGGGTGGGGCCATGTGCTCCACCGTATGGAAAATAGGCTCAAGCCACCACACTGAGCATGTGTGAACTCTGCAGACTTTGTGTACTGTGCTCATTAGTGAAAGGCATCCTGGGACTTGCAGTTTTGCAGCTTTTTCCTCACATACCTGGGCTGAACACCCAAGCTAGGGTCCAGTTGCTTCTGGGCCTTCAGCTCAGTTACATTTCCTTAATATCACGCATCTCTTGACACGAGGAGGTGATTGTAGACAGTTCCATTCTGACCACCCCCACAAACCCACAAGGAAGCCCTCATCCCTGATCCCTACAACCAAGGGAAAATGAACTTGCTATGGGGCTTTTGAGACCCAGAGAGGCAACAGAGACCTTGAGTGAAAACCCTGAATTTAATGTGATATTGGGGGGAGCCCCATCCCTCCCTTTTTACCACCCACCCATCCGGCCTGTTGTGAGTTGGGTGAGGGCTGCCCCCAGTCTCCGTCCTGCGGCTCTGGGTGCCATCCTGTACTCAGTCAGCCTCCTGGGCCTGCCTCTCTGTGAATCTCCTGTGGGACATAAGGAGAAGACATTGTATGGGTTTTGCCGTATACAATCTGCCCCTTCCTACCCGCTGTTCTCTAAGCCCCTCACCTTCTTGCGTATTCATACAGCGCCTGCTTGCGCTCCTGTAGACTCTCCTGCCGGGCCCAGGAGGACTTGGCAAATGTTAGGGCTGTGGGCTGAGGGGTCGCCGGGCCAGAGCTGGGGAACTGAGGTGATCACAATGTCAGAGGGCTTGCGAAGTCATCATCATTAAACACGCATCGAATGCCTACTTTGCAAGAGAGGCACTGTGCTAGGGTCTCAGGATCAAAAAAACAGACATCAAGGACAGGGGATATGCAGACTGTCCCATTCCACCCCAAGTCTTGGACCTGCCCATTTTCTGGGTCTCACCTTGGGCGTGGAGGCTGTGGGAAGGGCCTGGGTTCTCTCAGTGATGTCTTCAGGCATGAAAGTTACAGCTCCCTCAAGCAGATTAGTGATAGTCAAGTCTACACAGCCAGTCCTGGCTGGGCAGAAGGGAAGAGAGGACAGGAGAGTCTGTTTCCCTGTTCACCTTCTCCCTTCACCACCCACTTTCCCTCTCTATGCCTGTCTCCTTACGTGAGTCTACCCTTTCTCATACCCAGGTCTCTCTGGATGACACCCAGTGGCACATGGGGTAAAACCTCCTTCACTCTCTGAGCCAGAGTTGCCAACTGCACATCAGGAGAAGGGCCAGGGGAGGGAGGGAAAGAAGACTGGGCTGCAAAAAAGAAATCCGAAATAAGGTGAGTGGAGACCTAGGAGGAGGGAGAGGCTGACTAGTACAGGCATAAGGAAGAAAAAGAAATCACAACAGGCTGAAAAAAAGCTAAAAAGCTTTGTGTCCAGAGACCACACACCTGACTGGGGGCGCAATCTGGGGTGTCTCTGTCGCTTCATGTGCTCTGCTTTGTCTGCTGGAGTGAGTTGTGTCCCTCTCTGGCCCAACTCTTTGGCCACCAGCTAGGGAGAATTGGAAGATTGGAAGTTTCTTAAGACTTCCTCTCCTTCCTCATAAGAAAAGAACCCACCTCCACCCTGCCTGTGTCCCCTACCACCTGTTGTACACGGAGGGAGAACTCCTCACTCCCCTCCCCCAGCTGTCGATGAACAGGACGAAGCCACCTGCAAAAAACAACCCAGGACCATGTTGGGGGCACCCACTCTCCACTCTGATACCTCTTTTCTTGGAAGAGTGGTGGTGAGGATAGGAGAGATAGTAAATACTTTATATTGCCTCTGTGGTAGGACCTTGATATTAAAAGATCTGCAAATGGACAGAGCAGAGGCAGCTACTTCCTTGACCTTGAGACGAGTTTCTCCCAGCCACCAAAAAATGAGGACAGTTAATACCTTACTTGATACACCGTGAAAGGGACGAAAAGTGACCACAGCAGTTCTGAGACCCAGGAGGCATCTGACACCGTCTGAGGGGAGGGTATGAGTGAGGTCTAAGCCAGGGCCAGGAATGGGAAACTTCCCCTCCAAACCCAGAGCTTTCCTGTTGAACACACTCACCACAGAAACTAGGGGTCTCTGGACTCGCAGGGTAAGAGGCTGTACCACATCCTGGATAGAAAATGGCCAGGAACTAGAAGAGCGAAGAGATAGTAGGATGGGATTCCAGCCAACCCAGTCAGCAGCTCATACCCCACTTAAAAATGGGTAACTGTCAAACTGTACAAGTAGAAATATAGGGAATAAAGGGATTCAGGGGAAAGAACTAAAAGTGGACAGAAAGTAAATGAACTCGGAAGGGAGGGGGTAGGGCTGAAAAAGGCTGTGAAAACCCAAGGGCTCCCAGGCCTGACCACCTACACAGTTGGAGACAGATACCTGTGCTCACCCACCTGAAGCGCAGGAGCCCCTCCCGGCCATTGGTGGCCTCTTCCTCGGGGAATAGCAGCAGAGGGGTGGGGGGAAGCCTCGTTGAAGCACAGAATCTCTTGAGTGACTCCACCAACTCCCCCCGCCCATCCATCTCCATGAAGCCCCGAGACCAGCACACAAAGCTGGGGGGACTATTGAGTAGAGGCTGGGAACGGGAAGGAGAGAAAGCAAGAAGAAAAGAATGTTGGGAAATGAGAAAAACTGACAAATGGGTAGAAAAGCGGGGTCAGAGGTAAGGGTCAGTATCTTGTGGTCCCCAAAGTAAACCCAAACACGGAGAGGGGAGCCTTGAGCTGGGCCCCAGGGAACCGCCCCGTGGCACTCTCGGCTTCGTCCCTAACTCACGGTGCTACAGCTGGTGAGCAGGTTGACTATGTTGTGGTCGAAAGGTGTCACGTGGTTAGAAATGAGGACCCTGACGCGGTGATCTCGGAGTCCGGAGTCCTCCTGCCGGGCCACGAGCCCCAGCACTGCACACATGGTCCGTACCACGAACCTGGGAACGCCGGCAGTGGTGACTGCGCGCCCTCCGGCCAGGCCCAGCCCGACCCTCCCCGAGCGCCCGGATCGGAACCTGCGAAGGACGCTGTCTGGTAGCGCGCAGCTGACCAGGAAGACGTGGATCCCAAGAAAGACGCGCAGAACGAGGAGGCAGAACCCGACTGGAGCGTAGAGCAGCAGCGCGAGAAGCAGGAAGCCGTCACCCGGGAGCCTGGAGGGCGAGAGGCGGGGTGATCGGGTGCCGAAGGCCAAGTGGACGCGGGAGCCGGTCTCTTCCCTCCAGGGCTCTTACCGGTGCGAATCAAAGAGCCGCTCCGGCCCCGGCGACGGGGGAGGCTCCATTGCCGCCGCTTTAGGGGTGCCGGGCCACCGCCGCCGCCATCTTCGCACCCCGCCGCAGGGGCTCTTGGGAAGGCGGAGTCTTCGGGCATCCGCCCAGGGTGCAGGGACCCGAAATCCTGAGGCGCCCCGGAAGGGCTAGCGGTCCCAGCATGCCTCGCGGGCCCTTGGGCCACCTCATAACTCGCGTCCCACTGGGACCACAATTCCCGGCATTCGCTGGGCGGGGGCGGAGTCGGCCTCCCGGAATCCTTGGTTCCGGCGTGCGCTTCTGGAGACTTCAGGTACCGGCGTGCTCCGCGTCCCGCTGTCCGCCCGCTTGCGTCCAGGGCACCTCCTCTGTGCAGGGCGGGCGACGAGGCTTCCGAGGCGGAGCTGATGGCTGCACTGAGGGCGGGGCGGGGTGCAGTCTGGAGCCTCCGGGGATGGCGGGCTTTGGGGGGGGGTCGCTGGGGAAAGGGACCCTTGTTGACCCCTGACCTCCGGGCCTTGCTGACGTCAGGAACTCCTGACCCTCGGGCCCGAGTGACTTATGGGACCCCCAGTTTCGGGTCCCGGTTGTCTGTGGGAGTCCCTGAACCACGAACATGTCTGGCGTCGGGGACTTCGGATCCCCGAGCACGGCTGATCGAGGGGACCCCAGATCCCCGGATCCGGGAAGACTCAGGGACCCCTGGAACCCGTCCGCGCGTGTGGCTGGCGGTGGCGCTGGGCGCTGGGGGGGCAGTGCTCTTGTTGTTGTGGGGCGGGGGTCGGGGTCCCCCGGCCGTCCTCGCCTCGGTCCTTGGCTCGCCGCCTCCCTCTCCCCGGAGCCAGTACAACTTCATCGCGGACGTGGTGGAGAAGACGGCCCCTGCCGTGGTTTATATCGAGATCTTGGGCCGGTAACGGTGGGGTAGACCCGGAGGAACCGAAGCCTTGGGTAGAGGGCGGGCGAGAAGGAGGGGTCCGAGCCTCCTCACATCCGTGCTTTCCCACCCCCCCGCCCCCATCCCAGGCACCCTTTTTCGGGCCGCGAAGTCCCTATCTCGAATGGCTCAGGATTCGTGGTGGCTGCCGACGGGCTCATCGTTACCAACGCTCATGTGGTGGCTGATCGGCGCCGAGTCCGTGTCAGGCTGCCTAGCGGCGATACGTATGAGGCCGTGGTCACAGCTGTGGATCCCGTGGCAGATATCGCCACGCTGAGGATTCAGACCAAGGTGGGGGTCTGGGCAGGCCATGTCTGGTTGGGGATCTAAATTTGCTCACATCTCCAGATGACAGGTCTCTTGTACCCATTCTCCCTTAGGAGCCTCTCCCCACGCTGCCCCTGGGACGTTCAGCCGATGTCCGGCAAGGGGAGTTTGTTGTTGCCATGGGAAGTCCCTTTGCACTGCAGAACACGATCACATCCGGCATTGTCAGCTCTGCTCAGCGTCCAGCCAGAGACCTGGGCCTTCCCCAAACCAATGTGGAATACATCCAGACTGATGCAGCAATTGATGTGCGTTCTGATATGAGAGAAATGACAGACTAGGTTGGGGGAGGGGGTAGAGGTGTGTGGTGCAAGAATCAACTGTGATAGATGGTGGATTAGTCTGTATACAGAGGTTGGGTGGCAAAAACCGCGCCAACTCCTTCATGGGCTGGTAAAGGAGAGAATTTGGAGAAAGTGCCTGCATCCTGGTTTTGCCCCCAGGCGTAGAGTCCCTGGATCTCTTCCATATTTTCTCCTTGTCCTGCAGTTTGGAAACTCTGGCGGTCCCCTGGTTAACCTGGTGAGTGGGACATCCTTTCCAAGAATCCCTGCCCCAGGTCAGTGTGGGAAGGGGTGGGTTTTCCCTAATTCAATGATGTTTGGTCAAGTTTCTGAGCAGTTTCTTGTTGGCTGTCTCCTGGAATCCAACCAGATCTCTCCGACTCCCCAACACACCCTGCTACTCTTGCTCAGGTACCCCCATCTCCTATTTGTTTGAGCTAGAGAATAGTGGGCTCTGTCCTAACAGGATGGGGAGGTGATTGGGGTGAATACCATGAAGGTCACAGCTGGAATCTCCTTTGCCATCCCTGCTGATCGCCTTCGAGAGTTTCTGCATCGTGGAGAAAAGAAGAGTAAGCCTGGTTTGGGGGTAAAGGGTTTCTTTTAAGTAGTGAGAGGTGGAGGTGGGGGCTTGTTGGAGAGTGGTCTGTTGGGAGGAGCAGGAGGGGGAAGGAAGGATGTAGCTGGGTGGGGCTCATTTGTCCCTCTATCACAGATTCCTGGTTTGGAATCAGTGGGTCCCAGCGCCGCTACATTGGAGTGATGATGCTAACCCTGACTCCCAGGTATGAGCTTTAGGGGTAGGGCCATCAGTGTAACCGGGTTGGGCACCTGGCACTTCTGTTGAGCTTCATTCTCAATTCTGTCTTTATCTAAGATGAGTTGCCTCATACTTGGAACTATCAGAAGAGCTGTCCTCTCTCATTATCTTGATTTTCTCACCCCACTCCATTTTGCATACCTCCCACCTGATTGATTGCATCCTGTTATTGCTTTGATTTACAACCTCCAATCCATTAGCCTGGTGTTTAGGGGCCATTTTCCATTTGTCTTAAACTCAACCTTCCAGACATGGCTTCCTTATGAGTATATTCTGTTCTGTCCAACCTGATTTCCTAATCCCGTTTTTGTTTATGTTGTTCTCATTTTATAAAAATATCAGACCGATCCTTCTAGGTTCAGCTAAAGTTATACCACCTCCTCATAGCTTTTCTTAGGATTTTAGAATGACATTAGTGCTATTGATTTAATACTGTGTGTCATTTGGAATTAGTTACCTTTGATATACATGTCCCACTTCCTAACTGCAAGAAGGCAGAAAGCGAATTGTTTTTGTCTCAAGAGGATCTAGTGCATGCTGTATCCATACACTTATCAGTGTGTTGATGAGAGACTTGAGGCGAACCCAAAATGGGGGTGTGCCGTGGTGTGGTTAACAAAGTGATCTGTGTCCTTTCAGCATCCTTGCTGAACTACAGCTTCGAGAACCAAGCTTTCCTGATGTTCAGCATGGTGTGCTCATCCATAAAGTCATCCTGGACTCCCCTGCACACCGGTGAGGGAGAGACTGCACTGGGAGGTGGAGACGGGTGAGGTGTTTATGTGCCCTTGAACTGGGCCATCTATTCCCTCCTTTATCTCTCTATCCACTTTTTGCCATAGGGCTGGTCTACGGCCTGGTGATGTGATCTTGGCCATTGGGGAGCGGCTGGTACAAAATGCTGAAGATATTTATGAAGCTGTTCGAACCCAATCCCAGCTGGCAGTGCGGATCCGGCGGGGACCGGAAACATTGACCTTATATGTGACCCCGGAAGTCACAGAATGAATGGATCAGCAAGAGTAGGAGGCTCCTGCTCTGATTTCTACCTTGCTTTCCTGGCTTGGGTTCTCATGGCACCTGGATGGAGGATTAAATGAACCAGATGGGGGCAGGTCCCTCCAACTACCAGCACCAATCCCTGGGCCCTGAGGAATCACAAAACACTTTTTATATAAAATAAAATTATACCTAGCAACATGTTATACTCAAAAATGAGGGGAAGGGTGGCGCACTGACCTTCCCCCCCCCAGAAAAAGGCTAGAGGTAAAGCCATATCTCCCTGAACTGAGAGGAGATACTGGAATTGACCATTCTGACCTCCCTATTCAAGAAAACGAGCTGCTGATGTCTGTTTTTCTGGGCAGTCAATCAGGTGCGCCTCTTTGTGGCGTGCTTGGTTTGGTGCTGGGCCTGGGAGCAAAATTCCCCATGCCTGGCCACAGATCCAGACAGCTGGTGTAAGAAGGAGGGCAGTAACTTCTGCTTGACAGTTCTACACCCACAGTGCACAATGGATGAGTGCTGTGGGCCTGCTGACGTCAAGGATTCCTTGGTAAGCTCCTGAGGTAATGGCAGCCTCGGACCCCTGCCATTAGGGGCCAGTTGTGGTCTGCAGAGGAGGGTGGTGGCACCTTAGATGATCTGGTTGCTGGTCTGGCCAGGGTAGCGTTCGAACTTCCTGTTGGCCTCTTCACTGAAGGCATCACCTGCAAGGTGAACAGGTGGTTTGGGCAGGAAGATAGACCCATTGTGGGGAAGGGTGGGTAAAAGTGGAGAGACTGGAAAATATGGAAGTGGGTGGGAAGACATAGAAACAACCTAGGGAGAAGAGAATGAAGGCCTTTCCCTCCCATCCCCCAGTCTTTCTGGTTTCTCCTCCCACCAAATACCAATGTGGCAGTTGTGCACCCAAATGCGATGTCCATCGTATTTGCAGTTACATTTCATTGCATTGTTGGTGAAGTCACTTTCTGCTACTTCAAAATTGGGGTTGATGACCACCTGTGAGTGGGAAAATGCCATCTTAACCAGCTACAGTCCTCAAATCCAAATGTGTCTTTAATAAACACTCCTCCCACTCAGTAACTGGAAATCTGAGATCCCAGGCACCTGCAGAATGTAGTTTCCTGGCTTCACATCTGTGATGTCAATCCATTGACAGTCGATGTCATGCCGGTAGAGATCCCAGCAACCCACAGTAATGCCCTGCTCTCCAAAGTTGGCACACTCATACCTCTTGGAGACATCTGAAGAGATAAGCATATGTCAGTGTGAGGCAAGGCTGTGGGGATGAGGAACTGTAGTCTACTCTAGGCCCCAACTCACCCTCCTGACACTCGGTGTCTTCTAGACAGAAACTAGCTTTGTGGCCCTCAGCCACCTTGGTGCCGTTGGGGGTCAGGATATCATAGTGAGTGAAGATGTCCATACTGTGATAATGCCTGTGGGGACAAGGGAACCCCTGTTTCCTTCCCTGCCCACAGCAGGCTTGCCGCATCCCCAGTGGCCTTGCCCTTCTACTTGACCCTCTCACCCATGACACTCATGCCACACCCAGGAGTGGCGCCCAGCCTTGGGCCTGAAGTCAGCGCGTCCCAGGTTGTGGATCTGGGAGGAGAATCGGAGCAGACGCCGGTGGCCGTAAGGCCAGTTGGCTGAGCGGGCCGAGCTAGCCAGGCAGTTCTCTTCAGCAGCACAGTACAACATGTGCAGGGGCCTGTCCTCAATGTACGCGGTCTCCTGCACCAGTGCTGAATGCAGCAGCAGATCTGACGCAGCTGCACCAAGGAAGGAAGGAGAGGATTAGAACTCACTGCTGAGGGGCAGGGACAGATGGAAATGCATCCATTCTCACCCCCATCCCCCGCCTTGCATCCCCTACCCCCACCAGAAAGTTGGGTGAGACTGGTTTTCCACAGGGAAAGTGGACCCCTCCAGATTGCAGCTGTCTCTCTCCCTGCAAAGGGGTGGCCCAGAGCCTCCCTTCCCAGGCTTGAGTCACCCAACCCTTCACTCACTCTCAGAACAAATGACTCCAGCAGTGAAATGGCTTCCTGTCCTCTTGCAGGCGACATGGGTGCCATGATGAGCACATTGGTCCAGGGACAGCTCAGTCCCTGTGCAGTGCACTCCACTCATCACCACCTCTGTTATATTCCCTGAGTCCCAGTACCAGGTCTCCTGGGGACATACAGAGGTGTTTTTGTGAGGCCACCATCCAGCCTCCCAGGCCAAGGGACTCATTTTGACAGTCCTCTGCCCCAAACACAGCCTTTGGAGGCAATAGCCTTGGTTCCCCCCTCCTTCCCACTCACCTGCAGGCCATGGTTGGCATAGCCCAGTCCGAGTTGCCTGCAGGCAACCATGGCCTCCAGTGTCCCCCAGTCATCCCCACAGATGAGGCCCCAGCGAAGGGACCCAGGTCCTCCTGTTTGCACCTCGACTCGCCCTTCATGTCGGCTGCGGCCCCCGCTGAGTCGGATCTGTAGTGACACAATGGAAGTACTGGGGAAGCTTTGGGGGGTGGAGTAGTGGGAGTCTGTAGCAGGCCTATGGCTGAATGGTGATTCAGAGGCACTTAAAGGGCTAGCAAGTGGTGGCATCAGGTGGGAGCTGCAGGATGGCAGGGGCATGGGGCAGTGGGCATCAGACTGCAGATCATGACCAGCACTGGATAGGATGTGAGATACCTGAATCAGGTGTCTGACCTTGGAAAGAATGACTGACCTTGGTCTCTACCCCAGTGTAGGGCAGGTTGCATCGGACTCCAGCATCTTGGCTATGGGAACAGTCCTCAGCTGTGATGTTCCTGTGGGGGCACTTCCAGAGGGAGGGTTCCTGGCCAGAGCATCGAACTTCACTCAAATGGATGGCACCCATGCCTAAGGTCAGAGGTCAAAGATCAGGAGGTTCTAACTTCATTATCTGTCCAGGGGTCTCCTTCCTAAGGAATGTACCCCCCCCAGGAGTGTGTACCTCCTCCTTCCGTCTCCTTCCCACCTGCACCCCTCTCACCCTGCCCCATGCGGGCACCGCTCAGAGCCTCTTGAGCACTCCCGAAGCCCAGCTCCCGACACACCACGCTGGCTGCCTGCAGGTCCCACTTGCGGTCACAGACTGTGCCCCACGTGCCAGCCTTCAGGACTTCTACCCGGCCCTCTCCTGGGTGGGCTCCACCCTTTAATCGCACTCGGGCCTGTAAAGGAGAGAGAGGTGCCCAGCAGTGAATGGAAACATCAGCACAGAAAGGGCTGAGCAGACCTGGGAGATGAATAAGATTCTGGTGGGAGGGAGCATGGGAGGTAGGAGGTTCCTCTCTGTCCTCAAAGGTCAAGGCTGTGCTTAATCAGGGGGTGGCCAGGCTAGGGGGTTCTCCACCTGGGGTGGGGAAGGTCATAGTCACTGTCTCACACACCTCCCCCTGAGGCTTCGATTGTTGCTTCTTCTGGCCACTGGACGCTGCGTAGAGAGGGCTTGGCACACAGCTCACCACCGCAGGGGCCCCCCCAGGGCACCTGGTGGTGTCATTGGCACGATAGAACTCCAAGGAGCAGAGAGAGAGGTGGGCCTCCGTGCCCACGCACGCCACCCCATGCAGACCAAAGGAGTGTTGCTGCCGCCGGGCCAGCAGCCTGGGGGGACAGGAGTGGGAGCAGTAGGGTAAAACAATGCTCCTGCCTCTTTGCCCGCATCCCTCCACCCACGCCATGCCTCCACCCATGACCACTTTAGCCCTTCTTCTTCCCCTTTCTCTGCGAAAACACAGAAACAAAGAGACAAATGTAATGGCAAGTTTCTAGGCCGAAAGAGCCTAGATTACCTGGACAGGGGCTGGTCCTTGGGGACCTTCTGCAGCAGAAGAACCCTATGGGAAGGAAGGCTTGTCTTGACTTGCCTGACAGAAACCTTGTTCTGTACGGTTTCAGGGTGCTGGCCCTAATGGAGGCTGAGGCTGACGCTACTGTGCAAAGACAATAGGAAGCCAGGACTGCCCAGTTGGAAGAGATGGGCAGGAGGGAGTAGCTGACACAAACAGGAAGCCTGAATAGCCAGAGTGAAAAGATCCTTCTATTACGTTGTGACTGAAATAACTAAATGAGTCAGGATGCAAAGGAGTGAGTAAGTCTTGGGTCTCCATGGCTTCTTAGAGGCCAGAGGGGTTTCCAGGCCAGAGGATGATGGGCAGTTATGGAAGAACAGACCAGATGGTGAACACAGGAAAGACTGGAGCTGGTATATACAGGAACGAAGATGTACAAATGCAAGACAGACAAAGAGGGGCCACGTGACCAGAGAAGGAGAGTGAATATGAACAACAGAAGGGTGAAGATATCCCCAGACCTGAGCTGAACTGTATGAGTCTTTAATGAGGTAGTCCATGCTTCTGCAGTTTAAATGTAACAGAAAGAATGTTCCATAGCCACTCAAGTGGGAAAATGGGACTAAATTAGAGATGTTAAAACTTGGAAACAGAGCAGAGAGATGCTAGAGAGAATGAGGAGGCTTGCTTATTGACACCAACAGAATGAGATACTGCAGTGAGCCATGTGATGAGAGAAGTACTTTCTTCCCAGAACAGCTGGTTTGAAACCAGAGAGGAAAGGAACCAGATGAGGCCTGGTGTTGGTGGAGTGGGCCTGTGAGGCTGGTTTGGCAGTGAATTATTGCAGTAATGTGCTCCATTAACTTGATGTCAGAGGAAGGAAGGAATATGACGATTTGAAGCCATTGGCTGGGAAGACACAGAGAGATGGACAAGTTATAAACGAATCAGACAAAGGAAGCCTGGAGACTTTACAGAATACCTTTGCGAGCTCAAGATAAGTGGATTCAAAGAGACCAGGTATTCTCCCAAAGTCCTGTCTGGCTGAAAATAAAAGTCAAAGAGGCCATCAGAGGAAAAAGACATCTCTCTTCTAAACTCTCTCCTCCTTTTTCCCCCATAACTAACAAAATAAAAACACCAGTGTGCATTTTAATGTGGGGGTCAGGGAAGGCCAGAGTATGGCCATGTTGGGCAAGATGACCCTAAGCTGGAAGGGCGCTACGAGAACACCTCCAAATTCCAACCCCGTTTGAAGGCACCAGAGGGAGGAGTTGGGGAATGAGGGGTACCATGGGCCACTGGGTGATCTCGGAATGCTGTGAAGAGAGGAGACAATAGAAAGGATGAATTCTCTATACCTCAACTACTGCTGAAGAAGCTATCAGAGAGACTTTTCATGCACAAACTGCCTTTAGAAACCAAGTGAGACACAATCATTGGCATTGGAAGCTTTCCATTCCCTGGGGTTCTGAAGGAACCCAGGAGGAAAAGGATGGAACGGGGAGCCTAATTGTTTAAACTGGGCCAGAGATCAGGACTTTCATGTGACTCCATCCCTGATAAAATTTCCAGAGGGGATCCTCAGTCTCACTTCCAAGCTGGTAGCACTTATTTTTAACAGTTAAATAAAGGTAAGATGGGAACACTGATCCCTTAGGCAAACTTAACTTCTTGGGGGAGAGGCAAGCATGGCATCTGAAGGACAAGAGCGCCAGAGTATCTACTAAAATCTGCTGGGGGGCGCTTCCCTGGTGGCGCAGTGGTTGCGAGTCCGCCTGCCGATGCAGGGGACACGGGTTCGTGCCCCGGTCCGGGAAGATCCCACATGCCGCGGAGCGGTTGGGCCCGTGAGCCATGGCCACTGAGCCTGTGCGTCTGGAGCCTGTGCTCAGCAACAGGAGAGGCCACAACAGTGAGAGGCCCGCATGCCAAGAAAAAAAAATCTGCTGGGGGAAGATAAATAAGCATGTGGAACAAGGGTAGTCAGTGGATGAACTTCTACTGAGATTTTCAAAAATCCTGTGACAAGCATAATTCCTCAGAGAACCATATAAGGGCCAGTCTTACTTTACATTTCGGTGACTCATCTGGAAGGTGGTTTGTAACAGTTGCTGCTGCTCTTCCACCTCTTGATGGAGGCTTCTCTTGGACCCCTTCCTGACCACAGCCCAACGCCCCTGACTCGTCACTCGGCACTCCCTCTCCTCTCCACTTAGCCTGAACTTTATTTACCTCTTGACTGGCCCCCTACCCACTCGGGGTTTGGGTTTGGCTTTAAGCTTGGTGATTGGTCTGAAAAAAGGAGAAAGAAGTTAGTGGAGGTAGTGGTCAGGTACGTTGCCAGGGAAAAGTAAAGGATTATTATTATTATTATTTTCTGTTTCTAGGAAGGACCCTTCATGCAGAGCATGGGGAGGGGCAAAGCAAAGGCAGTCAGATTTTCCACGTATACTGCTGCATACCACTTAACTATTTTTGGAATACATTACTGCTCTCTGGATTCAGCAACAGTTATGAGAAATCTAGTTATGTCAATCCAGGTGGTGAGGGGACAGGAGATAAGAGGAATGTTAAAGGGAGAAGAGAGAATGGGAATGCCGATGAATTAAGGGAGGTTAGGAGCTGGGGCAGGGGAGGAAGCATGCAGGTGGCTGAGGCTGGAGTCCAAGCTATTTGGGGGAAGTATAAATATGCAGAGGCTTTTCCTCAGCCATTCCTGCATTATTTCCTCCTTGTGCTTCCTAAGATCAGAGCTTACCCATCCCCATGCCTGCCTCCCCTCCCCTCCCCACTGGAATGGCCATTTTCCAGTCATATCCCTGATTCATCAGCTTGGGTTCTGGGATGGACATGGATAGGCTGCCTTCCATCCATCCACCTCCTGGGGTCACAGGGATGAGCAGGAGGTCCCGGGGCTCTTGCCCCATTACCTTCCAAGGGGCTTGGAGCGTCGGGCCAAGGCTTTGGCTGCTCGCTTCCTCAACTTTCTGTGAGGATAAGACAACAGCAGAGTCAGGATCACTCTAGAACGAAGTGGGAAAAGCTAGTGCAACTGGGACCAGGGGCAAGATTTCTTTTCCAACAGTTAGAGGGTTCCTGGTGGCAGGATCTTATAACATCAGATACCTCCAAAGTTCAACCCTTCACAGCTGTTTGGCCTCATAAGCACATAACCAGACAGGTGAGCAGCAGTGAAGGACATGGACTCGGGGCTGATAAAGACCCTATACCAGGACCCACAGAAATTAGGTTAAGGCAGATAGGGAACTCTTAGGTTGATATTAGGGCTGATCTAAACCTGGGGGAAGGACTAGGGGAACGGCTGTAAGTAGAAGGGTGTTAGGATTGTTAGGATTGCCAGACTGACTAGGCAAGGAGAGAGAACTGGCCTGGTCACACCTAGATAGGCTGACTATGTATTATTTTCTTGGATGCTCTCTGACTTCTGGCATGTCCAGGCCTGAGGCCAGTGAACCAGGACCAAGGACCAAGGCTGGATAGTAAGGAACATTAACTTGGTCTGACTGGGGAGCATGAGGCCAGGCTGCTTAGGATGACAGAACCCTTCCTGCTTTAGTTAAATCCCATATGCTTTAGTCATTCACAAACTGAGCTCATTTCCCAAACTTACTTCCAGGGATTAAGTTCTAAAACCTTATTTCTTCTTAATTGGCCTAAATATTTGACCAATTTTGTTCTTCCAGAAGATGCCTTAAGTCTAACGCATGGAAACTAGGTCTGTTTCTCCATTCATTCTCCCTTTGATTTCAAAGACTTTCACTTTGCCTCCTTTGTCCTGTCCAACTATGTATAATGAATGCAGGTCTTGTCTGTCCTTACAAAATTTACGGAATTCCCTGAATTCTTAGTTATCATCTCTTTGAACATGTTCCTGCTCTGCTGTTTCTCTTGAAGAGTCATCTTTGGATGTGGTATACTATGTGCAGATGTGCTAGGATTTTAATAAATAGATTTTAACAGGGCTGAATATGCTTGGTACCTCCTGCCCTGGCTTCTTACTGAGGATGTACTTAGTTGGTCTTTTTGCCAAAACGTTCAATATGTCCAACATTCCTAGCAAAGAGTCTACAGTAACTCTCGGGTCCCTTTCCTGAGACGCTACTAAGAGTTTAGAATCTTTCATCATATATGTATAGTGTGAAACTTTTTCTACAGATGTGTTTTTCTCAAACATGTCTGAAATGAAATATACTTGGCACTTTCTTTCACCAGTAACCCGGAGAGATCATTCTGATCTCCAGCGTTGTATTCAGAAAAATGTAGTATTACCTAGAAATTTAGAAGTACTTCTTCTCTAAGTTATTTAAGGACTATATATATATAATATATATATTATATGGTATATATAATAATATACATTATAAGGCAAATACAGGTTACATTAAGGACCTGGTACTTGTTTAGGACCAGTACTGATATTTGTCTTGATTGATATTTCTTCATTCACAAATGTGCTTGTTTTCCCTATCATTTGTTCCTTCATCCATCAAACATAAAAAGCTACCTGCATCTGCACATCCTTTTCTCATTCCAACTCTCTCTCTTTCTAAGGCCGCTGCCCCCAAACGTTTCTGAATTCCTTCTCCTATGTTCCTTTCTCTCCTTCTCAATTGAGAAGTTGCACATAACCTCTCCTTCTCAATCGAATCCTTGTAAACATGTTCAGCTTTCTCTCTCTCTCTCACACATACACACACACACACACACACACACACACACACACACACCCTCCACCCCACATCTTTCTCCTCCTTCATAGAAAAACTTTTCAGTGGTTGTCAACACTCATCATCTTTCCTCCCACTCACTCCTTAACCCACCCCTTTCTGGTTTTCCCCACCCATCACTGCGATAATAAATCCAGAAGGTTTTTTTTCTTCTTTTTTAGTCTTCATCCCATTGACTCTTGGTAGCATCTGACACTGCTGTTCTCTCTTTCCCTCCTTGGCTGTCACAACACTGCTGGCCTTGTTTGAGTCCTAATTCTGGTTGTTCTCTCTTGGTCTTCTTCGCAGGCTCCTCCTCTATATAGTCATTTAAATTTTTAGAGCTCTAAGGCATTCTTCTCACTCCACATCCTCTCTTTATATGTTCTCGTTCACACCTAACCTTGTATATTCCATTGCCTTCTTGATGTTCCTACTCAGATATCTCAAAGTTATCTAAAATTTAATGTAGGTCTAAAAGATAAACATAGGGCTTCCCTGGTGGCGCAGCGGTTGAGAGTCCACCTGCCGATGCAGGAGACACGGGTTTGTGCCCCGGTCCGGGAAGATCCCACATGCCACGTAGCGGCTGGGCCCGTGAGCCATGGCCGCTGAGCCTGTGCGTCTGGAGGCTGTGCTCCGCAACGGGAGAGGCCACAACAGTGAGAGGCCCGCGTACCGCAAAAAAACCCAAAACAAACAAAACAAACAAACAAACAAAACCATAATTCTTCCAGCAAATCTACGCTGGAAACCTAGGAGTCAACCTTGACTATTCTCTCTTCTTTGGCTCCCAAAGTCAATCTGTATGCAAGTCCTGTCAATGTTCTGTCCTAAATAACTCTCTAATCCATTTGCTCTTGCTCTTCTCTAAACCATTCTCAGAAATGCAGTCAAAGTACTCTCGGAGCCATAAACCTGATCATGTCCTCTCATAGCCCTCCTCATTAAAAAACTTCAATGATTTCCCATTACTTTTATCATAAAGATCCAAATCCTTAACATAGCCTATAAGGTCCTCTATGATTTGGTGCCTAACTAACTCTCTCATCACCTCTGTATTCTGAGCACCTTGCACAGTTCTTGGCAAATAGTAGGAGTTCAATAAATATCTATCAAACTGAAATGAACTAGAAGAGTGACTTCTTAAACAGCACTTAAGCGCTTAGAACCTCAACTTCTTTGCCTGAAAAAGGGCAGTAAATGGTTCAATTATCTGTACATTGTTTTCCTCTTCTAAAATTCTACAACTTTCACATGTTCTAGGGTAGAACTACCAAACCAAGTTTAAAAATGATAAATATATCACATTCTGATTTTCTTATTCTCTAAATCTTATTGACTTCCTCTAAAAGCTAGCAGATGGCATCTTCTTTCTCTAAGGAAGGTAGAGTTGTTTATAACTATCTTGTCTAGCCTTTATAATTGTATTACCTATGAGGATTCTCCCTCTGTCTGACTTGACCTGTGAAGGAGTATCTATACCATATCCTCATCACAGAATCTCCCAGGACCCCTGTAATCTCTTTCCCCACTAAGAATGAACACTGTACTAAGTATATTTCTTTCTCCAGCCTTCATATCCCAGACTCAGTAAGAGATCCCAATATGTACACAAATATTCCTGATTTCTGAAACTTACTTAAGGCTGTATATACGTGGGGACAATTCCTGGGCCTCAAAATTCCCCGGGATGGCCCACATCTAAAGTTAGTTCATATTAACTTGAAGCCCAGAGATGCCTGATGGATACCATCCTTCTCTTGAGCAGCTTCAGTATCATTTTAGTTATTTCTTCCTTATTTTCTATATTCTATCAGTCATCCTACATCTATTCATTCCCCTCTCTCCTCGTTGTCACCCTCCTAATCAGCTTCATTTTTATACCTCCTGACTAATCTTACTGCATCTAGAACTTCCTCTTCCAATTCACTACTATCAAACTTTTAAAAACATTGGCCTTATTTTATCACTGTCCCATACAAGTACTTTTATTTTTTAATTTTCCATAAGATAAAGGTAAAACTCTCCAATCTGGCATTAAAAGTGTTCCATTTTCTAGCCTTACTCTATCCATTCGGATCTTTCTTCCACTATTTCTCAGTATAAATCTTCTACTCTTGTCAACTGTCTTTCAAAATATCCTATTCATTGTCATCTTTGTCAGAGTCAGCAATAACTTCCACGTTGCTAAATCCAGTATTCATTTCTCAGTCCTCATGTTTTTAGACCCATCAGCAGCACTGACACACTTGATCACTCTTCCTTGAAGCACTTTACTTGGCTTCTAGGCCTCCACACTCACCTGCTTTTCTTTCTACCTCACCTCGCTGTTTGCGTTTCTTGTTGTTGTTGTTGTTTTTTGGCCACGCTGCGCCACTCCATGCAGCACATGGAATCTTAGTTTCCTGACCAGGGATTGAACCCGTACCCCCTGCATTGGGAGCATGGAGTTTTAACCACTGGACTGCCAGGGTAGTCCCCTCTTTGCACTTTGCCTTATCTTTCTGACTTGGTTCTGCCACATCCCTTACAGTCTATTCTTAACAAAGCAGCCCAAATAATACATAAAAAGTGGAAGTCAGATGTCACACCTCTGCCCCAAACCTTGTCTCACACAGAGTAAAAAAAACCAAAGACTCTCAAATGGCCCTACCTGATCTGGCTCCCCATTCTATCCCTATCTCCTCCTGCATCACATGTCCTATTATTTTCCCCCTTGTTCACTCAGCTCCAGCCCCAGTGGTCTCCTGGAGCATGACAAGAATCCCCCATCCCCCACATTGTGATACACACCACCACACTCCCCAGGATCTTCTCATTTATGATGCCTCTTCCTGAAGATGCTCATCTAGATTTTTGCATAGCTTGTGCCTTCGCCTCCTTTAAATATCTTCTCAAATGATGCCTCCTCGGACCTATTTAAAACTGCAATCCCAGTCTCCTAACCCTTTCCCTGCTTTATTTTTATCTATTATGCCCTTTGCCATCCTTACATTTTGTAATTTTACTTATTTTCTGGTTCTTCCCTAGTCCATGAGATCAGGAATTTTTGTCTGTTTTGTTCATTATTGAATCCCTAGTATCTACAACAGTCCCTGGCACACAGTAGGCACTCAATAAATGTTGAATGAATGACTCTCTACAATTTTGTTCATGCTACCCTCTTCACCTGAAATGCCTGCTATTTAAATCATACTAATCTTTCAGAACCTGATGTTTGGATTAGGAAAGGTAAAGAACAAGCACAGGGAAAGAAATACAGCCCCGAGGTAGATAATAACAAAGGAGCACAGCACATAGATGTTTTAAACCATATGAGTCTGTATGCCAGATAAAGTATATTCCTTGGGGCTGAAAGATGTGTCTCAGAGCCAAGGCAAAGAAAATTTGAGTAAGTATGGAAAAGACTGGAGGTTGGATAATGTACTGATTTTTGAGAAGAAGGAAGAGGATTCCTCAATCTACAGATAATTAATATTCTAGAATAAGTTATTAAATAGAAAGTTTGTGAGCATTGAGGAAAAAATATGGTGATCCTTAGAAATCTAAAAGGATTTCAGTAAAAATTAGCTCAGTCAAACCACTATGATTTCCTTTCTTGGTAAGATTACTAAATTGGAAGGCTGCAGAATGGCTGTGAACATAGTATAGCTGGATTTTAGCAAAGACTAATAAAATCTCCCATGATTTCATTATAGATAAGATGGTGTAATGTTGGCTACATCATTGTAGTGTTCAGTTTGTTCCCAACTGGCTGAAAAAACATTTTACAACTAATGATTAAAGGTTTGATGTAAATCTGGAGGATTCATAAGAAGAGTTAGACTTTGGTTTTAAAGATTTCAACAATTTTAACAGTCACTTTGATGAAGTCAGGAAGCATAGCTATCATATCTATTGAACAGAGGAGGCAGGGAGGGATGACAAGTGGAAAATAATGTCAAGATTCAAGATAATCTCATGGGATCATCATGGCTTTTTAATGGTTTTTAAATGATGTATAAACTAATAGGGTAAACTCAACAGATTTAGGCTGCTCTATCAGTATCAAGGATGAGGGAAGACCCAATTTAGGTGATTACAGGGTCAATATGAGCAGTGGGATATGCTGCCTCAACAGAAAGGCAATGCAAAATCCAGACATGCTTTAATTAAAAGTGAGCATTTCTGCTGTACCCTGTCCTGATCAGAACACATCTGAAGTAGTGTGCCCAGATGTTAAGAGGTCTTCCTGCAAAACTGATCTAAGGAAGAGATGAAGAAAACAATCATTTAAATTACAGAGAGATTTCTAAATTTCTCAAAATGCCAAATTAGATGCTCCAGGGAAGCGAGACGCTGTTAAGCACAGAGCCGGTCACCAGTGTGATCCGTTTCCCAGAGGCCGGCGCGTACACCAGGGCTCCAGGGCAGGTGAAGAGGGACGGGCTTCTGGGCCGAAGCATATTCTGGAAAACTTGCCTAGGAGTCCTGAGGGCTACGCGCGCTCACAGACGCCTCGTGGGCCGCCTGGACCCAGGGAGGGGCCCAGCCTCTCCCGGCGCCCTCCGGCCTTCAGGGATTGGCGCTCTGGCGGGGACCCGCCGCCCTGGGGATGCTCCGGGCCTGTCACCTTCAGACTCCCGGCGGCCAGCCCCGCCCCGGTTCCGCCTCTGCAGGGCATGGCCGTGCCCCACCCCCCCCAACTCGGACCCCGCCGGCACCGTAAGCGCAACCGCCCGCGGGCCTGAGGGCCGCTGGGCATGGCCTCGCGAGACCCGGCGCTCGCCCCGGGTCGCGGAGACGCCTCCTGCCGACCGACGGCGTCGCGGGCACGGGCGCCACAGCCGCCGCTCACCCCGCGCCGGCTCGGGCCGCTAGAGAGCTCGAGCCTCGCCGGTCCCGTGACAGACTCGCCTCGGGGACCGCTTCATGGTCCCGCAAGATTTCTCAACTCTCCAGTTTAGCAGAGGCCTCCACATTTCCCCACTCTTCCGGAGCCCAGGTTCCCCCAGTGCCCCAGCCCCCTCGGAGGTCTCTCAACACCATTCCTTAACAAGCACTCCTCAACTCCAGTCCGCTGCACCAGCGCCCTCGTCCCTTCACCTGTAGAAGGCCACGTTGACCCTCTTTTCGCTAGGGAAGCCCAGCATCCCGCAGACCACGTGGCTGTTGTGGGCGCTCCATCCTTTGTCACACACTTGCGACCAGCCGTCCGGAAGCCTGACTTCGACCAGTCCCTCAGTCACAGGCAGGGGCCGCCTGCCCCGCCCAACAGCTGGTCGAAGTCGTACCTCCTCCACTTGCAGGTGATGCTCTACCTGGGGATGGGACCACAAGTAGAGGAAGGAATCCCAGTGACACCTTTAATATGTCCGGCCACCCTCAAGGAGCCCTGACTGAGTGTGCTTGCTGTAAACCCAATGGCGAGACGGGGCTGAGAGGCAGGCCTGCTCTCCGCGAGGTATTGACTGGGGTGTGTGGGTGTGTTGACTCTCCTGAAGCCATGAGAGTGCAAGGGCATGCTATGCTCTGAGAAATGACTCAGGGTCCAGAAGAAGCTGGGGAAAGAGCATCTAACTCTGCCTGGAGCCTGAGGGAGCACTTCACAGAGGAAGTGGCATTGAAGGAGGAGGAGAAAGTAAGAAGGGAGATGTCCCAGGAGAGGAGGAACATCTGAGGTGAGGGAAAGCACAGTGCCCTGAGAACAAGGGATGAAGTTGGAGAGGCTCATGCCAGGCTTAGTAACTTGAGTGCTAATGCTAAAACAAACCCGGACTATACAGTGTCTCGGAGCCCTATCATTTTGTGCCCCCCGAAGTCCCCCACCAACCCCCTTGGGCATATGGGGTCCTCTACCTTCTAGTATCTCCGCATATAACCACCCCACAGCCCTCTGTGTCTCGCCACCCTGGGTGGGGTGTGTGTGTGTGTGTGTGTGTGTGTGTGTGTGTGTGTGTGTGTGTGTTTATGAAATGCAGACCTCAATGACATTGGAATCCGAGAAGCCGGGAAGGCGCTCGTCCTTGCAGATGACCCCGGCATCCTCATCGTGGGTACAGTCACTGTTCCCCCAGCCCCGGGAGGCACATTCAGTCACACTCCGCTCAGTCCCACTGCAGCTCAGGTTGTCCAGCCAGATGCGGCCTGTGGAGGAGCGGGAAATAAGGGGACAGAGGGGCTTGGAGAGGTAGTATGGGGATGTTGGTGAGACTGAGCATGGAAGCCTCATACCTGGTAAGGTAATGAGTGGGGAAGGGACAGGGAAAGGCATAGGAAAGGGAGCATAGGATTAATGGAGGGTTGATAGTGATCTGGGGATACCCAAGAATTTGGTAGGGTGAATTAAAAAAACCAAGAGTCAACACTGAAGTTCTGATCAGTCCTTACCCATTCAATGATAGCTACAATTAATCAAGTACCTATTGTATGTGAGGCAATCTGCCAAGGTATGTACATATGTGAGCATCCTTAGAACAGAGCTGCCAGAAGGTATTATCACCATTTTGTATAAAGAAATTGGAGTTCAGAGAAGTTAAGTAACTTGACTAAGACCACAGCCAGTACTTGGGGGCTTAGGGATTTGAGCCATTTGTGAGATTTGGAAATGTAAAATCCTTGCATCTCAGCCTTACATTTTCCCATGTGCCCTCCCATCTGCGTTGCCACGTTGCCCTGCATTCTTCTCTCTGCCTGGACCAAATTGAAATAAATATCACCGACTTTCTCTCAGAATTGGGTGGCCCCTCAAAGGTTGGTCCCAGTTAATGTGCAGGGACCCCTCATGCATATCCTGACAGGACTTACCCAGCTTCTGCTGGGATACCTACCTCCTGCCCCAGCAGGCTGTTGGAACCATCACAAAGTCCTTGAGACTCTTTTATGACTTCCCCCCCTCTAGGTCTGATTCAGTCCTTTGATGCCATCCAGAAAAATCCCTCAGCCAAATGACTGTCCTCACATTTGAAGACAACCATCATGTAATTGTTATCCAAAGCTTTTTCCTTTCATACCAAATATCCCTGGTTTCTTCATCTATTCCTTGAAACTTGGCTTCCAGTCTTTCACATCTGGCCAGCTCTCCTCTGAACGTACTTCCATTTTTAGGATCTTAGTTCCCTGACCAGGGATTGAACCTGCACCCTTGGCAGTGAAAGCGTGGAGTCCTAATCCTGGACCACCAGGGAATTCCCAGTACTTCCATTTTCTACTGTCTCTCTGGAAATGTGGCATCTAAAGTGACACTTCATTCCAGAAGTGATCTAGCCAGTGGAAACTGGGGGATTAGCTGCAGACTGCACCAGTTTCTGTCTATCAATCTCACTGTGAGCTCATACAGTGTAAGTGCCCCCAGATCTCAGAATTGTTCCTAATCCCCTCCTACCCTTGTCCTAGAGTTTATACTTGTCTTTGATAAGTTCCAGCTTGTTGGTTTCAGCTCTGGTCTATAATCTGATTTTGTTGGCTGCAGTATCTGTGATTCCTTCTGGCTTTGGGACATCCAGACATCATTTACCTGCTTTCAGCCTCCCATGAAACCAGTTGTACTTTAATCATACAGGGCTCACCTGTGTCAGGGCTGTCTTTGCATGTGGCTTTGTAGAATCATACTTTTGCAGCAGAAAGGAACTTAGAGTTCACCTAGTCATTTTGCACATGGGGCATCTGAGGCTCAGAGAAGGCACTGAGCAGCCTAAGTTCACACAGCTTTGAGAAGTGACTGCTGGTTGGTTTGTCCGCCATGAGTGTACTTGATACTGGCTTTTCTTGGTGTTCTGTGTCGCTATGGCTGTGCCATCCTGGTGTTCCCTCTCCCTACATTTAGGTTGCACTTTGGCAATACCTAGGCTGTGCCTGGAGCATTGCTCACCTGTTCCAGGGCCGTATTTGGCACTGTGGGTCCAGCCTGTGGCTTCTGTGAAGCCCAGCTCCCGGCATAGGACATGGGCAGCCTGCAGTGTGAAGTCGTCATCGCAGATGGTGCCCCATTCGCCAGCCCACTGGATCTCCACGCGGCCCTCGAAGGGCTTCCTGGGGAAGCCGGCCAGCCGGAACCGTAGCCCCTGGCTCCCAGCCCTCTTCTCAGGGGCCGTGGATGGGGATGGAGATCCCAGGCATGAGCTGCACAGCAGGCACAGCAGCAGCCCCCACAGGCTCCACTGCCAGACACTGACAGGTCGCATGGCAAGGAAGGCCTGGGTGCCCCAGAGAGAGAGTATGTGAGAGAAGCTGAAATTGAGCCAGGCCCAGGTCTGAGAGAGAGGTCATGAGAGGAAAAGAGACAGTGGTTAAGACCAGAGACAGAGAGACAGTGCGAGAGAAAGAGACTAAGAGAGACAGTGAGAAAGAAACACATACTAAATAGGAGCAGAAACACAGAGTCAAAGAGGCACAGACTGAGAGACCCAGATTGGGGGGCGGGGGAGGGAGAGAGAGAGAGGCTCTCTCTCCCTTTTGTGAAGAATAAAACTCTCACTATTAGTTGTTATGTCTCACAATGTCCTTTCCCTAGTTCTGCTATCATCACCTCCATACCCCGACTAGCGGGTCAAGGAGACCCAGTGATCAAAAGACAGAGATTAGAGACCAAGATCAGAGAATGGTCCAGATAAAGAGGATGAGACTGAGCAAGAGACACGGAGAGGGAGACCCAGACAGACAGAATATGAGAAGAAGGGAAACTGTGGGAATGAAAGGGGACCAAACAGAGACAGCAGAGAGAGAGACAATGTTGAAGATGGATAGAGAGGGATCAGGAGAGAGCCTGGCATACAGAATTGGGGGGCAACTGAGAAAGGCAGGCAATAGGTGAGGAGGAGGGGAACTGACAAGAGCCAAGGAGCAGAGGCAGGAGGGACCCAGATGATCCTATTCAGCCGGTCAGACAGAGGACAGATAGCTACTGATTGTGGAGAGAGGCAGGCAAGGAGGGGCTTAGGAGACCCTGGATCTCATGTCCCCTGAATGGGAGCCAAGCCGAGAGTCCTCTCTGGGCAGATTCCAGGCAGAGAAGGCAGAGAACCCGAATGCACTGGAGAACTCTGTGCATCCTATAGGCCCTGCAGGGTCAAGGGGCCCAGGAGGGCCAGGCCTCAAGGTGAGGGCAGATGGGGTGGGGTTTTCCAAGCCTCCTGCCAACACCGCCATCTCTGTCACGGGCAAGCGGAGGCGGGAGCACCAATCGGCTTCTCCGCCAAGGCCTTCCCTCTGTCTGGGGCGGAGAACAGCCCCTCTACAGCGAGCTCCCCCCCTCACCCCCTCTACATGCTTCCCCCAACTCAAACAACCCAACAGGGCAGCTTTGTTTGGGGACATTTTGGCTTGGGGACCCAGGGAGAGGGCCTCACAGAGGAGCCCCCAGCCTTAGGGCCCTCCCGGCTGCCCTATTTGGAACACCCTGCAGCCCCCACCCCCCCAATATCTGCTTCATTTCTCCACTCTTCTTGTGTCTCACTCTTCTTTGACAATAATAAAACGCTCAGTAGCTTGACTTCCCTTTGACTTTATCCCACATCACCCCTTTTCCCAGGTCCCTCCACCATCCTCCATCCACAACTCTCTTTCCTCCCACGGGCAGCGTGACTCCCCCTACCTGTGGCTGAGCGGGGGCTGTAGCGGCTGGGAGAAGAGTCCTGGTCCTGGAGTTCACTCCTAGGACTTACAAAAAAAGTGCTTGTCCAGGGGAGACTGCCCCCCCTTTCTCCCCCACCCCTTTCTTTCCTCCCACGTCCTCTTGAGCCCTCCCACATTCCGCCTTCTCCCACGATCCCTCCCAGGTCAGTTCCCTCCTCTTCTCCCCATCTCTTTGGAGCAGGCCGCAGTCGCCGCTCCACCTCCGTCCCGCCCCCCTCCCCGCCTCCCAGCTTGCTTAATAAAACTTTCTTTTCCCGCGGGTTGGGTGCAGGGTAGCTGCGGCCAGAGAGCTGGACACAGTAGAGGCCACGGGGCCGCAGACCGTCCCAGGCTGCGTCCCGTGCAGCGACTCGGCTCCGAGCTCCGGAAAGTCTTCAGTCCCTAGCCCTTCCCCCACGTCCCCTGCTCCGCGGGTCTTAAACAGCCCGACTCCGGCCGAGCAGGGGGCGGGACGGGTCTGGGAAACTGAAGCCGCGAGGGCACGTATGGTCCCTCCAATGCCCCAGGGTGCCCGTCGGCATTTTCGAGATGATGTCACGGCCTTCACTCTGATGTCACGTTGAGCATCTGACGTCGTACGCAGCCCCCAAGCCTAGGCGCCGGGGTCCTCTGACCGAAACCACGAGGTTTCCTTCGGTGGAGCCACTTGTGCGCGACCCAGGGTTGGGGGGGGGGCGGAGGTGGCGCTCCAGCCAGCTTATCTGGGTACCCTCTCCCGTTCCTACTGGCTTGTCTCCTTCCTCCCCTTTCGCGGTCCGAGGAGGTTGGGGGGGCGGGAACGCCTCCCGCGCGAGCCCCGCCCCGCCCTCCTCCCCGCCTCGCCCCGCTCCTCCCCGCCTCGCCCCTCCCCGCCCTCCTCCCCGCCTCGCCCCGCCCCGCCCTCCTCCCCGCCTCGCCCCGCCTCCGGCCCAAGGGGCCAGGAAGGGCGGAAGGAACCGCCGGGGGCCATGGACGGGGCCGTGATGGAAGGGCCGCTGTTTTTGCAGAGCCAGCGTTTCGGTACCAAGGTAGTGTGGGTAGGGGTTGCCGAACCCCATCAGAGCTAGGGGTGGGCAGCTGAGCCTAGATGGAGGGAGGGGACCGGCAGCGGGTTGGAGCGTGGCGCCCGGAGCCGGAGAGCCTTGTGAATTTCCGGCTAAATTGCTTTGCACACACTCGGAAGAAGCGTCTGCCGGCCTCCGGGTTCGCCTCTCTGGCCCTGGGGGAGACGGAGCGGCATCCTCCTGGGAAACTTCGCCTGCCGTCGGGAAGCCTCAGACCTGAAATTGGCCCGCGCAGGTCCTTCCCTCCCCGTCGGGGCCCGGGCCGCCGGTGTTTGCCCGCTCCCTCCCCAGTGTCTCTCCGCTCTTTCCCCAGAGGTGGAGGAAGACCTGGGCGGTGCTCTACCCGGCCAGCCCCCACGGTGTCGCGCGGCTCGAGTTCTTTGACCACAAGGGGTCGAGCTCTGGAGGGGGCCGAGGGAGCTCTCGCCGCCTGGACTGCAAGGTGATCCGTCTGGCTGAGTGTGTGAGCGTGACCCCCGTGGCCGTGGAGAGCCCCCCTGAGCCTGGCGCCGCAGCTTTCCGCCTGGACACCGCACAGCGTTCCCACCTGCTGGCGGCCGACGCGCCGTCCAGCGCCGCCTGGGTGCAAACGCTGTGCCGAAACGCCTTTCCGGTGAGGGGTCGGGGCTGCCGGTGAGGGGCTGGGGCGAGCTGCGCTGGGCCCAAGAGTCCATGCGGGGTGGGAGCAGTTACAGCGGCAGAGGAACTGGGCTGGCTCAGAACCTAGGAACCGCGGTGAGGGAATTACAGTCTCCTTCATACTCTTTTCTCTTTACCCCAGAAAGGCAGCTGGGCCCTGGCGCCTGCCGAGAACCCACCCAAGCTTTCTGCCCTGGAGATGCTGGAGAATTCACTGTATAGCCCCGCCTGGGAAGGTAGATGCCTAAAAAGCCCCAGCAGGGATGGCGTGGAAAGAAAGGGTGTCCTACAAGGGGAAGTATAATGCTCCTGAGAGCTGGCTTTCAAGTGTATGCTTGGACAACCTGCTCCCTCCCCCCACCCCAGCCCTGGCCAGGTGCCAGTCTAACTGTGTATTCCTTCCAGGATCCCAGTTCTGGGTAACCGTGCAAAGGACTGAAGCCTCTGAGCGTTGTGGCCTGCATGGCTCCTATATGCTGAGAGTGGAGGCTGAGAGGCTGACTCTCCTGGGTGTCAGGGCCCAGAGTCAGATACAGGAGCCACTCCTTTCCTGGCCTTACACTCTGTTGCGTCGCTATGGGCGAGACAAGGTGCGGTGCTGTTAGGAAGGACTGGCTCCCTGGGTTGGGCAGCTGTGGGAGGGGTGGGGCAGGACCAGGAGGTGGGAAACTCTGCCTTTTGGATAACCCTTTCTTGCCTAGCCCATGACCCCACCTCCCTTCCCAGGTGGTCTCTTCTTTGTAGGTCCCCTAACTAGTTCCAGCCCTGTGACTCACCTCCTCTGATGGCTCCTGATTATGTGTTTCCCTCCACACCCTCTTCAGGTCATGTTCTCTTTTGAGGCTGGCCGCCGCTGCCCCTCTGGCCCTGGAACCTTCACCTTCCAAACGGCACAGGGAAATGACATCTTTCAGGCAGTTGAGACTGCTATCCACCGACAGAAGGCCCAGGGAAAGGCCAGCCAGGGGCAGGATGTTCTCAGAGCTGATTCCCATGAAGGAGAAGTGGCAGAAGGGAAGTTGGCTCCCCACCGGGGCCCCCAGGAGCTCGCAGGCAGTGCTCCAGCCCTGTATGCTGAACCCTTAGACTCCCTGCGCATTCTTCCAGGCCCTTCCCAAGATTCCGTATACTCAGACCCCCTGGACAGCACCCCTGCTCAGGCAGGGGAGGGGTTAAAGAAACCTCTCTACTGGGACTTGTGTGAGCATGTGCAGCAGCAGCTGATAAAGGCCAAGCTGACAGACCCCAAAGAAGACCCCATCTATGATGAACCTGAGGGCCTGGCCCCAGCTGCTCTCCGGGGCCTTTATGATCTGCCTCAGGAGCCCAAGGATGCATGGTGGTGCCAGGCTCGGGTGAAGGAGGAGGGCTATGAGCTCCCCTACAACCCTGCTACTGATGACTACGCCGTGCCACCCCCGCGGAGCACAAAGCCCTTCCCAGCTCCCAAGCCCCAGGGCCTGGCCTTCTCTGAATCCGGTGCTGCAGCTGGCAGTGGCAGCAAAGGCCATAGCTTAGACGCTGCCCTGTATAGCCAGGTCCAGAAGAGTGGGGCCTCAGGTAGCCGGGACTGTGGGCTCTCTGGAGCAGGGACTGACAGGACTGGGGCCAAGTCAGAGGGCTCCACATGAGAAGAAGGGCAAGGCTGGGGTTGCTGATAGGAGGACCATGGGGAGGTGGCACTGGGGATCAAAGAAACCTGTTAGAACCAGCAGGAACCAGAGGGGTCTGTGTGTAGAGACCAGGGTACAAGGGGAGTCAAGGGAAGGATGATCTGTCCCAAGAAGTCATGGAAGTGGGACAGTTGGCAGGGGCTCAGGGATTGGATCTGGGGGAGGCCAGCACCTCTAAGTCATCCCCACCAAAGGAAGGGATAGCTGCTGGAGCAGTATTATACAAAGGGGTGTTTGGTCAGAGTAGGTACAGTTTGAGCGGCCTGTATGGAGGCTATAGGGAGACACTGGGCTGTGTCTTGATCCTTCCCCCTGCATTGTTCTTTGCCAGAGAGATATATTTTTTTAAAGTTTTATCCTCATTAAAGTCAGTTTGGGTTTAAGAGGTCTATGTGTGTGAACAGTCACAGAGGGGACAGAGAGGCAGGATGTGCTGAGTAGATGTGGAGGGGATCAGGAGGAGAACCAGGAAGGTGTTGGGGGCCACTGAAGGAGGAAAGGGCCTCAGGCAGGGGGGTCAAGCAGTGTGGTCATTCAGAGCCTGGGTGGTCCAGTCAGGCCCTGGGCTTGACCCTATCTCTGTGACCCTGTGTATAACATCTGGAACCCTCAGTTTCCCCCACTGCCCCTGTGCAAAATGGGAAAGCTTAATTACACGTACAAACCTCACAGGGTTTTTATGAAAGGAGTTAAATTTCTCAAGTACTTAATATGATTTCAAGTGCAGAGTAAGCATTGTATAAATGGTAGTTATTATTCTGTGGATGGAGAAAGCTGATGGGCAGGAATGCGGAGAGGGGAATAGGAAGGGAATAGGTCTTTTTCACACCACCCTCTCCCCTGTTCTCAGCTCTAGGATGCCTTCCCTCCCCCTTGTCTCACACACTGACACACACACACAAGCACATGCACGTGCCTGTGTGCGCACACTTTGCATGTAGGTACCAAGCATCAACCACTTATCTGTTTGGAGGCTGAAGGGAATTGCAGTGTGGTGGGTGTAGTGGGAGGGGCACGGGCTTTGGAATGCAGTTTCGATTTCAATCCTACTTGTTTTTCTTGAGCTCTGAAAACCTCATCCTTGTCTCTTGAGGTTCAGTTTCCTGATGGTGACCTGACTTCATCCACCTCCTTACACAGAGCTACAAGGAGAAAGTCGGGCCTGGGAATGCTCCTAACAATGGTGGAGACTTACTGGTTATTTAATCTTCATTTGTGTTAACAGTATCAAATGATCCAAAAGAAAAATGAGTCCCTGCTTGGCGAAGGAAAAGGGTCGGTGTGTCTCTTCCCAGCCTGAAGAGTGGGGCAGTGGCAGCACTGAGGACAGAGGAGGGGAAGGCTCTGTTTCCCAGCCACCTGGAGCTCACAGAGGCTTAGGTGGATAGGAGGCAAGTCTGTCCACAGAAAGCCATGGTGTGAGCCTTGGCATGGATGTGCTTGCACAGTGCAGCTGGGCTGTGGTGCTGGTGACTTATTAGGGCCCTGAGGGATACTCCTCATCTGCCTCCTCCTCCTCCTCCTCCTCCATGGAAGGCTGGAAGAAGACATCTGAGGAAGCTTTGCTGGCTGCTGGTATCTTGGGGGCTCTGCCAGGGGCTGGAGTCATAGGCAAAGGGGCCACTGTGGCTCGAACTCGATATGTTTGCAGGGGCCCAGCCTGCAAAGAAAGCAAGAAGAGCTTTCTGTGGAGACCAGACAGTTTCCGATCTTCTGTCCCATTCCCTGCTGGGCCTTCTGTCCTAACTCCTTCATGTGTCCTGTGAGTGACAGCCTCAAGGCCCAGGGCAGTGGAGTCCCCTAGGCTTCAGCCTCCACAGTGCCTGTCTCCTGGCTAAGTGTCCTCCTCTGTTTGCTCATCCACCAGCTAACTTGTGGTCGGTTCTGTTCCCACCTCTAGACTGACTGTAATTTGGAAACATCTTTCTCTTGTAACTTCAGGTAAGACAAAGTGGGGGTTTTCCTATAGGCCCTGTTATTGAGAAACAAGGAAAAGATTAATAAGGACACAAAAGGAAGCTCAAATACTATAGAACATGGATTTCATAAAAATAAACACCTGCTGGGACTTCCCTGGTGGTCCAGCGGTAAAGAATCCGCCTTACAATGCAGGGGACATGGGTTCAATCCCTGGTCAGGGAACTAAGATCCCACATGCCACAGGGCAACTAAGCCTGCGTGCCACAATTACTGAGCTCGCATGCCTCAACCAGAGAGCCTGTGTGCTGCAAACTACAGAGCCCATGTTCTCTGGAGCCCACATGCTACAACTAGAGAGAAGCCCGCCTGCCACAATGAAAGATCCCACGTGCCTCAGTGAAGATCCCACATGCCGCAACTAAGACCCAACATGGCCAAAAATAAATAAATAATAACATAAATCTTAAAAAGTAAATTAAAAAAATAAATCCCCCCTTCAATTACTCTTCTCTCTCAACCCTTGTCACTAGAGCCCTGTCTCTAAGCTACTAACCTTGGTCAGCCTCCCTTTACTCATCTGTAAAATAATCATAACACTTACCTTGCGGGGATGCTGTGAGGATTAAATGAGAAAAATATATGTGAGAGCACATGTTACAGAACCTGGCAAATGACTGCTGCTCAGTAAATGCTAATTTCCCTTCCCTTGGGCATCTTTTCCCACCTTCCCTTAAGCCTTTTCTTTCAACAGAGGCTTGTGGTTGTAGTTCCAGTGCAGCCAGTTTGCTTAGTGGGACAATGGTCTGTTAAATGACTAATGATTTATCACAAACACTGCAGTTAAGGTACCTAAACATTATATGTAAATGCCCAAGCAAAAAAAAAAAAAAGCCCCCTTACCGGGTAGGGGTTGTAATTTTCTTTGTCTAGGGCAAAAGGCTGCTCTTTTTCTTCCTCCCCTGTATGCTCTTTTTCTGCCAGAGGAGATCCAAGGAGGATACTCCCTTGGATGGCGGGGGAGTTGGGGACAGGGGAAGAGGACTCTCTGGGATTCTGGGCATAAAGGGGAGGGAGGGAAGTACCTTTCTCAGAGCCCGGCTCTCCCACCTTGGGTGGAGTGGGCCCTGAGGCTTGGCAAAGGTGCTGCTCAGGTGTGAGTACAGGTGGCTCCAAACCTGCAAGGGGTTGTAGGTGGGTTCTAGCTCCAGGTCATCCAGCATGCTCTGAGGAAGAGAGGAGGAGCCTCACCTGGGGCTCTTGAGGTCATAAAACCCAAGAGATCAGGCAGAGACCTGAGTGTGAGAAGCTGGAGGAGGTATGATGACTTCACTGAAGTATGTGAAATAGATGCGTGTCCTGCTGGGTGTTCTGCCCCAGGTCTGAGTGCATGTGAGGTAAGTGTCAGGCAAGGGTACAAGAAGCAGCAACTGAGTGGTTAGGGACACTGAACACTCTGGCTCTGAGAACAATGTCACAAGATTCTGAGAGGGGCCAGAGTGCTATGAAGGTTACAAGGGATCCAGTGTGCAAAGCTGTGAGGGAGGGTGTGTCCCGGCCGGGGTGCTCACAGTCTGCAAAGCAAGTACACTGAGTTCTCGGCGGCCTTTGAGGTGAGTATAACCAGAGGACATGCCAGCAGAGCATTCCTGAGCAGTCAGGTTTTCCGGCCACAACATCCTGTGCCAGGAACCATTGGCCCTGAAGTGAGACACTGAGTGAGCCATGGCTACTTGTGCCCACCTCTCTCTGCATCCCTGTGGCTGCCAAGCCAAGAGTACAATCCCAGGCTCTGTCCTCTCTGCACGTAAGCCAGCAACCTAGCAGCAACGATGTGGTTCCAGTTCTCTGTACCCAAAGGCCCCCCTCCTCCCCTCCCTCAGCCTGCGGAGGCTGACAGAGGAAATCCAGAATCCAGATCCAAGATGAGAGGAGGGGGAGGAGAAAATGGCCTTCAGAGTGTTCCCTCCTTTGCATCAGAGTCTTATTTTAAAACTCTTCCTATTCTCGGTGCCTACATTGGCCGCCTTTTCCTATTTTTCTCAGAAATAGATGCACACAAACACAGGTGCACACACATGCATACACATATTGCGGAGAAAGACCCATGAGAATACAGCATCACGCAGATTCTTGCTTACTTCCTTCTGTCTGGCCTCAGTTCCTTGCTCTCTTCTCTGCTCCTCTTACCACACCCTTGGAACCACTTCTGCCTCTGCTCCCCTGTCCTTTCCTTCAGGGGCTCACTCCTTTCCCTCATCCCTTTCTTGAATTCAATTCTCTTTTCTCCGCTCTATCTATTCCATGAGATCTGGGCTCACTTGCCTCCACAGTCTTACGGCTGTCATCAGGCATGTCCTCAGGTAGCAGGGGGAAAGGGCTGGGCAGCATCAGTTCCCGAGTGGCCACTGCCTTCACCAGCAGAGTGGGAGAGCGAGACGGCAGGATCACGTAGAAGGTGCTGGCGGGCTCTCTCAGGCTGTGTCCTTGGCTCAGGGGCTCCCCTTTGGCCAATAGCAGCCATTCTCTTTTCTGAAACGAAGACATACATAAATGCTGGTTCATCTTCAGTCTTTGGCGTGTTTGGAGGATTAGTCCCAATTGAGGCTTCCCCAAGTTCCTCTGGGGGTATCAGGGAGGGCTGAGCCATTTCACCCTGGCCCTGGGGAGGGAGGGACTTTCTGCCTGAATCACCAGTGCCCCAAGGTACTACTCTTTTTCCCTGATTAGGGACATACACAAAGGGTTATCAATGCAGAGACAAGTTCAGAGATGAAGTAGGTGTTTACCTTAGAGGGGGCTAATATATTACTCAATGATAAATGTGGAGTTTCAAGAACTGAAATCCTTAAAAACAGAGTCTTAAAACAGAGAATTCTGTGGGATGCTGTGAAAATTCAGGTCTCATTTTGAGGGTGATAAGTTTTGCTTGTGTTGCACAACTGGGGTTAGAGTGGGCTGCTTGGGGAATGTCCCTGGAATGTCCAGAGAGGGCTTAAAAAGAAGGTGGTCAAAGTCACCTGGGAAGAGAGGAGGAGGAGAGATCAGGGAAAGGAAAGCTTTGGTACAAGGAGGTGGGTGGGGACAGGGCCCTTGAGATCAACTCAGCCCATCACAGGACAAAAAGAAGGGTCAAAATTCTGGGGGTGGCAACTCTGAGTGAAGGGTACTGCAGAACAGAGGGGTGACACTTTGTCGTCTTCCATGGAGATTAAATAAGTTAGCATATGGGTAAGAAGAAGAGACAAGCAGACATATTAGCAGATTTTCTGCATGTACCCTTTTAAACCAGGCATGGAAATGAGACAATTTTCTGTGGTAGTTTTTCAAGGAAAACCACAACTCCAGGAACCATGGAGTCAGGACTGTTACAATCATCTTTAAATCTTTAAATTGTGTTCTTTTCCTTGAGGCGATCATCATAACAGGTACATAACAGTCACCTTGCTCCATAAGATGAAAGAAAGCACACTAGCTCTACCCACTCTAACATATATGAAAAGTTGGAAGAAATAATACAAGAGGAAAGGCAAAAAGGGGGAAAAAGATTTTAAGGGGATAGAGGAATTATCAGTGTCTTGTGGAAGACAAGTGGAAAGTGACACAGTGAAGCAGAAAAAACCTGCTGTGGCGTTAGAATTATACCCCAGAGCAAATGTGCTGGGATGGGGGTGGGGCTGGAGTTCTAGAAATTTTTTTTTCCTGTTTTTCTTTTTTAAAAAAAATTCTTTTGTCCCCCTTCTTTCCTCTCCCCACCCCCTACTCCTCCTAATACACACTTTTTTAAAGTAAGGGGACTACCATGATGTCTCTCTAGCCCAGCCCCTGTAGAAGTGACCCCAGGGCCTGCTGTTAAAACCACTATAGAATTGAGAGGGGGAACTGTTGTAGTCGGGGGTCTGGGCTCGGAATCGGACTTGTGGGAAACCCTGGTCTGCTGTGCTGATGCCTGGTCTGTTGGTTCGCTTTGGGAGCACCTTGATTTGTCTTCCTCTAAATAGGGATTCATCTAAGGCCAGGGAAGCCCTCACTGACTGTCTGAGAACTCTATATATGCAAACTCTTTGGGATGGCCACTAAATTTGTCACAGAGTATGGTAACGTGGTTACCATAGCCATGCCATGAAAGTGTGCTTCCAGCTAGCTCTTCCACTGTTGCACCATAGTCCACTTTGCCAACATAGATGGAATGGGCATTGGCCTCCATCTTCTCCTCAATGGACATGATCAGTGGGCCAGCATTGCTGAAGGTGGACTCATATTCATTTGCTTCTGTACTTCATTCTGCAGCTCCTTTAGCTTCTCAGCTTCTTCTTCCATCTCCCGACTCAAGCTTTGATTGCTTCCAGTTCCTTCTCTAGAACAACACATCAACCCTGCTGGGCCCCTTCTGGTGGTCGAGGCTGCATTACATTATTCTCTGCAACCCCACCCCGCCGGCCAGTCGGTCGCTGGCCTGCTTGCTCACCCTCCCCTCACCCAGTTCTAGACACTTTAAAGCGTGTCATCACTTTGTACAGCACAGAACTCTGAGGGGGTCTGGTAAGCCAGGCAGGTGGTAGGTGCCTTCAGAAGTTCATGCTTTCTTAACATTTTGCTTATATCTGTTGCTGTGCTGTCTTCCTGAAGAACAGATACAAAATGTATGGAAAGTCTACCTGATGCTTTTCAAGTCCATCAGATTGGAAATAAATGATATAGAAATCATGGTGTATGTGTGCACGGGGAGAATTTGCTCCTGCTCTGAGGACATGGCCTTTTATTTTTTTTAACATCTTTATTGGAGTATAATTGCTTTACAATGGTGTGTTAGTTTCTGCTGTATAACAAAGTGAATCAGCTATACATATACATATATCCCCATATCGCCTCCCTCTTGCGTCTCCCACCCACCCTCCCTATCCCACCCCTCTAGGTGGTCACAAAGCACCAAGCTGATCTCCCTGTGCTATGCGGCTGCTTCCCACTAGCTATCTGTTTTACATTTGGTAGTGTATATATGTCCATGCCACCCTCTCACTTCGTCCCAGCTTACCCTTCCTCCTCCCTGTGTCCTCAAGTCCATTCTCTACGTCTGCGTCTTTATTCCTGCCCTGCCCCTAGGTTCATTAGAACCTTTTTTTTCTTTTTCTTTTTTTAGATTCCATATATATGTATTAGCATACGGTATTTGTTTTTCTCTTTCTGACTTACTTCCCTCTGTATGACAGACTCTAGGTCCATCCACCTCACTACTAATAACTCAGTTTCATTTCTTTTTATGGTTGAGTAACATTCCATTGTATATATGTGCCACGGACACTTAGGTTGCTTCCATGTCCTGGCTATTGTAAATAAAACTGCAATGAACATTGTGGTACATGACTCTTTTTGAATTAGGGTTTTCTCAGGGTATATGGACATGGCCTTTTTAAGCCTGGAAGGGATGTTCTCTGGAAGGGATATTAGGAAATTGCAGGACACTCCATTTCATTTGGGTCAAGTAACGTCCAATGTGGCTCAGGCTTTGAATTATTTTCATTATTTTAATCTTTTTTTCATGCTGGTTCATGAATTTGTTTGTAGATTAGTTTGTTTATTTATTAAGAATTTATTGAATGCCTATTATGTCCCAAGCACTAGGCATGGGTATATAGAAATTCATTAGACATGTTCCTTGCCCTCTTAGAGCTTGTAATATAGTAATATATATTGTAATATAGTAAGGAATACAAGGTTAGCTTCATATCCAAAAATCAAACAATGTAATAATATATCATGTTAATAGACTAACGGACAAAACTACACAATCATCTCAATAGATGCAGAAAAAGCATTTGATAAAATTCATGATAAAAACATTCAACAGGATGGAACTTCTTTACCCTAACAAAGGCCTCTACAAAAACCCTACAGCTAACATCATAAGTAGTGGTGAAAGACTGGGTGCCTTGCCCCTAAGATTAGGAGCAAGACAAAGATATCTGCACTTGTCACTTCTATTCAACAACACTGGAGGTGTATTGAAGACCAAAGGGCCATTTTCCACATTTTCTGGACTGTTAGCCCCCCTAGGATTATGAGTATGACCGTAGGGAGGGGGAGAGGCACTCATAAAGATATTGAGTGTGTCAGCATCCTAGCACTTGGGGACTAATATTTTTAAAATTTGATTTAGAAAAATATAATAATGTGACATTTCTCACATCAGAGAGCAAAGGTGCACATTCCTACCGTTTATCAGTTCTGTGAAGTTCAAAATAGATGTGGCAATAGGTATATGGGTGGGGAAGGGTCAAAAGGATGAATGGGGGCAGGCTATGGTGGGGGGCAGGAAAAGCTTCAGAGTGAAAGTATTTAAGCAGAATCTGGAAAAAAATTAAAAATTAGTCAGGTTCACAGAGGCAAGGGGAAGGGCTCAGCATGAAAAAGGGTGTGGCTGTGTGAAGCAGTTTAGCATCTTTGGGGAACATTTAGTAATTTATTAGTGTGGCTGGAATGGAGGATAGAAGGGGCATGGTGAAAGATGAAGCAAGAGAAACAGACAAGGCTGGGTCACAAGAAGCCCACTGATGTCGTGCTATCCTGCTATTCTAGCCCCTGTCTGTATCCCCTGGAGGCTGTATAAGCTAACTTCATTCTGATCATTAAAAAAAAAATAGCTCCTGGGACTTCCCTGGTGGCGCAGTGGTTAAGAATCCGCCTGCCAATGCAGGGGACACGGGTTCAACCCCTGGTCCAGGAAGATACCACATGCTGCAGAGCAACTAAGCCTGTGCTCCACAACTACTGAGCCTGTGCTCTAGAGCCTGTGAGCCACAACTACTGAGCCTGTATGCTGCAACTACTGAAGCCCACACGCCTAGAGCCTGTGCTCTGCAACAAGAGAAGCAACTGCAAAGAGAAGCAACTGCAATGAGAAGCCTGCGCACCGCAACAAAGAGTAGCCCCAGCTCGCAGCAACTAGAAAGCCCGCATGCAGCAACTAAGACCCAACGCAGCCATAAATAAATAAATAAATTTATTTTAAAAAAGTGGCTCCTGACCTGCCATCACCCCACTCTCAGCTTGGAGTCTTGCTCTTGACTCTTCGCCTAATATAACCAAGGAATTTCCATTTCCCCACCCATTTACAGCCCAACCAGGTCATTGCCTATGTACTTAGACTCCTGCTGGGCATATCTTGGCTTGAATCCTGTCATTTCTGTGGCCAATTAGGGCAGACATGGCCCGTAAAACTCTGGAACGTGTCTCCAGAAACTCTGACATTTTAAGTATGAAACTGAAAAATCTAGGTGGTATTTTCATTTCTTTTCCTAGTTCAGACAGACATGACTTTGTAAGAGAAATGAGGATGTGAAAAGTGAGTCACTAGCTACATAACTGGGACTATGTAGTAGGATTTGGTAATTGAAATGATGGTTTCCTGGTGATGAATAAATACATCTAATAAATACTTGGAAAAATTATATATGTAATTCCCTACCACATTCCACAAAGTAGTTATCCAAGTTAAGAAAAAGGCAACAACAAAAAATATAAAATAAACAATTAGGGGGATTAGGCAAAGGAAAAATAAGGGTAGGGTGATAATAGAGCCAAGATTAGATAAGATCATAAAAATGCAAACCACCATTTAAAAAAAGTCATTAATTAATTAACTAATTTATGGCTGTGTTGGGTCTTCATTTCTGTGCGAGGGCTTTCTCTAGTTGTGGTAAGAGGGGGCCACTCTTCATCGCCGTGTGCGGGCCTCTCACTATCGTGGCTTCTCTTGGTGCAGAGCACAGGCTCCAGATGCACAGCCTCAGTAATTGTGGCTCATGGGCCCAGTTGCTCTGCGGCATGTGGGATCTTACCAGACCAGGGCTCGAACCTGTGTTCCCTGCATTGGTAGGCAGATTCTCAACCACTGCGCCACCAGGGAAGCCCCAAACCACCCATTTTTGCCAGAAGCTATGCTTATACCTACTTGTAAGAAAACCCAGGAACCTGAAAATGAGAACATGGTGGAACCAGCCAACTAACTGAGGGTAAACCAGAAAAATGTATTATAGGCTGTCTAGCCAGATAAAGGATGCAAAAGGGAATAAATGAACATTTAATAACCATCAGCCTCTACATTTGAGTGGGTTGGAATGGCCAGAGGCAGACTGGTTTTCCTTCCTAGAATAACTAGCAAAGCTGAAAAATATACAGAAACCATTTGTCTGAAGGAAGTGAGAAGGTGCTGAGACAATAAAAGTGAGAGGTGGCTCAGTCTCTGGAGAAGGAAGAATTCAGAGAGGTGAGGGAGGTATTGCAATTGCTTTTATCCTGAGGGCATATGTTTATTCTCATTTGGAGGGAGTCGGGGTGGGAGCTGAGAATCTAGGATTTGTACCTCCTGAGGCACTTGTAAGGGAACAGAGAAACTACCAGAACTTTCTGGTGGAGACTTGGAAGGGGTAAGATGGGTGCTTAAGCCAACTTCTCACTCAGCACATTTGCCAAATACTGGGGCTGCATGGAGCAGAGGACAAAAACACCCAAGAAGAAAGCCTCTAGAAGTAGAGCATTTTAGCAGACTTGGGAAAGTGATTAGAGTTGGGATCATCCAAGGGGAGGGGATACACATTATAGACCAGGTTTTCAGTGGAAAATCCTAGAGGGCAAGGAGCAAAACAGGGGTAGATTGAGCCTTAGCAGGACTGCAGTCCAACCTTGACTCAGCATAGCTCCTGAGTGGAAAAGGATGATTTGCCAACACTCTATCTGCTTAGTGCAGGGCAGGATGAACCTCTCAGAAGAGGCCAACACCAACTGGAGCCTCTACAATTTATTTAGACACAATGAGTATCTTTCACCAAAATATTACTGGGTTCACCAAAAGACAGGACCACATGTCTGAAAACCAAATGAAGAAAGAGACAATAGAAACAAGGCCACAGGTGATCCAAATGCTGAGGTTAGCAAAGTACCTTAAAATAACTATGATTAGTTTGTTCACGAAAATAGGTGAAAATACGGAGAATTTCTCCAGAGAATTAGAATCCATAAAAAATAAACAAATGGAATTTGTAGAACTACTAACCAGTCATTATGTACAAATCATATACCAGATGTATGCTACATGCTTTACACATGTAATATTACTTAATCATCTTAAAGACCACGTGAGGTATATTTTACGTGAGGTATGTCTTTTTTACATGTGAAAGGGATAAGGGTTACTAATATGTTTGTCATGCACCTTCTCCTTTTTTTTCCTTCTCTCCCACTCCACTTCTACTCATAAAAGGAGAAGCTGTGTGGGTTCTATTCCTGGATATTTTATATATATATATATATATATATATATATATATATATATATTTTTTTTTTTTTTTTTTTTTTTTTTTTTTTTGTGGTACGTGGGCCTCTCACTGCTGTGGCCTCTTCCGTTGCAGAGCACAGGCTCCGGACGCGCAGGGTCAGTGGCCATGGCTCACGGGCCCAGCCGCTCTGCGGCATGCGGGATCCTCCCCGACCAGGGCACGAACCCGTGTCCCCTGCATTGGCAGGCGGACTCTCAACCACTGCACCACCAGGGAAGCCCCTGGATATTTTAAATAGGTGGAGAGAGACAGGACCTAAGAGGGAGGGGATTATGTCAGAGAGGCTAAGTCAATCTATAGAATATATATATATATATATATATATGTATATATATATGTATATGGCTGAGAGAGGAAGAAGATAGAGGAACAGGGACTGGGGATACAGACAGAGTTTTAGTTTTTGGGTGTGTGTGTGGGTGAAAGGCTCTTGGAACATCTCCAAGTTAGATATGATTGAGGAGTAGAAGAAGAAAATTTGAAAAATGTCATCGAGCGTAATGAACTATTTCCTCTTTGACGTTCTTTGAAAGCACACATAAGTTAATTTTAAAACTATGTTTGTCCTCTGGGTAGTGCTTCTTTGCATGCCATTTATATAGAGACGAAACCACATGGGACCACTAGATTTGTTAGGGTTACAAATAGATAAATACAGTGAGGCTTAGAGAGGTTAAGTATATGGCCCGACTTCACACAATTGGGAAATAATGAAGCTGTCAGGAACCTAGGACCATCTGAGCCCAAAGCCCATGCTTTTCACAGACAATATGAATTACACTTTACCCCAACAGATTAGAAAACTGCCTGGCCTCGACTCCCAACAAAGAGAGATAACAAAGGGGGAATTTCTACTCTAAACCTAAATTTGACTAAGCCTGAGGAATTAGTTGGTAAAATGGGGAAGTGGTAGAAATTTCAGGAAAAGGCAACCACGTTTTCCTGGATTCTGGGTAGGCAAATTTATATCAGACTTTAAGCAAAATCATAGGATCATATATTTAAAAACTAATTGAAATATGCTTGTCTCCAAAAAGAAATAGAACACACAAAGTTCTAGTGATAAATATAAGCATCAAGAAAGGCCTCATTGTAGAAGCACCATTTGAGCTGGGTCCTTCAGAATGAGGTAGAATTTGAACAGATGGAGATATAAGGGACAACATCAAAAAAAGTTCAAAGGTAGGGCAATTTAAAGTTTGTAAATTAATTTGGTTGCACTGTATGATACAGGAAGGGGGATAATGGGAGACAAGGATGGAGTTTGAATACCTGGCTAAGGAATATACACTTTAAGTATGATTAATAGTAAGCCACAAAATAGCTTTAACCTGAAGAGTGGCAGGACCATTGCTGTGTTTCAAGAATATTAATCTGGTGGCAGATTGGAAAATGGATTGCGAAGGGGAAACGTTAAAAGCATTGAGACAAGTTAAGAGCTTATTGCAATATTAAAGGAAAGAGGGAAAATGAGGGAAATATAAATTAAAGGAAAGAGAGGAAAAAATACATACAATAGATGCTGTGGGGTTAGAGCAGGCAAGACTTAAGTCATTGGGTGAACAACATGTGACAGGGGAATGCTTCAAGAATATTAATCTGGTCTAATGAACAGGGCAAATTAGAAGAGGGAGAGATTGGAGGTAGGGAAGCTAATTATGAGTTTACTGAAGAAGTCTTGGTGAGAACAAGCAGCAGGAATGGGAAGGAAAGGACAGTTACAACTTATGAGAAAATATTTGATATGACTTAGTAATGAACTGGGTGTAAAGGGAGAGAAGGCTGAAAGTGACTGAGGTTACAAGCCTGGGTGAGTAGACAGTGATGGTGCTGCTATTAACAGAAAGACAGAAGTTAGAATGAGAACTTAGCTGGAGGGGAAACAGAAGTCAAGATATTTAAGTGGGGAACTGATTACATCAGATTTTCAAAGAACATGTGAAAGAGGTATAAGAAAGAATATAAAACCAAGGATGGACTTAAAGAAGTGCTGAAAACTTGTAAAAATAGGATCTGGAAGGTTAAAACGCTAAATAAGTCTTGTCACATAGTAGGGACTCCAAAAATATTTGTGGGTGAATGAATGAGCTGAAGCTTGTGAAGAATTCTTCCCTCCATAACACACTACCTTTCAGGCTTTTTGCTGCTTGGAGATGTCAAGTGAGAAGCAAGAAGGAAGAGCAATTCAAACACGATTTTGCTTCTTCCTTTTCTAGGAAAGGAGAGTGGTCTTTGATCTGGTTGAGGTGAAACATAAGAAGCACAAGATGGGTAAGGAGCTACTACAAGTACCTAGTACTAGTTTAAGTGAATTCAAGTCCAGTGATGTACAGAAGCTTGGGGTGCTAAGTGAAGGGAGAAGAATTAGCCTCAGTGTCGTGATCTGTGTTTATCTGGCTACACCTGCAGTAGGAATTTAGCCAAGGAGTTAAAACTATGAGATATATAGTCAACAGAACTACATTCAACTACATTCTGACTTGGCCACTTCAGTGGCTGTGTGACCTTTGGTAAGTCACTTGATCTCTTTAGACTTCAGTCTTCTCCATCTGTAAAAATGGAGACAACAATCTATCTCACAGAATTATTGTAAGAATTAAATGAGGTAAAGTATGCAAAGCACTTGGTTAAGTGACTAGCTCTTAATAAGTGCTACTGAAAATGGGTATCTTATTAGACATGGGTCAACCACATACTTCTGAGATTCCATGAGAGAGGAGTGATAAAGAAGAGGTCTCTTTGACCCCTACAGCTGTACCTGGCATGTAGTGCTCAATAAATTTTTGTTGAATAAATTAGCCATAATAGTTTATAGTACATACTGTAAACTATTATGGTTCACTGTTTGACTGAATTATTGTTCCTTTAACTTTTCCCCTATTTCGATTTAACCATTCCTCTATTTAGGACATTTAAGTTGTTTCCAGTTTCTTACCATTGTAAATAACACTGATATAAACATGCTGGTACCTGTATCTTTGCTCCCTTTTCTCACTGTTTTCTTGGGCTATATTCCCAGTAGTGGAATTGAAGTGTTGAAGGGTACCACTTTCCAGAAAATTTACATTCCCTCTAGCAGTGTATTAAAATGCAACTGTCTGTTTAAAATATCATGTACTATAAGAATGTACTGAAGCCGCATGAAAGCAATTTCTCCCGAGTAGATCTCCAAGATCCTGAGGAATTGGGTAGAGTATAGTAAATGGAGCTCTTGGGTTTTAACAGTTAGGAGGTATCTGTTGTCTCTGCTCTGCAAAGACAGGAGATGGGTGTTCTTCATATAGGAAACAGGAACTCAGTGGGTGGACCTAAAAGGGAGTGTGGGCTTTGAAACAGGAAAAAAGAAGTCTGCTTCTGATAGTGAAAGAGACACATTACTGTGCTGTCTTGATCTCTCATATCCTACTGGGTCAAACTGTTATTCTATATCCACTTAGCAGTTATACACGTCCTTGAATTGTATTTGCAATTGTTTTATTTTGCTTTCTAGGTGTTGTATTACCGTTTCATGTATATGCTCTTATAGTTTTTTCATTTCAGGAAATGGTAAATCAGAAACCAGCCAGTTATTTGATACTTCACTATCCCTCACTCCATACATCCAATCCTTCACATGCTCTCTTTCTCTAAAATACTTCTTTAATTGGTTTACTTTTCTCATCTTGACTTCCAACATCCAAGTCCAAGCCACAATCATCTCTTGCCTGGACTACTGCAGTGCCCTCCTATCTCACTTTCTTGTTTTCATCTTTCTTCTGAAAGTTCATTTCCAAATTTTGACACAATTAATTGTTTAAAAACTTAAATAGATGATGTCATTTCTAATGATTTCTTTTTGTACGTAAAGTCCCACTTCGTTTTTGGACTACAAATCTTTGTATGATTTGACCCCTGCTCACGTTTGGCTCCTCACCTTTTGGTTCTCTTGGTCCTTGCTCTTTTTGTTTCGGTCACAATGGTCATTCCACTTTTTTTTTTTTCCTTCGGACGCGCAGGCTCAGCGGCCATGGCTCACGAGCCCAGCCACTCCGCGGCATGTGGGATCTTCCCAGACCGGGGCACGAACCCGTGTGCCCTGCATCGGCAGGCGGACTCTCAACCACTGCGCCACCAGGGAAGCCCGTCATTCCACTCTTGATTTGAGGGTCAGCTCTTTCCGGCCTTTGGGTCTTTGCACGTGCCTTTCCCTGCACCTGGAATGCTCTTCCTGCCACCCTTCACCTAGCTAATTCCCATTCATCTGGCAGATCTCAGTTTAATTGTCACTTTCCCAGAGAGGCTCTGTTACAGCAACCTCTTATTTTCCCTCATAAACTTCTCACAATTAAGAATATACATATTTAATTCTGTCTCTTTCATTAGAAAGTTCCTTGAGACCATAGATAATGTCTATCATAATAGACTAAATATCTAGGGCTTAGCACAATGTCTGGCACAGACTAAGTGCTCTTCATTGAAATAAACCATAATGTCGGGCTTCCCTGGTGGCGCAGTGGTTGAGAGTCCGCCTGCCGATGCAGGGGACACGGGTTTGTGCCCCGGTCCGGGAAGATCCCACATGCCGCGGAGTGGCTGGGCCCGTGAGCCATGGCCGCTGAGCCTGCGCGTCCGGAGCCTGTGCTCCGCAACGGGAGAGGCCACAGCAGTGAGAGGCCCGCGTACCGCAAAAAAAAACCCCAAAAACAAAAAAACCCCAAACAAACCATAATGTCCAGCACAGTGACAGGAAGAAAATAGGGTTTAAAATATAGTTACTTAAGGAAAATTCCCTGTTGCCATTTAAATGTACAGAATCAGGGATTTTCAAGTTTAGTGTCATATAACTGAATTCAGGAATTATTCTCTATAGTGTGAAACCAACAAAGGCAAGTCATATTTAATCCACATTTCAGAGTATGTCCAGTTTTTCCCTGTCCTCTGGAAGACTGGGACAGGTTTGGGATCAGGGCAGGATTAATTAGGTGCTTCTCTGTGTTGGGTACTTTTAACACTCTTCCTCTTCTTCACTGGGTGACATGGGTACTCACCAGTAGGCTGTGACACAAAGCATGGAAATGCTGCTGATTTGTTTCCAGCTCATCCCATTCTAGCTGCCAACAGCTTGTGGGTCTGAGGATGAAGGGGAGTCCATATGTCAATGATTCGCAGACCCCACTGGATTTTAGGGCCCTGGGAAGAGACAATGGCAGTGAAAGTCTCCTCAGAGATATCCAGAGCCTCCATGCAGATCAACTTAAATTTAGCTTAAGTATAAGACCCTATTGTGAAATCCTTTAGGTTAGGGCCTGTGAATTATTCACCTTAGTATGGCTAGCACCTATCAGGGTATGTGGCACACAGCAGAGTCTCAAAGCCTGTTAATCAATGAATGGACCAGCCATCATGAGGCCTCAAGACTCTGATGGATATTTCCTCTCCTGAGCTCATTCTGTCCCATTCATTTCTGCTGCAGCGACCACATTACACAATAGTATACAAAACATCTGCATCCCAGGCCTAGTTCTTCCGTGGCAAGGTGCTGGCAGGAGACACATTTAAGAAGAGGGTGCGTTTAAGAAGGTTCCCCAGCAGCATCCATGGTCACAAATCCATGAACAAGCTTACTCAGATAACTGTACATGGGTACTGTGATAGGAACTAGGAAGCAGTAAAAATGGTCTTTGCCATCACTGCTAATTCCACCCTGGAACTGATTCTTCTGGAAACAGGAATTCTAGTACTTAAAGAAATGGGTAGGTGGGGTAGATCCTATGTGCCACTTGCTCCTTGAAGGTCAGATCTCTGTCACGATGGTATTCAATAAACATTTACTGAATGGATAAACATCATTCTGCTGATCTTTTTTTTCCCTCTGCATTCTCAGAGACTATATGGATTTCCAGTCCTCATCCAGACATCAGAATACCCTACTGAGGCACATCTTCCACAATCTCCTCATTCATCTCCACATACTAAGCAGCCTGACCTTACTCTTTCATGCCCATACCTGTAGTTGCTGCCTTGGAACTGACTCCCTGCTGCCTGACACTTGGGGATGCCCCTTATCTCTGTTCTTCCTAGCTGTGGAACCAATAAGAATAAATATTTGCATGGATGGGAAAGGTTCTCTTGGGCCATACTTGATCACCCGGAGCTTGTAATGAGAGGCTGATGACTGGGAAACCATCTGGTAGAGGGTGCTGAAGTCTCCTTTGGGGTCATCCATTCTCAAGGAGCCATCAGCTGTTCCAGGGAGCAGGGATGGGCTGAGAAGTCGCTCTTGGAGATCACATTTCAGGCACACTACAATAAAAACGGCATTGGGGGAGGGATTGTTTGTCACAAGTTACTTCAGGCTATATGATTAAGAGAGAACATCTGCCACCCAATTCCACCTCCACCCAGCAAGTAAGGGTTGGGAGGAGGCCAGGGAGTGGACAGAAGAAAGTACAGTTGGTTTGGGAAGGCAGAGCAAGTCTGGAACAGGATTGCTCTACACAACAGGTAACTTATTTTCTGGGTGTGGCATGATTTTTTTCTTATTTTACTTCTGAACTGGCTGAACAGTTGCCTCATAGTGAGAGATCTGGCTTGTGATCAAGTCTGAGAGGAACGCGTGTCCTCTGCTGAGGAGGCAGCTAACACTGAAATATGCAGGGCCTTTTGGCAATCACAGAAGGAAATTTTGCCCCTCCTGCTTCCCTGGGGCTAAGCTTTGGCAAGACTGCAGTCAGATGAAGGAAGAACAGGAAAGCAGAAGTCAGACAGTCAGCTGACAGCTACTGCTTCTCTGTGAGCTCTTCTAGGGACATTCGAGGGAGGGAGAGAAATAAGTTCCTGAAATAGTTTATTTTTTAATTCACCAAGTGAATAGAATCTTCTGGGCCTTGGAACATGATTGCGGCACCAGACAACAGTTCTGAGGGGGCTTCAACTAACTGTGTATGGGTTATTCATCTGCTTCTGTATTAAGATTTTGCTCCAGCAGGTACATTCACATGTCAGGGTATACAATGTTCTGTTGCACTAATTTGAATCCTTGATATTATGAAGGTATTAAATAAAATGTATATCGGGTTTAAATACTGTTAACAAACTATGAATATATGAGTGCTGCGTACTTGTGAGAAGGCTAGTAGTTGATGTCAGTGATTTATGAAATGACTGTAGTAACTGCAACATGAGGTAAAAATGAAAGTAGAAATAATGTAGAAAAAATAGGATGCCAGAATAGATGTCAGATCTAGCTGGCCCTGCTGGGCCTAGCAATCAGACCTAGACATCAGTTCTGGGTGAGGCAGCTCTTGGACAGGTGTGTCCTAGAGCCCAGAAGTGTAGGAGGGACTTTGCCTAGGTCTCCAGCTTCCCCTCGTTTCCTCTGTGCCTGACTCCTCCATTGTTGGGTCCCTGGGTTTTAGGACTAGATGGCTGTGCTCATTTGGCTTAGGTTCTCAACTCTGGTTACAGTAAGAATCACCTAGTGAACCTGCAAATGCCACTGATGTCTGGCCCCTACCTCACACCAATGAAACTGGGATCTCTGGGGATGGAGCTGATATTGGTTATTTTAAAAATTTCCTCATGTGATTCTTACTGTAGCCAGGGATGAGAACTACTGGAATTGTAGTTTCAGCAATGTTCCAAAGCTGGGAAAAATGTTTTTACCAGGGCTAGAGTCTAGAACCAGGTATGCTTCTCACCACTCAGACTCAGGTGCAGAGGTGGCAGACCCCCAAACCCAAGATATGGGAAAAGATGCTCAGCTGAGGTAGACCATGCACTGTGAGAAAGAGGGCTCTGAGGGAAGCACCTAGAGAGTGGGTGAAGGGCCCGAGGCAGCTACAGAAGCACGTGGTGTTGGGTGGAGAACCTTGTAAGGAGGAGTCAAAGTGAACATCTGAGGAGCAGTCCTTAAAAGATTCTAAAGTAGGAGAGCTCAGTGTTTTTGTTTTGTTTTATTTTTTTGTAGGGAACCACATTTCCAGAAATCTACATATGGGGCAAAGCATCAGTTTTGTAAACAATGGATAACTATGATATGGTCTTTATTGTGCTGGTTTAAACTCTCATGTGGGTCACACCCACCCCAGAGGAGGCCTGCTTTCTCTGGACCTCATTCCAACTTATGCCTGAGCATATGGATTCCAGTGAAGACCTCCTCAGCAGAAGAGTCTGGATCTAAGTTCTATCACCCATCCTGAAGACCTGTGGTTTCCAAAAAATAATTGCAGATGGAGATAAACATTCTGGCTCTGACCCTGGTGCTGAAAGCCATGGAACAAGGGAGGGCAAAGCAGAGAAATTCTCAACACTACCATGGGCAAATGCCACGCAACAGTAGAAGAAAGGCTGGTTGTAGGAGCTCCTGGCTTTGGATGGCCCCAGCCCTCCTAATGAGAGATGTGTCCAGCATGAGGCAGCCCCTTTGCTCAAAATTGCCCAGCGTGAGGCAGGTTGCATAGTAGGTAAGGGCCGAGGCTCTGGAAGTGATAGACCTGAGTTTGATGAATGTCCTCTAGGCTGAGAGTAGTCAAATGTATAAAATATAGATTTCTAATCCTAAGGGTTAAGAATGGGATATGGAGTTGCCTGGCTTCAAATTCTGGCTTGACTATTAATTTTCTGTGCAGAAATGTTTAATTTCTCTTTCTCAGTTTTCTCATTTGTAAAACAGGGATAATATTATATTTATTCATTTTAAGACACATTTTTTTTCACTTACTAACAGCTCTATATATGTCTTGCAATCAACATCGACCAGACAGGCACTCTTAACCCTTACTTACTACTCTAATCTAAAAGAACTCTCTCAGTAAGAATAAAATAATATTTCTAAGTGATAAAAAAGCATTGTGTCACATTTAATTGGCATTGTTTTTCTTTCTCAGTGGTATATAAAATAATGGTGTATCTTATAATGGACAGCATCTCAGATTCAATGACATATGATAATAGTACCTGCACCATGTTGTTGTTATGAAGGTGAAAGGGGATGATGCAATGAAAGGAGTTAACATAGTGCTTGGGGAAAATAGATAAGAAGTGAGCAATTGGTACTGTTAGTCTTGGACAAAGTGCGGAATGGAGGTCCTGGGAAGAAAATTTTAACACACAAAAGAAAGAGTAAAAAAAAAAAAAAACGAAAGTAAAATCAAGGTAAGTTGTTAAAGGTATCCCAGGCCCTAGGTTGAAATGTGGGGGAGGGGTAGGGAGATTAAGAACCCAGTGGCTATTCCCAGAAAGAAAGGACCAACGTGTGTCCTCCCCTTTGGGGATGGAAGTCTGTACCCATTTTTCTCATTGAGCTCCCACCCCTAAAGGGGAAGACAAAATTTAGTCTGTTCCCTTTGGAGCTGTGGCTGACTATACTGATGGGTCCATTTGCAGGTCCTGCCACCCAGGTCCTAGGCCAAGTTTCAAAGGGGATGGAGACTAGAAATGGCTTTATCCCTACAATCTAGTGGGACCTGAATTAAGTAACACTGCCAGCCAGAACAATATCCAGGACCTTGCTGACATGCCTGGAACACTGGTTTGACCTCTTGGTTTCCACAATTGCCAGAACATACTTTGTGAACATGATCTAGAGCCACTAGTTGTACTCCCTGGGCCTTGCCTCTGTAGTTGCTTTAGTTCCCCTCAGTTTGGTGTCTCCCTATTGAGAAGACCTCTATTTAATCATTTAATTTTGGTTCTTTTCCTCTCCTCACAGGCCCTATTGATACTGTCAAGGTACCAGCTTACCTGAAATTATAATGTCAATAATATCTGTTGCTTCAAAAATGAAAACTTGAGAAAACATACGATTCATTGTGCTCTTATGTAGTGTAGCTGATGCCCTGTTATTGAGGTGTTTAAGTCTTTACACTGAAACTAACTGGCCCTTGCTGTCTGGGCTTAATCAGACTCAATTTTCTAACTGTGGTGGTTACTTTTTAGAAATTCTTTTCTTACTCCTCCTGCTTATGTGGAGAGCTTCATCCAATCCTCAACCAATCCCTAAACCTCAGCTACTCTGTATTCTGATGACTTTCCAATCTAGAGTCCTAACCCTAGACTAGGATAATTATTATCTATATAATATGTCTTTTGGGGGGTGTGTACTTGTATTATCTCTGGCTCTGGAAATGTTGCTGAAACTCCGTGAAGGAAGAAGAAGGTGGACATGTTCTTGGTCTGTTCCACTGTTATGCAGCCAGGATTTGAAGAAAATCTCCATGCTGACAATATCATTGTCTATAGTCTGAAGGTCAATATCAGTTCCCAGGATAGAACTCTCTGCAGAAGAAAGAGGAATAGTGGTTAAAGTGTTTAATTCTTTAATTACAAATTTTGAAAAATATAAAATATTAAATGCACCAATTTTTGGATCCATCAATTCCACCTCTAGATATCTAGCCTACAGACGTTCTTGGACAGTACACAAAGAAACATATGCAAAGATGTTCAGTACAGCACTGTGGCGATAACAAATAATCAAAACCCCAAACAGGAAGCAATTCAAATGCCCATCAATGGGGGAATGTTTAAATAAATTATGGCACAGACTGTGGAGTATTATACAGCTGTTAACAAAGTAAAGCTAAATGTACTGACATGGAAAGCTAGGAGATAGTAAGTGAATAAAGAAAGTTCTAGAACAGATATATGGTATGGACCCATTTATATAAAAATAAAACTATTAGCCTAAGTGCATACATATGTATGGAAATGCCTCTTACAAAGCTCTGGAAGGCCATTATCAAACTGTTAATAGTGGACAGGAAATGGGGCAGAGTTCTGAGATACATTCACTTTTTATTATTCATACTTCTATACTGTTTGTATTTTATTGTATTCATGTATTTCTTGTACTGAATATTTTTTAAAAGTGTAGAATACAAGAACAGCCAAAAATAATATAGCAATGCAAGTTAAATACTTAGTTAACAAGGGGGACTTCAGTTTTATGTTGTTGTTTCACAGTGAAAACGTATTCAGTTATTACCTCTGTTATAAAAAATTAAATTTAAAAAAGACTAAAAGAAAAAAAGATGAATTCCTGAGCTCCAACTTCTGACACAGATTATACAAGTCTGCCATTGACATACTATATCTCACAAGTGTGATTAGCAGCCAAGAAGACAGGGATGGTCTGGTGGAGTGTAATTTGACTCTAAATCTGAATGAATGAGACTAGGTAGGTGGGGTAATGAGGCTTTGATGGTCTACTTCCTTCTTTAGGCAACACTAGCTCAGGAATTGGGATCTAGATCTGGAGGTAAAGTTTGTCAGTAAAAGCCAAGTATAAGGTGATGGAGGAAGCACTGAGAGAGGAAATGAGACAAGAGCTGGAAAGAAACTGAAGAGGAGCCTGACTTTTTTTTGCCTCACCATGAGGGACTCTCTGAAATACTTTTACAAAGGGCCTAAGAAAAGCCAGTTGCTCCAGTGAATTAACTTCTATGTATGACTCATGAACCCCAAGGAGAAAGCTGGTTAATTTCTAGAACAACATTCCTGAGGACAAGTCTGCAGAGGTGGCAGACTCTCCACAGGAAACAAAGGGCTTCAGTCCAACGTATTGGCACCTACGCAGGGAAAGTGTGGTGAGACTTAAGTGACTTCATGTTATATTTATCGACTTATTCTGTGGCTGAAAAGGGGCACCAAATGCATTTCTCTTTGACCAGTATAATTAAAACTGTACCATTGGCTGCTCTCGCCCTCTGTGATGGACCACATTCTGCCTATGGAACGTGTATCTCTCTAAATAAACTCGCTTTCACTTAAAAAAAAAAACCTCTACCATCTTCTGTGGATAGTTATGAGGGTTCATTAGCTTACTAGCTATTTCATTCATTGCATCAAGCAATAATATTATGTACTACATAGAAGATGAAATAATATACAAAGGTATATGATATTCTTTGCCTTAAGGAGTTTATAAAGCAACATTATTCTTGACCATTTCTCCTTAAAAGCTCATCTGCTCTACTATGTTTTCAGGTACTACAGTGATAAATATGAAGTCATTGTCAAAGAAATGTTCCTTATGAGTGAAGAGAAACATTCTTTTTAATAATGTGAAACTTACTGTGTCATAGGCAAAACAAGAAGTAATTTTTCTGAGCCTGGACGTCAACTTGAGTAAGAAGTACAGAAATGACTGAACAGCTTCTCTTCAGAGAGGCAAAATGGTTATTAAAGCATAAGGAGGCAGATATAGAACTAAATAAATGAAATTGAACAAAGGATCTCAAAAAGTAGAGAGGATAATATTGCTTCAAGTTCAAACAACAGAATTTTGGATAAGACAAATAAGTGTTTTTTCTCCCCAGGGAAAGGGCTGAAGATTAGAAATTCCTACCATGGGCAGTACATGGGGACAATAGCAAAGTTGAGAATCTGGAAATAAGAACAATAGGAGTTTCCTCAAATAATTAAACAATAAAATCAATACAGAGTGATGAGGTCAATGAAAAACAGTCACCTTAAAAAGGAGAATGGGGATTTCCCTGGTGGCACAGTGGTTAAGAATCCGCCTGCCAATGCAGGGGACACGGGTTCAAGTCCTGGTCCGGGAAGATCCCACATGCCGTGGAGCAACTAAGCCTGTGCACCATTAACTACTGAGCTCGCGTGTCACAACTATTGAGCCCACGTGCCACAACTACTGAAGCCCACGTGCCTAAAGCCCACGTACTGCAAGGAGGAGTAGTCCCTGCTTCCCACAACTGGAGAGAAAGCCCAAACACAGCAACGAAGACCCAACGCAGCCAAAAATTAATTAAATAAATAAATAAAAACCATATAAAGAATAAATAAATTTAAAAAAAGGAGAATGGCTTACAGACCAGAGCAAGATTTGGCTAGAGCCTATGGATGGTACTGGCTTATCCAAAGAATGAATGTGTCCATTAGAAGGGGAGAGTGTTGGTCAGAAATGGAGCACAGAGGAAGGGAGCAACAGCGGCAGATGCTGGCAGCCATCGTCCAAGCGTGGCTCACAGGAGGGGGCATGCTGGCTCAGTGAGGCATCCCGATGGCAGGATGTCTGTCAAGTTTCTGCTCTTCTTGGTGATTATAGTGGTTATGGTTCTTCCTCTAAAATATTCTGGCTAATACTTTAGTCTTGAGCTTGATAAGGGGACTCTATCTCTGAGAGGATGTTGATAAAATCAACTTTCTGATTCTGTAAAGCTGAAGAAGCAAACCTGAAACATGTTGCCTCTGTGAAGGAAAATGCCAGTCTTCCCTGTAGACACTCCATCAATGTTGCTAAAGTTCGCTCCAACTTCTTTTTTCTCTTCCAGTTTTATTGAGATATAATCGACATATAGCACTGTGTAAGTTTAAGGTGTACAGTATAATGACTTGGCTTATGCACATCATGAAATGATTACCACAATAAGTGTAGTGAACATCTATCATCTCATAGATACAAAATTAAATAAATACAAAAAAATTTTTCCTTGTAATGAAAACTCTTAGGATTTACTCTATAACAACTTCCATATATAATGTACAGCAGTGTTAATTATATTTATTATGTTGTACTTTACATCCCTACTACTTATTTATCTTATAGTTGGAATTTTGTACCTTTTGACCACCTTAATTCAATTCACCCTCACCCACTCCCTGCCTCTGGTAACCACAAATCTGATCTCTTTTTCTATGAGTTTGTTGGTTTTTTTGAAGTGTAATTGACTTACAACACTATGTTAGGTCCTGGTACACAACATAGTGATTTGATATTTCTATACATCCCCAAATGAACATCACGGTAAGTCTAGTTACCATCTGTCATCATACAAAGATATTACATAATTATTGACTATATTCCCCACACTACATTTCATACCTGTGACTCATTTATCTTGTAATTGAAAGTTTGTACCTCTTACCCTCCCTCAGCTATTTCTCTGCTCTCCCTACTCTCCTCCCCTCTAGCAACCACCTGTTTGTTCTCTATATCTATGACTGTTTCTGTTTAGTTATGTTTGTTCATTTGTTTTGTTTTTTAGATTCCACATATAAGTGAAATCTGACAGCATTTGTCTTTCTCTGTCTGACTTATTTCACTTAGAATAATACCCTCTAGGTCCATCCATGTTGTTGCAAATGGCAAGATATCATTCTTTTTTTTTCTATGGCAATAATAGACACAATATTCCATTGTGTATATATACCACATCTTCTTTATCCATTCATCTATTGATGGGCACTTAGGTTTCTTCCATATCTAGGCTACTGTAAATAGTGCTACAATGAACATAGGGGTGCATATATCTTTTCAAATTAGTGTTTTTTCTTTGAATAAGCACTCAGGAGTGGAACTGATGGATTATATGGTAGTTCTATTTTTAATTTTTTGAGGAAACTCCATACTGTTTTCCATAGTAGCTGCACCAATTTACATTCCCACTAACAGTGCGTGAGGGTTCCCTTTCGCCACATCCTTGTTAACATTTATTTGCTGTCTTTTTGATAATAGCCATTCTGACAGGTGTGAAGTGATTGTGATGTTGATTTGCATTTCCCTGATGATTAGTGATGCTGAGTATCTTTTTTGACCTTCTGTATGTCTTCTTTGGAAAAATGTCTATCTAGGTCCCTTACCCATTTTTAAATTGGGTTGTTCATTTTTTTGTTTTTTTTAAAAAATTATTTTATTTATTTATTTTTGGCTGTGTTGGGTCTTCATTGTTGTGCACGGGCTTTCTCTAGTGGCGAGCGGGGGCTACTCTTCGTTGTGGTGCACGGGCTTCTCATCTAGGTGGCTTCTCTTGTTGCGGATTAGGGGTTCTAGGCGCGCGGGCTTCAGTAGTTGTGGCTCGCGGGCTCTAGAGTGCAGGCTCAGTTTTGGTGCACGTGGTTAGTTGCTCTATGGCATGTGGGATCTTCCCAGACCAGGGCTCAAGCCCGTGTCCCCTGCATTGGCAGACAGATTCTTAACCACTGCGCCACCAGGGAAGCCCCGGGTTGTTCGTTTTTTGATGTTGAGTTGTATAGGTTCATTGAATATTTTGGATATTAACCCTTTTTCAGATATATCGTGTGCAAATATCTTCTCCCATTCAGTGGGCTGGCTTTTCATTTTGTTGATAGTTCCCTTCACTGTGCAAAAGCTTTTCAGTTTGTCGTAGTCCCGTTTGTTTAGTTTTGCTTTGTTTCTCTTGCCTGAGGACACATATTCAAAAAAATATTGCTAAGATTGATGCCCGAAGAGCTTACTGCCTATATTTTCTTCTGGAAGTTTTACGGTCTCAGGTCTTACATTTAAGCCTTTAATCCATTTTGAGTTTATTTCTGTATATGGTATGAGAGTTCTTTCCAACTTCTTAACCTACAGGTTCTTGGAAGAGCCACAGAGCAGAGCGTCTTCCTTTGAAAAAGTTCTCAGGTAATCACCATAGAGGCGCTATGCTTCAGATTTGAGGGGACCTTCTCAGAAAGTCACATTATCCAAGCTAAAGACTAATGTGTAAACCAGAACACTTTAGAGAGAGAACTTCTTTTCCGTATTCTCTGTCACTGGTCCAGGCAGTCATTTCCTTGTGCCTAGATTATGGCAGTAGCCTCTTAGCTGTTCCATCAAACTCCATTCTTTCCCCTCTGGTACTTCTTACTACCAGTTAATTTTTCTAAAACATAGTTTCATCAGATCCTTCCTTTCCTAAAGAGCACATACTGCCTTCCTGCTGTCATCTTTATTCCCTTCACTCATTCTGTATTATTCCTCAAATACCCCCATTCTTCCCTTACTTTGTATGGCTCATATCAATACATTGCTCCTCTTCTCTACTTGTTGAGAACCTATCAACACCCCCACCCCTCCATCCCCCAGCTCAGCAGCTTGCAGAGAGTTGAAGATTAGCAAATGCCTGTTGAGTTAAACAATTGCTCCCTCCTCCTCAGCTCTCATTACTTTTTCCTGTAACTCTTCTGCTTCAACTGAGCTAGTCTCCCTGCCACATGACTTCCTTCCTTAGTGCTTTTATTACTCTTGTCAATCCATGGCCTGCAGCTCCTCCAGGTTCCAACTCAAAACTGACTTTGTCCAAGAAGTTATGCTTAATTATATCCTCCCTATTGGTTTTAATCAGTACCTCCTGGGTACCTGTGGACTCCATACAGGCAATACTAATTATACTCGTTACTTTGTTTCTCCTGAAGGGTTTTCTTAACTTTTTTTGAGTTTATGAAAGGTGGTGGAATGTAGAGGAAAGACCAGGGTTTGAACTGTGGCTTGAAAGTTGTTAGCTATGTGACTTTGGGCAAAGTGGAGATAGCACAACCTATTTCATAGTTATAGGAGGCATAAGAAGTGAGATGATTACCTGCATGAATGGCAGCAGTATGTCTAACAAATGGCATTTTCTTCCTTTTCTCTCATCAACAAAATGATTTGCTCTTATAGGAAAAGAATGTGCTTTCCATTTTTAAAATTCTTTTTTTTCCAATCACTTATCTCGGTGATTTTCTCCCTGCCACCAACATACGTAAGAACATCAACACCTGGTCCTGTGTTCCTCACAAATATAACTAAATGTACTAAACCTGGGGAATGGGAAGGAGACTTCTCAGACGTTGAAGAACAGCTTCCATATTGACTGGCCAGCAGGGACTGGTCACACTGTTATGAACTAGAAAGGTTACTGGAGTGAAGGTGGCGGCTCTGAGTATCTGGGTGTTCCTGACAAGAGAGGAAGGCCTAGTCTGTTGCAGTCTAGCTGCAGCTGGCATTCACATTCAGTTTTTGGACTTACCCTGCCTCCCTGTGGCCATAAGCAGTGACATCCTTCACTGAGCTAAACTTTTCTGGAAAAGGCACAATAATGGGAAAGACTAAGAAAGCCTAAATGTTGTAAGGTAATGCCTAAAGCAATCCTTTTCAGAAGTCAACCCTAAAATAGTGTTACAAAATTGAAATGTGTTTAAAATGGGAGAATTTAACTCTTTAACACATACTTACATATATAATGGCTATATTTCTCTCTTGACATAGAATGTCTAAAGTAGAAGCCCAGGAAAATGATGCTCCTGGCCAGTCCTGCACATTCTCCCCAGTCCCACAAAGGTCTTGACCTATAGGCCAAACCTATTTCTTTCTAAATGACCATCATGTCACCCATCCTTGGGTGTTATGGATGGGCTTCAGGGGTCTGGGAACACCTGAAATTGTATACAATTTTTTCTATATGTGTATAGGTGTATTTTGGAGGGGTGGAGGAGGGGGATAGGACCTTACCTTTTATCAGATACTCAGAAGAGCTCTGTGACCCCCAAAATGTCAAGAACCACTACAGAAACTATATAATCATGGTACCTTAGCCTTCCTGGGTATACAGGAGTGGCTTGGCTTCAGGATGTTAACAACTAGGATAAGTAATCAGAGCAGACAAAGTTTGCTCAGGAACAACTGTACAGAGTCATTCAACCACTGTCTTAAAATCAATAACTGCAAGGGGATAGTCTCTGACAGCTCAAAATGTTAGGGGCAGTCTAGCTTGTGTTTCTGAGCTCTTATGCCTCATTTGTGGTGGTAATGATTGGACCCTGGGAAAAAGGAGAAGCCCTTTGAAAGGAGGTGGCAGGGGTAGTGGGGGTTAAGGCAGCGTGTCCTCTGCAGAGAAGTGAGCACAGGACTGACCACTTGGTGATCATCTTCCTAGGGCCCCAGCCTATAAGAGGGGTTAAAACATCAGTAGAAGTATAATGAGATAGAGAAAATTTATTTCCCAGAACTATACCCTCCCAGGGAGAGTACTGTTGCCATTCATTCATTCATTCATTCACTTATTCATTCATTTAATTTGTCATTCAAATAATTATTTATTTAGTGCCTTCTATGAGCTAGGCGCTGCTTGGTGTCAACAAAGAAAGAGACAAATTCTCTGCTTTCATGGTTTACCATTCTAGTGGGAGAACAGAAAATAAATAAAACAGAAAACAATTACAGATAATAATACGTAACTATGAAGAAAAATAAATCAGGATAAGTGTGTGTGTGTGTGTGTGTGTGTGTGTGTGTGTGTGTGTGTGTGTGTGTGAACCTTTATCTTGGCCGGCCAGGGAAGAAGTATGCTCTAAGAAGGTAACAGCTGAGCAGAGACTTGAACCAAGTGAAGGACTGAATCATGAAAACATCTGTGGGAAGATTGTTCCTTATAAAGGAATCAGCAAGGTCAAAGGTCTTGAAGTGAGAATGAGCTTGGTATATTGGAGGAATAGCAAGAAGGCTAAAGCAGAAGGGAGGAAGTGAGGACTGGCACAAACTGCTGGGGTGAAGGATGAGACCCTCACAAAGGAACACACTCATGTAACAACAGGTAGTCACTACACCTATTTCGAAGAAGGGTGGGTTCCATTACTGCAAGGCTCTGGCTCTGCTTAGGGAAGTGTGCAAGACTGGGCAGAACAGAACCATTACTCCTTTCCTTTCTCTTCCTCTTTGTAGCCTTTGGCTCCTAAACAATTGTTGAATTAGTATTTTAAAAATATTTGTTTGAAGGTGTGCCAAACTATTAGCTTGTGTGGGATGCCCACGTCTCAGCCCAGGCCTCCCACACATGCTTTCCTGTTCTGTGGTGGTAGTGGGAAGTGGTGGAAAGACGGGAGAGGAATCTGGGAGTGCCATGAGCAGAACACAAGCAGAGATCCCTCAGCTTGTAGTGGACATGCCTCTTTTCCAGCCCCAGTCAGCTACCCAGAGAGTTTTATGATGGAGGGTCAAGCTGGTGCAGCCTAAGGTGGGCTAAAAAAAAAAAAAGGCTTGACTGTTAACTAAAGAATGAAATACTAATGACTCACAATGGATGATATACATTATTAGAGACAAAATAGGGACCTGTGGGCATCTCTAGCTCTGAGAAATGTCCTAACCTAATTCCAAATATTTCAGCCCTTAGTAAGAAGATGAATTAGGAAAGAGTTTCCAGAGCAATTACTTTGGCTGGGAAAGTAATCTCAGAATTGCTTTTTCTCAGGCCTGTGTGTTTCTATGGGTGAAGAAGCCTGTGATTTGTGGTAGGGACTTCTCTAAGGGAGAAGCTGCACTGCATCCCCACACATCTGGAGCCGTGGAAGCAACACCCTGTGACAAATTGACAACATTCCCTGCCATCCAATCTTGCTTATTATTATTATTATTTTTTGCGGTACGCGGGCCTCTCACTGTTGTGGCCTCTCCCGTTGTGGAGCACAGGCTCGGGACGCGCAGGCTCAGAGGCCATGGCTCACGGGCCCAGCTGCTCCACGGCGTGTGGGATCCTCCCAGACCGGGGCACGAACCCCTGTCCCCTGCATCGGCAGGCAGACTCTCAACCACTGTGCCACCAGGGAAGCACCCCCCCTCTTTTTTTTTTTCAGTGATTCAACCCGGCCCCCTGCAGTGGAAGTGCAGAGTCCTAACCATTGGACCACCAGGGAATTCCCATCCAATCCTGCTTTGAGATGCCTGACTTGCCCTGCCCTGGCTAGCCCAGATAGAAAGGAGATCCTGCAGGTGCAGGAAAGAGGGTCCTGGTTATGGAAGGGTGTCTCTATGCCTGTGGATACCAGATGTAGCACCTTATCCACCTCTGCACCCTCAGCACTAGCACGGTGTCTGGAATACAACAGGAGCTCAGTAAATGCTGCACTGCACAGAATAAACTAATCTTAGCCATTCTGCTCCTAACTTGCTCTGTGACCCTAGACCAGTCACTTCATCTCTCTAAGCTCAATTTCTTCATCTGTAAAGTGGGAATGATAATAATACCTATGCTTAGTGTTCATTTGAGTAGGAAATGATGACACCTGAAAGCACTTTGTAGACTTTAAAGCATCATGCAACTATAATGGATGAAAGATTACAAAGCTGCCTCCCAGCTGGCTACACACGAACATTTTAGTTACTAAATGCCAGTGCCATTTCTTTCTTTCTTCTTTTTTTGGTGACATTTTTCTCTTAAATAGAGTATATGATTCAAGGTGTAAGAAAAAATATTTTGTCTATGGGTCTCAATTAGCTCTATTTTCATTTTACTGAGGAAAAAATGCAACCCACCTGCAAAAGGGGTTGATCACTACTGATTGAGATTTACCAAAATCTAAAGCATAGTTTGACTTGGGAAATACTAGACATAGAAGGTATTTTAAAAGCCTTCTTTTCCTGCACAAAATAATTTACATATTCTATAAACAAAAAGCATTTAATGTAAATTGCAATGCAAATTAGAAAAGAGGTCTGGGAAGAAGTGTTTTTTTTTTTTTTTTTTTTCCCCGGTACGCAGGCCTTTCACTGCTGTGGCCTCTCCCATTACAGAGCACAGGCTCGGGACGAGCAGACTCAGCGGTCATGGCTCATGGGCCTAGCTGGTCCGCAGCATGTGGGATCTTCCCAGATGAGGGCACGAACCCGTGTCCTCTGCATTGGCAGGCGGATTCTCAACCACAGCGCCACCAGGGAAGCCCCATGGAGGAAGTGTTTTGATAGGCACTGAGGTGGGGAAAGAGAGTAGGGAAATGGTTATTTAGGAAGAGGAGGAAGTGGGGCTAGGAAGGCATTAAATCTGTTGGTGAGGCCCTGAGGACTAGACCAAGGAATTTTGCCTCTTTAATGCCCAAGCGAGCTGAGAGATCTACTCTGAGGTGAAAATAAAAGTAGGAGGAACCAAGAAAGAATATAAGACTTACAGGGGAGTTAGGTAGAGTAAGGAAATGTTAAAAAAAAAAGGCACAGAAACTGAAGAAAGTCCTAAAACATATCCTAAAGAACAACAAAAAAAATCTAGAAAGACTGTAGAAAAGCTTTGTAATCCTGTATATATGTATGCATTTTTATATTGTTAGAGGTATATCTTCAGGGTATTGGATTCTTAGAAGTGGGAATGGTGAATCAAAAGTAAATGCCTAAGTAGTTTTGTTAGATACTGCCAAATTCACCTCCAAATATGTTGTACCACTGTGCATTCTACCGGCAATGAATGGAAATGTAGCCTCACCAACAGAATGTGTTGTCGCCCCTCACTGCCGTGGCCTCTCCCGTTGCAGAGCACAGGCTCCGGATGTGCAGGCTCAGCGGCCATGGCTCACGGGCCCAGCCGCTCGGCGGCATATGGGATCCTCCCCGACCGGGGCACGAACCCGTGTCCCCTGCATCAGCAGGTGGACTCTCAACCACCGTGCCACCAGGGAAGCCCTGTCATACTTTTTAACTTTTGTTGATCTAAAGGTGGGAGATGGTATGTTGGTGTAGTCTTAGTTTTCATTTTTCTAATTATGAGTGAAGTTGAGCATATTTTTATATGTTTAAAGACCATTTAAAAATATTTTTCGAATTATCTGTTTATGTCTTTTGTCCATTTTTCTATAGGGTTTTTGGTCTTTTTTTTCCCCTTGATTTTTTTTTAAAAAATAGATCTTTATTGGAGTGTAACTGCTTCACAATACTGTTAGTATCTGTTGTACACCAAAGTGAATCAGCCATATGCATACAAATGTCCCAATATCTCCTCCTTCTTGAGCCTCCCTCCCATCCTCCCTATCCCACCCCTCTAGGTCATTGAAAAGCATGGAGCTGATCTCCCTGTGCTATGCTGCTGCTTCCCACTAGTTAACTATTTTACATTCAGTAGTGTATATATGTTGATGCTACTCTCACTTCGCCCCAGCTTCCCCCTCCCATCCCATGTCCTCAAGTCCATCCTCTATGCCTATGTCTTTATTCCTGCCCTGGAACTAGGTTCATCAGTATCATTTTTTTTTTTTTTTTTTTTTTCTAGATTCCATATATATGCGTTACCAGGAAGGTTCCCTTTTCACCACATCCTTTCCAGCGTTTACTGTTTCTAGATTTTTTGAAAATGGCCATTCTGACCGGTGTGAGGTGATACCTCATTGTAGTTTTGATTTGCATTTCTCTAATAATTAGTAATGTTGAGCATATTTTCATGTGCCTATTGGCCATCTGTATGTCTTCCTTGGTGAAATGTCTATTTAGGTCTTCCACCCAATTTTTAATTGGATTGTTTGTTTTTTTTTTTTTTTTTTTTTTTTCTTTTTTTTTTTTTTTTTTGCGGTATGCGGGCCTCTCACTGTTGTGGCCTCTCCCGTTGCGGAGCACAGGCTCCGGACGCGCAGGCTCAGCGGCCACGGCTCACGGGCCCAGCCGCTCCGCCGCACGTGGGATCTTCCCGGACTGGGGCACGAACCCGTGTCCCCTGCATCGTCAGGCGGACTCTCAACCACTGCGCCACCAGGGAAGCCCTATTGTTTGTTTTTTTGATGTTGAGCTCTATGTGATGTTTGTATATTTTGGAGATTAATCCTTTGTTCATTGTTTCATTTGCAAATATTTTCTCCTATTCTGAGGGTTGTCTTTTTGTCTTGTTTATTGTTTCCTTTGCTGTGCAAAAGCTTTTAAGTTTAATTAAGTCCCATTTTGATTATTTTTCTTTTAATTTCCATTACTCTAGGAGGTGGGTGAAAAAAGATCTTGCTGTGGTTTATGTCAAAGAGTGTTTTTCCTATATTTTCCTCTAAGAATTTTATAGTGTCTGGTCTTATATTTAGGACTTTAATCCATTTGGAGTTTATTTTTGTGTATGGTGTTAGGTAGTGTTCTAATTTCATTCATTTACATGTAGCTGTCCAGTTTTCCCAGCACCACTTATTGAAGAGGCTGTCTTTTCTCCATTGTATGCTCTTGCCTCCTTTATTGTAAATTAGGTGATATGTGCGTGGGTTTATCTCTGGGCATTCTATCCTGTACCATTGATCTATATTTCTGTTTTTGTGCCAGTACCATACTGTCTTGATTACTGTAGCTTTGTAGTATAGTTCGAAGTTGGGAGCCTGATTCCTCCAGCTCTGTTTTTCTTTCTCAAGATTGTTTGGCTATTCGGGGTCTTTTGTATTTACATACGAATTTTAAAATGTTTTGTTCTAATTCTGTGAAGAATGCCATTGGTAGATTGATAGGACTCACTACTTTTTTTTTTTTTTTTTTTTTTTTTGTGGTACGCGGGCCTCTCACTGTTGTGGCCTCTCCCGTTGCGGAGCACAGGCTCCGGACGCGCAGGCTCAGCGGCCACGGCTCACGGGCCCAGCCGCTCTGCGGCACGTGGGATCTTCCCAGACCGGGGCACAAACCCGCGTCCCCTGCATCGGCAGGCGGACTCTCAACCACTGCGCCACCAGGGAAGCCCCCGGTAGATTGATAGGGATTGCATTGAATCTGTAGATTGCTTTGGGTAGTACAGTCTTTTTCACAATATTTATTCTTCCAATCCAAGAACATTGTATATTTCTCCATCTGTTTATGTCGTCTTTGATTTCTTTCATCAGTGTTTTATAGTTTTCTGAGTACAAGTCTTTCACCTCTTTCGGCAGGTTTATTCCTAGCTATTTTATTCTTTTAGTTGCAATAGTAAATGGGATTGTTTCCTTAATTTCTCTTTCTGATTTTTCATTGTTAGTGTATAGGAATGCAAGAGATTTCTGTGCATTAATTTTGTATCTTGCAACTTTACCAAATTCATTGATTAGCTCTAGTAGTTTTCTGGTAGCATATTTAGGATCCTCTATGTATAGTATCATGTCATCTGCCAACAGTGACAGTTTTACTTTTTCTTTTCTGATTTGTATTCCTTTTATTTCTTTTTCTTCTCTGATTGCCATGGCTAGGACTTCCAAAACTATGTTGAATAAGAGTGGCGAGAGTGGACATCCTTGTCTTCTTCCTGACCTTAGTGGAAATGTTTTCAGTTTTTTACCATTGAGTATGATGTTTGCTGTGGGTTTGTCATATATGGCCTTTATTATGCTGAGGTAGGTTCCCTCTATGCCCATTTTCTGGAGAGTTTTTATCATAAATAGGTGTTGAATTTTGTCAAAAGTTTTTTCTACGTCTATTGAGATCATCATATGGTTTTTTTTTTAACTGAAAAAATTTTTTATTTCACTTTTGAGTTTTTACACTTTTCCTGATTATTCTGTGTAAGGTGGAAACTGAACTGTTTAAAAGACATACACAAATCGAGTACATCAATGACTGTTTTTTTTCTTTTTTGCTATACTATTTTCACAACCACAGGTGTGCTTGCTAGGCAATATAACCATCACAGAAGCAAACGTGAGGCAGAATACTGGTGAGGAAAAACAAAGCAAGAGAGAGCTACCAGATATACAGACAGGCTCATTCCACATTCACTACTGCGTTTTCAAGCACCAAGTATTAACTGCACATTTTTGTCTGGCTAGAAAGGAGAGGGATTTTTTTTTTTTCTTTTTTTTCCTTTTGGTTTGTTTGAAATCAGTGCATGAATGTTTCTCATTTCAGCAGATGCACAAACAGATGGACACTACGGCTATGGGGAATGTTCAGGGGATGGGGGGGATACTGTGAGACTGGTAGGCCTGGCTATTCCCAACTCTCCCCATCGCAGTGTTCATGCAACTTCCGTGCCTTACAGGGTCTTGTTGAAACGTGTCTGTGAACTTGACAGGATGGGTACACTTGGGAGAGCTGGTGACAGGTGCTAACAAGCATCATCAGGGCTGGCTGCAATATAAGGAGAAACCATGAATATTTAAAAATACTTTTTTGAGTCAGATCTTGGTGTGACTGAAGAGCAACCACCGTTCTGAGAACTGGAAGAAGACAGAGCTGAGATGCGGGAAGCTCTTTTCAACTCTGAAGCAAGGCTGGCTCAATGAAGTGCTCATCAACATCCATCACCCCCTCCAGGTCCCCTGCCCCTGCTCGTTTAGTACTAAACCGTGATCAAAAGGCAAAGAGAAAGAGAATGCACAAAGAAAACAATGTAAGGAAGCTGAAGGACAGAAATTGAGAGAGAAAACCAAAGTCAATAGTCAAAAAGGACAGTGGGAAAGAATGTTTAGATTTCAAAATTTTAAAGCCCCGAGCTAGGAAGAACCCAAAGACTGAGTACTTACTCCTCAAGTGAAAGGCAATCTCTGCAGAACATTATTCTTTTTTTTTTTTTTTTTTTTTTTTTTTTTGCGATACGCGGGCCTCTCACTGTTGCGGCCTCTCCCGTTACGGAGCACAGGCTCCGGACGCGCAGGCTCAGCGGCCATGGCCCACGGGCCCAGCCGCTCCGCGGCATGTGGGATCTTCCCGGACCGGGGCACGAACCCGTGTCCCCTGCATCGGCAGGCGGACTCTCAACCACTGCGCCACCAGGGAAGCCCGAACATTATTCTTAAAGATGTTTCCCAGGAAACAGATAAGGCCATTCATAATATACACGGCTTTTTTTTTTTTTTTTTCCTTCTTGAGCTCGTGGTTACAGGGAAAACAGATTCTACTATGGAAGCACAAGTTGCCAATCAGTAACATGCTGCTGTAGGAAAGGGGCTGGAATCACGTGTGGTCTGTGAGCACTGGACCTCTGCATGGTGTCATAAGCCAGTTATCTGCCACCAAGAATGTTAATTTCTGGCTTCGACTATCCTCAGAGGAAGACACTGTGGCCATCCACAGTCATGAACCTTTGAGTGGCAACAGCCCCAACGGGTCAAGCGTCTACAAGCCCTGAACAGAACAGGCAGAATCACTGTGAATTACCATGAAATTTGAATGCCAAACTAGAGGTGTCTCACTCCAAGTCCCAGTGTCACAATATAATCTCTATAACGTTCTGTACAACTTGACAATGGAACTGTGTTTCAGTGACTGTTTTGAATTGAACTTTCCAGAAAGTTACACAAAATTCAGGTCTATTTTGTTTTCTACCAGTAAGAGTTCTGCTAAATTACAAAACCCCATAATCACAGTGTTCAGTTTTTTAAAAATAAACACACAGTAATCCTGTCAATGTTCATCAAAATCAAAACTTCAGAATGCCGTGGCATTTATGTGACCAATCTGAGCTTTAGATATAAATACCAGGTGCTTATCCCATGGACCATTTTTGCTAGTCTGAGGCTGTGAAAAACTGAAAGTCGACGTACGATTCTTTTTTTTTTTTTTTTAATTGCACAAAGGGATATACGTGGAGCATACAGAGTGACACTGAAGAGATCACGAAGCACAACAGACATTAGCTCTCTCCCTCCCCAGCATCTCCTTCGTCTCCCTGGTTTTCCGACGTCCACAGAGTGAGATTGTCCCTAAGCAACTGCATGATCAGGGTGCTGTCTTTGTAAGACTCTTCATTCAGTGTGTCCAATTCAGCAATCGCTGAATTTAATTTTTGTTAGTTTGATTAATATGTGTCTTGTAGGGCTTCCCTGGTGGCGCAGTGGTTGGGAGTCCGCCTGCCGATGCAGGGGACACGGGTTCGTGCCCTGGTCCGGGAGGATCCCACATGCCGCGGAGCAACTAAGCCCGTGAGCCATGGCCGCTGAGCCTGTGCGTCCGGAGCCTGTGCTCCGCAACGGGAGAGGCCACAACAGTGAGGGGCCCGCATACCGCAAAAAAAAAAAAAAAAAAAAAAAATGTGTCTTGTTGTGTTTTTCCTAGGGTGTATCCTGTATGGGACTGTCTGTGTTTCCTGGACTTGAGTGACTATTTCCTTTCCCATGTTAGGGAAATTTTTGACTATAATCTCTTCAAATATTTTCTCAGACCCTTTCTTTTACTCTTCTTCTTCTGGGATGCCTGTAATTCGAATGTTGGTGCATTTAGTGTTGTCCCAGAAGTCTCTGAGATTGTCTTCAATTCTTTTCATTATTTTTTCTTTATTCTGCTCCTAGGCAGTTATTTCAACCATTTTGTTTTCCAGCTCACTTATTCGTTCTTCTGCCTCAGTTATTCTGTTATTGATTCCTTCTAGTGTATTTTTTATTTCAGTTATTGTGTTATTCATCTCTGTTTGTTTTTTAGTTCTTCCAGATCGTTGTTAAACATTTCTTGTATTTTTTCAATCCATGCCTCCATTCTATTGCCAAGATTCTAGATCATCTTTACTATCATTACTCTGAATTCTTTTTCAGGTAGATTGCCTATTTTCTCTTCATTTATTTGGTCTTGTAGGTTTTTACCTTGCTCCTTCATCTGTGACAGATTTTTTTGCTGTCTCTCTCTTTTTTTTTTTTTTTTTTTTTTTTTTTTTTTTTTTATGAGTGGGATTGTGTTCCTGTCTTACTGGTTGTTTGGCCTGAGAGTTCCAAAACTGGAGTTTGTAGGCTGGTGAGATGAGGACCTCCGTGAGATCTCACTATGATGAATATTCCCTGGGGTCTGAGGTTGTCTGTTAGTCCAGTGGTTTGGACTTGGAGCTCCCACTGCAGGAGCTTCGGCCTGACCTCCGGCTCGTGAACCAAGATCCCACAAGCCACGTGGGGTGGCAAAAAGAAAAAAAAAAGAATAATAACAAAGTAAAAAATAAAATTAGACTGGGAAACTAACAGATGTTAGAAAGAATATAAAAATAAAAATATAAATGAAACAACAACCGGAAGGTACAACAGTACTGCAATAGTAAAATAGAGGAGGAGGGAAAAGAAAAAAAAAGTGGGGAGAAAGGCCTTGGCTGTGGAGGGCGGGGCCTAAGCAAGGGCGAGGTTTGGGCAGCAGCCAGGGCCTAGGCTTAGGACCCACAGGTCTGGAAAAGGTCCTGGGGGCTGTGGGGGGTGGGGCTTAGGCCCAGCTGAACAGAAGGGCCCCAGGCATGCCCCCCTGGGACGCCTGGTCTCAGAGGGCAGGGGACCTCACCTGGGAGCCCAGCAGGCTTCGTGGGTTCGAGTGGGCGGGGCAAATGCCCTCCTCTCCTCTCCTGCTCCTCCCACCTGTCTCTCCTGTTCTCCCCTGGGCCTCCTTCCTATGCCCCCAGGACCAATGTGGCTGGGGGGAGGGGAGAGCCTTGGAGGGCAAGGGACTGGCCTGGGAGCTCAGCAGGCTGCCCAGGCCCATGTGGGCGGGGCAAACGCCCTCTGCTCTTCTTCTGCTCCTCCTGGAGGGCCCCTCCCGCCTGCCTCTCCTGATCTCCCCGACCTCAGGGGTGCGATCCTGTCCGGCCTCCACTTCTCCTCCCCCCTCAGTCTCCCCATGTCCTACCGGTTTGCTTGGGGGTTCCTCCCGTCTCTCCCCTTGATTTTTAAGTATTCTTTATATATTAGAGATATTTGTCTTTTTTCCCCCTGATATATAAATTGCAAACACTTTCTCCTAGTTTTTCAGTTGTCTTTTGACTTTGTTTATGGTGATCTTTGCCATGCCTAAGATTTTTATTTTTACATAATGAATATTTGTAGGTAAATAAATTATTGCACCTGGATTTTGAGTCATAGGTAGAAAACCTTTCCCTATGCTGAGATTATAAAAAAATTCACCAAGGTTTTCTTTACTTTAAAAATGTCATTCTTTACATTTATGTCCCTGATCCATTTAGAATATTTTCTAGATGGCTAACCACTTGACCCAGACCATTTTTGAAGCATCTTTGCTCTAGTGATTTGTCACTTTCATTCTACACTAAATTTATATATGTACTTGTGTCTATTTTTGGCCACAATCAATATTTGTACTGTGCTAACTAGTGCTCTAGTGCTAGGTATATGATAGGCATGATTTCAGAGAAAGAAGCAGCCAGATTGTCCTAAGGTTGGGTGGGGAGCAATATAAGTCATCTGCCAAGTAAAGCAGGGGTGTGTTTTTTTCTGAGTGTCAGGGGATGAGGGGGAAAGAAGAGGAGAAATGAAGAGTTGGGATTTAATCAGAAGAACTTCTTTTAAGTCATAATCTCCTAAAGACACAGAGAGAAATGATGAAAAACTTGACTGTATTAACCTGAACAGAAGATGGAAGAGGAGATAAAAAGAAAGAACCAAACTGATCAAGAGTGAATAAGGGCCTTCCAACCTGGTTAGGTTCCAGTATCTAACAAACTGATCTTCCTGTAAATAATAGACAAACTCTGGATAGTATTAAAAAACAAAACAAAATAATTACCCGAGGGCTCTTTAGACTGAACAAAGATAGATTTGTGAGAGGAGCTGAAACTTGGAGTAAGTGACCAGCAAGGAATGAGTTCCCCATTTTTTGCACCTTTGCCCTGAGGGTAGCCTCGATCACAGCAGTGTGGGGGCAACAAAAGCTTCAACAGAAAGCCCTCTTTCACTGGCATTACCAGGGGAAGCAGCCTGGGGCAACCAGAGCCCCTAGAGAGCGAGGAATAAATGCAAGCAAGGAGAAAGCCAGAGCCAGAGAGCCTTGAATTATGTATATAAACTCAGTCCAGGCACCTAGCTGAACCTAGGTGGGACAAACTGAAAGCAGTTCATAGTTTAGTCTTAAAGAATGGAACTGAGATTTGAGTGAGGGGCCTACTACAGGCCATGAAATGTTGCAGTTGGAGTCTAACAAAGTTAATTGTCTGCTAAAACAAATACTTTTCAGAGTAATACAATAGATTCCAGAGTCTATACAACAAAATATTCAGAAAATACAATCCAAATGTTTTTGGCATACAGAGTCAGAAAATATGGCCCAATTTCAGAGGAAAATACAGTCCACAGATGCAAAGCCCAAGATGACAAAGATGTTAGAGTTAACAGACAAGGAGTTTAAAGCAGCATAATTAAAATTATGGTCATAAGGAATGGAAAATACGTTCATAATGAATGAAAAGATAGGAAATATCAACAGAGAAATAGAAAATATAAAAAAGTACCAAATGAAATTTTAGAACTGAAAAGTACAATATCTGAACAAAAAATTCATTGCATGAGCTTAATAGCAGACTGGAGATGCGAGATGAGAGTCAGTGAATTTAAAGGTAGATCAATAGAGATCATCTGATCTGAAGAAGAGAGAGAAAAAAGTTTGGACAAAACAAACAAGCAGAATACCACAGTTGGGGAACTGTGGAACAATTTTAAAAGGTTTTTTTTTTTTTTGCGGTATGCGGGCCTCTCACTGTTGTGGCCTCTCCCGTTGCGGAGCAAGGCTCCGGACGCACAGGCCCAGCGGCCATGGCTCACGGGCTCAGTCGCTCCGCGGCGTGTGGGATCTTCCCGGACCAGGGCACGAACCCGTGTCCCCTGCATCGGCAGGCGGATTCTCAACCACTGCGCCACCAGGGAAGCCCTAAAAGGTTTAACATGTGGTAATTGGAGTTCCAGAGGAGTGAAGAGAGGGAATGAGACAGAAAAAAATTTGAAGAAATAATGGCAGCAAATTTCCCAAATTGGGTTAAGGATATAAATTTACAGATTAAAGAAGCTCAGTGAACCCAAACAAGAAATCTGTGCCTAGTCACAGAATTGTAAACCTGCTTAAAAACAAACATAAAGAGAAAATTCTTGAAAGCAGCCAGAAAAACGATCCTTTACATAAAGGGGAAAGTGATTTAAGGACTGTGACTTTTATTGAGCAACCATGGAAGGCCAGAAGACAGTGTAGCAACATCTTTAATGTTCTGAAAGAAAAGAGAATCCAGTCAACCCATAAGTCTATATATAAGAAAAACCTCCTTCAAGAATGAAAGTGAAATATACATTTTCAGAAAATAACAGCTAAGAGAATTTGTCGTTACTAGAACCAAACTACAAGACATACTAAAGTTCTTTGAGCTGAAGGAAATGATACCTAAGGGAAAGCTGGATCTTTAGGAATGAATGAAGAACACTGGAAACAGTAAATATAAAAACTATTTTTCTCTTAGTTTCTTTAAAATACACATGATTGTTTAAAGCAAAAATTTATAATATTGTCTTGTGAAGTTTATAATGTGGATGTAATACACACAACAACTACAACAAAAAGACAATGTGTGTGTGTGTGTGTGTGTGTGTGTGTGTGTGTGTGTGTGTGTAGGGGATAAATGGACCTACATAGTTGCAAAGTTTGTATATTTTCCATGACATGGTACTATGTTAATTCTAAGTAGGCTATAAACAAGTTTAAAAATATATTTTAATCCCTACAAGGTTTCTATGTTTTATGTGAAGTACTGTAATCTTGAGTTTTCTATATGTTATGTGAAGTTTACTATATTGACTCTAAGTAGACTTTGAAAAGTTAAGAATGTATAATGTAATCCCTATAGAAACCACTAAAAATAATGCAAGAAAATATAGCTAATGACAATAGATAAAATAGAATTCTGAAAATGTTTAATAATCCAAAGAAAGCAGGAAAGCAGGGGAAAGATGAAGGAAAATCAGAGAGGACAAACAAAAAATAAAATGACTGACCTAAATCCAATCATATCAATACTTATGGTAAATGGTAATGGAATATACACTACAAAAAAAAGCAGAGAATAGCATAATGGATAAAAAGCAAGACCCCATTTTATGCTGTCTATAAGAGATACACTTTAAGTATAAAGACACAAATGCATTGAAAGTAAGTGGATGGAAGAAGATTAACCATAAACACAGTAAGACCCATGAAAAATAAAAACATATGTCCATACAGAGATTTGTGTACAGATATTTGTAGGAACTTTAGACACTACAGTCAAAAACTAGAAACAACTGAAACATCCATTAACAGGAGAATGGTTAAACAATATGTGGCATAGTCATACAACATACTACTACTCAGAAATAAAAAGAAGCTAACAACTACTTGTTGATATAAACAGCATGGATGAATCTCAAAATCTAAATGAAAAAAGCCAGACACGAAAGAAGTATATACCATTTATATGATCCCATTTATATAAAATACAAACTAATCTACAGACAAAAAACATATCAGTGGTGTATGCCAAGGATGGAGAGAGGGATTGAGTGTAAAGGGACAAGAGGAATCTTTTGGGATTGATGGAAGTGTTCTGTATCTTGATTGTGGTGATGGGCATATACAACTGTCAAAACTCATTGAATTGTACACTTTGGATGCAACTTACAGTATGCAATTATGCCTCAAAAGAGGTGAGGAAAAAATTTAAAAGACATAATTTTCAAATAACTTTAGATTTTCTATGGAACTCTAAACAAATTATTCAATTCAATCTTTGCCATTTTTCTGAGACCATGGTTTCTGTTGATAAACGTCTCTCTGTGTTAAAAATATTTAGGTAGTAAATAAAACAGTGGTTCTAATTTAGTCTTAAAGCCACAGGGAAATGAGTTTAATGTGTTTTCAAAGACAAACTCAACTGAATAGCTGCATTTTCTGGTCTATTTTTGAGACACTGAAAGGAGAAAAAGTCAATAAGTGGAGTCTGACAACTGTACTGAAGCATGAATCATAGAAAAGTGTTTTTTTCTTTCTTTTTTTTTTTCTGGAACCTTTTAGGAAGCAATGAATCTTTATCTTCTATGTTTGGGTTGTTAACATTTGGTGTTTCCTGAGAACACATATGGATAAAATACCTTTCCAAGAAAGCTTGACATCAATCCCTAGTAAAGACTAGGAGGAAATATTAAACAGATGGTTTGTGAGCACTTAGAAAGAGAACCTGATATCCTTGTGTACCAAGGCTGAGAAATGGAGGCTGGTTGACAGCATCATTAAGATGATTTGTAAATGGTTGAAAGACTTACATACCCAATGAGTGCAGACTGCTGTCAACCTGGACAGATGCCCTCTGGATGCCAAAATGCATTGATCACAGTGGCTGTTTTAGTTTTGTCATATGTATTACTTAGTCATTCTTTGGAAAGCCATTATAAAAATTTTTATATGCAAATGAATACATGCAACATATATTTAAGCTATGAAGCATAACAGCAAAATGAACACTCATGAAGCCTTTATTCAACTTAAGATGTGCATCATCAATGCTACTAAGATATCTATATGCTTTGCCCTGATCTTCTCTAAGGGAAAACTTGGTACATTGAATTTTTAAAAAAATCATTCTTTTCCTTTTAAAATTAGTTTTATTATTTTAAACAAACACTTTAGTATTTTGTTTTGCTTGAGCTTTATAAAGAGATATCTTACTGTCTATATCCTTGGTTATCTGCTTTTTTTCCCCAATATTGAAAAGATTTATCTACATTGTTGTAGGTAGCTGTGGTTCACTCATTTTCACTTTGTGAATAAACCTTGTAATACTTATTCATGCCTCATTCAATGGACATTAGAGTAGTCTAATTTCTGGCTTTTAAAATAATGTCAATATTCACATTCTTGTTCATGTCTCCAAGTGCACATTTGTAAAAGTTTTTCTGGAGACATTCTAGGAATGGAACTGCTAGGTTGTAGGGTATTGTGACTGTTACTTTACAACAAAATGACAAGTTGTGAACCAATTACATTCTTTCTGTCATCTATAAGAGTTTCCATGCTCTGCTATTGCCAACACTATGGTGAGACTTCTTAATTTTTTGCAAACTAGTGGGCATAAAATGGGATATCATTGTTTTGTGTTTCTCTGATTACTAATGAGGGTGAGAATTTTTCTTATGTTTATTTTGAGATTTCCTCTTCTGTGAAATACCTGTTCAGATTTTTTGTTTATTTAAAAATTAGATTGTCTTTTTTTTAAAAAATTGAGTTTCAGGCATTCCTTATTCTGGATACCAACTCATTATTGGTCATATGAATTGTAAATATAGTTATGATTTGTCATCACTTTCTTCATGGTGTCTCTGATGGATAGACATTCTTAATTTTGAAGTAACCATACTTACCAATCTTTTACTTTATGGTTAGCAAACTTTATTCCTCCTCCTTCCTACCTTTGGTGATAAAATTTTCTCCTATATTTTCCTGCAAAAGTTTTAACTTTCATATTTAGATCTTTAATACATTTAAAATATAGTATTGTAAATGGCATGCAGAAGGGATCAAATTTCATTTATCCCATACCGAATACTGATAGTTCCAGTATGATTTAATGATAGATCCATCCTTTCCTACTGCTTTGCCATGTCAACTCAGCCATATATCATGTTTTCATATAATGTGGCTCTCTCATCTGTTCTAGACTGGATAATTTGCCTTTCCCTGTGTCAATACAACACTATCTTAATTAGAATAGCCTTTTAATCATCTTAATATCAGGCAAGGCAAACCTTTAGCCTTAATATATATCTTAGCATCTAATATATATATTAGGATCAGCTTGTCAGGTTCATTAAAAAACTCTGATAGCATTTTGATTGGAATTGCATTGATAGATCAATTTGGGGAGAACTGAATCCTTATGATATTGAATGTTTCTATCCATTAACATGCTCCACTTAATTATATCTTCTATAAGGTGCATCAGTAAAGCTTTAAACTATTCCCAATTACTATTCTATGCATCTTTTGTTAAAATTTATTTCTAAATACTTTACTTTTTAAATTATTGTAAAAGGTACTTCTTTAAAAATTGAAGTTTCTAAGAGTTTGTTTATAATTATAGAAATGCTATTGACTTTTTAAAAACATTTTTATTGGAGTATAATTGCTTTACAATGTTGTGTTAGTTTCTGCTGTATAACAAAGTGAATCAGCTATACGCGTACATATATCCCCTCCCTCTTGTGTCTCCCTCCCACACTCTCTATCCCATCCCTCAAGGTGGTCACAAAGCACGGAGCTGATCTCCCTGTGCTATGTGGCTGCTTCCCACTAGTTATCTATTTTACATTTGGTGTATATATGTCCATGCCACTCTCACTTCGTCACAGCTTACCCTTCCCCCTCCCCGTGTCCTCAAGTTCATTCTCTGCGTCTTTATTCCTGTCCTGCCCCTAGGTTCTTCAGAACCTTTTTTTTGTTTGTTTTTTAGATTCCATATATATGTGTTAGCATACAGTATTTGTTTTTCTCTTTCTGACTTAGTTTACTCTGTATGACAGTCTCTAGGTCCATCCACCTCACTACAAATAACTCAATTTCGAGGAAATGCTATTGATTTTTGTATGTTTATCTTATATCCAGCCAACTTGTTAAACTCTTACTAATTTGGTTATTAATGTAGTCAATTAAATATGTTTCAAATAAAAACAGTTTTGTTTCTTTCTTTTCAATCCTCACACCCTTTAGTATTTTTCTTATCTTACTAGGCTAGGACAACTATGTTGAATAAAAGTGATGATGGGGCATCCATGTATTATTCCTGATTTTTGAAGGCACTCTTTCTGGGTATTCTTGGTTATAGGTTATTCCCTTTCACCACTTTAAATATATTGTGCCACTCCTTTCTGGCCTGAAGAGTTTCTGCTGAAAAATCAGCTGATAGTCTTATGGGAGTTTCCTTGTATGGTATTTGTTGCATTTCCCTTGCTGCTTTTTAATAGTCTCTTTATCTTTAATTTTTGTCATTTTAATTACAATGTGTCTTGGTGTGTTCCTCTTTGGGTTAATCCTGTATGGGACTCTCTGCACTTCCTGGACTTGGGTGACTGTTCATTTCCCAGGTTAGGGAAGTTTTCAGCTATTATGTTTTCAAATATGTTCTCCGCGCCTTTCTCTCTCTTCTCTCTGGGACTCCTATAATGTGAATATTAGTGCACTTGATGTTGTCCTAGAGGTCTCTCAAACTGTCCTAATTTCTTTTCATTCGTTTTTTCTGTTCTGTGGCAGTGATTTCCACTACCCTGTCTTCCAGATCACTGGTTCAGTCCTCTGTAGCATTTAGTTTACTGTTGATTCCTTCTAGTGTATTTTTCATTTCAGTTATTGTATTCTTCATGTTTGTTTGGTTGTTCTTTATATTTTCTAACTCTTTGTTAAAAACTTCTAACTTCTCACTTGTACATCCATTCTTCTCCCAAGTTCTCTGATCATCTTTACAATCATTACTCTCAACTCTCCTGGGTAGATTGCCTATCTTCACTTCACTTAGTTCTTCTGGGGTTTTATCTTGTCCCTTTGTTTGGAACATGTTCCTCTGTTGCCTCATTTTGTCTAAGTTGCTATTTGTATTTTTACGTATGTGTTAGGTTACTTTTCTTGACCTTGTAGAAGTGGCCTTCTGTAGGAGATGTCCTATGCATCCCCTCAGCACATATTCCTCTTGTCACCCAAGTTATATGCTCTAGGGGTTCCCCCCACGAGGGCTGTGTGGGTGCTTCTGTTGCGGTGGGCTGACTATGTGGGCAGTCTGGTAGGCTTTGTTGGCCCCTAGCCAGGTTGGCTGCCAGGCCCTGCCTTGTGTGGATGCTACTAGCTGCTGGTTAGTGGGTCCTAGTCACAAGGTGGCTAATTATAGAACCCCAGGTGGCCCCAGGGCTAGTGCTGGCTCACTGGTGGACAGAGTCAGGGTCCAGAAGACTCTAGGTCTGTTGCCTGCCCACTGGTGGGTGAAGCCAGCTCCTGGGGTTAGTGCCAGTCTATTGGCAGGCAGATCCGGGTCCTGGAGTCTAGCTGTAGGGCCCAGGGATCCCAGAGCTGGTATCAGATTGCTGGGGGGCGGGGGGGAGGGCGATTCCTGTCACAGTTGGATATGGGGTCTGGGGTGTCACAAAGCTTGTGTTGGTCTGCTAGTAGATAGGGCTAGGGCCCAGCTGATCCTAGGGTAGGGTCTGGCCTGTTGTCGGTGGGCTGGGTCTGCAGGCTGCAGGATTGTGTTTTTCTTGCATTTAGTGTCTGCTCCCTGGTGGGTGAGGCTGGTCTAGAGGTTACTGCAAGCTTCCCAGAGGGCAGGGCAGGAGCTGGGTCTTGGCCCTCTGGTGGGCAGGGTTGTGTCTAAAGACATATCTGGAGGTGGCTGTGGGCTCAGGTAGTCTTTAGGCAGCCTGTCTGCTGATGGGTGCGGCCATGTCTCTGCTCAGTTAGTTGTTTGGTCTGAGGTGTCCCAGCATTGGTGCCTACAGGTTGTTGGGTGGGGCCAGGTCTTGGTGCTAATGAGCTAGAGGGAAGATCCCATGATGGTGCCTGCCTGCACCAGTGTCCATATGATAGAAAGCTCCCAAATATGGCTGCTGCCAGTGCCTATGTCCCCAGGGTGAGCTGCAGCTGCCCCCCATCTCTCTGGGAGACTCTCTAAGACAAGCAGCTAGGTCTGGCCCAGGCTCCTATCAAATTACTGCTTTTGCCCTGGGTCCCAGTGTGTGTGAGATTTTGTGTGTGTCCTTTAAGAATGAAGTCTCTATTTCCCCCAGACCTTTGGGATTCCTGAAATTAAGCCTGCAAAGCCAAATGCTCTGGGGCTCATCTTTCTGGTGCAGGACCCTGGGCTGGGGAGCCTGATATGGGACTCAGAACTCTCACTCCTGTGGGAGAACCTCTACAGTATAATTATTCTCTCTTTTGAGGGTTGCCCACCCAGGGTGTATGGGCCTTGATTATATTGTGAGTCTGCCCCTCCTACCAATTTTGTTGTGGTAACTTCTTTATGTCTTTAGTCATAGAAGATCTTTTCTGGTAGGTTCTGGTCTTTTTCATTGATGGCTATTCTACAGATAGTTGTGATTCTGGTGTGCTTGCAAGATGAGGTGAGTTCAGGGTCTTTCTACTCTGCCATCTTGGCCACCCTCCTTTTTTTTTTTTTCTTTCCCTTTGTGCTTGGTCTAGTTTCACTTGCTCATATGGTGCTGCATGTAAAGGCCTAAAGGTAATCTTTCACCAGTAAGAACTGTATTGTAGACTTTTGATAGAAACATTTTGCCAAGTTACAGAAGTTATTTTCTATCTCTAGTTTACCAAGATTTTTTTCTTAAATAATGAATGGATGTTAATTTTATCATATGTTTTTCTGTTTCTATTAAGATAACATAATTTTTACCTTTATCTGTTGATGTGGTAAATTATATTTATACATTTCTTTCTTTTTTATTGAAGTATAGTTGATTTACAATGTTATATTAGTTTCAGGTGTACAACATAGTAAATTCAATATTTTTACAGATTATACTCCATTTAAAGTTATTATAAAATATTGGCTATTTCCCTGTGCTGTACATTACATCCTTGTACCTTTATACATAGTAGTTTGTACCTCTTAATTGCTTTCCCCTATCTTGCCCCTCCCTCTAAGCCCTCTCCCCACTGGTAACCACTGATTTGTTCTCTGTATCTATAAGTCTGTTTCTGTTTTATTATATTCATTCATTTATTTTTTAGAGTCCACATATAATGATAATGTACAGTATTTATCTTCCTCTGTCTGACTTACTTCACTAAGTATAATACCTTCTGGATCCATCCATGTTGTGCAAATGGCAAAATTTCAGTCCTTTTTATGGCTGAGTAATATTCCTTGTGTATATATATACCACATCTCCTTTATCCACGCATTTGGTGATGGACATAAGTTGCTTCCATATCGTGGTTTTGTAAATAATGGTGCTATGAACATTGGGGTGCATATATCTTTTCAAATTAGTGTTTTTGTTTTCTTCAGATATACATACAGGAGTGGAATTGCTGGATCATATGGTAATTCTATTTTTAATTTTTTGAGGAACCTCCATACTGTTTTCCATAGTGGCTACACCAATTTACATTCCTACTAACAGTGTACTAGGGTTCCCTTTTCTCCACATCCTTGCCAACATTTATTATTTGTTGTCTTTTGACAATAGCTATTCTGACAGGTGTGAGGTGATAGCTCATTGTGGTTTTGATTTGCATTTCTCTGACGATTAGTGATGTTGAGCATCCTTTCATGTGCCTGTTGGTCATCTATATGTCTTCTTTGGAAAAAATGTCTATTCAGATCTTCTGCCCATTTTAATTGGGTTGTGTTTTTTTTTGATATTCAGTTGTATGAGCTCTTTATATATTTTGGATATTAATCCCTTATCAAATGATATCACTTGCAAATATCTTCTCCCATTCACTAGGTTGTCTTTTCATATTGTCAATGATTTCTTTCACTGTGCAAAAGCTTTTAAGTTTAATTAGGCCCCATTTATTTATCTTTGCTTTTGTTTCCATTGCCTTAAGAGACAGAGCTAAAAAAATATTGCTATAATTTATGTCAAAGAGTGTTTTGCCTATATTTTCTTCTAGGAGTTTTATGGTTTCTAGTCTTACAGTTAGGTATTTAATCCATTTTGAGTTTATTTTTGTATATGGTATGAGAAAATATTCTAATTTAATTCTTTTATACATAGCTGTGCTGTTTTCCCAACACCACTTTATTGAAGAGACTGTCTTTTCTCCATTGTGTATTTTTGCCTACTTTGTCATAGATTAATTGACCGTAAGTACGTGGGTTTATTTCTGGGATCTCTATTCTGTTCCATTGATCTATGTGTCTGTTTTTGTGCTGGTACCATACTTTTTTATTACTGTAGCTTTGTAGCATAGTCTGAAGTAAGGGAGCATGATACCCCCAACTTTTTTCTTTTTTCTCAAGATTGCTTTGGCTCTTTAGTGTCTTTTGTGGTCCCATAGAAATTTTAGGATTATTTGTTCTAGTTCTGTGAAAAATGTCATGGGTATTTTGATACAGATTGCATTAAATCTGTAGATTGCTTTGGGTAATATGGACATTTTAACAATATCAATTCTTGCAGTCCGTGACCACAGGATATCTTTCCATTTATTTGTACTATCTTTAATCTCCTTCATCAATGTCTTATAGTTTTCAGAGTACAGGTTTTTTCCTCCTTGGTTAAATTTATATTTATATATTTCTAATGCAAAATCACCTTGTATTACAGGGATAAATCCAACTTGATCAGTTCTATAATCTCTTTTTATACATGATAAGATAATTTAAGATGGTTTTATCTATTTTCATGAGTGGATTGGCCTGCAATTTTCTTTTCTCACATTGTTCTTGTCTGGTTTTCTATCATGACTTGGCAGTGGGGGGGTATTTTCTTTTTCTTTCTTTCTTTTTTAATTTCCAGAAGAGTTTGTATAAGATTGGAGTGATCTGTGCCTTGAAAGTTTGATGGAATTTGACTATAAAACCATCTAGGATTGATAATTGTTTAGGGGAACCATTTAGATTTTTATTTCTGAGTCAAAATTTATATCTTTTAAGCAATATATTGGTTTTTGTCTAAATGTTTGATTCCATACTTCTATCTGCAGTTATGCTCCTTTTCCACAACCCTAACATAGTTTATTGTGCCCTCTTTCTTTGTCTTTTCTTCATTGATTTCACCAAAAAATTCTCTATTTTATCCATTTTTTTCAAAGAACCAACTTTTGAATTTTTGATTATCTTAATTGCTCTTCTCAACTGAGGAAGTATAGAGAATGGTTAAGTATGTGAGCTTTTGAGTCAGACTGCTTAGAATCCCTGTTCTGTATCTTAACTAAGAAACTTTGGGAAAGCTAATTTGGACAAGAAACTATGCCTTAGTTTCTTCATCTAGATAATATGAGATTAAATAATAGTGGAACGTATTTAAAACAGAAAGTATTTGGACAGAAGGTGTTCAATAAAAGGTTGCTGTTATTATAATCTATAGAAAACTGTTAGAGTATGTAAGAGACTATGGCTTTTAGTTCACATATCTTTTCCTTGAGGCTCAGAACTTACTTAAAAATAAAGCCAAGTAGCAGCATTATTCTCTCCATTGATGGCTCTCCTATGTGCTTAATTTTGGCTGCTGGAATTGGCAGGCTCTCCCAGATCTTAAATTTATGATCAAAATCCAGTATTAGAGATTTGCTCTAAAGGTTTCAGGTTGGCTTACATATAAAGAGGGCATATAAAGATAAAGAAGTATTCCATCTTCCCCTGTGAGAAGTATATCTCTTCACATTTCTATTTCACAGACCAACATTTCTAGTCCTCTTTTAAGAGCAAAACAGGAAAAAAATGGATAAATAACAGAAAAGAAAGGCTATAAAACTATGGAAAACATTTTATATTATGTTACATGAAAACAAAAAAATTACATACATAAATTGTAACTCTGAAACCTAAAAATGATTGTGGACAACTGAGAGGTAATGTGCAAAAACAAAATCAGTGTAATGGGGTAGTGGAATTGTGAATGATTTTGCATTAAAAATTATTTTATAGTCACATATTCTTTTCAATAAAAAATTAATAGAGACTGAAATTTTCTAAGTAAAAAGGCATATATAAATTTTCTCAGTAAAAAGTTTGTGTGAGGACTCCACCTTACAACTCTTACTACTACTATTAATATCAACAGAAAACATTTATGTTTTCTGGCTCACATGTGCCAGGTACTGTTTTAAGTACTTTACATGCAAGTTATATTTAATCCTTATAACAACCCTATAGGATAGCTACTATTATTAGCCTTATTTTATAAATGAGAAAATTGTGGGATGAAGAGTTTAAGTAACTTGTTCAAGGCCACAGAGTTCAAATAAAAATTCAGTTGGATGGTTAAATAAATGGTGATGAATTTATACACTAGAATACCTCACAGCTACTAAAAGGAATGGGTTAGATCTCTATATGCCAATATGAAAAAAATTATTGGATAAATAACTAAATAAAAAAATGCAGATCAGTGGATAGTGGGTATTATATAGTTCCATTTTTGTAAAAGTGAATGATATAAAAAACCCTAATAATAGTACATGTATGTTCATGTCCATATATGTGTAAGGAAAGCAATTCAGTAGAATGTGTCCTACACTGCTGATAGCAATTATCTCTGGAGGGTAGAATTTTGGATCATTTTAACCTATACTTCCGTATAGGGAATGTTTACTTGTAATAAAAAATTAAAAAATAACTGGACAAAAGCTACCACAGAGACAGCTAGGCAGGATATTTCAGCTAAATTTTTTTTCAAGTTTATACAAATGACTTATTTCCACACTTGCAAGGGTAAGAAATGGTTCTTTAAAGCAAGCATTTACTTGAGCAAATTTTAAAACAATTCCTATGGGGTTACAGGATGAGAATACAATCTAAGCCCATTCTTACAAGCCTTAACGTAACTAAATAGGTTTTCTAAATTAAAGAAAAACGTTTTATTAAAGATTCAACATTGCTTACAACTCCGAGTGTAATGAATGTGTGTAAAGAATGTGTATATAAACTGGGAATTTATTTGAGGCTTTTATTATAATGACCATACGTATAATAATAACACTGATGATAACTTCATAGATTTTATACTGTCTTTGCATTCATCTAAGAATAGGGGTGGATTTAATTTAATTTAATTATTGTATTTCCTATTGGATGACCACCTAAAAATTTTTAAGATCAGTCAAATTCATTTTCAGCTCCATAAAACTTTGTAAACATATCTCTGTCAAATACATCTGGTGAACTTCTGATGTTCTTAATATCAGCTAAATTTTAAATAAAGAAAAAATGAACAAGTTAGGCTAATCAAGAACAGATGGAAGAAAGTGTCATTTATACACTTGAAAGAAAACATATAATAAGCCATAAGCCTGAAAATTTATAGAAAACCTTAACTGATATGAATGTGATTTAAAGTTAACCTTTTCATTAAAATGAAATTATCTTGCTAAAGAACTTTCTAAGAGGTGAGTCTACCTTCTTAATTTCTAAGTTCACTTTTTCTTCAACAATTCTGGATCTTGCAGTCTCCAAGTCATCTTTGTAATAATTAGATCTCACTATGCAGGGCTGCACTAAAGAAGGCAGAAATTAGACCAATCAAAGGACATAATCTCATAGTTCCTTTTAAAATTGATCTGTAATATCATTTCCTTGTAACCTACCTGTTTCTTTCTTCAAAAAGTAGCATGTAGACAATTTTTATTTAATTGATGATCATGGTTACCACAGTTAAAAAATTATAAATAGATTCAAAAAGTATTTGAATCAATTCATGATATTCATGGGCTATGAAGGGAAGCTACAGGTGCTTGGCATATGTCCCTAAATATTTGAGTTGATGTCAGAGAGTGTGGTCAACACCTCTCACAAATTATTTGATTTTTCCCAATCATTCATTTATTTATTCAAGAAACATTTATTGAGAATTTACTATGTGCCAGGCAGAATGATATATGCTGGTGATACAAAGATGTATAAGACACAGTCTTATCCTCAGGTAACTCACAGTCCACTTGAGGCCTGGCCATTAAAAACAAATCTCAGAAATATTAAACCATCCATATACAAAAATTTTCAAAAATACTAAGCACAGCTCACTTTCATTTAGCATTTACTGTATACTAAGTAATTAACATGTATGATCTCATTTAATTCCCACAACTACTGGATGGGGCAGGAATTAAAGGCTTACACAGGCTAAGTATCTTCTCCAAAGCCACACAGCTAGTAAGTAATAGAAATGGGATTTAGACTCAGGCAACCTAATTCTAGAGCACTCATCCTTCTGAGAATAAGACTAGTTGCTGTTGTTAATCTCTTGACAAGAACATCAGATAAAGCAAAACATTAATGGAATAAAGGAATTAACTTTGAGGAAAGTACAGGCAAACTGGGAACATTTCAAGCTATGAACCATATGTACACTTAACTCACAAAGGGGAATTACAAGCAATTTATGGGATAATGTATTATTTATAAGCAAATAGGAAGTTACTGGAAGAATCGTTAGCAGTGACACAAGGTAAAAAGCTGCCTTCCTGCATTTAAAAGCTCTTCTATACAGTGCTAGCCTCTAACTATTTTAAATAAAGCCATCAGGTACCCTCAGAGTACTCTGAGCTTTGTGCCATTAGAGATTCAGTACTTTCTGGGTATAGTCACTGAAGGGAGAAAAGGATATAGTCCATGCCTGATCTGTCCATGATCAAAGAGAAATAAAAAGAGCTTCTCTCACACAGATTCAGTTTGAGAACCCACTGGGAAAGACACTGATTAGTAGCCTGGAGAACTATGATTGCCTCAGCTGGGTCATGGCCCACGCTGTGACCATGAAAATAGAGGTGTTACTAAAGAAGGGGGATGCAGGGGATGCTGGGCAGACCAAGAACAGACTCCTCAGGTATCACTGTTATCAATTCATTCAACAAATATATACTGATAATCTAGGATATACTACAGAGTGGGGTGCAGAAATGAGTAAGACAAATTCGTAATGCCAAGGCTTAATGCTTAAGAGTTAATACAGATAGAAAAGATAACAAGTAGTTTACAGTTTAGGTGAGAAGACAAAATTATCACACAATAAAGCAATGGTATCATCAAAAAATCTACAAACAATGCTGGAGAGGGTGTGGATAAAAGGGAACCCTCTTACACTGTTGGTGGGAATGTAAACTGATACAGCCACTATGGAGAACAGTATGGAGGTTCCTTAAAAAACTAAAAATAGAATTACCATATGACCCAGCAATCCCACCACTGGGCATATACCCTGAGAAAACCATAATTCAAAAAGAGTCATGTACCACCATGTTCACTGCAGCACTATTTACAATAGTCAGGAAGTGGAAGCAACCTAAGTGTCCATCGACAGGTGAACGGATAAAGAAGATGTGGCACATATATACAATGGAATATTGCTCAGCCATAATAAGAGACGAAATTGAATTACTTGTAGTGAGGTGGATGAACCTAGAGACTGTCATACAGAGTGAAGTAAGTCAAAAAGAGAAAAACAGGGCTTCCCTGGTGGCGCAGTGGTTGAGAGTCCACCTGCCGATGCAGGGGACGCGGGTTCGTGCCCCGGTCTGGGAGGATCCCGCATGCTGCGGAGCGGCTGGGCCCGTGAGCCATGGCCGCTGAGCCTGCGCGTCTGGAGCCTGTGCTCCGCAATGGGAGAGGCCACAACAGTGAGAGGCCCACGTACCACAAAAAAACAAAACAAAACAAAAAATTTAAAAAAAGAGAAAAACAAATACTGTATGCTAACACATATACGTGGAATCTAAAAAAAAATGGTTCTGATGAATTTAGGGGCAGGACAGGAATAAAGATGCAGACGTAGAGAATGGACTTGAGGACACAGGCAGAGGGAAGGGTAAGCTGGGATGAAGCGAGAGAGTAGCATTGACATATATACATCACCAAATGTAAAATAGATAGTGGGAAGCAGCTGCATTCCACGGAGAGTGCTTTGTGACCACCTAGAGGGTTGGGATAGGGAGGGTGGGAGGGATACGCAAGAGAAAGGGGATATGGGGATATATGTATATGTATAGCTGATTCACTTTGTTATACAGCAGAAACTAACACACCATTGTAAAGCAATTACACTCCAATAAAGACGTTAAAAACAAAATAAAGCAATGGTAAACAGACCTAGTTCTATGTGGTATATAATTAAATGCTAAATTGTGTTGTAGACCACAGGCTATGTGGTTTTTCTAAGGAGAGGAAAATCAATTCAGTAGTCATGAACCTGAATTAGGCCTTAAAGGTTGGGGAGGATTTGGTTGGAAGAGGATAAGGGGAGGAATGCAGAGGAAAGAAGGGGGAATTCAGAAGAAAAGAGTACTACAAGTGGAGGGATGGAGATAGAAGGATAGTCAGTGAGGAGACTGGCTTGAGAAAAGCAGAGGGTGTGTAGTAGCTGAGAGCTCATACACCACACAGCAAGGATAGTTACCCTCCCAACCCAACCAGAACAATGTCAGTGGTCCATGATGCTGGAAGGATCCACATGTGTCAGAATTTGATGGGAAACACATCCTTAGTTACCAACCCCCTAACCTAATTAGGGCGTGAAGGGAAGAGTGAGGTTATTTATGTGGAACCAGGAAGAGATCAATGGTATCAGAACAGTGGACACCTCCAGGTGTGTATAACCTTGGAGAAGACCAATATAACCAGAAAGAACTGACAGAGGGTGAACTGTAACTTGAGTGTTGGATAAATTAAAACCAGTTAAAAACCTTTTAAATGCTGTAATTTGAGAATCTCTACTTGATCTCCTGAAAAAATCTTCTCATAAATTTCCATTGCTTTAGCATGAAATCCAAATGTCTTAGAATGGGTTTAGGGCATATATGGCCTTTCTTGATATAACCCTTGCCTACCTTTAGAGCCTTACTCCTGCCTCTGTCTGATAGGCTCCTGACATAAGGAACCATGGGCTCATCTCTGAAAGTTGATTTATCTTGCTTTCTCATGTCTCTGGGTCTCCTTTTTGAGTCCCCCTTTCCTCTTCCTCTGCTTGGTTAATTCCTATTTTTCCTTTAAGACTCAGTTTGAATATTTTCTCTTTTAGGAAGTGTATGATTACTGGTGACTTATGTGGGATTTATTAGCAGGGATCTGAGTGCCAGTAGTCATTGGGTTGGGGTAGGTGGGCTGGGGACATCAGGGCTGTGAAGCTGGTGACTCAAAACCCATTCTGGGGAGGTAGGAGGTAGGCAGGGCACATATGAACCGAGACTATAATCTCCTGGCACATTTTCCATTGTTCCATCAAACTTCACTTACAAAACACTGATTAAGAATTTCAAGACTGCAACCCAAAAGCGTTAAATCCTAAGCATAGAGGCTTTCTGAATGCAGGGCCTTGTGTGACCAATGAAGCATTGGTTATAATAGCAAAATGTAATAAACCAAATTATTCATTAATAAGTGATTAAACAAACTATGGTCCAACCACAAAGTAAAAAAAATCATGTATCCAGTAAAAAATGAGGCATGTCTATAGATACTAACATAGATAGCTGTACAACATGCAAAGAGGATTACAGAATATTACGTATGTCATGATCCCATTAAAATATAAAATATTTCTTCCTATTATCTATCTATCTATCTGTCTAATGGAACATTAAGAGGGATACCCCAACCTCTTGAGGAGGAAGGAATTTTTACTTTTTATACCTATATTTCAGGTTTTACATTAACATATATTGTTTCTAAAATTAAAAATATGATTAAAAAATTAAACTCTAACACCTAGAAACACCTGTCTGAACCACAGTGAAATCTGTTGGCTTCATTTTATTTAAGAACATAAAAAGCCCATGGAAGAGACTTCCCTGGTGGTCCAGTGGTTAAGGCTTCCCTTTGCAAAGCAGGTGGTGAGGGTTCAATCCCTGGTCGGGGAGCTAGGATTCCACATGCCTCGCGGCCAAAAAACCAAAGCATAAAACATAAGCAATATTGTAACAAATTCAATAAAGACTTTAAAAATGGTCCACATCAAAAAAATCTTTAAAAAAAAAGACCATGGAAAATAATCTTCCTGATCTGTAAAAGACTACTCATTAAAATCTTACCATTCTTTTTAACTTTTCTTTTAACTCTTACCGTCGTTGCTGGCCTCTTCAACAGGGGATGCTGAGTCCATACATTCTAGGACTCCCTTTGTGATCTCAACCACCTGAAGCCTGCTGACCCTGACTATGTCTGTATCTTTCAATCCTTCCTCCAATTGTTTGACCACCTCTTTTCCAGGCTGTGAAGTCAGAACAGTAATCTGGAAATAAATAGAAGAATCAATGTGTCTACTTTCCCTGATGTACAGAGGTTAGAATGTAACAGGTTAGATCTGGGGGATTAAACACCACAGAAATCTGTGGTAGTGGCTATTGTCTTTAGGGCAAAGAAAAAGATTTATATGTAATTTGCAAATCAAATTTCATTTGACAGATTCTGGTGGGAGAGGTCTGGTGGGACAGATCATCACAGGACCCTTCCAAACAGGCTGAACCTACCCCAGAAAGTGACCAATGAGAAGCCATCCCTGTGTTTTAGTTTTAGTTTTTCTTTTGGTTATACCGCGTGCAGCATGTGGGATCTTAGTTCCCCAACTAGGGTTCCCCGATTAGGGATTGAACCCGCACACCCTGCATTGGGAGCATGGAGTCTCAACTACTGGACTGCCAGGGAAGTCCCCCACTGTGTTTCAGTTTTTAAGATTGCTTGAATCATTGGCAGTATCCCTCTTGCTCAAAGTGCTTTGATTTCTTGAGGATACAAAGGAAATAGAATCCTTAAATTCCACTCATTAAATGTGTACTAAAGATCAGAGAGCTTATATGCTCTTTTCTCACAGCGGTACTTCCATGTAGATTTCTCTCCTTGCTCAATCTGAATCTGGGTTGAACTTGAAACTCTGGAAGGCAAGTATTAAATACATGCAATTCTCTTTTGTACTTAGACATTTTAAATTGATGAATAAGCATGCAGATGAAAGCATAATTATTTTTAAACTCATTTGTCTGATGCCTGATGTTACTAGAGACTGAATGTGTTTTAACTCACAGTCACTCATGTACCCAATGGAGTATCTAGTCATGACTTTCAATGTGAATGAAACAGAGAACAACAGAAGGATGACAAATAATGAAGGATCTAGATGGACTGAAATGGGAAGATGGCTTAGTGTCCTAAGCCATCTTTTACCTCCAGGGAAGTGTAGGTCAGAGCTGCACTTGTGGTCATGTGTCCACTGTACTGTTTAAACTGCTGGAGCCCATCCTTTATTGCCAGCTGCAGAGAAGTGGCTTGTGGTCTGAAACAACCTTCTCTTTGCAACATGCGGAGTTCTGAGATGCAGGCCTGCAGCCTAGCAAAGTTCCCTTTCACTTGCTGCAGAGAAAAATGAATCAAAGATGCAAATCTTTAGTGACTCAGGTTTCAGATTAACTGGCAGTCTAATTTCATTATCAATTACTCCTCAAGAGTACTTCTCCCTTCCTGAAAATCTGTTTATTTGACCAAGATCTATGGAATGCCTACTATGTTCTAGGCACTGCATTATAATCTTCCCTAGACCAGAGGAAAGAAAATTTGCAGTCAAAGGACTTTGATTATGTGGAATTACTAGAAACAGGAAAGAATGTGTTTTAACTCACTCACTCACCCAAAGGAAGGTTGAGTTGTGACTGCTTAGTTTTACTTTGGGGTGGTCTGCAAATTGGAGGCCTAGCAGTGTCACTCTTAGACATTATCTTCACTTCTCAATCAGTCTAGCTACAGCGAGCTTCTCTATTCAAGAGTGATGTTTTGGGCTTCCGTGGTGGCGCAGTGGTTGAGAATCCGCCTGCCGATGCAGGGGACACGGGTTCGTGCCCTGGTCCGGGAAGATTCCACATAACGCGGTGCGGCTGGGCCCGTGAGCCATGGCCACTGAACCTGCGCTTCCGGAGCCTATGCTCCGCAACGGGAGAGGCCACAACAGTGAGAGGCCCACGTACCAAAAAAAAAAAAAAAGAGTGATGTTTTATCAGAAATAAGGATTTTGACCATTTTATTTTATTATTATTATTTTTTTGTGGTACACGGGCCTCTCACTGTTGTGGCCTCTCCCGTTTTAGAGCACAGGCTCCGCACGCGCAGGCTCAGGGGCCATGGCTCACGGGCCCAGCTGCTCTGCGGCACATGGGATCTTCCCAGACTGGGGCACGAACTCGCGTCCCCTGCATCGGCAGGCGGACTCTCAACCACTGCGCCACCAGGGAAGCCCGATCATTTTAGAACTGATAAGGTCCTACCTAATCTGCCCCTCAGGATCACTTTAAGCAGAGATGATTGGCTTAGTCTGCAGTCAGGTCAAGGAGTCAACACGTAAATCTCCTGGCTCTCCTCACTTGCCTTCATAAAAACTTGTTCTCAGGAAGTAATCTAATCTAATCTGACTCTAGATCGATGTTACGTCTCCTAAGAATATATGCATTTTGAATAAATGTGGAATTAAAATTTGTGACACTATTTGAAGGAATTCCAAGCATCAATAGCAGGTGGGGGTGGGGTGGGGAGGAATTATATTTGGGATAAGGAAACTTTCCTGATCAAAAAGCAGAATTGAGCAATATTTGCAAAATGCACATAAAATTCATGAGCATGTTACTTTGCTTACATGCTCCTCTCCATGAATCTCTGGGAAAGGGTGACGCAAGAGGGAAGAGATATGGGAACATATGTATATGTATAGCTGATTCACTTTGTTGTAAAGGAGAAACTAACACACTATTGTAAAACAGTTACACTCCAATAAAGATGTTAAAAAAAAAAAGAAATAGTATATAATGCTTACACAAAGAGAACTTGTCATCTAGATAGGAAGATAAGAAACCTACTCAAGTACGGACTAGTAGCCTTTGAGCATTTCTTTTCATGTACTCCCTAAAAGAATATGAAAAATGATATACTCCTTTTTATGTTTTTAAGTTGACATCTAGATTTTAATTAAGTACGTAGTCATTAAGGATATAACTTCCAGCATATTTAAATATCAATATTTCAAAATAAAACTATACCACTACTCTTTAAAACATAATCCAATAGAATCTAAATATCATAGTGATTTGATACTTGCATTATTCAATTTAAAAAGTACATGAGCAAGCTCTTTTTTCTTTTTAACAAATGGAAATTAATATAATTCATTTTTCTCCTTGAATTCATATTTCCATTTCACTTTTCTCATAGAGTTTTATCATAATGTAATAGAATTTTTCGGTTGGCAGTTTTTTATTAATCATCTTATCATACTTCTCTGTGTCAAAAATATTTACATGTTGTAAGATTTTAAAATTTCCTATGACTATAGGCTCTAATTAATAATCTAGATTGAGCTATTATTAAAATTATTGTTCATATACAATTGATCAAAACAACATATATATTACCTATTTTGATAATTATTGGCATTAAGCATAAACTTTAATTAGAAGTGCATCTCAATGGCATGAGCATGTTGTGTTATTTTTTCAATTAGTTAAGGTATGTGTGAATAAATAAATTACTGATTGAATGGCACCAACATTCAGTATTAATCCTATTCCTATTTTCTAGGAGGTTTCTAGTGCCGAGAACCATAGTCCTGATAAATATAGATGTCAATCAAATTGTCAAATTCATTCTGAGCTATATGCCAAAAATTATATAGGGATATAGATACTAATAAAAATTATTTTAATGATCTATGAGCTGCTACTCAGTTTAGTCTTTTTTTTAAAGATTTTTTTTGATGTGGACCATTTTTTTAAGTCTTTATTGAGTTTGTTACAATATTGGTTCTGTTTTTTTTGTTTTGCTTTTTGGCCACGAGGCATGTGGGATCTTAGCTCCCTGACCAGGGATCGAACCTACAACCTCCTGCATTGGAAGGTGAAGTCTTAACCAATGGACCTCCAGGGAAGTCCCTCAATTTAGTCTTCCTTCAATTTTGTTAAAATTGGAAATCACCTGGTTGCAAAAGATTTTTAACCCAATCGTAAGTCATTTACTTTCTTACATTGATGCCAATATTTTGAATTATTCCTTGTTTGGTGCCCCTGCAAGTTTTAAAACCGCATTGCAGGGCTTCCCTGGTGGCGCAGTGGTTGAGAGTCCGCCTGCCGATGCAGGGGACGCGGGTTCGTGCCCCCGTCTGGGAAGATCCCACATGCCGCGGAGCGGCTGGGCCCGTGAGCCATGGCCTCTGAGCCTGCGCGTCCGGAGCCTGTGCTCCGCAACGGGAGAGGCCACAACAGTGAGAGGCCCGCGTACCACACACACACACACACAAAACCACATGGCAATTCATCACAGTAAAATTCATAGTGGGTGAAAGATTTGTACCTCTCATCTCTTCCTTTTTATTTTGGATTTTCTTTGTTAAGTGGAGGAAGGGTAATTGTGAAAGGGATGGTGGGAATGACGAAGTAGTCTGACACCCTCATCGTAGGCATAATTAGAGAAATTTTAGAAAAGAATACTAGTGGAAATTGAGGATCTATATATTAATTCTTTAAAATTATATATTCATGTGTACTCTGGGAAGTCTTATAGCCCCAGTGGTATGTGTATCCCAGTTGAAAGAGACTGTTATAGACTATTGATACTTTAGAGATTTAGAAAAAGAAAGGTAAGTGTTGTTGGAAAGGGGGTGAGATTGGGCTGAGAGTTGAAAGGGTAAGATTTGTAAAAAGAATACAGTATTTTATGTGTTTATGTGTGTGTGTTGGGGGATTGGTAGAGAGGCTGAAAGTTCAATACAAGCATCTATGGAGGTTGAAAGTGAATATAATGTGTCAGAGAAGAAGAGGAAATGTGCCTGACAAGAGTAGAGGATACTTGTTGAAGAGTAGTGGGCATTTTAGTTAAAGAAGTACTAGTCTTGGTTCAGGTTTTAGATCCAAATAGACTTGAGTTCCAAACCTATCTCTTCCTCTTATTGACTATGAGTCCTTAAGCTAAAATGTCTTCAATTAGAAATTGGGGACAGTGGAAATACTTATCTTACAGACTAACTATTAAATGACTTAGTTCATATCACACAGTATGTACTCAGTGTTAGCTGTGGTTACTATTTTTTATCACTACCAAACCCTAAAAGCACTTAAGACATTGCTGATTAAACAGAAGGGGTTTGTATTGACTTAATGGCCCTATTCTACAACTGACAAAAATAAGTGGAAAAAAAAATAGTATCTATGTAAATGACATAGGTCCATTCAGTCATCCATTTAAAACACATTTATTATTATGTGCTTATGATGGATGTACTAGGTACCTAAAACAAAGACATAATTCCCACTTTCTACTAACTTTACAAAAAAGTGAGATAAATAGCCTCAGAACAGAAAGGGTAAGAGTCACACTAGAATGACATTTTCCAAAGTATGTTGACAAATTATTGTCTGTCTATCTCACTAGAATATAAGCTCAATATAATAATATACTAAAGGAAGAATCTGATCTATCTCTTCATTGCCAGGTCTGCAGGGCCTAGAACAGTACCTGGAACACAGTTTTATTAAACAAATTATTTTTGAATAAATGGTAAATGGATGCACATATAATAAATTTCAGGGGGAAGAAAAATATAAGTTAGAAAATACAGGCATTCTCCGTACTGCCTTTGCAACTTTTTGATGAATCTAAAATTATTCAATAATGAGAAATTTATTGAAAAAATAAACTAAGAAAATAGTAGGAAAAAAAGGATACTATCTTCTGGTAGGGAAGGCCTTTGGAAACATGACAACAAAGGTAGGAAACCATAAAAGGAAAAATGAAGAGATCTGACCACACAAAAATTAAAATTTTCTGTTAAGTAAAGGAGAATATGAATAAAGTTAAAGACAAAAAACAAACTGGGTAAATATTTGCAATGTATATGATTAGCATGACATTAATATTCTTAATATGTAAAAAACACCTACAAATAAAAAAACTAGATATCTGAAACACACTCTTCCATGACCTAACAGTATACATACTAGATAAAACACAAATATCTTTTATATGCATAGTTGAATTCATAAGAAATTAAGGGAAATCCCCAGGTACCAAAGTGGGGACAACAGGAAACTACAGTGTGAGATAGGTATAAAAGTCTTGGCTTTACTTGTTGATCTTGGGAACCTAGGGCTTTGTGTTGTAAAGGAGAAGGAGACAAGGCCTTAGGTCCTCATAAGGAGAAGAGTTGGAATTGCCATCCTGGCTCAAAGTTAAGACCATTCAAAAGGTTATTTTCTCAGTGAAAAAGTGGGCTAGAAAGAATCTATTTGCTGGTCAAGGGAGGTGACAATGAAACTTGTTGACTTATGTGAGCTCTGAGTAGAAATGAGAAAGAAATCACTGCTGGGACCTAGAAACCACATATCTCCCCTCATGTGGGTTTGGGATTTGTCTTTATCTGCAGGATCTAGGAAACCCTAAGTTTAAAACATAACTTAAAGTGGTCCTGGGTTGATAGCACCTCAGGGCACCTGACTCAAGCAAACATAAATCCTTTCTAGAGGTATACGCCCTAAACTCAGGCCTCACAGAATTTTCACACATTAAGATCAGCTTAAGGTAAGCTCATAATCCAAAATTACAAAATCAGTGAGGAAACAAACATTATGAGAGAGAGACTACAGAAACAACAAACAGGAGAATTAGAATACCAACGATTTCAGATATTAGAATTATCAAATATATTTAAGTACCTTTAAGATGTTTAAAGAAATAAAAGAGGGATTCAACACCATGAACAAAGAATTAAAAAACTATCAAAAAAGGACCAGAAATATTTGAACATTACCAGGGTACCTGTACACTGAAGTAAAGGGGATAATCAGACATTTCAGGGTCTACTGGACACTGGCTATGAACTGACACTAATTCTAGGAGATCCCAAACATCATTGTTGCCCCCTAGTCAAAGTAGGGGCTTGTGGAGGTCAGGTGATCAACGAAATTTTATATCAGGTCCAGTGGGTCCCCAAATGCATCCTGTGGCTATTTCCTCAGTTTTAGAAAGCATAATTGGAATAGATATACCTAACATCTGGCAGAATCCCCACATTAGTTCTCTGACCTGTGGAGTGAGGGCAATTATGGTAGGAAAAGCCAAGTGGAAGCCTCTAGAACTGCCTCTACTTAGGAAAATAATAAAAGTAATATTGAATTTCTGGAGGAATTGCAGAAATTGGTGCCACCATCAAGGACTTGAAAGATGCCGGGGTGGTGATTTCTACCATATCCCCATTCAACTTGCCAATTTGGCCTGTACAGAAGACAGATGGGTCTTGGAGAATGATAGTGGATTATCATAAACTTAACCAGGTGGTGACTCCAATGGCAGTTGCTGTACTAGATGTGGTTTCATTGCTTGAGCAAATTAACACATCTCCTGTTACCTGGTATGCAGCTATTGATCTGGCAAATGCCTTTTCTCCACTCCTGTCTATAAGGTCCCACAGAAGCAGTTTGCTTTCAGCTGACAAGGCCAGCAATACACCTTCACTGTCCTACCTTGGGGTATAACAATTCTCCAGCCCTATGTCATAATTTAGTTCTCAGGGATTTTTGACTGCCATTCCCTTCCACAAGCTATCAAACTGGCCCATTACATTAATGACATTATGCTGAGTGGACCTAGTGAGCAAGAAGTAGCACCTACTCTAACTTATTGGTAAGACATTTGTATGCCAGAGGGTAGGAAATAAATTCGACTAAAATTCAGGGGCCTTCTACCTCAGTGAAATTCCTAGGGGTCCACTGGTATGGGGCATGTCGCGATGCCCCATCTAAGGTGACGAATAAGTTTGTTGCTTTTGTAGTAGAAGAGAGCATCTAAAGGTCAAACTGCTTTTTAAACAGATGTTCCACATCTTTCTACTTTTAGCTCTACCTTCATTCTTACCTCCAGAAGTACTTGATTTTACCAATTCCTAAGGCTTTTGAGAACTTGGTGGTTTAAAATGCTTTCTTCCTTGGGTTTCCCACTACTGGCTTAAGATTTAGCTCTCTTGGGACTGCTAAGTCAATGATCACTTTTCACCTGTATTATAGTTTCCAAAATTTTGTTGCAATTTTTCTTCTCGCATTCAACAAGTGTTCAAGATTCAAAGGTTACAAAAAATATGTAGAATAAGTCACCTTCCTACTCTTGTTCTTTAGCTAACCAGTACTTTACTGGAGGCAATCAATATTACTAGCTTATTGGGTATCCTTCCAGAGATATTTCTTTAAATGGAAGAAAATATAAATGATAAACTTGATCTTTCTTCTTACCAAAATAGAAGAGATTATGATACTCTTTCATATCTTGATTTTGTTGCAGAGTAAATTTGGGTAATTGTTACATTCAATATATAAAAAGTGTCTTAATTTTTATGGCTACATAGTATTCCATTAATGGATGGACCATAACTTTATTTAACCAATTCCCTATTAATTAACATTAGGTTGTTTCCAATCTTTTGCTACTGCAAACAATGCTGAAATGAATAATTTTATACTCAAATCATTTTTGCACATATGAAAACATATCTGTAGGATGTTTCTAAAAACAGACTTGTGAGACTTCCCTGGTGGTCCAGTGGTTAAGACTCTGTGCTCCCAATGCAGGGGGCCCGGGTTTGATCCCTGGCTGGGGAACTAAGATACCACATACTGCAACTAAGCCCATGCACTCTAGAGCCCATGCGCCACAAGTCGAGAAGCCCACGTGCAACAATGAAGACCAGTGCAGCCAAAACAAAACAAAACAAAACCTATTAAAAACAGACTTGTTAGGTTAAAGGGTATGTAAATTGTGATACCAAATTGCCCACTATAGAAATTGTGTTAAAATATATGCCCATAAATGGCATATAAGGGTGTCTGCTTCTTTATATCCTCATAAACAGTATGTCATTAAACTTAAAAAAAAATCTTTGCCAGCCAAATAGGTGAAAAGTAATAGCATCTCAATGTAGTTTTCACTTGCATTTCTTTTATAAGTGAGACTGAACATATTCAATGTTTCAGCATCACGTGTATTTCCTTTAATGAAAACTGTGTATATAATTTCTCACTTTCTATTGATTGTTGGTCATTATCTTTATTGATTTTAAGGAAATCTTTATGCGGTTAGGGAAATTAACCCTATGTGATATAGAAGCAAATGTTTTTCCTCATATTGTCAGTTGTCTTTAGATTTTACACACAGTATTTTTCTTTTTGGCCAAGTGTATATTTTCTATTTTTTCTATTTTCTATATTTATTCAGCTGAATTTATTAATCTTTTATTTTTGGAATTTTGGGTTTTGTGTTATGATTAGAAAGGCCTTTCTTACTGTTACATTTCCCCCCATGGTCTGTATGTTAATTGTTGATTTATTGCCTCTTAGCTCAAAATTCACCCTTCAGTATATCTCTGCAATAATGGACAGAATTCTACTTTAAGCCTTTCTCCTTTACAGTAATCATGATGTTAAGTTTTCTGAGTAGAGTGTACTGGAGGGACATTGCAAGAGGAAGGTGCACTCCTGCTGAAACCAGTGGGGTATGAAGTTACCTGGTAGTGCTCCATCCACATGCCCAGAACTTGTAGGCCCTTGGTGTTATGGACTGAATGTTTGTGTCCCCTTAAAATTCATAAATTGAAGCCCTAACTCCCAATGTGATGGTATTTAGAGGCAAGGCCTCTGGGACATAATTAGGTTTAGATGAGGTCATGAGAGTGGGGCCTCCATGATGGGACTGATGCTCTTAGAAGAGGAATAGACAGCAGAGCTCTCTCTTCATGTACATGAACTGAGGAAAGACCACATGAGCACATAGCAAGAAAGCCACTGTCTGCAAGATGGAAGAGGACTCTCACCAGAGCCTGACCAGGCTGGCACCCTGATCTTGGACTTCCAGCCTTCTAAACCTTGAGAAAATAAATGTCTATTGTTTAAACCAGCCAGTCACAGCACGAGCTGACTAGGACACTGGGAACTTCTCAGCCCTAACCTCATCACCTGTCAGCTGTCCACTCAGCATGGACACTGCATGCTTCAGGCCTCCTGCCTTCACTGATGCCTGATTCCCTTTGCTCACCTGTCCCTCCCCTCAGAAGTTTTGTCTCTTATGGTCCTCCCAATGCTGCTGTTCTTCCAACACGGACACTGCTTACTCCAGGCCTCCTGCCCACATTGGCTTCTCCACTCTCTGCATGCCTACGTATCAGCCACTATGCCTACACCTGGAGGGTTGCTTCCTGCTTTCCCAGTAGCCATGGACCAGCTCTGGCTTGAGCAAACCAGTGAACTTCTTTGCCTCCAGTGAGCTGCAACCATATATTCTCCAACTGGGTCTAAACCCCAGCCTTGGGAAAGGGGTCCCCTTTCCAAGTTTGTCCTTCTTTGAGATCTCTCCCTCAGTCCTAGGGTACCACAAAAAGCTCTCTCATATCTTATAATTGCTATGTTATCATAGTTTAATATTTTAAACTATGTTAAAATACTCTATATGCTTTTTACTTGTTTAAATCACTGTGTGGTTTCTGTTTCCTGATTGGACCCAGACTGATACAGTCTGTTCTAGTACTTAGATATTTTCAATTTTTACATTTAAATCTTTGATCTATATGCAACTCCTGAGCCTGCGCGCCAAAACTACTGAAGCCTGCATGCCTAGAGCCCATGCTCCGCAACAAGAGAAGCCACCACAATGAGAAGACCGTGCACCACAACAAAGAGTAGCCCCGACTCTCTGCAACCAGAGAAAGCCGGCATGCAGCAACGAAGACCCAATGCAGCCAAAAATAAATAAATTTATTAAAAAAAATTTATTTTTGAATTTATACTGGTGTAAGCTGTGCGTATGACTCTAACTTAATTTCTTCCCACATGGTTATCTAGTTTGTTGAATAATTTTTCCAACTAATGTTAAATAGCATCATTATTATACACTAAATCCCCCCATGTATTTGGGTCTATTTCTGGACTTTAAATTATATTCTATTGCTCTGTTTTTTCAATTTCCAGTATCACACTGTGAATATCTGTTTAATATTTGAGAGGAAGAGTCTCTAGCTATTCTTGTTTGTTTTTTGTTTCTAATTTTAACTTTATTATCAAGATGTCTAGTTCTTGTGTTAGAAATTTTACTGGGAATTGCATTACATTTATAGATTAATTTAGAGATAACTGACATCTTTCTGGTCTAAGTCCTCCCAAGAACTAATGACTTTTCATTTGTTCAAGTCTTCTTTTGTGTTTCTCAATAGCATTTAAATTCATATAAATCTTGCAGATTTATTATTATTTTCATTCATAAGCATTTATTTGATCATTTTTGTTATTGTGATGAGAACTTTTCTGCCATTTTAACTTCTGGTTTGTTTGTTCTGGAATAATATAAAGGGTACTTATTATAATTATTTTTTAAAAATAAATTTATTTATTTTATTTATTTATTTTTGGCTGTGCTTGGTCTTTGTAGCTGCATGGTCTTTCCCTAGTTGCGGCATGCAGGGGCTACTCTTCGTTGTGGTGCACGGGCTTCTTATTGCAGTGGCTTCTCTTGTTGCAGAGCATGTGTTCTAGGCACACGAGCTTCAGTAGTTGTGGCACGTGGGCTCAATAGTTGTGGCTCACGGGCTCCAGAGTGCAGGCTCAGTAGTTGTGGTGCACGGGCTTAGTTGCTCCGTGGCATGTGGGATCTTCCCGGACCAGGGCTTGAACCCTTGTCCCCTGCATTGGCAGGCGGATTTTTAACCACTGCACCACCAGGGAAGCCCTAAAGGGTACTTATATCTGTATTAATATTTGTACCTGACCATTGTCATGAATTCTTTTGTTGTTTTAAGTAATTTTCTAGTTGATTCTTTAGGGTTTTCTAGATATATTACCATTAATCTTCAAATAATGATCATTTTATCTTTTTCTTCCTTATTTCTTTTTTGGCTATGCCCTGGGGCATGTGGGATCTTAGTTCCCTGGATCAAACCCGCGCCCCGCTGCAGCAGAAGCGCAGAGGCTTTTTAACCACTGGACTGCCAGGGAAGTCCCTCCTTTTCTTGTTTCTATATTCTAACTTCTTTTTATGTGTGCAATTATATCAGTGAAAATCTCTAAAATACTGTTAGATAACAGTGATGATAGTAAACTTACTTGTTTTACACAGGAATATATTCAGTTTCTTTTCATTAAGTAAGATCTGGTTTTTGAGTTGTCATAGACATACACTATGGGAATAGCCACCTGTTCCTAATTTTTTAAGGTTTTTTAAAAGAAGATTGGATGTTGCACTTTATTAAACACCATTTTTAAAGTATGTATGGAAATAAACACGATAATATTTTTCTTAGATATATTAACATAGTAAACTATATTAATAGATTTCAATACTGCACCATTTCTGCATTCCTGTAGATGATTTTTAAAATATGAGCTGGATCCTATTGCTAATACTTTATTTGGGATGTTTAACAGATAGTCATAAGTGAGACTGGTCTGTAGTTTTTCCTTCTGTGTAATGTTTGCTGGATTTTAGGATCAATATTACATTATCTTCACAAAAAGAATTTGGAAGGATTTTTTTTTTTCTTTCTGTGGTATGAAATGGTTAAAAAACATAACAATCTGTTCTTTAAAAGTTTGGTATTATTCCCCTGCAGAACCATTTGGTTCCAGTGCTTTATTTTCAGGGAGGGTAGTTCTTTCATAACTTTCCCTATTCCTTTTATGGGAAATGGCAGGTTTCTATCTCTTCTGAATTCACTTTCGGTAATTATATTTTCATGGAGAATTATGCATTTCACACAAGTGTGGTTACTTTCTCCTTATCTTATTTTGGGTATATGTGCCTTTCCCCCCTGCCCTTTTCCGAAAACTAAGTTAACTAATGGCTGATCTATTTCCTATTTTTTCCCCAAAGAATTTGGATTTATTCATTTGTTCTACCATTTTCTATTTTTATATTCATTACTGTTCGTTTTTATCTTCATTATTTCCTTCCCTTAGCTCTCCTTAAGATTGTTTTTTCTTTTCTTCTTGAGTTGCTTGCTTCATTTATTTTCAGTTTTTCTGGTTTACTAATATAATTTAAATAATGAAATTTATATAGTTTAAAGATATGAATTTTTCTCAGCATTAACTTTTTTTGTATCACATAGGTTCTGATATGTACTGTTTCATTATTATTATTTTCTAGATATACTGCAATTTTGGCCTGATTTCCTCTTTGATTCAAAAGCTATTAAACAGCTTAAAAATTTCCAGGTGGTAGTGACTTTTTGTTCTGTATTTGCTATTTATTTCTAGTTTTATTGCATTGTATTCAGAGAATGTTGACTGATCTACTTGTACCTTTTGGAATTCATCAAAGTTTGGGGTTTATTTGTGGCTTAACATATGGTCAACTTTTGTGACTATTCCATGAGCACTTCAGGAAGGTGCAGATTTCTATCATACATATAATTATATTTCTTTAAAAAATGTTGATACTATGTTATTTGGTACACTGGTATTCAAAACTGATATATTTTCAATAGACTCTCCCTCCAACAAGCTCTCTTACTGAATATATTTCTTATGCTCCTCTTGATAATTCTCTACTCTTCTCTGCTTTGTGTCCTAGCATTAAAGTGCCATTCTTAGTCGTGTTTAGTGCTTTTTGCTCTAAATTCAATGATGTCTGATATTAAAGTCATGCTTTTTTTTTTTTAAATTATGGGGGTACACTTGCCTAGTGTACTTTGCCCTTCCTTTTATTTTCAACCTTTCTGAATCACTTTGTTGTAGTCTCTTGAATATAGCAGAATTTTGTTCTGCAATCAAATCTGTTTTTAAAGTACTTTAATAGGTAAGTTTAGTTATTTTTAGCTATATTATTTTAAGGTATACACTGTTTTCATAGCTTTTGAAAAATCACTATACTGTGTAAATTTGTTTGCTCTATATATGTTTTCCTTGTCATAATTAGAAAGGTTTGTACTTGTTTTAGGGGTTATCTTTATAATTCTATGTTTATATAATTCTCCTAAGTTATTTCTTTAGCAATATCCATTAATGAGTGATGAAAATCTCCACTATACAATAATACAATTTGTATATTTCCTTTTCTTACTCTCCCCACCATCCTGCAGCACTCCATTACAGTTTATTATCTTTATTGGAGTTTACCTGAACACAATTTAATATAATATATTCTTATTATTTGCCACTTTTAAATGATTCTATTGAAGATCAGCTAGTAAGGGTAAGAAAATAAATGTAATAGGCAAATTAGACCACTACTGGTCCTCAAATACCATTGTAGATCATATATGATTTAAATAACTTCTTTGTTCTCATGAAAGGGTAAAAGAATTGGTAAAATCTTCACAGTAATGGAATTCTTCTGAAACTCTGCTTTGAGAGATTAATGATTTTGGTCAAATTTATTTATATTAAGGGCACAATGGATATAAAAGGAATTCTAATATTTTAATTATAATTCCTTTGTCAAGATTTCTCATAAAAAGTTCAGAATTATTTTATTATACTCATAAATTAAATATGAGGAGATAAATTGAGGTGTTCAACTTAGGCAAGATTTCCTACCTGCTGTCTTCCTCCACTTACATTTTGAGCTAACTCTGCAGATAGAAAACGTCAAATACTTATATAGGTCAGAGAAAATGGATTTAAGGTAATAGTTTTTTCTTTAAACAAAGATTGGACTGTTCTATACATAAGGTAATGGCATTGTTTCAGTGATTTTCTTGAGCGTTTGACCATGGTTGAACTTAACTGTTCTTTTGGATGGAAATTTTGGCTTGCAATTTTTCCTGAGTTACCAGAGGTTGTTTTTAGTCTAGAACTGTCTGTCTTTCCTAATGGAGTGAATAAGGGATCAGGGATTCATCTAAGGCCAAATGTACTGAGGAGTACCAGAGGCATAGAACATAGTCAATTGAGGAAGGAAATGAAATCCTTTTACCTTTGTTTGGGACATGAGCTCATCTCCCAAAAAGCCTCCTATGCTGAATATCTTCATTTGCCCTTCCAGATCACTCTCAACTTTTCTTTACCCCTAATGCCTGACAGAAGATAGCTATCACAGCCAAATGTGGTCATGGGACAGACATGCACAAGGAAAATGGCACAACAGAGGAACATACTTGCCGTATGGCCGTAAACATCACTATCACTTTCATTCTGTCCTCAGTGTACTTGTAGGAAACTCCAGTTTTATGGAGTGAGAGTTATACATTTTGTTTATCCATTGACCAGTTAACAGACATTTGCAGCTCTGTTGTTTAGTGAGTACACATTTAAGATTGCTGTCTTTTGTTGGATTTTTTTTTTCTTTTGGAAATTTTTTTAAAAAAATTATACTTGATATCAATGCTGTGTTAGTTCCAGGTGTACAGCAAAGGGATTCGGATACAGTTGTGTTAGTTTCAGGTGTACAGCAAAGTGATTCAGATACATATATATGTATACACACATATACATATATTCTTTTTCAGATTCTTTTCCATTATAGGTTATTACAAGATATTGAATATAGTTCCCTGTGCTATACAGTAGGCCCTTGTTGTTTATCTATTGTGTATATAGTAGTGTGTATCTGTTAATCCCAAACTCCTAATTTATCCCTCCTCCCTTTCCCCCTTTGGTAACCATAAGTTTGTGTTCTCTGTCTGTGGGTCTGTTTCTGTTTTGCAAATTCATTTTGTATCATTTTTTTTAGATTCCACACGTAAGTGGTATCATATTGTATTTGTCTTTGTCTGACTTACTTCACTTAGAATGATAATCTCTAGGTCCATCCATGTTGCTGCAAATGGCACTATTTCATTCTTTTTTATGGCTGAGTAAAATTGTATATATATACCACATCTTCTTTATCCATTCATCTGTTGATGGATACTTAGGTTGCTTCCATGTCTTGGCTATTGTAAACAATGCTGCTATGAACACTGGGGTGCATGTATCTTTTCAAATTAGGGTTTCCTCCAGATATATATGCCCAGGAATGGGATAACTGGATCAAATGGTAACTCTATTTTTAGTTTTTTAAGGAATCCCCATACTATTCTCTATAGTGGCTGCACCGATTTACATTCCCACCAACAGTGCAGGAGGTTCCCTTTTCTCCACAACCTCTCCAGCATTTATTATTTGTAGACTTTTTTTTTTTTTTTTTTTTCCGGTACGCGGGCCTCTCACTGTTGTGGCCTCTCCCCGTTGCAGAGCCGAGGCTCCGGATGCGCAGGCTCAGCGGTCATGGCTCACGGACCCAGCCACTCTGCGGCATGTGGGATCTTCCCGGACCGGGGCACGAACCCGTGTCCCCTGCATCAGCAGGTAGACTCTCAACCACTGCGCCACCAAGGAAGCTCATTTAGACTTTTTTTGATGGCCATTCTGACTGGTGTGAGGTGATATACCTCACTGCAGTTATTTGCATTTCTCTAATAATTAGCAGTGTTGAGCATCTTTTCATGTGCCTGTTGGCCATCTGTATGCCTTCTTTGGAGAAATGTCTATTTAGGTCTTCTGCCCATTTCTAAAATTTATTTATTTATTTTCAATATTGAACTGTATGAGCTGTTTGTATATTTTGGAAATTAAGCCCTTGTTGGTGGCATCATTTGCAAATAGTTTCTCTCATTCTGTAGGTTGTCTTTTCATTTTGTTTATGGTTTCCTAGTTTGATTAGGTCCCATTTGTTTATTTTTGCTTTTATTTCTTTTGCCTTGGGAGACTGACCTAAGAAAACATGGCTACAATTTAGGTCAGAGAATATTTTGCCTATATTCTTTTCTAGAAGTTTTATGCTGTCATGCTTTATATTTAAGTCTTTAAGCCATTTTGAGTTTATTTTTATGTATGGCATAAGGGAGTACTCTAACTTCACTGATTTACATGTTGCTGTCCAGCTTTTCCAACACCACTTGCTGAAGAGACTGTCTTCTCCATTGTATATTCTTGCTTCCTTTGTTGAAGATTAGTTGACTGTAGGTGTGTGGGCTTATTCCTTGGCTCTCTATTCTGCTCCATTGACCCATATGTTTGTTTTTGTGCCAATATCACAGTATTTTTGTGTGTGCGGCTGCACCACATGGCATGCAGGGTCTTAGTTCCCTGACCAGGGATTGAACCCATGCCCCCTACAGTGGGAGTGTGGAGTCTTAACCACTGGACTTCCAGGGAAGTTCCCAGGCTGTTTTGATTACTGTAGCTTTGTAGTATTATCTGAAGTCTGGTGGGAAGCAGGGCGGTGGTTATGCCTCCAGCTTTGTTCTTTTTCTTCAGGATTGCTTCAACAATTCTAGGTCTTTGGGGGTTCCATATAAATTTTAGGACTATTTGTTCTTGTTCTGTGACTCTTTTTATCATTATGTCTACTTAATTTGATATATTAATAACGTTTTGATTGTTATCATGGTATATCTTTTTCCATCCTTTACTTTCAACCTACTTTTATTGTGTTTGAAGTTAGTTTCCTGTAGATAGGATATAGTTGGGTCATGCCCCCACCTCTGCCAATCTCTTTTATTTATTTATTTATTGCCACACTGTGCAGCTTGTGGGATCTTATTTCCCCAACCAGGGATAGAACCTGGGCCCCTGTCAGTGGAAGCACAGAGTCCTAACCACTGGATCACCAGGGAATTCCCTTTTTCTTTTAATTGGTGTATTTAAACTATTTACATTTTTAAAATAAATTTATTTATTTTATTTATTTATTTTTGGCTGCTTTGGGTCTTTGTTGCTGCATGCGGGCTTTCTCTAGTTGCAGCAAGCAGGGGCTACTCTTTGTTGCAGTGCATGGGCTTCTTACTGTGGTGGCTTCTCTTGTTGCAGAGCATGGGCTCCAGGTGCATGGGCTCCAGTAGTTGCAGCACACAAGCTCAGTAGTTGTGGGTTGCAGGCTCTAGAGCACTGGCTCAGTATTTTGGTGCATGGGCTTAGTTGCTCCGTGGCATGTGGGATCTTCCCTGACCAGGATAGGTGCCACCAGGGAAGCCCATAAAACCATTTACATTTAATGTAATTATTGGTATATCAGCCTGTTGATTTATTTGTTGCTTTCTGTTTGCTCCCTCAGTTTTTCATTTCTCTGTTTCCTTTTACCTACCTTCCTGTGGGTTAATTGAATATTTTCTTAGAATCCCATTTTGATTTATCTATAGTGTTTCTGAGTGTATCTCTTTATATAAATTTTTTTTTTTTTTTTTTTTTTGCAGTACACGGGCCTCTCACTGTTGTGGCCTCTCCTGTTGCGGAGCATAGGCTTCGGACGCACAGGCTCAGTGGCCATGGCTCACGGGCCCAGCTGCTCCGCGGCATGTGGGATCTTCCCGGACTGGGGCATGAACCCGTGACCCCTGCATCGGCAGGCAGACTCTCAACCACTGCGCCACCAGGGAAGGCCTATTTTACCATTTTGAATGAAGTGTAAAAACCTTAATTTCCTTTAAGTCCTTTTATCCTCTCCTGTTTATAATGTAATTATCCTAAATAGTTCCTCTAAATACACTAGCACTAACAACTATATCAGAAAATGTTATAATTTTTGCTTCAATTGTCAAATATAATTTAGAAGACTCCATAGAAAGTCTATTATCTTCATTCATATTTTATTCTTTCCACTCTTCTTTCTTCCTTCTGGATATTCCAAGAGTCTTTCTTTTATAATTTCCTTTCTGATTCAAGAACTTACTTTAGCCATTCTGTTAAGGTAGGTCTGTTGGTGACAAATTCTCTTAGTTTTCCTTCATCTGAGAATATCTTGACTTCTGATTCATTCCTTAAGGATATTTTCACTGGATACAGAGTTCTAGGTTAACAGTTCTTTTCTTTCAGCATTTGAAAAATGTGACACTTCTTCTGGCCTTCATGGTTTCTAACGAAAAGAATCTATCATTACTTGATTGTTTCTCCCTTATAGGTAAGTTGTCAGTGTCCCACTCTCAAGAGTCTTTATTTGCCTTTAGTTTTTTTTTTTTTTTTTTTTTTTTGCGGTATGCGGGCCTCTCACTGCTGTGGCCTCTCCCGTTGCGGAGCACAGGCTCCGGATGCGCAGGCCCAGCGGCCATGGCTCACGGGCCCAGCCGCTCCGCGGCATGTGGGATCCTCCCGGACCAGGGCACGAACCCGTGTCTCCTGCATCGGCAGGCGGACTCCCAACCACTGCGCCACCAGGGAAGCCCTGCCTTTAGTTTTTAGAATTTTGATTGTCTTAGAATGGATTTCTTTGTGTTTATTCTGTTTGGGGCTCCACCAGTCTCTTGAATCTTTAGGTTTATAACTTTTGCCAAATTTGGGAAACTTTCAGTGATTATTTCTTTAAATATTTGTCCAGCTCCACCCTCCTGTCCCTTTCCTCTTGGACCGTGATGACATAAATGTTAGCTCTTTGTTATAGTCTCACAGATCCCTGTGGCTTTGCTAATTTTTTTTTTAAAGTCTCTTTTCTCTCTGTTGCTGAGATTGGGTAATTTCTATTCTGTTTTCAAGCTCCTCTGTCCTCTCCACTTTGCCCATCCATAGTAGATTTTTGTTTCTTAAATTATGGGTATTGCGTTTTTCAGCCTAAAATTTCTATTTGGTTTTTCTTTATACTTCTATTTCTTTGGTGAGACTTTATATTTCTCCATTTGTGCAAGCACGTTCATAACTGCTTGTTGGAATATTTTTATGATGGCTGCTTCAAAAGCGTTTTCAGATAATTCTAACACCTGTGTCATCTCAGTGTTGGTGTCTGTTGTCTTCTCATTCAAGTTGGGATTTCCCTGGTTCTTGATAATCATGAGTGATTTTTTTTTTTTTTTTGGTATTCTGGACATTTTGGGTATTATGCTGTTAAGACTCTGGATCTTGTTTAAATCTTCTGCTTTAGTAGGCCTATTTTGACACTGCACCAATGGGGGAAGTGAGGTTTCCACATAATTACTGTCAGGTTGGGGTGTGACTCTATTTGGTCTCTAATTACATCCCAGAAGGGAGCGTGCCTTGTTACCTCTGGGTGGGGGTGGAAGTTCAGGTTCCTCATATGCCCCCCCACTGACACCCTGGGGGTAGGTAAGCTTCATTACCATTAAGCTTTACACTAGGAAAAATGTTCTAAAAGTCCTGGCTTCCCACTAGGCCTTCACTGACACCATCCTGCCTTGGAGATAAAAAGATGCCTCACTGCCACTTCTCACATGGCCTCCTCTGACACCATCTCAATAGGGAGGGGGAGAGATGGAAACCTTGTTAATGTTGGATGGGTTGGAGGAAGTCCAGGCTCCCACATGGCTTCCATGGACACTATATGGGAGGAGGTCTTATTCACACCAGGTAGGGATCAAAGTCCTGGCTCTCTATGAGGTCTTTTCTGACTATCCCAACAGCATGGCTGCCTCAGGAAAAGGATTTACTAAAACTTCTGAAGTCTTTCCCACCCCTGAGATTCTTAACTTTGTAAAGGGGAGAAAGTGAAGATCTGAATTTGTTTGAGGAGGAAAAGAGATAGTTGTTTATGTGTGAGAGAGCTCTGTAAAAGCATTGCCCTTAGCCCAGGCTTTGCCTTCTGAAACCCTACGGGCAGTTTCACCTGAGTCCTATATGGAAGTACAGAGAAAAAATATTTTCATATTTCTGCACAGATGGGGCTTTCTGAGCAAAAAAACCCTGGAACCTGGGTTAAAGGACAAGTCTTAGAAACTTAAAGGAAGATAAGAGTAGCCAGAGACCTCTAAAGAAATTTAGAGATTTACTTCCCTGTGTTTACATTTCAAAGAGGGATGAAAGAGGTCAGTTGATTACATTCCAAAGGACTGTAAATGCCAAATTTTCTCTCTCTCTCTCAGGAGTGGAGGTGGGGGGTAAGATGTGGCCTATATACACTCCCATATTAATAATTTTGGGGTTCCTCTTCTGCAGTACAAATCCCCCATGTGTAGGATGACATCAGGCTCTTTCTGTTGCCTGTGGGGTATTGGGTATGGGGAATGGGCACAGTTATTACTCTAAGAATAAAAACTGTGATCTCTGCTCCAGAAACCTCATATCTGCTTTCAGGATAAAATGAACAAATATAGATATACTCACCACAAAGGGGAGGATGCACTCGTGCTGATTTTGTACAACGTATAAGCTGAAGAGGGACATGCGGCTGGGGCCCATCAAGCTGCAGGCTAGAGAGAAAAAGTTCTGCAGAGCCTCACAGAGGTTGGAGCAGAGGTCAGCCCAGGATGGTAGAGCGATATGCACAATGAGAAGCCTTGGAGGTTGCTGGTAAATGTGCGTGGAATTAGATGGCCCTTTACTAGTAGTTTGCCCATGATACATGGCAGCCCAACCAGGGGTGGAACTGTAGCCACCACTTAGATATTCTCTACACCTATAGGGAAGAAAAGAGAAATCACTGGCTTTCATAAAACTGAAAGTTGAAACAATGAACACAGGTCTAGGGGACTAGGTCCAGAAAGGAGTCAAACTAGGTACTAACTCAAGCTTCTCTAGGCTATCCCATCTTAACAGCTGCCAAGGGATCTAGATGTTTGCCTATAATGTAAGGCTGAGAATGCTTAGGGATGTTGAGTGGAACTAATCAAAAAGTCAAACTTCAGTCTCAAAAGTAAGCTATCTGTCCTCATGACTTTGTTTCTTTATTGGCATTGTACTATATTATAATTTGTTTCTATGACTGCCTCTCATAATGTATTGTGAGCTTTCCAAGGACAGAGAACCTGTCTTTTCAACTCTATTCATCAAAGCTTAGCAAAGTGTTTATTTGGTACATAGTAATTCTTAAAAATGAAAATATAACCACATTTTCCCATTCAAAACCCACTCAAGACCCTTTATGACTTGACCTTCAGCCTTATTAGAGGCTTTGTTTACCTCAAGCTTTTTACTGAAATAAAACCAAATATACCATTCACTTCAGTGCATTTGCTCTTGCTGTTTTCTCTACCTCCAACATCTTTGCCTTCTTTCTTTACTTGCTACTTACACTTATCCCCAGGGCTCAGATTTGGAAAGAACAAATGAGAACTTGGAACAAACATCAGGAATGAGAAGGAAACATCATTATAAATCCTCAAACATGGAAAAGGTTACAAGAGGATAGAATGAACAACTTTACACCAGTAAGTTTAATAAAATGGACAAATTCCTAGAAAACCATATTTAACCAATACTAAATCAGAAAGAAAATTTAAAAACCGAAGTAGTCTATAACCACTGAAAAAATTTAATTGGTAGTCAAATATGTTCCCACAAGTAAACTACAGGGCCACATGATTCCATTGATGAGTTCCATATTACTCTCAAAGACCAAGAATTTCAATCTTAAACAAATTCTTGCAGAGAATAGGAAAGGAACACCACTCATTTAATTTTACTAGGTTAGCATAACCTTTGATACTAAAATCAGATAATTTTTTATAAGCAAAAAATTATAGAACAATCTCATCCATGAACTTAGATGTAAAAATCCTAAGCAAAATATAAGCAAACTGAAAAACAGCAATATATAAAAGGAATAACATATCATGACCAAGTTGGGTTTATCTCAAGAACATAAGGTTGACATAGCATTAGAAAAAGTCACTGTAATTCATCACGGTAAAATATTAAATGAGGAAAAATTATATGATCATCTCAATAGATGCAGAAAAACAATTCATACATGATAAAGAATCAGTCTTGGGCTTCCCTGGTGGCGCAGTGGTTGAGAATCCGCCTGCCGATGCAGGGGACACGGGTTCGTGCCCCGGTCCGGGAGGATCCCACATGCCGCGGAGCGGCTGGGCCCGTGAGCCATGGCCGCTGAGCCTGCGCGTTCGGAGCCTGTGCTCCGCAACGGGAGAGGCCACAGCTGTGAGAGGCCCGCATATCACAAAAAGAAAAAAAAAAAAAAAAAAAAAAAAAAAAAAAAAAAAAAAGAATCAGTCTTAGTAAACTAGGAATAGATCTAGAGCAAATATCATCCTTAATGGTGAGGCTGAAAGTTTTCCATCCAAGACAAGGAGACTGCTATCATCACTTCTATTCATCACAGTAGTGAAGGTAGCAATAAGGCAAGACAAATAAATAAAAGGTACTGCAATGGAAGAAATAAAACTGTTATTGTTTGCAGATGATATGCCTGATTGTTAATATAGAAAATCTAAAAGAATCTACAGACTTTATAATTTCATATTTTCCCCAAAGGTCTCATCTTTTATTAAATTTTATTCTTAGAGATCTGTTTTTAAAAATGTTAATTTATAATGACATCTTCTTAAATTCCATTTTTTTGTTTTGTTGCTAATGTATACAAATAAAATTGATTTTTGTATAATGATGTTGTATTTCACAACACTGCTGCACTCTCTTACAAGTTATAATAATTTATCTGTAGATCCTTTTTGTTCACAATCATTAATCTGTGAATAACGACATGCACCAGGATATATGAACAAAGTCAGATCATAGCAGCAAAAAGACTATTCATAATAGTCTTATTCACAATTACCCCAGATTGCAAACAACACAAACTGCAATCAATATTAGAATGGATAAATTCTGCTATATTCACACAACGATGAAAATGAATGAACTAGAGTTATGTGCAACGACATGGATGGCTCTAAAAACATAATACTGAGTAAAAGAGCAAGACACAAAGAATACATATAGTATGATTCCATCTACATAGGTTTTAGAGACAAGCAGAAATATATTGTTTAGGAATGTGTACATTACGCTAAAACTATTTTTAAAGAACAAGGAAATGATTATCACAAAAATTTAGGTAGTGATTTTCTCTAGAATGGAAGGAGGGCATTATTACAAGGGACAAAAGGGGAGGTTCTGGAGTGTTGGCAATGTTCTATTTCTTGACCTTTATTGTGGTTACATGGGTGTTCGCCTTATAATTATTAAAGTTTATATTCATATCTTATGAAATTTTCTCTAAATATGTTATATTTAATAAAACAAATTTCAAAAAGAACATTAGGACAATCATAAAAGAATATAATTTTTAGATTAAAAAAATATGTCTCCACCTCTGGGAACTGAAATGATTCTGTACTATTGTGTTTTAGCTAAAGAATGCAGGGAAAATAAAAGCGTCTTTTGATTTCCCCTGGGTCTAAGAGATAGATATCAATATTTATGTTAATTTTCAGAAACACTTTGGAATTTAGGATTTTTATAAGTGATCCAAGAGTGCATAAATAGATGTGTTTCTCAAAATGAATCTGTGAAGTTATTCCCCTTCAAACTTTCCTTTTTGGATAGTGGAAGTCAGCATTTGTTCATTCAACAATTTTTTATTGAGCTCCAGTTGTGTGCTGTGTACTGCTGAACAAATAAATGAATATGCTAATCTATTGAGAGTAACCTTGAACTAGAAATTCAAATCAATGAGTAATATATTTACCAAGAAGGCACATATCATAAGTATCTCTTAACTATTCTTTAAAATTAAGTACCTGAGACCAATGCAATGCTGAATTTCAGGCTGACACACAGACAGATTCACAAACAAGCACCCTGACAAAGGCCTTATTTGATGTAGAATGAGCTTCTATGTCCCCTGTTCACCTTCCTTCACATCTGAAACTCTTGTCATTTTAGAGTATAGGCACTTCTTATTTTGCATGGTTCCAATATACACAAATCTCGGTTACTACAATTTAGTTAATTAAGGTTAATCTCCCATCAACATGGTTCTAATTTCAGTTACCATGGAATATTAACTATAATTACATAAAAGTACAAACCACAGCTAGCTCTTTAGCCCACAAATCACTACATAAATAACAGATACACATCATGGTCAGTGATTAATTATGTCACTTCTTTCAAATTCTGTTGGTGACTGGTCACTGCAGATCTCTTATTCAGGTTAAGTACAGACAGCAGAGTGTAGTTTTACTTCCTTGTTAACTAGTGATAAACCCACATTGACATCTTACAAAAATAGATAATTGAAAGAGGGAATTGGTCAAAAAAGATGAAAGTGTAGCCAAGAAACAATAAGTGCTAAGGCTGAAAGTGAGAGTTGAATTGAACATAAATTAACAGAAGAAAGAGCTGAGTGTGAGAATATTGACAATGCCGTTGTTTAATAGACTCTAGACAGGCAGAGAGAGGAATTTAGTGAGGTGAACTTATCAACATAAATTAGGAAAGTGGTTATGACAAAAAGTATGAAGATGTTTCAGAAAAAAGTGCCATTGGCAAAAAACTTCATATAAAAGGAACTCTTGGAGATATTTTACAAAATTGAAAGTGCAAAGGATAAAATGTTGGAAGCTCATCCAAACTTAGAAAGGAATATAACATTTTGGTAAGGTATAGAAGAGATGCTTTCTTGAGATGCTTGAGAAGAAGACAAGCACAAGCACTATTCAAACTACTCTTGATAAGTTTTTTTACAAAGAAAAAAATACTTTCTCAATGTTTCTAATGTTTTCAATGACAGTGTGCTAAACAGATTCTAGTTTTATTATTTTTCAATTCTCTGTACATTTATAACTGGCAGTAAGAGAATTTCTAATGTTTTGACAACAATTCTGAGAGATCCCGGAACAAATGTAATTGTTCCCATTGATTATTAGGATCACTTTGAATCGTTTCAGCTTCCACAGTCATTTTTAGATCCCACACTTGTGTGCAATTCCAACACTGTTCTTTAAATGGGGTAAAAGGCAGCTCTCTTCCTTATATTGTCAAACATGATCAATTAATGCACCTGATGTGTCTGGGCATAGTCCTAAGCAGCACCTGACTATTTGTGATCCTATGCTCTCCACTTCTGACAATAACGTCCACTTATTGATGTCTCCCTGGAAACTGGTTAAATTTCGGCCTTGAACCACCAAAAGCCATCAAGTTACTCCCTTACCCAAAACCCTTCAATGGCTTCCAATTACACTTGGAACAAAATCTGAAATCCCTACCCTGGCTCCGAAATTCTGCATGTGTCTCCTTCCCAACTCTCCATCCTCATGCCATGCCCTACCGAGCCAAGCCCCCTCCCATCCTCCACCCTCCTAGCCCCTGGCGCGCCCCTCAGTTCCACAAAGGAGGTTGGCCTCTTGCTGTGGAAGAGCAAAAAAGATTTTCGTGGGCACTCCAATTTCATTTCCGCCCCCTTCATGTAAGGAAAAACATAAAACAAAAACCCTTTTCTTCGGCCCTAAGGTTTCACTGTTTTCTTTTCTCTTTACAAGTTAATATATTAAATGGGCCCCCCCAAAGTGTCGTGGGCCCTCAGTACGACGCCTACGCTGCCTGACGGATTGGCCACCCATCCCCCAGGCCCGCGAGAGTCGGCGGAGGAGACTCGGCTCTGCCGCTCCGGTCCTCAGAACCGCTTGCGGAGGGCGGGCTCGGACGCAGCGGACCTGGGCCTCCGGGCGTCAGGCCTCCCTGGCAGATGCCGGTGTCTGCTCGCCAACACCCTCCCCCGCCAACACCCGCTTGAAGGCCGGCCCGAGATCGGCCCAAATCCTTCCTGCGAGGCGCGGCGAGGGGCCCTCCCCGCCTGCGGCCCTCAGCCCTGCTCCTACCCCTTTCTTCGCGAAGGCAAAGACGCGGCTACCTGGCCCTTCCGGCTCTCCACGTCCGCCTGCGCTGCGAGGGCGCCCCCCTCAGGCCGGGCGGCTCATTGCGGGCGCCGCCTCAGGGTCCACCTCAGGCTGCACCTCAGGCCCGCCTTCTTCAAGGCCTTGGGTGCCAGGGGAACAACCCTTCTTTGGTGCTAAGGTAGACTCTGGATTTCTGTTGAGAATATTATGCTAAACCTGACATTTCGTCAAGCTACCCCTGCCCCATGAAGCATTCCAGTGGTACCCCCATCATGTTCCTGGGCTTAACCTTTCTCTTCCACATCATTCATTCATTCAGTCACTTTGTTTTTCTTCAAACTTTATTGAAATACAATTTACATACAGTACTGTATACGTTTAAGGGGTACAGCATAATGCTTTGACTTATATACATCATGAAAGTTTTACCACAATAAGTTACTGAACATCCATCATGTCACATAGATGTGAAATTAAAGAAATAAAAAACATTTTTTTCTTGTGATGAGAGCTCTTAGGATTTACTCTCTTAACAACTTTCATATATAACATACAGCAGTGTTATTTATATTGTACATTACATCCCTAGCACGTATTTATCTTATAACTGGAAGTTTGTACCTTTTGACTGCCTTTATCCATCACCATCCACCCCCACCCACCTCCAGCTCTGGTAACCACTAATCTGAGTTCTTCTCTATGAGTGTGTTTCTGTGTTTTGGAAGTATAATTGACCTTCAACACTATGTTAGTTCCTGTTGCACAACATAGTGATTTGGTATTTCTATACATTTCAAACTGAACACCACAATACATCTAGTTACCATCTCTCACTGTAGAAAGATATTACATAGTTATTGAGTATTCCCCACACTGTGTATTTCATACCTGTAACTCATGTATTTTGCAACTGGAAGTTTGTACCTGTTACTCTCCCTCACCAATTTCTTTCCATGCCCCCCCCACACCCCTCACCTCTGGCAACCACCTGTTTGTTCTCTGTATCTATAACTCTGTTTCTGTTGTGTTATGGTTGGTTATTCATTTGTTTTGTTTTTTAGGTTCCACATATAAGTGAAATCATAAAATATTTGTAATTCTCTGTCTGACAATATTTCACTTAGCCTAATACCCTCTAGGTGCATCCATGTTGTTGCAAGTGGCAAGATTTCATTCCTTTTTATGGCTGAGTAATATTCCATTGTATATATGTGTGAGTATATATATCTATATCTATATCTATATCTATAGATATATATATGGCATCTTCTTTATCCATTCATCTTTTGATGGGCTCTTGGGTTGCTGCCATATCTTGGCTATTGTAAATAATGCTACAATGAACATAGAGATGCATATATCTTTTCTACTTAGTGTTTTCATTTTCTTCAGACAAATACTCAGGAGTGGAGTTGCTGGATTGTATGGTAGTTCTATTTTTTATTTGTTGAGGAATCTCCATACTGTTTTCCATAGTGCCTGCACCAATTTACATTCCCACCAACAGTGTATAAAAGTTCCCTGTTTTCTACATCCTTGTCAACACTTGTTATTTGTTGTCTTTTGAGAATAGCCATATTGATATGTGTCAGGTGACATCTCATTGTGATTTCGATTTGCATATCCCTGATATTAATAATCTTAAAAATTTTATTTATTTATTTATTTATTTTTGGCTGCATTGGGTCTTTGTTGCTGTGCGCAGGCTTCCTCTAGTTGTGGTGAGTGAGGCCTACTTTTTGCTGTGGTGTGCGGGCTTCTCATTGTGGTGGCTTCTCTAGTTGTGGAGCATGGGCTCTAGGTGCATGGGCTTCAGTATCTGTGGCTCGAAGGCTCTAGAGCACAGGCTCAATAGTTGTGGCACACGGGCTTAGTTGCCTTGTGGAGTGTAGGATCTTCCTGGACCAGGGCTCGAACCCGTGTCTCCTGCATTGGCAGGCAGATTCTTAACCACTGCACCACCAGGGAGGCCCAATATTAATAATCTTGAGCATCTTTTCATGTGCCTGTTGCCCATCTGTATGTCTTCTTTGGAAGAATGTCTATATAGGTCCTCTGCTATTTTTTTTTCTCTGCCCATTTTTTATCTGGACTGTTTTTTTGATATTGATTTGTATATTTTGAATATTATTCCCTTATCAGATATATTATTTCCAAATATCTCCCATTTAGTAGGTGCACTTTCTGTTTTGTTAATACTTTGCTCTGCAAAAGCTGGTAGTTTACTGTAAAAGCTTTTCAGTTTGCTGTAGTCCCATTTGTTTATTTTTGCTTTTGTTTCCCTTGTCTGAGGAGACGTATACAAAAAAATTGCTGAGATTGATGTCAAAGAGCATACTGCCTGTGTTTTCTTCTAGAAGTTTTATGGTTTCACATCTTACATTTAAGTCTTTAATCTATTTTGAAATTACTTTTGTGCATGGTGTGAGAGAGTAATCCAGTTTGATTCTTTTGCATGTAGCTATCCAGTTTTCCCAGTACCATTTGTTGAAGAGACTGTCTTTTCCCCATCATATATTCTTGCTTTCTTTGTCATAGATTAATTGCCCATATAAGTGTGACTTCATTTCTGGGCTCTCTATTCTGTTCCATTGACCTATGAGATTGTTTTTCTGCCAGTACCATACTGTTTTGATGACTGTAGCTTTGTAGTATAGTTTAAAATCAGGGATCATGATATCTCCAGCTTTGCTCTTTTTTCTCAAGATTGCTTTGGCTCTTCAGGGTCTTTTGTGCTTCCATACAAATTTTAGAATTATATTGGTAGGGATTGCATTGAATCCATAGCTTGCTTTGGGTAGTGTGGTCATTTTAACAATATTAATTCTTCCAATCCATGAACATGGCATATCTTCCCATCTGTTTGTGTAGTCTTCAATTTCTTTCATCACTGTCTAACAGTTTTCCAAGTACAGGTTTTTTCCTTCCTTAGTTAGATTTATTCCTAGGTATTTTATTATTTTTGATGTAGTTGTAAATGGGATTTTTTTCTTAATCTTTCTGATACAGTAGTTTGTTCTTAGTGTATGGACATGCAACTAATTTCTGTATATTAATCTTGTATCCTGACACTTTACTGCAACAGTGATGAACTCTAGTAGTTTTTTGGTGGCATTTTGAGGATGTTCTATATATAACAGCATGTTATCTGCAAACAGTGACAGTTTTACTTCTTCCTTTCCAATTTGGATTACTTTAATTTCCTTTTCTTGCCTGATTGCTATTGCTAGGGTTTCCAATACTATGTTGAATAAAAGTGACAAAAGCGGACATCCTTGTCTTGTTCCTGATCTTAGAGGAAACACTTTCATCTTTTCACCATTGAGAATGATGTTAGTTGTGGGCTTATCGTGTATGGCTTTTATTATGTTGAGATATGTTCCCTTTATATACACTTTGATGAGAGTTTTTTTATAATTTCTTTTTTCAGTTTATTTTATTTATTTTCTTAATTAATTTATAATTTTTCAATGAGAGTTTTTAAAATCATGAATAGATGTTTAGTTTTGTCAAACTTTTTCTGCATCTATTGAGGTGATCATATGATTTTTATTCTTCAATTTATGAATTTGGTGTATCACATTGATTAAGTTGTGAGTATTGAGTTATCCTTGCATCGCTGGGAAAATTCCACTTGATCATGGTGTATGATCCTTTTAATGTATTGCTGAATTCAGTTTCCTATTATTTCATTGAGGATTTTTGCATCTATGTTCATCAGTGATATTGGCCTGTAATTTTCTCTTTTTTTGGTGATATCTTTGTCTAGTTTTGGTATCAGGGTGATGCCTGATTTGTAGAATGAGTTCGGAAGCATTTCTTCCTCTGCAATTTTTTCAGCTAGTTTGACAAGGATAGGTGTTAACTCTTCTCTAAATGTTTGGTAGAATTCTCCTGTGAAGCCATTTGGTCCTGGACTTATTTTGGGGGGGAGTTGTTTTGTTACTGATTCAATTTCATTACCGCTAATTAGCCTGTTCATATTTTCTATTTCTTCCTGGTTTACTCTTGGGAGACTGTACATTTCTAGGAATTTGTCCATTTCTTCTAGGTTGTCTATTTTATTGGTGTATAATTGTTCATTGTAATTGCTTATGATTCTTTGTGTTTATGTGGTGTCAATTGTATCTTCTCCTTTTTCATTTCAGATTTTATTGATTTGGGCCTTCTCTCTTTTTTTCTTGACAAGTCTGGCTAAATGTTTACCAATTTTGTTTATCTTTTCAAAGAACCAGATCTTAGTTTCACTAATTTTTTTCTTTTTCTCTTTTTTTTTTTTAGTTTCTATTGCATTTATTTCTGCCCTATCTTTATGATTTCCTTCTATTAACTTTGGTCTTTGTTTATACTTCTTTTTCTAGCTCCTTTAGGTGTTAGGTTAGGTTGTTTATTTGAGCTTTGTTTTGTTTCCTGAGGTAGGTTTGTATCACTGTAAACTTCCCTCTTGGAACTGCTTTTGCTGCATCTCATAGATTTTGTATTGTTGTGCTTTTATTTACATTTGTCTCCAAGTTTAAAAAAAATTTCTTCAGTGATACATTGGTTGTTTTGTAGCATATTGTTTAGCTTCCATGTGTTTTTATTTTTTTCTTGTCTCATAGCATTGTGGTCAGAAAAGATCCTTGATATGATTTCAATTTTCTTAAATTTACTGAGGCTTGTTTTGTGTCCTAGCCTGTGATATACCCTGGAGAATGTTCCCTGTGTACTTGAAAAGAATGTGTATTTTGCTGCTTTTGGATGGAATGCTCTATATATATCAATTAAGTGCATCTGATATAATGTGTCACTTAAGGCCAGTGTTTTCTTATGATTTTGGGGGGGTGTTTGGATGATATGTCCATTGATGTAACTGAGGTGTTAAAGTCCCCTACTATTATTGTGTTACTGTCAATTTCTCCCTTTATGTCTGTTAATGTTTGCTTTATGCAATTAGGTGCTCCTATGTTGGGTGGATATATATTTACAACTTTTTTTTTTTGCAGTATGAGGGACTCTCACTGTTGTGACCTCTCCTGTTGTGGAGCACAGGCTCCGGACACGCAGGCTCAGCAGCCATGGCTCATGGGCCCAGCCACTCCGTGGCATGTGGGATCTTCCTTGACTGGGGCATGAACCCGTGTCCCCTGCATCGGCAGGCGGACTCTCAACCACTGCAACACCAGGGAAGCCCTATATTTACAATTTTTATATCTTATTGGATTGATCCCTTGATCATTATGTAATGTCTTTCTTGTTTCTCGTTATAATCTGTTTTAAAGTCGGTTTTGTCTGAAATAAGTATTGTTACCCTGGCTTTCTTTCTTTTTTTAAAATTGAAGTATATTTGATTTACAATGTTATGCCAACCTCTGCTGTACAGCAAAGTGACTCAGTTATAGACATATATACATTCTTTTAAAAATATTCTTTTCCATTATGGTTTACACAGGAGATTGGATATAGTTCCCTGTGCTATACAATAGAACCTTGTTGTTTATCCATTCTAAATGTAATAGTTTGCATCTACCAACCCCCAATTCCCAGAAAGATATGGAACGCTTCATGAATTTGTGTGTCATCCTTGCATGGGGGCCATGCTAATCTTTTCTGTATTGTTCTAATTTTAGTATATGTGCTGCGAAGTGAGCACTACCCTGGCTTTCCTTTAATTTCCATTTTCATGGAATACATTTTCCCATCCCCTTACTTTCAGTCTCTGTGTGTCTTTAGATCCAAAGTGAGTGTTTTGTAGGCAGCATATATATGGGTCTTGTTTTTGTATCCATTCAGGCACTGTGTTTGTTGATTGGAGCATTTAGTCAATTTACACTTAAGGTAATTATTGATGAGTATGTATTTACTGCCATTTTGTTAATTGTTTTTGTAGTTCTTATTTGTTCCTTTCTTCTTCTTTTGTTCTCTTGTGATTTGATAATTACCTTTAGTGTTGTGTTTGGATTTCTTTCTTCTTTCCAGGTGTGCATCTATTATAGGGTTTTGGTTTGTGGTTACTGTGTGTGTGTGTGTGTGTGTGTGTGTGTGTATGTGTGTACACACACATATATAATCATTTTAAGTTGCTGATCTCTTAAGGTCAAACACATTTTAACAACCCTGCATTTTTACTTCCCCCTCCATGTTTTATAGTTTTTGATATCATATTTTACATCTTTTTGTTTTGTGTATCCCTTAGCTACTTATTGTGGATATAGATAACTTTACTATTTTTGTCATTTAACCTTCCTACTAGCTTTATATATGATTGATTTACTACCTTTACTGTAAATATGCCTTTATCAATGAGATTTTTCCTTTCATAATTTTCAAGTTTCTATTTGTGGCCTCTTCTTTTTCTTAGAGGAGTCCCTTTAACATTTCTTATAAAGCTGGTTTCGTGGTGCTGAACTGTTTAGCTTTTGCTTGTCTGTAAAACTTGTGATCTCACCATTGAATCTAAATGAAAGCATTTTTGGGTAGAGTATTCTTGGTTGTAGGTTTCCCCCTTTCATCACTTTAAATATATCATGCCACTCCCTTTTGGCCTGCAGAGTTTCTGTTGAAAATTCAGCTGATACACCCCCTCCACTTTTTTTTTTGACTAGTAAAGAATTTTATTAAGGTAGAGGCCAAACAACTTGCTTCTTTGAAAATATTCACTTAGGAGACCAAAATTTAAGAATTCTGTATATGAAAATTATTTTTAAACAATAGGCCAAAAAGAAGAAAATGAAGAAATAGTACTTTCAAATGGAAAAGGCATTTGAAAATTGCCATTTCCCCTCTTCATATAATACAAACTCATTAAAAATATTTTTCGAAATGCTTTACTATTAAAGATGTATATAAATTGTCTAACACATTTTTAGTTTTTTTAACATCTTTATTGGAGTATAATTGCTTTACAATGGTGTGTTACTTTCTGCTTTATAACAAAGTGAATCAACAAAACATATACATATATCCCCATATCTCCTCCCTTTTGTGTTGCCCTCCCACCCTCCCTATCTACCCCTCTAGGTGGTCACAAAGCACCGAGCTGATCTTCCTGTGCTATGTGGCTGCTTCCCACTAGCTATCTATTTTACATTTGGTAGTGTATATATGTCCAAGCCACTCTTTCACTTTGTCCCAGCTTACCCTTCCCCCTCCCCACATCCTCAAGTCCATTCTCTATGTCTGCATCTTTATTCCTGTCCTGCCCCTAGGTTCTTCAGAACCTTTTTTTTTTCTTTTAGATTCCATATATATGTGTTAGCATACGGTATTTGTTTTTCTCTTTCTGACTTACTTCACTCTGTATTACAAACTCTAGGTCCATCCACCTCACTACAAATAACTCAATTTTGTTTCTATATATGGCTGAGTAATATTCCATTGTATATATGTGCCACATCTTCTTTATCCATTCATCTGTCGATGGTCACTTAGGTTGCTTCCATGTCCTGGCTATTTTAAATAGAGCTGCAATGAACATTGTGGTACATGACTCTTTTTGAATTATGGTTTTCTCAGGGTATATGCCCAGTAGTGGGATTGCTAGGTTGTATGGTAGCACTATTTTTAGTTTTTTAAGGAACCTCCATACTGTTCTGCAGAGTGGCTGTATCAATTTACATTCCCACCAACAGTGCAAGAAGTTTCCCTTTTCTCCACACCCTCTCCAGCATTTATTGTTGTAGGTTTCTTTGATGATGGCCATTCTGACTGGTGTGAGGTGATATCTCATTGTAGTTTTGATTTGCATTTCTCTAATGATTAGCGATGTTGAGCATCCTTTCATGTGTTTGTTGGCAATCTGTATATCTTCTTTGGAGAAATGTCTATTTAAGTCTTCTGTCCATTTTTGGATTGGGTTGTTTGTTTTTTGATATTGAGCTGATGAACTGCTTGTAAATTTTGGAGATTAATCCTTTGTCAGTCGCTTCATTTGCAAATATTTTCTCCCATTCTGAGGGTTGTCTTTTTGTCTTGTTTATGGTTTCCTTTGTTGTGCAAACGCTTTGAAGTTTCATTAGGTCCCATTTGTTTATTTTTGTTTTTATTTCCATTTCTCTAGGAGGTGGGTCAAAAAGGATCTTGCTGTGATTTATGTCATAGAGTGTTCTGCCTATGTTTTCCTCTAAGAGTTTTATAGTGTCTGGCCTTACATTTAAATCATTAATCCATTTGGAGTTTATTTTTGTGTATGGTGTTAGGGAGTGTTCTAATTTCATTCTTTTATATGTAGCTGTTCAGTTTTCCCAGCACCACTTATTGTAGAGGCTGTCTTTTCTCCATTGTATATTCTTGCTTCTTTTATCAAAAATAAGGCGACCGTGGGGCTTCCCTGGTGGCGCAGTGGTTGAGAATCCACCTGCCGATGCAGGGGACACGGGTTCGTGCCCCGGTCCGGGAAGATCCCACATGCTGTGGAGCGGCTGAGCCCGTGAGCCATGGCCGCTGAGCCTGCGCGTCTGGAGCCTGTGCTCCGCAAAGGGAGAGGCCACAGCAGTGAGAGGCCCACGTACCACCAAAAAAAAAAAAAAAAAGGCGACCGTATGTGTGTGGGTTTATCTCTGGGCTTTCTATCCTGTACCATTGATCTGTATTTCTGTTTTTGTGCCAGTACCATACTGTCTTGATTACTGTAGCTTTTTAGTATAGTCTGAAGTCAGGGAGCTTGATTCCTCCAGCTCCGTTTTTCTTTCTTAAGATTGCTTTGGGGCTTCCTTGGTGGCGCAGTGGTTGAGAATCCGCCTGCTGATGCAGGGGACACGGGTTCGTGCCCCAGTCCGGGAAGATCCCACGTGCTGCGGAGTGGCTGGGCCCGTGAGCCATGGCCGCTGAGCCTGCGCGTCTGGAGCCTGTGCTCCGCAGCGGGAGAGGCCACAACAGTAAGAGGCCCGCGTACCACAAAACCAAAAAACCAAAAAACAAAAAACAAGCAAACAACAACAAAAAAGATTGCTTTGGCTATTTGGGGTCTTTTGTGTTTCCATACAAATTGTGAGATTTTTTGTTCTAGTTTTGTGAAAAATGCCCTTGGTAATTTGATAGGGGTTGCATTGAATCTGTAGATTGCTTTGGGTAGCATAGTCATTTGCACAATGTTGATTCTTCCAATCCAAGAACATGGTACATCCCTCCATCTGTTTGTATCATCTTTAATTTCTTTCATCAGTGTCTTATCGTTTTCTGCATACAGGTCTTTTATCTCCTTAGGTAGGTTTATTCCTAGGTATTTTATTCTTTTTGTTGCAGTGGTAAATGGGAGTGTTTCCTGAATTTCTCTTTCAGAGTTTTCATCATTAGTGTATAGAAATGCCAGAGATTTCTGTGCATTAATTTTATATCCTGCTATTACCAGATTCATTGATTAGCTCTAGTTGTTTTCTGGTAGTATCTTTAGGATTCTCTATGTATAGTATCATGTCATCTGCAAACAGTGACATCAGCTGATACCCTTATGGGAGTTCCCTCATACATAACTTGGTGCTTTTCCCTTGTTGCTTTTTCTTTTTTTAAAGATTTTTCTGATGTGGACCATTTTTAAAGTCTTTATTGAATTTGTTACAACATTGCTTCTATGTTTTGGCTTTTTGGCCCCAAGGCACTTGGGATCTAGCTCCCCAACCAGGGATTGAACCCACATCCCCTGCATTGGAAGGCAAAGTCTTAATTAACAACTGGACCACAAGGTAAGTCCCTCCTTTGCTGCTTTTAATATTCTGTTTATCTTTAATTTTTGCCATTTTATTTTATTTTATTTTATTTTGTTTTGTGGTACACAGGCCTCTCACTGCTGTGGCCTCTCCCGTTGCGGAGCACAGGCTCCGGACGTGCAGGCTCAGCAGCCATGGCTCACGGGCCCAGCCGCTCCATGGCACGTGGGACCTTCCCTGACCGGGGCATGAACCTGCGTCCCCTGCATTGGCAGGCGAACTCTCAACCACTGCGCCACCAGGGAAGCCCTGCCATTTTAATTACAATGTTTCTTGGTGTGATCCTCTTTGAGCTGATCCTGTTTGGGAGTCTTCGTGCTTCCTGGACCTAGATGTCTGTTTCCTTTCCCAGGAAGGGAAAATTTCAGCTATTAGGTCCTCGGATACGTTATCTGCCCTTTTCTCCCTCTCTTCTCCTTCTGGGACCCCTATAATGGGAATGTTACTATCCTTGATGTTGTCTTAGAGGTCTCTTAAACTGTCCTGACTTATTTTTATTCTTTTTTTCTGTTCAGCCTCAGTGATTTCTACTACTCTGTCTTCCAGCTCACTGATCCATTCTTCTGTATCACCTAATTTACTGTTGATTACTTCTAGTGTATTTTTTATTTCAGTTATTGTATTCTTCATGTATATTTGGTTGTTCTTTATATTTGCTAACTCTTTGTTTAAAACTTTTAACTTCTTATTCTGTTCATCCAATCCTTTCCTGAGTTCTTTGAACATCTTTATGATCATTACCTTGAACTCTTTATTGGGTAGATTGTCTGTCTTCACTTCACTTAGTTCTTCTTCTGGGGTTTTATCTTGTTCCTTTGTTTGGAACATATTCCTCTGTCATCTCATTTTGCCTAATTTGCTGTTTTTATTTCTGTGTATGTGGTAGGTTGGTTATATTTCCCAACCTTGGAGAAGTGACTTTTTGTAGAGACATCCTATGCATCCCAGCAGCAACTGCCCTCTGGTCACCTGAGTTATGCTCTGGGGTGCCCCCTATTTGTGCTGCATGGGTCCTTCTGTTGGGCAGACTACTGTGGGCATTCTGGTAGGTGTGGCTGGCCCCCACTCTGGTTGGTTGACAGGCTTGCATTGTGCAGAGGCTGCTGGCCACTGGTGGGTGAGGCCAGGATCTCAAGTGGGTAGTTGCAGGGCTGGGAAGGGGGTTTCCTGGACCTAGTGTCAGCCTGCTGGTGGGTGGGGCTGGGCCTCAGGGTGTCCCAGGTCTAGTGCTGGGTCACTGGTTGGTGGAACCAGGTTCCTGGGTCTCTGACTGCAGAGCCCTGTGGGGGGGGGGTCCCAGAGCTGGTGTTGGGCTGCTCATGGGTGGGTCTGAATCCTGGAGTGGCTGACAAAAGAGCCCATGATGTCCCAGTGCTTGTGTTGGCCTGCTGATGGGCAGGACTCGAGTCCAGAGTCCTGGGGTTGGTGCCTGCCTACTGGTGCATGGGCTGGGTCCTGATATGGCAGGCTGAGAGGCTGAGTTCCTGTACTGTGGTGGGTGGAGCCAGGTCCTGGGGTCTCTGGGTTCAGGGCTTTGGGTACTGGAATTGGTATCAGCCCACTGGTGGGCAGGGCCAAGGCCAAGGGGTCCTGGGGTTGATGCCTACCCACTGGTGGGTGAGGCTGGCCACCAGGCTAGTGCCAGCCTACTGATAGACATAGCCATGTCCCAGGGTCTCTGGTTTCAGGGCCTTGGGGGGTTCTGGGGCTAGTGCCTGCACACTCGTGTTCAGGGCCTGGTCCTGGGCCCTCTAGTGGACAGAACTGTGTCCAGGGGTGGCTGCAGGCTCAAAGGGTCTTAAGGCAGCAGGCCTGCTGGTGGGTGGGGCTGTGTCTCCACCTGGCTAATTGCTTGGCCTGACACATCCTTGTACTGGTGCCAAAAGGCTGGTGGGTGCGGCAGGATCTTGGTGCTAATAAATTGGAGGGCAGATTCCAAAATGGCACTTGCCAGCACCAGTGTCCACATGGTAGAATGAGCTCCCCAAAATGGCTGCTCCCAGTGTCTATGTCTCCAGTTGCCTCCAGCATCTCAGGGAAGCTCTCCAAGATCAGCAGGTGGCTCTGACTCAGGATATTTTCTTTTTTAAAAAAATTAATTTATTAATTAATTTATTTTTGGCTGCATTGGGTCTTCATTGCTGTGCGTGGGCTTTCTTTAGTTGCAGCAAGCAGGGGCTACTCTTTGTTGCAGAGCACGGGTTCTAGGCATGAGCACTTCAGTAGTTGTGGCACGCGGGCTCTACAGCGCAGGCTCAGTAGTTATAGTGCATGGGCTTAGTTGTTCTATGGCACGTGGGATCTTCCCAGACCAGGGATCGAACCTGTGTCTCCTGCATTGGCAGGCATATTCTTAACCACTGTGCCACCAGGGAAGTCCCAGCATACTTTCAAATTACTGCTTCTGCCCTGGGTCCCAGAACACTTGAGATTTTGTGTGCATGCTTTAAGAATAGAGTCTCTATTTCCCACAGCCCTCTGGCTCTCCTGAAAATAAGCCCTGCTAACCTTCAAAGCCAAATGTTTTGGGGGCTCATCTTCCCAGTGCAGGACCCCTGGGCTGGTAAGCCTGATGCGGGGCTTGGACCACTTGCTACTTGGGCAGGACCTGAGAACCTCTGCTATTGTAATTATCCTCCTGTTTGTGGGTCACCCACCCAGGAGTATGGGTCTTGACTATACTGCATCTCTGCCCCTTCTACATGTCTTGTGGTTCCTTCTTTATATCTTTAGTTGTAGAAGATCTTTTCCACTAGTCTTCTGGTTTTTCTCATCAATAGTTGCTCTGTAAATAGTTGTAATCTTGGTGTGCTCAGGGGAGAATGTGAGCTCAGAGTCTTCCTACTCCACCATCTTTGCCACTCCCCTAGTATAAGTCAGTCACTCTTTTATTCAATAAATATCTGTTGAGGGCAAACTATGTGTCAGGCACTGTGCTAGGACTGGGATATAGTGGACACACAAACAATGGTCCTTGCCTTCATGGAAGTTAGAGTCTGCCCTCAGAAAGCTCTTTTAAGTCTTTTCAAACTTCTACATTCCAAGAGGATCTGCCTCTTCTCTACTCATACTCATTTTCATTTACTTGCTGTTGATTCCTATAGTACCTCTGACAAAATCCAGTAGGGATAGGAGCCTCATGGTCCTCATCAGTTGTCTGGTCTGGGTCTTCAACTCTATCTGGTTGAATGAGAATTCTTCTCTGAATTAGCCCACAGGAGAGGAAAAGATAATGCTAGTACCAAACCAGAAATGGGCAAGCACTTTCTCCTATTTCCGTCTTGTTTATTGTTTCTTTACTCCTTTCAAGTTATTTGTTTGAGTTGCAGGTTGGGGAAGAGGAGGTCAGCTTACCAATGAGTGGTTCAGGATAGGTTAGAACCAATAGGAAAAGAGTTACTTGCTTATGTTCTAGTCTCATAACCACTTTTCTCCCCTCAACTACTCCTCATTGTAAAACCAGAAATATTTAACCCAAGTGTCCCAGGTATTGTAATCTAATGTCCACCAGACTTCCTGTGTTTCAATATAAAGGATAGCTTCTCAACAGGTTTTCTTTTATACATAGTCCAAATTTATATTCTTGTCTCTAATCTCTAGATTAGACACTTATGTTGGAAATATTTTAAAAAAATATATTTGGTCATGCCATCCTTTGACTTAAAAACTGTTTGTGTTTCCTTTCTGGTTACAAGGTCTATTATAACTGACACCACCTCCAACAATGTGCTTACTAACTCCACACCATCCATTGCTCCTAGCTACAATAAATTTCTCTATGTCTCTCTGTAAGTTGTTTTATCCATCTGAAGTAGCATTCATTGGAAAATGTGCCAAGGACTGTTCCATACATGGGAGAGTATGACTTGATTCCTTGAAGACCCCACTAAAATCTAATCATACTTATAAACTTTTGCACAGTGAAGGAAACCATAAACAAAATGAAGAGACAACCTACGGAATAGGAGAAAATGTTTGCTAACAATGCAAGCGACAAGGGCTTAATTTCCCAAATATACAAACAATTCAATATCAAGAAAACAAACACCGAATAAAAAAATGGGCAGAAGACCTAAACAGACATTTCTCCAAAGAAGGCATACAGATGACCAACAGGCACGTGACAAGATGCTCAAAACCACTAATTATTAGAGAAATGCAAATAACTACAATGAGGTATCACCTCACACCAGTCAGAATGGCCATCATCAAAAAATCTACAAATAGGGCTTCCCTGGTGGCGCAGTGGTTGAGAGTCCGCCTGCCGATGCAGGGGACACGGCTTTGTGCCCCCGTCCGGGAAGACCCCACATGCCGCGGAGCAACTGGGCCCGTGAGCCATGGCTGCTGAGCCTGTGCGTCCGGAGCCTGTGCTCTGCAACGGGGAGAGGCCACAACAGCGAGAGGCAAAAAAATATCTACAAACAATAAATGCTGGAGAGAGTTTGGAGAAAAGGGAACCCTCTTGCACTGTTGGTTAGAATGTAAGTTGGTGCAGCCACTATAGAGAACAGTATGGAGGTTCCTTAAAAAACTAAAAATATACCTACCATATGATCCTGCGATCACACTCTTGGGTATATATCCAGAAAAAAACTCTAATTTGAAAAGATACTGCACCCCAATGTTCATAGCACTATTTACAATAGCCAAGACATGCAAATTGGAGTTTTTGGAGCGACCTTTGCAAAGCTGTCACTCGGGCTTCTGGAGTGACACGTCCAGCCCATTTTCGAGGTAGAACGCCCCACCTATCCCTGGGTCTAGCTCCCTCTCTCTCTGGCCTGGGCTTTTTCTCGCCTTAGTCCGACCTCCACGCAACCCCTACGGCTGAGGAGAAAATCAGCCCCATCATTGGTCCCTTCTTGAAGGGGTGGAGCCAGGTTGCGCTCTAACCCGCAGCCGCAGGCCCAGCCGCACCGAGAGCAGAGTGGGGCCGAAGCTGGTGGCGCCGAGGCTATGAGGAGGCTGCGGGGCGCGCCACACCCCGGCGGCCCGGCGGTGGCAAAAATGCCGGCCTCTGTTGCGCGGCCCCGCCCGCGCCCGGGGCCGTCCCCGGCCTCGCCCTTACCCCTGCTGCTGCTGCTGCTCCTGGAGGTGCTAAGCGGCCCGGTGTGTGGCCGCGTCCCCGCTTCAGTGCCCAGGATCTCGCTTCCTATCTCCGGTAAGGCGCGTGCGCCCTCGCCCTTATTCCTTCGCGCCGCGCCCAGACCCCGTCTGCAGGTACCCGAACCCATTTGCCCTCCCCATCCGGGAAGCCGCACCCGGGCCCCCACAGCTCAGCCCGCTGCGTCCCGCGCCGCCCAAGCCTCACCCGGTTGCGGGCAGGACCCCCACTTGGTGCTGCTCCAGCGAGCCGGACGACTTGGTTCCTACGACCAGCCCAGGAAGCTCCCGCGGCCCCTTATTAAGGCAACCGCCCCTCACCGTTCAGACGCGGACCCTGAGGCCCAGGGAGGGGAATGGGGGTTGCCGGAAACCCTCTATTTCGAAGTTTCCTCTCCCTTATTCCGCTCTTCCCTCACATGCACCTGTGTCCGTCACGCCAGCCTGACGTCCATCCTGCTCTCAAACCCATCGATCTTTCATCCTACTCCAAACACCCATCCTTCTGATTACCAGCTCAGCATTTCCATCTGCCCACTTTGCAAATTCATTTGGTTATCATCAGTTCTAACCTCCTTCGAGCCTTTTGCTCCGCTCACAACCCTAATTTCCCTAACCCACTTACCAGTCCTCTCATCTCTGACACCAACTCCCATTTTCCGATCCACCATAACCCTCCTAACTTCCTCAACTTTCCCTACTCCCTCTACCCATTCCCTATATTGAGTAGCTGGGAAACGATTCAATGAGTTGATTTAAAATTCTGTTTAAATGATTTTCTAAGTCTTCAGAAGGAAAAAAGGAGGTGGGGGATGTCCTTTCAAAAGATGTGAAAGAAGCCAGGGGCTGCCACAAGGTTAAAAGTGATCATTGGAATGATTCACACTTTAAAGGCTCTTTGTTGAGGCGGGCATGAGTGTAGCTATGAACCTTGTGTTTTTCTCAGTGGGCAGTAAGTGTTAGCACCTTGGGAAGACAGAACCAGTGAAGCCAAGAGTACATCCTGTTGGGAAAAACTCACAACTGGGTAATAGTAATTTAGAGTCTTCTAAATTACTTCTGTCATTTCAGACCAGTGACATATAGGGACGCTTTGAATCCAGAAGACAAAGTTGTGGTCAGAGCCTGGGTTTCAGTTTGTGTTGGAGCAATAGCCACAACATGGAGTTGAGGTTGCCAGTCTGGGTTCATATCCAGGAATCCAGAGAGGTCTATATGACAAGGCGAGGCAGAGGTGGGGATATGAAGGGTGGTTTTGTGATCCGGGGCTTATACTAAGCATGGGATAGTAGTCAGGATACAGCACAGACATGAGTATGGGTGTGGGAGGATTGGGTGGGTGGGGCTCCAGACATCCAGCACATCTAAGAATGCATGGCCATTCTACTAGTCTTGAAGGTAGCTGAGCAGATGAAGCAGGTAGAGCAGAACTGTATTAATTCAGGTTCCCAGAGCCAGAGACTGAGCTAAGAAGGTAAATTCATTCTAACTTATTTGTTACAATCTTTAAATAGATCAGAGTTTTGAATGCTGATATGGGTTAAGATTTGGCCCAAACTGAGCACATGCTTAAAGATGGAAGAAAGGAACCATTTGTGAAATACGTAGTATGTGTCAGATGCTTCCACATATGTTATCTCATTTAATCCTCAACAACCCTGGATGGTGGTGTTTACAGATGAGGAAAGTGATACTCAGAGAGGGCAAGTAACTAACTCAAGATCATACATCTGGTAAGTGAAAGAGCCACATTTAAACTTGGGCTGATCCATCTCCAAAGCACATACTCTTCTTGCCCCCTCTAATCTCTTACCTCTTTGGGTAGAATTAGGATGAGATCAAGGGTGGTGGGAGAGAGAGGAGATGATCTCCTAATGTGTTGGTGAAAAGAGTGAGACATTTCCCTTCTAAGTAAAAAGGAGTTACTATTAAGTTGTGATTTTTTAAAAAAGGAAATTTAGAGAGAAAAGTACTTGTACCTTTTACAGGTATTTTCAAATTATGTATCATGTTGCTATGAATAGAAATAAATATTAAATAGACTTAATATTTATGCTATTTTAATGAAATGTTCTATTTTTATAGAAAAAGCATACTTTACTGTGTGCTGAATACTCTGGCCTCATCAGTTATCTTTCCTTGGGGAAGTTAAATGGTTGGCCTGTCAAGGCTTTGTTTTTGCCCTTAAGGCTGCCAAATAAATGGTACTTGGAAGAAAACAAAAAAAATTGGCCCCTTTGGCTTTGCCCTTGTGGACCCAACCCTTATGAAATGATGGCTGATATCACTCTTCATTTTCACCCTCTCTTCCTGCCAGAGGCTGACTCCTATCTCACCCGGTTCACCATCCCTCAGACGTATAATTACTCCGTTCTCCTTGTGGATCCTGCTTCCCATATGCTTTATGTTGGCGCCCGGGACACCATCTTCGCTTTATCCCTGCCCTTTTCAGGGGAGAGACCTCGCAGGGTGAGAGATGAGAGTGGGGAGGACCTCAGATTCTAGAGCATGTGATTAGATCCTTGGTTTTATGGCGTATGAGGGGGGGTGTTGTGGTAGGAGGGGGAATGTTGGTGAAAAGGAATAAGGGTAGATCGTCAACCTCATTGTCTCAGCTGAGGGTGATGGGGGTGGGTCATGGTGACTGGGTAGGCTATGAGGGAGGTTCATGATGATGGGGAGGAGGCCACAGTGACCAGGGTTCAGGTGGCAGTGGGCAGAGGAATCATTAAAATCACATTACTCTAGGGCAATAGCTTTCAAACTTTTTTGACCACCCCTTAATAAGAAATATATGGTACATTTTGACATAGTACGCCAGGTATGTACTGAAAGAAAACTTTCTTGAAACAATATCTACTCTCCTATATGTGATACATTCTGATATATTCTATTTCATTAAAAATAATGTTGGTTGGGGCTTCCCTGGTGGTGCAGTGGTTGAGAGTCTGCCTGCCGATGCAGGGGACATGGGTTCGTGTCCTGGTCCAGGAAGACCCCACATGCCACGGAGCGACTGGGCCCGTGAGCCATGGCCACTGAGCCTGTGCTCTGCAACGGGAGAGGCCACAACAATGAGAGGCCCGTGTAAGGCAAAAAAAAAAAAATGTTGGTTGAGATTTCACAACTGATTTCATTACTCATTAATGGGTAGTGACCTCCAGTATGAAAAACAGTGCTCTGTTGTCGGGGAGTTGTCTCTGAAGTTTCCAAATTGATGGAGGTTGTAGAACTGTGTCACCCAGCCTGACTTGGGAGGAATTTGGGTGAGAATTTGGGAGAAATGGTCACTCTTCCTTTCTTAGATTGACTGGATGGTGCCTGAGACCCACAGACAGAACTGTAAGAAGAAAGGCAAGAAGGAGGTAGGTATAAATCTGGGCCCTGGCCTGAATGTCAGTTGAGGCCTTGGCCCAGCCCTGACTCTGTGTCAGTCCCCTGCAATTCTCCCATCCCAGTGGGCCCAGGCAGGGACTCTAACACCATACCCAGAGCTGCATATAACTGTCCTAACACTACTTTTCCTTGTACCTGCTGCTTCTGACTCTCTCTAACCATCTCTGACCCTTAGGAAGAATGTCACAATTTTGTCCAGATTCTCGCCATTGCCAATGCCTCTCACCTCCTCATTTGTGGCACCTTCGCTTTTGATCCGAAGTGCGGGGTTATTGTGAGTGACGGGTGGAAGGACGGGAGGGGTCTTCTGTGAGCGACTGTGACAGGGGTCATGCTTAAGGCAACCCTTGTGCATGATAAGCATTGGGGGTGAGGGATGTCCTCATAGGGTAGAGGCTTTGTCTACTGAAGGAGGGTATGAAAGGGAGGGGGAGGGAGGTTGTCTGTAGAAGGTAAGGAATACAAAGTGAAAAGAGGGACGTAGTGGGATGGTGAAGGAAGTGAGGGTGCTAGCTGAGCTGTGGGGAGGAACTTCAGAGGCCAGTAGCTCATGTTTTCCTTGTCCTGTGTATGCTTTGTCCAGGGAGCCTGGGTCCATTTCTTAATCAGCACTGTCCACACCTGTTTCTTCCTCCCATGGCATGTGATTGTCTTTTACCACCTTCCCCACCTCTGCTGTCAACCACATTCTGTGTGGACTGTGACCCTTTGCTCTCACAGCTTCTGAGGTCACTGCGCACTAATGTAGTGCCTGTTGGCCCCATACTCTGGATCTTGCCTTCAAGGTGGGCACTCTGTCAACCATGTTTTCTTCTTGGTCCTGTTCATTGCTGCTAAAGCCCTGGACATCTCCAACCTCACACCCAGGCAGGCTTGGGACATGGATACTCCTAATCACATCTAGGTTGGTCATGACCTCAAAAGTCCCTGGGATTGGTGACATCTCAGGAAAACTGTTAATGTTTTGACTCCTCACCTTTTTTCATCAGTTATCCAGTAGTCAATTACTGTTTCTCTGGCTGCACACATTTGTGACCAGGCCCTGGGATGAGTCAAAAGCCTCACATGTCCTTCATGTCACCGGACACTTTTTATCCCTTTTTGCTAGCGGTAGGAGGGAGTGCAACATCTCCCTTTCCTGACCCTGATCCTTAACGGTCGATCTTGACTTGATCCTTCTGCAGCCTGTAGTAGTCCTTGCCACATGGATCTAGTCAGTGTGTAGCTCCAAACCTCTTTTTTAAACATCATCCTTATACTTCTGACTTAAGAATGCTGTAATTGTATATGCTTGATTGCCTTAGTTAGTCCCTCTGGGCTCTCCTTGGAGTTAGTTGCGTTTATGTTGAGTTATTTTCATAATGCTGGTGATAGACTCCCTTTTGAAGTGTGAGTAGCTCCCTCATCCTGGGAAGGTTTCCCAGTTCAGGGTGGTGTTGAAAATCTCTGTATCCCTTCAGGTAACGCTGAGGGCCTAGTTTCCCTACAGTTCTCACAAAGCTCACAGAAGTAGCGGTGGAACTGCCGTTGACATATTTGTCCTTTCCTAGTATACATAGGATCAGGGAGCCCATGGGTGTGAATACCAGAGCCATGGTTTACAGACGATGTGATTACTCCAAGTTAGTTCCCCAGGGCCTTCTATTCTTCTTTGGCTCTCTGAGGTGGGACCCTAATGGTTGTTAGATAAGTATCTAGACAGAAAATGTTCTGGACATACCTGTCAGGAAGGGTGTGACTTGGACCCCTATCCATTTTTGAGGAATATCAGCAAACAAGAACGAAGCCAGGGGCTTATGTACTGCACTCCTGTGACTTTCAGCTCTTTTTCTGAACCCTCCTATCCCACAGGCTCATGAAATGAAGGAACATCCTTTGATCAAGGCTTGTTTGTAGGAGAATATAAGGTACAGCTAACAACTGTGTTAACCCTTTAAGCATCCTGAGACTGCTCTCTAGACTTCCTGAATGTTCTTTTCTGCCTTTGTCTTATCCTGCTACCTGGCAATCCCCATCTGCTTGAGCAAGTCCTTGCCTTATCCTTAGTGCTGAACTTCTTATGTCCCAGACTGATGACTTTGAGACTGTGTGTAACAATCTGAGAACTTTGACTAGCTGATCCAGATATAACAACTTGCTCAGATTTGATTGCTCAGAGAAATGAAGGTTCTTACAAAAGGAAGTTTAAGCATAGGACCTACCAGTTCCAACAATGTGGAATGTTGCCCTTCAGTGACAGCTCATCAGACATTGGGGGAAAATATTTTAATTTGTTGTTTTGAGGGAGCTCCAGCAGTTAACAGAAAAAATGTTAGACTTATAACAATAGCAACAACAACAATGAGAAGACTTTCCATTCAATTGAGTGTCTACTCTGTCGCAGGCTTGGTGCTTGATACTTTACATCCACAATTGAGTTTAATTCTTATCACCATATCATGATAGTTATTTATTATGATAGTGATGACACATCATGATAGTATTTATTTCCAATTTACATGAATGAAACAGAAGTTCTGAAAAGTTAGGTAAAAGCCTGAGATATATAGCTGGCCGAGGCAGAGCCAAGATTCAAACCCAGGTTTGTCTGGCTCTGCTCTGCTACCTTGTCCCTCTAGTCCAGCCTGCACCCTAGAAGAACACCTTAGCTGGCTTCAATTTCTTGTGACATTTGGTTTGTTTCATGTTAACAAGGACCATCTCCCCCTACCCCTCACCCCCAACCTCTTAGGAAAGGTCCTTTATATGCCTTGCACTCTTCTTGGCCAAAGTCAAAGGATGGGTTCTAACCCCACAGCTCAGTGAGAGCCTGCCTACATAGCTCTGGCTTTCAACTTGAGGGACTTGCCTTCACTACAACTCATGCTGATAGGACTGTGCTGACACAATGATGATGTAATGAAGAATCTCAACATTCAGATAATGTGGTGGTGTGGTCTTATCCTTTCAGACCCTAATTAAATGTCACTTTGACGGTACAGTAATCATAACATATGTAGTTAATCGGCTCCCTTGCTCAAAGTCTATAAACCTAGATAACGTGATGATGCCACTTGGAGAAACTGGAAAAGGACGAGTTTCAACATGTTCAGTTTTAATAGATCATCTCTGTGAGGAAAGGAAGTCCAGCAGTCAAGTGCAAACATGGACTAGAGTTTGGAAGACATCAGGCTTTAGAGAGTTTGGGGAATGATTTGCATAGAAAGTCTGGGCAGAAATGTGAAAATTAATGAGATCTTTAAAGTATATGTGAAAAAGACTAAGGATACGTGGTTAGAGGCTGGAATGGAGAAGAGAAACAACCAAAGGAGATAGAGAAGCAACAGATAGGAGGAGGGGCTCCAGGAGGGTAGAATTTCAAGAGTCAAGAAGTAGACTATTTCAAGGAGGGGGGTGAATCAAAAGTATCCAATGGTGCGAAAAGATCAAAGAGAATGAGAACTGAGAAAAGGCTCATCGTTTATAAGTCCTTGGTGAAATGTAATGGAATAGTTTCAGGCATAATTTGTTTTCTAGGAATAACAGGTGATCCAGGTTTGGTTAGAAGAAGTAGTAGTTTGGGATAAAGAGGCAATGGGGAGCCATTTTTGTCATTCTGTGGCTCAAACATTTATTAAGTCAGTGACTAATAGTCTAGGAATATTAATCTGGGGTGGGTATAGAGAGTAAATTGGGGGCAAGGAGAGGCAGTGTGGAGAAAAGGAGGCGATAAGACAGGCCACAGCAGCAGGTAATAACCCCATGTTCAGAGTGCCCAGACATCTTGGTAATCTCTCACAGAACTGTCATCTTTCTCCTCTGGCTACAATGTGCCCACCACCACACAGGGCAGATGATTGTGTTTCTGTGGGGTCCTCCATTCTGGAAGATTCTTGACCCAGTAGTCCCTTTGAGGGGACATCAGATCACATCTCATTTTAACAGGCCTTCTTCAAGGCTCTCTCAGTAAAATAAAACCCTGTTTGCCAACTACAGCAAATAAGTGAGCAGTCAGAATGGGCCAGTGGTATGTACACTTATGCCCAGGGGACGTAGATCTATGTTGGTTCTCCAGTTACCATCACAGCAATAAGGCTCCAGCAATACCATATGTCCATCCTAGTTTGTGAACTAGAGATATCATGAATGGTACTTCATGTCATAACTGATTCCTAACTGGCCATAGTTAACTTCCCTGTCAGTCCAGGTTGAAATCATCCCTGATTTTCATTTTTAGATGTTATCTTGAAGCCTCTCTTAGTGCTGGATGCTCAGCTAAGGTAATGTCTGGATGGCTCTGTGGAACTCTTACACCTCTTGCCCACCCCCGCACCCCAGGTTAGTCCCTCTGGAGTCCCTGGATGAGGAAGACACTTACCAAATTCTCAGATTCTGACCTCAGCTTCAGGTCTTCACTGACTTTGCAGATTCCCTTCCCTCCTTCTGTATATCCTTGACTCTGGTTTAGTCTCTTATTTGTGGGGTGGGATTAGGTGAAGGATGGCCCTTCTCTCTAGACCCCTAGGCTTCAGATGGTCCTATATCAGCCTGTACTTTTCTTTACCCTTCCTAAGTGCTCCAGCCCTCAGGAGGCCTGCTTTCTTCCCTGGTCCTCCTTATCCTGTAGCACATTCTCCAGCCAGTTGCAAAGCTGGCAGTTCAGCAGCATTTCAGAGGAAAGATCTGCCTTTCGGCCTCTTGGTGTCTTCTAGTGCCATCCTAGGTGTTCCTTCATCAGAGTATGTGGGTGTTAGGTACTAGGGGAATTGAGGGAAGAGGAATAAACTGATGAAAAGAGGGGTGGCAGAGGTAGGAAATGCAGGAATGGGTGGTGGAATCAGGAATAGCAGACTGGGAATATGGGGATGGTAGTGGGGGAATGGGAGATGAATGGGAATTGGGTTTTTTCTTCATCTGACCATCTTTGTAATTCTCACCATGAACTTCCCCATGACCTCTAAACCAATTGCCCCCTTCTGGTCTGTAGGATGTGTCCAGTTTCCAGCAGGTTGAAAGACCTGAGAGTGGCCGGGGGAAATGTCCTTTTGAGCCAGCTCAGCGGTCAGCAGCTGTAATGGCTGGTGAGTGGGGAGAGATAAGAACCTGTGACTTCTTGCTGTAATTGCCTCCTTCCCCGCCCTGCTGTTGGAATTTCTGTGTCCTTTCTTTTCTTTCATCAGAATATCCATTATTCTGACATCTCTTTCTGGCCTTTCCTATTCTTCCCAGAGTGCTTGTGTTCTCCTGCTTTTACCCACAGAGTATCATTTCTCTTGCTTTTCTCTAGAGAATATGTCACTGTTCACAGTAGACTGTGAACGCTTCCTCTGTTAACCTCATCTCTTTTAGTCATTTTTTCCTGTTTGTAAGAGGAATCTACTACAATGCATATTATAATAAATTTGCAAAAAGTATAAAGAAGAACATAAGAAATCTTTTAGAACAGGCACAGTCCAAAAGAACTTTGTGTGATGATGGAATTATTCTGTATCTTCACTGTTTAATTCGGTAGGCACTGGTTACATGTGGCTATTGAGCCCTTGAAATGTGACTAGTGCGACTGAAGGGGAGAATATTAAATTTCATGTAATTTTAATTTAAATATAAATAGCCATTCATACCTAGTAACTACCATATTAGCACAGTTTTAGAGTATTCCTACTCTGAAAACCACTGCTAGTATTTTAGGATATTTCCTTCTAGCCTTTTTAATGTATGTGTCCACATGCATATATACTCATGCACATATATTTGGCTGGCCAGTCCTTTGTTGCTCAGAAAAATTAGTAATGACTATTAAAGAAATTCCTTCTGTTACTTCCTTCAAACAAACTATATATACATATAGAGTTGCTCAAGTGTTCAATGGTTCTATCACAGATTATGCCTAAATCTTTTCTGGAGAATGATTGACTAATTATTTGGTAGCCACAAAGTGAACTGTTTGTGTGCCACATAGCCTGTATTTTAGGTTAGACTACTCCACATACACTCTCCAAATTCACTGAGAACCCAGCAATTTTTCTCATGAGAGTGTAAAACAAGCAGGTGAACAGAAATTTTATGAGTGTGTGCTTTATGAAACTTCTAAATGTCATGTTACATGGATATAACTTTGAATACTGTCATGTGACTTTATATCATAGGCATTTCTATATAATTTAAAAATTCTTTGTGAAGAAAAATTTTAATGACATTATGCTACTCAACCTGTGAGCACACCATAATTTAATTAAAGAATTCCAGGGCTTCCCTGGTGGCTCAGTGGTTGAAAGTCAGCCTGCCGATGCAGGGGACACGGGTTCGTGCCCTGGTCCAGGAGAATCCCACATGCCACAAAGAGGCTGGGCTCTTGAGCCGTGGCTGCTGAGCCTGCGCGTCCGGAGCCTGTGCTCCGCAACGGGGAGGCCACAACAGTGAGAGGCCCGCGGTACCGCAAAAAAAAATCCAGATTATTTATGTAAATTTATTTTCAAGTTTATTTAGTTCACTTCAAAGTTTTTGGTATTGTCTCTAATACTGTAATGAACATTTTTGCACATAAATTTTTATCCTCATTTTAGATTGTTCCCTTAAGACTCCTGGAAATGGATTACTATATTAAAGGATGTGAATATTTTACAGCTCACTATCTGTTACTAATTGAGTTTTTAGAAAGGGTATACCAATTTACACCCTAAATCAGCAGTAAGTGAGAGTTTTTTCACATAAATTTCACCACACTGTTTTGTTGCCATTAAACATTTTTTTTTGTGTGTGTGTGCTAATTCAAGGCTAAGAATAGCACCTTTAAAAACAATATTTATTTATTTGGCTGTGTCAGGTCTTAGTTGTGACATGCAGGCTCTTCGTTGTGGTTGCAGGCTTCTCTGTACTTGTGATGCGCAGGCTCTAGAGCGCATGGACTCAGTAGTTGCAGTGCGTGGGCTTAGTTGCCCTGTGGCACGTGGGATCTTAGTTCCCCGACCAGGGATCGAACCCACTTCCCCTGCATTGGAAGGTGGATTCTTAACCACTGGATCACCAGGGAAGTCCCAGCACCTTGTTTTAATTTGTATATTTTTGAATATTAGTGAAGTTGAATATTTTTCATGTTTTAGTACTTATTTTTATTTCTGCTTTGCTTAATCCTCTGCTTATGTTCTTGGGCCAATTATCAGGTAGGATATTAGTATTCCAATCTACACCTTTTCCTTTGTGATTATATTTTTTAAGCTAAATCCTTCTTCAGTTAGAGAGCAGATAAAATTTTCCTTCTTAAATTTTTTTTCCCAAACATTTTAACTCTGATTTATTTGAAACTTATTTTGACAAATGGCATGAGAAGGGAATCAAAATTGATTTTTCCCAACTAACTAATCAGTTGACTTAGCATCATTTATCACACTGGTTTTTTCTTCCTTCACTAAAGTTGCTGCAAACCTTATTATAAAATATTGGACAATATAAAATTTAATTTAAATATTGCACAATATTTTATGAAAAACAAAAATTGGGATATAAGATCTAACCTTAAACTTTGTCGTTGTTGTTACGGACCATTTTTAAAGTCTTTATTGAATTTGTTACAGTATTGCTTTCAGTTTTATGCTTCGGCCTTTTGGCCACGAGGCATGTGGGATCCTAGCTCCCCGACCAGGGATTGAACCGCACCCCCTGCATTGGAAGACAAAGCCTCAACCACTGGACCCTAAACTCTTTTCTTATGCATGAATTTATTTGTAGGAAAAATCTTAAAAGCTGCACAAATTAAATCACTCTTGGGCTTCCCTGGTGGCGCAGTAGTCAAGAATCTGCCTGCCAATTCAGGGGATGTGGGTTCGAGCCCTGGTCCGGGAAGGTCCCACATGCTGCGGAGCAACTAAGCCTGTGCGCCACAACTACTGAGCCCTAGAGCCCACGAGCCACAACTGAAGCCCGTGCACTTAGAGCCTGTGCTCCTCAACAAGAGGAGCCACCACAATGAGAAGCCCGCACACCACAACGAAGAGTAGCCCCTGCTTGCTGCAACTAGAGAAAGCCCGCACACAGCAACGAAGACCCAATGCAGCCAAAAATAAATATAGATAAAATAAATAAATTTATATATAAAAAAATCACTTAATCATTCAGTTAATGATTTATCTTTTCTGAAACGTAATGAAATAACAAAAGTTTTTGAAAATGAACATAAAGTATATATCTAGTAAATACGATATTTGAGTTGTCATTTTTATCATTCATCTACAGTTGAAGTCAGTGAGACCTTGTTTATATGCATATATATTTGAATAATAGTTTATTTTTCTTAGCTTTATATCAAGCATCTTTGGCAAAATGCTGAGCCAGTCATTAAGATCATTAAGAAAGATTTCACAGGTTTAGCAGTTATGAATGTCTCTTGATTCTACATAATTGTTTATCAAGAAAATGACTTCTCATTTGCAACAATCTGAAATAATTAATATACTTTGTTTCAAGCAGATTCTTTAAGTACATTTAACCATCTGTGTGTAATTTCTCTGTGTTCTACTCAGCAAGTGGAACACAGCATGTAGTTTAAGAATACAAATTTCATAGATAAGATAATTGTATAACAAAGAACATTTTCAAACAGGTTAAGTCTTTTTTTCCCTCAGGTAATGAAATTTAGTGTTGCCTTTCAGCTGATAATTGATGGAGGTGTCAGAAATCACTTTCTAACAGTTTAGAATGGCTAGCTCAAGACATAGAACCTCCATGGCTTTTTCTGTCTCGGATCCAAGTCATAGTCAATATCAATATTATAAGTTTTCCTCTGAAGTTCTTTATAGGGCTATAATTTAAATTTTTTCTTGGTCTGACATAATGCCAATATTTAGTTGGGACTTTTAATGTTGATCCATTGTGTCCTACTGCCCCTTTGTTTTGAAAATAGCAGTATAGAAGATAGTGGCAATATTATTTAGGAATTAGAACCAAAATTCCCAGTTAGGAGCTATACAAATGTCCTTAAGGATAATAGACATATTTTGAAAGAAAAGAGCTTTTAGTAATGAAAATATTAGAATATAATGGCAGGAGTATTTCTTATTTTAAATTATAAAAATTGCAATGTGCATTGTGGAAAATTGAGAAAATATAGAAATGTATAAAGAAGAAAGTGAAAAGTTAATTGTCATTCAGTCATCACCAGGTAACCACTATTATTATTTCGGAGTATTTTCTCATACTCTGTGTGTGTGTGTGTGCGTGTGTGCGTGCACGTGTGCGTATTTATAATAAATTGGAATTGTCATGCATATTTCATTTATTGTATACTGAACATTCTCTCATCATAGAATTTGTTTAATTATTCAAAACTTGATTTTTAGTGATTGTATACTTTTTCATCATATGAGTGTAGCACACTAATTATTCCCATATAATTATACATTCAAATTTTAAAATAAATTATTGCTTTTATAAATAATGCTACATAAGGAATCCTTTTACATAAATTTTTATGTAAATCCTTTACATGAATCTAATTAATCGCATGAGTCAATCCAAAAAGTAGGATTGCTGGGCTGAAGGATATAAAAGATTTTTAGGGCTTCCCTGGTGGCGCAGTGGTTGAGAATCCGCCTGCCGATGCAGGGAACACGGGTTCGTGCCCCGGTCTGGGAAGATCCCACATGCCGCGGAGCGGCTGGGCCCGTGAGCCATGGCTGCTGAGCCTGCGCGTCCGGAGCCTGTGCTCCGCAATGGGAGAGGCCACAACAGAGAGAGGCCCGCGTATCACAAAAAAAAAAAAAAAAAAAAAAAAAAGTAGCTGGGACTAAAAGATTTTTATAGTACTTGATGGATTTGGCCAAATTTCTCTCCAGTGAGTCCTACCAGCAGTGATGAGAGGGCCTGTTTCATTACAGCCAGTTAGCCCCAAAAATATAGTTAATAAACATAAAACAGTGACTTTCTCAAGAGTCCAATTTGATGTTTTTGATTTGCATTTCTATTAGTGAGGTCGAACAGCTTTTCATGTGTTTATTGGCACTTGTATTTCTTTAGGAAAAGGTCTCAGATATCTTGTCTTCAAATATGACATTTATCTGTACTCCACTGAGATAAAATTAACAAAAATGATCTCAGTGTCTCTATTTGCACTATTCCAATTCGGAAAAATGCAAATATTTTGACAGTAATGTTCACATTAGCCTAAGAACATCCGCAATTCCTTCTCAGTCTTCTTTGCAGCATCTTTTGTCTTCTGCTCATCCTTTAAATGTTCCTTAGACTTAGACTTCCACCTAAGATCCTCTTCTCTTGCATTCTTTGTAATTGTGATCTCAGCCAGCCCCATGGATTATGTTTCCACTGCATTCTGATGTCTCCCAAATCTGATGCCTTCCAGATCTCCCAAAACTAGCCCCATGGATTCTGTTTCTACCAGATTCTGATGCCTCCCATACATTATCTGGAACTACAGACGACATATCCAGCTGCCTTCCAGCCATCTCCACTTAGATGTCCCACAGGAATCTCAAAGTCAGCATGTCCCAAACTGAGCTCATCATCTTCACTCACCTCCCCCAAACCTTCTTGACCAGTGTCCCCTTCTCTGAGTGCATAGTACCATTACCCACCAAGGTACCCAAGCTAGAGGCAGTGATTTGTCATCTTTGGTCCTCCCTATCACATTCAATAATAAGTAGGGCTCTTATAAAGAAGGGCAGAAGAAGGGAGCTTTTGCTTTCTCTTTGGGAACCCATCTTGTGTTTTTCTTGTCTCCTTTTGGTCTCATTGTATCTTGTGATTACTGCATCTGCCAAGGAGCCCTGTATGTGTTCCAGGTGCACTGGGTGCTGCCAGCATTTTTGGGGTCAAGCTTATCTCTTAAATCCGTGAGTGTGTACCCCAAGACAGCATTTACACATTGTAACAAGACAGTTATAGAAATCCTATATGCCAGGAGAGGAAAAGGTAGAGTAAACACTGCCTTTCCAATGATCTGTAATTGTGTCCTGATAATAGGCTATTTAAAAAAATAAAAGAAAAAAAAAGGTATCCAGTTGGCATAAACCTTAGATAAGGACATAGAGAATATTAGATCAGGAGCTGTCTATCCTGCAAAACTCTGACCATGAGAAGAAAAGAGAGTGGAAGTAGGCAGGCCAGGGCATGTTTAAAACCCTCTTTTTAAAGATAATGTGTGATAATTCCTATTATAAACCTTCTTTAAAAGTGAGCATTTTGATACCAGAGTGAAAATTTGAACCCCTCCAGTGTGTAGTGAAATATTCACTGCCATGGCTTATATCCTAGTCTGTCAGTGTTGGGTTGTTTACGTATCTGGAAGCTCTGTGTTCACAGGCTTTACATCTGAACAAGTAGAGATCTATTTCTACACATAATTGTCATTTTTCTTTGGCTGTGATTCTTCATCTTTGTGGCTTTCAATCTTGTTTTTCCTCGTATTTCCAAAATGACAGTATCTTAATTTGGGGGGTTATAAAAGTAAAAGGTGCTAACTACAAAAAACGTTCAGTGAATACAGAAAAGTAGAGAGGAGAAAATAAAAATTACTTGTAATTTCATTAGTCAGAAACAAACATCAGTAACACTGTCCAGTTGTAGCTCCTTCAATCTTTCCTGTGCCTACAGACATATATACATATTTAAAAAAAATAAGGTTGAATTATACTATGTGTTTTTTTCTAACCACCTTGTTCACTAAACTCAACACCGTGGGCATCGCTGTCTTTGGCATATCATCTTTTGCCAATAGCAGATGTATGTTTTCATGTTTGCTAGCTTGATCTAGTCAGTAATAACTTGCCAAACAACTGCACATACAGGGATATTTTATTGTATGAACAGTGCAACAGAATATTTGAAATTGACTGTTCTGGAAAATTCAGGGCATGTGGTGATCTTGTGTCCTCCTGTGGACTTCTGCCCTCATGACTGTGATGGCTGTTGTTCCTTTTCCTCTGTGTGTGAAGATTGTGTTGTAAGCCCCTTAGTACTCGTGGAACACCTGAAGCCCTGCTACTCCCTCCCAAAGTGTCTGATCCCTCCTGCTATCCCTTTGTGACCCTCTGCTCTCTCCTCTGAGTGAGTGTGCTCTTCAGCAATCCTAGGCTCCAGAGTTGCTGACTGGCCCCATTTAACCCCTTAGAAAGTTTTGGGACTTTACCTCTGTCCACCACTGGGTCCTTGCATTGTTGTCTGTGGTCCTTAACCATTTCCAGAATATTTATGAGTGTTCCCCCTCAAACACATCAAGTCATGCTTCCAAAATATTCATAACTGTCTCTTCCACCACACCTCCCCCATTCTCAGGGTATCCATGACACAGCTTCTGTCAAGAGTTTTGGTTTTAGAGTGTTTTGTGTATAATGCTTTTAGGAAAATTTTCATTCCAATTCTGGCATCTGTGTCATATTTTTCCCCCTGGAACTACTGAGGATTGGCTTATTTGCTGCTCCATTAGCTGCCAGAACCTTTGCCCAAAATCTGATTTTCTCCCTCATGAAATACTCTGGAAAGGAAGGGGATGCCATTTTATAGTTGTGGCCCGCCTACCTTATGACAACAAATCAAGCATATGGCCCCCTGAGGGTCCTAAGGAGCTGCACCTAACACATATTGAATGCCAGCCGTGTGCCAGGCCCTACCTGGGACTCTCTTTTTATCTCATTTAACCCTCAGCACTGCTCTGGGTGGAAGGTGGTATTATCCCCATTCTACATTTGAGGAATGAAGGGTAATTGCCCAATATCATACTACTAATAAGTATTCAGAGTTCAAACCCAAGCCTTCCTGACTCCAAAGTGCTTGGATTCTTTTCACAAACTCTAGTGATACTATAGTCTTCCCTCCCACCCAGTAAGGAAGGGGGTTTCTAATTCTTTACTATCGCCCTCAGAGGGCTCCTGACCTTTTTCTTGCTCTGCATTAAGTGTTTTTAAGTGTTAGTGGTTATCATTTCAATGCCTGAGACATGCAGCTTCATAGGAGCATCTATGAGCCCAGGACGTAGTGCTTCCCTCAAGGTGGCCCTGCCCTCTGCTGCCTCCCTCAGTGCACATGACCCCGCGGCTCTTGCTGGAGTTTCTGGGCACCAGCCTCAAGCAGTCCAGCCTTGCTTGCTTCTCCACCCTCTCTGACTCTTCTGAGTCAGTGCTCTTCTGAGTTGCCTTGAAGTGATGGTGCCCCAGGGATTGCTCTGTCTCGCTCGCTTTCCTTTTCTCCCTGGCTTTCACGTTCCTGTGGTAACTTAAGCATGACTCCCAGGTTGCCTGACTCTGGCCCTATTGTCCACACCCTTCTGTTTGATTGCCTTCCAGCGACTCCAACCAGATGTCCCGAAGCGTCAACCTTAGTGGGTCCAACAACTGAACTCACCTCCTCTCCAGCCACCTCCTTTATGAGCCTTATGTCATTTCTTTGCTTGGTTCATAATATAATCTACTATTATCCATCTTATAAGTGGAAACCTTAGAGACATTATTTTACTCCATTCTTTCACATCTCATACTCAGCTGATGTTCAAATCTTGTTAATGGGCTCTACCTCAGAAATATCTCCCAAATCCAGCCCTTTTCTTTCCTCTGCCAGTGCCTTAGTCCTTCTTTGTTCTTGCCATGACTGTGTGAAGGCCCTTTTAACTAGCATTTTCTTCCTAAAAAACAAAACTAATTATGTCATACCTCCTCAAGAAAATCTCTGCAGTTTTGCCCTCACCTTTAGGGTAAAGTCCACATTTTCCTGGCATGGAAGAGCAGATTCATCACAATTGGGTGCCTATCTCTGCACCTCTAGCTCATCTCTGCTCACTTGCCCAGCAGCCCCTGTGCCCCACTGGAGCTCCAGCCATGGGGAGTGCCCCACATCCTGAACATGGCTCCCCTCTTCCCCACTTGCCCATCTTCCCCCCGAAGCCCTTCTACCTGACAAATTGCTCATTCTTCAGAGCCAGCTCAGATGTGACCTCTGAGTTGCTGCTCCCCCAGTTAGATGTGGCTGGGTCCTCCTCTGTGCTCCTACACACATCTGTGAGTCCACGTCTCTTGGTATCTGATTACGTTTGTCTTCTGGACTCAAATGGGAATTCTTGGGGGGGCGGACAGTGATGTGCTTAGCACGCAGCGCAGTGCCTCTTATGTAGTAGGTGGTGAAGGAATGCTTCTCTGTTCTCTCCAGAGTCCCTGTGATACTCAAAACTCCACCGGGTGTTTGTGACCTTCTTGTTCCCTGAGTCATTGTCTCCACTCACGTCCGAGCCCTTGGCAGTGTTGCTCAGAGTGGCTATAGTTCTTTCACATTCAGCCCACAGAACTGCACCTCCCCTTCCTTCCCAGAATGGCTCTGATTTCTCTCTTTTCCAATCCCCACCATCCCTAGAGCACCTCTGCACCTCCACTGAACCAGGAGGGAGGATCTGATTCCTTGTTGTTTCCTCTAGCTGGCTGTGAAATATCCAGAAATCCCTAGGTTGGTGTTTCTCAAAGTGAGGTCTTGAATCACCCACATCAGAGTAACTCTGACTTCTTGTTTGAAACGTAGTTCTTGGGCCACCCCCCAACCCTACTGAGTGAGAATTGCTGGGCCCAAGGCCCAGGAATCTGCATTTTGATCAATTCCCTAAATGATGCTAGTATACCCTAAAGTTGTGACTTGTTCCAGGGCAGTATACACCCCCTAATACTCAGAAAGAACAGTAGTTCCCTCAGACATTTACTGTAGTGGGAGAACTTAAGTAAGGTGGGAACATGCTGCAAAGCAAACCTCTTCCTGGAAAGTTACCATGTAATTATAGGGTAGAAAAGTCCTTAAAAACGACAACAGCAAGAAACAGACCAACAAAAAAAATCTTGCTTTCCACAGGGATAGCTTCTATTCTTCCTTCATATACACGAACATTCCAGCAGTTTTTCCTTAACACTGGTTCTTGTTACTGCCCGGGAGCACTTTATTTCTGTTTATTTTAAGTGAGGTGATGCCTGTTGTGCTTAGCATTGCCTGGCACTTAATGGGTGCTCAGCCCCTGAGGGTTCTTGCCCCTGCTTTGCTCCCTGCTCTGCCTGTGACCCTTTCTGAAAGCTTCCTCAGTGAGTCTGACAGTCCACCTCCTCCCTGTCGCCCTGCAGGGGGCATCCTCTACGTTGCCACTGTGAAAAACTACCTGGGGACGGAGCCGATTATCTCCCGGGCTGTGGGTCGTGCTGAGGACTGGATTCGGACAGAGACCTCGCCATCCTGGCTTAACGGTGGGGAGAGGGCAGAGGGGGGTGGTGCTGCTCTGGGGACAGAGTGGGTGGAGGCTGGGTGGCCCCAGGCTATGTCTGTGGGATCTGAGGCCACGGGTCTCCCCAGCCCCAGCCTTTGTTGCAGCAGTGGCTTTGAGCCCAGCCGAGTGGGGGGATGAAGACGGAGACGATGAAATCTACTTCTTCTTTACGGAGATGTCCCAAGCTTTTGATTCATACGAACGTGTTAAGGTCCCGAGGGTGGCCCGTGTGTGTGCGGTAAGACCCTGATCCCAGCTGTCTGTCTTGTTTTGTGCTCTGCCTGTCCTCCTGTCTTTTCCTCTGGTCCCTGTCTTTGTATTTCTCCTCTGTCTCCTTTTTTGATGGGCAGTGACTACTTTTCTGGGAGTTGAGGAATGTGGCGAAAGGGATCTGGTCTCTTTTATCCCGTGTGACACTGTAGTGTAGAGGTTAAAGGCAGGAACTGTTGACAGACCTGGGTTCAAGTCCCTGCTACACTGCTTACTGCCTGTATGACTCTGGCAGTGTCGATTTGAGGACTAAATGAGGTAACTTACGTAAAGCATGTAGTGTGGAACTTTATAAATGCACAATAAACACAATAAACATCATTGTTGTGATCCTGTCCACCCCATACCTCATTGTCCTCAGTTTCTCTGTATCCCTGTCCTTGCATTTCTATGCATCTGTCTCCCTATCTGTCTGTGTCTGGGGGAAACTTGTATTGGTCTCCATAGTCCTCCCCTAATGTTGGTCTTCTAAAGAGAACTTCTTATGTGCTTGTCACCCCAGGGGGACCTTGGGGGCCGGAAGACCCTCCAGCAGAGGTGGACGACCTTTCTGAAGGCTGACCTGCTGTGTCCAGGGCCTGAGCATGGTCGGGCCTCCAGCGTCCTGCAGGACATGGTCATTCTTCGACCTGAGCATGGAGCGGGGATGCCCATCTTTTATGGCATCTTTGCTTCCCAGTGGTGAGGGGGTCCTGATGTGGAGAGTTACAGGGTGGGAGATACCTGGGGTTGGTGCAGGTCAGTGCGGTCTCCCGCAGAGGAGGTGGACTCTCCGTGGAGCCCTGCTCCTGCTGTGAAGCAGGCTGCAAAGCTTCCTGTGCGTTTCTCATGGGTCATCTCATTTGACAGGGGATGAGTTGCCTCTCCTAGTTCCCTCTAAATATCCAGCTCCAACCTGTGACTCTTCCAGGGAAGGGGCTGCCATCTCTGCTGTCTGTTCCTTCCGACCACAAGACATTCGGACAGTGCTGAATGGTCCCTTCAGAGAGCTTAAACATGACTGCAACAGGGGCCTGCCTGTCATGGACAATGATGTACCCCAGCCCAGACCTGGAGAGGTGAGGGGGCTGGGGCAGTTCTTCACCTCATGCCTGAATTGCCCCATTAGGACAAGAGCCCAACTAAGCATCACAGACACTTCCTGGCCCCTGGGAAGCTTTGTCACTCATCCTGTGTTTCATTTAGTGCATCACCAACAACATGAAGCTCCAACAGTTTGGCTCGTCGCTCTTCCTGCCTGACCGTGTGCTCACCTTCATCCGGGACCACCCACTCATGGACAGGCCAGTGTTTCCAGCTGATGGCCACTCCCTGCTGGTCACTACAGATACAACCTACCTCAGAGTCATGGCCCACAGGGTGCCCAGTCTCTCAGGGAAAGAGTATGATGTGCTCTATCTGGGGACAGGTATGTTTAATAGCCAAGCAAGTTGCCCATCCAGTGCACACAGGTTGTCGCCATAGAGAGGGTCCCATGCATACAGGTATCAGAGTCCCAGGCACAGGTACAGTTATGTTATCATATCTTGCCCCTTGCTTGCTTCCTAGAGGATGGACACCTCCACCGAGCAGTGCAGATTGGAGCCCAGCTCAGTGTTCTTGAGGATCTGGCCCTATTCCCAGAGCCACAGCCAGTTGAGACTATGAAATTGTATCAAGTGAGTTGTAGATTTTGGCGAGTCTGGTGGGGAGATATGTGAGTCCAGAGCCAGTCTGTGACATTGAAGTCTGGGAGATCCGGCGTGTTTCTCTTCCTCACTCCCTTTCTGTAGAGCTGGCTCCTGGTTGGCTCCCGTACTGAGGTGACACAAGTGAACACAACCAACTGTGGCCGTCTACAGAGCTGCTCAGAGTGCATTCTGGCCCGAGACCCTGTCTGTGCCTGGAGTGTTCGGCTAGCTGCGTGTGTGGCCCACACTGGAGAGCATGAAGGGTGAGGGTGGTGGCACTGGTTCCTTGCCTGATGTCCCCAGGCTCTGGCCTATCCATATGTCTGTGTCTGTTCCTCATGGGTTAATGCTGCCCTCTCTCTCTCTCTCTCTCTCTCTCTCTCTCTCTGTGTGTGTGTGTGTGTTTCTTAGTGTCACTCGTGTGTCCATCTGTCAGTCCATACTAACCATTTCTCTGTCCTCATCAATGTCCCTGCCTCCCTGCTGGACCTGCCCTGACTGTGTGGTTGATTTCCACGTGCCATACGCTTCTCAGTTTTCATTTTCTTTTTTTTTTTTGGCCGCACCACGCGGCATGTGGGATCTTAGTTCCCCGACCAGGGATCGAACCCGCACCCCCTGCATTGGAAGCGTGGAGTCTTAACCACTGGACCGCCAGGGAAGTCCCTCAGTTTTCATTTTACAAGTGCTCTTAGAAGTGTTTTCACAGTTGACAACTCCCCTCCTTCCTTCCTTGAAAAACTCTATCCTGTTGCCTTCTATGACTCTGCATTCTCCTGGTTTTTCTCCCTACCTCAGTCTCCATTCTGTCTCCCTTACTGGTTCCTTTTCCATCCAGCTTCTGAATGTTGATATTCCTCAGGGTTCATTCCTTCTCTTTACACTTTCATGCACTCTCTAGGTGATTTCGTTCTCATTGTATTCAGTACCAACTGAGTGCTGGTGACAACCACAGATGTATCTTTAGCTGAGGTATTTTGTGAAACAGAAAGTCATCTCACTGACCCTCACAGAATTTTGATTAGCTTTGATAGAAAAGAAGTTTTCTCTTTCTCTTAACAGAGAACTCTTTTAACAGAGATTTCCAGAGAAATCTTGTGGTTGTGGACCACCAGCTATACTTCTTGGAAGGTTCCTGTGTTTCTTTCAAAGTACCCCACCAAACATCTTTCTCACAGACCTAGTGCAAATTTAATTCTCTGTAGTCTGCTAGAAATATTTGTAGAATTTGACATGGCAAATGTCATGAGTATAAGAGGTATTGGGGAAAAATTTAGTGATGAAGAGAATGTCGACTGATAATTCTAGAGGTGATTTCTGAGATGATGGGAGGTGCAATTGGCGAGTGAATGTTCAGTACTGAGGAGGGTAGAGGGGGTGTTGACACTGAATTTATCAAGTATTCTCTTCTTTATAGGCTGGTTCAAGACATAGAGTCAGCGGATGTCTCTTCTTTGTGTCCTAAAGAGCCTGGAGGTCTGTATGGTTTAGGGAATGTGGGTAGAGTGGAGGTAAAGGGCCTAGAAACTTATGTTTTTGGACCTAGTTTAAAACTTGTATCCTGGAAGTTATGGCAGCCTTACTCTCTTTGGGAATCCCCTTTTTAGCTTGGTGTACCATGGCCCCTTCTCATATCTCGTATCACCCCACATTTCTCTCTAACACCTCCAACCTACAGCCTCACCACCTTTTGTGCTTTTGCTGTCTCTGCAGAACACCCAGTGGTGTTTGAAGTTCCTGTGGCTACAGCTGCACATGTGGTCTTACCATGTTCCCCGAGCTCGGCCTGGGCATCCTGTGTGTGGCACCAGCCCAGCGGAGTGACTGCACTCACCCCCCGGCGGGATGGGCTAGAAGTGGTGATATCCCCAGGGGCCATGGGTGCTTATGCCTGTGAATGTCAGGAAGGTGGGGCAGCTCGTGTGGTAGCTGCTTATAGCTTGGTATGGGGCAGCCAGCGCGGTGCTCCAAGCCGGACTCACATAGTGGGGGCTGGACTGGCAGGCTTCTTCCTGGGAATTTTTGCAGCATCCCTGACTCTCCTCCTGATTGGTCGGCGTCAGCAGCGACAACGACAGAGGGAACTTCTGGCTAGAGACAAGGTGGGCTTGGACCTGGGAGTCCTACCATCTGGGACCACAAGCTACAGCCAGGACCCTCCCTCTCCCTCTCCTGAAGATGAGCGGCTGCCCCTGGCCCTGGCCAAGAGGGGCAGTGGCTTTGGTGGCTTCCCTCCAGCCTTTCTGCTTGATCCTTGCCCACGCCCACCCCACATTCGGTTAACTGGGGCTCCTCTAGCTACGTGTGATGAAACATCCATCTAGGACTGGGCAAATAACCACTAGTGCATGAGTGACCACTGGATGGAATGACCATTGGGACGGTGGGGGTCAATGGTCATGGAAGATCGTCATGGCCTCTGAATTTTCTTTGGCTTTTGAATGATCACTTCGAATTCCCTGTCTGCCTTTTCTGGGCCTGGATGGGCTCAGGGCCAGGGCTTTGCCTGATTCCCATAAGAGATCAGAATTGCTCTTGCAGTGAATCAGGACTTTTCCTGCCCCTGCCCTCTCAACCCCTATGACCCCTTCAGCCCACTGTCTTGGGCCCATTAGTTTGGGGCTAGGCCCCAGGACATTGCTGTGACTTTGCTTTCCGGTTGGGCCCTGGCCGGAAGGAGGAGCCGTGGAAGTGCTAGGGGGCTAATGTGCACTGACTCCTTTTGCTGGTTCTCCCAGTTTATCTGATTCTCTGTGGAGAGTGCATGATTCCCAAACTGCAACATGCAATCTCTGCCCTGAGATCTACCCCATCCCAGTTTTCCTTCTTCCATGAAAGAGCATGTGTAAGTACACGGATGTTCATAGGTGACCTGGACACATGTGCATGGATGACTAGGCCGATGCTCTGGTGTATTCATGGGAGGTTGAGAGGGTCAGGTTGGAATGAGGGCAATACCTACAGTACTTTAGACCCTGTAGCCAGTGAGGGAATGGCTCTCCTTTCTAAAAGGAGAAAACCACTTCCCTGCCTCCATCACCTCTCACAGCCCTTCTGTTGAGTAGAGAAAAACTCCCAAAGTGACCTTCTGGGTGGGAAAGGCAATGGTACATCTGACCCCATCTTTCTCTTTGTTTTTGCCTCCTGGCTGCCACCACTGCCATGCACAGCTGCTCTTTCTCTGGCTAGAACCCTTTCCTTGGCTTCTATTAAAACTTCACAACATTCTAAATATCAGGGGATGAAAAAAGTGGAACAATCATGGGAAATACAAGCCGCACAAAGATAGGTTTGTATCAGTGACTTTATGACTTTACTCAGGTTGATACCCTTGCTCTAAAGCAGGAGTTCTCCTGGGGTCCATGCCCTCCCTGAAATCGCATGCAAGATGCTATCTGTATATGTGTGTCTGTATTTTTCTGGTGGTGGTGGGGCTTGGTTTGTGACTCTCATTAGATTCTCAAGCCTTAACGAAGTTAAAGGACCACTGCCCCAAGGTCACCACATGTTGGCCAAGCTGAGGTGGTGCCAGGCAGGGACAGCTCTTCCTGCCCTTTGGCCAGCCCCTGGACTGGCAGCTGCTGGATACCTTCTTGTTGCTCCATTTCCTGGAAGGTGGGCTCTGTGCATATTTGAAGACACTGTCAGCTTTCACCAAATTTAAAGACCTCTTCCTGCTTCACAACTCTCAGATGCTCTAGGCTTCTCCTGGTCAGTTCCTGTCTTGGCCTGTGAATGTGCCTCATTCGTCCCTGCTGAGGGACTCCCTTGAGCTCCAGTGAATTGAATGGTCCAGCCTTTCCCAGTTGAAGTTTTCAGCTCTACTTTCCTTGGCAGCAGCCTGTGAACTACTCAAGAGTCCCCTTGGGTTTTGAATTATCAGTGGTTTTGCCATTAATAAGTGTATGTTCCTCAGCAAGTAATCTAACCTTGGAACTATGGCTTACTCATCTGTAAAGTGGGGATAATAATACCTACCTCGGAGTTGCTGCAAGGATTAAATGAGAGAACATGTAAACAATAAAGCACTCTCTATACCAGTAGAGGTTGTTATTGTAAAAATTGGCCTATTCTGCCATAATCATATAGCTTAACCATCTGATAAGCATGACACATGCAGTCACTTTAAGCCTCATTTGGTGGGAGGAGAGGCATTGCCTCACACAGACATCCTGTCCTGGGGCATTTCTGGTGAAATCTTAGCTGCCAGTGTCTAGGTTTTGGGAGGCAGGGGCTGTCATTTTCATAATCTTGTCTTGGTGACCTTATTGGTCTTTCTATATGGGAATGGAGGGGGGCTCTGTATTCTTTGGTTTATCCTCACTCACTCTGCTCTCTTGAGGTTATGGGTTAGTTTCATTTCGAGGAGTGAAGGGAAATGGGAGATTTCAGTAGGATCTGGGGTCTCTGTGAAAAGGGGAGAAGAGTTTCCCAAGGAGGGGGGACCAGATCACAGTGGATTTGGGACATTTGGTCCTTGGGTAGTGGCTCTGGTTGGAGGAAGGTGGGATGAGGAATGTAGGAGAACTGAGGAAGGATGGAAATAGTCATGAAGGGAGGAGAGCCACATCTTAGGCTGTGGAGAGTTCAAGCCCCAAGAGTGAGTGATAGCAGGGATATGTGAAACCAGCTCCCAAAGAGATAGTGTGAATAACTGATTGCATTATCTTTGGACTGTGGGGGTGTGGGATGGGAGAGGATCCAGTGATAAGGGTGGTGAAGAAGGGTGCAGGGTTCCTGCAGGTAGAATTGTGAGGATTCTGGCAACCAGAGACATGACTGGCTTTTGCGCATAAAAGCAGCCAGGGAGAGGGTTGGGGATGGGGCTTGTGTTTACCTCCAAACTCTAAAGATTGCCCACTTTCTGGCCTTCACTCTGAAATTCCCCTCTCTTTTTGGTTCTGGTTCCTGGTCCATAAATTGTGACTCTCGGCTTGTCACCCCTAACCAGTGGTCTGCTGCTACCCACGTGACCTTACTGAAAGTAGAGCCAGAAAGAGATGCTCCCTGTTCACTCTCATGAACCAAGTGAATTCCAGCATACCGCTCGCCCTAACCCAACAGGAGGCAGACTCACATCTTTTCCCAGGAGTCTCCTGGCTCCCTACCTTTCCCCAGTAGCCCCACAAGTGATGGCAGGAGAGGGCTCCTTTAGGTATCGGCTGGGCCTTGTCCTTCCTGGCTACTCTGCCCCTGTCAGAGGGGGGTGGTCATGGCTACAACAGACTCTTCTTGGTCAACTGCACAGAGATCCTATCTCACAGGTGTGGGGATTGAACTTGCTTTTTTGGTTGTAGTAGAGCCAAGGTTGGAATTTTTAAAGATCATTTTCACCAACTGGAGGAAAAACTAGCAATCAAAGCAGTAGGAAATATTTCTGCAATTTTAAAATTCTGTCTGATGGGTCCCAGGGACAGACCTTGCTGTGACATGGCAATTTGTATGACCAGTAGAGAGAAGGTGTGGTCCCAGAGAGGTCCATCTGGAGTGATGTAAAATACCAGATCCTGGTTGAGGTAGGAAGGGGCAAGCAACAGAGAGAATGACCTAGCTCCCTGAGGATGTTAGGTGGAGTCAGGGGTATTTGGAAGAGCCAAGATGAGGGGTCAGTTTCAGAGGGCTGCTTCAGGTCCTGTGGAGAAATAAATGCAAGCCATGAACTGTCTTCCTCTCTTTTTTCCAAGGGTTCCCAGCCCATGGGACTAGCTTTTCCCTAGACACCCTGGGCCTAGGGTTTAGGGCTACAGATGAATCTGCTGCCTGCTGGTGGGTATGGCACCCATCTCATGGGCTACAGGGCTTGGAAGTGCTGAACCACGGGCTAAAGGCTTTCACCACCTGCAGCTGGAGCCATGGTTGAGGCAGGAGGAGTCATCAACTGACGCTGAATCCAAAGATCAACATCATGCCCTCAGCTTCAAGCACGTCCTTTGGGTTGAGGAGGCTTGGAATAGAGTCCTCCCAGGGCTGAGGTTCACTCCAGGGACTCTGTGAAGGTTATGTGTCGAGGAGGCTGATCAGACCTCTCTGATCAGAGGCTGAGGAAGATAACTCATGGGAAAAGCTCAGGCTTCAGGCCTTTGTAGGCGTACTTCATATCTGTCAGGTAAGGGGTTCTAATCAGCCTCAGGTGGATTCACTGGAATTCTCTCCTGCAAGCCCAAGAGTGCACAGATTTGGCACATGCTCTCGACACTCTCCTTTCAAGATACGCCGAACTGTGTGTGGTAGGTAAGCTATTCCTTCCTTTAAAAGAAGTGAGGAAGCAGAACTGGCCCTTCCCTGAGGTGAGGATGGAGATGGATGTTTTGTCCTTTAAGTGATGTAGAACTGTGTCCTGCTTCCATGCAGCTTCTCCAACACTCTGGTGGGATAGAAGGTGTGGATGCTGGAGACTGGCCTTGAGGGTTATGGGGAGGTGTTCCCATGCTTTGGTGTGGAAGGAGGATCTGCCTATCCTTTGTGTGAGGTCGGATGATGAGCTTCTCAGAAACAATCATAGGAAACAGAGGCTCCTCTTCCCTTTTCTGGGAGCCACACCAGTCCCCTGAATTCTTGTTCAGTTCTAGGGAGAAGGGTGACCATCCCCAAGATGGCTGAGATAGAATATTTCCCCCCTGAAGTGACTGGGAGTTCAGAACCAGGTTAATTTGATTTATATAAATAAAGTAATATTTTTGTACCTATAAGTTTGTGGAGAAAAATCCATGAGCGCTATAACTAATACCAGCATTTCTAAAACTAGCTGAGTCCAGAGTGCCTGTATTATGAACTGTCCTATAGATTGAGAGAGCAGAACTGGCTGTAGATAGATAAGAGCTGAATGACCACTAGTTGTCTGAAATGAGGATGAGGGCGTTCTTCCAACCCTTTGCAAGAGCTATTCCCCCTAGTGTAGCTTGTCTGCATACATATCCACCAAATTATTTTTTTATCAGACTCAAAACCCATCACCTCTCAGATTTACTGGATTTTGGCAATTTGTCTGTGGTCTGGTCATAATACTATAGCTCATTGTATTGTGATCACCTTGTAATTCCCAGGTAAACATCCTTAGAAAGAAGGGAACGTGAACCTGCTCCTAGCTGACAAACCAAGGTGTCCACATGCTACTGCTACAAAGGTTTATGACAAAGCTGTCCTTGGAAGAGTTGCTAGATAAGTTCTTATTCTTTTGGGTATTTATTGCTGTACTAGTCAGGACAGGCTTTGTTATGACACAATAACGTACAACCCCATATTCTTAGTGGTTTAAAGCAACATGTTTCTTATACTGCTTAGAAAGGAAGGAAGTTCTGACATATACTACAACATGGATGAATCTTGAGGACATTATGATAAGTGAAATAAACCAGTCACAAAAATACTGTATGATTCCACTTATATGAGGTACTTAGAGTAATCAGATTCACAGAGACAGCAAGTAGAATCGTGGTGGCCACGGGCTGGGGCTCAGAGGAATGGGGGTTATTGTTTAATGCATATAGGACTTCAGTTTTACAAGGTGGAAAGAGGTCTGGAGATGGATGGTGGTGATGGTTGCACAATATTATGAAAGTATTTAATACCTCTGAACTGTACACTTAAAAATGGTTAGCATGGTAAATTTTATGTGATTTTACCACAGTTTTAAAAATTGGAAAAAATGAATAAGACAGTCTCTGTCCCTTGAAGCTCTTAATTCAGTGGAGAGGCAGATATACACTATGAAAAGCACTATTGTAAAGGTATGTCCCAATCCCAAGCAACCCATAGACACCTCATTCATCTTACATCTCTCTCTTTTTTTAACTTTTTATTTTATATCGGAGTATAGTTGATTAACAATGTTGTGTTCATTTCAGGTATACAGCAAAGTGATTCAGTTATACCTATACATGTGTCTGCTTTTCAAATTCTTTTCCCATTTAGGTTGTTACCCAGTGTTGAGCAGAGTTCCCTGTGCTATACAGTAGGTCCTTGTTGTTTATCCATTTTAAACATAGCAGTGTGTATATGTCAATCCCAAACTCCCTAACTATCCCTCCCCCCACCAGTCACCCCTACTAACCATAAGTTTGTTCTCTAAGTCTGTTTCTGTTTTGTAAATAAGTTCATCTGTATCATTTTTTTAGATTCCACGTATAAGCAATATCATACGATATTTGTCTTTGTCTGACTTACTTCACTCAATATGACAATCTCTAGGTCCATCCCTGTTGCTGCAAATGGCATTATTTCATTCTTTTTAATGGCTAAGTACTATTCCATTGTATATATGTACCACACCTTCTTTATCCATTCATCTGTTGATGGACGTTTAGGTTGCTTCCATGTCTTCGCTATTGTAAACAGTGCTGCAATGAACATTGGGTGCAAGTATGCTTTTGGAGCATGGTTTTCTCTGGATATATGCCCAGGAGTGGGATTGCAGGATCATATGGTAGCTCTATTTTTAGTTTCTTAAGGAACCTCCATACTGTTCTCCACAGTGGCTATACCAATTTACATTCCCACCAACAGTGTAGGAGAGTTCCCTTTTCTCTACACCCTCTCCAGCATTTATTGTTTCTAGGTTTTTTTGATGATGGCCATTCTGACTGGTGTGAGGTGATATCTCATTGTAGTTTTGAGTTGCATTTCTCTAATTAGCTATATTGAGCATCTTTTTATGTGCCTCTTGGCCATCTGTATGTCTTCTTTGGATAAATGTCTCATTAGGTCTTCTGCCTATTTTTTGATTGTGTTGTTTGTTTTTTTGATACTGAGCTGCATGACCTGTTTGTAAATTTTGGAGACTAATCCCTTATCTGTCACATCATTTGCAAATATTTTCTTCCATTCTGTGGGTTGTCTTTTTGTTTTGTTTATGGTTTCCTTTGCTGTGCAAAAGCTTTTGAGTTTAGTTAGACCCCATTTATTTATTTTTGTTTTTATTTCCATTACTCTAGGAGGTGGATCAAAATAAATCTTGCTGCGATTTATGTCAGAGACTGTTCTGCCTGTGTTTTCCTCTAAGAGTTTTATAGTGTCTGGTCTTACATTTAGATCTTTAATCCATTTTGAGTTTATTTTTTGTGTGGTGTTAAAGAGTGTTCTAATTTCATTTTTTACATGTAGCTGTCCAGTTTTCCCAGCACCACTTATTGAAGAGGCTGTCTTTCTTCCATTGTATAGTCTTGCCTCCTTTGCCATAGATTAATTGACCGTAGGTGCGTGGGCTTATTTCTGGGCTTTCTATCCTGTTCCATTGAGCTATATTTCTGTCTTTGTGCCAGTACCATACTCTTTTGATGACTATAGCTTTGTAGTATAGTCTAAAGTCAGGGAGCCTAATTCCTCTAGCTCCATTTTGCTTTCTCAAGATTTCTTTGGCTATTTGAGGTCTTTTGTGTCTCCATACAAATTTTAAGATTTTTTGTTCTAGTTCTGTGAAAAATGCCATTGGTAATTTGATAGGGATTGCATTGAATCTGTAGATTGCCTTGGGTAGTATAATCGTTTTGACATTACTGATTCTTCCAATCCAAGAACATGGTGTATCTTTCCATCTGTGTGTGTCGTCTTTGATTTCTTTCATCAGTGTCTTATAGTTTTTGGAGTACAGGCAGGTCTTTTGTCTCCTTAGGTAGGTTTATTCCTAGGTATTTTATTCTTTTTGATGCAATGGTAAATGAGATTGTTTCTTGAATTTCTCTTTCTGATCTTTCATTTTTAGTGTATAGAAACACAACAGATTTCTGTGTATTAATTTTGTGACCTGCAACTTTACCGAATTCACTGATGAACTCTAGTAGTTTTCTGGTAGCATCTTTAGGATTTCCTATGTATAGTATCATATCATCTGCAAACAGTGACAGTTTAACTTCTTATTTTCCAATTTGGATTCCTTTTATTTCTTTCTCTTCTCTGATTGCCATAGCTAGGATTTTCAAAACTATGTTGAATAAAAGTGGCAAGAGTAGACATCCTTGTCTTGATCCTGGTCTTAGAGGAAATGCTTTCAGCTTTTCACTGTTGAGTATAATGTTAGCTGTAGGTTTGTCATATGTGGCCTTTATTATGTTGAGGTATGTTCCCTCTATGCCCACTTTCTGGAGAGTTTTTATCATAACTGGTGTTGAATTTTTTCAAAAGCTTTTCCTTCATCTATTGAGATGATCATATGGTTTTTATTTTTCAATTTGTTGATGTAGTGTGTCACACTGATTGATTTACGGATATTGAAAAATCCTTGCATCCCTGGGATAAATCCCACTTGATCATAGTATATGATCCTTTTAATGTATTGTTGGATTTGGATTGCTAGTATTTTGTTGAGGATTTTTGTGTGTATGTCCACAAGTGATGTTGGCCTGAAATTGTAACTGTGATTTTAAAACCCCCAACAAACAAAAGTCCAGGGCCAGATGGCTTCACAGGCGAATTCTATCAAACATTTAGAGAAGAGTTAACACCTATCCTTCTGAAACTGTTCCAAAAAATTGCAGAGGAAGGAAAACTCCCAAACTCATTCTATGAAGCCACCATTACCCTGCTACCAAAATCAGACAAAGATACCGCAAAAAAAGAAAATTACATCTGGTCTAATGTGTCATTTAAGGCCTGTGTTTCCTTATTGATTTTCCTTCTGGATGATCTGTCCATTGATGAAAGTGGGGTGTTAAAGTCCCCCATTATTATTATGTAGCTGTCGATTTCTCCCTTTATGGCTCTTAGTATTTGCCTTATATATTGAGGTGCTCCTATGTTGGGTGCATATATATTTACAATTGTTATATCTTCTTCCTGGACTGATCCCTTGATCATTATATAGTGTCCTTCTTTGTCTCTTGTAACAGTTTTTATTTTAAAGTCTATTTTGTCTGATATGATTATTGCTACTCTAGCTTTCTTTTGATTTCCATTTGTGTGGAATACCTTTTTCCATCCCCTCACTTTCAGTCTATATGTGTCCCTAGGTCTGAAGTGGGTCTCTTGTAGACAGCATATGTACGGGTCTTGTTTTAATATCCATTCAGTCAGTCTATGTCTTTTGGTTGGAGCATTTAATCCATTTACTTTTAAGGTAATTATTGATATGTATGTTCCTATTGCCATTTTGTTAATTGTTTTGGGTTTGTTTTTGTAGGTCTTTTTTTCCTCCTTTCCTCTTTTGTTCTCTTCTCTTGTAGTTTGATTACCATCTTTAGTGTTGTGTTTGGGTTACTTTTTCTTTTTTGTGTGTGTATCTATTGTAGTTTTGGGTTTTGGTGTTCCCATGAGGATTTGTTTTAGCAGTCTGTATATTTACTAGATTGTTTTAAGTTGCTGGTCTCTTTCCTGGCTAGAGAAGTTCCTTTAGTGTTTGTTGTAAAGCTGCCCTGGTGGTGCTGAATTCTCTTAGCTTTTGCTTGTCTGTAAAGCTTTTGATTTCTCTGTCGAATCTAAATGAGATCCTTGCTGTGTAGATTATTCTTGGTTGTAGGTTCTTCCCTTTCATCACTTTAAATATATTGTGCCACTCCCTTCTGGCCTGCAGAGATTCTGCTGAGAAATAAGCTGATAACATTTTGGGAGTTCCCTTGTATGTTATTTGTTATTTTTCCATTGTTGCTTTTAATATTTTTTCTTTGTCTTTAATTTTTGTCAATTTGATTACTATGTGTCTTGGTGTGTTCCTCCTTGGATTTCTCCTGCCTGGGACTCTGTGCTTCCTGGACTTTTCTTTCCCACATTGGGGAAGTTTTCAGCTGTTATCTCTTCAAATATTTTTTCACGTCCTTTCTCTCAATCTTCTTCTTCTGGGACCCCTATAATGCAAATGTTAGTGCATTTAATGTTGCCCCAGAAGTCTCTTAGACTTTTCTTTTTTTTTCTTTATTCTGTTCTGTTGTGGTGATTTCTACCATTCTGTCTTCCAGCTCACTTATCTGTTCTTCTGCCTCACTTCCTTCTAGTGTATTTTTCCTTTCAGTTATTGTATTGTTCATCTCTGTTTGTTTGTTCTTTAGTTCTTCTAGGTCTTTCTTGAACATTTCTTGCATCTTCTTGATCCTTGCCTCCATTGTTTTTCTGAGATCTTGGATCATGTTCACTATCATTCTGAACTCTTTCTGGTAGGTTGGCTAGCTCCGCTTCACTTAGTTGTTCTTCTGGGGTTTCATCTTGTTCCTTCATCTGGAACATAGCCCTCTGACTTTTCATCTTGTCTATCTTTCTGTGAATGTGGTTTTGTTCCACAGGCTGCAGGATTGTCATTCTTGCTTCTGCTGTCTGCCCTCTGATGGATGAGGCTGTCTAAGAGGTTTGTGCAGGCTTCCTGATGGGAGGGTCTGGTTCCTTCTCAGTAGTGGGTGGAGCTGGGTCTTGTCCCTCTGGTGGGCAGGGCTGTTCTCAGGGAGATTTTAAGCCACTTTTCTACTGATGGGTGGGACTGTGTTCCTGCCCTGTTGGTTGTTTGGCCTGAGGCATCTCAGCGTTGGAGACTACAGGCTGTTTGGTGGGGCTAATGGCAGTCTCTGGGAGGACTCATGCCAATGAGTACTTCCCAGAACTGCTGCTGCCTGTGTCTTTGTCCCAGCAGTGAGCCACAGCTGCTCCGCACCTCTGCAGGAGACCCTCCCATACTAGCAGGTAGGTCTGGCCCTGTCTCTTATGAGGTCACTGCTTTTTACCCCTGGGTCCTGGTGTGCATGAGACTTTATGTGCCCTCCAAGAGTGGAGTTTCTCTTTCCCCCAGTCCTGTGGAAGTCAAACCCTGTTGGCCTTCAAAGCCAGATTCTCTGGGGACTCCTCCTGTTGCCAGATCCCCAGGCTGGGAAGCATGACGTGGGGCTCAGAACTTTCACTCCTATGGGAGAACTTCTGTGGTATAATTGTTTTCTAGTTTGTGTGTTGCCCACCTGGTGGGTATGACTTGATCTTATCATGATTGTGCCCCGCCTACCGGCTCATTGTGGCTTCTTTTTTGTCTTTGGATATAGGGTATCTTTTTCGGTATGTTCCAGCGTATTTTTGTCAGTGGTTGTTCAGCAGTTAGTTGTGATTTTGGTGTTTTCGTAAGAAGGGGGTGAACTCATGTCCTTCTACTCCACCATCTTGAGCTAATTTCCTCTTAACATCTCTTCTTAACTGGCAGCTAGACAAACAGACTTGGGACACCAACAAAAACTTTGTACCTCTAAGTGGACTCCCCTGAAGATACTGAGACAGTCTAGACATATATATGCCTTATATGGTCTTTTTTGTGTATCCAATTTTATATAATAAAACTTTAAAAAAACAAGATGTTTTTCTGTCTGTGAAACTAGCAAAGATTTTAAAAAGGTGGATGATACTTTGTGCTGACAAGAGTTTGTGGGGAACTGGGTATTCTCCTATCCTATTGTTGGATGTGAAATTAGTACAAATTCTATGGAAGGCATTCTGGCAATATCTATTAAAAACATAAAAATGTATGTATCATTTGACCTAATAATTACACTTCTGGATATTTATTATTTTTAGGAAATAATAGCTAAGTGTGCAAAGACGTATTTCTAAAGGTTTTCATTTTAGAATTTTATATACCTAAAATATTAGAAAAATCCAATTATTCAATAAGAGAAATTTGGTTAAATTAGACCCAATATTGACTTGAAGAAAGGTCCACAGCATTGTTAAGCTAAAACAAAGAGAAAACCATAAGAAAGAGAGGAGCAGCCCCTGACAGTCAGGAGCTGGCCTGACATCACTGTGGGGACCTGGAGTTCTCCTGCTTCATAGAACACCAACATCAAGTAAGGCCACTCAGCAATGTGATGGATGGGACAAAAACAAGACCACTCTGTAATCATGTCTGCACACAGACAAAACTGGAATATTGTGCAAACCACAAATATGACCAAACATCTACCTGTCCCTGCTAATAGAAGTGACTGCTACTTCTTTACCTGTTCTTCACCAGCTTTAGCCTAGCTCCAGTCATCTCTCCTTTTGGGTGAGATTTATAAAGGTACCCAAGCATAGAATTATGCTGCTTCCTGGCAACACCCAATCTAGAGCAAAGCCCTGCTTCCTTAAACACTCCTGTAAGCCACTTAGCACAAGCGTGAATGCTGTAAGTTCTTCCTAACAGTCTCTTACTGAAACACCCCACAGTTCCCTGTGCTGTGCATTCTCCCTCACTGTGGAGTGATAAACCTAGATACAGCTGTGTTTCTGGTGGTCTTTGGCTGGAGATCAATGACAGTCAGTTCAGTCCATTATTGTATGTAATAGATACTTACTTCCATTGTCACAAAAATGTGTGGAATAATACACACCAAGCTGCTGGCAATGGTAACCTGGAGAGGGATTTTACTTTTGATTTACTATTTTTTTTGTTGTGGGGGAAGGGAAGAAAGGAAAGAAGAAGGAGAAGAATGAGGAGAGAATGATGACGATGATGTGATGGCAGTGGCTCTAAATGAAGTATTAAGTGTTGATAATGATGTTATTGGACTATCTTTATTCTTTAAATTTTCTACAATTAATATGCATTACATTTGAATGAAAAATTATAGAAGTTACTTTTATTTTTTTTTTTAAATTTTTTTTTTTTTTGGTACGCGGGCCTCTCACTGTTGTGGCCTCCCCGGTTGCAGAGCACAGGCTCCAGACACGCAGGCTCAGCGGCCATGGCTCACGGGCCCAGCCGCTCTGCGGCATGTGGGATCTTCCCGGACCAGGGCACGAACTCGTATCCCCTGCATCGGCAGGTGGACTCTCAACCACTGTGCCACCAGGGAAGCCCTAGAAGTTACTTTTAAATGGAAGAAAATTGTGATTTTTCCACAGAAAATACTATATGGTCATTTAAAATTTTTTAAATAATTAAAAAAATTGAAGTATAGTTAATTTACAATGTTGTGTTAGTTTCAGGTGTACAGCAAAGTGATTCAGTTATACATATACATACATGTATATATATTTTTGGATTCTTTTCCATTATAGTTTATTACAAGATATTGAATATGGTTCCCTTGTTGTTTATGGTCCTTGTTTATCTATTTTATATATAGCAGTATGTATATGTTAATCCCAAATTCCTAATTTATCCCTTCCTACCTGCTATCCCCTTTGGTAACCGTAAATTTGTTTTCTATGTCTGTGAGTCTATTTCTGTTTTGCAATTAAGTTCATTTACATCATTTTTTAGATTCCACATTTAACTGATATCATATGATATTTGTCTCTAGCGGTATGACTTGCTTCACTTAGTATGATAATCTCTAGGTCCATCCATGTTGCTGCAAATGGCATTATTTTGTTCTTTTTTATGGCTGAGTAGTATTCTGTGTGTGTGTCTGTGTGTGTGTGTGTGTGTGTGTATACACCACACCTTTATCCATTCATTTGTTGATGGACACTTGGGTTGCTTCCATGTCTTGGCTATTGTAAATAGTGCTGTTATGAAAAATGTTTAGTTTTTCAATGGTATCTTGTGCCTGACTAAAATTATATACACAAGTCATGACTAAAGTTTGAAGGCTTCCGGTGTTCCAGTCAGTTGCAGTACCAGGCAGGGTACAGTAGGTGTCGCTATTTCCCAGAGAACTGCATATTGCTAATGAAGTCCTCTGGGAGCAGTGCCCAATTCTAAACCAATTATCTGTCTGCCAGATATACCTAGTCTCTAACTTTGAGTATTATGTACTTGTAATTTTCCTTCCTCTTGTCATTTTAATCCATGACTCAATCTCGATAAGAGAAATTACTACAGTAAAGCACACTCCTTATTCCTTCCATAGATAGAATTTTCACATAGACATCCTATCTTCACAGTAATCTTGTGAAGTACTTCAGGTAGGTATTACATACTCCATTGTACGGATGGAGTAAAGTTAATCAGAAAACTTAAGTCATTAACAGTTCATTGGTTCAGCGTTCTTTCCCCTCCATTGGCTAGTTCTAGAAACTTGCACATATACAGCAAAACAACACTATATGTGCCTTAAGTGTATCAGTATACAAATGTATCAACAGTAAAAAATAGATTTGAATCAGTTTCTGAAAACTGCCATCCGAATGATGAAAATTGACCCATGTTGCTTGTGCAGTGTGGTTGTGCAAAAGCTCCTGATGGATGCACTGCAAAGAGGAGCTCTGAAATTTGGGCAGGTAGGCAGCCTTCAGAAGTCTGAGAGTTCTTTGCAAACACCTAGGCATCCTTGGGGAGCATGCTGAATGTGACTCATGTTTGTGTGTGACTAGGAGTTATGTTATAAACATCCGTTATTGTGCTTTGTGGTAATACCACATGCATAGGGTTTTTTGCTTCTTCCTTCTGAGGTTTCACATTTTTCCAGCCCTTACATGTGATCATTATCCGGTTATCACTTCCTGATGCCTGCCTTGTAGTTGCTGCTCTCCCCTTTTCTAGTCTGCTTTTGCTCAAATGTTATGGAGTTAGAAATCAAATAACCAAGCTAGGTAGAAATGACTATAAAGTAAAGTTAACCATGTTCAAACCAAATCTATTTGAAGGCATTTGTATGTTACTTCCTGGTTCAGGCTGATAGGGAGCTGGTTCTGGAGAGATGAGGATTGACTATGCCAATCTTTTTTAAAATCCCAGGATAATCAACACCAGTCTTGATGTCAGTCTAATGAGGCACCCTGAGACTTGGTCATTCACTCCAGTGTTGTAACAATTTGAAGAGTATGCTCCAGACTGGGGTGAGGATGTCCAGCCTTACAGAGCTGGCCTGACCACCTCTGATGGCATGGTGGGTTCTGGACCAAGAGGAAAGCTGGTGGAGTGTGGGGTGAGTATGAGGTAAAAGAAGAGGCTCAAGGGGGGGGCTGCTAGATTATGACTCAAGTTGAAACAGGGAGTTGGCAAATCCAGTCCTCTTTCTAGCAGGCATTGAGATCCAGTAGGAGCCTTCTTACAACCTCCAGGGCACAGAGTGGAGACTCCGGAAGAGGACCAGATGTACCACATATAGCAGCAACCTATGCCAGGCAATGTGTCTATGTATGATGAGGTGGTCAATGGCAGATGCAGGGTTCAGAAACAAAATTGTAGCCAGTAAGAATGAGGTAGCAGAATGGACCCAACCAGCTATCTGAGGTACAAGGCTGGGGCACAGTTGAGGAACATTTAAGGTCCCCAAGAAACCTGGGATGAAGTTACTGGACCTGGCATGCTCTGCCCATGACCTTCAGCCCAGAAGTGGGGCAAAGAAGCCTGGTATATGGAGGCTTGAGATTGCCAGAATGATTTCCAAATCCACCTACTGAGGAGGCAAAGACTTCTTCTGGATGACTGCAGGGAAGAGCCCTCTCAACTTTGGGCAAGGTGAGCAGACTTAGAGGGTTGGGAATTCTTTGCAAACAGCTAGGATGGGGCTAGGACTATGTGTAGGTGCTGATACCAGGGGCCATAGTCACCTGGGGAATCAGGCCCAGGACTAGGCCTTTCTGGAACTCATGGATCTGGGGCTCTCCTTCAGAGGGGAAGAGACCAGAGGAACAGACCAATCTAGTTTTTCAGGGAGGTGAGGGTGAGCTGGGAAGTGGCCTTAGGTCACAAACACTAATCACTTTAGGATAAAAACAGCTCACCCTAATGATCTTGAAATGAGTTTTATATGCATGCCCAATGTGTACGTGTTTGTGGGGAAAAGAAGGAAAGGAGATTTATTGGGTTTTTTTTTCCCATTATATAAATATGCTTATTATAAAACATTCAGAAAATACAGAAAAGTATAGAAAAGAAGAATCACCTGGAACCCCACAGGCCAGAGATATAATCTCTAAATATATTTTGGTGAATTTCCTTCCAGACTTCTCTTTTTTTTTTTTTTTTTTTTTTTACGATACGTGGGCCTCTCACTGTTGTGGCCTCTCCCTTTGCGGAGCACAGGCTCCGGACGCGCAGGCCCAGCGGCCATGGCTCACGGGCCCAGCCGCTTCGCGGCATGTGGGATCCTCCCAGACCGGGGCACAAACCCTCGTCCCCTGCATCGGCAGGCAGACTCTCAACCAGTGTGCCACCAGGGAAGCCCCAGACTTCTCTTTAAACACACACACTCACACACACATATTCAACATAAGTATATAACTATATATTTAAATTAAATCATAATAGTCTTTTGTATCCTGTTTCTTCCACTAGATACTATATCTGGGACACTTTTCCACAATAACATATGTAGTTCTACACCATTATTTTTGATAGCTGCATAAGATTCTTTTGCCTGATATTTCTTGTTTTAATGAGTCCTCTATTGAGTAACATCATAGCATCTGAGGATAATGTTAAATTTGTTTTTCTTTTTCTTATTTCAGCATATTGACTAGAACTTCCAGAACAAGCTCAGATATAGCTTATTCTTGACCTGAACCTAATTTTAATAGCAGTGCCTTTAAGATTTTACCACTGTTTTTCATGCTTCCTGTTGGTTTCTAATACACTTATAGTATTAAGGGAGTCTCCTTCTATATCTCAAACACTAACAGGGCTTTGTATTTTTCTTTTAAGAGAGTCAGGATGGATGTTGAATTGGGTCAAACACCTTTCTAGCATCGATAAAGGTGACGGTACAGATTTTCCCCTTTAGCCTGCTAATGTCCTGGGGCTGAGTCTGCCTTGGTTTCTTGGAATGAATCCTGTGTTAGTGATTTTGCAACCTGGGAAGGGGAAATTGCTGCTCTTGGAAATCTCACACAAAAAGCAGCATGCTTCAAGCCCTGTGCAAAACCCACTCTTTTCACGGACTGCTTTGTGTGTGTTAGAATGAATTGGGAAGCATTCAGCCTTTTAGTGATAGATAACTAGATCGATAAAATCGGACTCAGTTAAACGGAGTTTAGATAACTTGGCAACAGTCTATTCTAGGTTTGATAAAACAGTCCTAGCAAAGACAGTTGGGGCTGGAACTCTCATGTATATGTGTGGGGGCAAGGAGGGGGAGGTGAAGGGAAGTGGTTGTTGGATACCTTTCACATTTCTTGCTTGATACTCAAGCTTTCCCATAGCTGTGCACATCCTTCAGCACTTAGATTTTCTAAGACACGATGGAGGCAAGGAAGATGGTAATCATTAACAGTCATTGAGCACCTTTCCAGAGCCAGGCTTATTTCTAATCCTTCTTTCAGCCATACTAGGAGCTCTTCTGTGCCTTTTTTACAAATGAGGAAAGCAGAGCTCAGTTTGCTCAAGGCCCCCAGCTGGGAAGTTGTAGAGGCAGTAATTAAAGCCAAGTGTGTCCGCTCCTCAGTGATGCCCTGTTAACCTTGCCCATGCCCACGTTCCGCTGGGAAAGGCTGACTGGTGGGAATATGTCCTGGTAATTAAAAACAGTTGCTTGTAATAATCTCTCATGATCCTTTGTATTTGTGCAGTGTCAGTTTTTAGTTCTCCTTTTTCATTTCTAATTCTATTGGTTTGAGTCCTCTCTCTTTTTTTCTTGATGAGTCTGGCTAATGGTTTATCAATTTTGTTTATGTTCTCAAAGAAACAGCTTTTAGTTGTTTTGATCTCTGCTATTGTTTCCTTCACTTCTTTTTTATTTATTTCTTATCTGATCTTTATGATTTATTTCCTTCTGCTAACTTTATTGGGTTCTTTTTTTGTTCTTCTTTCTCTAATTGCTTTAGGTGTAAGATTAGGTTGTTTACTTGAGATGTTTCTTGTTTCTTGAAGTAGGATTGTATTGCTATAAACTTCCCTCTTAGAACTGCTTTTGCTGCATCCCATAGGTTTTGGGTAGTCGTGTTTTCATTCTCATTTGTTTGTAGGTAGGTTTTGATTTCCTCTTTGATTCCTTCAGTGAGCTCTTGGTTATTTAATAGTGTATTGTTTAGCCTCCATGTGTTTGTATTTTTACAGATTTTTTTCCCTGTAATTGATATCTGGTCTCATAGCATTTTGGTTGGAAAAGATACTTGGTACGATTTCAATTTTCTTAAATTTACCAAGGCTTGATTTGTGACTCAAGATATGATCTATCCTGGAGAATCTTCCAGGAGCACTTGAGAAGAAAGTGTATCCTCTTGTTTTGGGGATGGAATATACTATAAATATCAATTAAGTCCATCTTGTTTAATGTATCATTTAAAGCTTGTGTTTCCTTATTTATTTTCATTTGGGATGATCTGTCCATTGGTGAAAGTGGGGTGTTAAAGTCCCCTACTATGATTGTGTTACTGTCAATTTCCCCAAATGCTGTTAGCATTTGCTTTATATATTGAGGTGTTCCTATGTTGGGTGCATATATATTTATAATTCTTATATTTTCTTCTTGGATTGATCCCTTGATTATTATGTAGTGTCCTTCTTTGTCTCTTGTGATAGTCTTTATTTTAAAGTCTATTTCGCCTGATATGAGAATTGCTACTTCAGCGTTCTTTTGATTTCCACTTGCATGAAATATCTTTTTCCATTCCCTCACTTTCAGTCTGTATGTGTCCCTAGGTCTGAGGTGGGTCTCTTGTAGACAACATATATACGGATCTTGCTTTTGTATCCATTCAGCCAGTCTATGTCTTCTGGTTGAAGCATTTAATCCATTAACATTTAAGGTAATTATTGATATGTATGTTCCTATTACCATTTTCTTAATTGTTTTGGGTTTGTTATTGTAGGTGTTTTTCTTCTCTTGTGTTTCCTGCCTAGAGAAGTTCCTTTAGCATTTGTTGTAAAGCTGGTTTGGTGGTGCTGAATTGTCTTAGCTTTTGCTTGTCTGTAAAGTTTTTAATTTCTCTGAGATCCTTGCTGGGTAGAGTATTCTTGGTTGTAGCTTTTCCCCTTTCATCACTTTAAATATGTCCTGCCACTCCCTTCTGGCTTGCAGAATTTCTGCTGAAAGATCAGCTGTTAACGTTATGGGAATTCCCTTGCATGTTATTTGTTGTTTTTCCCTTGCTGCTTTTAATATTTTTTCTTTGTATTTAATTTTTGATAGTTTGATTAATATGTGTCTTATTGTATTTCTCCTTGGATTTATCCTGTATGGGACTTTTTGCACTTCCTGGATGTGATTGACTATTTCTTTTCCCATATTAAGGAAGTTTTCAACTATAATCTCTTCAAATATTTTCTCAGTCCCTTTCTTTTTCTCTTCTTCTTCTGGGACGCCTATAATTCAAATGTTGGTGCATTTAATGTTGTCCCAGCAGTCTCTGAGATGGTCCTCAATTCTTTTCATTCTTTTTTCTTTATTCTGCTCTGCAGTATTTATTTCCACTATTTTATCTTCCAGGTAACTTATCCATTCTTCTGCCTCTGTTATTATGGTATTGATTTCTTCTAGAGAATTTAAAAGTTCATTTATTGTGTAGTTCATCCTTGTTTGTTTGCTCTTTAGTTCTTCTAGGTCCTTGTTAAACGTTTCTTGTATTTATTTTCTCCATTCTATTTCCAAGATTTTGGATCATCTTTACTATCATTACTCTGAATTCTTTTTCAGGTACACTGCCTATTTCCTCTTCATTTGTTTGGTCTGGTGTGTTTTTATCTTGCTCCTTCATCTGCTGTGTGTTTCCCTGTCTTCTCATTTTGCTTAGCTAACTGTGTTTGGGGTCTCCTTTTCGCAGGCTGCTGGTTCGTAGTTCCCATTGTTTTTGGTGTTTGCCCCCAGTGGGTAAGGTTGGTTCAGTGGGTTGTGTAGGCTTCCTGGTGGAGGGGACTGGTGCCTGTGTTCTTGTGGATGAGGCTGGATCTTGTGTTTTTGGTGGGCAGGACCATGTCTGGTGGTGTGTTTTGGGATGCCTGTGACCTTATTATGATTTTAGCAGCCTCTCTGCTAATGGGTGGGGTTGTGTTCCTGTCTTGCTAGTTGTTTGGCATAGGGTGTCCAGCACTGTAGCTTGCTGATCTTTGAGTGGAACTGGGTCTTAGCTTTGAGATGGAGATCTCTGGGAGAGCTTTCGCTGTTTGATACTACGTGGAGCTTGGAGGTCTCTGTTGGACCAGTGTCTTGAACTTGGCTCTTCCACCTCAGAGGCACAGGCCTGACAGCTGGCCGGAGCATGAAGGCCCTGTCAGCCACACAGCTCAGAATAAAAGGGAGACAAAAGAAAGAAAGAAAAAAAATTAATAAAATAAACAAGAAAAAATTATGAAAAATAAAATAAAATAATGAAAAAGTAATAAAACAAAAGAAAGAAATAAAAGAGCAACCAAACCAAAAACAAATCCACCAATGATAATAAGCACTAAAAACTGTACTAAATAAAAAAACCAAAAAGAAAATAGACAGAACCCTAGGACAAATGGTAAAAACAAAGCTATACAGACAAAATTACACAGAGAAGCATACACATACACATTCACAAAAAGAAAAAGGAAAAATATATATCTATATATATATTAAGAAAAAGGAAGAGAGCAACCAAATCAATAAAGAAATCTACCAGTGATAATGAACTCTAAATAGTAAACTAAGATAAACATAAAACCAGAAACAAATTAGATGCAGAAAGCAAACCCCAAGTCTACAGTTGATCCCAAATTCCACCGTCTGAATTTTGGGATGATTTGTTGTCTATTCAGGTATTCCAGAGATGTAGGGTACATCAAGTTGATTGTGGTGATCTAATTTGCTGCTCCTGAGGCTGCTGGGAGAAATTTCCCTTTCTCTTCTTTGTTTGCACAGCTCCTGGTGTTCAGCTTTGGATTTGGCCCTGCCTCTGCGGGTAGGTTGCCTGAGGTCATCTGTTCCCCACCAAGACAGGACGGGGTTAAAGGAGCAGCTGATTAGGGGGCTCCAGCTCACTCCGGCAGAGGGGGCGGCGGAGTATGGAATGCGGGGGAGCCTACAGAGGCAGAGGCCAGTGTGACAATGCAACAGCCTGAGGCAAGCCATGTGTTCTCCTGGGGAAGTTGTCCCTGGATTGCAGGACCCTGGCAGTGGCGGGCTGCACAGGCTCCTGGGAGGGGAGGTGTAGATAGTGACCTGTGCTTGCACACAGGCTTCTTGGTGCCTGCAGCAGCAGCCTTAGCATTTCATGCCTGTCTCTGGTGTCCGTGTTGATAGCTGTGGCTTGCACCCGTCTCTGGAGCTCATTTAGTCGGTGCTCTGAATCCCCTCTCATCACGCTGAAACAATGGTCCCTTGCCTCTTAGGCAGTTCCAGACTTTTTCTTGGACTCCCTGCCGGCTAGTTGTGGCACACTAGCCCCCTTCAGGCTGTGTTCACGGAGTCAACCTCAGTCCTCTCCCTGGGATCTGACCTCCAAAGCCCGAACCTCAGCTCCCAGCCCCCGCCTGCCCCAGTGGGTGAGCAGACGAGCCTCTCAGGCTGGTGAGTGCTGGTTGGCACCAATTCTCTGTGCGGGAATCTCTCTGCTTTGCCCTCCGCACCCCTGTTGCTGTGCTCTCCTCCGTGGCTCAGAAGCTCTCCCCCTCCGCCACCTGCAGTCTCCGCCCGCAAAGGGGCTTCCTAGTGTGTGGAAACCTTTCCTCCTTCACAGCTCCCTCCCACTGGTGCAGGTCCCATCCCTATTCTTTTGTTCCTGTTTTTTCTTTTTTCTTTTGCCCTACACAGGTTTGTGGGGAGTTTCTCACCTTTTGGGAGGTCTGAGGTCTTCTGCCAGCTTTCAGTAGGTGTTCTATAGGAGTTGTTCAACATGTAGATGTATTGCAGATGTGTATGTGGGGAGGAAGGTGATCTCCACGTCTTACTCCTCCACCATCTTGTAGGTCTCTCTGCCATTGGAGTCTTAACCTTTATTTTTTCATGGCTGTTTGACCTTCACCTTAAACCAATATCTAGTACAACTCATTTGCTAGGGGGCCCTTGTAAAATGTAGTGATTAAAAACTTAAGCTTTAAAGAAAGACATGCCTGGGTTCTCATCCTGGCCCCCTCTATTACTAGCTCTGTAGCCTTGAGCAAGTCTCTTCATCTCTCTGAGCCTCAGTTTCCCTATCTGTAAAATGGGTATCATGATAGCACAAACTTCATGAGATCATTGTAAGGGTCAAATTAGATAATGAAAGTAGAGTATAGCACCTGGCATGTGGGAAATGCTCAACAAATGTTAATTATTTTATTATTATTACTTAGCCAATTGAGAATGAGGGAAAATGATTGTTAAGGGACAAATATTATATAATGAGCTGACATAAGTGAATAAAAACTATAACTTGTCTACTAATGTGGGCTGGATTCACACTTAACCAGACATCTGCAACAATGCTCCTAAGTAGCAGAGCCCCAACTGCCTTTACAGTGGTCTCCAGGTTTGTCCCCTCCCATCCTCTCTCCTTCTTCAAACCCAGCCCACAAGCCTTACCTTCATTCCTGAAGGTCAGGATTCTCTTCTCTTCCGTTCCTCCCAACACTGCAGATGTCCTTGTTCTTTTTCTTAAAAAAAAATTTATTTATCCATTTATTTTGGCTGCTCCAGGTCTCAGTTGTGGCACGCGGGATCCTCGTTGTGGCATGTGGGATACTCAGCCGCAGCACGTGGGATCTTTAGTTGTGGCATGCAGACTCTTAGTTGCGGCATGCATGTGGGATCTAGTTCCACAACCAGGGATCAAACCCAGGCTGCCTGCACTGGGAGAATGGAGTCTTACTCACTGGACCACCAGGGAAGTCCCTAGATCTCCTTGTTCTTTTATCCTTTGGTTCTTCAATTAGCTTCATTCAAATTATGATCATTTTCTCTTCATAACCACTCAGCCTAGACAAGCAAAGCTTGCAAATGTGTGGGTGAATTTAGTTTGAGGGTCAGGATGAAAGGAGAAGTACATTCATTTAGTTAAACATTCGATCACAAGTGACATATTTTTTAATGGAAATTAAAATATCAATTAGGTGCCATTTTCTCTTTGTCAAAGACAAGGAAAGAATGACTATATACCTTGACTAGGTGAGGAATATAAATTGATATAATCTTTCTGGAGAGTAATTTGGCAATGTGTATTGAAAGTATTAATATTTTGACATACTCTTGATCTTAGCAATTCCACTCCAAGGAATTTAATTGAGAATGAGAGCAAAGATTTACAAGCTTGTTCATTGCAACAATTGCTTAGATATAGTGAAAAAAATGCAAATGACCTAAATGTTCAAGAGTAGGGGATTGGCTAAGTTGAGACATCCTTGTACGAGATCACTCTGTAGTCATTATGGATAATGTTGTATAAATCTATTTTCAGACAATGGAAGATGTTTGTCACATGTTATCATATTAAAAAGCAGATTAGAGGGCTTCCCTGGTGGCGCAGTGGTTGAGAGTCCGCCTGCCGATGCAGAGGACACGGGTTCGTGCCCCAGTCCGGGAAGATCCCACATGCCGCGGAGCGGCTGGGCACGTGAGCCATGGCCACTGAGCCTGCACGTCTGGAGCCTGTGCTCCGCAACGGGAGAGGCCACAGCGGTGAGAGGCCTGGATACTGCAAAAAAAAAAAAAAAAAAAAAAAAAAGCAGATTAGAAAGCAACGTGCACAGTGTGTTATGATGACTACTTATATTTTTTTAAAGCTTCAAAAGACATATACCAATTTATATACTAGTATCTTTGGGTTTGAAAATTACAGAAAATTTTCTATTTTCTTTTTGCTTCCTTATATTTTGTGATTGACCTATGTTTTCTATATTTTCTGAATGAGTGTGATGAGTGTCATATAATTATAAGCCATTATAATTTGCATAAAAACTACTGGCAACACATTTTAGGCTTTGGGGATTCAAGAGTGAGTAAAAGGAAGAAAACTCACATTTGATGAAAATTTTAAATGTGCCAGACACTTAACTAAGGCCTTTGCATAATTCATTTCATTTACTTTTCACCATAATTTCATGAGATTTGATGGTCTCAACTTATAATTGAGGTTCACAGAAAGTTAGAAACTAGCCCAAGATCATACATTTGTTGGGATTTGAAACAAGTCTGACTCCAAAGTACATATTGTTATATACACACATTAAAAAATTTTCCATGACACCATAGAAGCTTGAAGTCTGGAAGGGGCTTAGAACCCAAGTTCTAGGCAGACCAAGATCAGTGGCACAAGAGTGACCCAACAGAGGGCCATGGAGATGCAGAGAGGGCTGCATCAGCCTTCTGATGCTATGCATCTGAAGGGCTGCATAGCAATCAGAAGGAAGTCAAACTTCCTTCTGACTGCTATAATCAGGGAGGGAGATCTGGTGTGGACTTGATGTCAGATTTCAATAATCAACAACTGGGATGAAGACCTTTCCACAAGGCCAAAGCATATGGGTGCAATGGCAACGAGGGCCAGGTAGGAGCAGATGGAGAGTCTGGAGTAGACAAGGAGAGGCTTCTGGCACAAGCAGTACTGGTCTAAGGTTGTCTGGATGAGGTTTGCTGACTCATATTTCATGGTTGATCCCTTTGTACCTCATTTAGTTTCTAGTAGGGCAGCTTTTGTCTCATTGATTTTCACTCCTGGGTTTGTCTATTTGTTTGAAATCTCTTCATTTCCCTTTGATTAGCCTTTATGCCCACTGAGTACTTTGAGGATTTCCACTTCACACTCATCAAAGAGCCAGATGAGGAGGGAAGACATCTTGTCTGCAGGGACCAGGTAGAGGTTCCTAGAGGCAGTGGCCAGGCATGGTCCCTGGTGTATCACTCCCTCTTTTCTACCACCTGGAAGCCCCCAGGACTGGAAGCACTAGATAGGAAGAAAAGGAGAGGAGCAGAAGGCAGAGGTAGAGACTGGGGAAAGGGACTGGACTTTTGGGGCAGAATCCTAGGCCAGGCCTAGCAGGGCAAGTCTGGCGTCTCACCTTTTCTACCACCGGGCATTGGGTCAACTAGGGATTCATTTGGGTTATATTTTTAAGTATGTCTTTGAAAAATAAACGCAATTCATGATCCTGGATTGAACTCTGGATTGGAAAAAAGTTGTTACAAAGGACTGGGCAAATTTGAATGCAGACTATATATTTTATAATAGTTTGTTATCAGTGTTAAACTTCCCTATTTAAAAAATGATATTGTGGTATATAAGAGAATGTCCTCGTTATTAGAAGATAGATGTTGAAATATTAGGGGTTAAGGGGCATGATATCTGCAACCTACTCTCAAACGGTTCAGAAAAAAAATGATGTATGCATGCATGTATATAGCTATCTATCCAGAGAGAAATAAAATAAATGAGGCAAAATATTAGCAATTAATGGATCTAGGTAAAAGTATACGTAAGCACTCATTGTACTATTCTCACAACTTTTATGAAAGTCTGAACTTTTTTGAAATAAAAAGTTGAAAATTTCTCAAGATGGAATAACAGGTCCAGATTTACCCCCCTTCCCGAAACAACAACAACAACAAAAGTAAAAAAACAAACAAAAGAAAAGTAAAAAATAGTGGAACAATGGTTTTCAGGACAAGGACATCAGGCAATGAAGGACAGGGAGAATGTGAGAAGCAAATGAGGTGAGGCCTACAAGTGTTCCAGCTCACTGCCTTGAGGGAGTTTCCAGGCTACAGCACAGGGAGGGGGACCCAAGTGGAGCCTGGAAAACTCTTTGAGTTGAAGAAACAGAGACCAAAGCGACTAGAGTTTGCAGAACAGAGTACTGGAGAGGAGAGAGCTGAAAAAGAGAGAACTCTGGAGATCTGCAGAGGGTTCTTCTCAAGAATTCAGCCAATCTCTTCATGACATTTTTTTCCCCTAGATTCCATATATATGTGTTAGCATACGGTATTAGTGTAGGACGGGAATAAAACACAGACCTACTAGAGCATGGACTTGAGGATATGGGGAGGGGGAAGGGTAAGCTGTGACGAAGTGAGAGAGTGGCATGGACATATATACACTACCAAATGTAAATTAGATAGCTAGTGGGAAACTGCCGAATAGCGCAGGGAGATCACCTCTGTGTTTTGTGACCACCTAGGGGGGTGGGATAGGGAGGGTGGGAGGGAGGGTGACACAAGAGGGAAGAGATATGGGAACATATGTATATGTATATGTATAACTGATTCACTTCGTTGTAAAGCAGAAACTAACACACCATTGTAAAACAGTTATACTCCAATAAAGATGTTAAAAATAAAAGAATTCAGCTGAGTAGTGATCAGCATATGCGTGTGAAGAAAATACCTGAGAGAATTACAAATAACAGCATTTAGTGCTCATACAGGGCAGGGAACAGTGCCCATTCCCAGCCGGATTGGTAATGATTCATAGAGAACTGAGTGGTGTACACAGAGCACTAGGTAGTGGACACGGAACGGCCTTTCTTCAGTTGCGGGGAGCAAGTAGCCTTAGACTGAGCACTTCTCAGGACTCCCCTAAAATATCACAACCCAAAAGGATCAAACTATTTCCAAATAAATGTATCCTGGAACTAAGCTCAAGAATATTTATAGGAATACAAAAATATCTAACAACCAACAAGGTGAAGCTTATAATGTCTAGTATCCAATCAAAAATTACGAAGTATGCAAAGAAACAGAAAAATATGACACATATAAAAAACTGTGGGGCTTCCCTGGTGGCGCAGTGGTTGAGAGTCCGCCTGCCGATGCGGGAGACACGGGTTCGTACCCCGGTCTGGGAGGATCCCACATGCCGTGAAGCGGCTGGGCCCGTGAGCCATGGCCGCTGAGCCTGCGCGTCCGGAGCCTGTGCTCCACAACGGGAGAGGCCACAACAGTGAGAGGCCCGCATACCGCAAAAAAAAAAGAAACAAAAAACAAAAACTGTGGCCTGTTAGCAAAGGCCAAGTAGGAAGAACCTAAACTTCTACCCTTGTCTAGCTGTAGAGAGGAATCCCATCACTTCCCAGCAGGGGTGGTGTCCCCCATAATGACCCCCACCATGATGTCTGTGAAGGCCATGCAGGGAGGTGGAATTCTCATCGCCCCCACCCCCAACAGTAACAAGATGCCCCTCCCACACTGGAGTGTCAGTGAAGGCCAAGTGGGGAACGTGGACTTCCTTCCCACCTGTCTGTAATGAGGCAGCAACTCTCCCTGATGGCCTAGTGTCAGAAGTAGCCTGCTAAACAGAACATTTAAATAAGATCTAGAGTCTTATAAGTCCCCAAATATCCAGGATATAATAGGAAATCACTCACCATGTCAAGAGACTAGGAAAATCTCAACTTGAATGAGAAATGACAATCAGCAGATGTCAACATCGAGATTTTGAAGAAGTTGTTATAAAAATTCTTCAATAAGCAGTTATAAACATGCATAAAACAAATGAAAAATAGAATGTCTCAGCAAAGAAACAGAAGATATAAAAAAGAACCTGGGAATTCCCTGGCAGACCAGTGGTTAGGACTCTGTGCTTCCACTGCAGGGGGCACAGGTTTGATCCCTGGTTGGGGAACTAAGATCCTGCATGCCACACGGCATGACCAAAAAAAAAAAAAAAAAAAAGATATAAAAAACAACCAAATGGAAAATTAGAACAGAAATAGATAGATTTTGTTTCAATAGAATAAAAATAATTCTAAGAAGAATTAAAAGTGCATTTCCAATATTGTGCAAGTTTAAGAGAACTTGCTAACTGTCTCTAGAAATGTGGGATTTATGAGTTGTATAAAGAACTTAAATTTTAGGTCCCTTCAGGATGTGGACCCTGGGGGTATCTGACCTCATTCTCATCTGTAGCACACTCCTCCCCTCTCCTCCTTTCTGCTTGTCCTCCCTTCTGAACACTTTCCTCAGGAAACCCTTCTCTCTCTCCTTGCTCCATGAGTCCTCCTCCCTGAAGGGTGAAAGCTCCCTCTCTCAGGTGTTCTTTGTCCCTCATTCAGCCTTTCTCTGAGTGTTATCCATGGACCGCCTGCATTGGAAGAGCTCCTGTTGACTCTGAAAGTTCTGGGCCCCATATCAGACCTGAGGAATCAGAATCTCTGGGGGAGGGATCCTGGAATCTGCCTTTTAACAATGTCTCTCCGTGTCCCTTTGCATCTGGGAGTTGGGAAGCTCTTGTTCTATGGCGACTGAAGTTACTCAGAATGGCCTTTCAGAATCTTCACCTACTTTCCCTCCTTCCTCAAGTGGCATAGAGGTGTTCGGTTTTCCATTGTCTTCCGCTACAGATGTTCAGTATGTGATAGTTGGTTTCTAGAGTCTGCCACAGGACCTAATGACTAGAACCAGATATGATAGGAAAATGAGCTTGGAACTCTAAACAACATTTGAAAAGTTAAAAAAAAATCTTGGGAACAGAAGCCACGAATTGTCTGGGGCTACGTGTGCAGTTATTGTTGAAATTACTGGAGCTGTTGAATATTCGGAAATCAAATCCCAGAAACAAATTGGCTGTGCCCCTCAGTCATAAAAATATCTGGCCCTGGGAGGTTCTGATGGGTAGGGACAAACGGACATGGGAAGAGAATGGGGAAGTTCAGGACTGCATGAACCGAGTAGAAATGTTTGGCCAGCAGGCCAGGAGCAGCTGCTCCCTGGGAACTGGGCACTTGGGACTTGCAGAGGGAGAGACAAGGTCTCAGCTAGCTGACGTCATCGAAACTGCTCGTTGGAGGCGTGGGTGCAGTTCATTGGGAAGGCGAGTGGCCGAGTGGCCGTCTGTCACGTGAAGGGTTTTGCTGATCTCTGACACTGGATATTCCCCCTTCCCCTGCTGCCAGGAACCAGGGGAGAGAGCTATCTGGGGCCTGAGACAGGGCCAGGAATGCCAGGCACAGTCAGAGAAGGAGCCAAAGAAGATGATTCTTGTATAAACCCTGGCTGCTTGGGGTGGAAAATAAAGCAAAGAGAAGGAATCAAGATGGTTAGGGTAGGAAGTGTGCACTCGCTCACCCCATCTGTTGCTCTGCATCAGGCACCCTCCCTGTGCAAGGCCAGCAGCAGCTGCCCTGCCACTCCTCGGGGGCAGGCTAGGCAGAGGGGAGAGCCTCCTCTCTCAGTGTTAGACAGACCTGGGTTCAAGTCCCAATTCTGCTACTTTACTTACTAGTTGTGTGAAGCTGGCAAACCCAAGTTCTTTCTCAGATTGCTTCTTTATCAGTAAAACAAGGATGACTAAAGTACCCATATGTAGGGTTACTGCAGAACTTGAATGGAGGTCATGTGTGTAATATGCTTAGTTTAGTGTCTGCTCATGGTTGACATTTGATAAATGTTAGTTGTTATTATTACTATTACTAATCAGGAAAGAAAGATCTTCAATGAGATATTTGGCCCCAAATTATCAAATCTATCCTTAATCTCTTTCCCTATAGATTGGGATGGGCCTGCTATCAAGAGTTTAAAGAAATGTCATCTTGTTTCCTGACTCCTTTCAGTGAAAAGTGTTTCTTCTCTGAATTTCTTTTGAAAGAACTTTTAGAGAATGGACATATTCAGTCTTGAGCTTCACAGAGCTCTCCGTCTGCAGGGAAGAAAGAAGTAATTTCAGTTCTGTGGGGGAGCATTTCAAAAGGGGAGTGTGAGGGGCTCGGGCTCAATTATTAGTAAGTCATGAAGAAAAGTTTTGTTATGAAGAAGAAAAGTCTCTAAGTGTATTTCTCTCAATTTCCTTGAAATTTGGAGGTCTGGTTTTAGGAAGTTGCTAAAACTTGAAAAATTGCAGGCACTGCATAGATTTTTGACAAAAGGTTGTAAAATGTGTACTCATCACATTTAAAAGAATTATAAAGGCAACAGCAATATAGTAAGAAGAGCCCTGGTCTTGGGGAGAGAAGAGGTAGGTGTGCATTCTGGTCTACTTGCTGTATGACATAGGGTAAGTCACTAAACCACCCTGAGCCTCAGTTTATTCATCTATAAAATGGGGATGAGGACATCTACCTCCCAAGGCAATGGAAGGATTACATACAATTGTACTCAAGGTAACTGTAAAATGATGAACAAACAGGAAATTGTTTATCTGGGAGTTTAAAAACTAGAATCTTCCAAGCAACAAAATGCTGAATATAGCAAAATCTAGTTCAGGTTTAAAAGACTAATATTTGAGTACTTACTGTGTCTAAGCTTAGTAGACCTATTTCATTTAATTCTCCTAAATAACCTGTGAGATAATGCTCTTATATCCATTTTATAGATGATAAACCCAAGGCAAAGAGAATTGAAGTAACTCATCCCATATCCCCCAAACTAGCAAGTATCAAAGCCTAAATACACACATGGGTGCTTTGAGCTCAGAGCACATCCTTTTTTACACTGCATGCACTCATGTGCATTATCTCACCTAAAATGCACAACAGTCCTATGAGAACTGTATTATCACTTCCATTTAGTAGACGAGGAAAGTAAGGCATAGAGAGAATAAGTGACTTTCTCAAGGCCACAAAGTTAAAAAGTTTGAGTCAGGATTTAAACCAGGCAGCTCAACCTCAGGGTCTATACTCTTAACCATCACTCTAATGGAATTTTTCTAAAATTATTTTTAAAATAATCATTCACTTTCAAAATCATGGTATTGGAATGCCTGAAGAAAGAGTCACTGTGGCACAGAATACAGGGTAATGAGGTAACCCACTGGGTTGTGAGCGACCCAGATGATGACCACTGGTATGTCACAGGGGCCACCCTGAGCAATTTAGGCACAGGGCAGAGCCAACCGTCATGGAAATCACAGTGACATCATGGAGGTGGCTCTGGTAACACACCAGCTCTGACCCGTGTGGATCAATTACATGCTTTGGTGGTGAACATTTTTTTTTTTTTTTGCGGTATCCGGGCCTCTCACTGTTGTGGCCTCTCCCGTTGCGGAGCACAGGCTCCTGACGCGCAGGCTCAGCGGCCATGGCTCACGTGCCCAGCCGCTCCGCGGCATGTGGGATCCTCCCGGACCGGGGCATGAACCCGTGTCCCCTGCATCGGCAGGCAGACTCTCAACCTCTGCGCCACCAGGGAAGCCCTGAACATTTGTTTTATAGCACTAAACTGCATTTGTGCAAATATATATCATCAATCCCCTTCCAAATCCACAAAATGGAAAGACAAACCAAAGGGAAACCTCCAGAGGACCTGTGGAGGCTAGATCAAGTCTTTTCTCAATTGTTGTGCTCTTTGGAATTAATATATTTAAACGTCAGTAATTCCAGAAGTTCCAGTAATCTGGAATATACTTTATCCTATCCTGAAATCCTCTTTCCAGTCATGGGTCACCCAAAGAGAAAATTGGGAATAGAAGATGAGAACGGGGTTAGATACAGAAATAAGACCCATGAACTCCGACTTCGGATAAAACATGTCATTCATTCAAACCCCTCCAGTCTAGCTGAACTTGAAACTATCCATGAGCAGGCCTTGTGGGCCCAGTGCGGGGCGGTCCCCTGAGCAATATCCTAAGTGGTTATCAGTCCCTTCGCGGCCAAACTGCAGAGTCAGGGCCGGCCCCTCGCATTTCCTAAAGACCTGACAGAAATGCATCCCCTGCCACAGCGGATGGGGCGGGTCAGCCGCCCTCCCACGTGCTCTCCCCCCAGGGCACCGGCGAGGCCTGCAGCTCCGCGCGTCAGAGGCCTGGGCGCCTGCGGGCTCCACTGCGCTGCCTTCCCGCTTACTGCAGGAGCCCGCAGAACCGGAGGGATTGATCCTCCCTCAGCAGTCTCGGGACAGGAGGCTTTTCCCTTTAGACCAGACCAGTTATTTTGTCCCCCACTTTTCCTGGCAGGGACTCATCCTTCGTCTCTTTCTATGCCTTCTCTCCTCCCCTCAAATGAATGCTAATCACATTCAAACCCCAAAGACGAGATTAAATGTGGCCTTCCTCAGGAATACTTACATTTGTAAGAAAGGAACTGGATACAACTGCGTGATATATAATGGTGTCATTTCAGGAGCGTGGACAGGCTTTTGGGGGAGATCTTTTGAGGCAGTAGTTTTCTTTCTAGGATTCCTCACGTTGCATCTCCTAACTCAAAATCGGCTCAAGGCTTCCTCATGGCCATATGTATGTGGCCGAGAGGGAAGTCTGACTTCCTGGCAGACCTTCTCTTGGATCAAGTATGGGTGACCTTATTCATCTGAATAGCAACTTAGACCTTCAAAAGAGAAAAGGCATAAAACTAAGAAACTTCCTTAATCAAAGCTGACTCTCCAGAAATTGCATTTGCTTTTATTCAGCTACAGGTTTGGGAGATACCCATTACTCACATGGACTTCTGACAGGTAAATGTTAATCCCTGGTGTTTATAGTTATGATAATTATGTGATAATTATGTGAACAGTGTAGCTGACATCCATTGTCATCTACTGATATAGTCCAGTGCAAAGAATCATTAACTTAGTAGGTAACACATTCTAATTAGCTTATCTTCCCCTTCTCCCCATGAAAGCAGGTATAATAATTATTCTGCTGTAAAATTACCCCTCCTTCTACTTTCCCTACCTAAATTCATCTGCCTTTCAGTGAGCTAAACCTTCTAGTGAAGATTTCTTTGTCCCTCCCCTCCTCACCCTCTAACTCCTCCAAAAACTCCTCCCTAGCTTGACCACCCAGGAAACTGTCTGTCTGTATTATGCGTTATGAAATTTGATTATAGTTGATTAAACACATTGTTGAATATTGCCTCGACTCGTTCTCAGTTTTCCTTCTGAAAGCATTATCTTCTGAAGTAGGCTGTAAGTTTTGAGAGGGCAAGAAACATATTCATTAATCCTAGTGTTAATGAGATGTATTGATAAGATTGATAGGATGCTTAATAAATATTTGTTTAATAGACAGGTATCAAGATGAAACTTTAATGCTGAGAAACAGGAACTATCATCCACTTAATCTTCTGATTAAAATTTCCTGAGTTTCAGCTCTGTGCCAGACCCTGTGCTGGGCTGTGTAGAGGGTATTAAATATTAGGAAGACGTGGTCCTGTCTTGATTTGTAGGAAGATAAAGCACTCACAGAGCTCGCCAGAAGGCAGTGTAAATGCCTTAGAAGTGTTGGAAGCAAAGTCGAGAGGGGCAAGGAGAGAGCTTTTGTGGCTGGTGGTTGAGGAAAAGTTCAGAGAAATAGCATCTGAGCAGGGCCTTTGAGTATAGGATTTCAGAAGGTGAAGATGGTGAGTAAAAGCTTCAGGCAGAGGAACATTATGAGCAAAAGTAGGGGGAGGGGAAATAAATCGTAAAACTTGCATGGGGAAACCAAGAGATTCAGTTTGATTGCAGTGATGTCATAATAGTAACAATATCTGACATTTATTTATGCCTGGTTTTATGCTTTATGTATTTTTTCTCATCCTATCCTCCCAACAACACATGAGGTAGGTACTGCTAATACTCTCATTTTATGGATGGGAAAGCAGAGGCTCAGATAATTTACCCAAGGCCAAAGCACTACTAGGTTGGGCTCTGACTCTGGAGCCATACTATTCCCCCTCCAAGATGTATGTGGGAGGAAGTGAGAAATAAGATCGGGGATGTTATTTGGCAGGTCATATTAAATTGGACCTTAAATGTCAAAACTCAGTTTGGTAAGTAACGTGGAGCTGCTGAAGATTATTGAACAGGTAAGCCACTCAATTAAAGCCAACCTTTAGGAAGATTAATATGGTGGTTGGAGGTGAGACAGATTGGAGAGAACAGAAACAGAAGAAGAAAGACCAAGTAAGGGGATGAATGCAAGTGGGGGATGAAAATTCAAACATTGAGTGGAGCAGTGAGAATGGGACATAAGAAATTGTTGTGGGAGACATTTCAGAAGTAGATTTCTGTAAGCCTTGGTCACTTGGTGAAGCGGAGAGTGAAGGAATGAGTGGACAGTGACTCCAAGGCATCAAGCTGAATCCTGAGGAGGTGGCAGCAACATGGACAAGCACAAGAAGGCAAGAAGAGCTAGTTAAAGACGGCTCCCTTAGGTTGGTCAGTGGAGTTGGTGAGACTATACTGGACTATATTTTGGTGGTCATGCACAATAGACAGGGGAGATGCTGGTCTGGAACACTGGAATGAGGTTAGGGCTGAGGGTATAGATTTGGGAATCCTTCACAGTAAAGCCAAGAAAGAGCCCACTCATGGAGAGAGAGGAAAGAGAGGGAAAGAGGGGGTCAAGAGGGTACTTAGATAGAACGTTTGGGAGGAACTGGAGGAAAACAAGTCACAGAAGTAGGGTATCAGTGAGAAGGGATACTGAGGGGACATTACAAAAACCAATGGAGGAAATTTTCAAGACAGAAGGATGGTCAGTAGTGTCATGTACTGTGGAAAATCAAAGAGAAAGAGGACTGAGTGCTTTGGCAACTAAGTGGGTCACTGGATCTAACACTAGAGAATGAGATAAATACATTATGGAACATGCATATGGTGGAATTTTCTGTGGACATGAAAAAACCCAGGTTTTCTAAGAATATTAAAGGATTTGGCAAAGTACTTATAATGTTAAACAATAAATAAATAAATAAAATAAGATTGAGAGAAAGGCCAGAAACTATATATAACATGATCCTAAATTTATTTAGTCTTTATACCTTTTTTACATGAATAGAATATTAACATATACTGGAGTGTTCTCCTCTGTTTTCTGCCAGGCTTTTCTGCTCTTGTTGAGCTAAGCAGGGTTGTAGGCAGAGCTGAGAATTGGAAGGAGTTCAAAAGACTGGATTGCTTGATATTGGAAAGGGCTTGGAGCTACCTGGATGAAGGATCAGTGAAGATCAGGAAGAGGGCAGGAAGAGGCAAGAGGGAAAGGGTGGTGAAGAAGGCAGATGAGTCCAGGTAGGGCAAAGAGCTTGAGAGTGAGTCAGAGAAGAGAGACATGGCTTGAGTTAGTGAGACTTGGAGGAGACATAGAGGTCTTCAGATTTTTGTGCTGATGTTTGCCAAGTCTCAAACAATGCGATTCCTTGTGTAGTTTATTTGAAAAACTGAAGCAAAAATTGAAATTCATTTTTTTGGCCATTTGCTGATATTTTATTTTTTATTAACAACTTTATTGGAGTATAATTGCTTTAATTTTTTAAAAAAGTTTTTGGCTGCACCCCACGGCATTTGGGATCTTAGTTCCCCAACCAGGGGTTGAACCCATGCCTCCTGCATTGGAAGGCAGAGTCTTAAACATTGGACCTCCAGGGAAGTCCCCAAATTCATTTTTAATGACTTTTTGGATGTTGTATAGATTAATCTTCTTTTCTAAAAACAGAATTTAATGATAGAAAATTTCCAAACATTCATAAAACTAGAGAAAATACTTTAATGAACCTGATTCACCCATCACTCAGCTTCAACAATTATTAGTACATGGCCAATCTGTTTCACCTGTACCCCCACATGCTCCTCCCACAACATTACTTTGAAGCAGTCATATCATCTACAAATATTTCAACAGGTATCTCTAAAATACATGTTCTTCAAACATAAACAAAAACATTATCATACTTAGAAACCACCAATAATTCCTTAGATTACCAAATATTCAGAGGTCATAGTTTCTCAATTGTCTTATAATAATTTTTTTTTAGTTTATTTAAATTGGAATCCATAGTTCACACATTGCAATTGCTTACTCTAGCTCATAAATCTTTTTTAAACTACAGGTTCCCCCTTCACTTCTTCTATTGTTCCTTGAATTTTTTTTTCTTGAAGAAATCTATAATATAGATTTTGCTGATACCACCCCATGGTGGTATCATTTACTGTGTCCTTCTGTCTCTTGTATATCATTTAAATTAATAGTTTTATCTGGGTGGTTTTTATTTTCTTTGTATCTTTCCACATTTTTCCAAGTTTTCTACTCATCACTCCTTACTTACTTTTATATTCAGAACTTAGGAAGTTAAAAAAATGTTCTTTAAGGTGGCTTTAGTAAAAGCTTTCTTAAGAGGATGGAATTAGACGTTGGTGAAACAATGATGAAATTTTAATAAAGTCTGTTGTTTGTTAATTACATCAACACTAATTTCTTGGTTTTGATAAGTGTACTATGTTTATGTAAAATGTTAACATTTGGAGAAGATGGGTAAAGCATGTATGGAAACATTTTTCACAATTTTTGCAACTTTTTCTTAAGCCTGAATTTCTTTCAAAATAACAAAGTTAAAACATCAAAAGAGGCATTTTCAATAGAGTAATAGAGATTGAAGCTAGATTATAGGGAGTTACATAAAGGGAAGAAAGGAAAGAGCTCACTGGCAACATCTGGCCATTAAAAAGTGTAAAGAAATTAGGAAGTAGCTCAAGAGAGTAGCAAGATTATGAAACAAAATTTTAAAATTTTATTTTTCAGGCTTGAGGAGACCTAAGCTTGCAGGCAAGAAAGCCTGAAGAGTTTGAAGACACAAAAAGTAAATCAGGGGCTTCCCTGGTGGCGCAGTGGTTGAGAGTCCGCCTGCCGATGCAGGGGACGCGGGTTCGTGCCCCGGTCCGGGAGGATCCCACATGCCGCGGAGCAGCTGGGCCCGTGAGCCGTGGCCGCTGAGCCTGCGTGTCCGGAGCCTGTGCTCCGCAACAGGAGAGGCCACAACACTGAGAGGCCCATGTAAGGCAAAAAAAAAAAAAAAAGTAAATCAGATCATTTGTATTTGTCTGTCTGACTTTTCTGTAATAAAAGTTTTTTTTTGTTGTTTTTTTTTGTTTGTTTTTTTGCGGTACGCGGGCCTCTCACTGTTGTGGCCTCTCCCGTTCCGGAGCGCAGGCTCCAGACGCGCAGGCCCAGCGGCCACGGCTCACGGGCCCAGACGCTCCGCGTCACGTGGGATCCTCCCGGACCGGGGCACGAACCCGCGTCCCCTGCATCGGCAGGCGGACTCTCAACCACTGCGCCACCAGGGAAGCTCTAAATCAGATAATTGATGTTAAAATGAAGGATAGGATCTAGAGCAGAGAAGAGTTTGCCTGTACAAGGAAATAAAATCATCTCTTCCTCTGAAATAGGAGAAATCTAGGAGAAGATAGTTGGGGACAGAGAGAAATTCTAGGAGAGAAACAGAATTGAGATAGCATATACCTGAAGATTTTTACTTCACAGGAGAATGAAAATGACATTCTCAGATGAAAGTGAGAGACATGGGGATAAACTGGAGACTTGTGGAACCTAGAAAATTCTTTGCAGGGGCTGAGAAAGAAGCAACAGGAAGCCAATTTCAGGTGGATAACAGTGAAAGCAGGGAGGGCCCAGATGTCGTTGGGGAGTGGTAATACTTAGCAGACCCTGTGGAATAGTTGTGATACTTTCTCTAGCAAAACTTGGCAGCTCTAGAGTTAGCAGGTGGCCAGTGACTTAGAGTATGGGTTGGTGTTGAGAGCATTGGCAGGTAAAAGGGCCGAGGGGGCCAACGATGTTAGCAAGGACAGCATTGAATGGCTGGAGGCCAAGATCTCTGTGGTAGACTTGCCTGTCCCTGGTCATCATGCCACTGACCTTGATATATAGAGTTCTTGGAAATTCTTCATCTATCCAAGGGGTATAGTCATTTCAGGAAAAGCCAAGTCATAAAATTACAGAGCCAGGGTTTACCATTTTTTTGTAGGTTGTTCCACATTTGCATCTCTGTTCTTTCTGGATGAGCCACCAGTGAGTGTTAATGGCTCCACAAAGATGAGTCTCCCATCTCCTCTGTGGCTTTACCCACTGTCTGAGATTCTTGGCACTGATTACTTCCTCAGGTGGGGAGAATGGGCATTTCTGCCCAGCAATTTTCAATCACTAAGGTTGGTTCTTTGACTTTTCAGGTGGGTTCTGGGAACAACTGACCAATGACCTAGAAAAGCCACCTCTACTCACTCCTCAGATGGAAGAGCATCCTACACATGTGACCATTGCTTCTAGTCCTCTCAGGAGGTGGCTTTGGGGAATCATTCCTCATGAAAAAGTGAAGAAGTAACTTGAATTCAGGAACATGGTTCCAAAAAGATGGTGTATTTTACTTTCCTAGAGTTGCCATAACCAACAAGTTGGGTGGCTTAAACAGACATTTATTGTCTCACAGTTTTGGAGGCTAAAAGCCCAAGATCAAGGTGTTGACAGGATTGGTTCCTTCTGAGGGCTGTGTGGGAAGAATCTGTTCTAGGCCTCTCTCCTTGGTCTGTCGATGGCCATCTTTTCCCTATTTCTCTTCACGCCGTCTTCCTTATATGTGTGTCTGTACCAGTGACCAAATTTCCCCTTTTTATAAAGACACCAGTCACATCAGATTAGGGCCCATCCTAATAACCTTGTCCTAACTTAACTAATTACATCTGCAATGATGCTATTCCAAATGAGGTCACATTCTGAGGTACCAGGGATTAGGACATCAACTTGTGAATTGAGGGGGGGCACAATTCAAACCATAATAGATGGATTGGAACACTCCCTTTTTTCTCTCTCCTTAGCCACCTCCCTCCTGTAGGCCCTCATGACCCACTGCCTGGGGTACTGAAATTGTTTCCCATGATTCCTTGTCTCCTGTCCCTCAACTCCAGCCCACCTTGCATATGGTTGTCAAACTCATCTTTCTAGAATTCTCACTTTTCTTGTGATTCCTGATTAGAGACCATCCATGGTCCATTGCCTAAGAAAGTGGTTCCAAAACTTTCCAGTTTGGCAGAGTCATGTGGCAAGTTTAAAGAAATATAAGTTCTTGGGCTTGACTCTCTAACATTTTGATTTATAAGATCTGGCATTTTTTAAAGATCTCCAGATAATTTTAATCATCAGATTGACTGATTTAGAGAAGAGATTCAAATTCTTCAAATCTGACTGAAGTTTACCCTCCAACTTCAAAATCCTCTAGAATCCTCTGTCTATTTACCAGGCTCCCAAAGTGCTCACAGTCCTGCCCTAATATATCTTCATGTTGTACCACCTGAGGAGGTTCTCCCTCCCAGCCTACTTCTCCAACCTGCTCTAGTCCTTCTCAAGTCCCACCTTTTCTTTAACGTCTCCGTATGACTCTGTCTTACTGTAACCTCCCCTTTCTTGACCTCCTATATCTTCTTGTCTGTGTTGCTCACTAGGCAGAGAGCTCTACCATGGGAAGATTCATAGATCACAGAAGGTCAGGGCTGAGAGGGCCCTAGAGAACACGTCTTAAAGGTCCTCAGAGTTCAGAGGAAGAAACGGAGGCTCCTACTATGATATGCTCTGGGACACACAGTGGTAGAAACAGGAAATATTTCAGGGTGTGACTCCAAACAAGAGGACTGAATAAAACCCTTAGACTTCATATCCTTTTCCCTACTACACACAACCAGGCAATTATTGACTCTGATAGGGAACTGGAGCAAATATATTCTCTGCAGGGACTGAGGCAAAGAAGCTCTGGAGTCGAGAACTTAGGGCATGGCAGAGGGCAGAGCAGAATACCATAATGAGAAGAGTACCACTGAGTGAGAGTCCACATACTCAGCAGGCTCCCCAATCATCAGAAATAACTAAAACAAAAAACTGAATCATTTCTTTTTTTAAAACATCTTTATTGGAGTATAATAACTTTACAATGGTGTGTTAGTTTCTGCTTTATAATAAAGTGAATCAGTTATACATATACATATGTCCCCATATCTCTTCCCTCTTGCATCTCCCTCCCTCCCACCTTCCCTATCCTACCGCTCTAAGTGGTCACAAAGCACGGAGCTGATCTCCCCGTGCTGTGCGGCTGCTTCCCACTAGCTATCTATTTTATGTTTGGTAGTGTATATATGTCCATGCCACTCTCTCACTTTGTCCCAGCTTACTCTTCCCCCTCCCCATATCCTCAAGTCCATTCTCAAGTAGGTCTGCATCTTGATTCACGTCTTGCCCCTAGGTGGTTCTGACCATTTTTTTTTCTTTTTTTTTTTTAGATTCCATGTATATGTGTTAGCATACGGTATTTGTTTTTCTCTTTCTGACTTACTTCACTCTGTATGACAGTCTCTAGGTCCATCCACCTCCCCATATCCTCAAGTCCATTCTCAAGTAGGTCTGCATCTTGATTCACGTCTTGCCCCTAGGTGGTTCTGACCATTTTTTTTTCTTTTTTCTTTTTTAGATTCCATGTATATGTGTTAGCATACGGTATTTGTTTTTCTCTTTCTGACTTACTTCACTCTGTATGACAGTCTCTAGGTCCATCCACCTCACTACTAATAACTCAATTTCGTTTCTTTTTATGGCTGTATTTGCATTGTATATATGTACCACATCTTCTTTATCCATTCATCTGTTGATGGACACTTTGATTGCTTCCATGTCCTGGCTATTGTAAATAGAGCTGCAATGAACATTTTGGTACATGACTCTTTTTGAATTATGGTTTTCTCAGGGTATATGCCCAGTAGTGGGATTGCTGGGTCGTATTGTAGTTCTATTTTTAGTTTTTTAAGGAACCTCCATACTGTTCTCCATAGTGGCTGTATCAATTTACATTCCCACCAACAGTGCAAGATTGTTCCCTTTTCTCCACACACTCTCCAGCATTTATGGTTTGTAGATTTTTTGATGATGGCCATTCTGACCAGTGTGAGGTGTTACCTCATTGTAGTTTTGATTTGCATTTCTCTAATGATTAATGATGTTGAGCATTCTTTCATGTGTTTGTTGGAAATCTGTATATCTTCTTTGGAGAAATGTCTATTTAGGTTTTGTGCCCATTTCTGGATTGGGTTGTTTGTTTTTTTTGATATTCAGCTGCATGAGTTGCTTTTATGTTTTGGAGATTAATCCTTTGTCAAGTGCTTCATTTGCAAATATTTTCTCCCATTCTGAGGGTTGTCATTTCGTCTTGTTTATTTATGGTTTCCTTTGCTGTGCAAAAGCTTTGAAGTTTCATTAGGTCCCATTTGTTTTTATTTCCATTTCTCTAGGAGTTGGGTCAGAAAGGATGTTGCTGTGATTTATGTCATAGTGTTCTGCCGATGTTTTCCTCTAAGAGTTTGATGTCTGACCTTATCTTTAGGTCTTTAATCCATTTTGAGTTTATTTTTGTGTATGGTGTTAGGGAGTGTTCTAATTTCATTCTTTGACATGTAGCTGTCCAGTTTTCCCAGAACCACTTACTGAAGAGGCTGTCTCTTCCCCACTGTATATTCTTGCCTCCTTTATCAAAGATAAGGTGACCATACATGTGTGGGTTTATCTCTGGGATTTCTATCCTGTTCCATTTATCTATATTTCTGTTTTTGTGCCAATACCATACTGTCTTGATTACTGTAGCTTTGTAGTATAGTCTGAAGTCAGAGATCCTGATTCCTCCAGCTTCGTTTTTCTTTCTCAAGATTGCTTTGCTATTTGGCATCTTTTTGTTTCCATACAAATTGTGAAATTTTTCTTTCTAATTCTGTGAAAAATGCCAGTGGTAGTTTGATAGGGATTTCATTGAATCTATAGATTGCTTTGGGTAGTAGAGTCATTTTCACAATGTTGATTCTTCCAATCCAAGAACATGGTATATCTCTCCATCTATTTGTATCATCTTTAATTTCTTTCATCAGGGTCTTATAATTTTCTGCATACAGGTCTTTTATCTCCTTAGGTAGGTTTATTCCTGGATATTCTTTTATTTTTGTTGCAATGGTAAATGGGAGTGTTTTCTTAATTTCACTTTAAGATTTTTCACCATTAGTGCATAGGAATGCCAGAGATTTTTGTGCATTAATTTTGTATCCTGCTACTTTATCAAATTCATTGATTAGCTCTAGTAGTTTTCTGGTAGCATATTTAGGATTCTCTATGTATAGTATCATGTCATCTGCCAACAGTGACAGTTTTACTTCTTCTTTTCCTATTTGTATTCCTTTTATTTCTTTTTCTTCTCTGATTGCTGTGGCTAAAATTTCCAAAAGTTAAATAAGAGTGGTGAGAGTGGGCAACCTTGTTTTGTTCCTGATCTTAGTGGAAATAGTTTCAGATTTTCACCATTGAGGACGATGTTGGCTGTGGGTTTGTCATATATGGCCTTTATTATGTTGAGGAAAGTTCCCTCTATGCCTACTTTCTGGAGGGTTTTTATCATAAATGGGTGTTGAATTTTGCCAAAAGATTTCTCTGCATCTATTGAGATGATCATATGGTTTTTCTCCTTCAGTTTGTTAATATGGTGTATCATGTTGATTGATTTGCATATATTTAAGAACTCTTGTATTCCTGGAATAAACCCCACTTGATCAAAATGTATGATCCTTCTAATGTGCTGTTGGATTCTGTTTGCTGGTATTTTGTTGAGGATTTTTGCATCTATATTCATCAGTGAGGCCTGTAATTTTCTTTCTTTGTGATATCTTTGTCTGGCATTGGTATCAGGAGTGATGGTGGCCTCGTAGAATGAGTTTGGGAGTGTTCCTCCCTCTGCTATATTTTGGAAGAGTTTGAGAAGGATAAGTGTTAGCTCTTCCCTAAATGTTTGATAGAATTCGCCTGTGAAGCCATCTGGTCCTGGGCTTTTGTTTGTTGGAAGATTTTTGATCACAGTTTCAATTTCAGTGCTTGTGATTTGTCTGTTCATATTTTCTGTTTCTTCCTGGTTCAGTCTTGGAAGGTTGTGCATTTCTAAGAATTTGTCCATTTCTTCCAGTTTGTCCATTTTATTGGCATATAGTTGCTTGTAGTAATCTGTCATGATCCTTTGTATTTCTGCAGTGTCAGTTGTTACTTCTCCCTTTTCATTTCTAATTCTATTGAGTTGAGTCTTCTCCCTTTTCTTCTGGATAAGTCTGGCTAATGGTTTATCAATTTTATGTTCTCAAAGAACCAGCTTTTAGTTTCATTGATCTTTGCTACCATTTCCTTCATTTCTTTTTCATTTATTTCTGATCTGATCTTTATGATTTCTTTCCTTCTGCTAACTATGGGGTTTTTTTTGTTCTTCTTTCTCTAATTGCTTTAGGTTTAAGGTTAGGTTATTTATTTGAGATTTTTTTGTTTCTTAAGGTAGGATTGTATTGGTATAAACTTCCCTCATAGAACTTCTTTTGCTTCATCTCATAGGTTTTGGGTCATTGTGTTTTCATTGTCATTTGTTTCTAGGTATTTTTTGATTTTCTCTTTGATTTCCTCAGTGATCACTTGGTTATTAAATAGTGTGTTGTTTAGCCTCCATGTGTTTGTATTTCTTACAGGTATTTTCCTGTAATTGATATCTGGTCTCATAGCGTTGTTGTCAGAAAAGATACTTGATATGTTTTCAATTTTCTTAAATTTACCTAGGCTTGATTTGTGACCCAAGATATGATCTATTCTGGAGAATTTTCCATGAGCACTTGAGAAGAAAGTGTATTCTGTTGTTTTTGGATGGAATGTCCTATAAATATCAATTAAGTCCATCTTGTTTACTGTATAAGTTAAACCTTGTGTTTCCTTATTTATTTTCACTTTGGATGATCTGTCCAGTGGTGAAAGTGGGGTTTTAAAGTCCTCAACTATGATTGTGTTACTGTCGATTTCCCCTTTTATGGCTGTTAGTATTTGCCTTATGTATTGAGGTGCTGCTATGTTGGGTGGATAAACATTTACAATTGTCATATCTCCTTCTTGGATTGATCTCTTGATCATTATGTAGTGTCCTTCTTTTTCTCTTGTAATAGTCTTTGTTTTAAAGTCTATTTTGTCTGATATGAGAATAGCTACTCCAGCTTTCTTTTGATTTCCATTTGCATGGAATATCTTTTTCCATCCCCTCACTAACAGTGTGTATGTGTCCATAGGTCTGAAGTGGGTCTCCTGTAGACAGCATATATATGGGTCTTGTTTTTGTATCCATTTAGCCAATCTATGTGTTTTGGTTGGAGCATTTAATCCATTTACACTTAAGGTAATTATCTATATGTATTTTTGTATTACCATTTTCTTAATTGTTTTGGGTTTATTATTGTAGCTCTTTTCCTTCTCTTGTGCTTCCTGCCTAGAGAAGTTCCTTTAGCCTTTGTTGTAAAGCTGGATTGGTAGTGCTGAATTCTCTTAGCTTATGCTTGTCTGTAAAGCTTTTAATTTCTCCATCAAATCTGAATGAGATCTTGCTGGGTAGAGTAATCTTGGCTGCAGGATTTTCTCCTTCATCACTTTAAATATGTCCTGCCACTCCTTTCTGGCTTGCAGGGTTTCTGCTGAAAGATCAGCTGTTAACCTTATGGGGATTCTCTTATGTGTTATTTGTTGTTTTTCCTGTGCTACTTTTAATATTTGTTCTTTTAATTTAATTTTTGATAGTTTGATTAATATGTGTCTTGGTGTGTTTCTCCTTGGATTTATCCTGTATGGCACTCTCTGGGCTTCCTGGACTTGATTAACTATTTCCTTTCCCATATTAGGAAAGTTTTCAACTATAATCTCTTCAAATATTTTCTCAGTCTCTTTCTTTTTCTCTTCTTCTTCTGGGATGCCTATAATTTGAATGTTGGTGTGTTTAATCTTGTCCCAGAGGTCTCTGAGACTGTCCTCAATTCTTTTCATTCTTTTTTCTTTAGTATGCTCTGCAGTAGTTATTTCCATTATTTTATCTTCCAGGTCACTTATCTGTTCTTCTGTCTCAGTTATTCTGCTATTGATCCTCTCTAGAGAATTTTAAATTTCATTTATTGTGTTGTTCATCTCTGTTTGCTCTTTAGTTCTTCTAGGTCCTTGTTAAATGTGTCTTGTATTTTCTCCATTCTATTTCCAAGATTTTGGATCATCTTTACTATCATTATTCTGAATTTTTTTCCCAGTAAACTGCCTATATCCTCTTCATTTGTTAGGTCTGGTGGGTTTTTGCCTTGCTGCTTCGTGTGCTGTGTGTTTCTCTGTCTTCTCATTTTGCTTAACTTACTGTGTTTGGGGTCTCCTTTTCACAGGATGCAGGTTCGTAGTTTCCGTTGTTTTTGGTGTCTGTCCCCAGTAGCTAAGGTTGGTTCAGTGGGTTGTGTAGGCTTCCTGGTGGAGTGAACTGGTTCTGGTGGATGAGGTTGGTTCTTGTCTTTCTGGTGGGCAGACCCATGTCTGGTAGTGTGATTTGGGGTATCTGTGGCCTTATTATGATTTTAGGCAGCCTCTCTGCTAATGGATGGGGTTGTGTTCCTGTCTTGCTAGTTGTTTGGCATAGAGTGTCCTGCACTGTAGCTTGCTGGTCGTTGAGTGGAGCTGGATCTTGGCATTGAGATGGAGATCTCTGGGAGATTTTTGCCATTTGATATTACGTGGAGCTGGGAGGTCTCTTGTGGACCAGTGTCCTGAACTTGGCTCTCCCACCTCAGTGGCATAGCCCTGATGCCTGGCTGGAGCACCAAGAGCCTGTCTTCCACACAGCTCAGAATAAAAGAGAGAAAAAAAAGGAAAGAAAGAAAGAAGAAGCTAAAATAAAATAAAATACAATAAAATAATTAATATAAATAATATAAAATAATTATTAAGAAAAAAAATTTTAAGTAAGAAAAAACAAAACAAACAAAAAATGGACAGACAAAGCCCTAAAACAAATGGTAAAAGAAAAGCTATACAGACAAAATCACACAGAAGCATATACATACACACTCACAAAAAGAGAAAAAGGCAAAAAACATATATATCTTGCTCCCAAAGTCCACCTCCTCAATTTGGGATGATTTGTTGTCGATTCAGGTATTCCACAGATGCAGGGTACATTGAGTTGAGTGTGGAGCCTTAATCCGCTGCTCCTGAGGCTGCTGGGAGAGATTTCCCTTTCTCTTCTTTGTTCGCACAGCTCCTGGGTTTCAGCTTTGGATTTGGCCCCGCCTCTGCTTGTAGGTCACCTGAGGGCGTCTGTTCTTCACTCAGACAGGACGGGGTTAAAGGAGCAGCTGATTAGGAGACTCTGGCTCGCTCAGGCCGGGGGGAAGGAGGGGTATGGATGCGGGGCAAGCCTGCGGCGGCTGAGACTGGCGTGACATTGCACCAGCCTGAGGCATGCCATGTGTTCTCCTGGGGAAGTTGTCCCTGGATCCTGGGACCCTGGCAGTGGCGGGCATCACAGGCTCCCGGGAGAGGAGGTGGGGATAGTGACCTGTACTTTCACACAGTCTTCTTGGTGGTTGCAGCAGTGGCTTTAGCATCTCATGTCCGTCTCTGGGGTCCACGCTGACAGCCGTGGCTTGCGCCCGTCTTCGGAGCTCCTTTACGTTGCGCTCTTAATCTCCTCTCCTCGTGCACCAGGAAACAAAGAGTCAAGAAAAATTCTCTTGGCTCTTAGGTAGCTCCAGACTTTTCCCGGACTCCCTCCCGGCTAGTCGTGGTGCACTAACCCCTTCAGGCTGTGTTCACGCCACCAACCACAGTCCTACCCTGGAATCTAAGCTCCGAAGCCCGAGCCTCAGCTCCCAGTCCCCTCCCGTCCTGGCGGGTGAGCAGACGAGCCTCTCAAGCTGGTGAGTGCTGGTTGGCACCAATTGTCTGTGCGGGAATCTCTCTGCTTTGCCCTCCACACCCCTGTTGCTGCGCTCTCCTCCATGGCTCTGAAGTTTCCCCCCTCCGCCACCCGCAGTCTCTGCCCGCGAAGGGGCTTCCTAGTGTGTGGAAACCTTTCCTCCTTCATAGCTCCCTCCCACTGGTGCAGGTCCTGTCTCTATTCTTTTGTCTCTGTTTTTTCTTTTTTCTTTTGCCCTACCCAGGTACGTAGGGAGTTTCTTGCTTTTTGGGAGGTCTGAGGTCTTCTGCCAGCGTTCAGCAGGTGTTCTGTATGAGTTGTTCCACATGTAGATGTATTTCTGATATATTTGTGGGGAGGAAGGTGATCTTCGCGTCTTACTCTTCCGCCATCTTGAATCTCCTCCTCCCTGAACCATTTCTATCTGCAGAAACTGACCAGTCTGAGAGGAAATACTGACAGAATGGATTTATCAAAAAAATGGCTAATTTTCAACATGCTCCACACATGCACACTGAACTGTCAGTCGGCCTTTTGGTTTCTCACTTTCCCATATGATTAATTGGTTATGATCACGAGACCCAAACAAACAAACAAAACTCCTGGAGAGTACAAAAAAGGATAATAGGTTACATATAAAGGACTGGGAGGCAGAATAACATAGGAGTTTTCAATTTCAAGTTGGAAATTAGAAGACAATGGCACATTACCTTCAGTATTCTGAGGAAAATAGTTTTCAACTTAGATTTTCTTACCCAGACAAACTATCTCTTGAGACTGAGGGTAGGCCAATTCAGACGTGCACAACGCTTCTCTCCCATGCATATTTTCTTAGGAAGATACTACAGGATGTGAGCCTCAAAAACAAACCAAGAAAGAAGAAGCCAAGAGTTCAAGAAACAGAAGATTCAATATAAATGAGAAGACATCCAGTATGATGGGGAAGGGAAGTTTCAGCACAACAACTAAGTGACAGACCTCAAGAAGAAACAGCCAGCCTGGAGCAAGAGGGTATATGGCTCTGGTAGGAAAGAAATTTAAAGTACTGATGGATCATCTGATGCATTTGACTATGTGGACAATTGTTTTAAAAGGCTCTTACAGAATATGGGAAGACTTAACCATAGAAATAAAGAAACTAAACAGATGAAAACACAAGGTAGGAGGACAAGGAAGGATGTAGCCAAGAAAATAATTGACCAAATAATTGACTCTTGATGTGTTTGTACTGAGAAAAGTTTTATATAGTTCTATGTGAGAATTTTGGGGATAAAATTGAGACATAGAAAAATAAGACAATTATTAAATTCAAGAAAAAGAGAAAGCTGTATAAGTAAGGAAATGTTATCATGCATATTACATGACTCAGTTGTAAACAGTATTATATTCTAACCATATCATAAGTGATAAATATAGATTTAACCAAAAACTGAAATGTAACTATATTGTAAATATTAGGGCAGGATAAATGTGTGTGTGTATGTGTGTGTGTGTGCATGCCAGTTATTATATGATTGTGTCTCAGGTTCAAACCCACCCTTCTACATTTTGCCCTGTGATGCTGAGGCTAGAACTCTGCACACCACACTTCTCCCTTCCAGAAGTGTGGCTTCTGGCTCCATGTTAGTCGCTCTCAATAGGGGAACAAGAAGAATATTACAGAGCTTCATACTTATACCTTCCTATCTGCTTCCTTTTCTCTCAATATTCATTCATTCATTCATTCAATTATTGAACAAAGATTTATTGAGTGACTGTCACATGCCAAGCACTGTTCTAGGTGTTTAGGGTTCATCAGTGACAATATTTCTGCCTCCATAGAGCTTATCTTCCAGTAGAGAAAGAGAGATAATAAACAATGTACATAATAGATAAATAAATAAATAACATAGTGTTGTAGAGAAAAGGAAAGAACAAAGCAAAGTAAGACTGGGAGTGCCTGGGTGAAGAGTGTTATAATTTTAAATAGGGTGGTCAGGGTAGACTTCTTTGGGAAGAAGATATTTGAGTAAAGACTTGGCCTTAAAATGAAAGTAGGCTTGGCATGTTCAAGGAACAGTCTGGAGGCCAGTGTGGTTGGACTGAAGGGAGAGAGGATGAAAGGGAGAGAAAGCTGAAATTTAAGCTTTTTTTTTTCTTTTTTTGCTAACATTAAATAATTGTCTAAAAATTTTTTAATCAACTTTTTAAAGTAATTCATACACCAATGAATATAAAAGTACATGTTGAAAGCATTGACAAAGACATTATTTTAAGATCAACAACAGAGTCACCTAAACAGGCACTGGACTCCCTCCCGGCTAGCTGTGATAAGGGATAAGGGAACTTGAGGTGAGGAGGGTTTGGGAAGAAGATTGCTTTTCTTTGTTTTAAGTGGTATACAGTCTTTTCACTTTTTAAACCATGAATGTGTAAATTTTATACAAGTAAAAATTAAATTTAAAAATAATGAATTACAAATGGCAATATGGATCCTGAATTGGATCCTGGAACAGAAAAATGACATTAGAGGAAAAGCTGGTGAAATCTCAATAAAGTCTATTCAATCATAATGTACTAATATTATTTTGGCAAATGTATCATGTACTGTAAAATATTAGGGGAAATTTGTTGAGAGGTATATGGTAATTCTCTGTATTATCTTTGCAACTTCTCTGTACATCTAAAATTGTTCCATAATAAAAAGTTTATTAAAAAAATTGAAACAAACAGAAAACTGTATCAGGTGGTAAGATCTTACCCTTTCCTTTCTCCCAACTCCCAGACCTGCACTCTTTTTTGGGTTTGAGCAGTACGTTGTTTACCTAGCAGGAGGACATGATTTACCCATGGACCTGGGCTAATCCCGAGATGGAGGGAAAAAGGCCAGTAGGGAAGACTTTTGGATCACACCAAAAGAGAATCCAGCTCACTGATCTTTGGTGGGTGACATCAAAGAAGCTGAAAAGCAGAACCAGGACAGAGGCATTTAGGCATAAAAAACATGAACGTGCAATTCCCTTAAGCTTTGAAGAAAGCAGAGTACCAAAAATATCCTCACAGAACTTTACTCCTTGCTTAATGTCTGTCTTTAGTGACAGAGATTAAGAGTGGCTTCAAAGTATAGAAATAACTCCACACCCTTGATTCAATGGCTCTTTCCTCATTTCATTTCAAAACCTTCTAAAATTTTTTGGTTAGAGGTGCCTGTTTAGGTGACTCTGTTGTTGATGTTAAAATAATGCCTTATGTCAATGCTTTCCACCTGTACTTTTATATTCATTGGTGTATGAATTACTAAAAAAAAGTTGATTTAAATTTTTTTAGACAATTATTTAATGTTAGCAAAAAAAAAAAAAAAAGCTTAATCTTTGGTGTCAATACTTTGAGACTATCAGCTTCCTACTCTTCTCCCTGCTGAGTCTTTCTCTAGTATTGAAGAAATCCTTTTCTGTTCATGCTTCTTCCACATATTCTGCTGCCATCCACAATCCCTCTCCTCTCTCTGGTGCTTACACTTTTGGAAATAAAAGCCAGGATGGAAAGTATTTTGTATGCTATTTTTATTTTCTGTCCTACCACATACCTCCCCTGAGGTAGAGCAGGCTACCCCTTAAGTTGGGGTGAAAGAAAAAGGGAAAGAGAAAATTAGAGGGAGAAAAATAATGGACATTTCAACATTTTATCCAGCCACATTTAGTCCACTCTCCTGGCCTGCAGTACTCTGTATATATATATTTTTTCTGGGATCATGAGCAGTTAAGTGGTGATGAGCAATTAGCATTCAGAAGTTCATTTTGATTTTATTTGTTGCTTCATATTAAAAAATTACATAATAAATATATATTAATTGTAGAAAAACAAAAAAGACAAAATATTAAATTAAAAATTACTTGTAATCTCAGAAATAATCACCCTAGTCTAACATACCACCAAATACTCAATACAAGAAACAAAAAACAGAAATAAGGTAAGGAATGAAGCATTGAAGCATGTGAATCTCCAGCTCCAGAAGCTTCTGAGACTCAGTGCCTGCCCTTCTTGGGGATTGGTGGTTCCATGTTTTGCCATGGTTGATGGACACTGTCCCATTAATCTTCCCTATTGCATAACACTCTTTTGGTTTTAAGTGACAGAAACCCAACTCAAGTTTATTTATACAAAAATAAATAGAAATAGGGTGTCTGCTCAGATCATGTAAATTTGAATGCCAGCTCTACATTGTCTTCAGCATGTTAAACTACCTCTTCCTCATCTGGAAAGTGATACACCTCTTCTTGTGAGGTAGTTACAGGAATTGAGTGAAATAAGGCATGTGCCCGGCACATAGTAACAACTCCATAAATGGCATCAGCAGTAACTGAATAATATTTGGTTTCCTGAAGAGTGGGGAAAGTTGTGTGGCTAGCATATTGTTACTAGAGGAAGTTGGAAGGCAGGAAACAAGGGGGAATGAGGCAGGAGCTTTCCTTCTCATGTGCTAATATCCTTGTGAAATCCACCACGACATGCTACAAGGATTGCTGGTATGGACAGCTGTGTGCTGACATCCTACTTGACCCACAGTGCCCTGAGTGACTATTTCTTGACTAGCAGGCAGGCCTCTGTGGCCAGAGTCCAGGAGAACTACACATTTCATCAAACATGAAGGGAAATTTTGCCAGAGATTACCTGAGAAGCTGAGAACTCTGCAGTTTGAGATGGTGGTTTCAGGCCTGCTGGGATGCAGAAAACCATGTCAGACACCTCTGAGAGTTTAAGGCTGCTCATTCTACCCAGGATACTGTCAGGGAGGGGGAAATTTCCCCCTCTCTCCCTCTTGAGTTCTTGTGGCTGAACTAATAATAAGATTGACACAAGAGAGATTAACAGAAGAAAAAGAGACAAGTTTAATTCATGTGCATGGAGGTCTCATAGAAATGAGACCTAAGAAGTGGCCAAAGCAGAAACCTTTTATACTTTTTAGACAAAGAAACAATAAATTCAAGAGGAATTGACAGGGAAAAGAAACTGAGGTTTGGGTGCTTAATTAGTTAGAAATTTAAGCAAAGTTTGGGTTTGGGTAGTAAATTAATAAATAAATAACAAAGTTTGTTTATATAGACTTGGCTTTGAAGTTCTTGTCTCTGGTATAAGGATGTCCTTCTACCTCTCAGTATAGGGAGGGCACTTTTCAGATGGGAGATTTATTTCCTACTATCAGGGAGACAGAAGGGAGGGTCAAAGTGTCCCTCTTGCAGCAACTATTTCTTAAGTAACTTTAATTCAAAATAATAACTATTGAGGCATATTTTGCCGTGGCCTGCCCTGGGCCCTAGCAGTACACTCGCACAATGTGTTTATGTCCTATGTCCAACTTTTTGTCTTTTTTAGTCAAACTGAACTCATTTTGGGGGACATTTAGGGTCTAGATAATAAAATATGTAATGAAAAACCAACCAAAGTCTGGTAAAAACCTTTAAAGAAATGATTACCTGAATCTCTAGTTCATAGATTTTCAACTGTTCTTACTAAAAATTCAAAGGTTTTTAATGGGATATGTATTAAAACACACCAGGACATAGTACACTCTTGTCTCAGAACCAAATCAATGTCAATGTCTCAACCAGAATTTGTGATGAACCAACATATTCAAATAGATGAATCTTGAGGTGGCCTAAGTTAAAAATATAGGCCCCAAAGAAACATGCTGTTTCTCATCAAGTCCCAGAAGCAGGATGGTGAGGCATAAGGTGATGTCTCTCCCTACACACTATGACTGTAGCTCAGGTAGAGCTGCCACCCATTTGAATTGTGGCTTTTTCCTAAGTATGGCTAACTGAATCACAAACTATAGTACCCCACCCAATCCATTTGTGTTTTTTTCTTACCAAAATAAAACTCTCCATTAAAACTGAACAGCAAATAAACAATTTCTAATCTTCACTATACGTAAAAGGCAACCTGCAATTTAGAGCAAGATTTAGTCACATCTCTTAGCCCTTTTCCCTACCAATCTGCTTCAATAGCTGGGAATCTTTGTTTAATCTGACTCCAGGTCTTTCTTTTTGTTTGAGAAAAACACTCATCTTCTGCGGTTTCTCCATGTCCCAGTTGCAACTTCAGGAACCCCGATCAGTGCCATCAAAGTTGTAATTTAAAGCTTTTGCGAGGCCCAGGCTTTCTCTGTGTGAAACAGGTATCAGTCCTCATTATCAAACCACTCATTTCCCTCTTGTTGTTCTATGTAATAAAGAAAGCAGCTTCCTGCTCCTGGTGACTTGGCAAAACACTCAATAAGAGAGCGAGATTATGACCATAGCAGATGTGTACAGCAGGGTCCTTCCCAAACTCCTCCTCCGTGGTCCTTTTCTAACCAGGAGTCATTGATTTCCCTTTTCAAAGGGACTGATTTACTTTGCCTCATCACAAGGCAGAGAGTAGCTTAATGAGTAAATGTGGTGTCAGAATGCAGCAGATTTTCCTACACTCAAAAGTTTCCAGAGTACTTTTACCTCAGCCATATTAATTTCTTGAAATTAATTTTTACTTTTTTCTAAGAAACACACATATAGATTTAAATATTAAACAATTCCAAAAGGCTCATAAGGAAAAACAACTGCCCCTGTCCAGTTTACTTTCAAACTATTTTTAGTTCCTTTTTTCTTTACTATTTATCTCTATTTTTCTATGTATATTCATATGTCATTTGTTGGATGACTTATCTATCAGCTTTCTCATAAGTTAAATGGATATGGCTTTCTTGCTATCCCTATCGCCTTCTTTTTGCCATACTGAAATTCTTGATTAAATCAGTTTTCAGTGTTGATATTATTATTAGTATGTAAATACTGTTCATTGCAAAACCAAGGACTATATAGTAATTATGCTTCCTTTCCTGTAAATGTTTTGATATTACTAGGGTTAATAATTGCTCCTCCACCCCTCTGCCCGCTTTTGCTTAAATGTCTAGGTTCCAATGGATGGATTCTTAACATGACTGTTCACATAGTTAAATGTATCAAATAACTTACCAGATAACTTTCAGACAACTTTCCTGCCTCCATTATCTTGCTCCAAGCTAACTTCTTGCTCTCCGGGCCAGCTATGCAGCTATGACTCTGGAACTTCCCTTCCTGATCCTGGAAATTACCTGTGTCTGATTCTGATTCCTAGATCCCATGTCTTTCTCTTTTGGGGTTTATTTATTTTAAAATAAATTTATTTATTTATATTTGGCTGTGTTGGGTCTTCCTTGCTGCATGTGGGCTTTCTCTAGTTGTGGCAAGCAGGGGCTACTCTTTGCTGCAGTGCGTGGGCTTCTCACTGCAGTGACTTCTCTTGTCACAGAGCATGGGCTCTAGGCACATTCAGTATTTGTGGCATGTGGGCTCAGTAACTGTGGATCATGGGCTCTAGAGTGCAGGTTCAGTAGTTGTGGCACACAGGCTTAGTTGCTCCGTGGCACGTGGGATCTTCCCGGACCAGGGTTCAAACCCGTGTCCCCTGCATTGGCAGGCAGGTTCTTAACCACTGTGCTACCATGGAAGCCCATCTTTTGGGGTTTATTAATTCCCTCATTTTTCATGGATCACATTCTTAAATAGCTTCCTGAGAAAAAATACATGAGAGAAAAGTCTTTTGAGACTTTTCAAGCCTGAGTTCTCCTTTATCTTCATACTTGGTTGATAATCCAGCTGGGTATAGAATTTTAGACTGAAAATGATTCTTTTTCCCTTAGAATTTTGAAAACATTCCTCCATGTTTTCTAGCTTCCTATATTACAGCTGAGAAGTGACCATTCTTATTCCTAATTATTTTGATATAACGTTTTCTTTCACTATAGAAAACTCTATTCATCCCTGGTGTTCTGAAATGTTATCATGATATGGGTTGTATTCTTTGTGTTGGCACTCAATGAGCCTTTTTAATCTTGAAACTCAAGTCTTTTAGTACAAAGAATTTTTCATAAATCATTTGTTTGATAAATATCTTCCCTTCTTAATTTTCTGTTTTTTCTTTCTAGAACTCTATTTGTTCTCATCTTTGTTTTCACCTTGAGGATCTTTTTCAAATGTCTGTGAATCTTTAGCTGCTCATTAATGTTTGATTCAATCACAAAAGCTGATTAGGGCTCTGTGTGCATGGATATGTTTCTTCTGGTGATCTTCACTGTGGGCCAGTGTTTCTCAATAAGGACAGATCCTAGGGGCATTTTGGAAGTTGTAAGAATTTTTAGTTAAAAGAGTTATTGGGGGGCTGTGACAAAATAAGAAATATACATATTTGATCTTTACTCCTGGTTCCTGACACAAAGCTCCAAAAATCCCTCCAATTTCCTGAGTAATAAGCATGCTAGGAGTGTCTTACACAGAGTTCCTAAATCCCTTGGATTAACCTGGTGATAGGAGCATCTTTTAATCTAATGAAGTGCCTCTTGGTAGGCTCCTGGATAACTTCAGGATGTGGGAATGGTCACCAGAAGGACCAAGCCATGATTAGAAGTGTGGAACTTTCAGCCCCACCTCCTATCCTCTGGGGAGGGAAGAGGGGCTAGATACTGAGTTGATAATCAATCATGTCTACATGCTGAAGCTGTCATAAAAATTCCTAAACTAATGTTTTCAGAATGCTTCTGGGTTGGTGAACACACTGAGGTGTTGGGAGGATGGTGCATCCCAAATTCCATGGGACAGAAGCTCCTGTGCTCAGGACCCTACCAGAATTCACCCTATGTACCTCTTCATCTTGCTGTTCATCTCTATCCTTTATCATTAAAAAAAAATAAACCTTTAAATGTCAGCTAATATTTCCCTGAGTTTTGTGAGCCACTGTAGCAAATTATCAAACCTGAAGAGGGTGTTGTGGGAACCCTGATTTGGTCAGAAGTACAGGTGACACGTGGGACTTGTGATTTGTGTTGAAAGTGGTGGGCAGTCTTGTAAGACTGAGATGTTAACCTGTGGGGTCTGTACTAACTCTGGGTAGTGTCAAAACTGAGTTTAGGACACTCAGTCGGAGTTGGAGAATTCGTTGGTGTGGGGGAAAACCCCACACATTTGGCGAGAGAGTGTTGTGAATGCAGAGGAATGAAGTGGCCTGCTATTATTTAGTATATGGGGGACAAAGGCGCTAGTCGACTTGCAGAACGGTCCCATACGACAAAGACTGCCATGTGTCTAAAGTTGCCAGATAAAATAAAGGATACTCACTTAAATTTCAAATTTCAGATAAACAAAAAATATATTTTTTTGTATCAGTATGTCTCAAATACTGCATTTTTATCTGACATCCTCATCTGTGTTCTATTCCACTTTTAATGTCCTCCTGGAGAGAAAACTCATTTTTAGTGATTTGATCCAGGATATCAACACTGCTTTATATATAAATACCAATCATTTTTTGCATGGATTTACTATACACTGAGATTTCTATAGATTTGCATTTCTAAGAATGAAACTACAATGTGAATTAAGGGAAACCGGACTTTGTCTTTTTCAGAATTTAATCAGAGGTTGTTCACCATTTAGAAAGATATACCACTGACAACAGCCCTGCTTGTGATCAAATATGCTGATATTAGTCTGAAATTGTTGTTGTCTTACTCATGGTGATTGAAATATACTAAATACAAAGTATCATAAGAGACTACTGTGAACAATTATACTCCAACAAATTGAACAATCTAGAAGAAATAGATAAATTCCTAAAAACATATAACCTGTCAGGACTGAATCATGATGCAATAGAAAATCTGAACAGCTGATTACTACTAAGGAGGTTGAATGATTAATCAAAAACCTCTCAGCAAACAAAAGTCCAGGACCAGATGGCTTCACTGGTGAATTCAACCAAACATTCAAAGAAGAATTAACACCAATCCTTCTCAAACTCTTCAAAAAATAGGAAAGGAAGGAACTCTTCCAAACTCATTTTATGAGGCCAGCATTACCCTCATGTCAAAACCAGACAAGGATTCCACAAGAAATGAAAATTACATGCCAATACCCCTGACGAACATAGAGGCAAAATCTTCAACAAAATATTAGCAAACCAAATTCAACAATACATTAAAAAGCTCATTCACCATTATTTTAAGTGGGATTTATTCCAGGGATGCAAGGATGGTTCATCATCCCCAAATCAGTCAATGTGATATGCCACAAAAACAAAATGAAGGGTAAACATCGTTTGATCATCTCAATAGATGCAGAAAAAATATCTAACAAAATTCAGCATAGACTTATGATTAAAAACTCTCAACAAAGTGGGTAGAGAGAGAATATACCTCAACATAACAAAGGCCATATATGACAAGTCCATAGCTAACATCATACTCAATAGTGAAAGCTGAAAACTTTTTATCTAAGATCAGGAACAAGACAAGGATGTCCTCTTACCACTTTTATTTAACATAGTATTGAAAGTCTTAGCCAGAGCAATTAGGCAAGAATAAGAAATAAAAGTTGACCAAATTAGAAAGGAAGTAGTATAACGGTCACTATTTGACATGTACGTTTATATGTAGAAAACTCTAAAGATTCCATCAAAAAACTGTTATAACTAATGAACAAATTCATGAAAGTTGCAGGATACAAAATCAGTACACAAAAAACTGTTGCATTTCTATACAGTAATAATGAACTATCAGAGAGAAATTAAGAAAACAGTCCCATCTGCAATTGCACCAAAAAGAATAAAATATCCAGGAATAAATTTAACTAAGGAGGTGGAAGACCTGTATATTGAAAAGTACAAGACATTAATCAAAGAAATTAAAGAAGACACAAATAAATGGAAAGATATTTCATGTTCATGGATTGGAAGAATTAATAGTGTTAAAATGTCCCTACTACTCAAAGCAATCTACACATTCAGTGCAATACCTATCAAAGTTCCAATGGCATTTTTCACAGAAATAGAACAAATGATCTTAAAATTTGTATGGAACTACAAAATATCCCAAATAGCCAAAGCAATCTTGAGAAATAGGAACAAAGCTCTAGGTATCATGCTTCCTGATTTCAAATTATATTACGAGCTATAGTAATCAAGACAGTTTGGTACTGGCATAAAAACTGACACATAAATCAATGGAACAGAATAGGGAACTCAGAAATAAACCCATGCATATATGGTCAACTAATTTATGACAAAGGACCCAAGAATATACAATGGGAAAATAGGACAGCAACATGCAAAAGGATGAAAATGGACCACTATCTTACATCATACACAAAATTAACTCAAAATGGATTAAAGACTTGAATATAAGGCCTGAAACCATAAAACTCCTAAAAGAAGACATAGGTGGTAAGCTCCTTGACATTGGTCTTGGTAATGATTTTTGAATCTGACACCAAAAGCAAAAACAACAAAAGCAAAAATAAACAAATGGATAATATTAAACTAAAAAGCTCCTGTACAATAAAGGAAATCATTAACAAAATTAAAGTCAACCTACTGAATGGGAGAAAATATTTGAAAATCATATATCTGATAAGGGACTAATATCCAGAATATATGAAGAACTCATAAAACTCATATAAAAAAGCCCCACAAACAATCCAATTAAAAAATGGGCAGAAGATCTGAATAGACATTTTTCCAAAGAAGACATACTGATGGCCAACAGGTACATGATAAGAAGATACTCTACGTCATTAATTATCAGGGAAATGCCAATCAAAACTACAATGAGATATCACCATACACCTGTTAGAATGGCTATTACCAAAAAGACCAGAAATAACAAGTGTTGGTGAGGATGTGGAGAAAAGGGACCACTTTTGTGCTGTTGGTGGGAATATAAATTGGTGCAACCACTATGGAAACAGGATGAAGGTTCTTCAAAAAATTAAAAGTAGAACTACCATATTATCAAGCAATTCCACTTATGGAGATTAATCTGAAGAAAATGAAAACAATAATTCAAAAGGATATATGTTCATTGAAGCATTATTTACAATAGCCAATATATGGAAACAGCCTAAGTGTCCATTGATAGAGGAATGGATAAAGAAATTGTAATACACACACACACACACACACACACACAATGGAATATCATTCAGCCATAAAAAATGAATGAAATTGTGCCATTTGTGACAAATAGATGAAATGAGGGCATTATGCTAAGTGAAATAAATTAGACAGAGAAAGACAAACACTGTTTTTTCTCTCTCATATGTGGAATCCAAAAAAAAAATTAAAATAAAATCCCCCAAACAAGCTCAGAGATAGAGAACAGATTGGTGGTTGCCACAGGTGGGAATTGGGGAGCAGAAGAAATGAGCAAACTGTTTTTTTTGTTTGTTTGTTTTTAAGATGTTGGGGTAGGAGTTTATTAATTAATTTATTTATTTTTGCTGTGTTGGGTCTTCGTTTCTGTGCGAGGGCTTTCTCTAGTTGTGGCAAGTGGGGGCCACTCTTCATCGCAGTGAGCAGGCCTCTCACTGTAGTGGTCTCTCTTGTTGTGCAGCATAGGCTCCAGACACGCAGGCTCAGTAGTTGTGGCTCAGGGGCCCAGTTGCTCCGCGGCATGTGGGATCCTCCCAAACCAGGGTTTGAACCCGTATCCCCTGCATTACCAGGCAGATTCTCAACTACTGCGCCATGAGGGAAACCCCCTGTTTTTGTTTTATATTAAATAAATAGAATTAAAAAATAGAGAACCGTTTTCCTCTGGATAAGAGAAGCGAAACTAAAAGTATATATGCAATGCATGTTTCTCCACATAGCAAGAGATTGGTTAGCCATTGATTAGAGAAATGATTTGACAATGAGACCATGAGGAGAGAGGAATAGATTTAGAATAAGTGCTCTGGGCACGATAGAAGGAAGAAATCAGTGACAGGTGAAAGGACCATCAGCAAGGGCCAACTTGAGTTTGTATTGATCCGGACTGCCCAGCTCTGCAACTTCCTATAAGAATCCTCTACAACCAAGAATAAGGAGCAGAAATCATTGTTGCTTTTGTTGTGGTCATCCATTTACAATGCTTGGTGTCAGTCTATTTATCTCTTGTAAAAATAAAATACAGTGTGTGTGTGAAAAAAAAAAAAAGATATGCATCACCCCAAAAGTAGAATAGCTGCAATTCTAACCAAGCTCTTTGAAAAGATAGAGTATATAGGTGTAATTTAGAGCTGTGAATGTATAATTTGACCACTACTAACTTAAACATTTTCAGTTCAGCAACTTAATAAAGAAAAGCATTTACAGTGTTTCACTTTAAAAAAAAAAGAATAAGGAGCAGAGAAAGTTGAGTTGAGTGGCCATGAATTAGGGATTGACATGGTAAGCTTAGCCAAAGATTTTCAGGAGGGGGAAGAAATACAGAGTACTGAGGAGTTTTCAGTGGAATCTTGTTTAGCCAGAAAACAATTAATGGACTGGGTTGGAAGTTAGCCACTCCAGGAGATTAAAAGTTCTAGGAAGAAAAACAGAGAGTCTCAGGGTGATGAGGGGCAATGAGATTAAAAAACAAAACAAAAACAAAAACAAAAATGCTGATATTAGTCTGCAGTTGTAGTTATCTTACCCATGGTGATTCATATATACTAATTTATACCTTATTTCAAAATGGCAAATGTAAGAACTGTAACCAAATATAATGAAAGAATTGTCAACAATATTCAAACATATTCATTGTAAGAAGATGAAAATATCTATTTACTTTATTATGTTTTCAAGGGTTTGCTGCCCATGCACTTTCACAGTGAAACACAGTTATTGTATAAATTACTTTCCTTTTATTTCTCCCTTGTAATGCCATTATACTGTTTTTTACAAAATTATGTGTAAGTTGATTATTTTAACTATGAATTTCATTTCAGATTGTAAAAGAGATACTTCAAAATATTTATTTTAAAAAGAAGGTGTTATAACCCTGAGCATGGTTGAATCTCAAAATAATTATGCTTCATGAAATGTCAGACAAAAATAACATACTGCATGATTTCATTTTTATAAAATTCTTGAAAATGCAAACTAACTTATAGGACAGAAAGAAGATCAATGACTGCTTAGTAATGAGGGATTGGACAGAGAGTGGCAGGAGGGGGGATTACAAAGGAGTGCAAGGAAACTTTGGGAGAATGAGTATGTTCATTATTTTGATTGTAGAGATGGCTTCATGAGTGGATACATATGTCAAAACTTTCCAAATTATATACCCTAAATGTGAGCAGTCTATTGTATGTCAATTAAACCTCAATAAAACTGTTAAGAAAAAAACCAAGAAGGTGTTGGATCTGTTAGAGTTGAGGCCGTTGCTATAGGGGAATTGGGCAATGATGGGATTTTTGCATTGAGACGCTTTCAAATATCAGTATCTATAGGATCTGAAGTCTCCCTCCTAGTGTGATTCTGTTCTCCAGATCAAGATGTTCCAATTTCCCTCCTGGGAGATATGAATCAGGCTGCCAGTGTTCTTGGAACTAAGTGGGGACTGGGGGTGTGGGGGTGAGGGGTCTCATATTCAGTGTGCAGACTTCTACTTAATCCCTTATTTTCAAGTCATCTCCTCACCCCACCTTCTTCTCTGCCTGCTGTCCCCAGTCAGATGCCTCTCTCACTTCTGTTAATATTTACAGGTCCCCTTCCCTTAGAATATGTGCTTTAAACATTTAAAATTTAAACATTTAAAATTATGAAAAACAAAAGATGTTCTGGCAATAATTTATTTAGAAAACTCTGATGACAGAATCAATTGGTTATTAAGTGAGAGCAGGACAAACATCTGGGGTAGATGGGTGGCATTTTAACTTTTTTTGAAGGATGCTGAGAAGACAACCCATTCCCCTTCAAACAATCCCTTGCTGCCTCTCCAGAGACAACCAGGAGGCGTGTGGCAATTCAAATGTTCTTACATTTGGACTTCAGCAACTTTAGAGTAGGGACCTGGAAAGGATTCAGGTCACACGGTGCTTACATTGCTGGTGGAGATTTGAGGACTTCACAGAAAGGCTCTGGACAGAGATTTTCATGAGGATTTCCAGTGTCAGCATGAAGGCAACATTCCCTGTGTGCTCCTGGCTGGAACTCCTCATTCTTTGTGAAGGCAGAAGTGCTTCTGCCATTTAGTAGCTACCATTTAGTGAGCACTTATTCTGTGCTAGGCACTTTTCATAAATTATTTCAGTGATTTCACAACAATTCTGTTGTTTTTATGACCCTTTCACAGATGAGGCTACTGAGACTGAAATAAGTTACATAACATGCCCAAAGTCACTAAGATTGGAGTGTCTGAGACAGAACCACATCCAGACAGACAGAGAAGCTCCAGAGTTGGAGATTCCACCTGAAATCCAAATACTATCCATTTAAAAACTAGCTGTGAAAAAAAGGGTCATGAAGAACCTAGGGGTAAGATGGGAATAAAGACACAGACCTACTTGAGAATGGACTTGAGGATATGGGGAGGGGCAATGGTAGGCTGTGACAAAGTGAGAGAGTGACATGGACATATATACACTACCAAACGTAAAATAGATAGCTAGTGGGAAGCAGCCGCATAGCACAGGGAGATCAGCTTGGTGGTTAGTGACCACCTAGAGGGGTGGGATAGGGAGGGTGGGAGGGAGGGAGATGCAAGAGGGAAGCGATATGGGACCATATGTATATGTATAATTGATTCACTTTGTTATACAGCAGAAATCAAAACACCATTGTAAAGCAATTATACTCCGATAAAGATGTTAAAAACAAATAAACAAACAAACAAACAAAACTAGCTATGAGAATTTTAAGCAGAACTTGGGATTAAGGGAAAACTCTTTGGGGTCATCCTTGCTAGGGCTGTATGAGGAAAGCAGGCACACACAGGCAACAATGAGGCAGGAAGCACTTGTCTCCCAGCCTGAGATACAAAAGGGCAATATCCTCACTAAATTAGTGTATCTACAGTGTCATGGGCTCGTTATAAGGCAACCCAGGTTCAAGTCTCTGGTCTGTTACAATCTCACTGTGTGGCCTTGAGTGGTGGCTAATCTTATTGCACACTGACACTGGACCTCAATGTCTTAATCTGTTAAGGGGGAAGATTTGAATAGACAGGTCTACAGTTTCGCTCAACTTTAAAATGCTGGGATTCCATGTGGTACCTCTCCCAGATGTACTTATGATGTGGAGTAAAAAGCCTTTTACTGCTCTCTCAGAGAAGTATTTTGCAGGTCAGGGGTCCTTTCCCAATGCCCTAGACTTGAACATCTTGAGTTGCTGTCTACCCAAGGGCAGGCCTCTCCTGTGTTAGGCCATGGCAACAGAAAGGTTAAGAAATACACCCTGGAGATAGCCTCATCCACCAGAGGGCAGACAGCAGAAGCAAGAAGAACTACAATCCTGCAGCCTGTGGAACAAAACCCACATTCACAGAAAGATAGACAAGATGAAAAGGCAGAGGGCTATATACCAGATTAAGGAACAAGAAAAAACCCCAGAAAAACTACTAAATGAAGTGGAGATAGTCAACCTTCCAGAAAAAGAATTCAGAATAATAATAGTGAAGATGATCCAGGACCTTGGAAAAACAATGGAGGCAAAGATCGAGAAGATGCAAGAAATGTTTAACAAAAGACCTAGAAGAATGAAAGAACAAACAAACAGAGATGAACAATACAATAACTGAAATGAAAACTACACTAGAAGGAATCAATAGCAGAATAACTGAGGCAGAAGAACGGATAAGTGACCTGGAAGACAAAATGGTGGAATTCACTGCTGTGGAACAGACTAAAGAAAAAAGAATAAAAAGAAATGAAGACAGCCTAAGAGACCTCTGGGACAACATTAAATGCAACAACATTCGCATTATAGGGGTCCCAGAAGGAGAAGAGGGAGAGAAAGGACCAGAGAAAATATTTGAGGAGATTAGAGTCAAAAACTTCCTTAACATGGGAAAGGAAATAGCCACCGAAGTCCAGGAAGCACAGCGAGTACCATACAGGATAAACCCAAGGAGAAACACGCCGAGACACATAGTAATCAAATTGGCAAAAATTAAAGACAAAAATTATTGAAAGCAGCAAGGGAAAAACAACAAATAACATACAAAGGAACTCCCATAAGGTTAACAGCTGATTTCTCAGCAGAAACTCTACAAGCCAGAAGGGAGTGGCATGACATACTTAAAGTGATGAAAGGGAAGAACCTACAACCAAGATTACTCTATCCCATAAGGATCTCATTCAGATTTGATGGAGAAACCAAAAGCTTTACAGACAAGCAAAAGCTAAGACAGTTCAGCACCACAAAACCAGCTCTACAACAAATGTTAAAGGAACTTCTCTAAGTGGGAAACACAAGAGAAGAAAAGGACCTACAAAAATGAACCCAAAACAATTAAGAAAACGGTCACAGGAACATACATATCAATAATTACCTTAAATGTGAATGGATTAAATGCTCCAACCAAAAGACACAGGCTTGCTGAATGGATACAAAAACAAGACCCACGTATATGCTGTCTATAAGAGACCCACTTCAGACCTAGGGACACATACAGACTGAAAGTGAGGGGATGGAAAAAGATATTCCATGCAAATGGAAATCAAAAGAAAGCTGGAGTAGCTATACTCATATCAGAAAAAATATACTTTAAAATAAAGAATGTTAAAAGAGACAAGGAAGGACACTATATAATGATCAAGGGATCAATCCAAGAAGAAGATATAACAATTATAAATACACCCAACATAAGAGCACCTCAATACATAAGGCAACTGCTAACAGCTATAAAAGAAGAAATCGACAGTAACACAATAATAGTGGGGGACTTTAACACCTCACTTCCACCAATGGACAGATCATCCAAAATGAAAATAAATAAGGAAACAGAAGCTTTAAATGACACAATAGACCAGATAGATTTAATTGATATTTGTAGGACATTCCATCCAAAAACAGCAGATTACACTTTCTTCTCAAGTGCGCACTGAACATTATCCAGGATAGATCACATCTTGGGTCACAAATCAAGCCTGAGTAAATTTAAGAAAATTGAAATCGTATCAAGCATCTTTTCTGACCACAACCCTATGAGATTAGAAATGAATTACAGGGAAAAAAACGTAAAAAACACAAACACATGGAGGCTAAACAATACGTTACTAAATAACCAAGAGATCACTAAAGAAATCAAAGAGGAAATAAAAAAATACCTAGAGACAAATGACAATGAAAACACGACGATCCAAAACCTATGGGATGCAGTAAAAGCAGTCCTAAGGGGGAAGTTTATAGCTATACAAGCCTACCTCAAGAAACAAGAAAAGTCTCAAGGAAACAATCTAACCTTACACCTAAAGGAACTAGAGAAAGAAGAACAAACAAAACCCAAAGTTAGTAGAAGGAAAGAAATCATGAAGATCAGAGCAGAAATAAGTGAAATAGAAACAAAGAAAACAATAGCAAAGATCAATAAAACTAAAAGCTGGTTCTTTGAGGAGATAAACAAAATTGATAAACCATTAGCCAGACTCTTCAAGAAAAAGAGGGAGAGGACTTAAATCAATAAAATTAGAAAGGAAAAAGGAGAAGTTACAATGGACACCACAGAAATACAAAGCTTCCTAAGAGACTACTACAAGCAACACTATGCCAATAAAATAGACAACCTGGAAGGAATGGACAAATGCTTAGAAAGCTACAACCTTTCAAGACTGAACCAGGAAGAAACAGGAAATATGAGAAGACAAATCCCAAGTAATGAAATTGAAACTGTGATTAAAAATCTCCCAACAAACAAAAGTCCAGGATCAGATGGCTTCACAGGTGAATTCTATCAAACATTTAGAGAACAGCTAACACCCATCATTCTCAAACTCTTCTAAAAAATTGCAGAGGAAGGAACACTCCCAAACTAATTCCATGAGGCCACCATCACCCTGATACCAAAACCAGACAAAGTTACTACCAAACAAGAAAATTACAGACCAATATCACTGATGAATATAGATGCAAAAATCCTCAACAAAATACTAGCAAACAGAATTCAACAACACATTAAAAGGATCATACACCACGATCAAGTGGGATTTATCCCAGGGATGCAAGGGTTCTTCAATATATGCAAATCAATCAATGTGATACACCATATTAACAAATTGAAGTATAAATCCATATGATAATCTCAATAGATGCAGAAAAATCTTTTGACAAAATTCAACACCCATTTATGATAAAATGTTTCTTCATCCACTCCCTACAAACTACAAGAAAACAAACAAAAAAGCAAATAGGAGTCTCCTCCCTCACTTAACCATCACTGTTTCTCTCCCTTTCCTTTTGCAAATTTCTCGAATGCATGAGTCTGTCCTTGCTGCCTTCACTTCTTCATGTCCCATTTGTGTCTGACTGTACAGTACAGTGAACTGCCCTCATGTCCCCGGTGACCTTCTCATTGCTCAATCCGAAGATCTTTTTTTAGTCTCATCCAATTTAAACTCTTGGCAACATGTGACATGCCAGCCAGCTGCTCCTTCTTCCAACTGTCTCTCCTCCTAGCTTCTGAGACCAGTCTCTTTACTGCTCCATCTAGGCCTCAGAAACAATCACATCCTTCTCAGTCTCTTGCCACCCTCTCTTCCCTGGCATGGACACCACCTATATGTGTACCTACACATATATTTGTAAGTAGGCAGGTACTGAGTGCCTGTCTTCTTCCAAAAAGGATTTAAACAGGTTACAGAAATATACACTACACTAGAGTAGCAAAAAAAGGAATGAGATGGAAGTGGTGGGGAAGGGTAAACTGTAGCCATAATAAATGAAGAATGCAAAACTTTAATCAAAAGGCACTAGAAGATAATTAGTCCACCCAACAACTCTGATCATGTTACTGTCCCATCAAAAAGTTCTTGATGACGCATTACTGCCCAACTCCTTAGCTTAGCCTTTCATACTTGGACCCCAGTTTGCTTTTCCAGCTTATTTACTATCTCTGGGCCTTGGTCCAAGCTGATTTCTCTGCTTAGAATACACTGTGCTCAACAAACAGAAAACAAAAGGCAACCCTAAACCAACCATACTAAACTTCATTAATTATCAAGGAAATGTAAATTATAGCCACAATGGACCACTGCACACCCACAAAAACGGCTAAAAGGAAGATGGAAAGTTCCAAATCAAGCCTAGTGAGAATATGGAGCAAAGTGAATTCTCCTAAACTGCTGATAGAAGTGTAAATTGGGGCTTCCCTGATGGCGCAGTGGTTGAGAATCTGCCTGCCGATGCAGGGGGCATGGGTTCGTGCCCCGGTCCGGGAAGATCCCACATGCTGCGGAGCAGCTGGGCCCGTGAGCCATGGCCGCTGAGCCTGGGCGTCCACAACCTGTGCTCCACAACGGGAGAGGCCACAACAGAGAGAGGCCTGCATACCACACACAAACACAAAAAAAGAAGTGTAAATTGGTACAATTATTTTGGTAAATTGTTTGTAAGTATCTAATAAAGCTGAACATATGCAAACAAAAATAACTGTCTCTGAGGAGAAGCATTTCTATGTATGGACCATAACACAGAGTATGTGCGTATCTTTCCTTACCAGGGCTCAAATTCTCCCTGGACCATCTGTTGTTTAAAATCACAAAACAGGGCTTCCCTGGTGGCGCAGTGGTTGAGAATCCGCCTGCCGATGCAGGAGACACGGGTTCGTGCCCTGGTCCGGGAAGATCCCACATGCCGCGGAGCAACTAAGCCCGTGAGCCATGGCCGCTAGGCCTGCGCTCCGGAGCCTGTGTTCCGCAACGGGAGAGGCCACAATAGTGAGAGGCCCGCATACCGCAAAAAAAAAAAAAAAAAAAAAAAAAAATCACAAAACAAATACAACATAGTAGAATGAAACTTGACAAATAACTTTCTGGAAACTACATTGTGAAGTAAATTTCAACTCTCTGCTTTATTTCCATTTACTTCAAATGGTGAATTATTTAAAAAGAGATTTTATGTTTTCTAATCATGTATTACAAAATGAAAGACTTTGGGGAAAACATTTTAACATATTAATAAATCTCTGTAAAGATTCATTTTTTTATGGAATAAAACTTTATTCCATAAAAAATAGAATATACTCTGCTCTCCTCTTCCTCACGTTGCCCACTCAACAAACATCTACTCATTATTTAAGACAATTCCAACATCACCTCTTCTGTGAAGCCTCTCCCTGCTACTCCTGTGATAATTTATCACTCCTTTTTGGTAGCAAATAAACTTCCATAAGCTTCAGTTTCTGCTTCTGGACAATGGGAACGATAATGGAACCTACTTTATTGCGAGGATTAAATGAGACACACATGAAAAGTGCTTAACGCAGCGCTTGGCATGTATGCATTTACTAGATGTTGACAACTAGGTATTTTACCCCTTTTGTAAGTGGAGAAGACAATAGCCAAGAAGACTAAGCTATTTTCTTAAGCTAATTAGGATCCCAATGATAGAATTTAGAATAAGCCCCTGATTCCTCTTGCCTGGGCCACAGGCTATTCTATCCTTGCCCATATAGTCTCTCAAACGTTGCTCTTCATCAGTACCTGGCTGTTCTTCTCTGGAAAATCTTTTCTACCCTGAATGTCAGTCCCTTCTTTATCTGCGCAAGTGTGAGTATGGGCGCTGTTCAGTTCTAATCCTGTTGCCTTAGTCTTGCTGAGAACACTGTCTCTGTAATTCACTGTTAAAACAGTCTGGTCTCAGTGTGCCCTGGGATTGCCGAATGGATTCAGAAGTCAAGGAGAAGGTATCCCAGTGCCAGTGGTCAGCCAGGTACAGGGGCCACCAGACCTAGCCACGCAAGGCATTTGTTGGCCCTTGGTGCCAGGAAAGCCTGGGTGACCTAACGTCTGGCTTGGCGGCCAGGGGTGGGTTCTCAAGGGCCACCTCCTCAGCAGCCCTCTGACTGTGGGCACTCGGCAACGCATGCACGTTTGTGCTTGTGTTTGCTCGGTGTGTCTCTCTGTGTGTAACTCTCTCTTGTATTCAGGGACCTTGTGGTTCCCCTGGGGGAATCTCATAATAATTATACCAATACTAAGTGGAAGTGGTATCCATGCATATCCAGAGAGAGGAAATAAGGAGGCTCAGCGAGGCCAAATGCTTCACACAGTCACTTGACTCATAAGTTGTCATATGCGATCTATCTCACCCTGAGCCCAGGTTGTTTCTTGCATGCTTTATGCCCCTTTCAGAAAAGTAGAGGAACACACGAAGGTTCTTGGATAACCACATAAGGCACCCGACAAGGGCTACCCTGCACATGCAGAAGGCTCCCAGTAAACATTCCTGGGGTGACTGTATGTGGAGGTACCCTGAGGAGTGGGATCGCAGGCCCTGGAAAGCAGGAATTGAGCATTACATTTGGAAGAGTAGGTTAGTAAGCATACAGGGAGCGGCATGTTTGTGCTGAGAGGCTGGGAGCCAGCTCTGGGATCTTAGGCAGGTTTCTCCCAGTTTCTCCATCTTATATGAGAGGTTGGTGGAGAAGACTTTGTGGTTCCATTCTTTAATGAGGTGTTTTCATGTGGTGTTGAACCTCTCCCATGAGATGAGGATTATTAAAAAATAACTGTGAGCACACAGTATCTTACGTGTGTGGAGCTTCATTAATACTTTCCATTGCTCTTTTGAATTTGGAAGTGCATTTCAGCTTATTTTACACAGCACAGTTTTTTTCATATTACATGGTAACGGAGTAATGAATTCTTATGGCAACTCGAGGCAGAACCCCTATTGCTTTCACGGCAGACATTTTACTCGCCTACAGGTCTCAAGGAGCAAAACACATAGGCGGTGTCCATCAAGGGGACAGGCAAGGACAGGCCTGGAGAGAAATGTGTGGTCAGCAGGCACTGAAGGCTCCAGGGGGTCGCAGTCAGAGAGGACAGCCTGGAGAGCCAGCACAAGTGGGTGGCCTGCAGCTGGGTCTGGTCTGGCCCACACAGTGTTTTAAAGAAATTCAAAATTGTTGCTAAAATTGAAAATTGGGATATTTCACATTCAAAGTCAGTGTTCTGGGTTTCTGTTGAAAGATGGGAAGGGGCATTAACCCTGTATTCCTACTTGGCCACCTTTTGCCAGATGCAAGAGGGGGCCACACTGTCCAGGCCAGTCCAGGTCCTGCTAATCCTCTTCCCTGTCACCTGCATTTGTGGGCACCTTACCCAAGTACTCAGCCCACTGTGTCCATCTGTATGGGAACTAAGTCATGATCAACAAACTTATGGGCAATTAAATTAAACGTGACAGCAGTCTGACCCAATATTAGTTGTACCACAAATGAGCTGCCGAAAGTTGTGAGTTTGTGTACATATTGGTGGATCTTATTTTGCAGAGTTGACTGTGAATACAGGCCCTCTATGCTGGGATCACTTGTTCCATGCCAGGCACTGCTCTAAGTATTTTAACTGTCACAACCACCTCCTGCATGAGGTAGCTACTAATATCCCCCTCTCACGCATGGAGAAACTGAGGCACAAAAAGGTGAAGCAACTTGCTCTGTGTCCAGAAAATAGCAGAGCTGGGATGGGAACACTGGCAGTCAGACCCCAGAGAGTATCCTCCCACCCGCCCCTGTTCCCCATCTGCCCCAGCCACCTCAGACTTCTCCATGTCTGTCTCCTCATTCGTGAGAGGCCTGCCAGTCATTCCAGCCTCACAGAGAGCAAATGAGATCATGTGTGAGAAAGCACTTGGTAAATTGCAACATGCTCTATAAATGTTAGTTGTTACTAGTAATTACTATAACTTGCAGGTCAGGAGTCAAGCCATCAGCCTGTGACTGAGGCTACCAGCTTGTCAGTCTCTCTCCAGCTATGACTCTGTGGCCTCTAGATGGGGAGGGAGTGTCATTAGCCCTGATTCTTGACATTCCAACATGGTGTGAACAAGGAATCAATCAGAGGAGACCCGGCAGGGTTTTAGCTGAGGTGTGGAGCCGGTTTTCAAAGGCACAGACTAGTTAATTTCAATATTCCCCTTCTCCCACCATGGAGGTAAGCCCAGCCACAGACACTGCTCTGTTGGGAGGTCCAAGCTCGACCAGTGTCAGGGAGTACTGGAGGGTTTGCCACCCTCTCCCTAAGCAATTCCCAAGGCATCCACGTACAAGGCATGCAGCTGGTGGACTGCACACAGATGCCGACCAAGGGAGTAAGTGGGCACTGAAATCCAACTCAAGTTTTGTTCACAAGTTGTGAGTCCTGTTGTGGGCTGCACCTGCAGGAGGGACCCATGTCTTTCTCTTCATGCAAAGGTGCCATCTGAGTGCCTCTGGTGTGTCTACCCAAATGGTCTTCCCAGAGAGGCATCATTTTCAGCTCATATGAGGACCCCATGTGGTCTAGAGGGGGCCCTGGTTGTGTACCCAAAAAAGACAGATGACAGATTCCTTTGCTGCCCAGGAGCTCAACCCCTATCTCCAGCTTCCAATTCTCCTCCTCTGGGCCCATGGGTACCCTCCCTGGCAGGCTCACCCCATGCATATTCTCTTATGACTCCCCATCTCCTGCCCTCCACCATCTGATCCAAGACAAGGAGATCCAGGACCAGCTCTCAAGATCTAAGGTCGTAACCTCATTTGCCTCACCTTTGTCCTCTGTTCCTGGGTTCCTTTTCTGGTAACCTCTTAGGACTCCTGCCTCCCTGACTATACCTTCCAGTTACCCAGCCCCAAGACTGGAGAATTCTCCTAAATCCGAAGCTCAGCTACAGATTCCTGACTGTGTATAACCTGTCTGACCAGACTTCCAAATGTGGCTCTGTTGATATTGCCTGCATCCGCCCACCTGTGAGGCTAAGCCCTGCTTCGTCCCACACGATTCACAGTCTGCTTCCACCAGAGCTGGAGACTACCCAAGACAGTGACACCCAACCTCACCTGTCTGGCTGAGCATGTGGGATCAGGTTGGGTCAGAGGGTCACTTCCTGCAGCACCCATCCCACCCCAATGGTGAAGTTGCGCTGGTTCAGACCTTCCCTCCTGGACTGTCCTATGAGTAAATAAAGTGTCACGCTCAGACAAGTCCAGAGTGATGATCCAATGGAGCAGTGGTTCTTTACCTGTGTCTGCCCAGTGCCCTGAGGAATCCACACATGGGACCAACACACAGGAGGTGTTCAGTAAATAGTTACTGAACCTTTTTGGCTGCCAATATTGTAGCCATTCTTACCTGGAAGATGTTTCAGAATTTCTGCAGGTGGGTGTGGTGGTGGTTGGAGGGAATGTAAAAATTCTCCCCTCCTCCTACTGAGAATCACAAATGCCCCCCTGTACCCTCTTAAAGCCATGTCCTCTTGGAATCACTGCACTGCAGTTTCTTTGTTGACTTTAGCTCAGATGTGACAAGCTCTAGATATGAGAAGGGGTAGGTTCCTCTGTTTCCAACTTTCTGCTTTCTGTACCATCTCCAGTAGTATATGTTTTTATTCCTATTAGCTTGGCTCCCTGCCTTCACTCAGTAGATGGTTATGGGGGACTGAGGTGTTTGTACCCCAAACTTGTCACAAGCTTGGGCTGGCTCTTAAGCCCCCAACATTGAGCGGAACTGGATTGGAGACCCAACATTCCTCATCTTCCTCCCCTCAGACTCAAGCTGGCCGAGGAACCCAAGGGCAGTGGTCTTCAGAAGGGTGCCCCGTTCCACCCTGCCAGAGGCTTGGGGAAACCACCCTGAGATGTGATGACTCCAGTCTCCAACTCAGGAGTGCCCAGGGCCATTTACTGGAACAGAAAGTCAAGCTTGGGGATGTCAGGGGTGTGGGCTCTAACACCTCCTAGGCCCTCCCCTTACCCACAGGGACAGACAGAAACAAGACTCATTATCCCTGTTAATGTTCTGGTCTGGGAAGTGACAGGGCACATAAGAAGTCCAACCCAGATGAGAAGTCAGAAATCCTGTTGCCCAGTGTCCCCCCTCTCCAAGGCTTTAGAGGGGTCACTCTGGGTCTCCTCTCGCAACTGGGCTTTCTTCGGTGACCTCAGTGGTTCAGGGTTGTGCAAGTCTCCCTGCTCCTGCCCATACCCATGTCCTGCTCAGCCTGGCAGGGCCCTGACTCATGGCCACGTGATTGGGCAACGAGTTTTTGGAGACTGACCTTGGCAAGAGGAGGGGTGAGCATACCTCAGGGCTGACTGGGAACAGCATCCACAGGTGCTCACCCAGGTGGGTGTTTGCATGAAATAAGAGACTATAGATTATGTTGTCTTTTTCCTCTTACTCCCCTGATCCACCCCCTTCCCCCACCCTCTGGAACCCAGGGCCCACATGCTGCTGTCCCTTTCTCCCTAGTGGTCAGATCTTCTACCCAAGGCAGTGCTTGGTACTGAAGAAGGTATGTCCGATTCTCCTTTCCTACGCTCCCTCACTAGACCCCCACCCTTCCATGAACCCCCTTACTCTGAGCGTCTCACCTCTTCCTGAGCCCCTCCTCTCCATGTCCTTACACTTCCATGTGTCCCTCGCACACCCACGCATGCGTGCACACACACACACGCGCGCGCGTGCGCACGCACGTGCGCGCGTGGACACCTTTTTTGGTGTCCTGATTTATTTCCTCTCACGTAGCTGCTGGGTTGGAAAGGCATTGATAAACTAGGTCACTCTACCTAAGGAAGAAAATCGCTGTTGTATACCGTTATCATTCCCAGAAGCATCTGCATCGTCTAACTGTAAAAATCGAAAAAGCTCTACACTGGTAGGATCTCCTTCATTAGCAATAGGTCAGTGGGGGGGAAAAATTCGCAGTTAGAGGAGTCTTCCTATTCACTATCAAATCATGCTTTGCAGCAAGGGAATTACCCAAGTTGCCTAAGAGTGGCCTTTTGTTCCCTTCACTTGGTCCCATCTCTCCAGGCTTCTAAAACCCTGAGCTCAGCAATGTGTGTGTTCAAACAGGATCCTATTGCAATTTTGGCTAGTGTGTTTGAGGTCTGGTAAAATTTTCAGTATATTCCCCCGTTTGTTGAAATTGGTGTATCTCTAACTCTGCCTTTTCAGTCAGATGCTCTCAATCTGACTGTTTAACAGATTGTGGGTGAGAAAGAAAAAAGGAGGGATGGGCTTCCCTGGTGGTGCAGTGGTTAAGAATCTGCCTGCCAATGCAAGGGACATGGGTTCGAGCCCTGGCCTGGGAAGATATCTCATGCTGCGGAGAAACTAAGCCCGTGCACCACAACTACTGAGCCTGAGCTCTAGAGCCCGCAAGCCACAACTACTGAGCCCACATGTCACAACTACTGAAGCCTGCACCCCTAGAGCCTGTGCTCTGCAACAAGAGAAGCCACGACAACGAGAAGCCTACACACCACAACGAAGAGTAACCCCTGCTCACTGAAGCTAGAGAAAGTCCGCGCACAGCAACGAAGACCCAACACAGCCAAAAATAAATAAATTTAAAAAAATAAAGAAGGGAAAAGCAACACTTTTCTGTAAGCTTAATAATGTTTTAACATGAAGTTGACTAAGAAAGGGCTATAAAACACCTTAAATGAATGTATACATACATGTCCCAAAGAATCTGGCAAATTATTATAAATGAATTAGATTATTACTCTGTCATAAACTGTAAATGTAATACAGCTACAGACAGAAAAACTGGGAATGTTGCTCTGGAATGTTTGATATACACAAATGATCTGAACACATGTACCTAACTGTGTTATGATAGAAACAGAAAAGATTGCTAATATGTAATTTTTACTACAGTTCAGCTTCTGTTTTACCTGGGAAAAAATTGAGATTTTGCCAAAGGATGACTTATACTGCAAGATTCTTGAATGGGATGTGAACGAGGAACTACAGCTGGGATGCCTGAAGGTGGTGGGCGGCCCAGCACGTTGATGCAACAGTGCCTGTACATCCCACCTAGGAGTTCAGCTCAGCCTGTGCAGCAGCCTGTCAGTTTGGATATTTGTCAACATTTGTGATTTGATGCTTAGAAAAGTCAGAGACTATCATGAAAGACACATAGGAGCCTGGACACTACCCAGGCTGTTGGGCCGGCAGTTGCCCAACTGCAGGGCCCAGTGTATTTTCTGGGTCATTTTTGATGTTTGGGCTGGGATGTTAGAGGCAGTCAGTATATGGATAAGAGTGCAGATTCTGGAGCTTTGCTTGGAATAAGATTTTAGGTCTACTACTTGCTAGCTGTGTGAACTTGGGCAAGTTACATAAGCATTCCAATCTGGATTTCCTTACCTGAGCAGTGAGATAATAATGTTGCTATGAGGATTAAAGGAATTAATATCACTTAGAAGAGTGCCCAGCATATAGTAACCACTTAACAAGCATTAGTTTTTTATTACTTTTACTATTTAGGAAAAGGTCTCAGAAATTGCATTGGACTGCTAGTAAAAGACTGTAAGTAACTGTGATATGATAATATGAGCTTTATTGTTATTATTATTATTTGGTGAAAGAAGTCTGGAGTTATGAAGTCCAAAATTAGTATGAAGAACACATACCAGTCACTCTGTCCATCTGCTCTGCCATCCATAGTGCATGGCTTCCATCTCTAGGTTACTCATGGTCTAATGGAGCTGCTGAAGATCCAGCTATCATATAAGTGTTCCAGGCAAGAAGCAGGAGGAATTGTGGAAGAACAAAAAGAGAGGAGTAATCTCCAGTTGCCTCTCCTCCTTTAGGCAGTTTTTTTTCCTGTGAACTGCCTGCACAACAGCTTCTACTCCCATTTCCTTAGGTAAAATAATGTGGCCAAAATGTTTTAAAAAAATATTTATCTATTTTCTTTCTTTCTTTTTTTTTTTTTTAAGCTGCATTGCATCTTCATTGCAGTGTGTGGGCTTCTGTCTAGTTGTGACGTGTGGGCTCCAAGGCATGTGAGCTCTGTAAGTGTGGCAGGTGGGCTCCAGAGCTCATGGGCTCTGTAGTTTGTGGGCACATGGGCTCACTCATTGAGGTGCATGAGCTCAGTAGTTGTGGCACACAGGCTTAGTTGCCCCGTGTCATGTGGGATCTTAGTTATGTGACCAAGAATCAAACCCACGTCCCCTGCATTGGAAGGTGGATTCTTTACCACCAGGACCACCAGGGAAGTCCCGTCATATGGTTTTAAAGGGGCTCAAAAATGTAGTCACTCTAAATAAAAGTAGGGTTGTGTCACTCAGCAAGAAGTGGTACTGGTTGGGTAGACAAGAGTGGTACTGGTTGGGTAGACAAGAAGTAGTTGTTGCATGGTTATATCCAACACAAGAAGGTTGTACTTTTAGATAGTCTTGATTGGTTATTTTTATATGTTGAGAATTTGGAAAACCCTAAGTGAGGTGAAAAGTGTCTATAGATGCATGAAGGCCACTGATGATTCTGTAATCAGGTGCAGAAATTAATATGGCTTTTTAATACTTTTATGAATTCTTTTGACAACTGATCTGATCTGTTTGGTAAGCATTAAAAACAATTGCTGAGGGGAATTTTGGATTAACAGCCCTAGTACAGCATCTCTCACCTTTTCAATAAAGTATCTATGCAGCCATGGCAGGGAGTAATATTAGAGAAAGCTTATACCCACCCCAGAAATGAAATCTAATGGGCTGAGCAGAAACTCAAAATTTCAAAGGAATCTTTAACATAGACAAATGAAGGTTAAGACAAACCTTCATGTCATTTGGATAATGAAACAGAGCATACCTGAAGAATATAAAACTCTTTAGACCTCCACACTGTTTACCTCTTGACTCAGAGACCAGTCTGACTCTCCACTGTGCGGTCCTGTGAGGTAATAAAGGTTGATTCTCATCCTCTCTCCTTGTTAACTTTCTGCATTTATTTATTTATTTAGGCTGTGTTGGGTCTTCGTTTCGTGCGAGGGCTTTCTCTAGTTGCGGCAAGTGGGGGCCACTCTTCGTCTCGGTGCACGGGCTTTTCACTATCGCGGCCTCTCGTTGCGGAGCACAGGCTCCAGATGCGCAGGCTCAGTGGTTGTGGCTCACAGGCCCAGTTCTGCATATATTTAATGGTAACAATTCCCCAGAAGTTAAATAGGCAGTAAGTAGTGGGATGGTGTGTGTGTGTGTGTATGTGTGTGTGTGTGTGTGTGTGTGTATGTGTATGTGTACACTCTGGGGTGGAGGGCTGGCTGCAGTGCCTACATTCTGGGGGGATATAATCCCTACAAGTAAAGAGCTATTAGAACTGGCATTGAGAGAAAGAGCTCTGTTGGAACCAATCAGAACTGTAGCTTTTCAAGAATCACAGTGGTTAGAGCATCATGTGTAGGGTTTAAATGGATGAACATCCACTGGAAATCAGAACTGGGCTGGATGTTAGTACTCCAGCCTGTCTCTCAGCCACGGAACTGAGAATGGAGTTCGACCTTCACACAAATAGAAGTGGAGCCGGGAAACCTACACACATTATCTGTTGTTAAATATCAAGTTTAAATAGCATTTCCCTTTAAAAAATGATTTAAATATGACTGAGAGACAGCATAACATCAATACTTTGGAGCCAAATGGTCTGTGTTCAAATTCTGACTCCACCATTTCTAGTTCTGTGACCTTGGGCAAGTTACCTAACCTTGGTGTCTCAGCATTCACATCTATAAAATGAGGTTAATAATGCTTCTTCATTGTTGTTGTGAAGATTGCATGAGTCAATATATGAGAAATGTTTAGGATAGTACATAGTAAGCACTCAATAAATGTGACCTTTATTATAATGATGAAGATTATGATTAAAGAGAAAAATAGTTTAATATAGAACCTGTAAGTACATTACAGAAACAAAGGAAAGGAAATAGCTGGCTGGAGAGTCAGAGGTCAAATACATCTTCAGAAATAATGTACTGCAGGCTTCAAAAGAAAATTCCAGGAAGATCTTTTGTATGCTCAGTAGAGTGAAAGATGTGGTCTTTATAAAACAAGACAGAAACATGCAAAGAGAGAGACAACAAAATATAAAAATGTATACTGAGCCAATAAAGAACAGAACTGATAACATAGAAGATGAAAGCCGGAATCTGTGGAGAGCAAGCATGAGAAATACTTCCAGAATGCAGAGGAAAAGAGAAAAAAAATCATTTGGGAGAATACGATGGGTATAGAGAACAGAAAATTGAGACATGACATAAACAATTAACTCTGAAGAAGAGAACAGAACAAATGGACAGAATACTTCACTATGAAATAAAAGAATATCTTCTGACTTCCAGAAAGAGCTTTCTATGTTGATTAAAATGATTTGCTCCTTCCATGTCAAATCAGTGAAAAGAGACTCACATTTAGGCACACACAGGCAAAATGTGTAAAGCATCCAGGCCAAGGAGGCATGCTTAAAAGTTAGATTGGCTATACACATCACCTCTGTAGTACTAAACACCAAGAAAGACAAAAGCATGAAAGTTTGCCAATCATGTTATTTTCTATCTGGAAAATGTTAACAGAAGCCACAGAAAAAATTTTCCAGAAATAATAACCAAGTTCAGCACCATGATCAGTTTTTAAGCTACTATGCAAAAGTAACAATTTTTAAATTTTCCAACAATAAGCAGTTTTCTGGAGTACTTGCCTGTCATGGAGGGGGTGGCTAGGAGGCTGAGTGACATCTTTCACAGTCTTGTGGGGCTACAGCACAAGACCTGAAGTCCAGGACCCACCAAAAGGGAAGCCTGATGAACTCCTCCCTGAGACCTCGAAGGGGTATCTGCACCCTATGAGTGAGGTTGAACTAGGCATAAATAGGCCTTCAGTGGGATTGCAACTCAGCTTTAAGTATTCAGTCTCTGAAATTGGGTTAAGGTGATCTCAGGTTGCTAGTCCTTCTAGGCACATGGCAAAAGTAACATAAACTCTATCTAAGAAAAGATATAAAGGTTCAGTTCACTAGGGAGATGTAACAATGCTAAATATGTATGCACCTAATAATATTTTAAAATATTTTGAGCTGAATAATAATAAAAATACTATATGAACATCCAATGTTGTGCAACTCAGATAAAGCTGTGCCTAGAGGGAAATTTATATATAAATATATTAAAATAATAGATAATATGTATAATATAAATATAGATATTTATAATATAACATTATATTTATGTAAATTTATATATTTAATGTAAATAGATACAATAAACATACTCATAATTAATATAAAATTGATTAACTTAACATATAAACTTACATATATGTATATGTAAACAAGAATAATATGGGAGAAACTACTCTAGCTAGCAGTATCAAGATTTATTAAAAACTATAGTAATTAAGACTTTGTGGTATTGACTCAAGGATGAACAAATGTATCAGTGGATTAGATATATGGACCCTTGATTATGTCAAAGGTGAAACTGTAGAGAAGTAGGAAAAGGAAAGTTTTTTCAGTGAATGTTCTGGGATATTGGAATACCCATTAGGAAAAAGGTGAAAATTAATTTCTGCCTCACATACACAAAAATAAAATTCAGGTAAACTATCATTTTAAAGAAAGACAAAACAATAAAAAGACAGTATAGAAGAATATCTTCATGATCTTAGGATAGGGAAAGACTTCCTAAACAGAACATAAAAAAACACTAATCATAAAGGAGAAGGTTCATATATACTAATACATTAAAATAAAAACCTTTTGTTCATCAAAAATGACATTAAGAAAGTAAAAAAGAAACCCATAGAAGGAGAATATGCAACACATATGACTGACAGAGGGCTTATATCACTTTGAATATATATAGGATATGTAAAAATACATATAAAGATCCTGGGTTCATAGGATCATAGGGTAGGTATATTTTCAACTTTGGTAAATAATGACAACAGTTTTCCAAAATAAGTACTCAATTATACACTAAAGTGCGGTAGCTGGAGACAAAGTTACTAGGAACAGGGCTACATTGCAAACCAAGCTTAGTTAGAAATCCTGAGATTAGAAGAAAGCAACTAGAGAAGACCTGGAAAACAATGAAGAGGAGATGACAGTGGCAGAGCACAAGATAGGAATGAGGAAATTTAATACAGTGACATGGAAATAAAGGTTAAAGAAGTAAAAAGAAAATAGTAGATGTAGAAAACAGTCAAAGGAGATCCAACATAGGCATAATTGGTTTCCCTGAAAAAGAAAATCAAAACAAGGTAAAGAAAAAATATTTAAAATATTTCTACTGGGAAAGATTAACACTATATGACCAAAATAGTTTGCTGAAAGTTATCTTTGTTTCTGCTGCTAAAAATGATATCTCATCTCTCTATCTTTCCCAGTAGAAAGTGAGAGAGAGATTCCTATAACACCAAATCTCCAAATGTATGGTCAGCTGCTCATCCTTCCATAAGTTTCTGAGAAAATAAACAAATATAATGTTTATCACCAGAGGATTTTGGCCCCTAATTCCCACATGGATTTCCTAAACTTTGTGAACTCAATCAGGACATTCATAGCCATAAAAAAGCTTTGGAACCTCATAGTCCAAAGCCCAGACTAAATCCAGGGCAAAATTTAATCCTGACACAGACTTAATCTTGACCAAGTAGTAGTGTTTTTTCCTAACTTCCAGAATAGAGCCAACCAAGGCCCACCCCAGGGCAGAGAGTCCGTCATTAAGCCAGCTGCTCTAAAGGAAGTGGACCAAGACCCAAGAGGTCCCAAAAGAAAGAATCTAAAAAATAACAACAGGAAAAAGGAACTAATGCAGAAAAGCCTTAATCCTTTACTGATTTTACCATTGTGGCCCAATTTTTTCCTTGACTTTGGCCCATATCAAAGCTCCTCTTTTCTACAAACAATAAATGCTGGAGAGGGTGTGGAGAAAAGGGAACCCTCCTGCACTGTTGGTGAGAATGTAAATTGATACAGCCACTATGGAGAACAGTATGGAGGTTCCTTAAAAAACTAAAAATAGAACTACCATACGACCCAGCAATCCCACTACTGGGCATATACCCTGAGAAAACCATAATTCAAAAAGAGTCATGTACCAAAATGTTCACTGCAGTTCTATTTACAATAGCCAGGACATGGAAGCAACTTAAGTGTCCATCGACAGATGAATGGATAAAGGAGATGTGGCACAAATATACAATGGAATATTACTCGGCCATAAAAAGAAACGAAACTGAGTTATTTGTAGTGAGGTGGATGGACCTAGAGTCTGTCATACAGAGTGAAATAAGTCAGAAAGAGAAAAACAAAACCGTATGCTAATGGATATATATGGAATCTAAAAATAAAAAAGGTACTGATGAATCTAGTTGTAGGGCAGGAATATAGACTCAGACCTACTAGAGAATGGACTTGAGTACACGGGGAAGGGGAAGGGTAAGCTGGGACAAAGGGAGAGAATGGCATGGACATATATACACTACCAAATGTAAAATAGATAGCTAGTGGGAAGCAGCCGCATAGCACAGGGAGATCAGCTTGGTGCTTTGTGGACACTTAGAGGGGTGGGATAGGGAGGGTGGGAGGGAGGGTGATGCAAGAGGGAAGAGATATGGGGATATATGTATATGTATAACTGATTCACTTTGTTATAAAGCAGAAACTAACACACCCTTGTAAAGCAGTGATACTCCAATAAAGATGTTACAAAAAGAGATAGGATTACTTGAGGGAAAGGATCAAGAAATTGATCCTCTTGAAGAAATATGACAGAGGGAAACCAATCCTTGGTGACAGCATACCAGACAGTTGAATTGACTTTAAGAACACACAAGTGAGTCCAGATAGTAAAAAAAAATACCTAAATCTATATAAAGGTACTTGATACATGGACATCTTCAGGCTCTCATGTATGACTTTTTTGGGAAGCTGATGGTCATGGCATATATGATGGAAAATAACCCTGAAAGCACAGAGAAGCTGATGATCACAGGCTATAAAGTGATCAACTGGAGAGAGAAAAATTGATCTGCTCTGGTGAACAAAATGTATATAGAAGGGAAAGGAACATCCACATAGTTCTTATAGTTATTCCTTCTCTCTCTTGCACCGTCAGTTTCTCTTTCTATACAGCAATTCTCCCAATGTCATACAAGCATACCATAGTGTATATTTCATGTTAAAAACAAAAACAAAAACAAAAACAAAATCCTCTTCCAGTCACTCTTTATCACATTGGTATGTTCAGTTTCTTTAAATCACTTATTACCTGAATGTTCTTATGTATGTATTTGTGTTTTTATTATTTGCCTTCCTAATCTAGGAAATAAGCTCCATGAAGGGAGGGATCTTGTCTTTCTTGTTCACTGTTTTTTCATCAGAGTCCTAGAATAATAGTATTTGGCACATAGCTAGGGCTCAATAAATGCTTAATGACTGACTACAAAGAAGTTGAGTGGCATGAAAATATGGGATATGATTTCCAAGGTAAAAATAGATTTCTTTCAAAGGTAAAATATTTCCAAGGACAGAGACAGTGGGCTGAACTGTAACCCTAGGAATAATAGGAAAGGCAATTCCATAATCTACTTGGCTGTAGAACAAGTATGGCAAACATGTGGTGTACATTTTGCCATTTCCCCATTCTGATTTCAAGATAGACATCATTAACCTATCACACTTCTTTTTCTTACATAGAGTGTCTACTGCCTCTCTGATTAATGAATCCATAGCTCAAATGGAAGGATGAGATTTTCACCTAGAAAAACAGGGTTGAGGGAAGACCTTATTAATATGGAAGACCAAAATCCTTCTATAAATAATGCTGCCTGATTATCAACTCTAGAATGCGGATAAGGAAAAGAAAGAAATAGTTGCATGACTTTGTTTTCTTCCTTCCTAAACAAACCAAATGACACCACAGTTCAATCACACCATACACACTAATCAAAGGGACCAATTAAGGAGCTCAACATTTTGCCAGGGGCAGATGCCAAAACCAAGCCAAGAAAACCTTCCTGGTGACATCCAAAAGCACTGGTCAGAGGTAGGCCCCACTGGTTATGACTGGCAGCTGTAACTCACCTACTTGAAGAGCTGCTGGCTCCAGCGAAGTACCTGGATAGAACAGTAAGAATGAAAGGAAAGCATGGGTGAGACTCAGAAGGGGCAACTCTTAGCCAGTTTCTGAATGTTTTTATTTGGGGAAGGAGGCAAATGGGGTAGGGACAGCAGCTGGGCTGTTGTTGCCTTTCATTAAAGTGTGGGTGGGGCTTCCCTGGTGGCGCGGTGGTTGGGAGTCCGCCTGCCGATGCGGGGGGCGCGGGTTCGTGCCCAGGTCCGGGGGGATCCCGTGTGCCGCGGAGCGGCTGGGCCTGTGAGCCGTGGCCGCTGGGCCTGCGCGTCCGGAGCGTGTGCTCTGCAGTGGGAGAGGCCCGCGTACCGAAAAAAAAAAAAAAAAAAAAAAAAAAAAAATTAAAATGTGGGTGGACCCAACACTTAAATTGTAAATCTGGGGTTTCCTACAACAAAAAGGGGCCAGCAAGTATTTAAAGCCTTCAATGGCCTGCATGGGGGTAAATGTCAAGAAGCAGAGAGTCCCTCCCATGGTTCTGTCTTCTCTCCCACCACATACCCAAAGCACTGCCCTATATTAAGCAACTGGCACAGGAGTGCCTCCAGAACAGAACATTGTTCATGGCCAGCAGGAGGGAACACTTTGGCCAAGAGACAATTCTGCCCAACGGAAGTGATCTGAAGGAACACTGCAGAAATCTTTTCAAGATAGTTAACATGTCCAGCAAACAAACAAGCAAAATTACAGAGAATAGAAGCAAACTCTCCATTTGCTTAATTCCCTCCTCTTGTCCCTGCTCTTGACCTCAAGATACAGTGATGAGGCCCTGAGATGACCTTCTAAGAGAGGCTAGGCAAAGGGCTCAGTTAGACCCTGCTGAGACTCTGCTCTCTCCCTACAGTGGGCCTCTCTGTGGGTGAATCATCTGAGGCAGGACCACCAGGAGAATAGGTTTGTATGTCTCCTCTGGAGTGGCACTGGATTCATTAAAGAGATGAAGGTAGAAGTAGGGTGAGATATCACGAGGGATCTGTTTGCTCAGGGGAATCCATATGGGAAATGAATCACACCTTGGTTGTGCAATGGACTAGGATTAACAATTTCCAGGTGTGTCTTCTTGCCTGGATCATTTCCCACTTGTCCTCTGCCCTCACCTTCTGGGCCTTCTTCTCTACTTTTCATTCCCCTGTGCCCTTTATTACTTCAGGTGTCCTTATTCTTCCAGAAGCAATTTTCTGTCCCCAATTCATCCTACATTCATCACTTCATCTTTTTCCACACCGAAACTGCTTGGGCCACATTGTCTACACTGACCACCTCTTTTTAACATCCAGATTTCCAGACACTGTACAAGGCAATTTATAGACATCACTGCATTTAGTCCTCTCCAAAATCCAACAACACTTCAATGAGCTAGCTATTATTTACCTTATGTTAGGAAGCTCAGAGATGTTTAACTATCTCATGGTCCAAACCAATAGGTGATAAGAGTTGGCATTCAAACCTAGGAGTGTCTGCTCTTAACCTCTTTCTTATGTTTTCTAAAGTATGTCATTTAGAAAATAAGTATCTAGTGAGATTTACATAGGAATGTTGTAAAGGAATTTGAAAATTTTATGCTTTGAAGATAAACATTGTATACTTTTTCTTGAATTTCATTTTATTTATTTTTTTATACAACAGGTTCTTATTAGTCATCCATTTTATACACATCAGTGTATACATGTCAATCCCAACCTCCCAATTCATCACACCACCATGTACTTTGTCTTGTTATCATGAAAAAAAAATCTGCCTCTAAAAATAGTGTCATATCTTACACTACTAGTATTTCCTGATGGGGATGCTGTTGACCTAGAGTTAGAAACTGTACGATGTTTTTGTATCCCTGGACCCTGCCAGCTAAATGTCAGAGGGGTCCTTAGTCAGTTTGCAACTAAGAGGCTTCCCTATATCCTAGTGTTCCCTGGGAATATGAATGTTACTGCCTCCAGTAGAGGATAACTGATCCTAGGCTATAATTACCATGAAGTCAGGGTCTGTGTCTTTTTACTCATCATTGCATCCCTAGAATCTGGCTCATTGTAGGCCTTTACTAGACATCAGGAAGTCACCTGATGCATAAATGTGTGCTGACTAATAGATGGGCAGCATTTAGCCATAATGTAGGATGTTATGTAATCTGATCTCGCTGGATATCTGGTCTATATAATCTCAGCATGCCTATGATATTATTTAATGTTTATTATATTTGAGATATATGAATCAAATCTTGATCATTTCTTGCAGCAATTAAATCATCTACTTTAATCCAAGTGTGAAGTTTTCTATCTTGTGTGTTTTTCTTGTTGCTTCAGCCATATACCTTAAATTACGATACTGTTTCATTTTTAAAATATTTGGGTCAGGCCACATTATACAATACTGCCTACTGATAGTTAGCAAGCAACAACAATAATTCAGTCTCTCTCACCCTCTACTGCTTTTGATTCCCTTTCATAAACAGTTCTGAGACCTCACTGTCCTCTTGCTTTTCTCTTTATTGTTAATGGTGGCCCTTCCCCTACTTGCTTCTCCAGACTGCCCCCTTTCTCAGGTTGACCTCTTCCTTCAGGAAAGCTCTTCTTCTCAAGTCCAAAAATACAATCTGAATAGAAAAACAGGTATGGACAAGTGGTGGCCATTCATGTAGCCACATGTCTTCAGTGGTTCATTTTCAATTCCAAGTAAAGACACCAGTGTCCATTTCAGCCAGCTCCTGGCTGGAGTTTCCTCTGGTCATTTCTTTGCCTGCCTCCTAAGAATCTGTTGTTTTCAGTCTTTTCATTTTCTCACCCTCTCACTGGTTTCAGTATCTTTGCGTAGACATAGGAATAGGCATTTTTGGAAGAACAGGTGGGGAAGGGGTATGATACTGACCCAAGAGCTACACAGTGGAGAGAAACAGGCCTTGGGAGAGCTGTTCCAGCCAGAGAGGCTATAGCAGGGCATCAGGTTGCCAGGAAAACTAGAATTGCTATCTCTGGGCTTTCAATCCTGTTACATTGATCTATATGTCTGTCTTGATTACTGTAGCTTTGTAGTATATTCTGAAGTCAGGGAGTCTGATTCTGCCAGCTCCATTTTTTTCCCCCACAAGACTGCTTTGGCTACTAGGGGTCTTTTGTGTCTCGATGCAAATTTTAAGATTTTTTGTTCTAGTTCTGTAAAAAAATGCCAATGATAACTTGATAGGGATTGCATTGAATCTGTAGATTGCTTTGGGTAGTATAGTCATTTTCACAATGTTGATTCTTCCAATCTAAGAACATGGTATATCTCTCCATCTGTTTATGTCATCTTTGATTTCTTTCATCAGTGTCTTATAGTTTGCTGAGTACAGGTCTTTTACCTCCTTAGGTAGGTTTATTCCTAGGTATTTTATTCCTTTAGTTGCAATGGTAAATGGGAATGTTTCCTAAATTTCTGTTTCAGATTTTTCATCATTATTGTATAAGAATGCAAGAGATTTCTGTGCATTAATTTTGTATCCTGCAACTACCAAATTCATTGATTAGCTCTAGTAGTTTTCTGGTAGCATATTTAGGATCCTCTATGTATAGTATCATGTCATCTGCCAACAGTGACAGTTTTACTTTTTCTTTTCCAATTTGTATTCCTTTTATTTCTTTTTCTTCTCTGAATGCTGTGGCTAGGACTTCCAAAACTATGTTGAATAATAGTGGTGAGAGTGGACATCCTTGTCTTGTCCCTGATCTTAGAGGAAATGCTTTCAGTTTTTCACCATTGAGAATGATGTTTGCTGTGGGTTTGTCATATATGGCCTTTATTATGTTGAGGTAGGTTCCCTCTATGCTCACTTTCTGGTGAGTTTTTATCATAAGTGGGTGTTGAATTTTCTCAAAAGCGTTTTCTGCATCTATTGAGATGATTATATGTTTTTTATTCTTTGGTTTGTTAATATGGTTTATGACATTGATTGATTTATGTATATTGAAGAATTCTTGCATCCCTGGGATAAATCACACTTGATCACTCTGTATGATCTTTTTAATGTGTTATTGGATTCTGTTTGCTAGTATTTGGTTGAGGATTTTTCATCTATATTCATCAGTGATATTGGTCTGTAATTTTCTTTTTTGGTAGTAACTTTGTCTGGTTTTGGTATCAGGGTGATGGTGGCCTCATGGAATTAGTTTGGGAGTGTTCCTTCCTCTACAATTTTTTAGAAGAGTTTGAGAAGGATGGGTGTTAGCTGTTCTCTAAATGTTTGATAGAATTCACCTGTGAAGCCATCTGATCCTGGACTTTTGTTTGTTGGAAGATTTTTTCTTTTTTTTTTTTTTTTTTTTTTGCGGTACGTGGGCCTTTCACTGTGGTGACTTCTCCCGTTGTGGAGCACAGGCTCTGGACACGCAGGCTCAGTGGCCATGGCTCACAGGCCTAGCCGCTCCGTGGCATGTGGGATCCTCCCGGACCGGGGCACGAACCCGTGTCCCCTGCATTGGCAGGCGGACTCTCAACCACTGTGCCAGAAGGGAAGCCCTGTTGGAAGATTTTTAATCACAGTTTCAATTTCATTACTTGAGATTGGTCTGCTCATATTTTCTGTTTCTTCAAGGTTCATTCTTGGAAGGTTATATCTTTCTAAGAATTTGTCCATTTCTTCCAGGTTGTCCATTTTATTAGCATAGTGTTGCTTATAGTAGTCTCTTATGATGTATTTCTGTGGTGTCCATTGTAACTTCTCCTTTTTCATTTCTAATTTTATTGATTTGAGTCCTCTCCCTCTTTTTCTTGAAGAGTCTGGCTAATGGTTTATCAATTTTGGTTATCTTCTCAAGAACCAGCTTTCAGTTTTATTGATCTTTGCTATTGTTTTCTTTGTTTCTATTTCACTTATTTCTGCTCTGATCTTTATGATTTCTTTCCTTCTACTAACTTTGGGTTTTGTTTGTTCTTCTTTCTCTAGTTCCTTTAGGTGTAAGGTTAGATTGTTTATTTTAGATTTTTTTTGTTTCTTGAGGTAGGCTTGTATTGCTATAAACTTCCCACTTAAAACTGCTTTTGCTGCATCCCATAAGTTTTGGATCATCGTGTTTTCATTGTCATTTGTCTCTAGGTATTTTTTGATTTATTTTTTGATTTCTTCAGTGATTTCTTGGTTATTTAGTGACGTATGGTTTAGCCTCCATGTGTTTGTGTTTTTTACGTTTTTTTCCCCTTTAATTGATTTCTAACGTCATTGTGTTGTGGTCAGAAAAGATGTTTGATATGATTTCAATTTTCTTAAATTTACTGAGGCTTGATTTGTAACCCAAGATGTGATCTATCCTGGATAATGTTCTGTGTGCACTTGAGAAGAAAGTGTAATCTGCTGTTTTTGGATGGAATGTCCTATAAATATCAATTATATCTTTCTGGTCTATTGTGTCATTTAAAGCTTCTGTTTCCTTATTGACTTTCTGTCTGGATGATCTGTCCATTGGTGGAAGTGAGATGTTAAAGTCTCCCACTGTTATTGTGTTATTGTCGATTTCCTCTTTTACAGCTGTTAGCAGTTGCCTTATGTATTGAGGTGCTCCTATGTTGGGTGCATATATATTTATAATTGTTATACCTTCCTCTTAGATTGATCCCTTGATCATTATGTAGTGTCCTTCCTTGTCTCTTGTAACATTCTTTATTTTAAAATATATTTTATCCCAAATGAGTATTGTTACTCCAGCTTTCTTTTGATTTCCATTTGCATTGAATATCTTTTTCCATCCCCTCACCTTCTATCTGTATGTGTCCCTAGGTCAGAAGACAGCATATATTATGCTGTAGACAGCATATATTGGGGTCTTGTTTTTGTATCCATTCAGCAAGCCTGTGTCTTTTGGTTGGAGCATTTAATCCATTCACATTTAAGGTAATTATCGATATGTATGTTTCTATTACCATTTTCTTAATTGTTATGGGTTTGTTTTTGTAGGCCCTTTTCTTCTTTTGTGTTTCCCACTTAGAGAAGTTCCTTTAGCATTTGTTGTAGAGCTGGTTTGGTGGTGCTGAATTCTCTTAGCTTTTGCTTGTCTGTAAAACTTTTGATTTCTCCATCAAATCTGAATGAGATCCTTGCTGGGTAGAGTAATCTTGGTTGTAAGTTCTTCCTTTTCATCACTTTAAATATATTGTGCCACTCCCTTCTGGCTTGTAGAGTTACTGCTGAGAAATCAGCTGTTAACCTTATGGGAGTTCCCTTGTATGTTATTTGTCATTTTTCCCTTGCTGCTTTCAATAATTTTTCTTTGTCTTTAACTTTTGTCAGTTTGATTACTATGTGTCTTGACGTGTTTCTCCTTGGATTTATCCTGCCTGGGACTCTCTGTGATTCCTGGACTTGGGTGGCTAGTTCCTTTCCCATGTTAGGGAAATTTTAGACTATAATCTCTTCAAATATTTTCTCGGGTCCTTTCTCTCTCTCTTCTCTTTCTGGGACCCCTATAATGTGAATGTTGTTGTGTTTAATGTTGTCTCAGAGGTCTCTTAGGCTCTCTTCATTTCTTTTCATTGTTTTTTCTTTATTCTGTTCCATGGCAGTGAATTCCACCATTTTGTCTTCCAGGTCACTTATCCGTTCTTCTGCCTCAGTTATTCTGCTATTGATTCCTTCTAGTGTAGTTTTCATTTCAGTTATTGTATTGTTCATCTCTGTTTGTTTGTTCTTTCATTCTTCTAGGTCTTTTGTTAAACATTTCTTGCATCTTCTCGATCTTTGCCTCCATTGTTTTTCCAAGGTCCTGGATCATCTTCACTATTATTATTCTGAATTCTTTTTCTGGAAGGTTGACTATCTCCACTTCATTTAGTAGTTTTTCTGGGGTTTTATCTTGTTCCTTCATCTGGTACAAAGTCCTCTGCCTTTTCATTTTATCTATCTTTCTGTCAATGTGGTTTTCCTTCCACAGGCTTCAGAATTGTAGTTCTAGTTGTTTCTGCTGTCTGCCCTCTCCAAGGTCGTCTTTAACAGGAGAAACAAGGTTTCTCTTTAAAAACAATTGAAAACATATGTATACATATAGTGTTTACAGAGTTAAAGCAAACTTCATTTTTGACAGAAGAGAAAATGTTTCCATTCCATGGCCAAGTGTTAAACCAGAGGGGGTTTGTTAGTCTGGGTCCACAAAAGCTTTTGTCCATGGGGAGCCTGAGGTCAGAGGTAAAAAACTCTTGTTTGTTGGGAAGACAACATAAATAATGAACCAAGAAACTGTGATGCAATAGGAAATGGTGTAGGCTATGGCTCACTGGTGAGCAGACACCCCATTTAAAGAGGACAGCTGCTATTTTCTCCCCAGTTTTATATCTGTCCAAGAGTGAGAGTCCACTGTGATCAAATTTTCTAATTTTTAAAGAGAAGCCAGAAATGCTGAGTTTTGTAAGAAATTTCCCAATCTAAGGAATATTGTATGGGTGCTTCATGACGTTAACCACCAGTTTCCAGTCTCTGCACTCTAGAGGCCATCTACTCATGGAAATCACCTGCACTTGTCCTCACTTATCCTAGAAGGAAGAGTAGTCATCTACAGGAAAAAGTCCAGTCTCCCTAGTCTGACATGAAAGACTCTTGACTACTTTTCCCATGATCTCCTCATGGTTTACGCTTCAGCTCTGCTGAGTTAACTGTAGCTTGTCTTATGTGCAAGGAGCAAAGAGTCAACTTAATTTAAACTCTTAGGAAAATGGAGTTTCACTTAGGCCGAGCTGAGACGGAGTGAAATTCTAAGGTGTGTTCACAACTTTTTTCCTACATTCCTTCCATTAGGTAGTGGGCTTGAAAACTGGCTGGGCTTTTGTGACAATTTCAACCAAGAGAATAGGTGGGAGTGATGCTCTATAACCTCTGAGGCTAGGTTGTGATAGGCAATGCAGTTTCCACTTTGCTGGCAGGAACTCTCCCTCTTGAAGTCTTGGGTTGCCATGTAAGTAGTCTGACTGCACTGGAGCCCAAATTAGCTCATGGGAAGAGACACCATGGAGATGTTCTGAGGTGACACACACAGAGAAAGCTGCCCTGCAAGTCCCTAGGTGCTACAGCTCCCTGATGTTCTAGCTCTTCTTCACTTGACTACAGCTGTCTGAGAGACCCTGAGCCAGAACCACCCAGCTGAGCCCTTCCCAAGTTCCTGACTCATGAAAATTGTGAGAGATAAAATGATTATTATTATAATAAACCAGTAGGTTTGGGGATGATTTGTTATGCATAACAGACTTGAAGTAGGACTCAAAGTTTGGGCAAGGGGCAGAGGAGTTTTAGTGTGTTGTGTCTAGTCTAGTCTGGTGTCTTGCTTCTCTGCATTTGACTCTGCTATTCTTCCTGTGTAAATTCCAGAGGGAGCCAGGGTGATTGACTGATTTAATTAATACCACCTGTATTGAACACCTCATAGGACACCCCAGCCAGTTTGAGCCTTTGGGTCAGGAGCACATCCATCCAACTGTAGCAACTCTTGCTGAAAACCAACCTATCATAGTTTACCAGTTTAGGGACCTGTGGGTATGGTGCTTTCAGTCTGAAGAGGAAGTTAGGGTGGCAGGTGTATGGTGGACCTGTATGGTACCTGTGACTTGGTATCTTGCCTTTCCATGCTGATCTCTATGTTTTAGACTCACCCCACTCCCTATACCTACTCATCTTTTAAATGTCAATCCAGATTTACCTTGCCTGTGAAGCTTGACCATTCCACTCGGAAACACCCTTTGTCTCTTTGCACTCCTGCCCAACTTGAGAGAGCTCATGTCTTCCCCATCCATCTCCCCCAGGAGGCTAACCACTTATGGAAGACTGGGCCCAGAGTTAATTCATCTCAGTACCCTCAATGGTGGTCTCTACTGCTGACTTATATTGGGGGCTGGATAAATCACTTGTGAATGAATAGATATGTTTAGTTAAAGGAGGAGGAAAGGAGCCATAACATTAGCTACTCTTGAGCTTAGAATGCTTTTGACATCTGGGTTGAGAGGCCAGGTTCTCTTTTACTGCCTTTTGCAGCATTGTGACACTGGCTCATTGATTACATCATTCTGTTACCTGCAGTAGGAGCAGGTTGTGTCCTAAGCGTGTAGTTTGGAACTTGAAGCACATTTTCCCTCATAGAAACAATGCTGCAAATCAGTAATTTTCAAATTGAAAATAAAACAAACAAACAAAAAATTCATGAAACTCTCTTCAAAAGAGATTGTTCTTTGAAGCTCATTTCCTCCTTTGCCCCCTACACTCCTTTCCTCCACTGTACCCCCAGCAGATTCCCTAGGGATTCCTAGAAGCTCAGATTTGAAACCACAGCCATAAATGAGTGTTGGGCCCTAGTAGGACCTAGGAAGCCCAGCGAGCACTGAAATAAAGACCTCAGTCCACTGACTACATGCCCAAGGCATGATAATGTTTTAAATGAACTTAACTCTTTCTGAGCTACATTTTCTTCATCCACAAAATGGGGAAAATGATAAAAACTTACCTTGGAGGGTGTTGGGTCTTAGAGAAAATGTACATAAAATGCCTGTGGCAATGAGGCCTGTAGTCAATGTTTGTTGATTATATGACATTGTCTTCAGTCTGCCAAGAAGTTTCACTCAGGCTAGGAGTGTTTTTCTCTGAATTGTTCTGTGGTCATGGGGTCAGGGTCTCCAGCCTCACTGCCAGTGGTGAGTGACAGGAGGGGTCACATTTATCAGTGACACTGTAACTATCCATAAGGCATTTATATGAGAGGGTGTGGGGGAAAGATACCATCCAAGATCTACTCTAGTGAAGGATGGTCAAGTGGTCAGACATTCCTCAGAAAGGTTTGTAATGTGGGGTAAGCATGGTAAAATGGAAGTTGAAACTTTTGGGTCTAAAATGTGTCTTTTCCAATTACTAGTGTGTGCATCAGTTTCCTCATCTGTTAAAAGCAGATGATGATGACGATTATGATGACAATGACAATGATACACATCTCCTCAGATTGATGGAAGAATAGCTAAGTCGATGCATAGGAGAGTAGAGCACATTGGCATTGCTCACAAATGTTAGCTGTTATTCTCATGCTTTCCCCCTTTGCTCTTTCTGTAGCTAGTGATAGAAGAATCAAGTCCTCCAACAAGAGTGTCTCTCACCCTTTTCTTTCTTTTCCTTAGCCTCTAGATTTTTTTTTTCATCCCAGACCTGCTCAGTCAGAAAGTCTGGGGGAGGAACCCAACTTAATCTGTATTTTAACAAGACTTCCAGACGATTCTGAGGCAAGCTAAAATTTGAGAACCCCTGATAGAGATCAAACTTCTAGAATCACTTGCTTAAGAAGCTGTTGTTATCTAAGCGCTCAGAAGTCCTGGGTTATATATGTAAAATAGATGCTGCCAAAAATAACGAACCCCTAGAAAAATTTTCTACTTGCTACACTGAGACACCATATTGAAGACAGCATTATTTTAAATGTTTCTGTAGCATTTCATTTTAAGTTTATTTATTTGTCAATTTAAAAATATTTATTTATTTATTTATTTATCTGGTTGCACCAGGTCTTAGATGCGGGTTGTGGGCTCCTTAGGTGCAGCTCGCCAACTCCTTAGTTGCAGCACGTGGGCTGCTTAGTTGTGGCATGTGAACTCTTAGTTGCGGTATGCATGTGGGATCTAGTTCCCTTAGCAGGGATCTAGCACTTTAAAAAAGAACTTTGGTTCATATATCTAATTCCCTTCTAAATTTGAAAGTGGAAAGTACTTCTCCATCATTGGCACCTATCATATGCAGATTGTGTTAGATAGACATACTCTGTGTTACTATAGAGTACTCACTCACTTATTCATTTGCCATTCATTCAATTAATCACCATTCAGCTCTTTGAAGTGTTGATTTATCATCTATCAGTTTAGAGCAATCTTTTATGCATTACGAAAGAACAGATCTGCTTTTATTTTTAGGTTTTGTTTTAAAAATAAGTATTTTCAATGGTGTTGGGAAGCTTGCAAAGAATTTGAGTGAAATTGGAGAAAGTGGAGAAAACCGTGCTTCACAAGGACAGGATGTTGGAAATGGAAGCAGGCTTTTCAGTGCTTCCGTGGCAATCTCAGGATATTCCCACTTGACTTTAGAATGTATGGAGATTTGAAGTTGTCTCAAACATACTTCCAAGGCCACCATCTTTTGTGATCTCAAGCAGTTGATCCTCTTCTAGCAGGGACAAAGTAGATTCACCTGGCTTACTCATGAAGGGGTCGTGGATCCATTCCTTCCCAGTTCAGGGGTCTTTTGTGGTTGGGAAGTAATGCCCAAACTCTTGAAAGCTGAGATAGGTGATCATGCACCAGCTGGGAGAAAGAAGACCCTGGCTCAGTCTCTTTCAAAATCTCTGCTAATGTTTGAAACATGTCAAAAATCCCACTGTTCACTCATCGCCCCCATAATTGCAGTTTGGCTTTGAATGCAGCCACTTTATCTGCCGACTGGAACACAGTAGTCGTTCTCCCCTGAAGTGACAGATTGAGTTCGCTGAGCAGGTTGAATATGTCACACAAGTAAGCAAGTTTTGCAATCAACTCTGTGTCACTGAAATGTGCTGCCAGTGGTGACTGTTTTTCGTAAAGAAATCTATGGAGCAGCTCTCATAACTCAGAAACTCAGCCCAGTGATCTACCTTTAGAAAGCCATCTCACTTCTGTGTATAAGAGAAGACGTGTGTACTCCGCGTCCATCTCCTCACAGAGCTGCGTGAACAGACCTGAGTTAAGGGCGTGTACTCTAATGTTGCTGATAATTTTAATCACATCCTGCAAAACGTTGTTAAGTTCAGGTGACATTTTTCGGTTAGCCAGCATTTCTCTATGGGTGACACAGTGCGTAGACTCGCATTCAGAGGCGACCTCTTTTTTTTTTTTTTTAAACATCTTTATTTGAGTATAACTGTTTTACAATAGTGTGTTAGTTTCTCCTTTACAACAAAGTGAATCAGTTATACATATACATATGTTCCCATATCTCTTCCCTCTTGCATCACCCTCCCTTCCACCCTCCCTATCCCACCCCTCTAGGTGGTCACAAAGCACAGAGGTGATCTCCCTGTGCTATGCGACAGCTTCCCACTAGCTATCTAATTTACATTTGGTAGTGTGTATATGTCCCTGCCACTCTCTCACATCGTCACCGCTTACCCTTCCCCCTCCCCATATCCTCAAGTCCATGGTCTAGTAGGTCTGTATTTTATTCCCATCCTACCACTAATCTCTTCATGACAATTTTTTTTTCTTAGATTCCATATATATGTGTTAGTATACGGTATTTGTTTTTCTCCTTCTGACTTACTTCACTCTGTATGACAGACTCCAGGTCTATCCACCTCATTACAAATAACTCAGTTTCATTTCTTTTTATGGCTGAGTAATATTCCATTGTATATATATGCCACATCTTCTTTATCCATTCATCTGTTGATGGACATTTAGGTTGAGAAGTGGCCTCTTTGACCAGAGTAGTGAAACCAGAAAGCCATCCAGTCATAGCAGCCACTCAGTCCGTGCATATACCAACACAAAATGAACAATTCAGGTTTCCTGATATGTAATCATTCAAAGATTTGAATAGTTCTGCAGCTGTGGTGTTGGTTGGCAACAAAAGTGCATGTAACATATTCTCATGCACGTCCTCCTGAAAAATATATCACACAAAAACAAGCAATTGTTGCCTTGTTGTCAACATCGGTAGACTTGTCAACCTGGATTGTGTACCACGGTGACACATTAATCTTCTCTAACAATTGTGCCTCAGTATCCTCTGCTATTTCATCAATTTGTCTAGTTAGTATGGCGCTAGAAAAAAGAGGAACACATGCCACATTTTGAACTGCAGCCTCTCGTAAAAGTTCATGACAAATGTCCTTAGTAGCAGGCAGGATCAACTCTTCACAATAGTAAAGGGCTTCTTAGCTCTAGCAGTGTGGTTAGCCAGTAAGAATGATGCTCTCAGTACAGACATATCTGACGAAGTGGTGGCCTTCAATAATTGCTTCTGTTCTTCATGTTCACATTTTTTTCTTTTGAAAAACTCCAAAGGCTTGTCTTTTAACGCAGGGTGCTTGGGCTCCATGTGGCAAAGCAGTTTCGAAGATTACATGGCTTCGTTGGATAGCCAGTTGCCACCTATTATACAAAGCGGTCTTGGAGAATATGAATCACCTGTTGCAAAGGAACCCATAATTTAAGTAAGACTCATGGTATTTTCTTTTAAATGCAGCTTTTTTGATTTTGGCAGTCTTAGAGTCTTCTGAGGTCTCATCATTGGGTCTTTCCCCCTTTTCACAGAAGCTCTCCACTGACGTTTGTTTTTTACTCATTTTGGCTAGGGTTAGCTTGTGGGCTCACCAAAACTGACTGAGACAGGTGCGCAGTGCAGGAAAGAGGGGAGGATGGAAGTGGTAAATAAAATAATGGGCAGGCCATGTGCAGACTAAAATAAGTGTTGGATTCTGACTTAAAGCCTGTCACCAGATACAGCTGTACAACTGAAGCACATCAACTCGTTTGCCACTATAAAGCCTTCCACCAGATGCAGCTTAATTGTCACTTGTCACTCACTGATAGGGTTTTGATATGAGTCTGCAAGCAATTGATTTATTATGGTCTCTGTGCAGTCAAACCTCTCTGCTAATGATAATCTGTATTTGCAGCTGCTCCCCAGTGCCAGCATCACCACCTCAGCTCCACCTCAGATCATCAGGCATTAGATTCTCATCAGGAGCGTGCAACCTAGATCCCTTGCATGTGCAGTTCACAGCAGGGTTTAGCTCCTATGAGAATCTAATGCCTCTGCTGATCTGACAGGGGGTGGAGCTCAGGCGGTAATGCAAGCGATGGGGAACAGCTGTAAATACAGATGAAGCTTCGCTCACTGGCCTGCCGCTCACCTCCTGCTGTGCAGCTCTGTTCCTAACAGGCCAAGGACCAGTACCAGTCTAGAGGTAAGGCCTAGGCATTCATATTTTTTAAAAGCTCCCCTGGTAATTGGTATGCAACCAGGACTGAAAAGCATTGACCAAAAGAAAAACTGTAGATTAAAAAGAAAGTCTGGGAAAAGAGAAAGCTTTTCTCTGTATTATATAAAACTCAAAAGTTCAAAAGAAAAAGGTGATAAATTCAGTAGTGAGGAGTTACTGTTTAATGGGTATGGAGTTTCAGTTTGGTTAGATGCAAAGTTCTGGAGATGAATGGTGATGACAGTTGCACAGCAATGTGAATGCACTTAATGCCATTGAACTGTACACTTAAACATATTTGAAATGATAAATTTCATGTTGTATAAACATTTCCACAATAAAAAATTGCATTAGAAAAAAAATATCATAGGACTTCCCTGGTGGCACAGTGGTTAACAATCTGCTTGCTAATGCTGGGGACACGGGTTCGAGCCCTGGTCCGGGAAGATCCCACATGCCACGAGCAACTAAGCCCGTACGCCACAACTACTGAGCCTGTGTTCTAGAGCCTGCGAGCCACAACTACTGAAGCCCGCAAACCTAGACCCCATGCTCCGCAACAAGAGAAGCCACCTCAGTGAGACGCCCGCACAACGAAGAGTAGCCCTAGCTCGCCGCAACTATAGAAAGCCCGTGTGCAAGCAACGAATACCCAATGCAACCAAAATAAATAAAATAAATTTATATAAAAAAAGAAAAAGACATCATAGGCACAACAGACAGTTTACAGAAAAGAAAATACAAAAGATTCTTAAACACATGAAAAAAGACCATTCTCACTAATTGTAAGAGAAAATAAAATTAAAACTACACTAAAATATCATTTTCACTTAGATTGAGAAAGATAAAAAAAGTTGGATAACTCAATTGTTGGTAAGGACCTTAGGAAAGTCATTCTTACTCCTTGCTGGTGAGAGTATAAATTTGTATATTTTCTATGGTGGGCCTATTTGGCAACATCTGTTGAAGTCTCCAATGTGCATACAATTTGATCCCATAATTTCACATCTAGGAATTTATACTACAAAAATATTCATGTACAAAATGACATAAGTATAAGGTTATTAACTGCAATATTATCTGAAATAGCAAAAGATAAATCCAAACACCTATCAATAGAAGACTTGTCAAATAAATTTTGATATGTCTATTTTGTGTACTTTGGAGTACTCTGTGGGATGTTAGAAAAATAAGGTAGATCCTTACATGCTAATATGGAATGATTGTCATTATGTGAAAACAGCAAGAGAAAGGGTAAAGATGGACATAATTCTATGTATGTAAGAAAATGGTTGGAAAAAAAAGTAGCCTCTGGGAAGAGGACTGGGATATAAAGAAGACATTGTATGCTTTTAAAAATATTGATTAAAAAAGACCCCTATGAATATTTAGCTTTTTTTCTTTAAATAAAGCTTCACTGGGGGAGGGAAAGAGCAATATAAAATAGCATCTAAAATGACAAAGGGTCTAGGATGTGTTGTTGTCTGCCTCTTTGTTTTTAAACAGCTGGGGAAGACTTGGGTATGTTCATGGGATGCAGGGATAACATCAGTAGAAAGGAAAGGCTCCCGGAGCCAGTTATCTGGAGAGCGAAATCAGGATTAGGCAGGAGGCCTTAGCTTTGGGCAGGAGCAGACACACCTCCTTCCCTGACCTGAGTGAGATAAGGGGAGCATTGGTCCCTAAACAGATGAAACTGGGTACACGGGGTGGGGTTGAAGGAGCTCCAGACTCAAAGTCTCTATTTTCTCTGGAAAATAGATAAGTTATCTTCTGCTAATGAGGGAGGAGTTGGTGGCCCAGGGGCATGAGGAGAGTGGTTAAAATTTAAGGCAGCTTGTAAAGCAAGCAAGCATTGAGGAGACTCAGAAAGTAATATTGGACAGCTTTGAGGGCCTCATAAACCTTCAGTGATGGCAGTCTGTGAGGTTGAGTTTTCTCCAGCAGTTTTCAGCAACCTGGGTCCCCGGGGCAGAGGGCCAGCAGAGAGTGAAGAGCAAGGGATGGGCAGATATGAAGTGTCAGAGTGGATGATGTTTGAGGCCAAGTGGGGAGCGGGTGAGTTGTTTGTCCTGTTTGTCTCCCCAGTGGACTGGGACCACTTTTTTACCCTCAGAGCAGGGAGCCCCATCTCATCCCAGGCCCACTTTTCAGGGTCCCCAGGGCCTGATAGGGTTGCCTAATCATGGGACACACCCACGGAATGTTTTCTGAATTATTCATTGACCTTGCATAAGTAAAAACAAACAAAATCCAAGTCTTTCACTTTATTAAAGCTGTAAGGAGTCTTTTATTTTTTTTAAACATCTTATTGGACTATAATAGCTTTACAATGGTGTGTTAGTTTCTGCTTTATAACAAAGTGAATCAGTTATACATATACATATATCCCCATACCTCTTCCCTCTTGTGTATCCCTCCCTCCCACCCTCCCTATCCCACCCCTCTAGGTGGTCACAAAGCACCGAGCTGATCTCCCTGTGCTATGCGGATGCTTCCCACTAGCTATCTATTTTACATCTGGTAGTATATATATGTCCATGCCACTCGCTCACTTCGTCCCAGCTTACCCTTCCCCCTCCCCATATCCTCAAGTCCGTTTTCTAGTAGGTCTGCATATTTATTCCCGTTGTAAGGAGTCTTTTATCACATTAAAATAAGTTGACTTTATCCAGCTTATTTATCTAATTTGTTCACCAGAGATGTTTGCTATTTTCAAATGTGAAAACCGGGACTTCCCTGGTGGCACAGTGGTTAAGAATCCTCCTGCCAAGGCAGGAGACACGGGTTTGAGCTTTGGTCCGGGAAGATCCCACATGTGGCGGAGCAACTAAGCCCAGGCACCACAACTATTGAGCCTGCACTCTAGAGCCTGCGAGCCACAACTATTGAGCCCCCGTGCCACAACTACTGAAGCCTGCACACCTAGAGCCAGTGCTCCACAACAAGAGAAGCCACCACAAGAAGCCCGCACACTGCAGTTAAGAGTAGCCCCCGCTCTCCTCAGCTAGAGAAAGACTGCGCGCAGCAACAAAGACCCAATGCAGCCAAAAAATTAAAAAAAAAAAAAAAGAATAATGATTCACTGCTGCCTACCTCTCTCCCAAAGTGTGTGTGTGTGTGTGTGTGTGTGTGTGTGTGTGTGTGTTGGGGGGGGTGGTATGGGAGGAGGGTTCTGCAGAGGGAGGGGAGCACTTGCCCCTGTGACGGGGAAACACTTTGGTACTGACTCCTTAGTGTAGGTGGCTTGCAGCTCAGAGGGGCCAGCAAGCACTCAGTTTGTGAGGATTGAAGAGGGGAGGCTCTTAGAAGTGATTTGGAGATCAATATGTGTCTTCTGTAATTGCAGAGGGCCAAGCTTCCTCTCTTCCAGCCTCTGGTTTTCTCTCACCTCCAAGAGCAGAAGAGCTTACTGTAGCCTCAGAGAAACTCTCATTTGTTCAGCCATTATTCATCCAGCAGTCTTTAAGCAGCTGCTGCATGTCAGCCCTATGGTAGGAGTAGAAAGGGAGAGGTGCCCAAATCCTGGACACTCCCGAGGTGGCCTGCAGACATGTGCTCCAGATGGTTCAAGGGCCCACAAATGCCTTTAGATATTATTATTTGGATTATTTGAATACCACTATTAGAAACTCACTCCTGAACCATCAGCGAGTGAGAGACAGCAGTGCCCTCTAGGGACCCGGCAAAGTACACGTGCCAGGCAGCACGTAGCTGCTAAGGCAGAATGGAGGCGTTGCTATGGAAACTGCCCAGGCAGTCTTTCCTCTGACAACCTCTAGGTTCCTTTCTTTGTAGCCATTTATTCCAGGGAGACACGTGCACAGCTGTCTCTCCTCCTTTTTCTCATCTTTGGGAAGCTACAAAATTGAGGAGGAGTTGTCAGCAAGTGGCATGGGGAGAGGATGAGTGGAGCCTGGGTAGGAAAACAGCTGCGGGGTGGGGACAGTGGCTGTGCTCCCAGCAGACCAGCGGGGCAGTGGCTGGCACCAGGCTTACAGCTCTGCCACTGTGGCTGGAGAAGCCCCTCAGAGCTGATCACATTACATCACACCCACTGTCCGCCCCTCTCCTTGCCCCCACAGGCTGCATGGCATTTAGGAGCAAGGCCAGGCAGAGCAGGATTGCTATGATTAAGCCTCGCTCAGTTTCCCAGAAGCCAAGCACAAGGGTCTGGGGCCTCTAAGGCAGAGCAGTATAGTTGAGAGAGCACTGGAATTGGAGTCAGGAGGCCTGCATTCTGGCCCTAATCCTGGCATAGTGTGACAATGTTAAGTCATTTCCATCCTTCTTGATTGTTTGCTCATTTGGAAAATGAGAGGACTGGAGTAGAGCAATGATTCCAAAGTGTGGTATCAGATCCGTCTGAGAATCTTTATTAAGAAATGCAGATTTCTAGGCTCAACTCCAGGAATTCCTATTAAATATGTCTGGGGTGGGCCCTGGGAATTTGTATTAAGATGAATGCAAATTCAAATCACTTGCAGAGTCTGTTGATATACTTGAGATGGAGACACCTTGAGAACAGTCACAACCAGGACTTTGAATCACAGAGGTAAATGTCAAGGATACTCAGATAATTGCAGAGAGTATAGTAAGAGAATGTTATCTGACTAGTCCCAGGCCTTTATGGCAGTGATGCCAATTATCTCATTCTGTAGTGTCTTTTAGTACAAGAAAAAATGACCATCACTGAAACCCTCTTAGGAAGGCATAACTTCAAGTGTGTACTTTAGCATCAGAAATGGATGGGCACTCATCCAGCCTCTCCTGGGTGACTGTCATCCACCAACTGCCACACCAGTGCTGCAAGAGGTGAGGGGCAAAGAATAGAACTCCTAATACTTTCTTGAAACTTTCCTTCCTTCACTTTAGTAAGTCAGTTCCCTCTGAGTCTTTCCTAAGGGAAAGACCTTTTTCATTTATTTATTCAGCAAATATTGATTGAATGCATATGTGCAACTAGACTCGGTGCTGGGCACTGGGGAGACAATGAAGGACAGGATCAAATATAATATGATGTCATGAGTGCTATGAAGGTGTTATAGGACCTAGAGGGGTTCTCAACCCAGGCTGACCCCAAATATCTTCTTGCCCTTCTCTGCCTCTAAGTATGGGCATTCTTCAAAGCTCAGTTTTTTTTTTTTTTTTTTTTTTTTTTTTGCAGCACGCGGGCCTCTCACTGCTGTGGCCTCTCCCGTTGCGGAGCACAGGCTCCGGACGCGCAGGCTCAGCGGCCATGGCTCACGGGCCCAGCCGCTCCACGGCATGTGGGATCTTCCCGGACTGGGGCACGAACCCGCGTCCCCTGCATCAGCAGGCGGACTCTCAACCACTGCGCCACCAGGGAAGTCCCAAATCTCAGTTTTATACAGACATAAAATGGCATTTATTGGCAGAAGGATGGAACAGAACAAGGTTGGCCATGACCAGCACACTGGATAGACTGAGGAAAAGAAGGTGGCCCTGGCAGGAAAAATCTCAGAGTTGGTGATGAGAAGTTCAGATTGGAGGTCAATCAGTATCCAGAAAGTCCAAAGAGCTTGAAAGACATGAATATCCTGATAGGCAGGTAAAAACTAAACAGGTAGATATATATTCCATGACTCCATCAGTGGTTATGTGGACTCAGCCTCAGGGTTCTAGGGCATGACTAGGGTGGTTCTTCGTCCAGGGAAACTGGGAGACTGAACAGGACATCAGGCATGAACACAGACATGGACTGTCACAAAGGAAGTGGCACAGATTTTCCTGGTCCTAAGACCTAAGAGAAATATTTCCTGGGGTCCTCAGAAATAGTCCTGTAATATGCCTTGGAACTATTCAATGAAAGCTGTACTAAGAGGGGTTAAAACAAAGTAGACCTACCATGAACTCCAGGCTCTCTTGGTCCTATCCAGACTCTCCTGCCAGAATAGGAGCAGAAGACAACTTCTAAGCATTATATCTGGATGAATGGGTGATTTGCGTATCCTTCAAGCCAGGGGCTGACAAACTTTTTGTGTAAAGGGCCAGATAGTAAATATTTTAGACTTTAGGGCCATTAGGTCTCTGTTATAACTACTCAATACTGTCATAGGGTAAAGGCAGCCATAGAGAATCTGTAAACAAATGAGTGTGGCTGAGTTCTAAGAAGACTTTATTTGGGGATACTAAAATTTTCATTTCTTATAATTTCCATATGTCACAAAATGGTTTTTGGAGGTTTTTTTTTCTCCAACCATTTAAATGTGTAAAAACCATTCTTAGCTTGTGGACTGCAGCTATTCAAAAACAGGCAGCAGGCTGATTTGGTCCAAGTGCCAAGAGGTTTGCTGACCTCTGCTTCAGATGTTCCTCCACAATGAGTAATTTTTATAACTGATTAAGAAATCAGGAGGTGAAGGGTTTGGGTAACATTAGCTACTGTTACAGACAAACCTCAAAATCTCAGTGGCTTACCATGAATGTATTTCTGCTTATGTCAGGAACTTTCTGCTTATGTCAGGTGTTCCTAATGGGTGGGCAGCTTTCCTCCAACGGGTGACTCAGCAACCTGGGCTCCATCTACCTTCTGGCTCCACTCCCAGTCAGCAGACGGGGGGAGACAAGGCGACGGTGGGGCTGCTTCACAACCATATCAGCCCAGAAGTGGCACATACAACTGGGCCATGTTTAGATTCAAAGGGTTGGGTGGAGGGAATGCTGAGAAAGACAGCAGCTGGCCATGTCTGGTAATGATGCTCCCCTGTGGAAGAGAGTGTAAATCTGCCGCGTTGCTAGCTGCCCTGCTACAGTGACATTCTTGGACAAGAACTTGAGGGTTGATAATGATGCTGATTAAGCATGGTTCTGTGAACCAAGCTGAGTGTAAAGAGGACATTCTTCTATGAAAGTTAAAGCTACTGACCACACCACATGCCTGAAGTACATGGAGGGCCAAGACTTCCCTCTGAAAACCACTCTGGGTGTGCTCAATACAAACTCTAAAATGTAGATGGTGGAAGTCTCAACATTCTTCACACAACAACATGACTATAACATATTTTGTCTGGAAAAACTTCAAAGAGTTGTAACCAATTATCTAATATGGCCATAAAAAATCATCAAAAAAGAACTCAGGGAACCTATAAGATTAAGTGACATAATCTCCTATTGAACCTTCCAAAATACTGTTATCTTAAAATGTATTTCCAAGTAACTTAAGGATTCTCAGCCTTGGCACTCTTTACCTTCTGGGCCAGATACTTCTCTGTTGTGGGAGGTGACCTGTGCATTATAGGGTATTAGTAGCTTCCCTGGCCTCTACATACTAGATGCCAGTGGCATCCTTTGCCACTCTTCCTTGGTTGTGACAACCAAAAATGTCCCTGGACATTGTCAAGTGTCCCTGGGGGGCAAAACTGCCCTGAGTTGAGAACCACTGTGTGACTAAATGATAGAACTTAATGAATAAAATTTTTGAAAATGAACCAACTAAATGTTGCAGGTGTGAATATAAATGACAATGTTGATTCTAGAGGTTTGTCTTGGGTCAGGCTTTCTGATAATGATTAGGAATTGGGCTAAGTCCTCTCTTGGTAAAAGATGACACTCGATCATCATAGACAAAAATAGCTGCCTTCAATACATTCCTTTCAGTTCTCAGTATTAGGAGGGCATTTAGCTACATATCCCAAAGTGGTTTCATGTAAGGATACGGGATTGCTGCTAAAATGTGCCAGAATTAACTTAATAGTTTAAAAACTATTCTCTGATCTGCCAGGTTGTTCCTACCAACCCTAGCCCTGGAGGTGGCTCTAAATTACAGGTTTCAAATACACGAATACTGCTCAGAACCGCTGACCTTTACTATTTTCTGGCTGCAGTCTCCAAGGCCAAGATATAATCAATAAAGCCTGAAAACTGAATCTGTTTCTGAACACATGCTCTACAGTGTGATGGGGAATGCACTTAGCCTCATGGCTGAAACAAACAACAAATCGTTAGTTAGCTTTGTTATCATTATTGCTATCATTATTACTACTGTATAACAATGGGCATTTGCAGAGTGGCTTGCATTAAAGCTATGCAAGCTTGTAGTATAGAATATCTCCCTACCTTGTAGTTCATTAAAGAGGAAATTAGAGCAGAGTACAACCCAGACTCTTTAACATGGCCTTCAAGACCCTGAGTGATCTAGGCCCCTAACTAAATCTAAGCTCATCTTGCCCCACTCTTCCCCTGGCTCACCAAACTTTGGCTTTTAAACATTCTTCTCACCTCTGGAGATTTGGCTTCAGTAGGTCCAGGAATGAGTACTTTTTTAGAGTCTCCCACTGGTTCTGATGGGCTGACAGATTTGCAAGTTGTGGCTACAAGTTGTGCATGGCTTAAACCTCAGCCAGCTCCAAAGCCAGACAGTTGCCAAATGAAGTAAAAAGCAGGGGCTCTATGAACCAAGGACTTCCTATCTAGGGATGGGGAGGTTGTTGTTTTACTGGCAATGTGGGCTGAGACTGAACTTGCTGAGAGTGAGGGGGCAGAGGTGACAAGCCCCAGGAGTGCAGATCCTAGTAGGCAAAATGAATAATGCAATTTCCACTTCAGGACCTTCTTCTAAGTGTGAGGGGTATGTGTGTGTGTGTGTGTGTGTGTGTGTGTGTGTGCGCGCGCACGCATATATGTGTGTTGAGGGGAGGTGAGCTCAAGGCCTCAGCTTAGAGCTAGACACTCTTGGGGAGGAGTGGAGTCTCTTGGGGAGGAGTGTGAGTGACTTTGGTGCCTAAAGTAAAACTTTCCTATTGTCAAAATTCCCTTCAATGGCCTGCATCTGCCCATGAAGTCCAATGTTCAGGTTAAGCATATCCTACTGTGCTTAGGAGCTTGTTTGCACACTGACATTTAACACTTAAGAGTCACTATTGATGGTGGTACAACCTCATAGATGTAATGAAGGCCCCTAAATTGTACACTCAAAAATGATAAATTTTATGATATATGTATTTTACCACCTCCCGCCCCTCCCAAAAAAGAACCACTGAGCTGGACTAGAGGTTGTGATAAAAGGCAAATCTATATATATGTGGATGTGGGACATTTAAATAATTCCCTTTAACCTCCAAAAGGAGGATGGGTGGTCAATTTCAAAGAGTTCTTGCTTGTCTGAAGGATTTGTTACATTCTTACCTTTCTCTTATTGAACTTTTTATTATGAAAATTTAAAAATACACTTAAAAAGTGGAGAGAATTGAACAATGAACCCCCTTTGAATCCAGAACCCAGCTTTAACAACCATCAACTTTTGCTGTTCTTATATATATAGCCCTCTAACTTTCCTTTCTTTCTTTCTTTCTTTCTTTCTTTCTTTCTTTCTTTCTTTCTTTCTTTCTTTCTTTCTTTCTTTCTGTATTTTAAAGCATATCACAGGCATATTTACAGTTCATCCATAAACACTTCAATTTTCCTATTCTAACATTAAGTTTTCATAGCTTAAATCTCATTAAAGGATTCATTTGCTGCTGTAAGGATTAATGAGATAAGTTATCTTTGTCCTTATTATTGCTATTATTAGGTTCAAAAGTCAGCTCAATTTCTAAATTAGTATTTGATTCTCATTCCATGTGATAGGTGGTCCAACCTTCAAAAACTTTACACTCTACCTGAAAAAACAAACAATGGATATAAAATAAGATTGTCCAGAATTAAAGGCTACAATCACCAAACCACAAATGTCAAAGGGCAGCCAGTTTAAATTCTATAATAAGACCTGAATCTTGTGCATGTCAGCTGTGCAGGAATTCAAGAGAGGGGGCTGCCTCTCTGAACCAAGCAGTTGGAGAGGTCAAGATAAGAAGATACCAGGATAAGAGGATACCAGGGTCTGGAATAGATAATCTCTTTTCTTGGCCCTGAACATTTGGTGTCCCTCACAAGATCATTTGTAACTGGCAAGATTTAGAGATCTAGATTGCTAGTCTTTTTTAGTTGATAATACCTTTCTTTTCTTTTTTTAAAAATAGATCTTTAGGGCTTCCCTGGTGGCGCAGTGGTTGAGAGTCCTCCTGCCGATGCAGGGGACACGGGTTCGTGCCCCGGTCTGGGAAGATCCCACATGCCGCGGAGTGGCTGGGCCCGTGGACCGTGGCCGCTGAGCCTGCGCGTCCGGAGCCTCTGCTCCGCAACGGGAGAGGCCACAACAGTGAGAGGCCCGCGTACCACAGGAAAAAAAAAAAAAAAAAAAAAGATCTTTATTGGAGTATAATTGCTTCACAATACTGTGTTAGTTTCTGTTGCACAACAAAGCAATTCAGCCATATGCATACACATGTCCCCATATCCCCTCCCTCTTGAGCTTCCCTCCCATCCTCCCTATCTTACCTCTCTAAGTCATCTCCCTGTGCTATGCTGCTGCTTCCCACCAGCCAACTATTTACATTCGTTAGTGTGTATATGTCGATGCTACTCTCACTTCGTCCCAGCTTCCCCTTCCCACCTTCACATCCTCAAGTCCATTCTCTATGTCTACCTCTTTATTCCTGCCTTGCAACTAGGTTCATCAGTACCATTTTGTTTTTCTTAGATTCCATATATATGTGTTAGCACACTGTATTTGTTTTTCTCTTTCTGATTTACTTCACTCTGTATGACAGTCTCTAGGTCCATCCACCTCACTACAAATAACTCAATTTCATTTCTTTTTATGGCTGAGTAATATTCCATTGTATATATGTGCCACATTTTTAAAAAACATCTTTATTGGAGTATAATTGCTTTACAATGGTGTGTTAGTTTCTGCTTTATAACAAAATGAATCAGTTATACATATACATATGTCCCCATATCTCTTCTCTCTTGCATCTCCCTCCCTCCTACCCTCCCTATCCCACCCCCCTAGGTGGTCACAAAGCACCGAGCTGATCTCCCTGTGCTATGAGGCTGCTTCCCACTAGCTATCTATTTTACATTTGGTAGTGTATATATGTCCATGCCACTCTCTCACTTTGTTCCTTTGATTTTAATCAACATAAGACTTCAGGGCACATTACCAATTCTGAAAGTGTAACATCAAATTTAGGATTAAATTTATTTCTCAGCCATCAATTTAGTATCAAGTGCTAAATTTTAAAAACATATAAAATTCTTGAAGTAGAAACAGTCCATCTGTAGCTTTTAGAGGATCTATTATTAAAATTAAGCCTGCAGCAAAGAACATTAGTCAAATGAAAGAGTTTCTAAAAAAACTATTAACACTCAAAGCAGTAAGCATATGGTCAAGAGTGTTGGAATTTCATCAGTTGGTCATTTATTATTATTATTATTATTTTTAAACATCTTTATTGGAGTATAGTTGCTTTACAATGGTGTGTTAGTTTCTGCTTTATAACCAAGTGAATCAGTTATACATATACATATGTTCCCATATCTCTTCCCTCTTGCATCTCCCTCCCTCCCACCCTCCCTATCCCACCCCTCTAGGTGGTCACAAACCACCAAGCTGATCTCCCTGTGCTGTGTGGCTACTTCCCACTAGCTATCTATTTTACGTTTGGTAGTGTATATATGTCCATGCCACTCTCTAACTTTGTCACAGCTTACCCTTCCCCCTCCCCATATCCTTAAGTCCATGTTCTAGTAGGTCTGTGTCTTTATTCCCATCTTACCCCTAGGTTCTTCATGACCTTTTTTTTTTTTTCTTAGATTCCATATATATGCGTAAGCGTACGGTATTTGTTTTTCTCTTTCTAACTTACTTCACTCTGTATGACAGACTCTAGGTCCATACACCTCACTACAAATAACTCAATTTCGTTTCTTTTTATGGCTGAGTAATATTCCATTGTATATATGTGTCACATCTTCTTTATCCATTCTTCTGTCAATGGACATTTAGGTTGGTTTCATGTCCTGGTTATTGTAAATAGTGCTGCAGTGAACATTTTGGTACATGACTCTTTATGAATTATGGTTTTCTCAGGGTATATGCCCAGTAGTGGGATTGCTGGGTCATATGGTAGTTCTATTTTTAGTGTTTTAAGGAACCTCCATACTGTTTTCCATAGTGGTTGTATCAATTTACAGGAGGGTTCCCTTTTCACCACACCCTTTCCAGCATTTATTGTTTCTAGATTTTTTGGTAATGGCCATTCTGACCAGTGTGAGGTGTTACCTCATTGTAGTTTTGATTTGCATTTCTCTAATAATTAGTGCTGTTGAGCATTTTTCATGTGCCTCTTGACCATCTGTATGTCTTCCTTGGTGAAATGTCTATTTAGGTCTTCCACCCATTTTTTAACTGGATTGTTTGTTTTTTTGATGCTGAGCTACATGAACTGTTTGTATATTTTGGAGATTAATTCTTTGTCTGTTGTTTCATTTGCAAATATTTTCTCCCATTCTGAGGGTTGTCTTTTTGTCTTGTTTATGGTTTCCTTTGCTGTGCAAAAGCTTTTAAGTTTAATTAAGTCCTGTTTGTTTATTTTTGTTTTTATATCTGTTACTCTAGGAGGTGCATCAAAAATGATCTTAGTGTGGTTTATGTCAAAGAGTGTTTTTCCTATGTTTTCCTCTAAGAGTTTTATAGTGTCTGGTCTTATATTTAAGTCTTTAATCCATTTGGAGTTTATTTTTTTGTATGGTACTAGGTAGTGTTCTAAGTGCTTTCAAATCCTCTGCTGTATACGATCCCTTCGTTTCTCCTATAACCTTCTTATACCACTGGTCCCCATCACAAACTCTTTATTCAGTTCTCTCCTAGGACATGCTTCCATCTACTCCTTGCTTCTTCTACCCCAGAACCTTCAAGACTCTGTTTATATTGGGCCCTGGGAAGGCACTGTCCCATCAGCCTTTCTCCAGCCTCCTGGTTCTTTAGTGGGGCTGTGGTGGAGCCCACTCCTGCTGTTTGAAACCAGTGAACTTTACTTGTTTGTTGGACTTGAACTAGCCATGGACTCAGAGAGAGAGCCTGATGGGCAAATCCATGTAAATGGTGAATGCAGGACTCCAGTGACTAAAAAGCTGTGGGTAGGGGAGGGAAGAAAAAAAGGAAGGGAGAAAGGGATGACTTAGGAGTGTAGCTGAGGGTGTAGAAGAGGCTGGTGGCAGAGATCCAGTACTCAGAACCTCTGGGGCCCAGCTCAGCTAGAACAAAAGCAGGACCTGATCATTACTACTCGATGCCCTCCTGGTCTATCCAGGCCATATCAGGGAAAATTCAAGCAGAAATCTAAGTTGGGTCAGAGTGAACAAATTCTGGAGGGAGAGAGATGAAAGATGACCTGAGTTGGCAACAGGTTGATGTCAGGTAGTAACAGTACAGTGGGATTTAGGACCCTGGTGCTCTGTAACCTCTAGCTTCCTGTTCTAGACACTTGCTACTTACAGTGTGGTTTTGGGATTGGCAGCATCTGTATTACTGGGAGGTTGTTAGCAATGCAGAACCACAGGTCCTTCTCAGACTTACTGAATCAGAATCTTGGGGGTGGGAATTCCCTGGCAGTCTAGTGGTTAGGACTCTTTGTTTCCACTGTGGGGCCCAGGTTCAAGCCCTGGTCAGGGAACTAAGATACTGAAGCAGAGCAGCACAGCTGGAAAAAAAAAATAGAAAGAAAGAAAGAAGAAGAAAAAAAACAAACTTTGGATTGGCATTCCTTGGCTCGTGGCTACATCACTCCAAACTTTGCTTCTATTGTCGTCATAACCTTCTCTGACTCCGACACTCCTGCCTCCTTCTTATAACACTTGTGATTACATTGGGTCCACCTGGATAATCCAAGACTTCTATCCATCTCAAGATTATGAACTGAAGCACATCTACAACATCCTTTTTACCATGTAAGGTAATATATTTGCAGATTCTTGGAATTAGGATGTGACATCTTTGGGGGCCCACTATTCACCCTACTACAGGAAACCATTAGAGAAGTGACAAAATTTGACATATATTTTAAGAGTAATTATGGCTGCTGTTTTGAAAATAGTTTTGTGGGGGCAAGAATGGAAACAGGAAAATTGGTTACTATATCAGAGTGAGTCTTTAAATTCTAAGGGCCTTGTTGGCTGTTCCCACATAAGCGAGCATATAATTCTGTTATGGGCTGAATTTTGGCACCTAAAATTCCTGTGTTGAAGCCCTAACCTCTAGTACCTCAGAATGTGGCCATGTTTGAATATAGGGCCTTTAAAAGGGTGATTAAGTTAAAATGAGCCTGTTAGGGTGGGGCTTAATCCATTCTGACTGGTGTCTTTATAAGAAGAGAAAATTTGGACAAATGAAGAGACACCAGGGATGTATGCACACAGGGAAAAGACCATGTGAAGACACAGTGAGAAGGTAGCTAACTGCAACCCAAGGAGAGAGGCCTCAGGAAAAACCAACCCTGCCAACACCTTGATCTTGGACTTACACTTTCCAGAACTTTCAGAAATAAATTGTTGTTAAGCCACCTAGTCTATAATATTGAGTTGTGGCAGCCCTAGCAAACTGATACAAATTTAAAATGTCTTCCTGAAATCCAGATGCAGACTCTCCTCCTGACCCCTCAGTTCATGATTCTTGTAAGAAAAGGAAGTCGTGTCAGAATAGTAGTTGGCAGGATCTTCCTGAAGTAACCTCACCTACATCCCAAGAGTGAACACTTAAAACAATCTTTGCTCTTTAAAAGACACTGTTTAAAAAAGGAAAAGAAAAGCCACAGACTGGGAGGAACAATTTGCAAAACACATACCTGATAGAGGCTTGTATCCAGAATACATAAACCACCCAAGTAAGACATGGGCAAAAGATTTGAACAGATACTTCACATTAGACGAGGTACAGATGACAAATAATCACACAGAATGATGATCAACATCATCAGTAACTAAGAATATGCAAATTAAAGCCATAATGAGCCATCACTATGTACCTACCTACTAGAGTGGCTTTAAAAAAACTGACAATACCAAGTGTTTACAGGAATTCAGAGCAATAGAAACCTCATACACTGCTGGTGGGAATGCAAAATGATACAGCCACTTGGGACAACAGTTGGTAGATTTTTAGGAGGTTTAAACATACTCTTACCATATGACCCAGCAATCTTACTCTTCAGTATTAAACCAAGAGAAATAAAAATGTTTTACTGAAAGACCTGTGTGGGAATCTTTATAGCAGCTTTATTCATACTATCTCAAGCTGGAAACAACCCAATGTCTCTCAACTGGTGAGCAGATGAACAAACTGTGGCACATCCACACAATGGAATACTACTCAGAAATGAAAAGGAATGAACTATCAATATAAGCAAGAAAATGGATGACTCTCAAAAGCATTATGCTATTGAAAGAAACCAGAAAACAAAGGCTACATACTGCATGTTCCATGACTTTTTGAAAAGGCAAAACTATAGGGATATAAATAAATTGGTGGTTGCTGGGGGCAACCCAGTTGCCCAGGTGAATTTTGGAGGGGTTATATATAATACCATATAATTGTGGTGGTCCTTGCATGACTGTATATATTTGTCAAAATTCATTAAATTCTACATTTAAAATTGGTAAATTTAAATGTGTGTGAATCATACCTTGTAAAGCTGATTTAAAACAATAAGACCCCATACTACCTGGACATGGGGAGAGGATATCTAAGCTATGACTTGGGATGGACACAGTCCCTGTGCCTTGAGTCCTGATGGCTACTTCTATACAGGTCACTCTACCACAATGGTGGAGCACTGAACCCCCAGCTGTCCTTGTCAGTGGAGGAGACATCGGGATCACTCACGGGCAGCTGTGACAACATCTTTTTCCAAGATGTAGCTGAAGAGCAGGGAAGTGATTTTAATGCATATTAAAGTTTGAAAACCACTAGTTTAAAAGAGGGGTCTTTAGCAGTAATGTATGTGTGCACACAGGAGGCGCTATCTCTCTCTCTCTCTCTCTCTCTCTCTCTCTCTCTCTCTCTCTCTCTCTGTGTGTGTGTGTGTGTGTGTGTGAGAGAGAGAGAGAGAGAGAGAGAGAGAGAGTGTCTGTCTGTCTGTCTGTCTGTAGGAAGGAGGCTGAGGGGGAGGGAGCATTTATAAATGCATTTATAAGTGCAAGTAGAACGGGGAAGACAACCTATGAGATTTTAATACCCTTAGATAATCTGGGCCCAAACTACTTTGGGAGAGCTAAGATCCTGTTGATAACCATTATCTTTGGCTCAAACTACCTTCTCCACCACTTTTTCCCTGTGCCTCCAAAGCATCTCCCGCATCAGAGGCTCATCCCTTCTCCTTGAGCTTTAGGGACCTTGCCATTGTTTTCATCAGCTGTTAATGAGAGTTGCTTAAATCTGTTCCTCACCTCCTCAGTGTTACATCCTATTATCATCCACCTTTTACAAAGAAAAACGTTCTTTGTCCCAGTTCACTCAGTGAGTAAGTGGACAGCTTCCAGGCTTCCAGCTCCAGGGTCTCCTGGGCCAGATGGCTTCCATAATTTCCCACTACCCCTCACCATCCAAGAGTTTAATTCTGAATATTCCCTTTGTGACCACCAATCAGAGTGAGGAGGAAAATGGGGTGGTGAGGAGAGGGGGCCTGGCAACAGGGTACAGAGGTGACCAGGAGATAATGACTAGGAGATGATGGTTTTGAGCTCCCTACAGTTTCTGTACCAGAGTATTTGGCTGGAGACAGTGGGGGACAGAGTGGGGGAAGGTACACCTCTATAAGAGAAAAAGCTGCTAGAAGTGGCAAACAATGTAACTATAATTGTCAGGAGACCATCTCAGGAAGTGGACAACATGCTGTGGTCACAACTATGAGACCCTGGTAGAAAACCTCACCACGTGGGAAGAGCAGAGCCCGGAGCCCGGAGATAAGGCTTTCTGTCTTGACTTATGTTTACTAAACCTTGAAGAAGTCACAAACCCTCTTTCAGCAAACGCTTAACCCAAATAAGACAACATATTCCAATGTGTTTTGTAAAATGCTACCCAAGAAGGAGATATTATTTCAAAAACTGGCAAACCTTCATTAGAAGAGCAATCCTTGTGACATGAAAGAATGCCTCGTACCACCTTTCCTGAGGCAACGGTGCTGCTGCTTTACATCTGAGCATTTAAAAGCCGGCACTTGAAAGATTTATTTGCAATCTTTGCTCCAAAGTAACTTGCTGGCAACTCTCTCGATTCCTTCTAACCAGGCACAGCCGAATGTCAGTGACAGTTATCTCTTCGGTAGCAGATTTAGAGTTGATTCTTATTTTATTTTTATGTGGTTCTGCATTTAAGAAAACAAAGGCATGGACATGTGAAATAGTGGGGAGGTTTTGGATAACTACAAGAGGTCAGGTGCGTTTAGAAGTTGGAATATTTGTGGGAGGAGATGGGTGGGAGCTTGATGACAGCCATGCTGGGGACTGTGCTGTGGAGTCCTCTTTTCAAAGGCCCTTAGCCTACTCTGCTCTGGGTTTAAAGCTGTGGCCCTCAAAATGTGGTCCCTAGACCAGTAGCACTGGCCTTGCCTGGAAACTTGTTAGAAATGCAAATTCTTAGGCCCCACCCCAGATGTATTGCAGCTGAAACTCTGGGGCTACAGCCCAGCTCTGTTTTAATTAGCTTGCACATTGAAACCTGAAAACTACTGGTTTAAAGCATGCCTAAGCTGGGACAGTGCTCCTTGCTCCTAGTGAGCTGGCAAAAATGAACCAGTTGCCTCAATCATCTATTAGCCCACCCTTTTGTGTGGGGTCCCCTGGGTTGGTTCTCCAAGCCCTAGATAGGTCCTCTTCTCTGACGTAATGGCAGGGAGGTGAGGCCTTGCAGTTGAATGTTTTTTTTTTTTTTTCCGGTATGCGTGCCTCTCACTGCTGTGGCCTCTCCCGTTGCAGAGCGCAGGCTCCTGACGCGCAGGCTCAGTGGCCATGGCTCACAGGCCTAGCTGCTCCGCAGCACGTGGGATCCTCCCGGACCGGGGCACGAACCCGCGTCCCCTGCATCGGCAGGCGGACTCCCAACCACTGCGCCACCAGGGAAGCCCCAGTTGAATGATTAGTTGGGATTTTATTTACAGTCAGAGAAGCATCTGGGAGGGACAAATTTCACAGTGCTTGCTCAAATTTTGTTGCTTCTAACTTTGGGTTTAAAAAGATCTGGGATTTCCCTGGTGGCACAGTGGTTAAGAATCTACCTGCCAGTGCAGGGGACATGGGTTCGATCCCTGGTCTGGGAAGATCCCACATGCCATGGAGCAACTAAACCCATGCACCACAACTACTGAGCCCATGTACTACAACTACTGAAGCATGCATGCTCTAGGGCCTGTGTGCCATAACTACTGAGCCCGTGCTCTAGCACCCATGAGCCACAACTACTGAGCTCACACGCCACAACTACTGAAGCCTGCACGCTTAGAGCTCGTGCTCTGCAACAAGAGAAGCCACCCAATGAGAAACTCACGCACAACAATGAAGAGTAGCCCCCACTCACTGCAACTAGAGAAAGCCCGCACGCAGCAATGAAGACCCAATGCAGCCATAAATTAAAAAAAAAAAAAGATCTGGAAGTAACCCAGAAGAGGTCCTCAGAAGGCACTGGGTCTTCTAGTTCTAGGATGTTACAGTGTGCTACTTGCTGGTTCTCCAGACTCTGCAATTGCTCCCTACTTGTTCCCATTAACCAAGGACAGAGCCTCCCACCTGCCCCCCACCCCCACAGAGCAAGGAGGCCAGGGGTGCATTGAATTGCTATAAATCCCTCAGGGCCACCAGCTCCAACACCTCGGACTCTCAGATCCCTCACCTGGAAACCATCTCTGCTTTACCTGCATTTACGTTACTCTGAAACCCTACTTAGAAATACAACCATCCCTGTAGGTCTTATCTTCCTTACAGTCTATAAAGTGTTGAGTATATAGTAAAGAGTTCAATAAATAATAGTTACTACTATGGTTATTATTATTTTGTGTTAAACAGGGAGAGAAGGGGTGGAGGGCATCCCAGTAAGAGGACACAGCAGGGTTGGCTGTATGGTTTTAGGGCCCATTGCAAAGTGAGGCCTGGCCAGAGGGTTGAGAAATCATTCTCCCCTTCCCACAGGCTCACTGCCCCAACTCAGGTCTGATGGGTTTCCCCCAAGAGACTGCAACCTCTGTGCAGGGACATGCTGAGAACCTGTGTCAGGGGTGGGAAAGGGGTCGTTACTGAGTCACCTGCCAAAAATTGTCACCAGAGCACTGCCAGATCAGAACAGGGATGGTCACCACCACCTCCTCCAGGAAGCACACCTCACCTTGACCCTCCTCACTCATGCACTCATTGCCCTGGGGCTGGAGGGCAATGGAGGCAATGACCTGGGCAATGACCCAGTTGTCACACAGGCATAGGGCAGCAGTTGTTATGAAGTGGGAAGAGGGATAGTGGGCTCCAGGGCAAGGAGCAGATGGCCAAAAACTCATCCCAAGTAGGCGGTGGAAGTGGGATCACACATGAGCCTAGGCTCTGAGCCTTTGTGCATGCTCCTTTACCCCATTGAACTTCACTTACATATTCAAAGACATAATTATTAAGAATTTCAAGACAGCAACCAACCAGAGAGCCCTCTAAATGTGGAGCCCTGTATGACTGCCCTGGTCATGTGTCCATGAAGCTGGTCCTGTGAGACAGAATATGTAAAGACATGACATATAGTGAAACTACAAGATGGTCCATTGTAAGAAAAGATTAAGAGTAAGTTCTGAGATGAGGAGGCATAGGAGGGGAGGCTAGAAAGAAGAGAAGAATATAATATTTAACAGATAGGCAAAAGTAGAGCCATAAAACTTTGATTTAAGTTAAAGGATATAGTAATATATAATCAATACAAAAAATTTGAAATATGGGACTGTATTAGTTTCCTGGGGCTGCTGTAACAAATTATTACAAATTGGGTGGCCTAAAGCCACAGAAGTTTCTTCTTTCATAGTTCAGGAGGCCAGAAGTCCAAAAGTCAAGGTCTTGGCAGGTTGATACCTTCTGGAGTCTCTAAGGGGGAAAGCTGATGCCTCTCCTAGCTTTTCCTGGTTTCCTGGTTGCCAGCAATCCCAGGCATTCTTTGGCCTGTAGATGCATCAAGTCTTCAGTCTTTTTTTTTTTTTTGTGGTACGCGGGTCTTTCACTGTTGTGGCCTCTCCCGTTGCGGAGCACAGGCTCCGGATGCACAGGCTCACGGGCCATGGCTCACGGGCCCAGCCGCTCCACGGCATGTGGGATCTTCCCGGACTGGAGCACGAACCCGTGTCCCCTGCATCGGCAGGCGAATTCTCAACAACTGCGCCACAGGGGAAGCCCAAGTCTTCAGTCTTGATGAAGACTTGATGCATCCAGTCTTCACCTTACCTTCTACTCTGTATCTTTGTCTTTTCCTCTTCTTATAAGGACATCAAGCATTGGATTTAGGACCCACCCTTAATCCAGGATTATTTCATCTTGAGATCCTTTACTAATTATTCTTTTTACAAATAAAGTCACATTCTGGGGTTCTGACTGGACATGGATTGGAGGAATTGGGGGGGAGGGGACATTATTCAACTCACTACAGGGACAGTAAAAAGAAGAATAAAATCATCCATGCTTCTGCTACCTAGAGCTAGCATTGCTGAATACCTTGTTATATTGGTGGGCAGCAGTAAGCACTAAAAGCTGGAGCAAAAGATGGGAGGCCACATTGAGAGGAGTTTGGGAGCCATGCAAAATGATTAGCAGTTGAATTTTAGAAAGATAATAACTTTAGAAAGATAAGACTTGCTTCTGGACTTCAGCCCAGCTAGGCTCACCTAGCTTCAAATGTCTTTTACACTCAGAATTCAAGTCTCATTCCAATATGTCTCTGGAACTATTGGTTATCATAAACAAACCTCCTTATTTTATTTATTTATTAAAACATTTTTTTAAACAACTTTACTGGAGTATAGTTGCTTTACAATGGTGTGTCAGTTTCTGCTGTATAACAAAGTGAATCAGCTATACATATACATATATCCCCATATCTCCTCCCTCTTGCGTCTGCCTCCCACCTTCCCTATCGCACCCCTCTAGGGGGTCACAAAGCACCGAGCTGATCTCCCTGTGCTATGTGGCTGCTTCCCACTAGCTATCTATTTTACATTTGGTAGTGTATATATGTCCATGCCACTCTCTCACTTCGTGCCAGCTTATTCTTCCCCCTTCCTGGGTCCTCAAGTCCATTCTCTACCTCTGCATCTTTATTCCTGTCCTGCTCTTAGGTTCTTCAGAACCATTTTTTTCCCTTTAGATTCCATGTATATGTGTTAGCATACGGTATTTGTTTATCTCTTTCTGACTTACTTCACTCTGTATGACAGAATCTAGGTCCATCCACCTCACTACAAATAACTCAATTTCGTTTCTTTTTATGTATATATGTGCCACATCTCCTTTATCCATTCATCTGTCGATGGACACTTAAGTTGCTTCCATGTCCTGGCTAAATAGAGCTGCGATGAACATTTTGGTACATGACTCTTTTTGAATTATGGTTTTCTCAGGGTATATGCCCAATAGTGGGATTGCTGGGTCATATGGTAGTTCTATTTTCAGTTTTTTAAGGAACCTCCATAATGTTCTCCAGAGTGGCTGTATCAATTTACATTCCCACCAGCTGTGCAAGAGGGTTCCCTCTTCTTCACACCCTCAACAGCATTTATTGTTTGCAGATTTCTTAATGATGGCCATTCTTGGCCATTCTAACTGGTGTGAGGTGATACCACATTGCAGTTTTGATTTGCATTTCTCTAATGATTAGTGACGTTGAGCATCCTTTCATGTGTTTGTTGGCAATCTGTATATCTTCTTTGGAAAAATGTCTATTTAGGTCTTCCTCCCATTTTTGGATTGGGTTGTCTGTTTTTTTGTTACTGAGCTGCATGAGCTGCTTGCAAATTTTGGAGATTAATCCTTTGCCAGTTGCTTCATTTGCAAATATTTTCTCCCATTCTGAGGGTTGGCTTTTCGTCTTGTTTATGTTTTCATTTGCTGTGCAAATGCTTTTAAGTTTAATTAGGTCCCATTTGTTTGTTTTTGTTTTTATTTCCATTTCTCTAGGAGGTGGGTCAAAAAGGATCTTGCTGTGATTTATGTCATAGAGTGTTCTCCCTATGTTTTCCTCTAAGAGTTTGATGGTGTCTGCTCTCACATTTGGGTTTTTAATCCATTTTGAGTTTATTTTTGTATATGGTGTTAGGGAGTGTTCTAATTTCATTCTTTTACATGTAGCTGTCCAGTTTTCCCACACCACTTATTGAAGAGGCTGTCTTTTCTCCATTGTATATTTTTGCCTCCTTTATAAAAAATAAGGTGACCATAGGTGCATGGGTTTATCTCTGGGCTTTCTGTCCTGTTCAATTGATGTGTATTTCTGTTTTTGTGCCAGTACCATACTGTCTTGATTACTGTAGCTTTGTAGTAAAGTCTGAAGTCAGGGAGCCTGATTCCTCCAGCTCCATTATTCTTTCTCAAGATTGCTTTAGCTATTCGGGGTCTTTTCTGTTTGCATACAAACTGTGAAGTTCTTTTGTTCTAGTTCTGTGAAAAATGTCAGTGGTAGTTTGATAAGGATTGCATTGAATCTGTAGATTGCTTTGGCGAGTGTAGTCATTTTCACAATGTTGATTCTTCCAGCCCAAGAACATGGTATATCTCTCCATCTGTTTGTATCATCTTTAATTTCTTTCATCAGTGTCTTATAGTTTTCTGCATACAGGTGTTTTGTCTCCTTAGGTATGTTTATTCTTATGTATTTTATTCTTTTTGTTGCAGTGGTAAATGGGAGTGTTTCCTGAATTTATCTTTCAGATTTTTCATCATTAGTGGAGAGGAATGCCAGAGATCTCTGTGCATTAATTTTGTATCCTGCTACTTTACCAAATTCATTGACTAGTTCTAATAGTTTTCTGGTAGCATCTTTAGGATCCTCTATGCATAATATGATGTTATCTGCAAACAGTGACAGCTTTACTTCTTCTTTTCTGATTTGGATTCCTTTATTTCTTTTTCTTCTCTGATTGCTGTGGCTAAAACTTGCAAAACTATGTTGAATAAGAGTGGTGAGAGTGGGAAACCTTGTCTTATTCCTGACCTTAGTGCAAATTGTTTCAGATTTTCACCATTGAGGATGAGGTTGGCTGTGGGTTCATCATATATGGCCTTTATTATGTTGAGGAAAATTCCCTTTATGCTTACTTTCTGCAGGGTTTTTATCATAAATTGGTGTTCAATTTTGTCAAAAGCTTTCTCTGCATCTATTGAGATGATCATATGGTTTTTCTCCTTCAGTTTGTTGATGCGGTGTATCACGTTGATTGATTTGCGTATATTAAAGAATCCTTGCATTCCTGGAAAAAACCCCACTTGATCATGGTGTATGATCCTTTTAATGTGCTGTTGGATTCTGTTTGCTAGTATTTGGTTGAGGATGTTTGCATCTATGTTCATCAGTGATATTGGCCTGTAGTCTTCTTTCTTTGTGACGTCTTTGTCTGGTTTTGGTATCAGGGAGATGGTGGCCTCATAGTATGAGTTTGGGAGTGTTCCTCCGTCTGCTATCTTTTGGAAGAGTTTGAGAAGGATAGGTGTTAGCTCTTCTCTAAATGTTTGATAGAATATGCCTGTGAAGCCATCTCGTCCTGGGCTTTTGTTTGTTGGAAGATTTTTAATCACAGTCTCAATTTCAGTGCTTGTGATTGGTCTGTTTATATTTTCTATTTCTTCCTGGTTCAGTCTCGACAGGTTGTGCATTTCTAAGAATTTGTCCATTTTTTCCAGGTTGTCTATTTTATTAGCATACAGTTGTAGTAATCTCTCATAATCTTTTGTATTTCTGCAGTGTCAGTTATTACTTCTCCTTTTTCATTTCTAATTATATTGATTAGAGTCTTCTCTCTTTTTTCTTGATGAGTCTGGCTAATGGTTTATCAATTTTGTTTATCTTCTCAAAGAACCAGCTTTTAGTTTTATTTATCTTTGCTATTGTTTCCTTCACTTCTGTTTCATTTATTTCTGATCTGATCTTTATGATTTCTTTCCTTCTTCTAAATGTGGGGGTTTTTTTGTTCTTCTTTCTCTAATTGCTTTAGGTGCAAGGTTAGGTTGTTTATTCGAGATGTTTCCTGTTTCTTAAGGTAGGATTGTATTGCTATAAACTTCCCTCTAAGAACTGCTTTTGCTGCATCCCATAGGTTTTGGGTCGTCGTGTCTCCATTGTCATTTGTTTCTAAGTAGTTTTTGATTTCCTCTTTGATTTCTTCAGTGATCACTTCGTTATTAAGTAGTGTATTGTTTAGCCTCCATGTGTTTGTATTTTTTACAGAACTTTTCCTATAATTGATATCTAGTCTCATAGCATTGTGGTTGGAAAAGATTCTTGATATGATTTCAATTTTCTTAAATTTACCAAGGCTAGATTTGTGACCCAAGATATGATCTATCTTGGAGAATGTTCCATGAGCACTTGAGAAAAATGTGTATTCTGTTGTCTTTGGATGGAATGTCCTATAAATATCTATTAAGCCCATCTTGTGTTTCCTTATTTATTTTCATTTTGGATGATCTGTCCATTGGTGAAAGTGGGGTGTTAATGTCTCCTACTCTGATTGTGTTACTGTCAATTGCCCCTTTTATGGCTGTTAGTATTTGCCTTATGTATTGAGTTGCTCCTATGTTGGGTGCATAAATATTTACAATTATAATATCTTCTTCATGGATTGATCCCTTGATCATTATGTAATGTCTCTCTTTGTCTCTTGTAATAGTCTTTATTTTAAAGTCTATTTTGTCTGATATGAGAATTGCTACTCCAGCTTTCTTCTGATTTCTCTTTGCATGGAATATGTTTTTCCATCCCCTCACTTTCAGTCTGTTTGTGTCCCTAGGCCTGAAGTGGGTCCCTTGTAGACAGCATATAAACAGGTCTTGTTTTTGTATCCATACAACGTGTCTGTGTCTTTTGGTGGGAGCATTTAATTCATTTACATTTAAGGTAATTATCGATATGTATGTTCCTATTACCATTTACTTAATTGTTTCAGGTTTGTTCTTGTAGGTCTTTACCTTCTCTTGTGCTTCCTGCCTAGAGAAGTTCCTTTAGTATTTGTTGTAAAGCTGGTTTGGTGGTGCTGAACTCTCAGCTTTTGCTTGTTTGTAAAGGTTTTAATTTCTCCATCAAATCTGAATGAGATCCTTGCTGGATAGAGTAATCTTGATTGTAGGTTTTTCTCCTTCATCACTTTAAATATGTCCTGCCACTCCCTTCTGGCTTGCAGAGTTTCTGCTGAAAGATCAGCTGTTAACCTTATGGGGATTCCCTTGTATGTTATTTGTTGTTTTTCCCTTGCTGCTTTTAATATGTTTTCTTTGTATTTAATTTTTGATAGTTTGATTAATATGTCTCTTGGCGTGTTTCTCCTGGATTTATCCTGTATGGGACTCTCTGGGCTTCCTGGACTTGATTAACTATTTTCTTTCCCATATTATGGAAGTTTTCAACTATAATCTCTTCAAATATTTTCTTAGTCCCTTTCTTTTTCTCTTCTTCTGGGACCCGTAAAATTCCAATGTTGGTGCATTTAATGTTGTCCCAGATGTCTCTGAGACTGTCCTCAGATCTTTTCATTCTTTTTTCTTTCTTCTGCTCTGCAGTAGTTATTTCCACTCTTTCATCTTCCAGGTCACTTATCCATTCTTATGCCTCAGTTATTCTGCTATTGATCCCATCTAGACTATTTTTAATTTCATTTGTTGTGTTGTTCATCATTGCTTGCTTCCTCTTTAGTTCTTCTAGGTCCTTGTTAAATATTTCTGGCATTTTGTCTATTTTATTTCCAAGATTTTGGATCATCTTTACTATCATTATTCTGAATTTTTTTTCAGGTAGACTGCCTATTTCCTCTTCATTTGTTAGGTCTGGTGGGTTTTTACCTTGCTCCTTCATCTGCTGTGTGTTTTTCTGTCTTTTCATTTTGCTTATCTTACTGTGTTTGGGGTCTCCTGTTTGCAGGTTGCACGTTCGTAGTTCCCATTGTTTTTGGTGTCTGTCCCCAGTGGCTAAGGTTGGTTCAGTGGGTTGAGTAGGTTTCCTGGTTGGGGGGAGTAGTGCCTGTGTTCTGGTGGATGAGGCTGGATCTTGTCTTTCTGGTGGGCAGGTCCATGTCTGGTGGTGTGTTTTGGGGTGTCTGTAGCCTTATTATGATTTTAGGCAGCCTCTCTGTTAATGGATAGGGCTGTGTTCCTGTCTTGCTAGTTGTCTGCCATAGGGTGTTCAGCAATGTAGCTTGCTGGTCGTTGAGTGAAGCTGGGTCTTGGTGTTCAGATGGAGAGCTCTGGGAGATATTCGCCGTTTGATATTACATGGAGCTGGGAGGTCTCTTGTGGACCAGTGTCCTGAAGTTGGTTCTCCCACCTCAGAGACACAGCCCTGATCCCTGGCTGGAGCACCAAGAGCCTTTAATCCACACGGCTCAGAATAAAAGGGAGAAAAATAGAAAGAAAGAGAGATAAGAAAGAAAGAAAGAAAGAAAGAAAGAAAGAAAGAAAGAAAGAAAGAAAGAAAGAAAGAAAGAAAGAAAGGAAGGAAGGAAGGAAGGAAGGAAGGAAGGAAGGAAGAAAGGAAGGAAGGAAGAAAGGAAGAGGATAAAATAAAGTCGGATAAAATAAAGTTCTTAAAATAAAAAATAATTATTAAGAAGAAAAATTTTTTAAAGTAAAAACAAAAAACGGGACGGTCAGAACCCTAGCACAAATGGTGAAAGCAAAGCTATAGAGACAAAATCTCACGCAGAAGCATACACATACACACTCACAAAAAGTGAAAAAGGGGGAAAAAATAATACATTTTGCTCCGAAGGTCCACCTCCTCAATTTGGGATGATTCGTTGTCCATTCAGGTATTCCACTGATGCAGGGTACATCAAGTTGAGTGTGTTGCTTTAATCTGCTGCTTCTGAAGCTGCTGGGAGAGATTTCCCTTCCTCTTTGTTCACACAGCTCCAGGGGTTCAGCTTTGGATTTTGTCGTGCCTCTGCATGTAGATCACCTGAGGGCGTCTACTCTTCGCTCAGACAGGATCGGGTTAAAGGAGCAGCTGATTCGGGGACTCTGGCTCACTCAGGCCGTTGGGAGGGAGGGGTATGAATGCGGGGCGAGCCTGCAGCGGCAGAGGCCGGCATGACGTTGCACCAGTTTGAGGGGCGCCGTCCATTCTCCCGGGAAGCTGTCCCTGAATCCCAGGACCCTGGCAGTGGCGGGCTGCACAGGCTCCCGGGAAGGGAGGTGGGGATAGTGAGTGACCTGTGCTTGCACACAGTCTTCTTGGTGGCTGCAGCAGCGGCCTTAGCGTCTCATGTCTTTCTCTGGTGTCCGCGCTGATAGCCGCGGCTTTCACCCGTTTCTGGAGCTCCTTTACGTGGCACGCTTAATCCCCTGTCCTCGCGCACCAGGAAACAAAGAGGCAAGAAAAAGTCTTTTGTCTCTTCGGCAGCTCCACGCCCATCTCTGGAGCTCTTTTAAGCGGCGCGCTTAATCCCCTCTCCTCACGCACCAGGAAACAAAGAACCTGGAGAATTTTTATTATAAATTGGTGTTGAATTTTGTCAAAAGTTTTTCTGCATCTATTGAGATGATAATATGGTTTTTCTCCTTCAATTTGTTAATATGGTTTATCACATGGATAGATTTGTGTATGTTGAAGAATCCTTGAATTCCTGGGATGAACCCCACTTGATCATGGTGTATGATCCTTTTAATGTGCTGTTGGATTCTGTTTGCTAGTATATTGTTGAGGATTTTTGCATCTACGTTCATCAGTGAAATTGGCCTGTAGTTTTCTTTATTTGTGACATCTTTGTCTGGTTTTGGTATCAGGGTGACGGTGGCCTCATAGAATGAGTTTGGGAGTATTCTTTCTCTGCTATATTTTGGAAGAGTTTGAGAAGGATAGGTGTTAGCTCTTCTCTAAATGTTTGATAGAATATGCCTGTGAAGCCATCTGGTCCTGGGATCCTGTTTGTTGGAAGATTTTTAATCACAGTTTCAATTTCAGTGCTTGTGATTGGTCTGTTTATGTTTTCTATTTCTTCCTGGTTCAGTCTCCAAAGGTTGTGGTTTTCTAAGGATTTTCCCATTTCTTCCAGGTTATCCATTTTATTGCCATATAGTTGTTTGTAGTAATCTCTCTTGATCCTTTGTATTTCTGCAGTGTCAGTTGATACTTCTCCATTTTCATTTCTAATTCTATTGATTTGAATCTTCTCCTTTTTTTCTTGATGAGCCTGGCTAATGGTTTATCAATTTTGTTTATCTTCTCAAAGAACCATCTTTCAGTTGTGTTGATCTTTCCTATTGTTTTCTTCATTTCTTTTTCATTTATTTCTGATCTGATCTTTATGATTTCTTTCCTTCTGCTAACTTTGGGGGTTTTTTGTTCTTTCTCTAATTGCTTTAGTTGTAAGGTTAGGTTGTTTATTTGAGATGTTTCTTGAGGTAGGATTGTACTGCTATAAACTTCCCTCTTAGAACTTCTTTTGCTGCATCCCATAGATTTTGGGTCATTGTGTTTTATTTTCACTTGTTTCTAAGTGTTTTTTGATTTCCTCTTTGATTTCTTCAGTGATCTCTTGGTTATTTAGTAGTGCATTGTTTAGCCTTCATGTGTTTGTATTTTGATCAGAAAAGATACTTGATACGATTTCAATTTTCTTAAATTTACCAAGGCCTGATTTGTGACCCAAGATATGATCTATCCTGGAGAATGTTCCATGAGCACTTGAGAAGAAAACATATTCTCTTGTTTTTGGATGGAATGTCCTATAAATATCAATTAAGTCCATCTTGTCTAATGTATTATTTAAAGCTTGTGTTTCCTTATTTATTTTTATTTTGGATGATCTGTCCACTGATGAAAGTGAGGCATTAAAATGTCCCCTACTATGATTGTGTTCCTGTTGATTTTCCCTTTTATGTTTGTTAGCATTTGCCTTATGTATTGAGGTGCTCCTATGCTGGGTGCATATATATTTACAATTGTTATATCTTCTTCTTTGGTTGATTCCTTGATAATTATGTAGTGTCCTTCTTTGTCTCTTGTGATAGTCTTTATTTTAGTCTATTTTGTCTTATATGAGAATTGCTACTCCAGCTTTCTTTTGATTTCCATTTGCATGGAATATATTTTTCCATCCCCTCACTTTCAGTCTGTATTGTCCATAGTTCTGAAAGGGGTTTCTTGTAGAAAGCATATATATGGGTCTTGTTTTTGTATGCATTCAACCAGTCTATGTATTTTGATTTGAGCATTTAATCCATTTATACTTAAGGTAGTTATCAATATGTATGTTCCTATTACCATTTTCTTAATTGTTTGGGGTTTGTTTTTGTAGGTCCTTTTCTTCTCTTGTGTTTCTCACTTAGAGAAGTTCCTTTAGCATTTGTTGTAGAGCTGGTTTGGTGGTGCTGAATTCTCTTAGTTTTGCTTGTCTGTAAAGGTTTTATTTCTCTGTCAAATCTGAATGAGATCCTTGCTCTGTAGAGTAATCTTGGTTGTAGCTTTTTCCCTTTCATCACTTTAAATATGTCCTGCCACTCCCTTCTGGCTTGTAGAGTTTCTGCTAAGAATCAGCTGTTAACCTTATGGGGATTCCCTTGTATGTTATTTGTTGTTTTTCCCTTGCTCCTTTTAATATTTTTTTCTTTGAATTTACTTTTTCATAGTTTGATTAATATGTGTTTTTGCATGTTTCTCCTTGGATTTATCCTGTATGGTCTCTCTGAGCTTCCTGGACTTGATTGACTCATTCCTTTTCTATATTAGGGAAGTGTTCAACTATAATCTCTTCAAATATTTTCTAAGTCTCTTTCTTTTTCTCTTCTTCTTCTGGGACCCCTATAATTTGAATGTTGATTCATTTAATGTTGCCTGAGAGGTCTCTGAGACTGTCCTGAATTCTTTTCATTCTTTTTTCTTTATTCTGCTTCCAGGTCACTTATCCGTTCTTCTGCCTCAGTTATTCTGCTGTTGATTCCTTCTAGAGAATTTTAAATTTCACTCATTGTGTTGTTGATCTTTGTTTGTTTGCTCTTTAGTTCTTCTAGGTCCTTGTTAAACGTTTCTTGTATTTACTCCATTCTATTTCTAAGATTTTGGATCATCTTTACAATCATTACTCTGAATTCTTTTTCAGGTAGACTGCCTATTTCCTCTTCATTTTTTTTGGTCTGGTGGGTTTTTACCTTGCTCCTTCATCTGCTATGTGTTTCTCTGTCTTCTCCTTTTGCTTAACTTACTGTGTTTGGGGTCTCTTTTTCACAGGATGCAGGTTTGTAGTTCCCGTTGTTTTTGGTGTCTGACCCCAGTGGGTAAGGTTGGTTCAGTGGGTTGTTTAGGCTTCCTGGTGGAGGGAACTGGTGCCTGTGTTCTGGTGGATGAGGCTGGATCTTGTCTTTGTGGTGGGCAGGACCGTGTGTGGTGGTGTGTTTTGGGGTGTCTGTGGCCTTATTATGGTTTTAGGCAGCCTCTTTTCTAATGGTTGGGGTTGTGTTCCTGTCTTGCTAGTTGTTTGGCATGGGGTGTTGAGCACTGTAAGTTGTTGGTTGTTGAGTTGAGCTGGGTATTAGCATTGGAGAATGCTGGGAGATGGAGAAGTCTGGGAGAGCTTTCACTATTTGATATTATGTGGAGCTGGGAGTTCTTTGGTGGGCCAATGTCCTGAACTTGGGTCCCCCACCTCAGAGGTACAGGCCTGACACTCAGCCGGAGCACCAAGACCCTGTCAGCCACAAGGCTTTTGGGAAGTCTGTGGTCTTCTGCCAACATTAAGTAGGTGTTCTGTAGGAGTTGTTTCTCATGTAGATGTATTTCTGATGTATTTGTCAGGAGGAAGGTGATCTCCACATCTTATTCCTTGGTCATTTTTAAGGTCTCCCCAGAAACATCCTTGTAGCCCGAATCTCTTTAAAATAAACAGAAACGAACAAAAAATCTTCCCCTGCCTTTTGGAAATTTGGTTCTCTCTGGGAAGCACTGGGCTGTTCATTCACCAGCTACCATGTAGGGAGCGGTGGCAGGTTGTCAGAATTCTTCTAGCATTTTGTTGCTCTTCCTGAAACATTTTCCTTCACCTTCTTCTAAAACCCTTTCTCCTTTGGGACAGTACCCGCCTGTCTTACCAGTGTGCTCTGTGGATCTTCTTCCTAGTCCCTGAGGTTCTAGGATCCCAGATTATTGTGTTTTTGCCCAGCTCAAGTTCTGTGACATCTTGGGCAATTTTAACCATGAGGTCAATCCACCTATATCTGGATTCAAAATTTCCTGATCTCATGGTTTATTTAATAGATCTATATTAAATTTTTGTATCCTATAAACAGAGAATATATAGTAGTTTCCAGCATTCCTGGGATATTTAGCAGGAAGCAAACGTTATCACTGCTCTCAAAAGTCTTTCCTAACACATCACTCCTCTGCTGTCTCCTTTGTTCTTCAGAAACCAATCTTTTGAGAACCATGTCACTTTGTCCCATCACTGACATTGATGGTTCATGGGCACGTGACCTGGGAAACTACATCAAGGCTCCAGGCTCAGAGGGCCCCATACTTGGCTTAATGATCCGCTGTTTCCATTTCGAAATTCTTAATAATTTTATCTTTGAACTTGTGTTTAGTAAGTGAAGTCCAATGACACAATGGAGCATGAACATGAACAGAGGAGATACTTACAACATGTGTCTGCTAGTCCTTGCTGCCCATCCATATGGCATTCATGATGCCCGATGGGCACAGAATTCTATTTTATAGCCCTAGAAGCCACATTTTCCATTTCAACTAGGACTTGCTTCACATGCAGAAAAGAAGGCATTTTAAGAAACAGAAACAACTGAGGAACACTATCATATCCTTTCTTACTGCATCAGCCAACCACTTACTCTGAAATGATGACATAGAAAACAAAGTTCCTTCTCCTTCAGTCCTTCCTTACTCATCAGTAAGCCTAAGGTAAGTAGAATTGTATACATTAAGAAGTGAAGTTAAAACAGGTGAGTTAGTTTTGTTCTGATAAAAATGAAATACTCATTTTGTAGCATGTACCAACTAAAAAATACAGATTCTGTGATTTTAGTGATTCTGCATATGAGTTATATGATTTAAATGTACTTGCATTTGCATATAAAACTGGCATTCCACAGAAAGATGAACAGTATACTTCATACTAATAATTTAAATTTTTAATTTTTTCTGTACTCAGAACGACATTAAATAGCAAATGAAAAACATCATGGGGACTTCCCTGGTGGTGCAGTGGTTAAGAATCTGCCTGTCAATGCAGGGGACATGGGTTTGAGCCCTGGTCTGGGAAGACCCCACATGCTGTGGCACAACTAAGCCCATGAGCTTCAGCTACTGAGCCTGCACTCTAGAGCCCGTGAGCCACAACTACTGAGCCCACGTGCCACAACTACTGAAGCCCACGTGCCTAGAGCCTGTGCTCCGCAACAAGAGAAGCCACCAAAATGAGAAGCCCATGCACTACAAGGAAGAGTAGCCCCTGCTCGCCACAACTAGAGAAAGCCTGTGCACAGCAAAGAAGACTCAACACAGCCATAAATAAATAAATAAAATAAAATAAAATAAATAATAATTTAAAAAAAGAAAAAGAAAAACATCATGGCAGGGTTTCCCTGGTGGCACAGTGGTTAAGAATCCACCCGCCATTGCAGGGGACATGGGTTCTAGCCCTGGTCCGGGAAGATCCCACGTGTTGTAGAGCAACTAAGCCCGTGTGCCACAACTACTGAAGCCTGGACGCCTAGAGCCTGTGCTCCACAACAAGAGAAGCCACCACATTGAGGACACCGCGAACCACAACAAAGAGTAGCCCCCTCTCACCGCAACCTGAGAAAGCCCACGCACAGCAAGGAAGACCCAATGCAGCCAAAAATTGAAAAATTAAATAAATAAAATTTTTAAAAAACCCAACATCATGGCAAGTCAAGAGAGAGAACATGGAAGAAAAAAAAGCTTTATAGATTTAGGATCATGGCCCATATGCGTCCTCTCCACCTGGCATCATGCTCTGCAACTTCAACACTCATTTGGTTGATCCACAGTCCAGAAATATATGTTTTGGAAAAAGACAGTGTGTTTTCTTAAGATACAAGGTTGTACATACATGAAATACTTAGAAAAATTGACCCTATTTTATAAAAGGATGTTTATTTCAATACTTCTTATAATAGTAAAATTTTAAAATGATGTTTATGGCATATAAGGTATATGGAATGTAACATAAACTCCTCCCTGAGCCTCCAGCCTGCTGGTCTGTGCTGCAGATTTCAAATTTGCCAGTCCCCCCAATCACATAAGCCAATTCCTTAAAATAAATTCCTCTCTTTATCCACACACAACCTATAGGTTCTGTTTCTCTGTAGAACCCTTACTAATAGAAGGTTCTACACTTTTCTTCACTTGTCCATTTCTATGACCACATCTGGATGGTGTCATTATCAGAACCAGCACCATCTCAGAAATCTTATACCCATTTAGCACCTCAGATGGCACTCTTCTCTGACTCTTAGACCTGTGTCTACACACCTGTTTCTTCAGTCTCATTGAGATCTCTGGTCCTGTCATCCTTCTATTTTCTCACCATCCATTGACCCTCTTCTGGTTGACTCCTTTGTCCTTCCCACCCAGCTTAAGCTTCTATAACCCATTATTTCAGTCACTCTTATGCCCAAACTTTCAATTCCCTTACCTTTGTCCTTTTGCTCCAACTGCTCTGCCAATTGCCAACTTTGGATCATCCTAGCTAACTGCTACCTTCACTTCTATAGACACAATTGATACATTAGGGTTCTCCAGAGAGGCAGAATTCCTTCTTTGTCTGGGGTATGTCAGTATTTTTCTCTTAAGGACTTCAGTTAATTGGATGACTATGGAGAGTAATCTGCTTTACTCAAAGTCTACTGATCTAAATGTAATTACATTTAAAAGATAGCTTGACCAAACATCAGAGCAGCAGAGCCTGATCAAGTTGACACATAAAGCTAACTATCACAGCTAAGTAGCTGCAAAAACTCACATTTTCATTTAACAAATATGTCTTGAACACATAGAATATGCTGTGTGATGAAAACACAAAGATGGATAAAAGACACAGTCCTTTTCCTCCCAAGGAATTTATCATCTCTTAGCATGAGGCAGACACAGAAGCAGACATTTGTGATACAAGGTGATAAGTGCTATGATGAAAAAGGTATTAGAGGTAATATCTGTTAGTAGGATACAACATTTGATATGGATCTATTAAATCAATGACAAGATCAAGAAACTTTGAATCCAGACATAGGATGAATCAACCTCATAGTTGAAGTTGTCATGTAGGATGACACAGAACTTGGGCTAGATAAAAAGGTGGTGACTGAACTGCATCTTGGAGAATAAGTAGGGATTGGGTAGGTAATGAAGGTAGAAGAGGACAGGGCATTTCAAGTTGGAAAGTAGGGCAATAAGGGAGCACATAGCTTGAGTCAAGAATCAGAGATAATGTGGTGCATCAGGAATTTGTGTTACTCGAGTGGAAAGGTGGGGAAAGCAGAAGGAAAGATTCTTGAGTCCCATGAAACAACATCTGTTTACTGGGAATCTGCTATTGCCAGATACAAGTATGTGTATGAGGGTTGGGGGAGAGAGGATGCAGTGTGAGGGCACGTTGAGATGTTTCTACCTCCATGGAGTTAAAGCATAGGTTTGGGACACACACACACACACACACACACACACACACACACACACACCCCACTATGGGTTCTCCATGGGCTGGAGTGATTAGAGGTGGCTTTGGCCACTGTAGTTATACGTATCTTGTATTTGGGGCGGTGGAGGAGGGGCACTCCTAGGTGGAAGGGAAGGACAGAAGAGAGAAAAGGTGCAGCCATAATGTAAACAAAGGTTCAAAGGAGGATCATAGGAGCCCATTTTCCACTGAGAAGAGACCAAGCTTGCCAGAGGGGAGAGTTTGTGCCAGGGAGGAGAGTAAGACAGGGAGAGTGATGATTACAAACTTATGTAGTTTGGACTTGACACCGTGTGCGGTGAGGCTTGATCAAAGCAGCAGTGTGGTAAAAAACCAAAACAAAACAAAAAGAAAACCCCAAAGCCCAAACAACTTTAGTTGATATGGATGTAGACACAATTACTAAAGTGTAGGGCTTCTGAGGGTGGAGGGAGGGTTAGGAGACATGGCAATATTATGAAGAGCTTTAAATGATAAGCTAAAGGCTTGAAGTTTATCTTTCAGGCTAGCATTTTTCAAAAAGTTTTAAAGCAGTGGAACTCTTTTTTTTTCCTCAAAATAATCTTAACAGAAGTCCAATATATAAAACAGATACAAGCATCTGTCTATCAGGTTTTCCTGGTTTGAAAGCCCCTGATGAATGTGGATCCGAGGAAGTTGTAAACTCTGATGGCCATGTAGGATCTGGGTTGGAAGGGGACAGGGTGAAAGCTAAGAGGAAGGTTAGAAAGAGATGAGAGTCTGGATTTTGGAGGAGGCAGTAGAGATGAAAGAAGCAGGTGGATTTGAAGGATTTTAGAGGGAAAAGCAGTGGGGGTGGTGAGGAAGCAGAGTCCAGCTTTAGGCAGGAGGGAGGAAGGAGAGCTCTTGTTATGGTGGAGGGGTAAGATTCTTGGCTGCCATCAGTGAGGAGAACTTAAAAACATCTGGTCCAGTTGTGTGGCCACTGTTACAGATGATCATTATTTCTTGTCCCCCAAACTTCGTTCAGTGCTGAGACTTTTTGGAAAAACTTCTGAAAGAAGCTTTTGAATTTAGAGTCTCATGAAAAGTGCAGTACTATGTATTTGTTCATGCAGTCTGACAGTCTGAAGAAATAAAATAACTCCTCCATTTGGGTTTCAGGGAAGTTTTATTTGAAAGATCCAACATGGTTCTTGATATCGTTAACACTACTGTTAAGTCCTATGCTAAAATTACCTTCACAGGTGCCAAACAGTCAAGAATTGTGAAGGGTTTGAGATTTCATCTGACTTGAAAGCTACAAGACTGCCTCATGGATGCTGGCAGAAGACACAAGATTCTTGGGCCAGAGACAAAGGACAACTTATTACTCACAGCAATAGTAGTAGCTAGAGTAACATCATTTTTGCATTGTTTCACCAAACCCCAATTTCTACAGGGTGACATGAAAGAACCAAGTAATGCCTGCACATGTAGTGGGTTACATTTTAAGAGGAACCCCAATTTTAGGGAACTCAGATCTTTTATAATGGATAGTAAGCCTACCTGAACTTTGTCCTGAAGGGAGACACTATCTTTTTTATTTCTAAAATTAAAAAAATATTATAGAAGTATAGTTGATTTATAATGTTGTGTTAGTTTCAGGTGTAAAGCAAAGTGATTCAGTTATTTTTTTCAGATTATTCCATTATATGTTATTGAAAGATATTGAATATAATCTCTGTGCTATACAGTAAATCCTTGTTACTTATCTATTTTATGTATAGTAGTTTGTATCTGTTAATCCCTTATTCCTAATTTGTCCCTCCCTCCCTCTTCCCTTTGGTAACCATAAGTTGTTTTCTGTGTCTGTGAGACTCTTTCTGTTTTGTATATAGATTCATTTGTATATTTTTAGATCCCCAATATAAGTGATATCATTTGTCTTTCTCTGTCTAGTTTACTTCACTGAGTGAAGTACTTCACTAAGTACTTAACTTACTTCTCTAGGTCCATCCATGTTGCTGCAAATGGCAATACTTCATACTTTTTAAAGACTGGGTAATATTCCATTATATATATGTATATATTTGTGTATATATATATATATATATATATATATACACGTATATATATATGTGTGTGTGTATATATATACACATACATGTATCTATATATGTGTGTGTGTATATATACCACATCTTAAGCCAATTTTCTGGTCACTTGGGCTGTTTCCATGACTTGGCTATTGTAAATAGTGCTTCCATGAACATTGGGCTGCATGTATCTTTTCAAATTAGAGTTTTCCTTTTTTTCCAGATGTACACTCAGTAGTGGGATTGATGGATTAAATGGTCGCTCTATTTTTAGTTTTTTTTTAAGGAACCTCCTTACTGTTTTTCATAGTGGCTGCACCAATTTACATTCCCACCAACAGTGTATGAGGGTTCCCTTTAGGGAGACACTATCTTTATCATACTGGACAGTAAACAAATTTGTCTCATACTCTGGAGGAAGACACCATCTCTGTCTTCAAGGCAGTTTGCTGCATAGATATTCCTGAAAACATAGTCTAGAATAAAGGCAGGCAGAGCTCTGATCCCAAGATACGCAGAAATGCCAGATAACTCTGGAGAATTGTCCCTTAATGTGACAAGGCTCTAATAATGATGAGCTAATGGGGTCATTAATTTCTTTCATTTCCTATGTCTCCCATTGGACCTATAATATACAGGTGAATTTTCCAGTTGACCTAAAAGGTCAAACCTTCTATTACACTGGCATTCTTTAAAATGTCTCAAAGATCTGACCATTATGTATCTGAAGTTCTCCCTTAAAGGGAAGTTCCACTTGTCTATACACAGTTTAATGATCCTTCACTGATCAGGTCTTCAAGCTACTTTGATTCTTTTTACCTTAAATCTCTCAGGTCCCTTTCTAGCTTGAAATTTTATAAAATTTGATCAATTTCATTTATTTGGACCCAAATCCTTAGCTTATAATTAAGAGGTGTATAAGGAATGTTCAAAAACTCTCCTAAAGAATTTTCTCAAGTTTGAGAGAAATAAAATGCATATAGATCTTTGCAGATAAGAGTTGTAAAATAGAGCAGTAATACCCCCTGGTGAAAGATTTTATGAGGTAGTTGAAGAGATTAAGCTTCCACACCTGGGAAGTCCTTCTAAGCCACCAGTCTACTTAGTTTATAATATCACTGGAATGCAGATTCACCTTCTGGCACCTTCAGATGAGGATGACTTATAGCAACAGCCCTAAAGATGGGACTAGGAACTGTAGTTACTTCAGGCCAGTGTTCTAAAGGAGGGTGTATCCTCAGCCTCTTCTGAGGCTAGAGGGCTGAAGTGGAAGCTGCATATGTTTCAGTGACCCAGGCCTGTACACTGAATGAAACTAACCTTGTTTCCAGGACAATGACTGACTGAATCAGGGGTTGTTATCCATACCAAAGGCAACTAGGTATAGACTGAACATCATGGAGCTCAACCCATTGTGAAGTGGCTTGAAGAAAAACTTAGCTCAGTAAAAGGGACCTATATTGAATGGGCCAAACAAGTCCAACCAAATACTCCCTATTGAGGAGTATAAATGTTAGATCCAAAAAAATAAATAAATAAATAAAAATAAATGTTAGATCCACAAAGAGACATTGGCAGACCCCTGGTAAGCAAAGCTGCAGTGTTTGAGTTCTCCTTGAGGCCTGCTGGTCATCCAACTTCTGGATCCATTGAAACCCATACATTGAAACCCATACAAACTGATTCTCTTGTATCCTCACCTCTGTTTCTAACCCATCCTTGAAATATTATAGAGTAATACTATTATGCCCTAACTGATTAAAAGACCTTTTAATCAAAGTGTGGATAGACCCAGAATCAGAGGTAAAGAAGTAAAGAGTAAATCAAGGATTCTCACATGAGAGAGAAAGCTGAGACTCTAGGACATCATAAACACTGAGTTGGTCAAACATCTGCTGGTAAGAAAAGAAATTTGTTTCGCTTGTCCATACTGCTAAATACAAAGGTAGAGACTTGCTCTTAAGTGCTTTGGAAAAAGTTTATATGGCATGGTTGATGATAAATGGGAGATAAAAATTTCAAACACGTTTGTCCACACTCCATCACTAGGGGATCTCATCCTTTCCCATGACTTTAAATACAGTCTTCTGCGGACAACTCCCATGTTTTATTTCCAGCCAGATCTCTGATATGAAAAAAGTCATAGAACCAGCTGTCTACTTGTCATCTCCACTTAGATTAACATAAGCATTTCAACTTAGCATGTCCAAGATGGTACCCTGGATCTACCTGCTGAGTCCATTCTTCCCCATATTTCCCTCAAAAAATGGTACTATCCATTTGCTTAAGCCAGAAACCTGGAGTCATTCTTCACCTCTCCCATCCAACCTACCAGCAAGTGCTGTCAGTTCTATCTCCCAACATGTCTTGACTCTGCACTATTCTTCCTCTCTGCTGCCATCACCCTTTGCCGCATCCTTCATCTTTTGTCGGCTGCCTCGAGGGCCTCTTACTGGTTACCTACTCTCTTCCAATCCATGCTCCAGACAGTAGTCAGAGTGGCTTTAAACTATTTACACATTGAATCATGTCACTCACCTGTTTAGTGCCCTTTAGAACATAAAGTTCCTCTCATAGCCCTCTAGATTCTCCATGAATCTGAGCTTCATCTCACACTCCTTCCTTCATGCTGCCCCTACTCTGTACTTCCCACAGTGACTTGTCCTTGCCAAACTGATTCCTATTCTGTTGCCTTTGAGCACAGTGTTCCCTCTCCTGGAAGGTTTTTTGGCCCCACTCTGCCTGGCTGGCATCTGGGATACCATGCACATCATGCAGTGTCCACAGAGGCTATGTATCAAGGCAGCCCTCTTTTTTGATCACACAGTTCAAAATGGGCTGCTGGCTTCTCACTCTCAGAGCACCACACTCTGCCCTCATAGCATGTATCATAATTTGTATTATATATTTATTTGGGTTTTTACTTTTTAACTGTTTTGAAAACGCTGTAAGCTCCATGAAGGTAAAAATCATATTTGTTATGTTAACCACTGTCTCTCCGAGTTTAATACAGTGCTTGGTGTAACAGGTACTCAATAAATTCCTGTTGAATTAATGAAAGCCTACAGGGCAAGGGGAACAGGGTCTTACAGGCTGGGTAAAGATGAATTAAGCAGCAGCATGGCACCAATACTGAGATAACTTGAAGCATGAGGGCACGACATGCTGGGTGCTTCTCTGAGAGTCCCATCTGTCAAAGCTCTTAGAACTGTGTGCTGATCATTCTCTAAGTGGGAATAAATATTAACACACCATTATTACTCTGAATGCAAACTCAGCCTGCACAGTACTAGGCCTTATCTCTTGAGATGTTCACCAGACACAAAATGAAGAGAGATAGGTATTCTCTGCCTCAGCCAGACTGAACCTCTGCCTTTCTCCCTCCTCTTACACCCCCATTCCATACCCTGATACTCTTTGCCCCTTCAAGCTGCTATGTTCTGCCTCTGCTACTTATTTATCTTTTTGGTGCTCCATTCTCCATGCCCAGAAGGCTGCCCTCTCTTTTTGGGCCCTGCATTGCAGAGGGGTCTCCAGCATTCTGGCCCTTGCCCTGGGGGTGTCTGCTGAATCAACATGGTGCTGGCGTCCTTCCCTCTGGGCTTGCCGACTGCCTTGGCTAGAGAGCCTCCACCTCCTGCCTGCCCCCACCAGCTAGCACTTGCTCTCACCAACAGTAGGTCAGCTTTGTGACCTGATACCGACTCTCTGAGGCTACACCGTAGCTGTCTCTCATGAGGGAGGGAGAGCTGTTCCTCTTGCTCTTGTGGTTTAAGAAAGCAGGCATGGGCTTCCCTGGTGGCGCATTGGTTGAGGGTCCGCCTGCCGATGCAGGGGACGTGGGTTCGTGCCCCGGTCCGGGAAGATCCCACATGCTGCGGAGTGGCTGGGCCCGTGAGCCATGGCCGCTGAGCCTGTGCTCCGCAGCAGGAGAGGCCACAGCAGTGAGAGGCTCGCGTACCGCAAAAAAAAAAAAAACAAAAGCGGGCATTACTTCATCAGTAAACGCCTAGAGGAAACCAAACCCCAGAATAAAAACAGACCCTCTCTATAGTCTCTTTCTACTTCCTTTTTTGCTTGTTTGTATCTACAGTCAATAGAAATTATAAGCATAACTTAATGGACACCAGAGTTCTGCTGGAAAAAACTGCCTTAGATATATTTATTAATTGTTGTTTAAAATTTCATTATATTTTATAATGATGCACATGCTATAAAATTCAGTGGGTATGAAAAGGTAATCACGAAATGTTGTCTCTCTCCCCTGCCCCCACTGCCCCCACTTCCCCTCTGTAACTTTCTTGCATAACCTTCTGGAGATCTATGTACTTACACACATGCGTATATTTTCACTCTCCTTCCCCTCCCCCCACTCTTACATTGTTCTGCAGCCTTCTCTTTCCTTTAAACATGTTCTGCTTCAATAATCCAAAAGCTTTACAACTTTTTATAGCTGCATATAGTATTCCATTATTTAGGCAAATTTATAATTTGCATTAATAAAATGATGTGTAAATTCACACATATTCAAGTGTATCTGTGAATACATTCCTAGAAGTCAAAAGGTATGTTTATTTTTAATTTGATATGTTGTCAAATTGCTGTCTGGAGTAACTTACAAGAGTGTCTATTCCCATACATCTTTGTCAGTGTAGTTTCTAAAATCTTTCAAAGTTGTCAATCTGTGAGCTGAAAAAATGTATCATTATTGTAACTCTAATTTGCATTTTTCTTATTATAAGTGAACTCAAGTATATTTTCAAATGTTTAGAGCATTTATATTTTCTTTTCTATGAACTCTTCATATTCTTGTCCATTTTTTCAAATAGGATAATGGATTTTTTCTTATTGATTTGTAAGTGATTATATTTTAAGGAAGGTTGTTTATGGTAGGTTTGTCTTGAAGAATTAAAAATTTTTTAATGTAGCTAAATTCATCTTTCTTTTAAGGCATCTGGGTTTTTATGTGATGCTTAGAAAAGCTTTAATTGGAGGTTACTGCAAAAATTTTCCCATGATTTTTTCTAATAATTAATTTTTTAACATATAAATCTTTGTTTCATCTGGAATTTATTTTGTTGTAAGCAGTAAGATAATAATCCAAATTAATTTTTCTTCACCGATCATCACCTGATGCTCCAACACTATTTATTAGTTAATCCACCTTTCCTTCACTGACTTGAAAAACCACTTTTAGCATATAATAAAACCCTGTATGTCTCTGGGTCTGTTTCTGGGTCTGACTCTGGTCTGTCTAATCATGATTTAAACTCTTTAACTTCTATCATTATGTCAAAGGGGTTACAACAGTATTTTAGGTTAGTGTTAGGGGCACTGTTGGTATCTAGCAAAGCTAACTGGGCCATATGGAGACTGAATTCTTAATCCTGGCCTAAATCACTCATCATCCAGTCCTTTGTCAACTACAACAAAAGAGGGTCTGACACTTAAGGAGCAATGGGCTGGGGATGTCTAGACACCACATCTTGCTCTCAGTTGAGCTCACAACCATCCTATGATGTAGTGTGTTCCTTGAGTTATTTTGGTTACAAGAAACAGAGACTCTCTCAGGTTGGTTCAAATAATAAGGGGCACATTCTCTTGCTATATAAATAAGGGGGTCATGAATCTCCCACAACAAGACCTCATAGGAAGGTCTCATGTTTTTTTCTTTGTAAATTGCACATCATTAATGACCCATAGCAAACATACTAGAGCGCTGGCCTATGACAAGGGCTGGGGAGGAAAAAGGTGCAGCTATCAGGGTTGAAGAGTTAAAAAAATGAAAATGAAAAGAAATAAACTATAAGTAGCGGGACCTTTCATGGGCTGATGAGAGTGTGCTATGCATTGAAGAATAGTGAACCATTTACATCTGAGATTCTTTTAAAAATTAAAAGTCAAAATGTGAAACTCCAGGCAGAACTCAGTTCGCTGCACTCCTTGAGGCAGGTCTCCATTCTGGGGGCAGGTTATACGGGATTGATTAGAACTCAAAGAGGCAGCGGTGAGCTCTTCTCATAGGAAGAATAGAAAGCACAGGGTAGTCAGCTTTCATGGACACTTAGCTCCTTGTGACTCAAAGTAAGGTCCATGGACCAGAGACATGGCTATTACCTAGGAGCTTGTTAGAAATTCAGAATCTCAGGTCTCACTCCAGACCTGCTTAATCAGAGTCTTCCTTTTAACAAGATCCCAAGGTGATGAGAAAAAATCATTAAAATTTGAGAACCTCTGCTCTAGAACATAGTTTGGGAAGAGGAAGTTTGCTTAGGATCCAGTGCAACTCAACCTACTGAGCCATTTCATTGTACCTCCACAGTGGTCATCATAGCTTTGACTGCAGAAGGGAAACAATTCTGAGTGGTGACAAGGTTCAGGATGTAGCCTCAGAGAGAATGACCAGAATACAAAGAGGGTGGAGGTCGCTGGATATGGAAAGGCCCAGAAGCTATGAGGCTGGGGTGCTTGGTAGTTGTCCATGGGGCTGTTGAAATCTCTCAGGATTCTGCAGGACTTGGAGAAGACAGGAAGACTATGATCCAGGTGCCCAAGAGGGCAGGATGTCAGTAAAATGAGGAAAGACCTGGGGTGACCCAGCTGGAGGCCATGAGTCTTAAAGGAGTGGGACTTTTACTCAAGAATAGAGTCAGCATTGGCACTGGGAATTCCAATCTCACCTGCTAACCCTCAAGAAGAGAAGCCTCTAGAGGAGAGCCAGGGTTCAGGTAAGGTCCAGAGGTAAAGGACACATTCTGCAGAGCAGCTAAGGATGCAGGAGCATTTCTCTGGTACAAAACTGGGGCTCCAGAAGGCACACTGTAGATACTGGGATGTAAAAAGAGAGGTAAGAAATTAGATGGAGGAGAGCAAACTTGGAGAAGTTTGCTTTCTCCATCTTCGTGGAGAAGATGCAGGAGGAAACAAACGACTGGAAGGGAGCCAACATTTTGGGGACAGTATCAGTCAGGATGAAGTGGGTTATACTCCCTAAAACCAACATTACAGGTTGACATTATATCTGCTCCATGTCATCTTCACTTAGTGATCCAGATTGATAGAGGCTGTCTCTGTGCTTCTGTGATATAGCCAAAGCTCAGTTTTTGGTGTGCACTTGCTGAAGTTTTCATTGACCAAAGCAAGTCACATGATCACATCTAAGTTTAAAGGGACAAGGTTATGCAATCCTACTGTGAACTTGGAGAACTAGAAATATTTGGTGACTAGAGCTAATGACTACCACAGGTAGTGACTATAACTTATGGAGATATGAACCACGGGGTGAATGAAGTTTTAGGTTTAATAAAACTAAGTTATAGAACAGAATTCTGGGATAGAGTCATGTTGGCATGGAAACAGCTGCCATCCACTGAGGGTGGCTGAGTCCTGATGACACCAGAAGTTTGTGCCTGTTCTGTAGGCATGAGTAAGTTCTCAAGATATTTCCAGAGGCTTAGTAATCAGAAATCTATACAGACATACACAGTTTCCAGGATGGCATGTCAACCCTGCTCTTTGCTCTAAAAAGTTGGTCTTTGTAATTAATGGTTTTGTTTTTAGGCCAAAGAGATACTGGACAAATAACTGTCTCAGCTAAAAAACAAAGAACAGGGATATATTGTTCTGGATGTTTTAGCTGATACTTTAATCTTGACTCCCTGAACTTCCATGTCTCTTTGAGACACACACCAGTGTTGCAAGTGGAGTAGCCAACCACATATTTTCTCTGTTGGCTAATATCCTACCAAGAGTGATGTCACACTGTCCCCTCTGATAAGGTTTAGAGAAGCAAAGTTTTAATGTTCTTTGATTGACCAATGAGCAAGTGTCCTGTGGCCATTTTGAGTGCCAGCCTTCTAGTTCTGCAAAAATATAAATATTAAATCACGAATGTTAGCCTCACTGGGTTCTGGGACTGTAGTTCCATGTATTCTGTTTTGATTTTGCCATCAGTTTATAAATTCTGTGTCTGTATTACTCTGCAGGAGGCAGGTGCTGGACCCCAAAACCTTTGAAGCAGTAATATAGGGGACATTGTTGGCTGCCTACCACATCCCTTCTTTTCCCTAAAAAAATCTGATATTGTTTGGGATCCACCAAATGACTAGGGGGAGGTAACCCTGTCCTCAGCCCCAGGGATGGCCCCTGGTTGGTCTAAGCCAGGTGTCTCAGTCTTGTTACTCTTGACATTTTGGACTAGATAATTCTCTGTTGTTGGGGCTTTTGTGTGATACAGAATGTTGGGCAGCATCTTTGCTAGTAGCACCTCCAACTCCAGTTGAAACAACCCAAAATGTCTTCAGTTATTGTCAATGTCTCCTGGGAGGCAAAATCACCCTCCCAGCAGAGAACCACTGGTGTAAACCAACCATGATAACCTTACTTCTCCTGCAAGATAAATGAGTTTAGAATGGGTATGTGGCAATTTGACTAATGAGATTAAGGGGAAAGAAGGCTGCTGGGAGTTTTAGGATATGTTTATTTTTCCCTTATTAGAAAGAAACCCAGGGGGAGGCAGTTACTTTCTCCTTCTCTGGATCTTGTAGTTTGTGGATGAAATCTGGACACGTTGCAGCTATCTTGCTACCAGCATGAAGATGAAGCCAACTCAGGGAGCAAGACAAGGCCAAGACATTCTCAGAGAAGCGGGGCCAGAGCCCTAATGCACCCAGCCTGGAGCCCAGCCCACCACCAGGAAGCTTTTTATTTGAAACAACAAGTATCTTTATTGTTGGAGTCAGAGTGTTCGGTTCCGTGCACCTGAAATCATCCAAACTGAAGTCATCGGGCGAGAGGGCCCTCACTCATTCCTGCTGGGACAATTGCCTTCTTAATTAAAAGTAATATATTTCCCATCACTGAAGTGACAGGAGGTTAGGAAGTTTACTTGGCTTTTTGGCAAGTTCATAAGAAAACTGAGCTCTTGTTGTATAGGGGGCAGGGGTGAGGAAGCTACAGAGATAAGGACCAGATGATGCTGGGCCAGAAACAGATACAGAGAAGTGCAAAGGGATCAAGCTGTGCTTATGGGGTGGAGGAGTCAGATTTCAATGCTAAGTCTGACACAGGTTCAGCTGATCCCCCCGGCCCCAAGCACTGAAGCCAAAACACCGAGTTGCTACTGTCATTTTTTTTAAACCATTGCCTGCATATTGGAATCACCTGGGGAGCTTTAAAAAATATTGATGCCTGGGTTCCCCCTACCCTCCTCACAAGATTCTGATGTAATTGGACCGGTGTGTGGGCTGAGCATTGTTTTTTTTTTTTGTTTGTTTTTTTGCGGTACGCGGGCCTCTCACTGTTATGGCCTCTCCCGTTGCGGAGCACAGGCTCCCGGATGCGCAGGTACAGCAGCCATGGCTCACGGGCCCAGCTGCTCTGCAGCATGTGGGATCTTCCCGGACCGGGGCACGAACCGGTGGCCCCTACATCAGCAGGCGGACTCTCAACCACTGCGCCACCAGGGAAGCCCTGAACATTGTTTTTTTTAACGTAAACTTCACATTTGGTGGGTTCAGGTGTCTAACCCCAAGTCCTTTTCACTCGATTGTGTTGCCTTCACACTAGTAGGTAGTTTTATTAATTTAATTCCTTTTTTTTTGGTGAATAAATAATACTTGCACTTGGTGTAAAAGATTACACAATAAAGTCTCTCTCCTATGCCTGTCTACCAATCACCCAGTTCCTCTATCCAGAAGAAAGTTTATGACTATACTACACAGGTATATGTTTATTTTATTTTCAGTTCCTTTTTATACACTAATAACTTTGCATGCACACTGTTTTACATCTTGTATTTTTGACTTAACTATCTTACTGATCATTCCATATTGATACTTAGCCTCTGTTTTTTAACATGTGATGACTAAGTAATTCCATTGTATGGATGTGCTTTAATTTACCTAAAAAGTTCACAAATAATAGGATTTAGGTTGGTCCCGGCCTTATTACGACAAATTATGCCCCAGTGAATAAACTTACACAACATATGTAGGTATGTATGCCTGTAAGAAAAATGGGATCTCAGGATCAACAGGCAGGAGTACTTGTAATTGATGGACAGTGTCAAACTGACCTCATGGAGCCTGTGTTCTCCTGTCAACAATGTGCTGGAAGAAAAGAGTAGCTCTTTCCCTGTGGTAGGGTGTGTTATGATTATTTGATTTCTGCCAAGCTGATGGGTGAAAAATGGTACATCAATATGTTTTAAATGTGCATTTTTGCTATTCTGAGTGATGTTAATCATTTTTCATACATCAAATAGCTATTTGTTCCTTTCCTTTGAACTCTCTGTCTCCTTTACTCAAGGTTTTTTTTTTTTTTAATAAGTTTATCTATTTATTTATTTATTTTTGGCTGTGTTGGGTCTTCGTTGCTGCCCACGGGCTTTCTCTAGTTGTGGAGAGCGGGGGCGTGCGCGGGCTTTTCATTGCGGTGACTTCTTTTGTTGTGGAGCACAGGCTCTAGGCGTGCAGACTTCAGTAGTTGTGGTGCTCAGGCTTAGTTGCTTCGCGGCACGTGGGATCTTCCTGGACCTGGGATTGAACCTGTGTCCCCTGCATTGGCAGGTGGGTTTTTAAGCACTGAGCCACCATGGAAGTCCAACTCAAGGGGTTTTAAATTTCTTTTTCTTGTATATGGTACACCATTTTTCCAAAGAGCAGCCCAACGGTGAGAACCACTGTCTTGGAGTCTTTCCTGTCTCCACCTCTCACTTTCAATCTTTTATTATGTCTTGTTTGGGCTATCTCATACTTTTCTCACTAATTTCACATCTCTGTCCTTCTGTCATAAGCCTAGTAGTGGCCTTCAGCATCTTTTCCCAGGACTTCAGTCTCACTTCCCACCTATCTTTCCTCCACAGTATTTCCAGCCTAGGTGCTGTGCTTTTGAGTGCTGATGGGATTCTATTACTTCCCTTTTGGCTGAGCCTTCCCTGCCTACCTGCCCAGCTTCCCTCCTGCCAATCCCCACTGAAATCTGCTCTCTAGACCAGAGCACTGCATGCCATTCAGAGCAAACCAACCTCTCCTATGTCCCCAAGACGGGGCATTTGCTGTTTCTGACATCTGGAGTTTTCTTTAATCACTGAGTTCTTACCGCATAGAAACTTGATATTATGAGTGATGTGCTTAGGTAATGGTATTCAGGATCCACCATGTACGAGGCTCTGAACTAATGTCTTTGGATAGTCTGTCTCATGATCTCTACTTTGCAGAGGAGGAAACTAGGGCTCAGAAAGGCCTGAGACCACACAGTGTTCCCATGTCACCCTCAGCATGCCACCATGCTCTTCTCAGGCAAACTGTTTGGGGGATACATAATCCTGTGGCCATTGGGATGAGGGGATCAGACATGATAGCCCTCATGTTTAGGATGGCACTGCAGGTGGGACTCGTGGCAATATTTCATAGTGGCCTTTTCCTCATTTACTGTGACACTGAATACATCTGTGGAGACGCACTGGATTACAGAATGTGTGTGGAGAGGGTGAATCATCCAGCCAGGTCAATTCATTTATAGTTAATTCTCCTGGTGTCATTTAGCCTGCTGACTATTTTCTCCTTCCCATTGAATACAGATACCCTATTTTTAAAGTTCATTTGTTCGTTTGTTTTGTTTTTTAGATATAAGTAAAATCATATGGTAGAGGTCTGACTTATTTCATTTAGCATAATACCCTCTAGGTCCATCCATGTTGTCACAAATGCAAGATTTCATTCTTTTTAATGGCCAAGTAATATTCCATTGTATGTATATACATCTTCTTTATCCATTCATATATGGATGGGCATTTAGGTTGCTTCCATATCTTGGCTATTGTAAATAATGCTGCAATGAATATAGGGATGTGAATATCTTTTCAAATTAATGTTTTTGTTTTCTTTGGAAAAATAACCAGAAGTGGAATTAGTGGATCATATTATAGTTCTATTTCTAATTTTCTGAGGAACCTCCACAATGTTTTTCATAGTGGCTGCACCAATTAACATTCCCATCAACAGTGCATGAAGGTTCACTTTTCTCCACATCCTCACCAACATTTATTTGTTGTCTTTTTGATGATAGCCATTCTGGCGCTGTTAGGTGATATCTCATTGTGGTTTTGATTTGCATTTCCCTGATGATCAGTGATGTTGATCATCTTTTCATGTGTCTGTTGGCCTATTGTATGTCTTCTTTAGAAAAATGTCTATTTAGGTCCTCTGCCCAGTTTTAAATTGGATTGTTTGTTGAGTTGTATGTGTTTTTGTATATTTTTGTATACAAAAATATTTGTTTTTGTATATTTTGGATATTAACACCTTATCAAATATATTGCTTGCAAATATCGTCTCCCATTTAGTAGATGACCTTTTCATTCTGTTGATAGTTTCCTTCACTGTGCAAAAGCTTTTTAGTATGATGTAGTGTCATTTGTTTATTTTTGCTTTCATTTTCCTTGCCTAAGGACACATAGCCAAAAAAAAATATTGCTAAGACTGATGTCAAAGAGAGTACTGCCTATGTTTTCTTCTAGGAGCTTTATGGTCTTACACTTAAGTCTTGAATCCAGTTTGAGTTTTTGTATGTGGTGTGAGAAAGTGGTCCAGTCTGATTCTTTTGCATGTAGCTGTCCAGTTTTCCTAACATCATTTATTGAAGAGGCTGTCTTTTCTCCACTTTATATGCTTGCTTCCTTTGTCATAGCTTAATTGACCATATAAGTGTGCGTTTATTTCTGGGTTTTCTATTATGTTCCATTGATCTATGTGTATATTTTTGTGCCAGTACATACTGTTTTGATGACTGTAGCTTTGTGGTATAGTTTGAAATCAGGGCGCGTGATACCTTCAGTTTTTTTTCTTCTTTCTCAGGATCATTTTGGCTATTTGTGTTTCCCTACAAATTTTAGAAGTTTTCATTCTGTGAAAAATGCCATTGGTATTTGATAGGGATTGCATTAAATCTGTGGATTGTCTTAAACTTTGCAATGCAGCACATTCAGTGACTGTTGGGTGTGGTGGATGTGTTGTCAAGCTTTGGGCCTGCCCAGCCCCTTTGAACATCCTTCTTAATTTAGGACTTCTCCAAGTTGTGACTCCTGACCCCATGGGCCTGTTTCCCCAGCTTTCCTTGCAGCTAGAGCATGGGCATGTGGTCCAGGCTCTGGCAACCAACTGTAAGATGTCAGTTCAGAAGCAAATACCATAAAGAAAGGGGTGCCGTGCAGAATTCCTTCTAGCAAGGATGATGAGAGACAGACATCTAACTGTCAAAGGTGTCTATGGCATGTCCTGGATGTAAAATCCTGTGCCCAGAATCAGGAGTTGGGCAGAGATGTCTGAGCCCAGTGGCCACAATGATAGCATTTTTACCAGTGGAGTTTGATGGTATAACTTGCACATCATGCTTAGATGGCTAGCCTCTGAGTCTGAGTCTCTGGCCCTGCTGAAGATCCTGAAAGGGACTACAGATTCTTCAGTAAACTCCTTTTCTGCTTAAACTAGCTTGAATGGGTTCAGTCTGCAACTGTGACAGATAAAATTAGATTGCTGTGTACACTGTGGCTTCTATTTTTCAATTTTAACTGCTTTTAAATGCCTCTTTTTCCCAATCCCTCAAATTCATACATTGAACTATGAAACACAAGAGATTATGCAGATTATTAGGGCCCAGCATTAAAGACAATGCAATACAAGTAGTTCTCATATTTATATTCAGGGCAGGCCCCCGCTTAGTCTTAAAATTCTCTACGAAATCCCATTACTTATAACATGTTGCAAACTTGATAAATCCTAATTAGAAAAAGGAATATTTGGCAATTAGAGGTCTCTTGGCAAAGGGGCCTCTTCCCAGGGCAGCTCCCTGAAGCCTAATGGTCAGGCTCAGGTCAGTCTTATGTGAGGCAAGAGCCAGCCTTGTGAAAAAACAGACTGTCCTGAACATAGCAAGGGTTTGTTTAATAAATATTTGCTGATTGATTTCTCTCTTGGGGTTGTGAAATGTAAATTACATGGATGTGTCATTAATCTTCAACATTTGTGTGTGTCTCTCTGTGTGTGTATATGTGAGTGAGAGAGAGAGAGAGAGAGAGAGAGAGAGAGAGATCTGAGGATCAATAAATAATAAATTCAAGGCATGGAGTTTGGAGCCAGAAAAGTCAAAGATGTAAGTCTCAGCCTTGAGTGAGTAATACCTTTTAGTTTCCCATGTATAAGTTGGGGCTTATAACAATACCTACTTCAGCCACCTCCCAGGATTGGGAACTTCATAAGAGATAATATGCACTTAAAGTACCTTGTGATTATTATCTGGTCCATGAAATGGGACCAAAGAGGGGAGTGGGGAAAAGGCTCTAAAGTTAGTGTGTGGAGAAGGGATCATAGCTAACATGACCCACTGGGTTTGGTCCCACCTGCCTGGGGTCAGGTTTTGTAGCACTGGACTATTGGGTTTCCAAGTATTTCTAAGCAGTAGGTATCTTCCTCTTCCTCCCCCACTCCTAGCCAAAGCCATCAATTCCACCTCAGACTTTGAAACATCTAAACCTATAGCCTGACTTCCCTACCCACCCTTACCTTCGTTCAGGCCCTGGTTCTATCTTTCAGCTTCAGCCTCTTTCTGCCTCTGGTCTCTGACCTCCTTCCCCTGTATCCACATGGAGGGCAATCATTACCCTAAAAAAGCAAATCAGGTCACATCACTTCTCTAAGAATCTCTGTTGGATAGCTAAACCTATATATCTATGGTGTTTCTATATCTAAAGAGGGAAGCCCAGTTATGAGACTGTTGCAATCAGGTGAGAGATATTTGGTGTATGAATTGTTATAAAAATGTGAAAAATGGTTATCTCTAAGATTTTTTTCTATTCTTTTAGCCAACAAATATTTATTGCATGCCTACCATGTGACAGGCACCATTTTAGGCCCTGTGGATATGAGGAAACAGCATAGGTACAGATCCTGCCCTAAAGAATATACGGAAAATCAATAGGAAATCAGAGTTATGTGATAGTGACTTGGGGAACTCCTTGAGATAAACTGGTCAGGGGAAAGTCCTCTGAGGAGGTGATATTTTGGTTGAACCTCAATAAGGCGGAAGAGACAGCTGGACACAGATCTGGAGAAGAATATTTCAGAAAGAAGAAAAAGGAAGAGTTAAGGCCCTTGGATGGGAAAGAGTTTGACATCTTTGAGGAAAACATACTAGTGTGAGTGCCAAGCAATGTACTGGGGAAAGTAGTGTAGAGTGGGGTGGACAGGGAGGCAGAGGCCGTATCATATAAAGACTTAGAGGCCATTGTCAGGAGTTTGAATTTTATTTTAAGTTTGGAAGACATTAAACTTGAGCCTGGGAGAGACACAGAATGGTTTATATTTTACAGGTCACTTTGACCCCTGAGTAAAGAACTGACTATAGGGGTCAGAGTGGAGGTAGGCATGAATGGAAGCAGGGGGCAAGGTAGGACAATGTGGTATTGGCTCTGGCTGAGTTGTTGGTGGCTTGGCTAGGAGGTGTCCGAGGACGCAGAGAGAAGAGGTCAATTAATGGGATCTATTTTAGGGGTCAAACTGACTGCTGATGGATTAACTGGATATGAAGGTGAGTGGTAGGAAGGAATCAAGGATTATTTAGGGTGGATGGTGATACAACTTGCTGAGACAACCAGAAAAGGAATAGATTTGGGAAGCAAAGTTGAGTTCAGCTTTGGCCATATTAAGTGTGAGATGCTAGTCACTTCAGTGGGAGATGACAAATGGTAGTTGGAGAAATAAGTCTGGAACTCTGGGAGAGGTCCTCGCTGTAGATTTACATTTGTGAGTCATCAGCATGTAAATGATATAACTGTCATGGGGCTGGCAGGGAACACCAGGGAGAGAGTGTAACTAGATCAGAGAAGAGGGTGAAGGACAGCCCTGGAATATGCCAGCATTTACCAGTAGTGAAAATGGGGGCTGAGGAACCTGGAGAGTGAGGTTAGAGGGAAACCAGGAGGGTAGAGCTTCCCTGGCTCAGCAGAGGATGGTGTGTCCAGATGAGGGATTTGGTAAACTGTGCACAACATCCCTGAGAGGTAGAGTAAGACAAGGGTATAAAAGAGATAGGAATAGATAACCAACAAGGACCTACTGCTGTGTTGCATGGGGGATTATACTCTATTTTGTAATAACCTATAAGGGAAAAGAATCTGAAAAAGAATATATATATATATATATATACACACACACACACACACACACACACACACACAAACGGAATCACCGTGCCATACACCTGAAACTAACATGACATTGTAAATCAACTATACATCAAATAAAAAATTAAGTTAAATTAAAAAAGAAAAGAGATAGGAACAGAGGATTTGGCACTTTGTAGGTCATTATGGTGACTATGACAAAAGCAGTTTTGGACCCAAGCCTGATTGGAGTAAGGGAGGGAGGGGCGAGAATGTGCAGTTGGCAAGGGTACATAGCTTTCAAGAAGTTTTGCTGAGAGGCTAGATCATGGATGTTTATGTTTTTTCTTTGTATATTCTTATTTTCCAACAATGAACATTTAATATTGTGTTTTATTATTATTATTATACATTGCAGATAGCACCCCACTGTTTATGAGAGAAGAAGAAACTCCTCAGGAGAACACTGCAAACCCTCACCTTCCCCCCCCTGCGACCTTTCCAACCCCAGGCTTGCTATTCTCCACCATCACCAGTCTCCCATAGGCTGCAGTCACTCTTACTGGCTTCCACCATGTATAAAAGTCTGGTGCCAGCATATGATCCAGCAATCCCACTCCTGGGCATGTACCCAGACAAAACTATAATTTGAAAAGATACATGCACCCCGATGTTCATTGCAGCACTATTTACAATAGCCAAGACATGGAAAAAACCTAAATATCCATCTATAGATGAATGGATAAAGAAGATATGATAGGTATATACAATGGAATATTACTCAGCCATAAAAATGAATGAAATAATGCCATTTGCAGCAACATGGGTAGACCTAGAGATTCTTGTGCTAAGTGAAGTAAGTCAGAAAGAGAAAGACAAATATCATATGATATCACTTATGTATGTAAGCTAGAATACGATACAAATGAACATATCTATGGAACAGAAACAGACTCACAGATACAGAGAACAGACTTGTGGTTGCAGGTGGGGGGGGAGGGGGGAAGGATTGGGAGTCTGGGGTTAGCAGATGCAAACTATTATTTATAGGATGGATAAACAACAAGGTCCTAATGTATAGCACAGGGAACTAGATTCAATACCCTGTGATAAACCATAATGGAAAAGAACATGAAAAAGAATATATAACTGCATCACTTTGCTGTACAGCAGAAATGAACACAGCATTGTAAATCAACTATACTTCAATAAAATTAGAAAAAAACAAGGAAAAACAAAAAACGTTTGGTGTGGGCATTAGCTGTGGCTGGGGCTCCTACTCCTCTCAGCATCCATAAGCCACCCCACCCCACACATATCCAGGATCATTTGGTAACACACTTATCACCCACCCAGTTTCACGCACGCATCAGGCCCACAGCTGCAGACAAAGTTCTTTTCCTGCTTTCTACTTCCCGGCTCTTACAGTGGCAGGATGGGATAATAGGGAAAAGAATAGGGCCTCAAAGACAGACGGACCTGGGTTTCTTCCCTTACCTGCCACTCATTAACTGTGTGACCTTGGGCAAGTCTCTTAAGAGCTCTGTTTCCTCATCTGTAAAACAAGGTTAGTAAAACTCACATCCATTCATTTTTGTGGTGCCTGGCATAAAGTAAGCAGCAGTTGTGGCGGCTCACTTTGCATCAGCATTGCGCGGACGCCTGGAGCCGCAATAGGTGAGAGCTAAGATGCTTCAGAAACGTGACCCAGTAGCGGGGGCCCCTCACATGACCCCGAGATGCCAGACAGCCAGACAGTGTTTCTCTCCCCGCCCAGGGCGTGTGCAAGTCCGGTGACCCGTCTTTCCAGTCACCCCACACTCCTGGTCTGTGATTATGCGCCCCCCCCCGCATAGCTGGGCCTGACGCGGCGGTGGCTCATGCGCCTTTCCGCCCCAGCCTGTTGCCACGGACCACACGTCTCATCCATGCTGCCTGGCCCCTCCCCCCGCCTCGGGTGCGCCCCTCCAGCTTGCCGGCTCGGGTGTCTGAGCGGCCGCGCCCGCGGGCCGTCCGCTCTGACTGGCTGCACCGCGGCGGCGGGCGGCCCGTGGGCGCACACACCCTCCCCGCGCAGCCAATGGGCGTGCGCGCGTCACTGACCCGGCGGCCCGCGAGCCGGCAACCCCTCAATAAGCCACATTGTTGCACGAAACTCCAGCGCAAGAGTCCCGGGCCGCCGCTAGCACCAGCGTGTCACCGAGCCGAGAAGATCCGCGGGCGAGACCAGCGCGCGTGTGAGCCGGAGAGGTCCTGTCGCCCTAGTGGAGCCAAGCTGCTATTCTTCTCAAGTTGAGCCTTAGTGATTCTGTGGCTGAAGTTAGTACCTTGACAGTGGGGCACGTCGCTGGGAGTGATTCTTGGTCCTTCAGCAGTTGTGACTATCAAAACCTGTTTATAGAGACCCGAAACCCTCCAGCTGGGCGCGCCATCGTGTGCCTTCTTTGTGTACCTCCCGGACTCACCGCTCCCGACCGGGCCTCCAAGCCCGGGTACAAAGCGGTCAGACCGCGCCGCCCTCCTCCCTCGCACGCGCTCCAGCCTCGGTTTCCCAGCTCGGCGCCGTCGGGCCGCGGCAGGATGATCGCCTCGCATCTGCTCGCCTACTTCTTTACGGAGCTCAACCATGACCAAGTGCAGAAGGTAAGTAAGCGCGGGCGGGGGCGGCTGGCTCGCCTGACAACGTGGCTTTGTCCCCGGCCCTCTTTCCGGGGTCCCGGCCGGCTGGGACTCTCCTCTTAGACCCTGAGGGGACCCGCTTCCTCCCCATTCCGGGCCGCGGACGCGGAAAATATCAGCGCGGCGGAGAAAGTCCTGGGCTGGAGGAGCCACGTCCGCTAGGCACGGGCAGACGTGTGCGCGCGTGCGAGGCTCCGGGGCTCGCGCACCGCGCGGCTCTCCCTTTCTGCGGCCCTGCGCGCGCTCGCGCTTTTTTTTTTTTTTTTGGAGGGGCGGGCCACCCGGCACGTAGTCCTTGACTGCTGGGCCCACGTGGGAGGAGCCCCCCTTTCGCTGCCTGAGTTCCGGCCAGAGCACGTGGGGAGAATCGTGGTGGGGGGGGTGGGTTGGGGGAAGGCTCCGCTGCCGCGCGGGGTTGCCTCCTCCCGCGCCAAAGGACCACATTTTGGGGACCTAGGATTCCCCCTAGCGTTCCTCACGGCCTTGAGGAGGTGGGCTTGGGGAGAAGACCACGCGGAAAGAAGCTGGGAAAGGGTCAGAGAAACTCAGCCCGCCGCATCCCTTCCCCGGAACTGAGGCGCCCGGAACTGTGGCTTCGCGAGGGGCGTACGCCCCCCACGCCCACTCCCAGCTCCTGCCTCGGGGCCGCCCCGCCTTGAGTAACCCATCCTCAGGTCCGCCTCCAAATGGGGGACGGACTTTGGATGTTACTTCTGGTGTACCTAAGTTTCTCCGAGAGGACCAACACCCCCTTTTCCCCTCTTTGCCGTCTTCCTGGAGACTTTTGTCCTTCTGAAAACGAGCTTTTCCCTGTCGTAAGCCCCGACCTGTCTGCCCACTTCTGTCTCAGCAGCACCCCGCCTAAGTCCGAGCTCTTGCTCGGGCCAGGTCTTTTACGTAAGACAAAGCCTCTGGCCCCGCCGGGGAGCCTCGCTCTCTGTGCCTCTGGGTATGGAGAGGGGGTGGGGCTAGGCTGGGCCCCAGGCGCTCTCTGGGGAGAATTGAGTTTCTGAAACGCTCGGGATTTCGGGATTGGCTCCTGGCCCTGGGCCTCAGCTAGGACTTGAGACGAGAAGGTGGGCTGGGGCGGGGGTGGAGGGTGTCCAGATCTGTGAGTCAATGACAGAGCGTTGCTCAATTACATACTTGAAATTTCTGTATCTCAATGGGAACACATTTTTGGGCAAATGTTTTGACACTATCTTTCTGTGGGGCGACCTGCTCATACTCCCATTCTGGGGATCCTGAGAGCAAAGGAGAGGAAGGTGGGTTGCCATCACAGTGTTTTCAAAGCCGTGGCAGATGAACCCCAAAATACTATGACATTATTAGCCTCAGACTGGAGTAGGGAGCAGAGGGCCGCTGGTTTAGTTGAGTTTTAGTCTCTGCTTGTAAGTGGCTGTTACTTTCTAACTCAATCCTGGGATGAGGCTCTGCTCTGCACTTTAATTCAGTTTAGTTAAGAACGTGTCTGTGATCCGTCAGGACCTTGGCAACTTCGTTGGGCTTCTTTGCCCAAGAAGTGAGTTAAGCCTTGTGACTGTCATCTCTTGGCAAGTCCTAGAATACAAAGCTGGAGGACCATTAATTCAAGAGAGTTCTTCTCAGTTGGGTGAATATTGCCCCAGGACATTTAAATTTACTCACCCCCTGTCCAGAGGAAGGAACCTAGTACCACAAATTTACCCTCCCCCAAACCAGAGGATGGAGGCTAGGACTGGAACCTTCCTGGCCTGGAATGGGGAGGGGTCATAGCTTTAGTCCCAAACTGGAAAGAGAATTAACCAGGGTATGTAGAAATGAGTTCTAATCTCTGTTTTGTGGTTTATTAACCACAGGACTCTGAGCAAGTCACTTTGCTTCCTTGAACCGTCAATTTCTTTTTGTAAAACAGGGATGACAACAGCAACCTTACTCACTTGAGGGAGTTGTGATGATTAAGCGCAGCAATGTGAAAAGGTCTTTCTTGTAGTCTCTACACTTGCAGCCTGTCAAGTGTCTCAGGGACACTTAGGTGTATTTCCTCCAAATTACCAACGGGGGCAGAATTGAGTCAGGCCTTAACTCAGCAGGTGGAAGCTGGGATTTAGCCTCCCTCCCGGCTTAGGGGAGCAAAGCTGCCTGTTTCCAGCAGCAGTTAGGAAATAGGGAGAGAATCAGAAAGAATATTTTGGAAGCATCTTTTAAAGTTGCTACTAGAAGGAAGAATTAGGAGAGAAGGTTGAAGCTTGAGTTTTACAGTCTTTTGAAAAGGCCTTGATTTGAGCTCTTCTGAAATCCTTATCATTTTTTACATAATCTGGGTTGTAGTCTGAGGCAGGAAAAGTTTAGGTTCACCTGCCCAAAACTAGCCCCATCAGAATCACTTGTCCCCTGATAGACAAGCCCACTGTTTTGTGCTGATTGACACTTTGAAACTTAAGAGCAAACACATATAGCATTTACTGTGTACCAGGTGGTTTTAAGCTCTTTACGTATGTTAGCTCATTAACGTTCATAACAACACCATGAAGTAGATACTATTATCAGCATCCCTGTTTCACTGGTAAGGAGCTGAGGCACAGAATGACTAGTTCAAGGTCACTAGCTTTTCTGTAAAGGCTGGAAATTGAAGCCATGCATTTGGGCTCCAGAGGCCCATGCTCTTGACCACACCCCCAGCCTCTGGGACCATCAGAAGACCCCATCCTGGCCTGTGTCTGTGTTCACTCTTGGATGCTGGCAGCACCTGCACCCAGCATGTCCAGAAATGCAGTTAGTTCTTCTCTTGGTCAGATTAGTGGCACCAGTACCCTCTCATTATTCTGGCTGGGAGCCCTGGACCCATTTCACTGACTTTCCTTTCTGATTGCTTTACCTTGGTCAGCTGGTCTCTGGGTTACTTCAGAGGCCTCCTAGGATTTGTTTCCAGTCTCTTTCTGGAGCCAGACTGGATCATTTCAGAAGACTGTGTACTATAACTTATATGTGGAATCTAATATGACACAAATGAACTTATTTATGAAACAGAAACAGACTCACAGACATAGAAAACAAACTAATGGTTATCAAAGGGGAAAGGGGGTGGGGGAAGAATACATTAGGAGTTTGAGATTAGCAGATACAAACTACTATATATAAAATAGATAAACAATAAGGTCCTACTATATAGCACAGGGGACTATATTCAACATCCTGTAATAAACCATAATGGAAAAGAATATGAAAAAGAATATGTATATATATGTATAACTGAATCACTTTACTGTATACCAGAAACCAACACAACATTGTAAATCAAATATATTTCAAAAAAAAAAAAAAAGACGGCATACTGATTGCTCCCTGACCCAACCCCCCACCTCAGCCTCATCTTCTCTATCTGCATTCCCGAAGACTTGAATCACCATTCCTCTAAATGTCACACCTGGTCACACTAGGTGCTTTTGTGTGGCATTTGTATCATTCCATCATACATTGGAGTTGGTAGTTACAGGGCAGGGAGAATCCTAGCTGTTCAACTTTATAGCCAGTTTGTGGCCACCAGTGAGGTGTTCAGTGAGTCCAAGAATGAAGGAGTGGACCTTCTTGGGAAAAGAAGCAGAGCAAGGACTGCAGGAAGTGGAGGAGGGTGAGAGGCAGCTGGGTGGGTGCTGGTACTGTGTTGAAGGGGTGGGTATCCAAGGGTGGGGGGACCCTTGGAGGGAAAGACAGTGAGCTATTTCCTCACCAAGGCCTGAGGCTTGGCATGAGGCTGATCCTGAGGGGAAAGGGAGGCGGGGAGAGAGAGGGGGAGAGAGAAAAAGGGCGTTTACTGTCCTCCAGTAATCAAGGGTTTTTCTCCTGTCTGGAGAGTTAGAGGATTCTTTTAATTAATTGAGCTATAAATAGTATACAAGATACAGGAGCTTTGTCTCTTAAGAATGAGAATCAGGATTAACCATGGAAGTGAAATGAAGTATTCATGCCTTCCTTTAGCCATTAACCGATTACTTTAACACCCACAGACTGGTGACATACAATCTTGGAATATAGATAGTTCACTTGGGCTCTTTACTATGTTAGTGAGGGGGAGCCTTCAACTCTGGAGTTAATGAGAGGGGAGAATATCTTGGAAGCAGAAAGATTCAACAGCACGCCCAAGAGATAAGAGTTTAATGTTTTTTGAGAACCTACTGTGGGTATAGTTACTATGTGGGAAATTGAGACTAAGACACCTTTCAGCTGTCTGGTGAGATGAGGCTCTAGAAATAGATACTTTACATTCACTAAAGGGTCATGGCAGTCATTCCCATGGGATGGGGAATTAGGGACCTCAATGGAATCTTGACTGATATTTTTTGAACACCTACTATGTGCCATTAATCTTCAGATATCCCTGGTGGCGCAGTGGTTGAGAGTCCGCCTGCCGATGCAGGGGGCACGGGTTCGTGCCCCGGTCCGGGAGGATCCCACATGCCGCGGAGCGGCTGGGCCCGTGAACCATGGCCGCTGAGCCTGCGCGTCCGGAGCCTGTGCTCCGCAGCAGGAGAGGCCACAACAGTGAGAGGCCCGCGTACCGCAAAGAAAAAAAAAAAAAAAAAAAAAAAAAACCTTAGTAAGATTATGTTTGGCTGAGTTAACTGACATTGATTGACAGGTACAATTTGCCTCATTTGTTCAACTTAGTATCTTAGTACCAAGTCCCTTTCCTGCTCCGAAGACAATTGATGGTAGCAGGAATATTTTGTAGCTTTTATTAATCATCCATTTGTTTTGTATTGTCAAATTTCTATTTCAGAGAGCGGCCAAGAAGCACTTTTTTCTTTACCCCTGAATGAATTAAAATTCTCTCTGAGGCTCCTCAGACAAAGCCAACATTTTTTTTTTTTAACATCACTTTTCAAAGTTGAACTTTTCTAGCACCCTGAGGAGTTTGAGGGCAGCTAGGGACCCTTTTCCAGGGAGACTCAAAACAACACAAACCACAACAGTTTTCTCAAAATCTGGCAGCCATAGTAAGGAGATCTGATGTACTGAAAGAGCTCAGGAACCCCAGAAAACTGGCTTCCTTTGTTCAGATACTTCCGGTTTAAAAGATGGCTCTTGATAACTGGTTCCTCATTATCATTGTTGAGTTTTGAAGTCAGCAAGTTTGGTTTGTTTTCCAACACTGTGTGTTGTCTGTCTTTGACTTTCCAAAGCAGTGGGGGTGGAGGTGTGGCAAATCAAATCGTGGAGTTCACTGGCTGCGACTTAATATCTCACACCATAGATCACAGGTAGCTGTTCCTGCTTACCTCTAAAGCAGGTCTCTCAACCTCGGTGCTATTGACATTTTGGGCTGGATAATCTTGTGAGGGGCTACCCAGCCTATCATAAAGAGCAAGAGTTTTTACCCTACTCCAATTTACAGGGGCGAACCTGTGGTTTTTTGTTGTTGTTGTTTGTTTTTTAACTACTCTTTTAGAGCAGTGGTTTTCAACTATCAGTGATTTCATCCGCCAGGTGGACTTTGGTGGTGGCTGAAGACATTTTTGGTTGTCACAGGCAGGTGGATGAAGATGTGTTATTTCATCTAGTAAGCAGAGCCAAGGGATAATGCTAAACATCCTATAATGCCCAGGACAGCCCCCCTGCCAAAAAAAAAAAAAGACTTTTCTGACCCTAAATATCTGTAGGTTGAGAAACTGCATCAGAAGAACATGGTCTATCCCCCATTCCAGTATTATAGTGCATCGCTAATGGTCATACAGCTACTTAGTAGTAGTTGCAACTAGGACCATAGTTCTTAGCTCTCAGTGTGCCATGTCATGGGATAGTCATTGTGGGAAGTGGCCTTTTACAAAAGATGAATTTAAGGTGAGGTCTGCAGACCACAGTAGTTAGCAGATGTCCATGACCCCTGGCTGAAGTGTGGGTTACCTGAGTAACTGTATTTCTGTTTTCAACCAGAAAAATGTGGGCAAGGTAAGCACTCCAGGAAGCGAGTGGGAGAGAAGTTTGCTCAGCTGACCCCAGGAAAACCTCACCCTGGCTGTTGCTGGGGTTTCTCGGAAGGCCAGGCATCTTCCAGGCTTCTGAACAAGGCAGGCATGTGAGCTGGTGGAACTCCTATCTCAGGGAGCAGAGGGAAGGGGGCTGTTGGGACCCAGTGAGGGACAGTCCAGCAGTCACTGGGAGAGGCTGTGTGCTGAGAAGTAGAGCCAGGCTCCCTGGGGTGGAATCCTGGCTCACCACAAACCAGCTGTGTGAACTTGGGCCAGTTATTTAACCTCTCTAGGTCTCAGTTTCTTCCACTTGTAAAATGGAGAGTGGATAACACCTTAATAGGGTCTTTGTAAGGATTTAAGAGAGAGTGAATATGTGTGAAGTTCTTAGAGCTGTGCCTGCTACATAGTCAACACTTTATGTGTCAAATATTAGTTCATAGAGATAGACACACTCTCAGACTCTCAGACACCTGACTGCACTATCCATCTGGGCAGAAGCAAAGGAGGCCCCGCTTCTTTTTTCCTAAGGACTTTTAGGGCATATGGGTTCTGGCCCATTTATATTCTCTGTCTTATGTTGGATTAGAGCAGAGGACAGGGTGGACAGAAGGGTGGAAAGTTCCTAAAGCTGAGAAATAAGAATGCTTCCTCACTGCCCCATCCAAACCATCTAAAACCTTCTCTTTTCTGGGTATAGGAGACCCATTTTTGAGCTCTTCCTCTAACTTGCTTTCCTTCTGGTCTTCTGGGGATACAGCATCCCCATTGGGTGGAGGGGGGCGTCTCTGGGTTGCCTGGGGCATTTTGGTATACCTCAGCCTGAAGCGTTCTCCTTGGGAAGTCATGAGAGACACAGCTGCACTGAATAGTCACAGCATTTGTTCAACCCCTTTTCCCTGTAGAAGTCTAGTCCGCTCCCTGTCGGTACCTCCCCTGGAGGGCAGAGGCCCCAATGGCAGTTGCTGAGGCCACTTATGCTGAAGTTGGCCAATGAGATGCTTGCTCACACTTCCTTACATCTGCCCCAGACTCTGGCTTCCCACTGGGGGAACCACTTGAGGTGCCCTGTGCTGTTGAGTCATAGGACCGGGTCATGGTAGGTTTCAGTCCCACTGACCCCTGGAGTTTCAATGAAGGGAACAGTCATTCTCACATTTTCTGGCACACTGAATGGAGAGTCCCTGGCTGTCTTGGTTCTCAGCAGAGAGCTCTTTGCCCCTCATATGTAAACTCTGGGCTGTCTAGTGTGGCCCCTTCTGACACTGAGGTGCTTGGGGTTCTTGACAAAGCCAGAGAGGACCCTCTGTACGGAACCCACACTCTACTCCCCCCATCCCTGTACAGCCTTTTTCTTGTCCAAACTTGGTTGGGAATCTTGGGCCTTGTTTCCATGGGAGCAGGAGCTAGACAATCTCCTTTTCCTTGAAGTGCCATGCTTCTTGCACTTTTGTCTGTGGATCTCTAAGCAATTCCTTAATAGTCCTTCCCTGGAGAGTGAGTCAGGCCTGAGAACCTGGCTCTGGGAACCCTCGGTGCCCACCCACCTCACCCAGCCTTCCTGCCTCTTCTCACCTTCAGCTCAGCATCCCTGCCCTGGAGGCCTGGAGATGGTCTATGTTCTTGGAAGGTCTTGTTCCCAACCTCTTCCTTCTGGCGTTGCCATATTGTCTGATAAAGGAATGAAACCAGATAAGCCATTGGACAGCTTTGATTTGGGCTAAGTAAGGGAATTTGAAACTGTCACTTTTCCTTTTTCCCCTTTGAGGAACAAAAGTTCCTCCTGCTTCCTTTTTCCCATTTGAGGGACAAAAGTTCCTCCTGCTTCCTCCCATATTTTCCTGTCTCAACCCCTTCTAATGAAGCCTTCCAGCCATGTCCCACCAGTTCTCTTTTCCCCTCAATTCCCAAAGGTCTTAAAATAACAAACATGTACATCACTTACGAAGTGCTGGGCTCCATCTGTGAACTCTACTACAACTCAGGTCATCCTTGGGCAGCCCTCCAGGGTAGACATTATTATTACCTATTATTCAGATGAAGACACCATGGCACAGAAAGGGACAGTACCTTGCTCAAGGGCAAGCCAGAATTCAAACCCAGGCAGTATGATTCCAGAGCCCAGGCCCTTAGCCCCAGTGTGGGGCTGCCTGGGACAACTGGAGATAGCCAGTTGTCTTTCAGTTTCATGGGGTTATCAGTCTGGGGTCAGGTGGGAAGGGACCTTTGAGATCATCTCGTCCAAACCCTTTATTTTACAGCTGAGGAAACCAGGTGCCATGTACCAAGGGACCAGCCAAGAACCCAGTTTCTCCACCATTTCCTGAAAGGAAACCCAGTTTCCTTTCAGCACCATTGGCATAGAATGAGCTCTTCTCATCATTCAGGTGTGGGCTCCCCAAGAACCATGAGTAGGATTTGCTTTGTGGCTTGTACCTAAAAGGTGACCCTATAATTTATTGTCCATACTGGGCCACTTTTGAGAGTAAAAGGGGACACTGTTAACAGTTATGCTGCTACCACACTGTAAACAGATTGTCCTGGGCAAACTGGGATATATGGTTGCCCTGCTTATGGTGGGTGTGTCTGGGGTGGGTAGAGCAGACTGGGAAGGTCTGGGGCTGGACATGGTACAAAGAGACAGACCCAAAGTGATTTGGTCCAGCAGGTGGACAGTTGGCAGTAGACAAGAGTGGGGAGTTGAGATGCCCCTGTGGGCATATGGGCTCAGGGGCAGACTCTGGTCCCTGACATGCGGCTGGCCAGGGGAGGCAGAGTTCGACCCCTAGGGGATCTGGGGTATTGGCCAGGTCAGCCAGGTAGATGGAGAGGAAACTGCTGCTGCCAGGATCTCATGCAGTTGTGGGCCCAGGCCTGAAGAACAAGGCCAGGCTCTGAGTACCTGGGCAGTCTGCAGTAGCCAGCTCTTCCCCTTTACCCAAGTTACTCTCTCACACTTCTCCTCGGCGTTCCCGTCACCCCTTGATGTCACCACAACAAATATGTCTTGAGCATCTACTATATCTCAGTACTGAGATAGCTCTGGCATCACAAATACGAAGTTGGAAACATGTTGTCAGTGCCTTTTAGTCCTCTGGGACCAGTGAGAGCAAGAGACACAAGTGTCAAAAGTGTGTTAGTATAACCAGCTGGGAATTTGGGGAAGGTATTTGTGGGAGAGGCCGTTTGTACTGAGCCCTGAAGGACAAGTGGGAGTTTGTTAGGCCAGAGTAGGAGAACATTCTAGGCATGGGGTCAACACATATGTTTAACCTTTTCAAGACAAAAACTCCTCAGAATTGTACTGATGTGTGTGATTGAAGTGATTGTAAATCTGTCTTTTATTATAGTGAAAGAAACTGCTTACTCTTTGTCCTTACTCCTTCAGTTTATAATAATTTGTTGACATATTTGCCTCCCACCAATAGACTGACCACTTGCAGGCAGAAGGGTCTTCTTTATCCCGGTATCCTCAGTGCCTGGCGCTGGCATACTCAATTTAGTGCTCAGTCATTATGTGCGGGCGAAAGGGGACATATTATTCCTTTGCACTGCTGCCCCATAGTCTGAGGATAGGAGGGTCCGGGGACAGGCGTCCCAAATGCCTGTCTCCTGGACCCCAGACAGGTGCTACTGCCTGAGGTCTGTCTGGCTGTAACTCGATGCAGCCCAAGAACTGGAAGAACAGGAAACCCAGTGACTCACGGTGCAACAGGATCCTGGAGGAGTGGCCTGTAAGCCTCCTCAGTGAGCTCCACACTCACCCTGCACTGCTCCAGGCATGTGAGTACGCGGTGTGGTGTGTCAGCTGGAATCTCCCTGAGGTGGCCCGCCGCCCTAGTGGGGGGTCCGCCTTGTCCCATCTGAAAAAAGTGTCGAGGCAGATCTGTCACTTTGTTAGCTGCGTTTCAGAGGACAGGAACCTTAAAGAATCCAGGATCTGCTGTGTCTTTTCCTCCCCAACTCATCCTTTTTTTTTTTTTTTTTTTTTTAAATCTTATCCGAAACATCTGGCCTTGGCTTGGCAACATTACAGGATAAACTTGCTGCTCTTTGCACAATCTTGGTCCTCCCAGGAGGAGTCTGTGAAGACATTATTATTAATGAGGCCACTGACAGCAGTTACCTAGCATTCCCTGTGTGGGCACACCTACGTCCCAGGTTAGGGCACTCATCTGGCCACTGGATGTTATGGGTCCTGTCAGGGACTTTGGCCTATGGTTTGGGGAAGCTTCTTCAAACCTTGGTTTCCTTGTCAAAGATTTGCAGTAAAACACTGGCAAAGGAATAATGGAAGATATGAAATTCTTTTGAAACTAAGTTGCAAACGTGTCAGCACATAGAGTTACTGGAAAGCTGTGTATGGCTGCATTTAGGTTATGGCTTTCCCCTCTGATTTGACCTTTTTGGCCCTACCATGTGAGTAGGTAGCCTAGGGCCTAGTCAGTGTCTTGTACTTTTTCCTTCCTATGTTTTTAAATTGAAGTATAATTTACATAGAGAACTGAACACACCAGGTAACCACCACCCAGATCCACTAACAAATCATTACCAGCAATAGCAGGTATACCCCCCACTAAATATAATCACTATCCTGACTTCTACCGGCATAGATCTGTTTCTGTACTTATTATAAATGGACTCATATGATCTGTTCCCTTTTGTATCTGGCTTTTTTTACCCAACTTTATATTGTGAGATTCATCTATATATGTAGTTGCATGTGATGTTAAGTACTGCCTTCTCATTGCTGTATAGTACCCTGCTCCTGCCTCTCTAACCCTGTTTTGACTATAGTTGAATTAAAGCAGATGAGACTAGTCAAAGCCCTTCATTCAAGAGGGTGTGGTCCTTCCTAAATTTCTTTCTAGGAGGCTAGGTTGAATCCTTGGAGTCTGGTCTAATATATATAATATATACACACATATATATTATATATATACGTGTATATATTATATATATATACACATATACACCTGATTGTATCTTTAGGACAAAAACACGAGTGCTAGGAAAGCTAAAATTCAGTCAGTTGGTCTGCTTGAGGTTTAGAAGAAGCTAAAATATAGGAATTAGCTAGTGGTCATTCAGCACCTCCTGGAGAGAAGGTTCTAGGTACTAAATCAGAAATACCCAAAGACTGGAGAAAGAAGTCCAGCAGTGCAATAGTGCCTCAGGGTGTCCCTGTGTCCTTGGCTCTGACTATGCTTATGGAGTTGCTGTCTTATCCAGTTTGGTCACTTGAATTCACCCTTCTACGAGAAGGGTGGGTTCTGTAGGGATGACTGATGAGCATTTGCTTGATCATGTATTATTTATTTTCTGCCTACTTATTAAAAGAATTAGGTGATATGGTTCAGCTTTCATTGAAAGGACTTCTAGAATAAGAGTCATGGAACAGGCAGGAATGATTTTTAAAAAACTTAGTTCATTAAAGTCGAGTACAGAGCCCCAAGGTTCCCGATAGTCAAGGCAAAAAGGACAGCTCTCCTTTTTTAAAATGAATTTATTTATTTATTTTTGGCTGCTTTGGGTCTTCATTGCTGTGTGCAGACTTTAGTTGCGGTGAGCCACGGCCACTCTTCTTTGCAGTGCGTGGGCTTCAGTAGTTGTGGCACGTGGGGCCAGCAGTTGTGGCTCGCTGGCTCTAGAGCGCAGGCTCAGCATTTCTGGTGCACGGGCTTAGTTGCTCCTCAGCATGTGGGATCTTCCCAGACCAGGGCTCGAACCCGCAACCCCTGCCTTGGCAGGTGGATTCCCAACCACTGCGCCACCAGGGAAGCTCAGGACAGCTCTCCTTGAGTCAGTTGTTTTAATTTCATTGTCCTGTAGCAGGAAGCACAGTGACTCTGGGCAGCCAGACTTTCTCCTGGCACTAAACCCTACAGAGAATTGACTGATCAGTGAACAACACAGCAACTTTACACAGTGGGGTGATCTTTATGATTCTTCCTTCCCATGATTAAAGGTGATAGGATTAAATAATACTAATATGAAGACATTGCAAGAGGGACCTAATGCAATGGAGTGAGGTGAGTGGCTTTCTGGTTCTAAAGTTCATAACCTCCTTCTAGGATCTTGGGCTTGCCCACACCTTCTGAGCCTTTTCACATGATCTCCCTACTGTCTCCACGTCAACATACATCCAATGACATGTATGTTGGATATGTATGTTCTTAGCCCGGAAGAAATCTCCCCTGAATGCCAGTTTCACAGGCCACTTACTCATACATGTGACACTTCCTATGGGCTGCTTTGCATTGTTCTTGCCTTTCTTATCTCCTAAGACCCATCCCTCCATTCATTTCAGAGACATTGATTGAGTCTATAATGAGTTGAGTTCTGTGCTATCTTGTAAAGTCCTAGAGAACAGGAATCCTGATTTCTTAAAAATATTTAAAAAACATTTGTGTGTGTGTGTGTGTGTGTGTATAAAGTTGACCCTTGAACAATATGGGTTTGAACTGTATGGGTCCACTTATATGTGGATTTTTTCAATAAATATATTCTATAGTACTACATTACCACATGATTTGTGGTTGGTTGGATGCGTAACTATGTATAAGGAGTGCCAACTGTGGATTTTCCACTGTGTGAGGGTTGGCACTCCAACCCCTTTGTAGTTCAAGGGTCAACTGTATATATATTTAAAGTGTACAATTCAGTGGCATTAAGTACATTCACATTGTTCTACAACTATCACCACTATCCATCTCCACAACTGATTTCTTTTAAAATTATGTTCCTGTATACTAGAGTGCTTTGCATGTAATTGGTTTTCAACATAGGCTATAAAATGAGAGAATCTGGGGTCAGCGATTCAGGGGTTGTATGATAGGAATCTTACAGATTTAGATGTTGAAATTTAAGGTTTCTTCTACACTTTCCTTTGAGACCTCTTAAGGTATTCAAGGTAGGATTTACAGCAGTTTATATAACAAAGTCTCAACGTTGGAATATTGTTCTTTTCTGGTTGTAAGTAGTTTGATCAGGACCAATTTCCTACTGGGACCAGATAGGGTGTCCTCACAATCCAGGGAAGGTCACTAGCCATTCAACTGAAATTGGCCTGCAAGATGATATAGGCCCTTGGGGATGCTTGGGGGTAGGATTATCATTTATTGTTTCTGACAATAGAGTAAGGGATCTGGGTGATCCAGATTCTAGTGTCAACTCTGTGACCTTAGTCAAGGCTGTTACCTTGACCTCAGTTTCTCTGAGGTTCCTTTCTGGCTCTCACCCCCAGGCTTTCCTTTCTGGGCTTACTCATACCAGGCTGGGGCTGTGTCTGCCACACCTGAGCCACTGCACACTTTGAAGTGGAGTCTCTACAAGGGTGATCTTCTGCTTCCTCCATTCCTTGCATCATTGCTATGACACAGTTTCCCCTCTTTAGTGCTAGTCTGGAGGAAACTGTGGGCACTTGAGATGGGGTTTCCGTTTAGGGTGTTATCTTATTTCATAAATAGTATGGGGTTAATTTTGTTGTTGAACATAAGTTCGTGTGCCCGACAAACGGTGGGGCCAAATACACCGAAATGTTGGAGTTTGGAGCAGAGAAAGGTTTGTTGCAAGGGCCATGCAGGGAGAATGGGTGGATTGTGCTTAAAAGACTTGAACTCCCTTGAATGTTTTCAGGGAAGAGGTTTGGTACGCGGGCCTCTCACCGCTGTGGCCTCTCCCGCTGCGGCCTCTCCCGCTGCGGCCTCTCCCGCTGCGGCCTCTCCCGCTGCGGAACACAGGCTCTGGACGCGCAGGCCCAGTGGCCATGGCTCACGGGCCCAGCCGCTCCGTGGCACGCGGGGTCCTCCCGGACCGGGGCACGAACCTGCGTCCCCTGCATCGGCAGGCGGACTCTCAACCACTGTGCCACCAGGGAAGCCCAGGGAAGCCCAGGGAAGCCCAGGGAAGAGTTTTTATAGGCAAATTTTGGGGTGAGGGATGCAAGGTGTGGCTTTCTTCTGATTGGTTGGTGGTGAGGTAACTGGGCGGTGCTCCAGGAATCTTGTGCTGAGCCTGAAGTTCCCATCCTCTATCTGGATGGGGGCCTTAGTTCTTGCAGAAGAACTCAGAGATAATTGTTATGTGTATCCCTTGAGGAGGAACCAGGACTCTGCTTTATCGCTGCACTATTGTTCCCTCCCTTCCCTAGTTAGTAACTGTTTGAATCTGCCTTTTAGAACTCTGCGAAAGTCTAGGAGGCTGAAGCCTTTTTCCCACAAACATGAACCGGGACTCGGAAAGGCTTTTGTACCTGGGAAGGCCCTAAAGGGTCCTGCTTGTTTTCAGTTTCTCTTTAGAACTTCTCCTGCCTGTACCCACAGTTCTGTAGAGGAGGCAGGCATGGACTGGTATGTTATGGGAAGAAAGAAATTGACCAGAATTGCCCAGTGAGGAAGTTCTAATCTCAAGATTGCTAAATAGATGTATCTAAAACTACTATCTCTCTTTAGTTCCTTGTCTCTGGGTAGGCAAGTGGCCCTCCCATACCTCAGCCAGGCTTTGCTTCTGGCCGGCCTCTGTTTCCCCAGCCTGGAATGCACCCTCCTTTCCTTCTTTATTCCTGATAGAGATTTAAAGAGGAGCAGCCCAGTGTGATAGGCCACACACCCACCGCAGAAAGAGAAGGAGCAATTTGGGGAACCAGCCCCTGTTTTGCTAACCCCAATATGACTAAATAGGGTTAAGAAATGTCCTTGATCCTCTGAGGGTGCCACTTGGCAGAGATGAGTCTGGGAGAAGAAGAGGAAACCGGGTAGAAAAAAAGGTTAGATAGATAGAGAGCTTTACATACGTCACCTCATTTATGCCAGTGACTCTGTTGTGAGCGCTAGTCCTCCCATTTTAGAGGGAGGAAACTGGGACTCAGACACCTGTACAAATGCTAGAGCCAGGATTTGAACACTGATTTTTCTGATGCCACAGCCTGTATTTCACCACAACCAGCTACTAAATAAGGGTTGTCTTGAATGTTTCTACTTTGATAGTTTCCAGCAACTGAAATTTGTTTCCAACAAGTACGGGGTTTGTCTCTCCAACTCCCAGCACCCAGGATCAACACAGGATTATTTCACACTTTAGCCTAATGTCTTAAGTAATGACTTTCAAAGATCCCAGGCAGAAAGTGGTAAAAATGACCTTGAGCAGTGTTGACCAGAACATAGTCCATCATTATTACATTATTGACATGGTGGATACCAGCCAAAGGAGAGGGGGAGATGTTTGAGCACCCAGACAGACCTAAAGGTGTCAGTTTGATTAGTCTGGAATAGCTCTTTGGCATTCTTAATGTGTCATTCTAATGTGCAGCCAAGTTTGGGAACTATTATCCCAAGTGGCAGAATAGAGAATAGATGGAAATTATCAGAAAGTAGATTTATCTCAGATTGAGGAGAAGCTTTCTAATAACTAGAGCTGACCAACAGTAGAAGCTAACCACCTTTGAGAAGTGGTGAGCCTGTCATGCTTGGAAGCATTCAAACCTAGGCCTGATGACTATTGGGGTGAGAGGGACAAACTACATAAACTCAAATGCTATGTTCAGTGGGATTTTGAACTCACATTACCCCAAGATCCCTTCTAAGAGTTAGTATTTTTTAGCCATAGTCTTACTATGCTGTTTACATTTGGTAACATTAATGACATTCTCCCATGACTTTGCGCCTTCCTTGTGCTCCCTCCCTCTGCCTGCACTGTGAGTGAAAGTTGGCAGGATTATGCCAAGTGCATTTCCTTCCTTCCCAATCCAGGAAAAAGGTCTTTGTATGGAGACTGCTTCTTGTTTCTGACATCTGCTTCCCTTGGCTACCCTTCACTCAACACAGCAATGCTGACCAAGGCTAGGTGGGCCTCAGTAGTGTGTTTAGGAAGCTGTAACATCAGGTGATTAATCGTCCCTTCCTGAGTGGCCCTAAGAAACTCAGGGAAGATACATCATCATGCCCATCATCATGGCCCAAAGAGAAGAATTTTGGGGCAAAGCGCTATAGTTGCATTTTTCATAGCTGTCCCATATCCTTTCTCTTAGTCTCATCTGATGGAGAGGAAATCAAAGCACTGAGGTCATCCAAGAAACTACAGGGCAGAGAGTGCCCTCCCGCACTAAGAGGGCCCACAGGAAAGGCGACGGTGGTGGTCCTCAGGGCCTGGCTTTCGAGCCAGACACCTCAGTTTGAATCCTAGTTCTGCCCCTCACCAAGTGACCTGTAAAACAGGGATGTAGAAGTATTACAAAAGAACAATGGAAGTCAAGTCAGTAAACCCATAGGATGTTTTCTGGCAGGTAAGAAATGCTTGGCAGATGTTTAGCTACTGTAATGATCATCATCATCATCGTTTTCATCTGTCACTGAACACTGAAAGATGATTATAATCTCCTGGGTAAAGGGCAACATGATTTGAATAAAGTCTGACTGTTTAAATTGTTAGGTTCTTTGAGAGTTAAGACTGGATTTCCAACAAGCCTTGTAGCAGTTCAAACATCAAAGTTAAATTAAGCATGGCCGCTGTAGAATTATGGCCATTCCACATTTGCTCTTTTGTGCACGTGACCTCACACTCCAAGAAGTGACAGTGCAGCCTCTTAACAAGGCAGTACAGGCTTTGCTTTCCCACACAGGAACTTTCTTCTTCCTTTGCAACATCCGGAGCCATCCATGGAGGTGAGAGTGGGTGGCAGTGAGGCCTCTGGACCTCTCTTCTCTTTGGGAAAGTAGTAATGTGGGAGCTCCAACTTAGTCATGTGTCAAACTCATGATAATGTCCAGAGATATGTCTGCTGCCTTCTGACCTGCCAGGGCAGCCCCATGGGCCATGCCCTCCACTGTTTGCCCTTCATATCTGTGTGGTGGGATGACTGGACTAGAAGATGGCCTTTTAGTGGACACGGCCAGCCTGAATGTGCTGTAGTGCCATTTGGCCTGTATAGACCCTGCTGTTCAGCAGAGAGGGGCATTCATCAAGCAGAGCAGACAAGAGCACAGATGAGCTGGGCTGCCCTGTCCAGTCCTGGCTTATCTTTTTGCACCTGTGTGATTTTGGGCATGTTGCCTTTCCCTTTTGGTAGAATGGAGGAGATAACACTACCTACCTCACCGGGCTGTTACGAGGATTAAATGAGTTAATTGGTATAAAACCTTGAAAACAGGTTTTGCTGAAGGGTTTGCTGTTATTACTATTGCCTCTGAGGGCATCTCAGGCTGTGCCTGGGCGCGGCTTGGCATTGGCCTCTGGTCTGGTGGCTGGGACTTTGTATGCTAGCACGGAGATGTGGAAGCCATAATGAAGTGTTCCTGGGCCAGCCCAGGCGTCTTTGGGTTTGGAACAGGAGGCCTCTGGGGTGATTTAAATTGCCTTGGGCTCAGAGTCTCCAGCGATTTGTCTCCCACTGCACCAATAGGGAGAGAGCTTGTCTGAGGCTGTATGCTTTTTCCTCCTGGGAGACTCAAATGTCATTGTGGGGGAGGCCAGCCTCCTCAGGAGCACCCTGCCTCCCCAGGATTGTAGGGAGCCCAGATCAGTGACCCAGCTTGGGGTGGGGGCTGGTGCCCCACAGCCCTAGGAGGCTGAGGCAGACAGAGGACTCAAGGCAGTCGAGGTGCCAGGAGTCTGAAATCAGAAAGCAGAATGGATGGTTGGAGTCGTCCTGGTTTAGACCAATGGAGTTAGATGTCTGCTGTAGCCCTTTAATAAAGGCTGGCAGCAAGGGAATTTGGGGAAATCCTCACATCTGCAAATTTAAAACCCTGCATGACAAGCAGTGGTAGTGGTCATCGGTCAAGCTTTGCCCTTGGGAATCCTGGAGTTTTGAAGCTGGGAAGACCAGGGTCCCTTCTGGTCCCCCAGTCTGCTGATGAGGCTGGGAGTACCAGGACCACCACCCTCATACCTTGAGGGCACAGCTACGACCTGGTCCAAGGGTCCTGATTCTACTCCTACCCTTTGTGGCCAGCAGCCTTACCTGTCCTGGACACTGGTGCTGAGAACAGGGATATTGTGGAAACTTGTGCACCTCCTTGGATGGCTTTCTATCAGACCTTTTCCTGATAGGAGAAAACTGGGACTATCCATAGCTGGGGCAGGTGAGAGCTTTCAAGAAGCAGACTGTCTGAGGGGGACTCCTGTTGTTTTTCTTTCTCCTGGTGTTAAATCTGGGAAAAGTTCTTATAAATTTATGTCGGAAGCAAGGTAAATGAAATGACTAGGGAGAGCTGCCTCTGCCTCTGAGGATAGGGGAGGTTGCTTTACCACATGTATCGAGCCTCTGTTAATGTGTCAGGCAGTGTGCTAGGCTCCAGGGGTGCAAGGGTGAACAAATAGTCATGGTTCTTCTTGCCCTTGGTGCTTATAATTTGGACACTAATAAATATGTATTTCCAAATTGGGGATAGTGTTGTGAAGGGAAAAGTCTGAGTTTGCAGAAAAAACAGTGAAGCCTGATTGTTTTATTAGGCAGAGTAGAGAAGGCACCTGATTGTTTTATTAGGGAGTGTAGAGAAGGCCTCCATGCAGAGAGGCCGGAAGGATTGGTAAGGGATCCGCAGATGAAGAGCAGGGTGAGGAGCTGTGGGGCCTGCATGAACAGTCTTCTAGGCAGGGAAGGGCAAGTTGGGTGAGTTGGGGGACTGAACCAAGGCTGATCTGCACAAGGAGTGCAGAGGCACACAGTAAGATGGGGAGTGGGAGAGGCCAGGCTATATAGGTAGGGCCTTGGAAGGATTTAGGGTTTGGTGCCAATGGGAAGTCACTGAAAGGTTTTAAGCAGGGGAATAGTAGTCTGTCTGGGGATGGAAAATGGATGGAAGAGGTAAAAGTATTGTAGAATCGGGGATTTTATTAGTCCAGGCAAGAGGCTATGGCTGCTTGGCCTGTGGTGAGGGGTAATAGCGTTGGCATGACTGGCCTTATGAGTGTGGGGGAGGACAAGAGATGAGGGCCAGTAATGAACCCCAGCTCCAGGGATGTTGTCATAGGCATTTAAACTCAACCTTTCTGAAAAGAACTCTTCTTTTCCCTAACTGGCCTTTCGCCTGGTCTTTAACATTCTCCAGAAATAAAATTTAATTTTAATTTTTAGTTTAGTTTTTTTTTTTTTAAAGACAAAGTCCTGTCATAGAGTCTGGTTAAAGGGTCTTTAATAATAACCTTCCGTACATAACAGATTTTATCCTTTTGAGGAGCTGAGTGATGTTCCATGATGTAGATGCATACCATAATTCATTTAACATATAGGTTGCTACCCTCATTTTCCTCTCTTTCAGGTTGACCAGTATCTCTACCACATGCGTCTTTCTGATGAGACCCTTCTGGAGATTGCTAAGCGGTTCCGCAAGGAGATGGAGAAAGGGCTTGGAGTTACCACCCACCCCACTGCTTCAGTAAAAATGCTGCCTACCTTTGTGAGGTCTACTCCAGATGGGACAGGTACTATACCCCTGGGGGAAGGCTCTGGGTGTTCCATTGCCTGGGACAGCTTTGGGTAACTTTGCTTAGGGACCCAAAGAACTATATACAGCAGTGAAGGTTCTTTGGTTTCAAGCCTCAGAAGCCAACCCTTGTTAACTTAAGCATGCAGGGATTTGAATGGAGGTCCTGGCAGTCAAGGGAGAAGTAATTCTTTGTCAGCCCTGCCGGGGTACTGCTGTCAGCCATTTGTTTCCCATCCATGTGCTGAGAAAGGCTGTTTGGCTCAGTTTGGGATTTTACAACTTCACTGAGATTGCACACAATGAAAGTGATGAACAACAAACGTGCCTAATATGGTCACGGCCATCGGCCATGTCAGTCACTCTCGGGCCCATCTAACTGGCACATTCCACAGACTTGTTGGAGAAACAGCGTGGTATAGATTGTTCTAGACTGTGTTTTGAACTCCATGAATAAAGACTACTAGAAGTCCAAATAAACTTGGAAGAATGTGAAAGAGACATGGTACGTATTAAGGTATTAAAGGCTCTGAAACTGTGCAATTAGAACCTGTCAAGCTTTGTGTTATCCCCTTATTTTGGATACAGAGTCTATTTCATGATGCACCACCCAGCAAGTGATTTAATTAAACTGGAGAAAAGGGACATGATGGAGACTGAAGTTGGAAGGTGGGTTGGGGCTAGATTCAGAAGGCCTTGCATGCACACCTGAAACACTGAGTCTTTCTTCAGTAATAGGCATTGGGGAGTAGCTGAAAGTTTTTGAAGGGTGTGAGCAGAACTGTCTTGGTAATGCACATCATCAGCAGTTTATGCAGAATGGGGGAGGGGGGTGGTGATGGGTGGATGGTAGAGCATAGGGCATGGCCCTGGTGGAATGTAGTGGGCAGAGACCAGAGAGGATTCAAAGGTGATGCCAGGGTGTTGAGCCCAGCTGCCCAGGGGTGGCAACATCCTCAGAGAAGGGAACGGAACTAAGTTGTGCCAGCACTTTCACACAGTTTGTTTCATTTAATCCTCATGACAAGCCTCCATTTTAGAGATGAGGTACCTCTGGGGCCACGAGGGGTGAAGGGTGTGGGATGGCTGCCTATATATAGAGGGTGAGAGAAAGAGCCCAGGGGGCAGCTGCCAGGGTGATGGAGGAACCGGGAAGCACAGAGTCTGAGAACCAGGGGGAGGACAGAAGTCCAAAATGCTGGCTGGTTGCTGGTGAAGCATCTGCATCTGCAGAGAAACCCTCGGGAGGGGTGGGCGGGGAAAGGCACAGGACAGGGCTTGTTCGTTTGCACCACATGCCTTCAGTGTTTCCATCACATCTGTGTCCCTGAGGCTTACTTGCTTGAGAGCCTTTGGGGACCTGGTTCATCTAACAAGATTTTGTACCTTTCTACAATTTCTAAAATAAGTATGTGTTTGCTAAAGCCTTGGAACCCAACGTCGAGGGTGTGACCTTGTTCAGGATTGTTCTGAGTGTGTGTGTGTGTCAGCCCTTCAAAGAGCTTCTTGAGGTGAGGGGCCTCCTCCAATTCTCAGATATCCCTCATGTGCCCTCTAGAATGGAACATTTACTATACCTACCACTCCCTCTGACTGGCAGCCACACCTGCTTTTACTGTTTTTATTTAACATTCTGATAAATTTACTAGCTCCTTAAAACCAGGGACCTTGTCTTTATTTCAGGCACTAGCACTAAGCAAGTATCTTAAATATTTTTGAAATATATATTATGGGCTAACAGCTTTTCTGAGCACCTACATGTAGTAACTTATTTACTTTTCACAAAACCCTATAGGGTAGGTACAAATTTTAAGTACTTTTTTTTTTTTTTTTTTAAAGATGAGGAGTTGGGAGCCTGGATGGTCAGATAACTTGCCTAAGGTCATATAGTTAATGAGAAGCTGAGTCAGGATTCAAACTCATATATGCCAAAGGCCAGGCATCAAGACTGAACTTGATACATTACGTGTGTATGTGTACGTGTGAGCCTGTACACTCATCACCAGAGCACGCACATGCTCAGTGGAAATTTTTTGAAATGGGGTTGGGGGCGGATGCCTGGCCTGGATTATAGGCAGGTGAATAAGTTTGTTGGGGAGAACTAGGTATGGGGCCAACTTTTTCTCTTCTCATTGCTTTCCTGAGATTGGAGTGTGGAGACCTCCCACTGCCTCCTAGAGTTTGCATCCGTTGCTGTATTGTGTGGTCATTGAGTCTCTTTCCCTGACCTCAGGCCAGAGTCCTTGGAGCCAGTCTTTGTCCCACCTCTACCCACAGTGGAGCAGCAGGCATGATTTTGGCTTCTATGCATTTGAGTTGCCTGGACTGAGGACAGGAGCCAGAGGCTGACTCCTGTAGGCTTCTTGGGGTGGGAGGGTCTGGTGCCAGACTTGTCTGCCTGACCTTCTTTCCACACAGAAGCAGGGAGATTTTACACAACTTTTGTGATACCCAGAGTACCTCTTTATATCCTCAGATTCTACAGTGTAAACGGAGACAGTGTGTGAAAGGAATACTGTGTATTGGGATGTTTTATTTACTTAAGCAGAGCAGGTGCCCCTTGAGTACTAGAGACCAGACTGTAGGAAATGGGGTCCCCAGCCCTTTCATTCCTCATTTTCTGGGGGGTCTGTGGGCCAGCTCCTCATCCCAGCTCTCTGGGACTCAGCCTTTTCTCCTTTGTAAAAATAAGAGGTGGATCCAGTAGTCCTGGTCTGTTCTACACATGTCCTGGAGCTAGTGTGTCAGTGTATTTATGCACAAAGTTCATTGACTTACTGTAATGAGGGAAAAACCCTTTAATGTCCATCAGTTGGGCACTGGTCAATTAATGCAGAAAACAGTCCTCTGCAACCCATCATAAAGCATGAGATAGATTTATGTAAATTCATATTCTGTAAAAATCACTTGTGTGTTTTTACAGAATATATATATATATATATATATACACATATACGTATATATGTGTGTACAGGTGTGTAAAGTCTCAAGGATATGTATTGAGCTATTGGTAGTGGTTCGCTTGGAGTGTGAGGTTGGCAGTGACTAGTTAAGTTGAAAATATATGTATATGACAACTAGCAATTCTACTTCCAACTATACCTTGAACAGATTCCCATATGAACTCGAGGAGACACATCTAAGAATGTTCATGGCAGTGCTGCTTATAACGACAGCATATTGGGAACAGTTTATAGACTGTGCATGTGATGGTATACAATGTAGCATGTTACAAAAACGACCATGTATAAATATGGATACATTTAAAAATCAAAGAGTGGGGCTTCCCTGGTGGCGCAGTGGTTGAGAATCTGCCTGCCGATTCAGGGGACACGGGTTCGTGCCCCGGTCCGGGAAGATCCTACATACCGCGTAGCGGCTGGGCCCGTGAGCCAGGGCCGCTGAGCCTTGCGCGTCCAGAGCCTGTGCTCCGCAACGGGAGAGGCCACAACAGTGAGAGGCCCGCGTACCACAAAAACAAAAACAAAAACCAAAACCTCTCCAAGTAATGCTATATGTTGCTCATGGACACACACACATCCTAAAATTGTTAGGATATAAACTGGAAAATGTGTACCAGATAAATGATAGGGGTTGCTTCTGGAGAGAGAAAAAGAACATGGAACTAGGAGGGGAACATGAGGGAATATAATTGAAAGTGTTCAACATCAAGGTTTTGAGTTTTATATTTCGTTATTTGGGCTGTGAGTTATGGAATGTGGCAGTGAGACCAGTGACTCTTCACTAGATAAAGCCTGTCAAAAATGAACATTCTTTGGGCTTCTCTGGTGGCGCAGTGGTTGAGAGTCCGCCTGCCGATGCAGGGGACACGGGTTCGTGACCCGGTCCGTGGGGGTCCCGCGTGCCGCGGAGTGGCTGGGCCCGTGAGCCATGGCCGCTGAACCTGAGCGTCCGGAGCCTGTGCCCCGCAACGGGAGAGGCCACAACACTGAGAGGCCCGCGTACCGCTAAAAAACCAAAAAAACCCTCCCAGACCAAAGTGGTTTGAACTTTGGTTTCCAAAGTGGTTGAGCTATTTTATACTCCCACCAATGCTGTATGAGAGTTCCACTTGCCCCAATAATTATTGTCTGTGAATCCCCCCACCCTTTTTGTTTTTGACAGTGCAGAGTTGAATAGAGAAAGTGTTTATTTGTATCTGTCAGGAATCTCACCATCTTGACCTCTCTGTAGGCAGCCCTAACCTAAGCTGGGCTATGCATGTGATTGCAGTACCAGCCCCAATCACAGCCCTATCACGGGGCCCACTACACACATCACAAGGTATCTGGCTTTCAGAGGACAGTTCCATCTTAAGAGGAAATGCAGGAATAGCTGATATCATTTAATGAGCACCCATGATATCTGTTTATGTAAACAATCTGTTTTACTCTCCATGCAGACTCTACAAGAGAGACATTTCCAATTTAAAAATAAGGCAACTGAGGTTAAAAGAGATTGCCAAGATCACCCGTGTACAGTTAGTGGCAGAGTTGGACTTTTAGCATAGGTAGTCTTGACTCCAAGGCCATAAGATTCATGCTTTACATTGGCTCATGTTGCTGAACAAAAGTTTCTGGAGCAAATCAGATTATTATCTTTTAAAATTGACCATAAATATGGATTGACTTTGTACCATTATAATAAGAAGCTCAAGTAGATCCAACTAAAAATCTACAAATATTCCAGCATTCCAATTTATTTATTTATTTAATAAATAATTTACATTTTTAACAAGTTTTTTTTTCCAGCGTTCCAATTTAGAAATAAATTATCTTTGTAGTATCTTTATTACCCTCATTGTCTTGGCAAGATTGTTTAGATATAAGCATGTCTTAAGGCAGAGTGAGTTGAAGCCTTTGCTGCATTGATCTTTTGATACTTCCCCACTTCCCTGAATTGTGAATTATTTTTTACAGGTAAATGTATGTCTACCCTCTAGCTAGACTTAATTCCCTCGAGAGCAGGGAATGATGATGATGATGATGATGATCATGATAATTTTAAAATGTAGGCTTATAAATGCCAGGTACTATGCTAAGCACTGTATTTGAGCTATCTCATTAATTCTCACAGTGACCGATTGGTAGACACCATAAACCCTGTTTTAGTGGAAAAGAAACTAGATTTAGAGAGATTAGACTACTTGCCCAAAGTTACATAATGACCAAATAGAAGCATTGGGATTTGAACCCAGCTATCTGTGTTCCAAAGCCTGGGCCCTTAGGCATATCACTAGAGGCCCCCAACACTGCTAGCACAATGCATTCATTCTTCTATTTGTAACTCAGGCCTAGCTGTTCAGTTCATTCAATAGAGTCCCCTCTGAGGCTGGTCCTCTGTGGGGCAGCAATATGCTGAGCAGCCTTGTGCCTCACTTTTGAAGAGTGCAAATTATCCTGGGGACATAAGGATATCATTTATCATCATAAAGGAAATGATACTAGGTCATATAATGCAAGCACATGATATGATAAAGAGAGACTAGGCTGGTAATAGGGTGCATGAAGGCTGGTAAAGGAGCTCTTTACCCTGAAAGGAGCCCTTATCTTGGCTGCTCAGCATTGTATCAACAGCTATGTAGTGGAGACATAGATCAGTACCTCTCATACATGCAAATTAATAAGTGGATTTGTATGGTGTCTACAATATAAAATGAAGATTGTACTGATAAACAGCCTCCATATAGTGGTAACTGGAGTTTATTAAACATTTTACATACACCAGGCATTGTGCCAAACACCTTACGCATTCATTGCATTGATTCTTGACCAAAAACTGTGTAACTGTGTGTCTGTGTCTCTGTGTCCTGGCGAGTGATGGGGAGGTGCTGGCTAGATAGGAGGTTTTTACTGTCCCCTTTTAACAGATGATGAAATCTGAGTATCAGATTTCTAATAATTTACCTGTATTTATATGGCTAATACATGTTAAAATGGGATTTGAACCCATGTCGGCCTGCCTGAAAATCTTAACACACTCAACGCCTACACAGTATTGAAAGATAATCGTATTTTAATCCTTTGAAGAGTGGTTTCACATCTGTGGAGCTAGTATAACATTTCTCTGTGAGTGGCACATATTTTGAGCTTAAGAAATATTTCCTGAGTATAAAAGCAGCAGGGTGGTGCTTTCTGATGGGGTTTTCGGAGTTTTGGGGGGCACTTTCAAAGTTGTATGTGCTCCAGGCCCCTCCCTTCAATTGAAGCAGCTTTATGTTTCTCTGTTTCTACATTTTGGCATTCAGCATCTTGTTGTCGTACTATAATGGAGTATCCGAAATCTTGGAACTTAAAAAGAGGCTGCCAGAGGTGGTAGTGACTGTCGTGTTTCCAGGTACTTGGGAAATACGTGGCTTGAAACCTGTGTGTGGCAAAGTTAGTTTTGCTGGATTACCTACTCAAGACCTGGAGATTTTTAGTTGTCCTCTCAATTGGAGTCCATGCCATACATTCTTAGCCGTCTGTCGCGGAGTGCTAGCAGGCACTATGGCACCTTCAAGGATCCTCAGAGCTCTGGGAACGCTGCATCAAAGCGACTTGTTTAAAGGAGGCTTCCGAAGAAGTCCGTTTGATCACCTGAAGAAGCCCTGCCCGGGGTGAGGGACTGGGCTCTGGCTCTAGCCTTAACGAGGCAGTGCTCTGCCATTTCTGAACACAGTTGCCTTCGACAAAAGGGCACTGCTGCTTAAAAATGCAAAACAAAACCAGACCTGTTCTGTTCACAAGTCATCCTTTGTGCACTGGTTGGCACACTGCTCCTGATGGGAGGAACAGGGGGTGATCTATTTTAATTAGTGGCAAATATCTAGTGATTGAAAATAGACTGTTGGGAAATTCATCCGGCCCTCACCCCTCACAAATTGCGTGGACATTGCGAGTGGGTGACTTGAATAATGCTGGAGTTATGGCCTGCTCAAGTACACTAGTGATGTCCCATCAACCGAGATGACAGCGACTATCATGTTCAGGCGGTTACTTACTTAGATGCCATTTTAGTCCTCTTCAGCCTTTCCCTGGGACAGGTGAGTTCCCAGGAGAAACTGAAACCCCTTTATCTCTCTGACCTTTTGTATTTGATAAGAACCTCACTGAGAGTGGGCCGAATGGTAGTCCAGGATGGGAAATGAGTCAGCAAACAAACTCTGCCAGAGGGATCAACTTGAATCCTTTTCTTTTTTCTTAATAAATTTATTTATTTATGGCTGCATTGGGTCTTCTTTGCTATGCGCAGGCTTTTCTCTAGTTGTGGCGAGCGGGGGCTACTCTTCGTTGTGGTGTGCGGGCTTCTCGTCGCAGTGGCTTCTCTTGTTGTGGAGCACGGGGCTCTGGGCACACGGGCTTCAGTAGTTGTGGTGCACGGGCTCAGTAGTGTGGCACGTGGGCTGAGTAGTTGTGGCTCGTGGGCTCTAGAGTGTGGGCTCATTAGTTGTGGCGCACGGGCTTAGTTGCTCTGCGGCATGTGGGATCTTCCTGGACCAGGGCTCGAAGCCGTGTCCCCTGCATTGGCAGGCAGATTCTTAACCACTGCGCCACGAGGGAAGCCTCCTTATTTCCTTTCGGTAGAGGGTTGTTACCTCTTCTTTTGTCTGCTTTTGGAGGGGGATGTTCTTAATTAGGAGAAACTTCATCAGAGAGAGATTGGAGAGTGTCCAGTAAGGTGGGAACGGAGGTTTGGTATAATTGTACGAGACGGCACCAATTTGCTGTTACCAAAAAAACCTGCCTCAAAAAGCCTTAGTAAGTCCTGGGTTCCTTTGGGGAGAAGAGTGTGTCACCTCTTGCCAGTGGATGTGTGTCTGCCACCTCCCACTCAAGTTTGAGAGCATTTGGCCCAGAGGGATAGGCCAAGCTACTGATAAAGATCAGGGCATTTTTGCTTTCTTTTTCATCACTTTATGGCTTATTTGCTTCCTAGATTCTGCGTCAGGTAATCCTCAGCTTCCAGGAACCAGCACCACAAGAGATATGGGTGAGGTGCATAGGGACGGGCATGGGTGCTGGAGTCAGATGAACTTGGGGTCAAATCCAGAAGTTGTTTATCCCTGTATGATCTTAACTAAGTGACTCAGCTTCTGAACCACAGTGTCACTTCCTTTGCCACCCAGGCCAGCTTAAAGCCTGTGTCAACCTCTGGGTTTTATGCTCTTGGCATCAATAATGAAGAATTCCTTTTGTTTTTTCGGCCACACCACGCGCCTTGCAGGATTTTAGTTCCCCAACCAGGCGCTGAACCCGGGTCCTCAGCAGTGAAAATGCAGAGCCCTAACCATTGGACCACCAGGGAAGTCCCAATAATGAAGAATTCCTTATTTGAGGATTTACAGCTTTCTCATGAGCAGCCTTCTTGCTCACTGCAGTAGAAAACTTTGCTAGAGAGCTAGACCTGGATTTAAATCCTGGTTTCAGTTACTTGACCTGAGCCTTAGTTTTCTTATCTGGAAATTGGGATCATGATGTCCAATAGGTTTGTTGAAGATTAATGAGATAATGTTTATGAATATCACACAACATATTTATCTTCCTTTAAAAATATCTACATGGTGGGCCTTAAATTAACTAAACCTCCTCCACACCTGCCTCTGTCTTTCCATTGTTTTATTGCCACAATAATCCAGATGCAAGTGGGAAAGTCTGAACTGTGTCCCAGAGACAAGAGAGATGAAGACAGAGTTCTGGGCTTCATTTTTTTCAAAAAGTCACAGAAGAAAGTATAAGATGAATTTGATCTTTTAAATAAACCTATAGTGAAACCTTGCTTCTTTTATTTTAGCAGTGGTGGTGACAACATTTAGAAGTAACTGGAGAGATTTAGAAGGGGCAGTGAAGACAAATATCCAACTGGAGAAAAATAATTGCAGATATAAAATCAACAAAACTAGTTTCATTAATATGCAAAGAGCTCTTTTACATTATTAAGAAAATAATGAATATATATATATATATATATATTTTTTTTTTTTTGCGGTATGCGGGCCTCTCACTGTTGTGGCCTCTCCCGTTGCGGAGCACAGGCTCCGGACGCGCAGGCCTAGCAGCCATGGCTCACGGGCTTAGTTGCTCCAGCAGCATGTGGGATCTTCCCGGACCAGGGCACGAACCCGTGTCTCCTGCATCGGCAGGCGGATTCTCAACCACTGCGCCACCAGGGAAGCCCTGAATATATATTTTTAAAAGACAAAATATGTGAGCAGAAAATTCACAGAAGAAAGAATTCACAATGCCAGTCAATAATTCAAAATGTCTAACCTACACAAAGGAAAGAAACCAAGTTTAAAAAGTGAGCTGCCACTTTGACCTATGAGGTTGTCAAAGATTAATTGTACATAACATAGGACACTGGTGACAGTGACACCCACCTGTTGGTTTATATGGAATTTGGAGAGAATTTTTAGGAAGTTAATTTGCTAATATCTTTGGTAATCAAAAACATAAATCCTTAGAACCAGCAATTCAAACTCTTTTCTTAGAATGTGTCAGTTAACAGTCTTCCCTGTTTTTATAATATAAATGTATCTAAGGACACTCAAGAAACGTTAATAATGGTTACTTTTGGGGCATGGAGAAGAGAAGAGATGTTTGCTTTTCATTTTTTCCACTTTTGTACTGTTTGAACATTTTAAAAATCAGGTATTAAAATTGTTTTCTAGACATAACAGCATGCTTAACAATAAAAGAAATCTTACCTCTGGTCTTATGGTCTCCTCAAATATTTTGTTTAATAGATGAACCATCAATAAGCAGATGCAATATGAGATGTTTTCTTAATACATTGCCTCAAATACCAAGTATACTCATTCAGCAGAATGATCTCACTGGACCTTACTGGGTTGTCTGCCCTGTGGCTGTGTACTTAAGAAACCTGCTGTAGACATGTTCTCCTGCCCCGGGGCCTCACTCCTGCCTATCCAGTCTGACTGTCCCAGGCCCATAGATGCCATCCTCCTTCACACCACATCACACACTCTCTGCTCTGGGCTTCTGGGATGTCCCGGAAGGTTGACAGTGTAGGTAGGACCTGGGCCAGGAGTAGGATAGGAGTAGGTAGGGATTGGAGGGGCTGAGGAGAACTAGGAGAGGAGCTATATAACCAAAGGAGTAATAACAGTGACAGCTGTTTATTGATGGCTTACAGTGTACCTATATATTTACATATTGTGTTCTGTATTTCATGTAAGCTCATGACCCCTGGGAAAGTCAGCATTATGAGCTCTGTTCTGCAGCTGAGGTGACATGCTCAGAGAAGCCATACAGGTGGTGAAGCAGCTGAGCTGGAATTCAAAGCAAAGCTTGCTGCTTCTCTGTGTGAAGGCCTCGCATGGGTGGTGTAGAGGCAGGCACTAGGGTAGGGGTCCATCCACTGTCCCAAGGGGTCACCTTGGGATTTAGCTCCAGGGGTCATGATGCTCTGGGCCTGCCTCAGAGATATTGGACTCTGGAAGGAATAAAGTCTTTGACTATGGTAGTTGTGATGATGTGTGTTTGTGGAGGGAGCATCAGGGAGGAGGGATGCAGAGGAATGTGTGATCTGGTGGAGTCTGAAAAGAATGACATTCCTTCCTGGGAACGGAATTATCAGCAGCACTGTATTATTTGTGGTTTCCCTTCAGTCCATCAGCAAATACTGCAAAACCACCATTCTTGATGGAGCTGTCCTCTCCAGTGAATCCAGCTGGGCTGGCCTTGAATCATGACCAACCAGGGGCAGCCTCAGCAGCCTCAATCCCCCACAGTTGCCGATTCAGCAGATTCATGTGTCCTGGGGCAGAGCGCTGATGCAGGCAGTTCATCTTTGATTTTCCTTTTCATCCCCCATGACAACCACACATAGTTTTCCCTACAGACTGGCTGACGTCCCACTACCAGGGGAGGCTCAGAACTGAAGTGCCTGGAAAAGTCATCCATGGCCACAAGAGGGGCAGTCTCCCCAGGTGGGCTTGAGGTTACCCAAGCTATCTAGCGACTGTAGCTAGAGAGCTGGGAGGACCTCCAGATGCCAGGGAAGGGATGGAAAATTAGTACCCCTGAGGAGGAATGCTAAAGTCACTGGAGAAGATTTCAGTGGCTTTCCTTGGACAGGTTTCTTCAGTCTCCCCTCAGAATGTTGCTTTTACTTTTTTCAGTCTGAGAGGTAGTCCTAATACTGGGCCTGGGAGACTTTTAAGTGTGGGTGTCAGGCAGTGTTTGCCAAGAGCCTGGATGGAAAGTTTCTAGTCCTTATTTAGTGTGTTCTGAGTTCTTGGCACTGTGCTGGGTACTTGAGGCACATTATCTGCTCTTCCCCTCGCCTCAACCACATGAGGTATGATGTTCCTGCTCAAGAGATGAGGCAGCTGAGGCTCAGAGGCTCAGGAATTGGCCACGGCCAAAAAGTGGCCGGGGTTCTGATGCAGGTAATGTGGGCTCCAGATCCAGTCTCTGTATATTGTTACCAGCAAGCCATGGTTGTGTGGAAGCAAGTCCCCACGGAACTTGGGGGGTGAATGATGCCCACCCCAAGTTGCCCTTCTGGACTGTAGGGGGTGTGTGGGTAAGTGCCCTCAGGGAGCCGGGCAGATGGAGCTTTTCTCAGGGCCAAACAGTTATTGCTGCTGAGAGGAAGTGGGTCAGAATAAATCCTTGTTTCATTTAGTCAGAGCGCTTCCCTGACCCTCCGATCCATTCTCCCTTACTTCAGTGGCAAGTGTCCCATCAGGAAAGGGGCCGAGTGTTGACAAACATGCCAACAAGTGAATCCCCCCGGAAATAATCATGTATCCTGCAAGAAGGTGTGCGACAGGACATTGGAAGACTGGTGGAGCTGGACTGGTTGAAGAGACTGCTGAGGGGACGAGCCCGCCTTGTTCCCCTGTCCTTGCCTGCCCCGCTGGGCCCCAGCCCTGGCTCTGGCCTCCAAGCCTCTTCAGCACTTCCATTCTGTGCTGTACAATGGCGCGTGTCCCTGTAGCCGGTATTATCATCTGGAATCTGGACGTTTCCTGTTCTGCACTGCTTATTTCCTGGAGAGACTGAACTGTGCCTTCCTGGTGACACCTGAAGATCTTGACCCACTTGTGTCTGTGGAGTCTCCCTCTCCTCCGCCCCAGCCTTGTGGCTTGTCTGAGTGGCCTGACTCTTGTCTTATATACTCTTAAGTCAGCACCTGGGATCTTTTATTGGTGGGGGCACCTGCTTGACTTATTTGCTAGGCCTCTTAATTTATAGCCAGCTGGATCCCATTCCACTCCATCATGCTGAGAGATGTTGCTGTCACTGTATACAAACATTAAAGAGTACATTTTGTTCAGGGATCACACACAATTTGGCAAAAGGCCTAGGGGACCACAAGCTGTAGCAGCGTGCTGGGTGTCCTGGGGCCGTGAAGAACAAAACTGACACTTGGGGGACTTCCCTGGTGGCGCAGTGGTTAAGAATCCGCCTGCCAATGCAGGGGACACGGGTTTGAGCTCTGGTCCAGGGAGATCTCACATGCCACGGAACAGCTAAGCCCGTGCACCAAGACTACTGAGCCTGCGCTCTAGAGCCCGAGAGCCACAACTACTGAGCCTGCATGCCTAGAGCCCGTGCTCTGCAACAAGGGAAGCCACCACAATGAGAAGCCCATACACTGCAACGAAGAGAAGCACCCGCATGATGCAACTAGAGAAAGCCGGTGTGCAGCAACAAAGACCCGACACAGCCAGAAATGAATTAATTAATTAAAAAAAAAAAAAAAAAAAAGAACCCCCAAAAAACCCGAGGCCTGCTATCCTGGTGCAGGGCTTGATGGGCCCTGTGAGCTTGATGGGGACTTGGCTGAAAGCCTTTGGGAAATAGCTCTTGTGAGGGGGTGGGCACCCTATCACTGGATGTGAAACTGTCTGATTCTTTATGTGAATTCTGAAAGTAATACAGAAGTGTTTAGCATTAAGAAAAAGAATCAGACAATACATAAAAGTGTGTAGAAAAAAGACCCACTGGCCACCTCGTCACCCAGAGATGACCAGTGTTTATGGCAGGATTCTTGGGTTTTAAGTTTTGATCTCTGTGAAACAGTTACACCTTATCTTTCCCAAACTAATAGTGGTCCTTCTCTCTGCAGAACATGGAGAATTCCTGGCTCTGGACCTTGGAGGGACCAACTTCCGTGTGCTTTGGGTGAAAGTAACAGACAATGGACTCCAGAAGGTTGAGATGGAGAACCAGATCTACGCCATTCCCGAGGACATCATGCGAGGCAGTGGCACCCAGGTATGATCCATCTCTTGGGGTGGCCACTGGGGCTCTGGGCCCCACAGGAGCAGATCCTGCTCCTTCTCTGTGGTCTGGAGGGAGGAGACCTTGACTGAGGCTCAGATTCCCTGTCCTCTCTTTGCTGGCTGATCCCCCTCCATGCCTGGAGGTTAGGTGGGGGGCCTCCATCAGGAGAGGTGCACATGGCCAGAGGGCAGGGAGTGTGTGCACAAGGTTCCAGGGTCTGGATGTTCTTTAGTGGGAGGGATTTTGATTTTCCATCTCATTTGAGGTGTGCTTGCATGCACTGGTTATTGAGGAAAGCCTGCTGCCAGGAGGCTGGGCCAATATACCTGGACACCTATGGTTAGTGGTGTCGTTGATTAACAAGTCAGTAGAATAAACAGTTGTGGATTGACACTGCCACCTGCCACGGTGGTCATTCTATAGCCCTCTGATTCACAGTTGTTAGCATAGCACTGCATGAAATGGAACCTGCCTCTTTGCCGTTTTGGTTATTTGCTCTCTCTTTTTTTTGCCTTCTGAAACAGAAGAGGTTTTACACACAGGAATGGGAGCCTGTTGAAAAAACACTAAAATCCAGCTTCTGGGTGTCTATTCTACCTGGCACTGCAGTGGGCTCCGTGTGCTTCCACACTGGCCCCAAATCATGCTTAGTCACTCCCATATCTCTGTGACCTCTAGAGTCACATTTTGTACTCGGCACATACAATAAAAAGAGTGGATGGAGAAGAAATGTGAAATCTAAGTAAGAGTTGTCTCAGTAATAGCTAGAAGAGAACGAGCAAGGATGGAGTTGCTGTCATGATAGTGTCCAAACATGTGTTGAGCATCTACTGGACACTGGGCCACTGATCCTTGCTGGGAATCAAAGTCCTGATCCTCCCCCTCTAGGGCTTCAAGTCCAACTGGACCACCAAGACACACATATCAGCCCACAGAGAGTAATACATATTGTGTTGAAGTGGATGAGCAACCATCAGGAGCAAGAGCTGACAGGAGTCAGGCTGAGTGAAAGCGCTTTGTATAGATTTTCTAATTTTATCCTCACACTAGCCCTAAGGCTGGGTGCTCCTACTATCTCCATTTTCTAGACGTGGAATTGGGCTTTGAAAGATTGAGTGACTTGGCCTTAGATTACAGGGGTGGGAGGGGCCAGAGGCAAGACACAAAGTCAGATCCATATGACAGGAGTCTGTGTTTGTCCAACTCTAGGAGGCTCCACTTTTTACACCACATTATGTAGTCCATGGATGCTTCCTGGAAGTAGGCAACATGGTGGTCCTGGGTCCCTACTACCTGCCCCTGCTTCCGGAGTAGGAAGCACTCTCCAAAGGGGCTGATGCTCATGCAGATGTGAGATCCTGCAGGGCAGGCCCTCTGGGGCTCTCCCTCTCAAAAGTTCTCCCAGGAGAGCCTTTCTACAGAGGGGGCACTCATTGCTACCACACCAGAAGTATCTGGCTTGTTGGTGGGTAATGGCCACAGGTCCAGCCATTGTTCTCTGCTCATGGGTATCCCCTTTCACCTGCTCTGCAAAAGCTTCCTTGGGATGTTCTTTCTACTCCTACTATAGCTGTTCTTAGTCCATGGAGAGGAATCACCAAAGACATTCATAGCTATAAGGATCACTCTTGAGTGCTGGCTATTCCTGCTGTATTTTATTATACCTAATATGTACTCAATAAAAGAGTGAATGGAGAAAATGAAAGATGCTCTTCCTGCATGGTCATCTCTTGAGCCTTAGAGCTTGGAGGAGGTGGAACCTTCTCACTTCCAGTGCACTGTTCTTCCCACCACAGCAGGCCACCTGGGACAGGAATTTTGGACCATGAATAGGACATATGGGGGAGATATTTTTAGACCCCTTTATGTCCTTGGGGGGTGGCCCTGAGGGTAAACCTGTTTTCCTTGTTTTAATGCTGGGGTTGGACACGGGAGGCTGAGTCTCTGGGACAGTGGGATTTGAGCTGCACTGAGGTTGTTATGTGGCTCCAGTATACTGAAACAAAATGTGTTAGTCCAAAAGAATCTATGAGACCCATCTGGAAGAAACTATGAATCTACTGTGATATTAAGAATCCTTCAAATAAATGGAAAAAACTGCTATATAAAAATGAAACAAAGAAAACTAGAAAATAGAGGTGTTGATTCCATCCTAAGAAAGGGAAAGAATGCTATTGTCCTAAAAGCAGCAGAAAACACTTGGTAAAAAGATTGGAAGGAAATTCATTGTTGCTATTTTAGTGGTGGAATTACTGATGCTTTTTTTCCTATCTTTTCCTTTGTCTTTCTTTCCATTTTAAAATATTAGGTATCAATCTTTTAATTAACTATAGGAAAACAAATGGATTTAAAAAATAAAATTTAGTTAAAACCAAGACCAAATCACCAAACTCAAAACTTGCAAAAGTTTTTGAAGATCTGTGACAGAGTCTGTCTTCTGCCACATGAACTTCCACATGAGAGCAGTGAATTACAAATGGTAATAGCAGCCACTTTAGATTTTTTAAGGTGTTTCCTGTGGGAAGGGGAGTGAACAGATTCTCAGACCAATAAGGAAGAGGAAACCTTTCTACCTTCATAAAATGATGCCCTTTTGAGCCTTTTTATGGCAGGAAGGTGTTAGCTGTTTCTCCCAGAATCTTATCCTTAGATCATCAAGTAACAGAAAAGGATATAGTCTTCCTTTAAAGGAAGCAGATGGTCTCCTTTTACCCTCTTTTAAAGAGCTGTAGGTCCTTCTAACTCAGAACTGTCCAATAGAAGTGTTCACGGTGGTGGAACCATTTAATATCTGCCCTGTCTAGTGAGGCAGCCACTAGCTACGTGTAGTATTGAGCACTTGAAATATGGCTAGTGTGACTGAGGAAGGGACTTTTAAATTTTTTAAAATTCTAATTAATTGAAATAGCCACAGATGGCTAGTGGCTACTGTATTGGGAAACACATTATTTAATGCCTCTTCACTGTCTCTCTCTTTTTTTTTTTTCTGCCTTCCCCTGTTGGTAATGCAATTGGAAAGAGAGTAGTGATCAGGGCTGGATGAGGGGAAATCATTTTACTTTTTCCAACCCCTCCCCCCATCTCTGATGATTGGCCTTATCTCTTTGCACAGCTTCTGCAACTTCCTTTTTTTGGATAAAAACTACTGTACTAAAGATCATTTTGACTGGAGTACCAGGAAGAAGGTGCTGGGAATTTGTTTAACCCTATTGTAAAGTTTGTCTCTAATCAACTTCCCAACTGAACAGAACTTGCTGAGTATCTATCTAGAAACCCTATTTCCACATTAAAATACTTGATCTCTGCTCAAGGGAGTTGGCACTTTGCATTGGGGATCCTCTTAGTGAGAGAGCCCTGTCATTGCCCAGCGTTTGCTCTTGAGAATGTTTTGGTTTGGAAATTGAGAGTTTCAGCATAGCTGAGGTTAATTTTGCACATGATCAGGCAGAGAGAGAGGATAGATGTGGGAAGTTCAGTTAGAGCTGGCCCCCTTCTAGGAGGGGCTTGTCTTGTCTTCCTAGCCTCTTACTGAGCATACCCCAGACATCTGGGGAGCCAGTGCATCTCTCAACCTACCCTGCCACCCCAAGCCTCTCAGTTCCTTTATAAATGCAAATACCTTTGTGGTTTAGTGCACTTGTTCTCAAACCACTGCTTCAGGATCACCTGGAGGTGATCCACCCCTTCTGATTCAGGTTTGGGCCCTAGAATTTGCATTTGTAACATGATGGTGATGCTGCTGTGGACCACACTTTGGGGACCCCAGGATTAGTGGAATCTTCCTTGCTTCTACCTGGAGAAGGAAAGGAATGTTTTCCACTTTCACCTCCCTTGGCTTTTAGATTTTGCCATCTGGTCAACCTGGCCCTTGGAATCTGCTCGGTCTCTCTCTTTTTTTTTTTTTTTTTTAACATCTTTATTGGAGTATAATTGTTTTACAGTGGTGTGTTAGTTTCTGCTTTATAAGAAAGTGAATCCGCTATACATACACATATATCCCCATATCTCCTCCCTCTTGCGTCTCCCTCCCACCCTCCCTATCCCACCCCTTTAGGTGTACACAGAGCACCGAGCTGATCTCCCTGTGCTATGTGGCTGCTTCCCACTAGCTATCTATTTTACATTTGGTAGTATATATAAGTCCATGTCACTCTCTCACTTTGTCCCAGCTTACCTTTCCCCCTCCCCGTGTCCTCAAGTCCATTCTCTATGTCTGCTCCTCAGTCTTTTTGACCTTTGCTTACTTTTTGCACCAGAATGTTCCTGGCCTCAATCTCTAACTGTCTGGAATGGTCACCAATTTCTCTTTGGGGATGCTGAGTGGGCAAAAAGGAAGCCATGGGGCTTTGGGCTTTGGGGCAGATTGAAAGTCAGGATGATTTCTTAGGCTTAGGATTTTTCTTAGGGGCCTCGTGTCCTGCTTAGAATAGTCACAGTTGTGAGGCTGCCCACCCATAAAACCCTATTTATTCTTCAGTGCTCTTTGTGGACTCACTTGGGTGTTCCATACTGAAGTTAGAAAACAAAACTAACTTCTTGGAATTGCCCCCAGGAAATTGGTTTTCTAGAGTGGAGGAAAAATATAAAAGTTACTTATTTTCATTAAGTTCATTTATAGAATGCCAACAGAGAATGTCCCATCCCCTCCCCCAATCACAAGAGAAAAGGATGCTAAAATACTTCTTGGCAGTGAGATAGGCTGCCCTTTCTGGTGAGACAATCAGCTGTGCATCCATGTCAAGGGAGGTTCTGACAGAGCCACCAAAGGATATTCTGTTACCAGGGCTTGCGATGACTTTCTGATTAGCTTTGGCTATGATTTCCCCTGCCTAATGCAGTTATTTTGACAGTAGTTTGGATAAATGGTTTAAGTCAAGACAGCATTTAATAATCAATAACTAGTGTTAAGTCCTTTTATGTATTGACTCATTTAATTCTTTTGGTAACTCATGGGCAGGTACAGTTATCACCCCCATTTTATAGATGAACAAATTAAAACAAATTAAAACTTCAGAGGGGATACATATCTTGCATGCATTCAGCTAAGCTAGTTCCTTTCTGAGCCTAAAGTCCATGCTCTTAATCTCTATGCTATTCTGCCTCCCTGCTCATCTTCCTGTGTTGTGTGCCCTTAGCTATTTGACCACATTGCTGAATGCCTGGCCAACTTCATGGATAAGCTACAAATCAAAGACAAGAAGCTCCCTTTGGGTTTTACCTTCTCATTCCCCTGTCTCCAAACAAAACTAGACGAGGTAAGATGAGTTCTTCAGACACTTTTGTTGCTTTATTCTTTGGACTGGGAGGACTGGGAAGAACTCTGAGCCACCTGCTACCTTTACAATGGAGGTTGTAAAGGAGGTTTCTCTGATGGATCGAGTGGACAGTGTTTGAATATTGGGAGTTCTGTCCTTCTGGAAGAGTGTGTGTAGGTATGTGTGAGAGCGATGGTAAAGAGGTATCGGAGAAGAGGGGGTCTTTATCACTGTCAAATGACAATTTGCAGGACCATATACATTACACATTATCCTTATCCCTCTTAGGGAAACAGGAGTGAGAAATTGGTTTGGGACTCCTTTGTTCTAAAGTGTCATGATAGACATCGTTGAAAGCTAATGACGTTAGGATACAAGTGTCTTATTTTGGCATTTCTACAACCTGCTCTTTCCACTTCTTGGGAGCAGTAAATCATTCATTTAGACTCCTTTCTTGGTTATTGACAGAGTTTCTCCTTCCTAGACTAGTCAGGAAGAAATCTACAAATTCAGTCATGACTTTAGTCTAGTTTAGCCCCATGGAAGAGGTCTCCTAATGATGAGAAGTGTGGTTGAGTTTTGTGGGCAATCAATATTCCTTGGTTCTTTTCCAGAGTTTCCTGGTCTCATGGACCAAGGGGTTCAAGTCCAGTGGTGTGGAAGGGAAAGATGTGGTTACTCTGATCCGGAAAGCCATCCAGAGGAGAGGGGTGAGTAGGGAAGCAGAGATGGGGAGGCAGGAGCTTGAGGTCTGGAGGCTCTCTATATTCTTTTGGGTCCACTCTGAAGTCTTTCCCTGTCTGTCCTCAAATCAGCATGAGAATCTTCTGTGGTTCTTAATGAGAAGTTTTCTTTTCTTCTTCTCTGCTATTTTACTCAATAATCTTTATTTTTTTCCAGTTTTATTGAGATACAGCTCTGTATAAGTTTAAGGTGTGCTGCATACATAATGACATACCTATATTGAGAGATAGTTAGCACACCAGTGATCTTATATAGGATCAAATGCCTTTGGGGTCTTCATATTAGCATGATGGACAACTAATCTTAGTCTTGGTGCAAGAAAAACCCTTTAGTTCTTAATCTGAAGAAGACTCGAATATCATTTTCAAATGAGAAAGTTGGGATGATATTGACATTAGGGTGGAACAAGGTAGAGAAAGGACATGATAAAGGTCTTGTCACAGAAGGACAAGACCTTCTGGGAGGGAGGGAGAGAAAGAAAAGAAAAAAGAGAATGAGAAGAAAATGATAAGACAGGCTCTTCTCAGTGCAGTGATGGCTGTGAACTAGACCGCAGGGCTGCTGTCAGCGAAATCTTCCAAGATGAGGACCAACAGGGTGAGAAGTGAGATGCTGCTGTTAGACTGGATCTGGACCCAGTTTCCAGCTCTAGCCTTGCACTTGAGCTGTGTGTCTTATTGCTCTTTCTCTTCATCTTCACATCTGTAACCTTTCTGTGACAGTGAAAGTCAGAAGCCCCCCTTTTATCCCTGCAGGACTTTGATATTGACATTGTGGCAGTGGTGAATGACACAGTTGGGACCATGATGACCTGTGGTTATGATGACCAGAACTGCGAGATTGGTCTCATTGTGGGTGCGTGAGCACTGGGTGTGAGGAGCAGTGCTGGCCAATGGATTGTGGGGGTGGGCTGCAAAGAGAGGAGGGGTCGGTCCATGGCCGGATGTTCCTTTGTATTGAATACTTCATATTGGAAGATAATGGTACGGTCACTTTGGAGGGCTGAGCCAGGACTTGTGGAGTTGTGGGTGGTAGTGGGTAGTCTGCACTGAGGAATCCCAGCCACCCTGGGCGGTCTCAGGACGGAGGCTTAGGAGGGAGGTGGGGTTTGGGGGGACCATGGTGCGGGTGGGTGCTGAGCAGTTCCTTGTTTTGTCCAGGCACAGGCAGCAATGCTTGCTACATGGAAGAGATGCGCCACATCGACATGGTGGAGGGTGATGAGGGCCGTATGTGTATCAACATGGAGTGGGGAGCCTTTGGGGATGACGGCGCGCTTGACGACATCCGCACGGAGTTTGACCAGGAGATCGACATGGGCTCTCTGAACCCCGGGAAGCAACTGTGAGCAGCCCCCCTGTGTGCGGTGGGCTCAAGGGGTGGGCTCCAGAGCTGAGGTGGGGGCTGGCCAGTGCCAGGGGGCGGTTCTCATTTTTACTTTACAACCTTATAGCCCCCAAAAGTTGCCAAGACACCCACTGCTTTATGGGAATGTTGTGCTTCCTAATACATTGTGACTATCAGTTGCTGAGAGAGCTCTAAAAAAGATAGAGCAAGTGGACAAAACAGATTATGGGTAATGATTTGACTGGGTCTCTCAGAGCATTCATTTTAGAAGGTTGAATTCTTTGTATTCTAAGTGTGCGGCCCTGCTCTTTCGTTCCACCTTCAGTCTGTAAGCTGTCCATAGAAACAGTCTGTGCACCACATAAGAAAAGTCATGTTGAGATGGCAAAGATTAGGGATCTGAAAGCTCCTTTCATAGTTCCCAGCTCTGTCACTGCCCAGGGGATGAGGCTGTGAGAGTTGGCTCCTAATTACTGGCTGAGGTTCTGACTCAGACTCCTGCAGCGTTGCCTATTAGGAGCTAGGCTGGGTCGCAGCAGTCCCAGGGCCTCCCACTCCAGCCGTAGCCAGACCCAAGGCCTGTAGAAAAGTTGGTTAAGGAGCCCATTTGGCCACCTTCCCTGGACCTGTGGTCCAGCCAGGATCCTGGAGTGGCCTGGAGGAGGGGCTCTAGCATTTTGGACCCCTGAAGTCTCTCCAACCTGGTCAGACTTGGTTTTTAGTTACTTTTGATTCTTACAAAACATTATTTCACTCTCACAAACATTTGCCCAATGTCCTTATTAAAGATCTTGAAACAGCGATTGCTGCAAGCTCTGAAGGCAGTTACAAAACGTTTTGAGCAATCAGGCCCTCTCTGGTCTTTTTTTGAGGCTTGCGGGATCTTAGTTCCCCAACCAGGGACTGAACAGGGCCCTCGGCAGTGAAAGTGTGGAGTCCTAACAACTGGACCACCAGGGAATTCCCAGGCCCACTATGGTCTTACTGGTGTTGTGACTGTTGTAGGAAATCTTCTAGTACCAATCCCTGCTTGGAGAGGAAAATCCAACCCTATAAACCAGCTTTATAAAAGAGAGTCCTTTTCTTTACAGGAGGAGTCCTTGCTTCCTCAAAGCACATTTTATTTAAGTCACAAGCATCTCTCACATGTTGAAACATGAGTCCATTTCATAGACTGGCTGTGTCTGCCATGGCTGGTGAGAAATTCATGGATTGAAAAAATTGCTCAAAAAGAAAAATAAAAATGCTGGGAGGACATGTACCAACGTGTCAGCTATCCCTGAAGTTATTATTGGGCTTGAGGAGGAACTTTTTAAAAAACTCTTTATATGTTTCTAAATAAATATTTTCCAAACATTGACTGAAACAAAGTGTTTTTAAAAACTGAAATAAAAACTTTTACCACTCACACTTCAGAGCCCCACTGGCCCCCTCCCCTCTCTGTCATAGAACCAGCTATTTTAGAGAAGGTTCAGAAGCAGACCTGTGAGTTCCTTACTGTTGAAGCTGGGCTACCTCTCAGGCAGCGTGCCTGTGCTGGTGCTTAAACATTTTAAACATACCTTCTGCTCAGGCAGTTTTGCCAGCTCTCCACTTAGCTCCGGTTCTACCATACCTGGCTTTGGGTCTTGAGCAAGTCACTTCCTGAGGGCCCGGCTTCCTCTCTTTAGTTTGTACCAGGTGACATCGGAATC